>NC_092560.1:83056048-84406048 GCF_037038585.1 Patagioenas fasciata
AAGACAATTATTACCTCCAACTGTGAAGGAGTCTGAGTAATTAAAAAGGGTTCTTTATTTTGATTAAAAAAAGATTCCTTTCAGTCTGTTTGAATCTTTAGTAAAAGCTCTGAACGATATTTTTAGACTCCAGAAAAGAGACTATGCAACTGATGCGAGATGCATAACAAACTCATTTCAAACGTTCTCCTATTATCACCATAATGTCCGAAATCAATTAATTTCTCATTCTTTCACCCACATCACTTCCTGGGGACAATGCAGGTCTAACCCAAGGCTTCCGAAGCCTTCTTTAGATTAACAGAAATACAAAATTAATTGGGTTTAATTACTATAAATTTCCTTCCCAATAAAATCTCAAGAATTTCCAATCATGCTGATTTATTTGAGTAATTAGAAAGCCATTCACAGATGTCACACTGTTAGGTAGTGTGGATAATGCAGGGTTTGCTTAACTGGATCCTGAGACCACAGCGCTGTGAAGAATGACAACTAAAAATCTCCAATAAAAATGGGGAGATTAAGGGAAGGCGAATGACACAACGCCAGGCTGTGCAGGCAATGCCAGGGGCTTCCCATGGGAAACATCCTCCCCTCTGCTGCGTCTGCTGCTCCACAATAGCTTGCTCTCATCCTTGCATTTTGCACCAGTAGGTCTTGAGGAGTTCTGCAACCATTCTTTTTTAGGTTTGTGTTTTGCTTTTTTTTTTTTACAGAGGAGGAATCCAAAGCTCCTACAAACGCAGCATCAAACTAGGGTTGACCTGAAGGGTGATATCAAAGCTAAAAGGAAAGAGGCACTGAAGTTCACAAGTTTCTCTGGGGGTCAGGCAGGTCCTGCTTCTCTACTGGGGAAGGTGGTGCAGACCCAGAAGACCCCATGTGCCCATGGGTTCGTCATTTTGTGAACCTGTAGGACAAATGAGGTTGTGTTTTCTTGCAAAGGTATTTTACAAAGCAGGTGGGCTGTGCAGGTCAAGGTGGAAATCACCCTACCTACCTTCAAACACCGAGGATTATGCTGCCGAGAGATGGACTGATGGACTCTGTCCATTCAATGGAGAAAAACAGATTCATAGGGGTGACTTCTGATCTCACACTAGTTCTTGCTCTTCCTGTGGAAAGGATGAAGGATCAGGATGAGTTTCCTTCCATTGTCAGGCATTGGAACACACTGCCCAGGGCAGTGGTGGAGTCACCGTCCCTGGAGGGGTTGAACTGACACGGAGATGACATTCTTAGGGACATAGATTAGTGATAGTGTGAGTTTAATCATTGGTATTGATGATCTTGAGGGTTTCTTCCAACCAAAATGATCCTGTGACTCTGTCCAAGCAAGAAGGCAGATTTGACACACCCTCCTACAAATGGAACACACTTCATTTAATTAGAAAGGTCATTTGGTGACTGGTAAATGAAAAGCAGGCAGATCAGGGTCACCAAACTCAAAAGGAAAGATATAACTTGGTGCCGTAAATATAAACAGCAGTTTTTAAGAGGGGAGGAGCGTATTTTTAAAGACTTGGTTGTGAGCTGAATCTAACAGCTTAAATCTGAGCCTTGACAGTGAATTTTCTCTTCCCCAGTTGTATCTCCCCACCAAATTATCTTAGGTTTATACAAGCCAGTATTTGACTAATAACATAATATTTAAATACCACAGTAATCTTAGCACCATAATCCTGACACTCACAAGTCATCTTAAATAAGGGTCAGCTGAAGAATATAGTGCTGTCCAACCCCCCTGGGTTGTCAGACATTCTCAGCCATAAGAAATCATCTTTACTTTTGGCCTGAGCCTTTAATGGTTCTGAAAGCTGCTGCTTTTGTCTAAATACACACATTGTGCAGCAGTTTAGGAAATAGGTGAAAAGGCTTTAATGGAGAGATTAGCGCTAGACATTGTGAAGCTGCACAACTAGGTCGTAAGAGATTTCAGAGGTCAGGGAATTTTACAGGGCTTAAGTGTTTTGTAATGTAGTTTAGTTTGCCCCTGGACCAGGACATAATGGATGCTTCGAAACTTGATTTGCGTTGATTAAAAATAACTGGGTTGCTACTCTGGGCCAAGAGTCACTTGAGGAAGTTCAGTATGTACAAGCAACTTCTCCGATTTCTGCAATGATTTTAATGGGTGGAGGTCAGGTGGGACAGAAAAGGCATTTCTTGCCAAATAAAGGCCACCAAAGTCAATGAAAGAGAAAATCAGACAGCTAACAAAACCAGAAGCTTTTTGTCCCTCTTGTATAGTCATAGTCTTACTATTCATTGGTCAGATAGATTAGGGAACTTCTCATTAAGAAATGGTATTTGAATAAAGTATTCATGGGGAAAGGAGGGGTTCAGGTGTAGAATAAGCCTTCTGTGTAAAAACAATGCTGTTAAACACCATTACACTAGCTCTCCTCCATGCCTAGGTAACCCATACCAGTCAGACCATAAACCATGACCCCAACTGGCACCAGCAATAGCCAGGAGAAAAGAGAAGTCATCTTTCACATGAAGCACTCCAGAGGGTTATTTATAAATGAATACCTCGAAGGCATAAAAGGTCTTTGTTCGCTCCACTGAGAGCTGCTCTTTAACCTCCTCTGCCTAATTTGCCTATTTTCTACTCTCCCAAATTTGTATGATTCAGCAGAGACTTGAGGGAAGACAACAGAGATGCACCAATGTGGGTGAACATTAAATCAATGAACGTTGGGTCAGTGAGAAGACACTGAAGTCAATCAACACCATAGATGTTGGCAGCATCCCTACTGACATGTCTGGAATGACAATTTGGTGCAAATTTACAAAGCGTGTAGATCATTAATAATCCATGCTCGTTGCCAGAGAAAGGTTATTCTGAAATTTGAGGGGGAACTTAGGCTGTGCTCATAGACAATAATACTAGCACCTCTCAGAATCCCATTCATGTGCAACGTTGGGTCTCACTTTGGAGTAGTTTCTCAATAATGTATCTATGAAAAATTACAAACTTGATTAAAAAAAAAATCCTTTGTAAACAAAGCTTGTAATGAGTCATGGTCAATCTGGAGAAAAACTCAGAACAGAAAAAGCAGCCCCAAGCCCCCCAGAGGAAAAACTGATCCTGGAGTATTGAGTATGTCCCTCAGCTCTATAACAGATGAGATACAAAAATTGACAGAGATACAAAAAAGCGCTGTGGACGATTTGTCACCAGAGAAAACTTGGAACAGAGAGCAAGAGCTCCATGCATTTAGCATATCAAAATGAAGACATAAATTCTCACCTTCCATCATGAGATCAAGAACCTGCCCTTCCCAGGGAAAAAGGTACTAAGCAAGACCCACAAATCTATCAGGAGACGCACAACAAAAATCCACAGCTGGAAGCGAAAGCCAGGAAAATCATAGCATGGCATTAGAAATCATTGGTAATTTTAAAATTAATTAACCGTGCATCAAGTAATAGCAATGTACCAAGGGATATGGTGGATTCCCCATTGATTGATGTCTTCCAGCCAAAAGCGTGGTTGCTCCCCTGGAAGATGTACTTCAGGCAGACACAAGTTCTTGGCTCAATCAAGGGGGTCAGTGGACCAAGATACAGAACGAGCCAAACTGGCTGATTTGTTCTGGTCTTCATAAATCTCCAAAATCCTTCCACAGGGACTTGCCCTGGGATGCAAAAGACACATAGACTGAGGTCAAAGTCTTGGGCCAGCTGTGTATGTCTTTGTCCGTGACTTCTCTCCCTCTTCCCGGCCAAGAAGAAGTAATGGAAGCTGGAGCCATCAAGCTGATCGGCAGTTTGGTTAAAAACACTGATAATGCACTTCCAGTTCTTTCTTCAGAAGATCATGCGGTTTCTCAATGTGTGAGGCCAAAAAAGATGTGTGGCCCAGTGCACGCTTGACAAAGGCATAGATTCAGTGAAGCTTAGAATCAATATTTAATAGCAACAAGTCTTCTGTGATGCTGTACGGATGTAAATAAGTGGAGAGAATGTGATATTTACCCCACTATAAAACATTCATGAGAGCTAAGCTATTTACAAAAGCTAAATATGACACTGTATTTACTGTAGGTCACCTCCTAGGGTTAGAGATGAAAAGTTTTTGGTCTAATGGAAAGTAACATAATACACCATAATAATACAACCACTGTCTCGTCGGCAAAGAAATATCTCCTGGCTCCTTCTTTCTCTTGCAATTACAGGTGGGTAAAGCCACTACAAGGAAGAAAAATAATAATTAAAAAAAAAAAAATAAAGGGAAGGAGTGTCTTAAAGAGACTCGATACCTTGGGCTTGTTTTACTGTGTGCTCTCCTTGCTCATTGTCAAACATTGTCATGTTCACGCAGGAACTCAGGTCAGTAGGCAGATACGTGGGATGACTTCACTGTAATTGAATTTACACTATCCTAGGATTGCAAATTAAATACGAAAGTGCATTGAAGCAATCTGGGGCTTTCCTTCTATTCCGATGTAATTCAAATTCCCCCCGTAAAGTTCCTTTGTATATACCAAAACCTGCAATCAATATAGATGGTTAAATGGGATTGTCAAAACTTTAAATGCCAATACACTGAGCCTGAACTCGCTGATGAAAGTCTCATGGCATTAGGCTCAGGATTTATAGACCAGAATAGTTAGGAATTTGTTTCCACAAACTAACACCCACAACAGACCCCCCACCAGCCAGCTGCATTATTTGCTATAACTTTCAGAAATCACTGAAGAATTGTCAAAGCCAAAGCAGAGTCCTGATTTAGGAAGCATTTGGGTGAAGTTGTATCACAAAGACTAACAAAAAAATTTCTTAAAAAGACATATTTATCTCAGAAGACTGTTGCGGGTTTTTTTGTTGTGACACCCAAAAACAAGCTGAAAAATTGTGTAATTTCTAAGGTGACAGGCATTTCTGGTGTAGCAGCAATAAACGAAAAAAGGCAAGTAAGCTTCAGTCTTTTCTGCATATGGAAAGCGAATATGTGTTATTGTGAGCCAATTATAAATTGGTCAGTCAAACCTACCTCAGTTTTCCCTTTACTTACTGGAAGATTTTCCAGTTGATGACTTACAGATAGCAGTCCTCAGTCCGTTGAAATTCTTCCAGGGAAGGAAAAATGAATATGGTTGGATGGGTCATTTGTGTACCATGAATTTAACAGATACGAAAATGATAGGTAGGATCAAATCTAAACAATAATAGAATAGTTCAGTTGGAAGGGATCTACAATGATCATCTAGTCCTACTGCCTCCCAAATCAAGCCAGGACTGCAAAGATTATTTCCTTGTGACTTAGAGAACATTTTAAGAAAACAATCATTAAAAAATGGAAGTAGTAGACAACATCTTTCCTCCACCTCGCCTGCAGTAAATCTCCAAGTAAAATAGGACCCGCAGCCCATATTTGCCACCCCTTTTCCCTACAAATCCCTTCCCAACAGTTGTCCCAAGGTGTGTTAATCCAATGAACAGAAGCATCCTGATGTTGCTCTACAACACAAGCAAAGGATCCACATCCTCAAAACCCCCACGATCTCCCATCCACGTCAACAAGGTGGAAATGCTAATGTATTTTTGGTGTTCTAGCAGCAAGTGACTTGCCCAAGGTGACTCTACCTAGTCAGTGACAGAACCCCAGGTAACTCTCCTTCTCCAGTTATTAAGCTCTGCTCCCTATACAATCATCTATAGATCAAACCAACACTGGAACCAGTGACAAGATAATGAATGGAGACAGTGGTCTTTAACTAAGGCCTGAGATCTATCTCTGGGGGCTGCTCTTGGGAGTAAATCTTACTACTGATATGCTCAGTATGCATACTTCAGGATAGATGATCTATCGTTGTGCCATGCAAACCCTTTGTGAAATCTACTTAATGAATTTCCAAAGAGACAGATGAATTTTCAGTGCGATTGATGAATGACAATCAGTAAAAATAGGGACGTCTGCACAGTTTCAGAATTATTTAAGAAAAGATAGTTCACCTCATCCACCTAAAATTTTCCACAGGGACCGGAGGATTATCATTCAGACCTGGCATTTGATTCTTTTCAAACCATGAGCAGAAGGAGATGCTGCACTGGGAGGCCAACAGGAGAGCCCCCAGTCTTAACCTCCTTTGTAGCCCAAAAGTAGTGCGATTTTGGATTCAAATTCAAGCTTGGTGACATTTGGGCCCAATTAGCAAAATGGTGCAGGAGTTTTAGGTAGCTTTGATGCTCAGACATCTCATCCATCCTACAATGATGTCATTCAGCTGGATGGATTCTCAATGAGTCTCAAGACATCCTCCAACAAAGAACAACCTCTCCTGGCCAAACTGCAAAGGGGGTGGGAATGAAATTCCCAAACAATGATATCCAGTGCCAGCTGCCTTAAGATTATCCAAAACATCTCTAAGGGCACGGCAGATTGAAGTCATGACCTCCAAAAGACGCATCTTGCACAGCAGCTTGTGATCGTGTTGGGTGCATGGAGACATCTCAGATGTGAGTGAGCATCTGTATTTTCACCTCAATTCAACTCCAGGCACTGCAGATTGGAGTCCAGTTCTTGCCCACACAAGTGTGGTGACTGGGACAACCAGGGCCAGGTTCCAGGTGACTACAGACAAGAAAAACCCATGTAGAGATTAAAAGACTCAATGAACGAACCTTCCATTGAAGCAAAGTGACATTCACAATGTCAGCAGCTCCCATCTTGGCTCTTTGAGCAGATCTGAGAGGGGAGATCTGGATGCTCTACTCATTTCACCATGAGCTTCGTTGCTAGTGTAGTCGACTGTCCACATACAAAAGCGAACAGGAGCCAAACAAACTTCGGAAACTTACTGGATAGAACTTGGAAAACCGGCAACATTTATGGTGAAAGGAACCATAATCACAATGTGCTTTTTCCACTCCCAAACAACTGCTTCTTCTGACACAGCACCAAGTCTTCTGGTTTGCAGTTTCAACTCCTTTCAACACCAACAGTCCCTGAAGTAAAGACTTTGGTTTCCAAAGACAATCAGTGAAATTTTGGGATACTTGAATTAGAGAGAAGGGGCAGGAAAGGGGCAGAGCTGTCTATAAGTTAATAATTAGAAGACATTTCCCAGAAGCAAGGCACTTCTGGCAATACTGAAGAGTTTCTCCTGTCTTTGTTGATCGCAACAAGATTTTTTTATAAAGGAATTGAAAAACTTTTTACAATACTGAAATATCTCACTTCAGTTATTTACCAAATGTTTTCATTTCATCTTGAGGCATACTTAATTTCACATCATCTTTTCAGTAGGAAAAAAAAAAAAACAAACTAATTTAAATTTAGGGTTTTTCCAATTAAATAGTTGTCAGACTGACTTTTTCCCAAAATCTAATTTCAAAAATGTAGCAAAATATTGGCTTTTCACCCAAATTTGGCAAAATGTGAATTTTGAAACCCTAAAGTTTTTAACAAGATTTAAAAAAAAAAAAATTCTCCAATTTGATTTATTATTGTTGTCTCAAATGCTGTTCTGAAGCACATTTCCTTTTGCATCACTTTTCCCTACATTTCCAGTTATAGTTTAGGGCAATTCAACTACAGAAAAAATGCTGGTGCTGCCATTGTTTACACACTTTATTTGGAATATTCAGAGTGTGAGTTATTCACAAGAAAGGAGAAATGACCCCAAATGGAGTAAAGGGGACACTTGGCCATGAGTGTTTTGAAATGTTCCTTCTAATGCCCACCCAGGGAGTTTCTCTAATTACAAATTTCTCTGTCAGCCACAGAAAAGTGACACTTCTCATTTATGAAAGGTGGATTTGATGGGATGCTGGAGATGGTTTGTTCAACATCTGTTCCAGTTGTGGACAACTTTTACCTGGGAGCAGCCCCTAAGATGGAATTTCTGCAGACGAACCCCAGCCAAGCTACCGAGCCACATGAACACAATGATGTGCCACCTTGTGCTTACAGATAATCAGAAGAAATGGTAATAAACACACAAAAATTGGTTGCAGAAATACTCCACAGCCTAGAAGACCACCCCACTAGGCTGGAGCTCTCCTGTCATGTGCAGCCTGTAGAGACGACGTGCAAGATTAATTCTCACCACTATTCTTTTCTGCATCTTAACACCCCTCTGTAACAAACACTGGTGCTCTGCCACATCCCATGGGAGGGAAGATTTCTCCATCTACCTTGTCCATCATCGCCATTAGGTTCATGACAATCAAGTTTCTCATGTGATGAAACTTCATCAGAGAAGACAGGATGGAAGAGATGATGCCCCAAATCCTAGTTCCACCTGCAAGATGAGGCAAAACCTTATTTTGATCTTTCCATTCCCATCTTCCTTGTTTTACCACCCCATACGAAGACGAAGAGGAATGCCACTGCCTTTAACAGGCTGACGACTGGAACTATGACATTATGAAATTGATAATGCAAAAAATGTTTAAATATCCTCCCTGCAGAGCTGTGCTGAGTAAGTCAGGTAATCACTAAGGGGTGCACAACCATTTTATGGGTCATCAAGTGATAAAGCTAATATGCTGCTTAAACTCCCCGTGAGAGAGGTCTCGTTTGGTTGCATCAGGCCATTACACAGGGCTGTAAAAAATGCAATTGTTTGATTTGCCTAAATACAGGTGAGATGTAATAAAACCCCTTATTTGCCATCCCTTGCTGTGTTATGGCAATCTCATAGCACGGACTGACCTTTTTATTTGTCTATGAAGCACTATTCTTACCTATAGTACTGTAGAAATAAAACTTAAGTATGTGTATGCATACACATAATCTATTAACGATATGACAAGGGGGAATAAAAAGCACGAGGTCTTTTCAAGATGAGGCTATGACTATCGGGAAATGTGATTTCCTCGAGTTCACACCAGTATCTTCAGGTCTGGGGGAAGAGAGGGAAGAAGATAGCAGAGGGCGACACGCTCCTGGTTAAAAGGGGAACGAATCTTAGCATCCTGAATGCTGGAGCAAAAAAGGTCACAGTGTGAGAAACAAAAGCATTTGCCAGAAAGAGAGAAGAAAAAAGAGAAGGACCCTGAGAGCATTACATCTTGATCAAGGAATGACTGATAATATTCCAGCAGACCATCTTTCAGGCCCCTCGTTTGATGACAAAGCACGGCCAACATCCCACATCCATTATCCGCTTCCTTCCCCGAGGCGAGCGCATCAATAACGCTCCCTTCTGCCTCTCGGTGCCGCGTCCCCCCGTCTGTGCCGGGGCCGAGAGCTGGTGGGCATTTCCATACAGCCCGTACGCATCATTACAGCCCACCAATCTTTCACCACACGCATCCTGCTGCTGCACAGGAGCCGCGGTTTTAACCAGTTCCTCTCCTTTGGGGATGCTCCTTCCATCCCAGGAGGGTCACAGGGAGAGGGCAGGGGCTGCTTTTTGATCATAGAAAGCCCATCTCTCCTCCTTTTACAGCTGATTACAGGCAGTAGAAAACCTTCCAGCATTTTGGCACAACCACAGGGGTTTTTTTTTGTTTTATTATATTTCTCCTTCTCTTGATCTTGTAATTAACAAACACCCTCATCCCACCTAGTTCACCCAAGAGGGCGAACTAGGTGAATTTGAATGAGAACATCTTCAAACATCTGTTGCCATAATTTGGCTGGATTAACAGTCTAGTTTGTTCAACCACCAGCTGCTCTCCAAACACAGCATTGGTTCCTGGCACGCATGGTCCCACCATTCCATGCCGAGGTGGAGATGAACTCATCCATGCTTTGGTTTTCACTCAAAAACCAGCAATGGGCTCCAAAACGCTTGGAAGTCAGGGGTAGTTCTGAACTCCTCAGCTGCCAACTCTGGGTGAAGATGTAATGGTTTGACGTGGGAAGGAGATAAGTTGGACATGACACTCGGACCCTGGTGCGGATCTTCTTGACAGCGTTTTGGAGAAGTGCTTGAACTGCAAGCTCCAGCAACGGGAGTTATTTTAAATAATTGACTACGGACCTTCCCTGAAGCTGCAGATGCAAAGATCTGCAACTGAGGTGTTTTCAGTGTGATGGACACGAGGAAGACACCAAGTGTGGGGAGCAGATTTGGAAGATTTCCTGTTTCCCCAAAAATAAGACAAGGTCTTATATTAATTTTGCTCCAAAACTTATTACTTTTTTACATGTACAGCTGCCTGGACACTATTTAAATTGACTTTTTAATGAACTGTAAATAGGGCTTGTTTTCGGAGTAGTGTTTATATTTTGAGCATCCTCAAAAATCCTGAAAAGCCATGCTAGTGCTTATTTTCATGGAACAGGGTGCATCAGTCAAAACTCTGACTCACACAAGGTTAAAAGACCTGAAGCAGACTCAATTACCCACCTGGCTTCTCAGCAGCCTCAAGTGACTCCTGGCAGTTGCTTCTGTGTCTGTATTTGGTATTTTTTCAGGCCAAAAAGGTGCAGCTTCAGGTGTGATGAACATCAACATGGAGACAGCCGCCACGTAGCTGGAGCCGTAACAGAGCCCGCTCTTCCACCTCCACCATGCCCAGTCCAAAACCAATTTGCCCCTACAAACTGGACCTGGGAGCAATTCCCTCTCTCTCTTTGCTGAAATCAACCACTGTTTGACTGCTCTGCCTGCTCATCACGGGTGACCCAACAAGACGGTCAGTGATGGAAAGCAGAGCACACCTAAGTATTAATAATTCTTCAAATCACTGGTTCAAATCCCAGCAGGATCAGTGATGGGTTTGAAACTAGATCAGGTAAGTTCCAGGTAGCTTTGCGAGACACCTGGAAAGACTACTTAGTTCAAGTCCTTTGAAAATGCAATCTCAGCAAATGATGAATATTTCTGTCTCTTAACAGAGTCCCCAGTTCACTCCTGGGATAAATGTGAGGGAATTCCAGGCAAATCAGCTGTTAACACCTGTAATGAACCTTTGACAGCGTTACAAAATAGAGATTTTTAGAGGTGAAGCATCCACTGTAATGAGAGAAATTAAAAAAAAAAAATGTTTCTAAAAACTTCTCGGATCCTCCAGTTTCTGTTTTGGTTTGGTTTGTTCTCTTGAAGGGGAGCTCAGCCCATTCCTCCTGCCTTCCCGATCACAGGTTTGCACTGCCCACGGGCCACATTAGAGCCAGGACTCAGACATCACTCCACCAGCTCTACAGAGGCAAATTCCCTCCCCTGTGGCATGAAAAGATAAGATGTGTAGGGTGGAATCCCGTGGGTAACACAGAGGGGTGAGGGCCAGGCAGTCTCCAACCTGTCGCCTGCTCTAGGATGGGCTGGGAGGGAAAGGTCAGCTCCATCAAAGCAGCCAGCAAAGTAAGCCAGTTAATAGAAAACCTGTTTCTAATTGCTTGCTGTATTATAGCTACACCTTCAACCACCTGAGACCACCAGGAACCCATTCAAAGCCTTGCTTCCTAGCTTACACATAAGCCTTTCATGTTTTATTATAACCCTGCCGATTTTTGCTTTCATTTATGTGTGAGGGGGAAAAAATGGCTGCTTTGCTGGCTTCAACACACAAGGGGACTTTTCTTTTAGCCTTATTTCCACATACATTGTTTCCAGAAACCCCCAGCAGATCTCCTCCGGATTACTGTGGTCTGATGCTCTGGCTGTGAGGGACAGCCCAGCAGCACCCTTGGGAGCAGGTTTTCCATCCTTTCTTGCTCTGTGTTCACGTGGGCGATGCAACCATGGCAGTGCTCTTCACATTTTTCATCGTGCTATTTTTAAGTGCAGTCTGTTAAAGTCCCCTACCTTCATGACTGAAGCAGCTACCAAGGCATGGAGAAGGTCCTCCAAGGACATCCATGAGAGCTCCCTGTGCTGGCAGCTCTTACAGTGGCACCCCGCTCATGCCCAAAACCACACAAGCCTGAATGACACCATGTGTGTGCTCCTGCCATCCCATCTCATTCCACCCTCATCCAGGTGTTCCATTACATGAGTCAAACTAAGAAAGAGTTGGCATGCAAAGTGTGGGGGGCAAGCAGAGCCAGCCCCAGCATTCTTCTGCTGGCTCAGCCCCAAGACATTTCAGTTCTTGCCCGTCAGACTACGATCTTGATGTTTTAAAGGCTGCAGGAAGGACTGCTCTGGTGAGACCCCCCTGCAGGGCTGGTCCAGCTCTGGGTCCTCAGCACAGGACACACATGGACCTGCTGGAGAGGGGCCAGAGGAGCCACAGGAATGATCCGAGGCTGGAACAGCTCTGCTGGGAGGACAGGCTGAGAGAGCTGGGGTGTTCAGCTGAAGAAGAGAAGCTCCGGGGACACCTTATTGCACCTTTCTGGACTTCAAAGGGGCCTGTGAGAAAGTTGGGGACAGACTTTTGAGCAGGGCCTGTTGCGGTAGGACAAGGGGTGATGGTTTTAAACTAAAGGAGGGAGATTCAGGCTGGACATGAGGAAGAAATTGTTGTCCCTGAGGGTGGTGAGAGCCTGGCCCAGGTTGGGCAGAGAGGTGGTGGATGAACCATCCCTGGAGACATCCCAGGCCAGGCTGGACGGGGCTCTGAGCAACCTGAGCTGGTGAAGATGTCCCTGTCATGGCAGGGGTGGCACTGGGGGAGCTGGGAAGGTCCCTTGAACGCAAACCATTAGATGACCCTGGTTCTATCACCAGGAGTTGGCCATGCTTCCCCAGGATCCCAACATCTGGGCTATCCAAAAGCCCCATATTTCTTTGATGGGATGGCAGGACCTGACCGGGCATGGGAGGGAATTTCATCCCCTCCTTGAGCCAGGTCCCCGGCACTAAGCACCTCTCTCCTGCCTGATTCGCCTTTCCCTTGACAGCCTACACCTCTGACAGTCCATTCTTCATCACTGACTATTAATATTTTATAGCGGCAGCCAGCACAGGGACACCACTGCGACAGCTGCTTCAGAATTGCAGGTGGACCATGCAGATAGCCTGACTCCTAAATGAGTTAGGGTCACTCCGGCATCATAGGGCATTTTTTTGGCCTGGGTTAAAGGTACAGCAAGGGGCACCCACAGACAGCAGCATCTTGCCCTGAGTTTTCAGGTAGTTGTGGTGGGAACACACCAAATTACAGCCAAACCCAGCCTCGCTCAGCACTTAATCCTGGCTCAGCTGAGCCCCACCCACCTTGTCTTTGCTAATTTTTTTTTCTTTCCCTGTTATTTAAATGATTTTGAGCAAGAAAGTAGGCCATGAAAAAGGGGGTAGCATTGTTTTAATAATTAGCAATTATGATCACTGCAATATTAATTGCATATTTCCATCGCAAACACCCCCCTAGAGGGGAAAAGTGAGCGGTGGTTAGAGACCGCCGAAGCCTAAAACTGGAATTCCTGGGAACAGGGAGGGGAAAAAAAGGGAGAGAGAGAATGAACTTCTTACATTCAAGTAAATTACTACAGGGATTCCTTAGAAACCTTTAATTAGCCCTGCTCTGCTGTCGCATTGATTGGTCTGAAACTCATCAATTATTCAATGGCAGCGTCTCTCTCTCTTTTTTTGCTTTCTTTTCATCCTTTAGGTGGAAGAGCCTGTTCTTAACCTGCTGGGGCGTTTCTGTTTCCATGCCATCGTGCCACGGGCCAGAAAACTCAGCTCGATTTCCACCCTCCAGCCCAAACCCTGTAGGGACCTGGCCTGATCTTCATGCTAGACGATCAAGACCCCGTGCCCTTGCCTTTCTGGGGTTGTCTGTCCCCAGTGGGACAAGCATGGTGAAGAGGTGACCCATGATGATTTTTTAGGCTTCCTCACCAGTCCTGGCTGCTTTCCAGGTCAAGTAATTTCACACCAGCCTCCAAAGGTTGGGTTTTCTAGCGGACAATGTGCTCCTCACACCCGGCATCCCTGCAAAGTAGCTGTTACTAGAAGGAAAGAAGGTGTCACGGCTCCTCCCAAGTCAGGGCTGCATTTCCATGCCAGAAAAGTCATTTTGGGGAAAATAAGAGAAGGACATGCTTTAGGCAGCCCTCATCAGCTCTGGCAAGAACGTGGGGCTGACCCGGATTGTAGTTAATTGCTCCCCAGTGAAATTTGGCCCGGGAAGTTTAGAGTCCTTCATGCAAGGCGCTACATACAAGTTGTTATTTCCACTGCTGGTTTGTGGCTGGGAATCATCGATAACCATCTCAAATTGGCCACTTCCTCAAAAAAAACCCACAGTTTCCATGTATTCATTTTCTTAAGGCACAGCCCTCATTAGCTGTTCCCTCTCACGCCAACACTGCCCAAGCTCCACCTTCCTGGGTTGATTTACCCCACCAACCTGGTAGCAAACCACTCCTTGGTACCTGGTTTTTGGCTACCAAAAGCACCCTGGACCTGGTCCTCCCACCAGCAGTGAGCTACGGCAGTGGCTCAGCCATGGCACCGAAGCGTTGTGGATGAAGATGAACCACAACGACCAAAATTCATCCCTGGCTGCCTCGCACTAGTTAAACTGTTAGGAGAATGTGCTAAAGCCACCAAGATGCTGAAGGGAGTGGAGCATCTCCCGTGTGAGGAAAGGCTGAGGGAGCTGGGGCTCTGGAGCTGGAGAAGGGGACACTGAGGGGTGACCTCATTAATGGGGATCCATATAGAAAGGGTGAGTGTCAGGAGGATGGAGCCAGGCTCTTCTGGGTGACAACCAATGATAGGACAAGGGGCAATGGGTTCAAACTTGAACATAGGAGGTTCCGCTTAGATATGAGAAGAAACTTGTTCCTGGTGAGGGTGTCAGAGCCTGGCCCAGGCTGCCCAGGGAGGTTGTGGAGTCTCCTTCTCTGCAGACATTCAAACCCGCCTGGACACCTTCCTGTGGAACCTCAGCTGGGTGTTCCTGCTCCATGGGGGGTTGCACTGGATGAGCTTTCCAGTGCCCTTCCAACCCCTGACACTCTGTGATTTTGTGACAACAGCTTTGCTCCCCAAGCGTGTAAACATATGAGGCTGTATATTTTTCAATCGCGCTTATCCCCGGGAATTTTCTCTAAAAGCTGGTTTTTGGAGACCCCTACGTACGATGCAGTTTCACAGCCGGCACGGCCGCGCGTTGCGATGCAGCGACACCGGCTCTTGTGCTGTGCAGAGGAGCAGTGAGCTCTGCTCACGTTAGTGCTTAGGAAAGAGATTAACTGGATGGGAAAGCAGGCTTATGTTTTCAGGCTTCAAGCCTTTCCTTGAATTTGTAACTTTGGAAAATTTTGGTTAGATATGCAAAATTTGGTTGATTCCAAATTTTTTTTGTCTCCTGTAGGAAACCATATTTTAATTTTTTAAGTCACACGCACCTTTTAACAGATTAAATGGAGCTGCTTTTGTTGTTTTTATTTTCCCAGACTAAAAGCAATTTTTCTGTCACCTCTCCTTCCCACACAACCATCTTTTTTACAAGATATGAGATCAAGGACTTCAGGGGGATGAAAATCAGTGGAGAAAACACAAAATTCAAGGCCAGCTCCAAAAAGCACTGTGGGTGAAGGGGGTGGGCAGATCTCTTGGCCGAACAGACCCCGGTCCCCATATTTGCAACAGCAGTGGAAAAACTGAAACCATTTTCATGACAAAGTGCCCGGAATTAACTTTTCCAATGGTTACTCACCTAGCTGAATACAAACCCTCAGCTCAGGAAAGAGATTGAAGTGGAGCGGGTCCAGAGAAGAGCAACACGACTGGGGAAGGGACTTGAACACAAGACCCATGGGGAGAGGCTGAGGGAGCTGGGCTTGTTCAGTCTGGAGCAGAGGAGGCTTAGAGGTGAGCTCAGCACTCTCTAGAACGACCTGAAGGGCAGTTCTAGCCAGGGGGGGATTGGGCTCTTCTCCCAGGCAGTCAGCAATAGGACAAGGGGACTTAAACTTGAGTTTAGACTGGAGATGAGAAAGCAATTCTGTGCAGAGAGAGTGGTCAGCATTGGAATGGCTGCCCAGGGAGGTGCTGGACTCACCGGCCCTGGAGGTTTTTAAGCTGAGATTGGCCATGGCACTTAGTGCCGTGATCTGGTCAATGGACTGGAGTTGGCCCAAGGGTTGGACTGGATGATCTCTGGAGGGCTTTTCCAACCCGGTCCATTCTGTGAAACCATTATCGCAAATGGCAATGACCGGCTTTTCAGAGCAATGAACTTGCCTGCAAACAGGGTTTGTGTTTTTTCCCTGCCCAAAATAAAAACTTGGAAGAGACCAAAATAATATTGAAAAGATGAAAAAAAAAAAAAAAATGGCAGCTAGCTTTTCCACACTCAAAAAGAAAAGCAGTTTTCAACTAAAATCCCTTTGTTTTGGGGAATCCCAGAAAACTCCTGTGCTTTTTTGTAATGCTAAGGTCCCATTCATCCCACTTTCATGAGGAAAACCTGGCAGAACTGCAAAAATTGCCCTGGAAAATGGTTCATGCAGAGAAAATCTCTCACCTTTTAGTGGAAACAGGCTTGGAAGGCTGAGAATGACTTTAGGATAATTTACCAAGAATTAAGCTAAAAGTGGACGCACACAATATAAGAGAAAAAATTTAAATTCCAAACCTGTAGTAATTTTCTGCATCTGTGTTTGAACTCCAGAAAAAGCCGTTTTTAAACCAACGAGGTGAGAAAATCAAGGCAGCAAAACCCCCTTTCCATGGCTGGTGGGGCAGATCCGAGCCACCCCCAAACTTCCCACCCACCATCGACCGTCCTATGTATCGAGTTCACCTGTTCTCCCTTATTTTCTTGCAAAATTTTTGAGAAAAACAGCTTGTCCCACACATAATTTTTTTTAAAACATTTTCTCTTGAAGTTAAGAGAATGTATTTTAAAGAAATGCTTAATTTGACCCTAATTGTTTTACACAAATCCCACAGAAGCGTGGGCGAAGGTTTTGCATTTTCAAATTAATTTTGGGTAGTTTCAAAATACGATTTTTAAAAATAAGTAATCATCCCTCTTAGACTAACTTATAACAACGATTTACCTCTAAATTTTTAGGGCACTTTTATTTTTCCCCCCCTCAGACAGAATTTAATGCCATTAATTTGACGCCATTTTATAAATCTATTTATACACCTTTTGACATGGGAATCATTTGTCTTCTCCCCTCCTCCAGCTTTTATTTGCCTCTAGTACACTTCCATAGTTTTGCTTCAGTTAAGCTTGTTTTAAAATTTGCTATTTAAAACAAAGAGGGAAATGAGTAATTCGTTTGGTGGAAAACAAAATAAAATTGGAATTTACTATATTATCCAAAAATAGGACATTTGGTGCCATCTGCAAGCAATGTGGATGTACCTGGAGACCCTGGGAAGGTTGGGATGGTCCCATTGGGTACCTCAAGGTAACCCCACTCCTACTCTGAATGTCAGTTACTGCCACATACAGGCAAAATAAACATTAAACAAATAAATAAAATAAAATAAAATAAAATAAAATAAATAAAATAAAATAAAATAAAATAAAATAAAATAAAATAAAATAAAATAAAATAAAATAAAATAAAATAAAATAATAAAATAAAATTCCAAATCAAACAAAACCTGAACCCCTTGCCCCAAGAGGGGGATAAGAAACTACCTATTGACTATGAATTTCATTTATCTTCCCACCCTTCCTTGATTTGAGCAGTTGCAACAGCATCGCTCACAATGCATGGACACATATTAGCCTGTGTATTTCCCATACTACTTATCCCTGGGAATTTATTCTAAAGCTTGCTTTTGGAAACCCATAAGTAGGACATAATTCAGAGGATTTCATGTTCTGGTCAATGTTTTGTAAAGTAGTTATTCTGCAAGGCCTGATACTGCGGAGAAAAATATCCTTGATTTTTTTTTCCTAGATATAATATATATATATAAACTTATTTATATATATAATTATATTTTAATATATATATGTATATATATATAATTTTATTTATATACAGGTAAAATCAGAATCATAAAAAACATAAACACCCTGAAAGAAACATGATATTTGGTTCGCCTACCTATGCCAGACAAGCACTTTGAGCCTATTTTACCCTAAAATATGCACATACGTGTTCCCTTGTTCAAGGGAGCCAGAACTGCCAGAAATGCTGCCAATTAGAAACTTTTTGATTATGGATAATCATTTCCATCCCATTATCACAGAGCTGGAGCCCACACGCTCATCCCATCACCTGCTGCTGCTGTTGGGACACGGTAATTCTGTACCTTATGGTGAAGCCCAATATATTACTGTTAAAAGTCTTTGGAAATATTCTTACTACAAGTTTATTGAAAACAACTGGATTATTTTCTCTACTTTTGAGGGTAGAAGGAGGAATAATGTGACAGTTCTTTCCCGGCTTTCCATGTCTCACCACCTGCACCTGCCCTCTGAAGTGAAGGGGAAGAAACATTTAAAATCATACTTCTTCCTAATTTTTCAGTGTTTGTTTCCCTTTTTAATTTTGAATACAGGTCAGAAGTGCTGCTGTTTTCTATGGATGAAGTGGAGGGGGCTTAATTTCTATCAAAGTCATGGGCACTACTTGTGAACTGACCAAAGAGAATCAATCGAAAAATCAACCAAAACCATACTTCCCCCTTGACAAAAAATAAAAAGCAAACAAACAAAAGACCAACCTCAAACCTCTCAGGTGTCTTAAGAACAAGCTGTATTTTCTGGGAAAATATTTAATTGGGTTTTTATAGGATATATTGTAAGGCATTTGCTTCAAACGCAGTTTTGTCTTTGCTGTTGTAATCTAAATTTCCTGGTTTAAAAAATTTAGAAGTCTGAATTTTGTATTTTTTTTCTCTTTTCACTACAACATAATTTTTAGAAACCTGTAGTTTCAGCACAAACTTTTTTATTGTTCCTCCATGAAATATATTAACAAACAAAAATAAACAACAGCCTCATACATGAGGATGGCAGCAGGTGATCCAGTCCTACAGCTGCATGGAAGAAATCAACTGCTATAAAATTAAGATTTCATGCACTGGGGAAGGTAAATGCAAGGTTTTTAAAGCCTTACACCATGCTAGAGAGGAGAGTAAGGATTTAGTTGTTGCTAATTTTGTTGCCGATATCCCTTTTTTAATTTGTTGGCAATTTTTTTAATCCCATCATCAAGTCACCGTCAACCCCAACTCTTCCCATCAACGTCACTAAAAGGTCACCCTTCCCGGGAATACAAGTTTAAATCCCAACTGCACCAAAGAAGAATTGCATGAGCTACAGGCCCACAAAACTTGTTCAAAGGCGCTTAGAAATGTGAAAAAAAAAAGAACTAAGAGTGAAAATTTTCTTCCTATCCCCCAAGGAAACCCTTTTTTCCCCAGGATCAGCCTCAATGCAACAGCCTCATGGTCCAATGCAAGAGGGCAGGGACAAACAAATCCACCTGCCTCACAATTTTTGCCTCTGCTCGTGAGTTTAAGGCTGGATACGTAAGAAAATACTTTTCCTGTTGATTTTTTTTGTTTGTTTGTTTCGTGGCATTTTGCTCCCTACCACTAAAGCAAAAACACACATAAGCGCATCCTTGTCTTTAAGAGAATGTGGGTTTCTTCGCTCCTCTCCTCCCCTCCCAAATTTCAAGGAGAACATACAGCTCATGAAAATTTAATGCCATATGTAACAAAGCAAAATGAATATTTAATTGGAGCTTTTATGTGAAAGTAGATAACAAAACCAGTTACACACAGGGAAAAAAAAATAAATAAGCCCCTCTAATGTTTGATAAAAACTGGGACTGAAGCAGTTAAGCTATTGGCAACAAGCGGCTCCTAATAAACACTCAGCTAATTCTGCAGGAAAAGCACTAATTAGAAAAGCAATAATAATCGGTGTAATTGCTCTAAATTACCCTCCTCACAGAGAAGTGGGTTTGGATACTGAAGCGCAGCTGCTCCTGCTCCATCCAGGAGCTCGCAGCCAAGGATGCTCCGGCTTTTCTCTACTGCCCTCTCCAGGTCCAGGAAGGTGGAGGAGATGTCACCTCTCACTATCGCAGGGAAAGACAGGGGGAAACGCCCCATCCTGGGCACCCTTGGGTGTCCCAGCCTGCCTGGGTTCAGCCTGCAGCCCATGGTGGCATCACTTGGTTGTCGCTGGGTCCAGAAAACACAACGTTGTGGTCCGGAAAACACAACGTTGGGCTCCAGAAAGAGATGAGCTGAGAAGATACAAGGAGGGCCATGAAGTTGGTGAAGGGTTTGGATGAGAAGCCATATGAGGAGTGGCTGAAGTCGCTTGTTTTGTTCAGCCTGGAAAAGTAGAGACTGAGAGGAGACCTCATTGCAGTTGCAGCTTCATCACAAGGGGAGGAGGAGGGACAGGAATCAAACTCTTGTCTTTAGTGATCAATTACAGAACCTGGGGGAATGTCAGGAAGATGTGCCACGGAGGTTCAACTGGACATTAGGAAAAGGTTCTTCACCCAGAGGGTGCCGGACACTGGAACAGGCTCCCCAGGGAGGTGTCAGGGTCCCAAGACCAACAGTGTTCAAGAAGTGCAGCTTCGATTTGGGATTAACCAAAACCAGACCAAAGCTGAGTTCTTACTCACTGATGCACCTGGAAAAACAGCCCTGAACATTTATCTTCTACTGCTCGTGGTCTGAATACGCATTTTACACTGCAAATGCTGCACATTGTGCTGTGTTTTGATTCATGCTTCACCTATACCGCATAGACCTTCCTGGTAGCAGAGTTTGGTTTTTATAATATAATTTTTGAACACTACGCTATTTTATGGTTTGAGCAGCTTTCCAAAATAAATATGCATTGGCTCTGCATGCTGCAAAGTCCTCGATAAATAAAAAGATGGGTGGGTGTCCCTGGTGTTCGGGTTTGCAGGGTGGTGGTAGGGATCGTGCTGCAAAGCCCTGGGCAGGTCCGCCAAGACGGTCATTGAGTTTCCTTCCAGAGCTTGAATCTACAGATGGCAGACACACAATGAAAACACCAAAATATTTCTCAAAACTGGTCTCAAATGGCGTGATAATCTCCACTCATTTCCATCAGCTCTCATGGATGTAGAAGAGATGGTTGGGTTTGTCTGTTTGCTTTTTTATTGAATTTCATTGATCCTGATGGAATCGCTACAGAGGAAATTATCCCAGGAACAAGGTTAAATGGTCAAACGCTCTCTCCAGATTTTCTCTTTAAGCAGAAAAGTAATGCAGAAACCTAAAGTAGTGCCTTGCGGAGTCAAAACCCTTCCTGGCCTTGGCTTAATCCCCTTACTTCGACAATACTACTCATGCTGTACCACAGTCTTGGAAAGCGGACAGTCACGCTCCAAGTTTCCCTGTGTAATTATGTTTAAATCCTCATTGCTTCCATGCATGCTTCAGCGTTATTTATATTGGTTTAACGATCCATTAAACAAATACTGTACTCTGGGAAGTGTTACTTTGCTTAGGAACAATTACAGTTTCTCCAGCATTCAGTGGTGCCAACCACGGTGCAGAGCTGGCTTGGAGTAGGGGTTTGAGGCTTATAGGGGTATGGAAAAGGACTTTCAGCAACATTAATGTAACCCCTTCTGATTTTCTGTATTTAAAATCGTATTTCAATGACATTCTGAAGTGGGGTTTTTTTGTTTGTTTTAAAAATAACTACTTTTTGTATGAACTCACCTTAATTACAACCTGATCGCACTGAAGAGGGAGTCCTACCTGGCACGGTTTACTCAACTGGAGTCCAATCCTGCAAATACTTCCAGAATTTTGATGCTGCTGTGGACAGGGTCCAGGTGGTGAAACAGAACCCACGAGCCAACCTCACCTTCCTCATCGCAGACACTGCGCGTCCAGCCGCGCATGTTGAAGAACATCTCACGATGACCATGTGTCGGGCCAAGAAGGGAAGATGTGGCCCTGGTCCTTGTGGCAAGTAGCCTGGTTCTCATCTGTCCTCAGCCATGGGGTGGGAAGGAGCTCACAAATGCCCTCCCAGAAAACCAGAGCTGTGCCGGCACCTCGGGAATGGGGAGCAACATGTTTATGCAAAGAGGGTCTTTGCAGGCAAGAGGCACAAGGAAAGAAAACTCAATGCAAGGGAAGAGATGGTATTGGGGCCACTACCCTTCAAAGGCAGATTTCAGTTAGATCAGCAACTGGATGTCTCAGGCATGGCAGTTTTTTGCAAGCCCGTCACTTCAGCCCATAATTAATTTATATTTTTTTTTATTTTTAAGTGGTCTTCAGTTGATCAGTTGAGCTTAGCTTATCCTTCCAGTTTGCTGCCATGCATTAGGTGAGCCCCAGCACAAGGGAGAAGATTGAAAAGGAACCAAAAGGCAGAGGTAGGCAGAGACCAGCCCATGGGAAGGAGGTGGAGAGGGAGGATTTGGGGATATCAGGGGGACCACAGGGGCCTTCCCTGACCCTGGTAGCAGCTCAGATCTGCAGAAGCGGGGGTACGGTTTTGTGTTCCACCTAATTAGGGTGCCTGGATATGCCTGAAACACGTGCTGGCTCTTTCATGTGCCCATTCACCTTTTACTCCTTGCCAAAGTGGTCTCTTGTGTCTTAAGACCTGTCTTATTGTCCTTGGTCTGGCAGAGTGGAAAATTTAATTTTAAACTAATTAGTTTCTAAGTTGCTGAATATCCTCAAATTACGGGGCATCACCTTTCCCAAAGGGGGAGAACAACATAACTCACCTGTATCCAACATTTGACACTGCTGGAGTCGAGAGCACAGAAACAAAGGATCCCCAATTGCTTATTGTCTTGGCTCAAAGGTCGAGAGTCGTTTATGACAAAGCTCTAATTAATAGTTTATTACCCATAACTGACCATAGTCTCTTTTGTGAGCATTTAATATTATTAGCTAAAGGTTTGCTTTGAATGCAGAATGAGGTTCTCTTTGAATTCTTCTTGTCCAGCTTTCCTTGGTCTTCAACCAAGGTTGCCCTCCAGCCCAGCTTGCGTTCCCCAAGCATAGACCTCTTTGTGTCAGCAGCGTTTCACCTGACACCAAATCATTGAACGTGCTGTTGCTTGATTACTTGGTCACTGAAAGGTCATATGGATATAAATACTATTTTCCAGTTATTTAGATAAATGGGTCAGTAATCACACAAAGACCAGCTAGCTCTTTAAAGCTAACAACAGCAGCGATCACCATCCAAATTTAGTTTTTAAAGTTCATATAGCATCTGGGTTAATCTACCAGCATGCAATAGTTCTCAAAAGATGACGTTGGGTTTTTCCCTTTTTTTTTTTTCCTTTGGTCCTTCGAAAGGTACCAAAAGGAGAACCCAGGCATCGGGGTGCAGACACAGTACCTGGCTTTATGATGATGAGGGTTATGTATTTATAAATAACGGGTTGGTGGAGGTGATGCTGATTTCCATTTGAGACTGTTGTGGCAACACGTTGCGCAAGAAGTTGGGTGGGAAGGGGTCAGGAGGATCAGGCTTGGGTGTGCTAGAAAAAGCTCCAACCTCCCTTTTGCTGTCTTGATGCTGTTCCTGTATACAGGATCTGCACAGGGCAAGAGGAAAGAAAAATTATTTAAAACAAAAAATAATCATTCTTCTCTTCCCCCCTCCTTTGTCACGTTACTTCATCTCACTTCTTCCCACTATGTCTGTTTGCTTAGTGCTGAATATGCCACAGGGTCCCGGCGACAACATTGATCACTACAGATATAGGGCAGATTTTTCCATTCACTGGCGATTAAAAAAGACAACACAATGAGGAGAATAACAGCAAAAAGTACTAATAAGTTTAAGAGTCGAATTGGGGGCCAAACCTTTTTTCAACTGATGTATTTAAAAGGATATTTTCCCCAAAAGAATTAAATTCAAAATAAAAAATATTTCAAAGAGAAAAGGTTACTTCGCTTTGAGAGCGTTCCTTTGACATATTCCCCAAAGTTCTTCTTAAATTACCCTCCTACGACCCCAGCAGTTCGGCAGATGCTAAAAAACAAAGGATTGAGGTTATTCATCAAGAGCTTCAGTTAAGAAAGTTGCTGCAGGTCTCCTTTAATGCAACATGCGTGGATGGCTGCGTCTCCATGTGAAGACCGATGTCCTCACCTGTTCCAGCAATGCCTACGAAGATGATGGTGAAATGGACAGAAAATGCCATTTGGGCTACGCAGAGAGGTACTCGCTCCAAATTGTGGTCACTGGTGGGTCTCACCCATTCCCCTGAGATGCGCTTTGGTACCAAGACTTCTGCTATCGAGTACTTTTGTCCCTCATAAAACAGCTCCACAGTTTTGCTTCAGGAGCTCCCACACTTGAACACCCCACAGTAAACCCCCAAATTCCCCATTGCAACCACCCATGTCCCCTTCTCACTCTCCTGATGCCTCTGGTCACTACCAGAAGCAGTGCCCATGGCTGGAGGGACAGCAGCCAGATCTGGCACCACTCGCAGGGCCAACCATGGACACCCAACCACCACAGCCCTACCCACTTGTTTTTCGGAGATAGCGACTGGGCACTTCACCCTGCTCATCATATCCTGGTATCCTCGAAAGTGGTACCCGAGCCCTACCTGGTCTTTTCCTCTCCAGAACAGCACAGGGATGCTCTTGGTGAACTCTCCCTTGGACAGACAGTCTTTCACCTTGGGAAGGCCACATCACTGAAAAAAGCTCTGTATTTCAGAACTCCTCCGTACGCATTCAGCCCTAGATGGACAGCTGCTCATCCATTCCCTGTTCTCTGCTGCCATCAGGTGGATGTTTGATGTTATTCAGGATGCGGCGAAAAATCCCAGCGTGTTTTCCTCAGGTTCAACCAACTTGGCCATGGGCGGTAGACTTCCTGGCGTTGGAGACATGGAAAAATCCTTGGTATGTTTCCCCTTCTGAGGAACAAGCTGATTTTGAACACCACAAAGAGCCGGCAAGACTCAACAGGCAGCACAGAATCATAGAACAGTTTGGGTTGGAGGGACCTTCCCATCTCCCCCAGTGCCACCTCTGCCATGAGCAGGGACATCTTCACCAGCTCAGGTTGCTCAGAGCCCCGTCCAGCCTGGTCTGGGATGTCTCCAGGGATGGTTCATCCACCACCTCTCTGCCCAAACTGGGACAGGCTCTCACCACCCTCATTGTTGGGTCTTGTCTCTAAGCCACTGATGTGGTTCCAACCCTACCTATGAGACTGTGTCCCCATACCCAGCGTCTCCCTTGCAAATCCCACCCCAGGAGAGGCAAGAGTTCAAGCACAGGTGGGATTTAGCAGCCGCATCCACCTTGGCATGGCCTCAGAGCCTGGAGATTTCCTGCACACGTTGGTTTAGGGGTCAGCAGTCTCTGACATGGGATGCTCAAGACAACGCTGAGCAGGGTTCTTGTCCAATTGGGCACCACAGCAGTTGAGAGATCTGCTGGTTCTGAATGTATTGGAAGTCAAGTTGCTGGCAGAGATAGAAAAATAATGCACATCTTAATTTCCCAGGCAGCTTTGCTGAGATCATCATCCAGCAGCCACCTCTGCCCCAGACAAGAACCCCTTCTATGTAATTCCACAAATGCATCTTGTTCCTGACGTGCCACAGGACTTACGAGAATTGCTTCAAAGTGCAGCATTTGTAAACATTTTTGACTTGTTTTGCACTTAACATGGAAAGCAGTAGCTAATTTAAAAGTTGCAAATCTCTGTTTTCCACATCGCAGCGGCATCACCGAAAGCTCAGAGTACTGTCTCAGCACTGAAATTTGGACAGATAACACGCTTGTGCAGAAAAACTTTCATATTTCAATGGAAGAATCAACCAAGAAGATGCTTCTGAAATCCAGAATGCTGCCAAGATGTTTGGTGCTGATGCAGTACGATAGGAAGTGTTACGTATAACACGGCAACCCCTGTATCAGCACAGGCTGGGGGTGAAGGGGTGGAGAGAAGGACCTGGGCATGCTGGGGGATGAGAGATGGGACATGAGCCGGCAATGTGCGCTTGCACCCAGAAACCAATTGTGTCTTGGGCTGCATCACCAGGAGCGTGGGCAGCAGGTCAGGAGGTGACTCTGCCCCTCTGCCCCGCTCTGGTGAGACCCCCCTGCAGTGCTGGTCCAGCTCTGGGTCCTCAGCACAGGACACACATGGACCTGCTGGAGAGGGGCCAGAGGAGCCACAGGAATGATCCGAGGCTGGAACAGCTCTGCTGGGAGGACAGGATGAGAGAGCTGGGGTGTTCAGCTGGAGAAGAGAAGCTCCGGGGAGACCTTATTGCACCTTCCCAGACTTAAAAGGGGCCTGTGAGAAAGATGGGGACAGAGTTTTGAGCAGGGCCTGTTGTGATAGGACAAGGGGTGATGGTTTTAAACTAAAGGAGGGAGATTCAGGCTGGACATGAGGAAGGAATTGTTGTCCCTGAGGGTGGTGAGAACCTGGCCCAGGTTGGGCAGAGAGGTGGTGGATGAACCATCCCTGGAGACATCCCAGGCCAGGCTGGACGGGGCTCTGAGCAACCTGAGCTGGTGAAGATGTCCCTGTCATGGCAGGGGTGGCACTGGGGGAGCTGGGAACGTCCCTTCAACCCAAACTGTTCTATGATTCTGCAGACAAATGTGTTATTTTTGCACAGTACGCAGTAACAACGATCGCAACTCATTCACTCACCTTGCGCAAGGCTACACAAAGCAAGCACTACATGTGATATTTCTCCCTCACCCCTGATCATCCACCTCTGGTGCTTTATTCCCAGACCTCCCATTGCATTTCAACCCCTTCCTTCACAGAGGAAATCCCCAATGAGTATTTTCCCACCAAACGCATCTCCTCTTGCCAGGCTGGTCCCTCACTCCCAATAGATTCTGGTTCAACAGTGGTGGGCCAAACAGAATAGAAACATCAATCTCACTTTGCGTCACATCTTGGTGTCACTCTTCCTTCTGTGTGGCCTTAGAAGATCCTACAAGGCTGACCATCCTCTGTTATACATGACCTAAACTGGTGAGTGGGTTCAAAAGGCCAGGGGGAGCCTGGACTAACAACGTGTGCACGATTTTGCAAGCTGAAGAAAAACACAGGAGATGTTTTCAAGTTAGACAGAAAGAAGTACAAAGCAAGAAATCAGGGTATTGCAGAAGGTAGGTTAAATTTTCCCAATAGATTTTGATCATACATGAGTCACTAGGCATTTCTCTTCCCATTTTGGTAGAAAGAGGAGGGAGGAAAGTGGCCCCGGTACAGGAACCTGCAGCAAATCTCAAAACACCAGCATGTGCTGGGCAGCCAGCAAAGGAAAGAGGAGGAAAAATAAAATAAAAGGAGAAATAAAGAAATAAAGAGGAGAAATAAAGAAATCGGCTCCTACTTTCCTGGTACTCAAAGCCCTCCTGGCCTGAAAGTCCTTTGTCAGCTCATATTTTCCCTTTGCCCCTGAAGTAAACGGGATGCTCAGGCATTGACAAAAGACTATCAGCAGAAAGCAAGGTTAAAAAACCAATAATTCAGCCAGTTAACTGCCATCATTGTTCCTTCCTATCTCTGCGCTCTTGATAAACAAATTCGTAACAAGATTTTACTGCTCCGTTCCCCCGAGCAGTCGATTAGCCTGTCGTGCAACACACACCACCCGTGGAAGCCGAGCTCCCACAATATCCCCTCAGATGATCTCCTTTGCATTCGCTCTGATGTAATTATGCTAATTATCCAGCCGGCTTTGATATCCTCATATTTTCCAGGAGGTTGATGAGCAAACCTGTTCCTTTAATTGCCTTTCGCTGACACACGTACGGGCTGTTACGGCTTCTCGAGGCCACAGGGAGCTCAGACACAACTTTGTCCCAGCTGACAAGAATTTAAAAATGAAAAATATTTGATGGCTTATCCCATCTATAAGGTTACACTGATAATATCCGTGCATTTCAAGGTGTTATATTATCTTTTTTGTTTCAGGGAAGCAAATTCCTTGGGAAACCTTCACATACCTATCCTGTTACTTGCAATGAAAGCCCTGCCTGTTGAGATTAACATTTGTCTGGGGAAAAGGGAGGAAAAAATGGGAGAAAAGGGGTGGGTGGGGGAAACGGGGGAAAACAGGGGAAAAAAGGGGGGGAAGAGAAGCAAGGAGAAAAATATAAAAGATAGAAAAAAAGAAAAGAGAAAAAATATAAGAGAGAAAAGAAAAATAAAAAAGAGGGAAATAGGAGGAAATGAGGGGGAAGAAGAGAGGAAAGAAAAGGAAATAGGAGGAAAAAGGAAGACAAAGAGAGGAAAAGAAGGAAAAGAAAAGGCAAGGGAAAAAAAGAAGGACAGGGGGAAAAGAGAGGGGGGGAAAGAGAGGGGGGGAAAGAGAGGGGGGAAAAGAGAGGGGGGGAAAGAGAGGGGGGGAAAGAGAGGGGGGGAAAGAGAGGGGGGGAAAGAGAGGGGGGGAAAGAGAGGGGGGGAAAGAGAGGGGGGGAAAGAGAGGGGGGGAAAGAGAGGGGGGAAAAGAGAGGGGGGGAAAGAGAGGGGGGAAAGAGAGGGGGGAAAGAGAGGGGGGAAAGAGAGGGGGGAAAAGAGAGGGGGGAAAGAGAGGGGGGAAAAGAGAGGGGGGAAAAGAGAGGGGGGAAAAGAGAGGGGGGAAAAGAGAGGGGGAAAAAGAGAGGGGGGAAAAGAGAGGGGGGAAAAGAGAGGGGGGAAAAGAGAGGGGGGAAAAGAGAGGGGGGAAAAGAGAGGGGGGAAAAGAGAGGGGGGAAAAGAGAGGGGGGAAAAGAGAGGGGGGAAAAGAGAGGGGGGAAAAGAGAGGGGGGAAAAGAGAGGGGGGAAAAGAGAGGGGGGAAAAGAGAGGGGGGAAAAGAGAGGGGGGAAAAGAGAGGGGGGAAAAGAGAGGGGGGAAAAGAGAGGGGGGAAAAGAGAGGGGGGAAAAGAGAGGGGGGAAAAGAGAGGGGGGGAAAGAGAGGGGGGGAAAGAGAGGGGGGGAAAGAAAGGGGGGGAAGAGAGGGGGGAAAAGAGAGGGGGGAAAAGAGAGGGGGGAAAAGAGAGGGGGGAAAAGAGAGGGGGGAAAAGAGAGGGGGGAAAAGAGAGGGGGGAAAAGAGAGGGGGGAAAAGAGAGGGGGAAAAAGAGAGGGGGGAAAAGAGAGGGGGGAAAAGAGAGGGGGGAAAAGAGAGGGGGGAAAAGAGAGGGGGGAAAAGAGAGGGGGGAAAAGAGAGGGGGGAAAAGAGAGGGGGGAAAAGAGAGGGGGGAAAAGAGAGGGGGGAAAAGAGAGGGGGGAAAAGAGAGGGGGGAAAAGAGAGGGGGGAAAAGAGAGGGGGGAAAAGAGAGGGGGGAAAAGAGAGGGGGGAAAAGAGAGGGGGGAAAAGAGAGGGGGGAAAAGAGAGGGGGGAAAAGAGAGGGGGGGAAAGAGAGGGGGGGAAAGAAAGGGGGGGAAGAGAGGGGGGAAAAGAGAGGGGGGAAAAGAGAGGGGGGAAAAGAGAGGGGGGAAAAGAGAGGGGGGAAAAGAGAGGGGGGAAAAGAGAGGGGGGAAAAGAGAGGGGGGAAAAGAGAGGGGGGGAAAGAGAGGGGGGGAAAGAGAGGGGGGGAAGAGAGGGGGGGAAGAGAGGGGGGGAAAGAGAGGGGGGGAAGAGAGGGGGGGAAAGAGAGGGGGGGAAAGAGAGGGGGAAAAGAGAGGGGGAAAAGAGAGGGGGGAAAAGAGAGGGGGGAAAAGAGAGGGGGGAAAAGAGAGGGGGGGAAAAAATGAAGAAAAATGAGAAAAAAAGGGAAAAAAAAAAAAAAGGTGGGGAAAAAGAGAAAGACCCCAAAACCTAGAAATTCTGGAGGCCAGATCCTTACAGGCAGCATAAAACCAACACAGCAACTAAGAGAAACTGGCCTTTTGATATCTGGACTGAATTGCTTTAAGTAACACATATGAAAAATATCATTTGACATCAAAATCTTCCTGACTGCTCGAAATACGATGATAGAAAGTCTTTCTCTTTCAATGAGTATCAGCTTACTTAGGAATATTTTCTTTCACGTGTATAAAGTTTCGGCGCAAACTCTGCAGGGTATGGGTTTCATTAGCTTTTTCACTGCAAGTTTTGCTGTGTGCTTTCTTTTTAAAAATAAAAAAAAAAATCTGAATTTTCATGGTTTGAGGCTACCACAACTTTTTCTCCCCATTAAACAGGATTTAAGTTCCAAAAACAGTTGGCCATAATCACAATAAAATAGCCAAACATGACCGAGATACTTTTCATTGAGTTTGTTTTGGTGTGCATCATCTCCATAAATTCCTGGGGTGTGTGGTGGCCTTTAGTACTTTGTAATTTTAAAGTGTTTTCACAAACCATTTGCTGTTTTTTCCATCCCTCCGTTACTGTTGAGCTGAATTTCCTCATGTGGTTCCGTGAGAAAATGATGCATTTGGCAATATTTTATGTATTTATTCACAGGTTGTGAGAAGGGTTTGCATCACAAGCTCTGGAGACACAGACATGGTGGTGTGACTTCTGCAGAGCCTGGACCCACAGCAGAACCACCCATAACTCAGCGCATGGATAGATGAAGGTCCATCACAACCGTGTCATTGTTTCACCCATGTGGGATCTTATCTTCAGGTGAAAACCCCCAAGTAATCCCAGCAATTTCCTTACATTGTTAATTAAAAGGGGAGAGGGTCAGTGCTCCACAACTCCAACCACAAAGCTGCTCAGCCCAGTGCCGCATTTACCTTCAAGGCTTCAGAGATGGGACATGGCTTGGAGAAGATATGGAAGATGATTCGTGATGCAGGTGAGAGAATCACTTGATCACATAGTGGTTGGGGTTGAAGGGGCCTCTGGAGATCATCCAGTCCAACCCACCTGCTCAAGCAGGGTCACCAGAGCAGATCACACAGGATCGTGTCCAGGCGGGTTTGAATGTCTCAGAGAAGGAGACTCCACAACCTCTCTGGGCAGCCTGGGCCAGGCTCTGGCACCTCAAAGGAAAGAAGTTTCTCCTCATACTCAGATGGAACCTCCTGTGTTTCAGTCTGTGCCCATTGCCCCTCATCCTGTCATTGGGCATCACTGAACAGAGTCTGGTCCATGCTCTTGACACCCACCCTGGAGATATTTATCAGCATTGATGAGATCCCCTCTCATCCTTCTCCAGCTGAACAGCCCCAGCTCTCTCAGCCTTTCCTCATGAGAAAGATGCTACAGACCCCTCAGCATCTTCATAGCTCTAGAAGGAAGCTTCTCAGATTCTTCAGTTTGAATGAGAAGACCTGGCAGCTGAGCCTGGTGGTGGAGGCACCTCAGCAACATGGCAGCAAGCCTCAACACAACCTCCTTGTCTTTGCTTGGAATTGCCAAATTCTTACCTTGAAGCAACCAGCATGACCCACCAGCAAGACCTTCAAATATCAGAACTTCCCTGACATAAAGGATGTGAGAGCTACTTTTAGGTGCAAGGCTTGGAAAAGTAAACAACATTCATCTATTGGACGAATTAGACACAGTCTTAGAGAAAAATGCGAATAAACTGTGAAGGAACCCTCATCCTTTGAGACCTGAGCTGTGTCAGCCATGAAGAGTCAGGTTTCCTTTATCTACACTGGGGGTGGTGAGAGCCTGGCCCAGGTTGGGCAGAGAGGTGGTGGCTGAACCATCCCTGGAGACATCCCAGGCCAGGCTGGACGGGGCTCTGAGCAACCTGAGCTGGTGAAGATGTCCCTGCTCATGGCAGGGGTGGCACTGGGGGAGCTGGGAAGGCCCCTTCCAACCCAAGCCATTTGATGATTCTTCGAAGGAACCCCAATCCTCAACTAGGAATGGGGACAAAAATGATCTTAAAAGACCCAAACGATTGGAGGATTGGACTAGATAATCATTTGAGGTCCCTCCGAATCCCTTACATTCTGTGATTCTGTGATTCAAAGGGGAAACCCAGAGTGCTGATTCCACCAGGTATCCCAGAATAGTCAGGAGCTGTAACAGAGTGAAGGGAAAGTTTGTCCCAGGAGACCTCCCTTCCCTGTCTCTGACCTCTGGTACTACAGGGGAAGAGGAGTTGGAGTTAGCAATCAAGGAGACCTGTAGGACACCCCAGCTGTGAGGAACAGTGGTTTAGATTCGCAATGGATCAAGTGGACAGACCTCTGGCTCAGGTGATCAGGGGTTGTCCCACATTGGTTTCAGGGACCTCAACATGAAGGCTGCCACCAAACTGCTTCACTGGTCAGAATCATGAGAGCACCATCCTGTCTTCTTCAGATCTTCACAAAGAAATAGCGAAGCTCGGGAGAGCAACTCCAGGAGAGTTCAGCCGTGCAACCTGAACCACCTGAAAAAGACCCTGGGCACAAACCTGCTCAAAAGCAGAAGCATCAATGTCTCCTGGTCACATGGGAAATAAGCTGGTGGGGTTTATTTACATTTGGCTAACTCTGCATCACATGCCCTCAAAATAATTTCAAAATAGATCTCCTACCTTGGAGCGGGGGGGGGCGTGGAGAAGCAAGACTCCACTCAATTCATCTCCTAGAGCGTTCAAGGATGAGCGGGAGGGGAGCTGCTGAGACAAGCAAATCACATTGTCTTTACACCAAAGCCACAGGGAAATTGGGACCGCCTGACGGAGGAGAAGGAAATCTTTTTGATAGAGCACACTGCGGTTGACAGACCAGAAAACTTTGCATGAACGCTTTTTAAAACAGCCCGGAGCTTTAGGGCATGAATGCGAAATCTCCACGTCTACCAGGACTAAACCCAAGCTCCCCGAGTACGAGCTACTCCAACCAGAAAAGATGGTGTTCACTAACACTAACCTGGGGAGAGACGGGATTTTTGTTCCCAACCGCCCAACGAGTCTTGCCACAGCACAAGTGGTGACCAGGTTGTTGTGGGAAAGTCTGGCAGGAGAGTAAAGAGAGCGCAGCTCCATCTGGGAACACCTGAAGCAAAGCTTATGTATGAAACCTCATGTGAAGAACAAAGACCATGTGCCCAAAGGTAATAGACACCATCTCACTGTAGTGGTTGGCTGGGATGTCAACTGCAGAATCAAGTTTGGCACGGTGGAAACCTTGCCCATAGGAAGTTAACGTTACCTTGCTAAAGCGTCACAAGATCATTGAATTGTTTTGGTTGGAAAGGACCTTTAACATCATCACGTCCAACCATTAACTTCATGCTGTCAAGTCCACCTCTAAATCACGTCCCTAAGAACCTCCTACACGTGTTTTTTAAACCCCTCCAGGGATGGTGACTCCACCACTGCCCTGGGCAGCCTGTTCCAGTGCCCAACAAGGTTCTCTAACAAACTCCATGCTCACAAAGACTATTTGAATCAAGCTTGGCACCTACCCAAGACCACAAGGTCTTACCTGCAACCACTGTAGAATGTCTTCAAAACACATTTTTGTGGCCTTTTTTCCAGATTTTAGCTGTCCTAGGCTTTGGGAGACCCAAGGTTTTGCACAAACCATCTTGAGAGGGAAGTGGTTTAGTCACCATCCCTGGAGGGGTTCAACAGACACATAAATGAGGTTCTTTAGGGATATGGGTTAGTGCCAGGGTTGGGTTAATGGTTGGACTTGATGAACTTGAGGGTCTCTTCCAAACAAAATTACTCCATGATATGGGAAAAATGACACTTCCCCATGACACAGGTCAAGAGGTTGCTTCCCCGGGTTGTAAGATAATGAGGCTGGGAAGTTAAATAACAGCACAGCAAATTTTGGGAAGACAAGACAGTCCTGTTGTTAGGAGGAGTGAAAACTGTGAAGGGGTTTAGAAGTGGCCTGAATTCATACAACAGTTTTGAGAAAGAGAAATGCCCACATCCAATAGAAGTTACTGTGCTGCATATAACAACAGCTGGAGGAGGTTTAGAACCAAATGCCTACCCTATGTGAAAGGAGGCGGATGATTTTCATGTTATTTGGGAATAGAAAATTGAAAGTGCGAAATATTCAGTAGAAGACTTGTCAGAAAAAATTAGTTTTTCAATACCTGGAGACACATGGGGTGACATAAGCTCAGGGAGGTTGCTTGGCTGGAAAGATGACCAAGGGACCAACTGGTCTGCTTTGCTTTTAATTCAACAGTCCCATGTAATCAACACTTTTCCATGTAACATTTTGACTCCGTCAGAAGTGTCTGGCTCTTTTAAAAAAATAAATCCAAAATAAAATTCAGTGACCTCTTTTATGTAGATGGGATAAAAATTATCACCCAACACTGTGCAACAAAGGCTTTTTTGATATTTTATTAATAAGTTCCTTAAAGATTTGTAATCAAAGGTACCCCTCTTTTTTATTGTTTAAGAGTAGTAAATTTCAAAGGATTGAGTTATTCCCAATGCAAGGTGCTTATTTGCTTTTGTTCTTTCAAACTTCTTCACTCTCACAAGCGTCAGGGTCTACTTAAAACCCTGCTAGCTGTGACATAGCTGTGTCACTGGTCATTCTCACCCACCTTCTCCGGGAGCTGAGAAGAGCAGGTTGTTTATCAGATGGCTTTGGGTTGATGCCCAAGGTCAAACGAGCTTGTCTTACACAAGGAATCAAGGTCAGCGAGGGTCCTCAGGCCTTGTGCGTTACCCTCACAATAAGCAAGGGCAGCCTGTAATAGTGTCAAATCTGCGAATTCCAAGACTCCTAAGAGCAAAAATAGTCAGTCAACTGATACATGACTAGTTTCATAAATATCAAACACCTGTTTCTCATTATTTTGCCTCTTTGAAGAAGACACTTTCTTATTTCAGCTGGTCAGAAGGCCAACCCCATCTTGAGTTACAGTCTGGACATAGAACCTCCATCACTGTCTCATGAACTAAGGACAAGAAAAGTACCTTGATGGGTGTCATTGGGCTGGAAAAAGAACACTCCCACAAGCTAAAAGAAGGGGGAAACAAAGCAAAATGTCTCTGTAGTCATGAGTCTTTTCAATGTTTCCATGACTCAGAGCTATGAACTGCCAGCCAACGGTGGTACCCTGTCCAAAACAACACTCATAGAATCACAGAATGGTTTGTGTTGAAGGGACCTGCCCAGCTCCCCCAGTGCCCCCCCTGCCATGACAGGGACATCTTCACCAGCTCAGGTTGCTCAGAGCCCCGTCCAGCCTGGCCTGGGATGTCTCCAGGGATGGTTCAGCCACCACCTCTCTGCCCAACCTGGGCCAGGCTCTCACCTCCCTCAGAGACAACAATTCCTTCCTCATGTCCAGCCTGAATCTCCCCTCTTTCAGTTTAAAACCATTACTATACTGTGGCTTAGTGAAATCAGCCTGAGGCTCGAAAGCAGGAAGACGCGGGTTTTAGTGCCAACTCTGCTGCTGCATCACCACGTAAAAGCAACCAAGAAATCCCCCATGAGCTCAAACTTATTTGAAAGTACATTGGGTTGACACACACTAGAAACACCCAAGGACTCCAGGAAAACAAAGGCAGAAAAAACCCACTGACTGTAGTTCTCTGCTTTCCATCCTCACATCATTCTCCAGCTCTGCTCCCTTGGCCATTCCTCCACACAAACCTCTATCAGATCATTTTCCCCTCCTCCTCCATCATTTGACGCCCACGTTGAGGGAACCTGATGCCTCTGCTATATAGAACGACTCACGCAACCACCTTTTAAGGGAGGGTGGCTGAGGAGACTTACTACCTTTTTTTTTTTTTTAATTTATTTCTGAAATTATGACCATGTTACCTCTTATCATACTCAGTATCAGCATTTCATCCCTTTTTAATCTTCACACTTCATTAGATCTTTTCTGTGGGAAAGAGGCCCCAAGGGACTTGGCTTGTAAAGTTGACAATGCCTTAACCACACAGAATCACAGAATCATTTCAGCTGGAAAAGACCCTTAAGATCATCGAGTCCAACCATAACCTAGCTCTGGCATTAAACCATGTCCGTAAGAACCTTGTCTATGCATCTTTTAAACACACGGATAACAAGAACACAAAAAAGATCACAGACTGCTCAGTCAAAGGCCAGGCTTCACAGACGCCAGCTACAGCACAGAAAATTTATGAATATCAAGGGAAGGAACAGCTCCTGTACACCTCAAAAGATCTTAAAAATCATTGGTTTGGGAACTAGCTCAATCACAGCTGGGGAAATTATCACAGTCAGAGCTCCACAGGTGCAGACATGCCAAGATTAGCACACAATGCATGAATTTTGGGTTGAACTGGAACCACTTAAACATCCCACACCATGTGAAGATGTCAACCAATTCCTCCCTCCTCCCCGATGTTTTAATTCAGCTAGAGTTTTCTTTAACCAGACATCAATTGGGCCTAATATTTAAGAAATAAAAATGCATTTCAATACCTAGCTAACTCATTAAGCTGGCTTTTGACAAGGTCTTAGCAAATTTGGCCCACCAGTAGCCTCCGCAAGCAGACTGGAGCTCCTCAAGCCAGCATCTGAACCACGGTCAAAAAGTCAGTTAATCCATTGCCATCTGTCTGTATTTTGTCAGCCACCCAGCTGGACGTAACAGACCCGATGGTAGCAATTAGTGTGGCGGGTGCTACCTACTGCAGTGCTAATTAACAGCACAATTAGGCCTTCTAAATGTACCCAGATCTTTTGACAGCACCAGACACGGGGTGTTGGTGGAAGGCAGGAGAAGCATCCTTGCTTATCCTAGGTCAGAGATTCAATTTCCCAAAATCCTGCTCAACCTCCCCAGTGTCATGATATTAATAAATGATTCTTTCTGCTCATTAAGCTCTTCAGAGCGTGTCCAGAGGAAGCACTGGGTACAAACAGACCTCCAGAACTTTACAGTCACCTTTCAGTTCCCTAACAAAGACAAGGCTCAAGGGTTTTGACTCCATACAGCATCCACTCAACATGTAAACTGGTCACAGCTCTCCTAACAGAAGGTAGAACTCAGAGAGAAAACACAAATTCTGGTCATTATCATGTAATTATGGTATTACCACAGCAAAGCTTACTGGTAGTTCCCCTTGATTTCAACTGGATGACCAGAAATAAGGTCCCGAGGAAGCACTTTCTGAGAGAAACGGAACTGCTGAGCTTTAGTTTGTGCCCTTGGGGTGGCACCAAGACCAGAACTGCCTTCCCAGAGGTACTAAGTTCATTACATCAAACCAAATCAATAACTCAACTGATGGTTGACCTGTTTTCTGATGTCTTCACTGGAGACAGGACACCTTTGCCATACTGTGTGTCAGCCAAACGAAGCTGCACAAAACAAGGGTCTGTTGACATGAGAAGCTAAAAATAATACAAATCTGTGATCAAGTGCCCTGCACTTGAAATAAAGCCTCTTCAAGCTGAAGTTCAGCAAGACTTGGGTCCATCAGCCAGGCAGGTTTCAACCCAGTACTCTTAAATCCAAACAATTAAAATATTTAGATTGTTACCTGCACACTAATTCCTTTCCTATTTCCCCCCGTACTGAAGTAAATAACTTTTAAGCTGTTTTTTCCTTCCTCCTTCTAATAGGACTTCCTGTGGAAATAAGCATTTAGGAAAAAAAATCCTCTTTAATATTCTTCCTCAGAAGAACACGGTGTTTTCTTCATATATGACAGGCATGGCTGCTGTTTGTCATGCAAATTCCACTGATTTTGGATTTAAGTGTTTTCAGAATGAAATCGGGAGACAAAAAAGTCTTGCAAAGCTTAAGTCAGAGTTTCTGCTCAGTCCGTAACAAAAGAAACACCATCAAAAACCCCCAAAACAAAACACTTTTGCTTCACAGAGTAAGATCTGCTATTTGTTGAGGAGTACTTGAACACTTGAAGGGATTGTCCAAGCGCTCTCATTAGAGAGCAAGCAAAACTCTTCTCCGAAATCAAAATTCATGTAGATGTTACAGCAAACCTCTTCTCACAAGGCTTGTGGGCTTTTTATTACTATTTATTTGTAAGACTGCTTCTCCTTGTGGGTCAGGTAACAGTCTCTTCCATCCAGCACCAGGCTGCAGAACAAGTTATTTCAGTTCTTCAGTCCTGAGCTCAAGTTGCTCCTCAAGGGACTAAGCTAAGTCTTAGCTTTGACAGGAAAAAGAGATGCAAAACTAGAGTTGTGTTCAGCTCCATTTCCATTAAGCCTGCTCCTGTGTCAGTGTTGAAACAAAAGGAAAACCAGTTTTATGACCTTTAACTAGCTGATACATAATCAAGAGCGTTCAGATAACTGGTCAGGGTGCTTTGGTGACCACGTATCACTGCTGAAGCTGAACATCAGCCACTTTGTTTTTCAGCTCTACCACTTTTCCTGTTCTACCAAACCTCAGTTATTTCTCAGCCCTGGCTCTTCGCCCATTTTAATTTCACACACTATACAAACCTCAAAGCCTGAGCACATTATGAAGATATTTTCCCTTCACATCAGTACTAACCTCAGCATTGCTAATAGTTGTGGTTTTTCCTCCCATTGGACTCTCAGACTTCTGAAGCTGGAAAAGAAAAGATGAGTGAACTTGTCTAGAAGGGGATTATTGTTCCTAAATTAATGTTATCATTTGCAAAGTTTAACTACAAAAAGAAAAGAGAGGGTTTATGTTGGCGTATGTGTATGAATCTCTTTTGCAAGGCATGTCCAGCCTGGAGGGCTGATGTTCTCCAGAGCAATCACAGCCCTTCCCAACCCACAGCTTGACAGTCCTTCCTCACTTCTGACATCACCTACGTCCTCAGATGCACCACAGTCCTCATCCAAAAGACGATTTCATTTGTTCCCCACTACAAATCATTTTTTCCCCAGATCTTTCTCTACCAAAGTGGATGTTCTTTGCTGTTTCCACCAGATCACTTCTAAAATTTCCTGGCAGTCCTTTCTCCACTCTTAGACAGCAGTCTGGGTAGTGAACATTTGTTAAACCCTCTGGTGGACCTTGTGGAGCTCTTACCCATCTCCACCGGCAGCAGAGACAAGCCCAAGCTTGACCTGGCTTGGGAACCAAGGATGTGAGGAGGTCACAGCACCGACACACGGCACAACCTGGCTCAGGTCCCTGAGGAATTTCACTGAGCTGACATCCCCTGGGTTAGTCCACGGTCCTTCTCCATGTGGTGTCACTTGGATTTCCACCAGCTCACAAATCTCAGCCCTACCTGCCACTGTTTCTTGGCAAGATAAACTCTGCTCTTCTCAGAGCTATAGTAGGATCGAGTCTTGCTCCTCTCCTGGGAAGCCTGTCTCTGCTGCCTGAGGCTTGTTTTTAAACCACAGGCTCCATCAATGATTTCACAGAATAAAAAAATTACACCAACACCCAGCTGTGAAAGTCCTGACGAGGCCGTGCTGAACAACTCCTACCCAAATCTCAACAGCTTAAGCACAACTTTTTCTCAGCTTCGCTTCGTGAATCCTACAGATCAACTCTTCAAGGAGAGGCAACACAAACAGAAAAGACAGGACTTCTGAAGTGTTTTCTAAACCCATTACGCTTCGGTTTTATTTCAAAGTAATTCATAACCCTAGACAACCTAAGCTTTCCTGTATTCTGTTCCCTAACTCTTTCACATCTCTGCAGAGTTTGGAGCACATGACAAATAACCCTATGGATTCTGCAACATCTGGTCCAGCATATGGTTCCACAGCTTGACCTGCTTCTTGTAAACTGGCTGCATGTTCGAGGCTCCAGCATCCCTGTTTCATTGTTCCTCTATCAAAGCCGACCCACCACCTAGACAAAGATTTCATATATTTAAATAAGAACCAATGGGCAGCACCCACTCCTTCACATGAAGATAAAATACGACTGCTGGCAGCCTAAATTTAATGATTTTTCTATGCTTGGTGCCACAATACCTGTTCTTAAAATTTTACTTCAAAACGAAAAGGCAAGTAAGTAAGACTTTAAAGCAAAGATCGGTTTGAAAATCAAATGGAATTTGCAGCCTCAGGTATGCATTGTGCATAAGCTCAATTAATTCATGAGGCATACATTAATTTTTTATTACATCTTACTACAGCTTTAGATGAGCAAATATCTAGATGCTGTTAACAGAAAAATCAGCTTTGTTTCAACTTCCCGTTGCAAATTAAAATACAAAACCCCGCAACAGTAGGGCTGGAATATGTATTTATCCATTGCCACTTTGGACTCTATTCCAAAAGGAACAGAACAAGCAACTGGGCTTCACTGAATCCATCCTGACTGAATTTTCTACGTGGCAGAAAAGAATCAAGAGCATCAAGCTCTGACATCTTTACATATCCATTTCTTGTCGCTCATTTTTCTTCTGCCAACTAACTAGATTTAATCCTGATTACAGGTAATGAAGCAACAGCTAATGTAACATCAAAGACTCTTCTTGGCTTTGAAGCCTTGATTCTCGTTTTTGTAGCTGTGACAGCCTGGTTCTAGAAACTTACTCCACCAACTGTGCTTTCCCAGGAGAAGAAAACAGCAACCTTATTTGGAGCAATTTTTACCCAAAAGAGAGATGGGAAAGTGGACCAACGTGACTGAAGTTTATTTTTAAACAGCCTCCTTTAACACAGTTTATGATGGTTATTTCCTAGCCACATAGTCATGAAAACACATGTTTCATTAATGTTTTCTTAATAGTAATAAACTTTCAGACCAGCTGCAATTTAATTCCCTGAGCAGGTCCTTCCTTTCTGATATAGGTGGTGTGTTGCTTGGAATATCTGTAATTCTTCTAAGAACACCAGTGTTCTTCAGAGCTATTAATGCATCTTCAGTGTCCCCAAAATCAGGTTATAGTCGAACTTGTTTTGGTAAAAGGAACACGGCTTCATACTCAAAATGCTGTGTGGGTGGAGTATAGTGAAATCCTGTATTTCACAATATTTTAACTCAAAACCCAGCTGCAGTAAAATTTCAGTTTGCAATGCTAAAAAAAGCTGTAACCACAATGAAGTATGACAAGTTTGAAGGTTAAAACAAAGCACTTACAGTTCACTGTGCCAACAGTTTAGAGCTGCAGATGATTATCAAACCCCCAAACATCACACCCTCCCACTTCAACGTGAAAAATCAGGTTGGACGCATAAACATAAAAATTTTAGTGAAGTACAGTAGTTGTGATTTCTAATTTTCACCGTGTAAATTAGTTTAAAGCTATTATTCCTAAACATCTAAGCTGACTAATTTGATGGCACACAAAAATATTTTAAGGCAGATATTTGTACTTTATGCATTTAAATCAGGCAGAGAGGGAGTCAGACCCCCAAATTCAGATTTTACCTCTCCCTGCTGAGTATACAGGGAGTCTGAAGTTAAAACTATTTATGCTGTTTGCCTGCAATCAGTCTCAACTTCTGAATAAGAACAAGAAACCACCACAGCTCCCACCACGTTCTGAATTTGTAGAACAGCACTTGGAAATCAAGAGACTCTGTGTAAGATGCTAAAGTAACAGCAGAAAATTCCTTTTGCAGAGTTTACCACCTAAATAGAAACATGCACAAAAGGAAGGGAGAAATACACAAAGATGATGCTCTACTATCAATTTTCACAGGTGCAAGAGTCCAGACATTCCACATTGTTTTCAAAGCCTCAGACCTGGAACAACTTCTACCTAAATCAGGTTTTTCTTTGGAGGGGGGGAATGGTTCTGAAATGTCAGCTCAGTGCATCCAAACTGCTAAAAGGCAACTCAAAAATCATTTTTAGGCTCGGCTGTTTACACTACCTGATTTTTGATGACTTGGCTTTGGTAGTACTATAGAAATTAAGCTCAGACAGAGCTAATGACAAGAGAGGTATCAGAACCCATGTGCACGGAATCCCAGACCAAACTAGAGGCAACAGTATGTAGAGCTTTTCCAGTTTCATGATATAGATAAGTGGCTGGCTACCCACACTTAAAGTTGATTTCTCCCTGCTTGGTAAGTATTTCATCTAACAAAACAGCCTCATTGAAAAAAATAATTCACTTTTCACTTGTATTTTGGACGTTGGTACTTTGACTGGCAGAAGAGAGGAGGGATGAAGCCACACTCCTTACGTACCACAGGCATTAAGATGCTTGAGCAGGCACTGGTCAGATCCTGAAGAAGAGTGGAACCAGCAGTGGGGTAAGTCAGAAGGGTACTGGATTAAGAAACAGGAGTAGGTTAAAGTTACCCAAGAACTGCCAAAGGCATTTAAATGAAATACAGGCAAGCAAACATTTTGAACACAGATAAAGTTCCCTTGTTCCACTGCGCTGTGGCTGAAAGAGTAACGGCAGGAGAGAATATTTCAGTGGTACAAAAAGAAGTCAAAAAAAGCGACTTCTGCACACACTGAAATGGCCTCACATGCCAGCAGCACCGCAGGTCCACAGATAACGCCCGCGGTGTCCTTGTATGCCGCTTGGAAGTGCCCACCATAAAAAAACACAACAGGGTCCAGTCAAGGCTATCACCATGTTCACAGCAAAGTAATTAACGCCACCGTCACCAAATGGACACGTGCAGAAATCCACAGGATGCAGATTACAGAACTGGATTGTGGTAGAGAAAAGCATCAGCTTTAGTAAACTTGATCTAGAGCAGACGTCTACCACTAAACACACACAGACCCAGAACCTCCATGACAGATGTATAAGAACGGATTTTACCATCTAAACAACAGCTTTCCAGCCACAACGTGAAGGGCACTGGTGCCATTTATTCTGTAGAATGATTCCTAACGTTCAACATATATATATAGCATATATATATAAATATAACAATTAAAAAAAAACCCAACCATCATGAGAATTAAAACTTTTATTAGTGTATTCACATATTAGGCAAATGCAACACGCATGAAGCATATTTCTTAGGTTCACAAGTTCTACCAATACATTAGTCTACTGGTAAAACTAACACAAACTGGTAACTGCTTTGCCAAATTTTTTTAAAGGTGTCTGGCCCATTTTTTCAAGGCTTGATTTTTGGTATTGCTTCTATGCCCTAGTCATTATGGCATAAAAATATCCATCGCTATCATCGATTCAGTCGACTGATTAAAAGCTGTAACACTGGCCACATTTTTGTTCTCAAAGCTAAAGTTCTCACTAGTTGTACTTACAAAGTACAGAACTAGTGTAATGGATGAAACAATGGGGGGAAAAAAACAAAACAAAAAACAGACAAAGGCAATCCCGCTACTGCCACAATAACAAAAGAATGACAGACAGCTAGATCACAAGATTGTTAGTAAGATATTTTTTTTTCAAGTCAGAATAACCCTTCTATACAGTTTCCCAACCCTTTCCCAACCCAGACTTATCTGTAGAATATATTTCAGAATATTTTTAATATGGTGCAGCTGTAGTGTCCAAGGGTTCACAATAACATGCACTGTCACGAAGAACCTAGAAGTCCTTCTTCGCTGGTCATACCTCAGCAACCACTATCCTAGAGGTTTTGCAGAAGCAACTACTTTTAATAACAAGGCCCATTATGACATAATGAATGCGTATGATCTGGTATGTAAGTAAGCTAGACAAAGCCACTCTGATCAGAAATTTAAATTCTGTTACTGAAATATGTTAAGAAGCTGCATCTATTTAAAACCTATAAGAAAGAGTCTAGTTTACCCTGGGAAAGGATTTTTTTCAAGGTATTTGGCTCCAAAAAACTAAAAAAATCCATGATTTTTAGTGACATCTGTTTAATGAAAAAAACACAGATGTAAGGGGTAAGCTAGTAACCTTGTCTACTTAATCCAGTATCCAAAATGCTACAGTAAATTCTCATTCCATGAGAAAACACACTGATTTCAATGATTCGAGGTACAAAAAAAGTCACAAATTACATCAGTGCCAGCAATATTGCTGGCAACAGACGCATCAACTCAGATGGGTAGGGAAAAATTGACTCCTAGTGTGATGGATACTCAGAATTTACAATATGAATTCATTTTAGGCCCCATTAAGCATATAAAGCATCTTAAGATTTCACAGATGAATCTCAAGACATTTCTTTCCCTTCCAATGGAGGGATTTTCTTTTTCTTTAAGAAGGCAGCAAAACGTTAAGCTTTTCTACAAGGAAAGTCTGCTTTTCATGTGTAGGACAACTCGAAAATCTGCTTATATAAAAAAATATAAAAGAATAAAGGAGTAGAGTCTTGGAATTTTTTGAGAGATTTGCCCCAATCAAAAAAACAACTATTTATGGGAACTAAAATGTAGAACAGCACAATACTGTGATATTTGAGATCATGATACGTTATCTGTACATATACTTAGCTATTCATGTTATTGATAAACCATTAGGACACTCAATTATATACCAAATAAAAACACCATTAAGAGTCTTTAGAACTGTCCCTTCTTCTTTCTGAAGAAGGCATTTCTATACACTAAATTTTCATCTAGTATCAGAGTATAGGAAACAGAATCCACAAGGTGCTTTAATTGATGAGACCTCAAGTGCTGTTTTTCTTTTTTTTTTTTTTTTCTTGTTTTTTTCTTTTTTTTTTTTTTTAAAAACCTTTTTGGATAGTAAACAGTTCATGGGGACCACACACAAATACTAACGACAGACGAGCTGTTATATTAAGTCTGTTGATTGGACTCAATATTTAGCCCACTGGTAAGGGAGGAAGGAGTTTTACGACATGCTGGAGCAGCGTACTGAAGGGGAGCCCATCTGAGTCAATACTTTGTCCAGCCATTGTAGAGGTCCGTTCAGATGAAGTTCGATCCAGCAAGGAGTGCTTGTTACCGTTTGCCGCCTAGGAAATGAAAAATAGGAGAGTGAGAAAGGAGCTTCGGCTGCCAAAAAGTTCTCCACCATATGATCAAATATGTTTCCATCCATAACTACTACCCAGGAGTATAAAAATATGCAACCATTACCATAAGTGTTCCTAAGCTTTTTCAGACAGTCTTGGAGGCAGCAAGAGAAGGAGGCAGCAAGAGAAGGAGGCAGCAAGAGAAGGAGGCAGCAAGAGAAGGAGGCAGCAAGAGAAGGAGGCAGCAAGAGAAGGAGGCAGCAAGAGAAGGAGGCAGCAAGAGAAGGAGGCAGCAAGAGAAGGAGGCAGCAAGAGAAGGAGGCAGCAAGAGAAGGAGGCAGCAAGAGAAGGAGGCAGCAAGAGAAGGAGGCAGCAAGAGAAGGAGGCAGCAAGAGAAGGAGGCAGCAAGAGAAGGAGGCAGCAAGAGAAGGAGGCAGCAAGAGAAGGAGGCAGCAAGAGAAGGAGGCAGCAAGAGAAGGAGGCAGCAAGAGAAGGAGGCAGCAAGAGAAGGAGGCAGCAAGAGAAGGAGGCAGGAAAGGCCTGTATGCATAACAGGGTTTGAATTTTGTAGAAAACTACTGAGAAATTCGGAATAAACCACTTGGCTCTGCACTGTCAGCGTGGCCAAGCAACACAACACTATTGCAACCATCGGGTCTGGCTTTTTAGAGCGATGTACAAGAGAAACGTCTGAGGAAACCGGCAGATGTTGTCAGAAATGCTACGTCAAAGCATGGTTGAGCTGTGCTAACTGATGCTATCTCAAAAATTCACCTCTGATTTCCTGTAATCTTACATTTCTACATGTGTTTTGCACTGTAACATCTTCACTCGATCAATTTCAGTAAAAATTGCATTTCCCTTGTCTTGTATATAAACTTCCACCACAGAAGCCATTAATTAAACACCATCTAGAAAGCCTCAGTGAAGCTTTATAGTTGTCAGCCCTAAAACTTGACTCACTTTGCCACATACCCTTGTTTCAGAGACCTGTTATTCAAAGAAAATCTTCCTGCTCATCTCCAAAATCAATAAATCAGTATTGGCCATCCTCTTGCCTGAGAAATCCTGTTATTTCACTGTCTCCACTCCAGGCATGGGAGTTTTCCCAAAAGAGACTGGCAAGACTAGTGTTGCTAAGTCAGTTTTTCCAAATAATTCTAGCTATCCCAAAGCCAAAGCAAGGAGGCGTTAAGATTTCAAGGCAAGCAGATTAGGTGGACACATTTTTACTGTTGGCACTGCAACCCCTGGCTTGAAGGAAATCTGTTTACGTAAACAGAGGAACTGAAATGGCAGAAAGATTAAGAGGATGGATTTCAAAGGATGGATTTCAAAAGTTGTCTGTGGTTTCACATTTTTCTAGAAGAAAGTGGTGAGGGTCTGTGCCCTGAATGCCAATGCCAAAACAAAGTGATCCAATAAAAGAACAATCTAAACCACAGGAAATATAATTCCGTTTAACTTTGAATCTTCTCCCAAAGAAGGAAGCTCATTATTCCACCGCTGTCAACTCCCCTCCCATGTGTTCCACAACACACTTCCTCAAAATTCTCTAACTGGATCTGTTCAACAACCTTGGCTTTGTGCTACACTGGTAAAAGTTGCTAAAATAGCAATGGTCACTTAGCAGATGTTTCAAAGCTTCTACTCATGCATTTCCAGTTCATATATCACTAAATCTTCTTGCTGTAATTACCTCTGCCTAACTTTCTTCAGATTACCCTCAACCTGGATAGTTCATGTGTTAACGTCAACACTTATCTGCTGATCTGAACTTTTACCACAGCCCAAACCAACAAACACTGACCAAAAAGCTATAAACCGTTTTGTCTAACAAGCTTAGAAAATCCACCACCTTGTCATACTCATGCACATACGCCCAAAAATGCAAGTAATTTTTCAGCAAAGCCAGTTCTATGAGAAACATTTCTAACATAATAATCCAGCATAGAAGTTTTAACAAGAATGATAGATTTCACGGAGCTTCCTGGTCTATTTTGGCAATTCCAACTATATTCATTTACATCCTAGGTTGTGGTTGGAGGAGCAGTCTCTTCTTGCTTTAATCACAACTGCAGCAAAACTTACAAGTTTTGTGCATCAATAATTTATTAGCAGCGTCTTAAACCGAGATGAAAAGAAACTAGTTCAGCATTATGCCAGTAATATCGGTTTCTGTGCTGTTCTCGTAGAGTTTCCACTGGAGTTTTTTCAACCCAATGATCTCTGAAGGGTTTATGGACTAAGAGCCAACATTTTCATTAGAAATCACTTCACCAAAAGCCTCCCCCACTGTTTTAACCCAGCACTTACGCTCCATTCACTTCAAGCTGTCTCCATATAATCTGACTGATTAAGCCTTTATTCTGTTCCGATTTGAATGTTGTATTTAATTATGTGTAAGTTTATATATACTCCTTTTGAGCCAAATCCAACAGCTCTTTAAACTTGAGCCAGATTCTTTCTCATGTAACTCTTGTTCACAAAGAGGTACCAATTTATTCCATTACTCAAATTTCTTATTTCACCTAATTAGGCTTTCACAAAATTGGCCTCATTTAGCCGAGAAGCTTCTCCCCACATACTGACGCCACTATTTACATGTACATATTTCAAGAGCAGATAAAAGGATAAAAATCCAAGGATTTACAGTGGAATCTACTTGCCATTATTCAACTTCAGAAATGATAAGGATTTAAACAAAAAACCCCAACATTCTGAATGGAAATGGGGTATAGGTCAAGACATCTTTCAGATGAAAATTTCTAGAGGTTTAAGGGATTTATTTAAAACTATATCTCTAGCTCTTCAAAGTAATAAAATCTTTAATGGTGCTCAGAAGTCAATGTTTTTTCTTCCCAAATTACTGTACTACATTAAAAACAGGCAGAGTCCTATACTATAGTTTTTAGTTTATGCTAATAGAGAATACAATTAGAATTCATTCAAAAGCAGACTAAAAAAAAACCCTATTTTTTCCACTCAAGAAGCTGTTTTTAGCAGTTTTACACAGTCATCTTACTCTTGCAAAAATTTTTTCCGCTGCACGTTCCAAAATGTCCTTTAAATGTGTGTTCTCCAGCTGGTTTGTTTTGTAGAATGCACTCCAAGTATCTCCAATTCTTTCTGTTGGGTACTAGCCCATACCACAACCTAATGGATGCATTGTATTCCATATAGAACACGACAGGGACCAAAACAACCATACATCTAATAAACAACAATCTCATAGAACAAGATGTGTAACTTCTAGATGTTGTCAGCGTTTTCACCACAATAAGCAAGCAGGACTGAGTGAGGAAACAGAATTTTGACGACATTTGTTGCTCAACAGTTGACTTCAATGCAATGCTAAAATCGGTTTATTGGTCTCTATGACTTAGGAGGAGTAGAAAAAGGAAAATATGGGTTCAACTTGGAGACAACGTTTCTGAAGTAGAAGTAAGAAACCTGTACTTATGGCTTTGAAGGCACAGAGAAATAGTATATTAATGAAAAAAGGAAAACTACTAACACATTTAAAAACAAAGGTTTTCTTACCTGTATTCAGCTCCCCATCCTTTAACAAAACTCATTCTTATGGTACACATTCTAGTAAGCTGATAAACTGCTTCAAAACCCTGATTCACAGATTGAGCCAGAAGAGCAGCAAATTCTTGGTTATTAAAGATTTTTAGATTGCATCCTGTAAAGACAAAAAAATGCCAAAAGGATACAATCCATGAATACTTGCGTTTGCTACAAAGAAACCAAAACCTATGAATAAACTACGAATAAACTATCCAAAGGAAAGCAAAAGAATATATTCACTGGATATTTTTATGTGACACCTTTTGTAGGCTACTAACCTGGTGGAATTTTGCACACAGTTGCAGGATGCCAGCCGTATCTTTGATTACAGTTGGGGCTCTGAACAAAAATAGCACTATCGCTTAGGCACTCGGCAAAAACTTCTCCACCGATGTAATAGAGACGCACTCCCCTTCCTGTAGCAAAATTCAAAGGAACTCTTGTTACGATACGACCAGAGTTGATTAACAAACAGGGGAGTATTTTGTTTCAGTGAAAGTCAAGGTTTTTCTTTAAAACAGAAGCAGAAATCCATTATCTACAGGACCACACTCCTGGGCTGACGGCTGTAGTAGAAAGAGAACACAATTAACTTGCATCCTTCTCCCAGGAACACACACTATTTAAAGGAGAAGCAGAATAACTTTGGTCAAGAGTGAGATGGAATTTTCTAGCCATGTAATGACTTGTAACCAACTCCAAGTTCATTACCAAATAACTTTTTCACTTAAAGAAATACCAGAATGGAAATAAAAAAGTTGAGATCCAACAGAATTAAAACTTCTGCTAACATTAAAGTGTGGTGTGAGGTGGCACAGGCCACTGTGGCAAAAAAAAAAGAAAAAAGGAAAACAGAAGTGTATCATTCAATGTTCACACCACACTATTTCACAACCCACTGAGCGGACAAAACCAACAGGACTTCATTTAGCCCTATCGCAAAAAACACCCATAAGAAATCCTGTTGTTCATTCTTAAATTGTGATTTTGTTCTCTGAGTAGAAAAAATCTGTATAAGTTACTTCTATAGCAAGAGAAATAATGTGCAATTAATCTCAAAAAAAACCCACAACTATTAATAATGAACAAGTCCTTTAAAGGCCAGTTTCTCTTCTTTTTCTTTAAAACCATTTTTCAAATGAAATGTGAGCTGCTCTATAAAAAAATGAGAGCTCCTTATAGTATTGCCTTTCTTCAACATTGACCATTCTGATCATTCATCACAGCCATAGCCTGGGTTTCTGTATATCTAAAGTTTTATTAAACAAATATTTGGATTTGGCATAGAGGGAGTCAGAAGGTTCTACTGAAGTGGTTAAACTTTATTTTTTTACTAAAATTGAAAACAAAAAAAATATTGCAAATGTTGCTAAATAAAAGAACCAAAAAAAAAAAAAATTAAAAAGAAAAGTCATTTATTGAAGAACTTAAAGCCAAGATGCTGCATTGCGGAAAACAGTTTACAAAGAAAAACTTGATCATGTGTTATCTCAACGTCAGCTCTTCCCATTTCAAAAAATATTTTAAGTTTAAATTAAGTACTATCAATGTCCATCCTGTATTTTATATATTAGAATAAGTAAGCAACATGTGAATAATTTGTAATTAAAGCTTATATTTCAATTACAAGCAACTCGGACTATAAACACCACCTGAAGCACAGTAGGAGCCTGAAAGCCATAAACCCGGCCCTTGGGATGATTTGGTTTGAAAGAAAGAAATTCGACAACGATCCCAACACACAGATCTGTTCATCCTACCTGGGTGACTCCAGATAATGTAATGGCTAAGACGAAACCAAACATTTAAAAGATGGTAGACTTTTACCTATGTGTCTCCTAGTCATTTCCACTGTAGCGTTTCTGTTAACGTTGGAGAGCAGACCTAGGCAAAATCGTTCGGAATTTGATGGATCTGTAAAGCCATCTACGGTCAGGGAAGGCTGTGATGCATGGAAGGTTTCTCCCACTCTTTGATTCAATTCATAATATGCTATCGAACACCAAAACGCAGGCTCTGAGTAAGTAACCGGTTGCAAGTCTAACAAAAAAAAGATAATTGAAAAACAAGATTAACATAGAACTTGAAGCCGAAATCTGCCCTGCTCTTCGTGTCTCCCTCAAACTACTCCAATTATATTTTGCTCGCTGTCATTTTTACCTACCCCAGTAAACAGAATGGAATTCAAGATTCCACACAAGGGAAGAAGGGGGAGAGGAAGGGGTGAGCTAATCTGACCACAGCTCATGTAGTTCAGCACTTGCATTTTGCTTGACAAAATGATTAAGCCGATGTTACTGTGAGTGCCAGACATGGAGACATTTCTGTTTCCTTCCTATAACTTGCAAACACTTTGACAACATCAAAGAAAAGATTAAACTATCAAATACTGAACCACATAAAGGATAGGCTAACATCCTTTAAAATATTTATGTTATAAATACTATTCCTGCACACACCACTATGTTCTTTTATTTGCTAGAAGCTCAATAGTTACAGAAATAGTTATTAACAAGCTATTAACCCAGCCGTATCACGTTTAACATCAGGAAGCCAAACCAACAGTCTCCTCCTAATACAGCTCTTACTTTTTTAAAGTACATTTTCATTTTTAATGTAATTACATATATAAAGAATAGTCACCACACACAGAAACAATTAAAAGTATTTCCAGCTTACCCAGGCTATGATTAACTGGGGAGAGAGTACTAGGAGACAGCTCTGCAGGAGATCCTGTTGAAGCAACACAGATTGTTTCAGAGCAAATAACTCTCATTATTTCAGGTGGGTAGGTATAACCATTATCTAGACACAGTTTTACATTAAAATTCGTTGGAATACGAAACCTCAGAAATCCTACAACCAGTTTTCCAGCATGTCACATGCTTATTCTGAATTAAGATTGCATTTAATGTTCCAGACTCCTGGGAACCTACCCCTCCTCGTAAAGACTCGCTTAACATCTTAGTGTTGTATTTTGGCAGAGCTCTCGCTTCATGCACCCTCTGTGCACATAACTTCACTTATGTGAGAAAGTAGTGACTTCTTCCCAAATTCAGTGGGGAAAAAAGCTAAGAAAAAGTGGCTGAGACAATGAAGATATTACCTCTCTCTATTCTCAAAGGAGAGGTTTATCTCTAGAAATGAACAAGATGGATTTATTTCCTAATTTGAGGAAATCATTCTTTCCTGGAAGGAGGAAGGAAAAAAACTCAGAAAAAAAAATCATGAACTCTCCAACATAATTTTTGCACTGAAAAATATAGATAAGCTTAGCACAGAAACACTCCTACCATGACTGCTGACGTCACGCTTTTTTAATTAAGGTACCTGTTGTCAGACAGGGGGAAAATATTGCAGTTCTTACAGAAATTAGTGCGGTGATTCCAATTTAACTGAAAATGGTTGCTAACATTAGCTAAACCAGCACGTAGGAGGTTCTTACCCAGCACATTCAATGTGCTTTGTCCAACTAAGGCCAACCAGATTACCCATAAACCATTCCATGCAAGAATTAATTTGAAACATGGCTGAAGCGATAAGGTTGCCAGAGTTAAGAGGTTCTCAAAACGTAGGATTTCTGCCACTTTAGGCCAAGAGACATTTTGCTTGATGAACCTATTTTCAGAAGGTGAAGACAGGGGTAGGGTGAAATCAGCCAGCTATTAAAATCTATTTTAAGGCTTTCTGATGAGGACTTCAATTAGATCTGCACGCTTTTGTTACAAAACAAAATGTATTTAATATGGCACAGGATATTTTAAAAGCATTCCCCTCACAAAAAATTAGTTGGTTCACAAAAGACTGAAAGTGATATTTTTAAACAAAACCCACCACATTGTCTAGAGAGCCATTGCCAGCATCTTTCGGGCTGAATTAATGCCCAAGCCTTGAAAGTAGTAAAAAAAAAAAAAAAATAAACAAACAAAATCAATATTACCTGTATCCATGCTTTGGTTCAACTGCTGGTCACTTGTTTCTCCATCTTCACTGATATATCCTGGAGGTGGTGTTTCTGTTACAAAAAAAAAATCCACGTATTGGTCATATTGGTTCAATGATTGGGGAAATGTGTAATATTTAGCATTTGGGGGTTTTGTCCCCAAGCCTTCACAAGATCCATATACCTGAATATAGAATTAGAATTTTATTTTGCTGTCCCTTTTTGTCTTCCAGCAGTACTTCAAACCCATTACCTGCCTTACTGCCTATGGAAAATGTATCATCTCTTGTCTGCCAGTCAATTGCTCAGATATGTTATATAATTAACACATAACCCTTGTTTGTTCCATTTAATACAAGATACTTTCACTACAATGAGTAACAACTTTGCAACTGTGATCAACAGCTTTCACATTTAGGAGAATTACAAATGAAAAAAACCCATCTGGTGACTTCTACAAAAAAAAAGTGAGCTGCCTTTATGTAGAATAACCATCAGATCAGATACCCTCCCACACCTTATACAAGTTTTTAGATTTAAAGGTTATTTTTTAGTTCAGTCACCAAACCCATTTTTCTTCCCTACCCAGCAGCTGATTTCACTCATTAATAATACCTATTTTATCTAACTAGTTACACTATATAAGGCATACTATAATTATTTTTACTTCCAAGCTCTATTAAAACAATCTACTCTTTTAACTAGTTTTCTTTAAAGATGGAGGTTCATAGACCAAACTAAACTCAACAACAATTTTGAAGCATTTTGATACCAGAAACTGTGTCTAATTCCACAGAAGTATCCTCAAAACCCAGCAAAATGCGGCTGTTCCTTTTCTCCACTCAAAATGTACTTGGTAATCCAAATAATGAGTGAACCAACTGCCTTTCAGGAAATAATTTTCTTTGAACTGGGTAAATGTTTTTTTCCTGTACATTAAATGCAAAACCTGATTTCTTTAGTGAAAGCGTTTGAAGCTAAACTATCTCTAAATCACCTTAGAATTGTCTCTGAGACATCTGAGAGATTAAACACATTTAATTACATTATTACCAAATGGCAGAAATTTAAAGATAAGGTCTTTTGCTTAAGAATTAAAATCCAATTATATCCAGTATCATACCTGAGATTTACAGGAATATAGTAAGATCAGAAGGAAGTCAACAAGAGGAAACTGGATTGAGCCGGTTGACTAAATAAGAATTAATCAAAATAATTATATCTTTGATTCATTCTATAAAATTACCGTGCTAAAGAGAGATGCGGCAAAATCGAACAGAGAATTTTAAAGGAAGATTAAGGGAAATCTTTATTACCAAGTAGGATGAAAAAATCACGCTTGTTTTGAACATTTTTAGAGAATTTATTGTGATAAAGAGGACTCCACCCCTCTCCAAATCATTCATTATAGTTAAGCCCACAGCCATGGTAAAAGGTCAATAACCATTTCCAACCCAACTCACGCCTCCTGTTTCCAGTTGTTAATCTCAGCTCTTTGGCACACATTATTTTTCCATATCTAGTCTCTGTCTGAATAGATACTTCCTCCACCTAGTACTATTAATATTGTTGTAAGGCCAGAGGTTGAGCACCACCACAGCTGGAAATCAATGCTCAAGTGCAGCGTTCAAAATTCTTAGCGGAGTTTTAGCACTGCGTAAAGTTTGAATATTGCAGTTCAGCGCAACTGTAACCCGAAAGGGAACAAACAGCCCCAAAAGCCACACGTTGCACCTTCAATCTTCTTCCCAGCTTTTGGTGAAACCAACCTCTCTGTAGACCAAGTATGGAGAGAGTTTTACGGTGCAAAACTACAATGGCTGTTAAGCCTGGCCTAAAGCAAATGGATCTCTGAAGCAGGCGGTCAAGATGCAAGACTTTGCAGAACCTAGCTAAATATTCAATATTTTGTTAGCAAGGTCAAATTAAGCGAGGTGTCATTATATGAATAGAACATTAGGGCGTCAGTGACAAAAGGAGGCAAGGTGTGCTTAGCTTTGTAAATATTTGAAGATTTTGTGAATACCAACAATCACCTTGAAGAAACTTCCTGCAAATAACCACTCAATTCCTTTTTTTCCTAATGGAGGCTTTCCAGTAAGTTGTTTGCAAATGCTACCAAAAGCCTTCAGTTTGAGTCAAAATAGCAGAAACAGTGAAGAAAACAACATTAGCTTCTAGCACCCGAAATTGCTCTTTAAAGATCTGCTGGCAACAAACATGACACAAATTGAACTGAAGAGACCAAATTAATTGAAAAATTTTGGTGACATTTAAATTCTTGGATACATGTAAAGAAAACATAAGCAAAATTCTGTTTCAGACACAGAGATACAACTTGTACATTGCATATAATTTAGTTTCAAGGCAGTCATCTTATTCTTCAAGAGTCCAAATGTGAATTTTCAGTTTGTTTGTAATGAAGTTATGTTAAAGGTTTTTGAGAAAACTTCAGCTTTGCTTGGTTTTACACTCCAGGCAACTTCCTGAAGAGACAGGAAACAGGAAGCTGGGCAGGAAACAAAAGTCAATGATTTTATGTTCCAATAAGTGTACAAGGCTTTTGGGTACACTGTAGCAGTATTTGCTTTGGGGTGAGGGAGAGGAATTATTTAAACATTCAATATTGTTGGGTTGTTCTGTCATATTAAAAGGCAAAACTATAGGCAAACTATAGTAACAAATCCGTAAAGCAGGCCTTGATCAACTGCAAACGACATAACAAAACACTTTAAGTCACTGTTCTGCAACTAAGTTTTCTCCACATACACATGGTGAGACTGATTACTCCTCAAATCTGACTGTTTACTCCTCAAATCTCCAATAAATAGCATTTGGCAACCCTTATATGTCTGTAAAACAGGCTTAAAGCACCAGGTGAAGGTCTACTCTGCACTCATTAGCATTTTGAATCTCAAATAAGCTATTGAAACCAAGTAAGCTATGGTGAAACCACAGCAATGTGGTTTCACACAGGATCATGTTCTGCAAACAGCGAGTGTTCAAGTACTTCCTTTGGAATAAATACACAAAATCAACCTAGATTTAATTCACTGGTATATCTTTCAATTTCTGCAAACACTTAGGAGGATGAAATCACCGTCTTTGTCCCCGTGGCAATGTGTTAAGTGTACTGTTTGCAGTGGGAGTTAAGAAAATACCTGGTATGTAATTGCTCTGTGGCTCAATCCCAGCTGGAAAATTAGTGTTTTCAGGAATGGAATGGGTATAGTCATCGAGAGGCGGAAGCTCCGTTAGGATCTCAGTGTGTCGTGGCACTAGTACAGGGGGCAAGACTGGAAAAGCAAAATGCAAAGCATTAGTAAGACCCTCAAAATACACATCAAGAGCCAAAAAAAACCCCCTTCAAAAAAAGAAACCTAACAATTTCTTAATACATTTTGAAATTTTGACTCTCAGCACTACTAATACTGCAAATGTACTGCTAGTTCACAGAATGAACAGATTTCTGTGGTATCTCTTGAGTAAAACTATTCCACATTAGTAAAGGTTCAGTCCAGACCATACTTAACAGCTGGAAAATGCTAATGGTACTGGAAGTGTTTATCAGGGGTATCCAACACATTTGTAAAGATTTTTCAGCATTTTTACTGTTAAAAACTTCTAGAAGATGGTATTCTCAAAAGCTGTATCTCTAAGAATCTTCTGGCAAGAGAAAGCATCATCTTTCTCTATTTTTCATTTAAAACGTTATGCTGAACAAGCACATAGAGATGCTGCTAAAGAAAGTCAGAATTCTTCCTACCTGGCGTCTCCACCCTCTGGTAGTGGTAAGGGTTTACACAGACTTCATCCTTTTTAAGATTAAAAGCATATTCACAGTTTTCAATTGCTTTAAGTTCATGGTGACTGTGAAGATCCGGCCAGCGCCACAAACGACAGTAAATAACGTGCGGTAACCCCTTACGGTGAGACACCTGTAGGCGGCCATCGAGAGATCTGTAAGGGAAAGATTTGGAGAGGTATTTACAGCCTGCATGCTGCCTCTTAAATCACTCAAGCAACAATATACACGCATGGGATGGGTAGTTTGTTTATTCTCAGAATTCAGTGGAATGGCACTGTTAGCGACATTTATGTATATTCTTGTTGAAAGGCTTCAAATGTGATAAAAATGATGGTATCAAGCAGTGTCTTTAACTTATTTTTGAGCTGCTACAATTATTGCCAGTGAATTTAGAGTTCATTAAAAGCCACTTTACCTCCAACCAAGTATTTAAGATGATTGCTTCATACTGATCTTTTTAAATGCAGAAGACAGTTGTTAAAAAAATAAATAAATAAAAATAATCACACACTTAATAGTCCCTTTGCACTGCTAAACCTCAAGGCTTTGCTGTGGCATGGATATTTTATGGTTTTAAGCATAAGAATTCCCACAGGACTGCAAATAAGCCTATAAGCAGTCAGCTGCCCAAGTGATCCACATGGCAGTATAACTGTAATGCAAAAAAGTGTGAATACACATCTTGTAAGGGCTGGACAGTTTATCTTCTTGACTTCATCTGCCTTGCTACCAGCTGAAAACACTTTGCTAGTTTTAAAGACAGACTGCATATGCTTACACAAATGCAGATGTTTATGATCGTTATGGGATGGGAGACAAACCTCAATACACAAATCAAGTAATGTGACATGAAAAAAAAATAAAGACCGTGTTTATAATTTGCCCACCATTAACTACTGAAGAATTTACAAACAATTCTTTAGTAGCTCCTATCTGAGCCAATTAGTGAGATTTAACTGAAAGCTTGTGGCATACAAAGCAGTTTAAACACTTTGTAAGATTAGGTCTAAAGAATTAAATATCCCAACTTTGTTAATATAAATACCAAATCACATTAGAGCTTGCATTTAACAAGTCTTCCCATTCTTTCAACGGCACTGGCGTGAAAAAGGAATATTCCAGAATTAGAGTTTCATTGGTCAAAACATCAGCTGAGAACACTCGGAGTTCTACACTGGCAAGCAAATATTTTAAAATGCTATACCATGAGAGGCCTAGGAAGCATTTTAGGCTATTTTTTACAGCTAAAGCATCCCCTTACAGACCCTCCAAAGCCAATCCCTCCCACAAGATTTCTACGATGCGAGAGAGGGCGGAATATTCACCTGGTTTGTTCAGAGAAGCTGTAAAGGCCTGTTGTATCCCACTGATCTATCGTGTTTGGTGTACTCAGTCCCCAAATTTCAGAGCAAGTGCTGTGCATAAATTGAAAACAAAAACAAAAAATTGATATGAATATGGAACATGGTTATTCAAAACACCATGATGTCAAACATGGAAAAATGTACAGAATACTTCCTTTCACATAGAAGATAGAGCATTGTAAGACTCGCATTTGAATTGACATCTCATGCTATATTTTCTATATGAAGGAGGCTATCAAAATGGAACACGTGATTCAAGGTAAATGATAATGTTTTTAAAAGGTGAACAAGTTCTCTGGTTTTTAAGTAGTCAATACAGTTGTAATGTTCCTTAAAACAGGCAAAACTTCCTCAGCCTAGCTCTTGACAAAATCAGATTTTAAAGGGTAGTTTCTGGGTTGGGTTTTTTTGTTTTTGTTTGTTTTTAAACATAAGCTTCTCTAAGACTTCAAACAAAGGCCACGTGTACCTGAAACCAAACATCACAATCTAACTTTCAGTACACCCACTTAGGTATTATTCTACTTTCTCCATGCACACACTAATTCGCTGCTTTTCCCAAAACAGTAGGATTCAGACTCCAAAGGAAAGCAGATTGTAGCCAACGCTTCTCACAGTTTTCTATACTCTCCTCAATTTAAGAACTAAATATTATTTTCCACTGTATACAAAACAGAATGTTTAACTGAGTTTTACAGTATAGTATTTTAAGACTTAACCATAGAATAACAAAACTTAATTGCTAAATCAAGCAGGAGGAAAGGAGAGACAACTAATTCTTGACCAAACTGGCTGAATGACAAGATCACAACAGGAAAGAAAAAGGAGCCTCAGGGCATAAAAGCAGCAGTAGATTTAGGCAAAGCAAGAAAACAGCATGGACTTGTAAACAGGCAGCACATTTTCAGAAGCATAAATTAAGCTCAGCTCTACCACAGACTTGCTCTGTGACCACTGAAGGCCGACAGTTTATCTTACATAAGTAACACACCTCAGAAATGAAGAGAATTTGGGTTCACAACCAGCTTAAAACTCCACTCCCTACTTAAAAAGCCTGAAGTATGGCTGCTGCATTAAATTTGACAGCTCCAAAAAGTGGCAACAAAAAGAATCCAAGTTCACCGAACTCCTGGTTTTAAATACAGGTTTCACTAGTTAAATATAAGCTACTAAGCTTAGCTGATGCACTCACAAATTTCGATTGAGTGGTACAGGGAAGAAAAATGTAGCAGGTATTCTGAATTTCATGCCCCTACACAGATAAAATTAATTAGTGTTACGGAACTAAAGAGGAGAGAGAACAGCATTGTACTTAAAACCACTTTCAGGGTCAACAACCACCTCAATTCCATGGTGACTTTAATAAAACATTAAGTGTGGGCTACTGAAAAAGGAACCAAATTGTTCTTGTCCCACTCTCGCCTGGTCCCACACGCTTCATTTCTATTGCCATCCCAGGGAGGCTGAAGTGTCCGTCCAATTGTGCAGCAACCCAAAGCAACGAGCTGGCTGTCTGACCACAAAACATGGCTGAAAATCGACACTTTCAAAGTCATTTTTCAGCCATATCAGTTTTTCTGTTCACCGTGGAGCTACACAAGCACTACAAAGCAGGACTGAGAGCATCGTTTTTGGCAACAGACAAAAACATTAAACAAAATATGCCTTTTGACATTTTACTGATTAAAGACACAGGTAAAACCTTGCAGCAGATGACATTTTTTCTGGAAGAGAGCTGCAGAGAAGCCCATTCTCTGACATAAACCCAGCTCTTCAAAAGAGTTGACTGTCCTGGACAAGACACATCCATCTCAGACACGGGCAGCATTGCAGCTCTCCAGAAACCAAGCGGGCAAGAAGAGGAATATTGACCATCAGCAAAGCCTGCAAACCTCCCTTTTTCATATTCCTGAGATGCCTCCAGGACACTGGGCTGCCAGAAGCTGCTTAAGAACAAAACAGTTGCCCTGAAGACACACAGGCAGCTTGTGGGACACCAGGGAGCATCCCCGTGCTGAACCATGTCCTTAAATACGCACCGCTACTGCTGGGAAGACAGATCAGGCACATTAAATTAGAAGAACAATCAGCAGACACAAAGCCTGCTGCATATTAATTGGCACAGTCAGCTCCGACAGCTTACGACCTTTGAAAATGTATCCTTTGTACAAAGCTGTGTTCCAAAGTTGAGACTACACGTTTCCAAAATTGTGGGGCGCACCAATGGTGTGGGCATGACATGCCACGTGTTTGCTTCCCCACACATGCAAAAGTAAAATTTCACAGTCCTCGAGCATGCACAACAAACAAGAACAGTATTTTACACTGCTAACCTCTTTATAAATATTCAAATTATCAAAGGTGACAGCATATTCCATAAGCTAAGGAGAGACAAACAGGATCCTGATGGATGTGACAGAGCCACATCTTGAAAGAAACGCAGGATGCCACACAGGGAGGGGAGGCTAGGAGGGACAGAAAAAGTGATCAGTTAGAGCAAAATTGCTCCAGTTTTCAGCAGCTTACATGACATTGTCTTCCAGGATGTATGTCTGCTTAGAGCTGGGATTAATAACAGTGTTTTACTGGCTCATCTACACTAGGACTACACACCAACTCCAATAATCCACAACCAAACACTGAAGAGCCTGCAGGAAATCATCCTGTGTGATCAATAAAGTCAGCTCAACACAGCTTTTACTGTTCACTAGAAGAAACATTTGAGAAAATAAAGTGGTCTCCTCACTCTCCTGTTCACATTAAAGTCTAAAACATGCAAGACTGTCCCACCACTTCACCCAGACAGTTAACTAGGTATCTCGATATTCACACACATGCACACCAAATCAGAATTGAATTCCTCACAACCATAAAAAGCATATTTCATACACAGTACTTCCATGAAAGGCCACAGTGTGTTCATTCATACGCAAGCAATACCCTGACGGAGGAAGGGCAGACACTCCTACACATCCCAGAAAGGTTGTGGCTGGAAAGAAGGTGACTGAATTCTCAAAGATGTTTAGACAGCCACTAAAACCATCTAAAAGGAAGACCGGAGGCACGGACTTTTCAGTAGCACAGAATTATTGCCTCAAAATAAATATGAAGCGTTCTCTCCTAAACCTACCTTTCTGAAGTGTCCCAAACTCCTTGTAATATGAAAAGTCCTTCTGGGCCTTAGTCCATAAAGAATTCAGAACCACCAAGGACTAAGATCCATACTCAGAAGTTACATCTTGCCTGGAAACAATCCTAGCCCCTGGAACACAATCATATATGCTAGAAAGCAGCTAGAACATTCTTCTGCCATACAGTGTGGGTGGGTTTTTTTTTGTTTCAATTCACTGTATACTGCAGCACTGGTAAGGCATCATTGTTTCCAAAATATAATTTGGCTCCCGCATCCAAGCTCTACTTAAATCTTTCCTGTGTAGACAGCACTTAAATACACTCAAAAACACAAGCTTAAAGCTAATATACTTCCTCTAATCAGAGCGGACACTTTCATTCCAAGGAGCATTTTCACTGCTGTTCTCAAAACAATTGGTCTGTTGACAGAAACAAGGTCAGCTATACAAAAGCTAATATTTTTATCTTTTCAACACTAGCTTGGATTAGCAAATCACTGTGTTCTGTGGCCTCTAGCACTCCCAGAGCAAGCCTGCTTGAATACTAGATTGCTGCTTTTGCAGACCCCACAAAATAAGTGAATTTATAAGGGACTTCAGGGACATAAAGCATCAAATTGGCTCAATTTCCCAGGTGTTTTGAAGTCCTAACAAAATAAAACTTTTCTAGAGAAGAAATGTTAAAAGGATACTTGCAAGGAATGGCGACTACTTTTTGTGACCCACAGATTTTTAAGGAAAATTGAAGTCTAGTAGACATCTGGTTAAGCTGCTACCCCACAATCCCTATATTGGGATTGACCAGAGGACGGATGTAATAAAGAAAGGCTCAGATAAATTATTAATGGGTGGAATCAAAGCCACCTCCATCAGAGCTTTCCATAGGTACAAAGGGTTGTAGGAGCTCGTGTTTCAACCTGATTTTTTATCTACTTATAAGGAGCAGCATCTCGGGTGACATGGTATAACTCCGGCAAGAAGAATCTTTAATGTGGCTATCAGCATGCAACAGCACACAGTATGTCCTCACTTCTTCCATTTCATCATTTCCTTTCACAGGAAAATCTGAGTTCCAAAAAAACCCCACTCTGGGCAAGAAATTACCTCAACAGCAAAGAGCTGCAGCAATGCTGCACAATTTTGAGACCAAGTGCCAAAACTGCCTTTCTTGAGTAAGACAGAAAATAGTGACACACACAAGAAAAATGTGGACACAGGAAAAACTTAAATATCAAAGATAACCAAAAAGTATTTGCATTGTCTAGTCTACATATCACGAATTATGTTCTCAAACAGCATCAGTGAACATTTTCTTAGTGGAATCACAGTATCTATAAGTCTACTACAAAACTGGACTATCAAGTCGCAGTCAAAATATAAATGAATTATTGATGTGCCCATGAAGAATGAACATCGGCAAACTCCTAAGTAAGCCATATGATTGCTTGCTTTAATGTATTACATCCCTGTTAGAGAAATCAAAGTCCCTATCAAAATCTGTAACGACCAGATATAAGCTACGTGGGATGAATGAATCTAAAGAAACACACCATAGTCATGTTCAAGAGTCCAAAAATACCAATGGACATCATCTGGACTGGAACACACCACCCAAAAAACTATTCTTATATTTAAAAAAGGATGTTGATCCATCCAGGTGAAAAAAAGGAACAGGAAAAGGCTGAATGGGACAATATGACCATTGCCAACCAGCATATTAGTGTTAAATCTGTGACAGTACAACCTCATCTTACTGAATACAGAAAATCCTGGCTTGCAGTGGCAGTAATTCTGAATTAAAAACTTGAGTAGATGGAGATGCAGCTACACAGAACGATCCACAGTCCCCTCACTGATGTCCAGATGCCAATTAATAAAGCCACCTCAGGCTGGTACTCAACCTAGACCATACCATTTATTATAACTAAGTTCAGCACAGTTAAAAGGCAGATGTATGGATTTGTAGATCCAAAAACACATAAGCAAGTACTGTCCAAACAACCACGGCACTGCACACTGTAAGATGTCCCCGTACTTTCTCCACGTGCATCTGCCAAAAGGCAGATACAACCAGGGATAAAGGTGGTAGGTCTTGTCGATAATACTCAAGAAGCAGTTTATTTGAGGCTGTAGTCAAAAGAACCCGAAGCCAGCAGAGTTTTAAACAGTACGCTGTGTGTAACAAAACTGTCACACATGTGCTTAGGTTGGTATTTATATACTACAGGTTGTTGCTAATATGAATTTATGACCAGTTTTTTACCAAGACAGAATGAACAAAACAACTATCCTGCCATTATGTTAGCTACACTATCAGCAATGCTGTGCGCTCCAGGTATTTTTTGTATTAAATGAAGCACTTGCAACAAGTACGCCATCAGATTAAAGTAAGCAGAACCACTTCAAAGGCATATGAAGTACCAGAAACTCTATGCAGAAGTTGTTAAATATTGTCACAATTCACACATAACCGTGATCCCACTTTCTTCTCTGAAGTCCTGCAAGTAGAACAGCTCTAAAGGAGCTAAAAGGCACAGAATTTGGCTGACAGCCTCTTCTTTACCTGAAGTGACAGCATTAGAAAAATTACAAATAAAACCCAAAACGCAAATATCATCATGCTAGTCAAAGCCCATATTATATAGGAATCATTATAGAATGGTCTTGGATATTTAACTCACTTATTTTTGAAGTATTACACTGAAAACCTAACATTTTTCCTGAATCTTTCTTATCTTCCAGGATCTACAGCTACCAATAAGTTTGCAAGTTCAAGGCAATCTTTTCCATTTATCTGTCTCCTGCATCAAGAGCCTTTCTTCCAATTAGTCTAATTTGTCTACCCCTACGTTTTCAGAGGCATTTGTAGTGCTGGAGCTGAAATATAATTTCAGCAAACTGTGATGGAAACCAAATTATCAGTTTTAAAGTGGGAGATAAGAACGAAAGTTAGTTTTCGAATTCTAGAATTCGCATGCAAAGTCTTCCTTACAGGTGTGAGACTCACTTGTTTTTTCCACTTAGGTTTTCACTCAAAGAGTAAAGAAGAAAAACATAAGAATAAGAGAAGAAGCTATCAGGTTTTCACCCGAGCTAGAGAAGTCACTTAGCACAGGCACACAAGCACATTTATACCAGCCTAACATTTATAGCACTTACTGCCTTTACTGAGATTCTGCCAAGGGGGCAGAAAAAAAGTGCAGAATTTGCTTGGAGAGCTACACCAAGCTATCCAAAATGGAGTTACAGCGGTAAAAAATGGCCACCAGATTTAGGGAATCCCATTTTCTCACTAAAAATTAGTAAATGTCATCACTTGAACATTGCACATGGCTCCTTCTATAAAATTTGCCTGAGAAAACAGGTTAATGTCTGCAGATTGAAGATCTGTACCTTGTGTACTAACCTGTTTTTTCCCCCCCAAACCTTGCTATGTAAGATCCAAGACCTCACACAGCTACATATGGAACAGAAATCCAAGGCAAGAACACCTCTATATTGCCTTAGGCTCTGGTTCATCGCTAGTGTAGATAGATTTAAGTTACATTCCTGTGAAGACACTGTCCATTACACTCCACTGACACTCAAACTGAGAAAAGGAGCAACTAACTGACGGATGAAAGAACAGAGTCTTTCCTCTCATACCAATGATCTTCTTCCTGACACAAGTGGGGTTCAAGAACCCAAAAAGCTGGGTGGTAGGAGATACACCAAACCTTTGGAACTAGCTCAGAGAGGGTCTCAATGAAAACAGTAGTAAGAAAGACTGATTTGAAAGGCTTAGGTGTAATATAGATGAAACAAAGTGAACAATTTTAAAAGTTCATTGGCTTGTAGTATTTTATTCAGCAGTGACGACAGTTCGTACCAAATCTGCCTGATCATGGTTTCTTTAATTCTGGATTTCAAATGAAAACACATGCAGCTGCTTTTATATTCTGACTTGAAAGACCTTCCTATGTACTGGCAATTAGCATTTCTCCCTATTACCCCCTGAAATGTCTCTGCACCAGCCAGCAGCAATGTGAATTATACTACCTGTCTTCGCAAAAAGCACCTCAGTTAACTGTATAGCCAGTCACCTGAACAAAAGCTTATTATAAAATGTAGCTTTGCTGGCCTAAGTGTCTCAATTACTGATTTTTTTTTTTTGCTCCATGCTGGGGTTGGCAGGGAAAAGGTTATTTGCACTATGCTCACCTAGAAAACATTAGAGATCTGCAATAACAATGCAAATGTTAAGCTACTTTTATATCTGCCCTACTGCTCTTTGAATCTCGTGGCATTTTGCATCCCTGCAGAACTGACCGATCTATTTACTCACATTTCCATCATCCCATATTACAGTGGCAAAATGTCATTTACCTACTTAAATGTACACAACCAGGCATGCACATTCATCAAATAGCATGACTCAAAGCTACAAGCAGAAATGAACTGTTGAGAGTTACGCGAACACAGAGGTCCTGATCTCATTTTCTTGCCACAGAAAACGTAAAGATTCACTAATTCAGGATGAAATAATTTTTTTTCTAAGCACCTACTAGAGGGATAAGCTAATATCTTAACCATGCCAAATAAAAAGCACAAGTGTGAATTCTTTTGAAAAACTTTTTAGGAGGAGTTGGACAAGGTTCTTCCATGGAGACCCTTCTGTAATAAACACTGGGGCAGAAAAGCAAATCACTAGAAAAGTTCTGTTAAAGGGTAATATAAGCAACCAGAGTAAATGGATATTTACACACGTTTAAGCACAGGTGGGCAGTTAGCTTGCTAAAAGATTCTCCCCTTCTTCAAAGGAGAAACAGAGCCTGTTAAAAATAGGAAAAGGATATTAAGTAATGTCTAAAAGAGCCCTGGACTCCAGAAAAGAAATCTCTCACAGAACTGAAAGCTCAGGTTTCTCTCAGCACAAACTCAACAAAACAATAGTAAAATTGGGAGCTGGGACACTCAGCTCCCACAGCTGTGAGTGTGTCCCCAACCCCTTAGATTTACTTATATTTGAGCAATTGGTTTTACACACATAACAAAAAAAAAGCGCTCAGTTTTCCCTCTCCCCTGTAATACAAAAGCAGACCTTTTTTATCAAACATATGCAACACAGATTATTTGCTCAAAACATTAACTGTACCTTCTCCCCCTGCCTCCCTCCTCCCCACACACACACATTGAGGACATACTAGATCCAAAAAAGAAATGTTTACATATGTGCATACTCAGTGGAATATAAACCAGGAACCACTGCACAATTCCTCATAATCACAAGCCTTTTACACATAAAGTTGACATAGAATTTTACACAACACATTCAAAACTACTACATCAAATACAAAATGGAGCATCAGAACCGAAGAAAGTGACTTAAGTAACCTACTTATAAATGGATGTATGCTAAAGAATTAACACATCAAAACAGGTAGAAAAGCAGGAGGCACAGGATAAAATTAACCTCTCTAACACTGTGGGAAAAGAAAAAAAATAAGTCATTGCACAACTCCCCTTCAGCTTAAACTTTAAGGATGTCCACAGGGGACGCAAAAGTGGAACATGACGTACAAAAGATACTCTGTTAAAGCCTAACATCTGAGCTGCCCATTGCTGATTTTAGGGCCAGGAGCTGGTTTCTTCCAGTTTCGCAGAGCGCCAACAAGTCGTCCTGACAAACAGTATATGCTTCAGTTGCCTTTTCTAAAGGCACACTTCTTAAGTCACATGTGCGACAAACTGCTTACAAAAGCAAAAATACAGAAAGTGGGCGGGACTCTGCAGTACCTTCCTTCTTCCAAATCCTGACATGCTAGCCCAGTGCCGTCAGACAAAATAAATCAGCCAACAATCAGCGTTACCTTGATTTCTCTCTCAATACTACATGATACTGGAAGGATAGCACCTCAAAGTTCAAGAGTGATTTTTCCAGGATGCAATGGAAACCAAGCATAAGTAAAATATTTCTTTCTTTTACTGTTGTCCATATGGTCTGTTCAGATGTAGATCCTACCAGGGAGTGTTTACTCTCTGTTCAAGGGCAGCCTGCAAACATTTATGCTTCTAAATGGCAAGGTCGAGTAGCACAGAAATACGTTCAGGACTGAGAAATAAAAGGCGTGCAACACAGCTCAGTCTCACTCAAGAGCCGGCAGGGAGCTGGTCACAAGTCTGACGGAGAGAGACTGAAGACAAGGAGCATGCAAAAGCCACCTATGCAAATCAAGAGCTAAGAGCTTCACTGGAAACATGCCCTGCAGTTCCCTACTCTCAACGTAACACCAAAGCTTTCGGCAGCTGCAGTTTCTGTCACACAAACTCTGAAACACTCTTAGTGGAGACAGGATGAACCACAACACTGATTTATTATTCCTCCCCTCAATCACATGTTTAAAAAAAGCCACCAAAACCAGTGACACTCTGGTGAGACCCCCCTGCAGTGCTGGTCCAGCTCTGGGTCCTCAGCACAGGACACACATGGACCTGCTGGAGAGGGGCCAGAGGAGCCACAGGAATGATCCGAGGCTGGAACAGCTCTGCTGGGAGGACAGGATGAGAGAGTTGGGGTGTTCAGCTGGAGAAGAGAAGCTCCGGGGACACCTTATTGCACCTTTCCGGGCTTAAAAGAGGCCTGTGAGAAAGATGGGGACAGACCTTTGAGCAGGGTCTGTTGCGATAGGACAAGGGGTGATGGTTTTAAACTAAAGGAGGGAGATTCAGGCTGGAGATGAGGAAGAAATTGTTGTCCCTGAGGGAGGTGAGAGCCTGGCCCAGGTTGGGCAGAGAGGTGGTGGCTGAACCATCCCTGGAGACATCCCAGGCCAGGCTGGACGGGGCTCTGAGCAACCTGAGCTGGTGAAGATGTCCCTACTCATGGCAGGGGTGGCACTGGGGGAGCTGGGAAGGTCCCTTCCAACCCAAACCATTCTGTGATTCTAGATGTCCTGCATCTAGTGAGGATGGCAAGTACAACATCATTCACAATGGCAGCTCCCCAGACTAACAAGGTGAGTTATTAATTAAAAAAAAGACTGTCATGTGGGCTCTCAAGCTCTGAGGACATGCATGTTTGTACTTTAAGATGGCATTCTTGAAATGATAACCTGGAGCTCCTACTGCTTTCTTCTTTTACACTATTATATCCAATAAGGGCTTTCTGATTGCTGTATTATTTTTCGATTTCTCACAGTATCTTCAGAAACATAAATACAGCTCTTCAATTGGGATGGAAGCTTCCAAGTTTGAAATTCCCACAGCTGAAAACACTGTGTTCAGTATGTGTCTGAGCGAACTTATCTTCAAGATTAATTATCTGTATTTCATCTGAGAACATCACACCTGAAGAAGTCTTCAGACTTTCTTACACAAGCTTTCTAAAGAACACAAGATCACCACCTCCTGAAAGAAATACAGTATGAAAACTATACTATCACAGTAAAAGCAGCATAACCAGGAACACAAGCTCCAAAAACGTCCATCTAGGAGAAGAATCAGAGCTCTGGATATCTAGTGAGATGTTGCACTATGTCACATAGCAAGCAGCTATGAAGTAAGTCTGTTCAGCAACTCAGTCTAGTGAAGAAATCACCACATGTCCTCCACTCTCATTATGCCGTGCCTGTGAAAACAGCTGATCAAGCAATTCCTTTTAATATTTGAATTACCACTGAGAAGTTCCAACTAAAGAGACAGATGACTTGTATGGTCTTCCAGACAGGAGCAATGTCAAACTGTTAATATCTTCCTTATAAGTTACGTAAGGAATGAAGAACCCAACAGATTAATCTCAATTTCATTTCGCACCACATGTGGTTGTTACTTTTTCTTTTTTGCTTGTTGGTATTAGTAAGCGGTATCACGCAGCGGGTTAACATGACACCCAATGCAGTTTCGCAGATTAACGCTCTGTATCATCCTTAACAGCCCTAAACAGAAGTATCAAAGGACAGAGGATCTTTATAGGAAGATATACTCACAATACTGGGTGATCTATCCACAACAAATTGCTTTGTTAACAGCAGAAAGGAATCTCATGGAAGATCATACTTTCAAAAGACATAAACGTACACATTTCAGGACTAGCACCAGACAGATATTAAAAAAACAACCTTTATCTCAAGGTCTCTAACCGCTATTAGTCATAGTAGGTGCGGTGAAAGCTTTTCCCACAAGCTAAAAGGTACAGCTACCAAGGGCTACGTCAAATAATTTTTCTGAAATAGTCCGTCATCCTCCAAGTGGGCGAGTGGCTGATGCTACTGCACGAGTGGGTTGGTTTGCAACTGATGGACAGCTGAAAAAAGATGTGACATTTTGATTAACCTTCTCCAACTAGTAGGTATTTGCGGGAGTGAGGGGGAGGTATTAGCTCTGCAAGACATTTATTTTGTCCACGTTGCTTGAAAACTATGCTAACTTGGCAAAACATTACGCTTAGAACAACAGTTACAGAAACTTTTAATACCTCTTTTCAAACTGAAGTTGCCTCTGGACAGCTTCTTACGAATTACACACACATCTCGAGAAACCCAGGAGGAAAAATGAACACAGAATATATAATATCAACTGTTATATAACTAAGGCATGCAGCGTTTCCCATAAGATATTTCAAATGGGGAAGAGAACTGAATGGCACTTGTGCCATTTTCATAAATAAATAAAAGCAAAAAATTTAGTCAGATGATGACATTACCACCACTCACAGCCATGTCCATATCTTATGAGAAATATTAAAGAAAATTCACAACTAGCAAGGAAGCATTAAAAGGCCTGAAGAGTTTCAGTCTTCAGATACAAGAAACTGGCATTTTATTTTTAAAATTAACCTAGCCTGTTTGCTGAGACATTATATTGCCTTATGTGCTTAGCAAACGCAAAAATCAAGCAAGTAACTTAATAGCCAAGCTGCCCAACTACAGACATCTGCTCTCCTCAGGTCCAGAGCAGAATACAGGACCCCATGTAGGACACTATTGACAGAAAATCTGAGTATGCAGGGTACACTATTAGAAAAAGAAGAATTAAAATCTATTTCCAGAGCTTTGCTGCCTAGAGCTGGCCAGAAGGGATGTGTTAAGATCAAGTCCTGAGGTTTTCAGCATCTCACTCATGTTCCACACCCACAACACGCACCTGAAGACGATGCCCACAAGCCCTCTTGCTTCACATGCAATTGCTTAACGCTTGAAGCACTTTCCCAGGAGATCCAAAAGCTTCTTTTCTTCACTCCACCTAAAAAGAATCAACTCTGATCTACCACCATCTGCCCTCTGCTGAGGTGGCAGTTGCCCTGCTCACTCTCTCTCCCATTGCAGCCAACAAAAAAAGAGAATTTCAAAGGCTCTAGGACCACTAGCATTCAAGTAAATGGTTACCTGGCTTCTCACAAGAAGAGCTGCTTAAATCCTTCTCAGAATGTCTGTGGTTATTGCCCAAAACGTTGAAGGATTCCCACATGATGAACAAACACGCTGACACTGATCTCCAGTAAAAATGTCTTCCTATCATTGAATAGATTATTACAGCATTTTTAAAAGGGCCACCACCAAGGCAGCTTACAATAGAGATAGATATACAGGGGACAGCTAAACATTGATTTTCGGTTACTTACCGTGCTTAGACCAGGCGCCTGTCTGCAAGGCAGGTACACAGGATGTAAAACACTCAAAATTTAGATATAAAGGAACTAAAGATATTTTCATATTAGCTTTTCAGAATTCATCAGAATGGGCACACTTGAATTCTTCCCCTGATATGGCAATGAAGTTTACATTTAAGTCCTCCCACTATAACAGAAGGGGAGATTTATTACGGAAAGACAGTAAAGAACTACCAATAACCTCTGGTGATTGGAAGCTGCGCTAGTATAGGCTACACAAACACAGCAAGGTGCTCCTGGAAATTGTAGCTGGAGTCCATGAAATTAATATTTGAGTTATCTACTAAAAAGAAAAGACTTTTTCAACCAAACACCATTTTAAATGCAACTTTCCAGGCCACAAAGCTGAAAGATTTCACACCCTTGAGTCAAAATTTCAAAACTACAGCATGAGTTAAAATTATTTCAAATATCAACAGAGGAACTTGACTTGAAGCCTCCCACAAAACTAAGAGGAAGTGAAGACCAGTTCTGGGATGTAACTCGCCAATTTAACCACACAGTAAGTTCGAAATTCTGCATTTAAGCAAAACTCAGAGTTTACTTCTTTTGCATCAAGCTTTTCTCTATCAAGTACCTAAGAAAAGATAACCCAAGCATCCAAATAAATGATCAGTTTTGCTACAATTACAGAAAAAAGACTCCAACTGAAAGCTTGCAGTTCTTGACCAACTGAAACTTGCTTGTACATTTCAGAATAAAAAAACCTCACAATTTGGGGGATCTTTTCTGAACAAAAGCTGAAGTCGGCTTACTGCGCAGCACTTGTCCGAGGGGATTTCCCCAATTTCATTGTTCTTCTGCCAATTTTGAAGCATACGCAGCGAGATGTGAACTTACTCCAGCTCCCGATTGTTCTCTCGTATCCTGCCGGTCTGCTTCAAACAATGCAGTGTGACAGAAGCCAACGAAAGCCGCTCGTGATGATATTACGGCATTGTATACTGTAAATTTTAGAAGTTTTCCACCAAACAGCGCTGCAACCAAGTCAGAGTAAGTGAACAGAAACAAGCAGTAAACAAAACATGGGGAATTAGTTTTATTAAATTAGGAGGTGTCGCTTCCAAACAGGATTAAATCAGTAGGGAACCTGTTAACTAGCTATTTGTGTTCAAAAGCTGCAGCAGTAGAAGAACTGCAGCATGTTGTTTATCCTATAAATCCTTACCAGACTAACAGCCTGAGCTACACAATTGGGAAGTTTTTCCTGTAAAAATTGCTCTGGTTGTCATAAAACATTCACACAAGTAAAAACAGTACCAAGAAAAAGAAATTGGCTGACTTCTACCAAGGAAAAAAAAAATACAAACACACCACAAAACAAAACCACAATATAATGAAGAGAGTAATCTTCACCATATATAAAGATATTAATTACCACAGTAAGCTAGGGAATAGTTTAACATTGACTTAGGCTGACTAAAGCCCCAATTCTTTTATTGGAGAAAAACAAGTACTATTTCCGAGATAATCTGGGGCTCAATATTGACGATAAAGCACAGTCAACTTATTTTCCTTGGGTGACGAATGTGTCTACTTAACAGTAGCACGAAATGTCAGATACAGATATTACTATTCCTAGTTAGAGCTCAGTAGCGGGATCCGCTGAGCAGATACACTTCTAAATTAACCACAAGTAGATATTTTTCTTTTTTTTTTTTAAATTCAACAGCCACAGCATCAGTTGTTTACCCACCAAACAATTAATGGCATATAAAGCCAACCAAGTTCTAACTCTTCCTGCTTCTTAGCATTAGAGCATTCCTAGTGAGGAGCAACAGCACCTTGAAATTAAAGAATTTCCACATATTCCAACAGCTTCCAACACCCCTAAATTTGCTTTCCATATCACTGATACTCCAATGGGCACAATGCCTTAAACCTACATTCCCTGACCAAGCAATTCAGGTTAGATCAGGGAGGTGAAGGCATTATCACAAAAATTAATCTCAATTTATAGACTGAAAACTGACAGCAATTTTCCCTCCTGACTCCAGGCAAGCTCTTCCAACTACGCAGCATTTTGCTATTGGCTAAATATCTTGCACACTTATATTTTTTACACGTTGACATACCCCAAATGACATGCCAATACTTTATGCTTGGCATACCGACTCTGTGAGAAATGATGTGGGTAAGTCACGTGGCTTCCTGAATTGCACGAGCTTAAAACTGGCAGCCCTAAGTTTCTTTGTTTAATACTCTAAGACTTCCTTTTTCAGGATGACATCAATCTTATAAGACGCTGTAACCTGAGCTATGCCTAAACTAAAGCTTAACCTTAGTTGCGGCAATTCAGTCCTCAACATCAGTCACAGCTGTGCAAACCAAAACAACAATTATGTTTTAGTAATTTTGATAAAATCTCACACTTGAACACAATCACTGCTCTAATTTCAATCAACACTGCATTAGAAGGCAGTTGGTAGAGGAAAAATATGCTATTAAAAAAAAGCATTATCTTATGCTTGTATTAATCCTTTGCCCTATTCTACATATAAAATAAACTGATTTCATTAATCAAACAGGAGAGAGCAAGCACAACATAACGTGAGGCTATAATTTTTAATATAGTTTTGCAGTTAATGTGTAAAAGTAGTTTTTAAACAGATACAGATAATGTCACCAACACTGCCCTACTTATTGCTAACCTCAAGTTTAGAAATTGATTTTCATAGAGCCTTGATGTCAAACTTGACATGAATTTTAATTTCCCATTATATGTCCATGCAGCACCTAAAGGTGTCCTGCAACCTAGAGTTTGCACACATCACTTTACACATATTTAATTAAGTCCAACGTCCTTTTGTCTACAATCACGCCATCCTGAACATTTAGAAACTAAGAAGACCTGGCCCCATTTATCTCTAAGCAGGAAAAGGTCTTGGAAAGCCAGGTGCCTGCTTGTGTCACACCAGCTCTGAGAAAGACTTCATTGAAGTTGGTGAATCTCTCAGAATCCCTTTGTTTTGTTCTCTCTCTGCACTAAAGAACATGGACCAGTTGAAAGCTGTCATTGTAAAATTATCGAAAGAATCTCTCAACTCAGATTAGAAGGCACTGCAAAAAGTCAGAAAAACACCTCTGGACTCAACTGCTTTTCACTGGCTACTTTCAGCAACAACAGACTGTTTCTCTTGCAGGATCATCTTCTCACATTTTATTTTCAGGCAATGCAGATGGACTTCGCTCACCTGGCCAGCAGCCACCTGGCTTTTTTCTAGGCTCAAAACCATTTACTAAGAGGAAGGTACACGGTAATCTGTCGGAGGAGCACGTACGCACCAGGCCAACTCTGAGATGAAGAGATGTTGCATGCAACAGGAAACCACTGCAAAGCACCATCATTCTGTCCTTACTGTTCTGCAGAGGCCAGAGCATGGCGTGACACTTAGAAAGCGCCGAGAACATCTTTTAGCCTTTTATGGAGGATGTAGAGACAACATTCAAGTCCCACCATAACTACAGGACCGAGAAGAGCAAGGGCAATTTGATCCTCCTGCTACACCTCTCCAGTGAACACATTCAGTCTTCACAGCACCAGGTGTCATGAGGATCAGGGGATTCTGAAGCTAACCTCGGTCAACGCTCCTCAAAATCTCAGACATCTTTCCAGGAAAGGACCCTCTTGCTTTGTTCTAAAGCATTATTTTTATTGAAATTCCAACAAGAGAAAAGCAGAGGGGGTTCTGCTGCATCCTATGAGAAAAAGAGTCAGCTTATCAAAAAACAATTTACAAACATGCTCTTCCTGTCATCTCAGCAATAAAAATTGTGCTTTTAGTGTATTCTGATGTACTGCCTTAAATATCTATACATATTTTAGAAAGCTTAAGATGTTCAGCCATAGTCTTCAAACATTTATAGAACCAATTTACATCTAAGCAAATGCATCCAGACTGAAATATGGTATACAGTTGGAGGACATTCTTTATATTTATATACTAATACGTAGCAGTTCACAACTTGTGACCTAGGATTAAGAATCAACATCCAAGCCCAACTTGAAGAGTGAATTATCCCAGCTCTGTTACAAACCTACAGTGTCAAATTCTGTTTCTGGGAAAAGAGCTTTCACCTCTGTCTGGGTAACAATGTTATTTTAGGATCTGCTGTGCCAATCCAACTATCTCAGCTAAATTAATTCACAGCTTAGCAGCAGATGTTGGGAGCTTTCCTCAGTTTCCAGAAGAATCTCCCCCTGCAGTGTAATTGCCAAAATCACCCATCTCCTATGGCTTTAACCTGAGAAGGAACAAAGGAATTTTTGTATTGCTATCCTCTGAAGTAACCTATTTCGGGGAAAGATTTTAAAGCTTGAAAACAATCTATTCTAGAAGCCACATCTGCTTGACAACTCTGCTCTATGGGTGATCAAAAGCATCCTTAAAACTAGGTTACTGCATGCACCTATGTGATCACTTTTCCAACAAATATTCCCAAGGAATTCAAAGAGACATGTTAACTGGTAGCACAGGTTATATTCAAGTAAAACTGTGCCTCTTATACCTAAATTAGAAATTACTTTTTACTCAGCGATGTGAAGAAAAACGCGTCAAAGTGCCATCATTTAAAAAGATCTGTTTGCTTTTAAATAGCAGGGTCAAGCCCACTGTCCCATCTTGAAAAAGATATTTTCTCTGCCCAGTTTACTTCTGCTCTTAACTCCTTTGAAGACACTTTGATCAGCACAAAAAAAAAAAAGTTCCATGGATGAAGGTTAGTTATTACATTAATAAAGAGAGTCAGCCCTCAAAAAACAATTTTAACATGTGCCGCAAACTATGCTTAGGCTGTTAAGTCTTATCCATAGCACTAACTCACTGCAAGGAATGAACAAGGGGCTACAGGACAAGCAAGCATTTTTACTATCTTAAGGAAAAAATATTAAAAGGCATTCTGAACACAATGCCTAAATACCACCACCATGCTATTTCTTTGGGAGAATCAGGGTGTGATTTATTCCATAACATCAATTTCGAAAGTTATCCACTTTCACTAGTGGCTGAAGTGAAAGATATGCAACAGTTATGGCTTTAAAATACTACCATTTCATCCTAACAAGCTCAAAGAAACAGCAATAATGGTGAAATTGGTCATTAAGTAGCTCCTGCTTTCAATGTCAACCAACCACTTCACTTGCAACTGTCTGCTTCACATTTCCAATACTCCCAGAAGATCTTCCATATTCCCAAAACCATGGAACCCATTGTAGAGTTTCTCCTCTGGATAATAAAATATGTAGAATTCAACTTTTCTGAAGCAGAAGTCAGATGCTTCCAAAGTCTAATTGTTGACAGTAAGTCTCACAAATCAGCTACACTCTTCAAAAAACAATAGCAGGATTTGAGCCCCTCTCACACTCCCACTTAAGTCAGAATTAGGCGGGTGCAGAAAATAAAGCAAAAGAAAGCTTCTGAAAAACAGGAAACATGGCACACGGGTGCTGTCCTCATGTTAAGCAAGGAGGACAGAGGGCACACATAAGACTACATTTCCTACATACATATTGAACTGTTAAGCAAGAGAAAGTATATTACAGAAAATACTTTATAAAACTCTTATTGCACAGCAGGCTGGAAAGCAAGAGTTTGACAGACAATTACCCTTCTCTCCACACTGGAAGCAACCGCTGCTTTCCACCTAAGAATCTAAAGCACTTGCATGGTATTAGCACTCCAGCAAAGGCTCTCTGAATTGAGATTCAAGCAAGTTGGTCTGAAAACCTTATTTCTGCCAGTGAACTGCCAGATCACTTTTCATCAACCTTCAATATCACTCTGCTTTTGTGCTGTAGTTTCCTCTAATATAAAGTAGTGATGAAATTTAACTCCCTCATTTAAACTCAGGATTTCCCATTAAAGCTCAGATTCAGGAGTTAAGTACCGTTCCACACATGATATCAAAAGTTTACATAAAAACTATAATGTAACTACTATTATTAACATCAACAAAAAAATTATCTGTTCAAGAAGAAAGTTTTTGAAGTTATCAACCAGGAAGTCATTTGATTCTGTGTTAAACCCTTTTACAGTACTGACATAAGCACACAAACATCTGGGAAGAGAAAAATAAATGTTATAGACGCATCTTTTAACAGACTGTACCGCATGGAAGCAGAATTCTACATGTGATAGGGATGGACATCTTAGGAAGGACACAGTTCTGCATTAGATTTCAGATATGTATGCTCTAGAGGAACATAAAACACCACAAAGGAGTCTTAAAACTCAATGCTTCCCTTAGCTTCTTTTTTTAACATTTTAAAGACAGAAGAGCTACAACATCCCAGATCAACATTATCCCAAACCTACTCCCACTAAACTCTTGTTAGTTGTGCAGTATCAGGCATTTTACAAAAACAGGTGCATTTTAGTCTCATCTAAAGGCAGCAAGAAGCAAGCATGAAGCATGTCTGCACTCTTTTTAAGACAGAAATACCAAAATACTGGGACACTGAAACAAGCAATTTGTGTTTCCCTACTCTGGATTCCAATACTCTGTACTGTCACCACTGAAATGACTTCTTAAATAACATAGACTATGAACATGCCTGTTGACTATTTACAACAACGTTTGGTTTGTTAAAGGCTTGATTTTAGCTATCCCCAGTTACATAGTATTTATTTCAACATAACAACCCACGCTAATAAGGAAGAAACTGCTCCCTTCTAAGAATTACTTAAACGGATGCTCATGCTCTGTTTCTTCACTGACTCCTTCTTGTGCTCTATTTGTGTCGAAACTGCAAGGGAGAGTGCAAAGACAGCATTATAAAATCTACCAAATTCATCATGAATTTTAGAAAAGTGAACTCACATGCCAACATTTAGTTTCAGGATACACAGGGATTATGTGATTAGAATCCCACTGGCTCTCTGGAAGGATTCAGCAAGATAACTACAAATTACTTAGAGGGCCAGTGTCAAAAGGACCTCTGTACTTATTTAGCCTCTGCTCTAGATTACTGACCCACTTATGAAGAGCTCAGCACCCCCGCTGCGCGATGCCAACACCCACTCCATCTGTTTGCCTCTGCTTTCTCGGAACCTCTATTAGCCCGCGTTGTGTTAATTACCAAACGAGCGGCTTTTGTATAGTACAGACAGTATGAGCCTCACTGAATGCGTAGTCACCTGGACAAACAGCACAGAAACAGAACAATCCCAATCGCAGCAGGGTTATCAATGACAATATTCAGATTTCTTAAGGGGCAATTTAATTCAATTTTTGCTCTCAGTTTCTAAAAAAAAAAAAAAAAGCTTGTAGGTGTTGAGTTGTTTTAGGTTTCAATGATGAAAAAGTATCAAGTACTGTATCAAATTCACTGGAAATCTCCAAGGGGACCAGAATTTTGTGAAACCACAACTGAAACTTCTGTTGAGGGAATAATGCAGCAGTTGCAAACAGAAGCATCCCACAACACTTGGCAATATCTACACTGAGTTAAACAGTACTAGTAATTAAATCTAAGGCTAAACACACACACACACACACACACAAAACTAAACACAAAACCCTCCCCACGCGGAAAGGTCGGTCACATCAAAACCACATCTCAGCAGCTTAGCACCTCAAACTTCCTGCTGACTAGGAAGAAAACAAAAAGTTTCAAATTCAGCATTTTATTATTTAGCCCTGTTGATCTGCAGACCGTTAAAGACACTCATTAAAGTTAGTCTAAAGCAGCAGTTTCATTAACGTACTAAATCCAAGACCAAGAATCTCCAGAAGTCATTGCAGTACTGAGCTGACATTTGCTCTTTCTTGGGAACCCAGAACCCAGACTACTGCTGTCAAAGTTAAATTATATCAACAGTCCAAAAGCCAACTATGAAACTCAAGAATTCTGTGTAGCACTGCTGGCAACCCTGATACCTCACCCCTTAATACCAAAACCATTTCTTAGTTTAATTTTAAACCTTGTGTAATAACTAAAACCATGTGAAGTGCTCTCCAGGCTACCAGCTTCTCCTGAAGTAGTAAAGAAAAATAAAACGCAGGTCCAGTCTTTTTTACAGCGGACTAGAGGGTAGAGGAAGATTGTCAATCACAGCCCAGCAAGGATTGCTGGTCACAATATGGAGCCTATACAGAGTACAACTGAGGTTGTAGTCCGTTTTAAATAATTATTTACTATATTTACCTTAACGCAAAACAATCACGCATGTGGGAGGAGATAGTCAAATACAGATGACAAGTACACTATGAAAACAATGATAAAGTGGCATTCAGTTTGTATCTCCCAACACCATCTTCAAAATTAAACAACAGTTCCTCTGAAGTAGTAACATTTACTGCCCCAGTACCTCTGCAGAAGAGCTCTAGGAAGTCTCTCTAAGAGCTCTAAAAGTTAGATGTACATTTTATATCAAGTGAAGTTCTGTATGACACATGGACTTTCTGTCATATGAAACGCCTTCCACTTAAGCATTTTGTCTCTGTCATGATAAATATTTGCTAAAAATCATAGAGTCATCACATGTCAACTCAGAAAGTCCATGTCTCTGCAGGTTCCAATCTCAGTTTACTGATATACACTTAAGACAAGAAAACTCAAATATTTTATTTCTATTTTTTTTCCAGCTGGCAAAAGGAAGGAAGCAGAAAGAAAACCCAGAGAATTTTGGGACTGCTCTAGGGAAGAAAATACAAGCAGAGGGCAGCATAGGAAACAAAAGGTGAACAGAAAAGAGAGAGAACAGAATTCAAGTTGCCATTTATTCAGAACGTACTTATGATTTTTCCCAGAAAGCTGTGTCAAATCTGAAGGAGAATGCTAAAACCATTATCAGATCTAACAGCTATAACACATTTGATATATGGAAATCACTACTGACACCAGTCAAATCTAGGTTGTGCTATGATTAATACAAAGTTTAAAAGTAGCTGGGGCAAATGTGCTAATGAGGAACTTAAGTTCATAAACCAGATGCATTTTCTCTCCCCTAGAAAGTATTCCAAGTGTCAATGGGCTAAGTGCCCAGAATATTCCCGTGCCACCAGATCCTCTAAATTTTCCTAGAAAAATACACCTGTGAAGTGATTTGACACTTATGTCACACATAATGAGCTTACACATGCACCTTAGTGGGATTTCTGTACAGCGTGAATTGAGAGTAGACTGCATTATACTTACAAACATAACCCTTGCCTCTCACACAGCAGCTGCTGTGAATTAAGTTGAGAAATTCAAAGGGGTAGAATGCAAGTCGTTCACCTAGATGTATATACATATGAGGAGCAGAAGAGTAGTTCTAGAAGTACTCCAGGTTATTAAACAAAAAGCACTTTTGTTAACCAATAACAAATAATAATTACAGTAAATAAACTGGTATTCAGGCAACCTGCCTCTAAAGAGAAAATTCCCCTTCAAAAGGGAGAATGGATGCAGCTTGTACAACTTAAAATAAAACTACTATATACAACTGAAAATAATTAGATGACTGAAGTATTGACCAAGGAAAAACTAGTCTTTTTATTTTTTTTTTTTTTACAGTAGTGTAGATTCAAGTTTGCCCCTCCGATTACAGACAGGTTATTAAATAAAAGCATAAGGCAGAGCTACAAACTAAGAGCTGTGCTAGGCACCACCAGAATACAACACAAATTAGAATCTACATAGTAATGGAAATTGAAACGTAAAGTTACCATTAGAAACTGTGACTTTACAAAGCAAGCACTATGTAAAACTAAAACATGTTTTAGAGAATCAAAATCATGCAGCTGATTTTTTTTTTAGTCATTTGTTCACAGGATGGCCTAAATATCCATACGGTTGTTTCTTAAGCGGTTGTAACAATTTCAAACACAACAGTACTTACCTTGGTATCGTCACACATTTTGTATTGCAATTCTGAGTGGTAATTGCCTTCTCGAGCTCATCCAGCTGTCCTGTTTTCTTCAGCTTCTTGACCAAGCTTTTCACTGCTTTTTCGCACCACTTTTCCTCCTGACCGTTCTGCTCACCGCCACCAGCCCCTCCAGAGCCACCAGCAGATTTTTTCCATCCCAGGAGTCTCTTCACCACCGGTGGAGTGAATGGCAATATGGATGACATGACTTTCAGCAGACAGAACGCTCAGCAAGCAATAAATTAGAGATTCCTGTCCGATCCCTAAAAACACAAATCAAAACAGACACGTTAGCACTGAGGTTTTACATGAAACAAATATTAATACCTTGCTTAGGACCTTTCATTACTAAATGCCATAGAACACTGCAACCCAGAACAAGGTAGATAATAGTTCAGAAATTGTCTTCATCATGGTTCAGAATTTCACCATTAAAGTTAAAATGCAAGTTTGCTGCAGACTCTTCAACAGTTAAGGCTATTGTTGGATTACATTTAATTTTTCTGCAAGTCTTTCCTGCCTAAAGTCAACTCCAGAAAACAAAGACGTTAACTTGAGTCTTAACTTTGCACCTAGGCTGGCTGGTTTTAGCCATTTATTAAAAATTTCCACACATGATTGACACATTGCATACACATATATGCACATTCTGCCCATCTCCAAATTAATTTAGCAAGCCAAATTGCATTTTGAATGTAATTTAGTCATTATGGCTTGATAGAAGTCTTCCAATAGCCAGCCATTTCACAAGCCTTTTCTCATTTTGTTAGTCATATTTTAAATAACTAACAACTTCTGTTTCACTGAGGACACTGATTTGAAATTCTCTCACAAATTTGGTAATAAGCTTATTCCCATCTTGCACTCTAGAGTTCAATGGTCCACAGAAAATGAAACTTCTCAACTGGTAGCACTTAAAATCATCAAGTCTTTCAAAATTCATTAAAGGATATCTAAAATCTGAGTTTGCAGACACCTGAGCAGTAGAACTGTGTTTTCAATTTTGATAGTAACAACTACCTGATCAGGTTGTTTATATAAAATGAAAGATTAGAAGTGATGCTGAAACTTGGGCTATGTTTAGCATCCACTGCAATTTGCACTTCGAATCATTTTAAAGAAAAATGATAGCCATTTAGAAAAAAAAAAAAAAATTGTTCTTGCAGCTCTTATTAGGCTAGTTTGAGGTATTAAAACATAAGCCTCAAATCAACCGTATTATTTCAGGCAGACAGATGTTAGAAATTGCTTGAAGACATAATGGCCCTATGGGTTGAAGTCAAAAACAACCTTATTTCCAAGGAGTAAATGGGTATTTGATGTCCAGAAAGTTACCTTATTTCCAAGCTGTATAAATTAGTTCGGTCACCTGAAAATATTTTGTTTCAGCTAAGAGCTAACACTACCTTCAGGCTACTTAATTTGAGATCTGAGGGCAGCTTACAAATTTCGCCATCATGTACAGGCACGTGCCTCATTTCTACCCAAAATGTACCAACTTCATCCTATTGAAATTTTCCATCTGCAAAACAGCATGGATTATTTGGGAAGCTTCAAGCTACAGTATTCATGGTTAATTTACACCTCATCATACCTGCACAGTTTCAGTGAGGGCTGACAGGTCAAACAAACACTAAATCATATTCTACAGGTAACTTTAAATCATACCTTTCCAACTTCCACGAGACAGAACATTCAGCAGCAATGACATTTCAGTTTCAATAAAATATACCTCCAAAAACGAGCTTCTGAGAGCACCTAAAAATATGACTGAAGCAAGAATTGTAGTTTTCTGGGGTCAAGGAGACACAGGTTCCAATTAAGAGGGACTCAAGATTAACATTAACTTTATGAAGCCATTCAAAAGACTCTATTCCAAATTAGAGAACCACAGAATGGTTTTAGTTAAAAATAATTTAATCCAACCCCCTGGCACAGATCACTAGATCAGGTTGCTCAAAGTTCTGTCCAACCTGACTTTCAACACTTCCAATGATGGCACATCCACAATTTCTTTGGGTAACCTGTTCCAATGTCTCAAAACTCTCATAGTAAAAAATTTCTTCCTTATATCCAATCTAAACCTAGTCTTCCAGTTTAAAACCTTTGTTCCTTGTCCTGTCAGTACAGGCCTTGGTAAAAAGTCAAAGCTTCTTCACAAGACTATAATACGAAAAGAACTTTTATTCTTTGAGTAATGTTACATTATTACATAATTGTCCCAAATATTTCAGACTACAGGTTTTGCAGATCACAAAAGCGTTGCACAGGAGCCCTGGCTGCTAGAAACACAAGAAAAATAAACTCAATATCCAATTTTTTTCAAATTAAACAGTGACTAAGACACTCAGGGTACAGTTTCAAGGGGAGCCAAGCCAACCCAACCCAACAGCTTCGGGCCATAAGAAGCCCCGGTCTCCATTCTTTCTTTCCACCTCGGCACTAGTGCTAACACCTTTCCAGAAAGACTCTGGGAGTTAACTAAATAAAAACTAATTAACTGAGGGTTTTTTGGTGTTTTGTTTTGTTTTTCCCTGAGGGAACCACGGTCACTCAGACCTTTATAAAGACTTCACTGACTGAGCAAAGCCAACACGAGATTCTTCAGAGGCAAGAAATTCAAAAACACCAAAGCAAAGACGATAACTTCTTCCGCAGCAAAGATCCCGCTTTGAACACCACCAATTGGTGGTTTAACATCTGAGCAATGAATTCAATGCTGACAGACACATGCAACCAAGTCCCAGTATCGCTGCTTATCCACACACCAATTCTTCTCCTGTTTGCCGAGCTCACTGACACATAATATACATATTTCCTGCTCCTTAGCTTCAAATTCGACACCTTCCAATTCCACAGAATACTCCTTCGATTGTCAGCCTTATAAAATACACACTTCAGAAGGGCCTTATTTACCACCAGGGCAAACTGACTATTCTTCCAGGCCCTCTAAACATCCTCATTGCTTTTATCTAATTTTTCAGCTTTACAATACCTCTCGTGATGAGGTGTCCAATTTTGCAATATTCTCTCCCCTAAGACATAACACTGATCTATATACAATTTTCTGGATTCTCTGGTGCTCTATTTTCTTTTTTAAACTAAGATTTGCTTTCCTGCTTCAAATGCATATTTTAAGTCTCGTAGTATGGAAGAAAATTTAGAAACCCCATACGTTTCGGTTTTCTTTTACAGTTGAATTCCCATACTATTTTGACATACTCAGAGGTTTAAAAAAATAATAATAAGAAGAATCTTTCTTTTCCCATTTCCAAAAGACTGGCCATGCAGACATAACTAATTTGAAATTTCCAAATATTATACTCGGTTTTAACCAGTTCCCCAACAGACATTTGCTCATCCCGTTTCTGCAGAAGCTGTCAAAAAGTACAGGTTGATCTGATTTTAAAAAATAAAAGGACACACTTAAAGAGCCCTTTATTACAATTATTATTGCAGCTTAGCAGCTGTTTAAAAAAAAAACAAATAAAAAATCAACATACACCACAGCTGCACACTAAAAATCTGAGAAGCTTAAACTAACTTTTTCCTTCTAGCTATTGTTTTGCCATGACAGGGCTTTGCCAGGGGTATCAATAAGAATTTCACTAAATTCTTCCCATATTGGCCCCATATCTTTGAGAAGCTGAGCAGAGAGAATGTGACACAAGTAGGGCAGGACTTCACTCGGTTTAATACTTCAGTCACTTGTGATGAGTGCTCACAGGAGAGTATTTCAGCCAGTTTAATTTCTGCAAAAGTGACACTCTGCTCCAAGCCTAGAGAAGGCACTGCAAAGTACAAGGCACAGTTAGGTTGAATTCTGAGCAATTCTGATCCATGCAAATTATGCCAGGAAAATGCAGCAAGAAAGAAATTAAGAAGAAATACCCTACTGGGTAGTGCTGTCTCCAAAGGCGGCAAAAGGATTCATTACTCAAGGAAAATGCATGAAACTGGCTGTTACATGTTGTCCATTCTCCTCATAATTCTTCAGCATCTTAAACGGTTCCAGCAGGAAATTAAAGGCTCCATTCCTATCTATTCCCTTTAGCAGCCGTTTATGGACCTGTTGTCCACAAATTCATCTAACCACTTTTTGAACCTGCTTCCACCACCTCTTGTGGTAGACAGCACCAGAGTTGAACTGCCCACTTGTCTCAAGAAGTACTTTTGGTTGCTTTAATTCGATCTCTTTCTAGCATCAGAAAGTGGACCTTGTTCTACCACTGCAAGCTTTGCTAAAGAACCATGTGTGTTCATGTCGTCCACAAGCTTCAGGTTTCTGTACATCTGAATCACGTCCCTCTCCCTAAGAGAAGCCTATTAGCCTTTTGTCACAAAGAAAGTATCTGAATGCAGCTCATACAGTTTTGGAAGCTCCTCTGGTCAGATCTCAAGCCTGAAAGGTTTACTACTTCAATTTAACTACAAGTCCTTGAAGATACTGTATAAGGACTGATCTAAAGACGACAGAAAAAACTCTTATCAGTCTACAGTTATATTTTCATTTCTCTTTTTTATTATATTACCCTAAAGCTCTCAACACTACAATTAAAAGCACAAAGAAATCTACACCTCACCAGGAATTTGGAGACAGAAGGTGGGCACCTTATATCAGCTGCTGAACATCCGGAAGCTGCTCAAATAAAAATTTGCCTTGGGTTCTAAAGGTATCGACCTAGATGGTCTTGGATACAATGTTTATACTAAGGGATTTAGGAGTCATTGTTGCAGCTCATTTTTGACCAGTAAATCCCGTTTCAATTCATCACCTGTAACTTTTGCCTTCAAATTGATACAGTAATATATAGAGTTTTGATCTTTGTTCCTGAAGAATCACCCTGTCACACCCTGTCTTTTGACAATAGCCTCTTACTAAAAACATTTGTCTAGTCTTTTTCAATGTACACTTTCCTCATCCACAAAAAAAAAAGAGGATTGCTTTTTCCCCAAATGCACCCAGAAAACAATTATTGCCAACACTGCCAAAAATATTTTCACACTGCTAAAATGGTCACAGATTAAATACATGCTTAATATGCAACATACCTTCCTCCTCGCAATATAGTTGTTGTTACTTCCTTCTAGTCTACAGTTAACCACCTGCAAAAACCAAGTACCCATTTACAGCCTTTGCTTTTAAGGACGTTAAATGTGCCTTGCCATTGCTTATTCTTTGTGTTGTCTCTCCTTTACTCATTCTCTTCTATTGAGGTCCAACATCACAGCCCAAATTTGATCTTTTACCTTCCTATGTACTATTCCCACTACAATGTATCGACATACTGGGCCTCTGTGAGTAACTGTAAGTAGATTTTTGAGACCCCTTTCTCAGCTCAACTACAGTTAATTACTAGTATCAAGGCAGCAGTGTGATAGAGAGAAAAAAAAAAAAAAAAACAAACTTCCACTATGTTATCCATGTTCTCTGGATTACGCCTTAAAAATACAGCTTTGAATACTCAAAAGAGGACTCACTCTGTTGCCCAGAGAGTTGCGAGTGTGTTTCCAGATTGCTGGAACACAGGGAGCACGTGCTGTTATTCCCAACAGATTAAAACTGGAAAATTTACAATTTGCCTAACTTTGGTGGTATTTGTTTCATCTCTGCCCCTGTTCTGTATCTCCGCTTCCTGATGCACACGTGCTTCTATAGTAGGTCAAACGGTGTCATAGTTGGCAACTTTTAAAGTCACAGTTTGAGTCATGTCTGCTATTATTCCATTCTACTGTGGCTCTCTGGAACAAGTATTAAATATTAAGCCCATGATCCCAGTAATAACTAAGCATAAAAGACGAAGACAACCTTAAGGGCAGCATGCTAAGTAGACTAAAATCTTCAAGGGAAATTCTCCTTTCCTGAGCGTCTGGAACACACTACAAATACACTGGTGCTACCAAAAATATCAAGTGATTTCTGGCTAATTTATTCCAAAGCCTTATGCAACATATTTCATATCAGTCTGCTTATTCGTCTTAAACTTGAAATAAAGAAATCTGATCTCTCCTGGTTTTACTAGAAGTATTCTGGCTTAGAGGAATTTCATTCGCAAGAGCTATTCTGGAATAAAGAGGACAGAAGTTAAGCTCCCAAGGAAAGAAGATCGAGGAAAATAATTTGTGGCATTTGAGAGAGAGTCTACAAGTTCATTTCCTCCCTATTTTAGTCCTGGTTTTGTGATTTTTTTGAAAACGCAATGGTTTTTTTTTTCATTAGTCCTGGAATTTGGACAAGATTCTTTATTGATTTCACCCAGTGCACAGTATTTCAGATCTTTAGGAGAGGAGGAAATATCCACCCTTTCCCCTCACAGGCATCCCCGTGATATTAGTGGTTTCAGAATAAGGCCACATTAATTGAAGCATCGTCTAATTAAGGCAGTATCAAGACCTTACGTTAGACTAAACAGTACTGAGAGCTGAAGTTTTAAAGGGTATAGCTTATGTAGCAGTGCATATGTCTTCTATATTAATCCAAAGTCATTAAGACTGATAGAAATGATAAAACAAGCATTTCATCTTGCCTTGAACGGAAGCAAAACTAATTTCTGATCCATTTCTGGATACTTTAGGCTGTGTTATTCCAAACGACAAGAAGGCAGTTTATTCACAGCGGAATCTGAGAAAGTTTTCCCGATGTTCACGATCTCAACTCACGGGAAATCTGAATTCTGTATGAAGTTAGAACTAAAATCCAAGCCAGTCTTTTCCCTTTCACATAGGATACGCTCTAGTTAAATAACTCAGTGGAACTGACAAGACAAGGTATTTCACTTCTATTGTAACCACACCCCCTCCAAAAACTGTCTTTTGAGATTTCAGAAGGGATAATCCTTTCTTCTTCCCCTACACACACATACTAAAAAGACCTGGTTTTGTCATAGTGGAGAAGTTCAAACCTGCAGTCACACACATACTTTTCTGAAGCTTTGACACGAGCTGATGAAGTTCAAGGCAGGTTTCTTGTCATCTGGGGGGACAGAAGGGAGAAAAATTCTTCCTCTGAGTCAGCTTTAGCATGAGGATTTTGTAACGAGCCTATCTACAGATGCAACTTCCACAGGAATTTTTAGGTTATTTTGCTCTACTATTGCATCTTGATACTCTGTGCAACTGTATTATCTTTATACAGCTCATTGAAAGCAGAATTACCCACCTAATTTGAAAGCAGACTTTTTTCCTCTCACTCATTTCACGAAGTTTGATTATGAATCAAATGAGAAAACTCATGTTTCTCATACACAGAACTAAAAGAAGCTTGATCGTGGTGTTATGAAAGCTTCAGAAGCTGGACTTTTCTTCAATTACTAAGGACTGTAGCAGATTACAAACAAATGTAATAAAAAAACCCTACGTTGCTATTAGAAAATTAGCACACTGTTACACATGTATTCAAGGTATATTAAAATTGCATGCAACTAAAGACATGAGAAAGAAGAGATGTTAATTTTACTGACCTTTGATTAAACTACTAATAGGACCAACGTATTTTAGCAACTCTCCTAGAATTACAAAAGAGGAAAATTACCACAGTAGCAGTCAGTCAATCCAGCTGTCTCTGCAAAGCACCATACTTCTTCCACCTACTTAGTATTATGAACAACCCCACAATATTGCTTCTTAAAACTAAAATACCTTAATAGCCCCACAAAAGCACTGAATAAGCACTTCAAACCACAGCAGTTGAAGCCCTTCTCACCTCATTTGTTTTGACTAAAATTTTCCATGTGTAACAGGCAAGTGTCAGTTCCACTATTTTAGAAAATAAAATTACTCCTGGGCTAAATCTGACAGGAATATTCACAGAATTGATTAGCAGGTACCTGTTTCAAATTTTCTCTATGGCTTAGCAGCTTCTCCACTTTCTTAAACCACAAACAATTGCATTTAACCATTAGTTAATGAAAGTTCACTTTCAATACAGGCCTAAGGTAAATGTTCTTCAAACAAGCCAGCCCCCCCCAAGTCCCTGATAAGCAGAGTTCGCTCTGCACCAAAGAGCATCTTGTGTTAAGCTCATATTGCTTCAGTGTAATTAAATCAAGCTTGAGCCCCACACTAAACTGATAAGAAACCCAGGAGCTGCTCTCCCACAGCCTCTTCTTGGTCTTACTTCACACTATGGTTGTCAAAAGCACATAATCATAATAAAATATCATCTGGAATGATGCCTGTAACACAGATTCTCTACTGGAAGTGGAGAAAAGCATTTAGGAAGGTTTTCTGCAGTAGCCAATTTCTTCTGGCCCAGAGAGGATTGAACACAGGGCTGCCTGTACTCTCCATTCTATTACAAAAAACCTAATCCCATCGCATGACCTGCAGCAATTCAGTTTAACAAATCAACAATTACAAATATTTTGGCAAAGTAAGCTTAGGTATTGTTTGCCTCTCGGCACAGTTCACAACCAGTTTGTGGCTTTATGATATAAGTCATTAAATCCAATCTGAAAAGCAGAATTTACAGCTCACTTAGCAAGTCAGGCCCATAAATGGATGCTTTCAATTACAGGGCATTTACATGCACAATCATTAAGGCAGCATTGAATACATTTGAAAACTCTAGAATACTTTTTATAATAATTAAAACTTTGTGTACTGTTCTTTATACAAACAAAACTGAGGAATTCTCTTCAGTCTCAAGCAGAGCTCAGATTCATTGTTATCCAGAACCTACTACAAAGCCTGTTCTCCCAGTACTTTTGTGGGAAAGGGATTAGAGAGATGGAAACAAGTTTTGGGTTTTAAAGTTGCTCTCAGAAGCAGAAATTTTTCTTTAGGCTCCAATAAATTCAATTATATCAACTGGTGCTTGGCACTTCTGAAAGATCAAGTGTAACAGGAAAACGGAGAACCCAGGAGCACCTTTCATTTGGAGATTCACTGTGTAATTCAAGCTTATTTGATTTTGTTCATGAATCTAACTTCTGGAGGAAGGAAAAGAAGAGATCAGTTAAAAGACCAATTTTTTAACCTCATTTTTTTCAATTTTGTTCTTCATCATCACGCAAAACCTCAGGAAAGTTGACAAGTTCTTCTCCAAGATCTTATTAAACACATCCAGCTTCCCCCACGAAGAAAACTGTAACTTCAAACATTTTTGTTCTTTTTGGCGACTGTCAGGGTACTCTGAGTCTTACCCACAGAACCACTAAAAAAAAATCAACTACCAGGTTGCTCTATTAAACAGCCCAATATATTGTTAAATGTATACTTAGACTCACCTTTGAGCTCAGTTTAAACCACCTTAAATGAGATCCTCACCTCCTTCTCTTTAAAGGCATTTGTAACTAATGTTATCTTTCATCAGGATAGTGCTAAACAAATGGGGGGAAGCAACTTCAAAACCTCCTCTTTATTTATATTGTTATTCCCCTCTAGCTCCCTACATTTTGTAAATGCTACAGTTTTTAAGCTACACTTCAGAACAAACACACACCAAAAAATCTATTCACACACCATGCAAGCTCCAACACCACATTAGAACACTGGAAAGTCTAAAAAACAACCTTGTTCTGCTAAGAGAAGCTTTAACAAGACGTTTTGTTTTGGGTTTTCTCCTTTTTTCCAGCGTGGAGAACAAAGTAAAGACTAATTGGTCTCTCACTACAGAGTCCAGCCCCCACAGAAATAATGTCATGAATCAGTTTGAAAGTACAGCTCTCCAGGCTAAGAGGGGAACACCAAAGAACGGACAAACCTGCTGTTACATGCGGTCTCCTAATAAGCTGTCATTATATACTTCTTGCTACAGATGGAATCTGACTCGTTTATAACCAGGAGCTGTGATAACATGAGCTCTACACCCAATATACACCGGTTGAAGCATTTTCAGAAACACTCATTTGGTAAATCCAGCACATAAAACTTTTTCTTAACACTATCCACTTGCTTGTTAAGTGTTTGAAAGGAGCATAACACGCGTTTGTTATTCTTTTTTTCAGTCAAATACTGTGATGGACAACCAAAAAGACACTAGACTTGGCTGCAGTCTGAATCCCAGCTGTTCAATTCAACAGCTCTCCAAGACTATCACAAGGGCTCTTCACCCTTTTTTTCTTTTATTTCTCCAGAGTGAGGAATGAAAAATAAAAATACCACAGTGTCACTGTTTCTCTTCCCTTCTACTCCCCACCAAAAAAAAAAATCGCAAATAGGAACTAACTCTACAACTCTGCAAGAACACCGACTATTTATCACAACACAACTACTTATCAGGGCAGATGAAACACTTAACAGATCGCGTTTGTTGACATCTTATAATGCATAGAGACAGCTACAGCATCAAAACCAGAGCCATGAAGAAAATCACTGATCTCCACTCCTGTGGCCATTTCTCGTGTAGGCAGCGTGTATTTAACACCCGTGGCTCTGCACCAGGACATGACCAGACAAAAGGGTTCAAGACCCTCGCGACCCTCGACGCTTCTTTACAACTCGCTCCTAAACTTTCTCCACCACCCCAGCACACCTGAGCTCCGCAAGAAGCGCAGAGCTGGGTGGGGAGACGAAGAAGCAGAACTTTACCGTTTTTCCTCGTTTACATCCCGTACACACAGAGGGAGGCACAACCCGACCCTCCTCACCCTCCCCCGGGAGCTGTTCCTCCGTGTGAGCAGCGGGGGGTGACACCGACCATCCCCGATTCCCCTCACGCAGCCCCAGCCCGCTCCTCGCCGTCTCCCGCCGCCCTTTCCTCCCGCTCCCCCGGCCGCGACCCGCCCGGGCCCACCACAACAAAGGGGGAAGAGGGCGTGGGGAGGCGCCCCCGGTTCCCCGCTCCGGCCCGGCGTACCCCACACCCCGTGAGGCTCCCCGTCCCCGCGGAACGGCCGCCCGGTGTCCTCTCTGCTTCCCCGCGGCCGAGCTGCCCGCCGAAACCGTCCCGGGACGAACCTCCTCCTCGGTGTGCTGCGCGGCCGCCTCGTCCCTCAGAGCTGTCGTCCCCTGCGCGCCCGCCCTCCGCACCGCCCATTGGCTACCGCCGCGCCCCGCCCCCGGCGGGAGGCGGGGAGGCGGCGCATTGGCTGCGGTGCCCGTCGCTTGAGAACAGACAGAGCGAGGATTGGGGGAAAGGAGCGGAGGCCCGGCCCACGCCGCCGATTGGCGGATGGAGGACCCAATCGAGTGCCCGCGGCGGAAAAAAAAAATAAGGAAAAAAAAGACGCGAGGCGAAGGGAGATGGAGCCGGGTGGGAGGGGCTGCGTGCCCCGCGCGGCGGGGGCGTGAAGACGTCGCTCATTGGTTGTGGTGACTGTCATTCACTATCCCACGCGCCCGCTAGGGGTGGTTGGCCGGTGAGCAGAGGTTTGTGTGACCCGTGGGCGCGCAGCCGCACTGGCGGGTGGTGGTTGCACCGCTACGGACCCCGAGTCCTTCCGCCCCGGGCGCGGGTGGGAGCTGAGAAAAAGTAGTGCGCTCCTCCGCAGAATGACAAGAGTCATTTTGGACGGAAAGGAACTGCAAGATCACCGTGTCCAACCGTTACCCCACCCCTGGCACTGCCCCATGTCCCTGAGAACCTCATCTGTGTGTCTATTCAACCCCTCCAGGGATGGTGACTCCAGCACTGCCCTGGGCAGCCTGTTCCAATGCCCCACAGCCCTTTGGGGAACAAATTGTTCCCCACATCCAACCTCAACCTCCCCTGGCGCAACTTGAGGCCGTTTCTTTGTGTCCCTGTCTCCCCTCAGCTCCTGTTCTCCAGCTGAACCCCCCCAGGTCCCTCAGCCGCTCCCATCACACTTGTGATCCAGGCTATCGATGAATAGGCAGCTCAATCCCATTTGAGGCGTCAACATCCAAAATCCAAGACCCGAATACCTGTTTTCAGCCCCTGTTGATGTGACAAGTGGGAATCACAGAATCATTTAGTTGGAAAAGCCCCTCAAGATGGTCAAATCCAACCTCTAACCCATGTCCCTGAGAACCTCATCTCCACGTCTGTTCAGCCCCTCCAGGGATGGAAGCCACAAGATGTGTGTTTAACAGGGACCCTTTGGGGTTTTGGGGGGTGAAGAGCTCCATTCCTGCTTTGCTATTAGTCTGTTGGAGACGCTTTGGTTTTGTTCGCTTCCATTTTTCAACACTTTTCCTTGTCTCTCCGCCCCGTACACCTCACCTGCAGACCACTTCTACCCGAGGTCCCACCTCACCAACATACAACCCTGCTTTCCAGCGGTATTGTCCCTCATACAGACCAAAACAGCCTCTGTGCTTGGTGACACGGGTGTTTGTGGTTCGACATCTTGGGCACGCCTCCCATCCCAATAGATTTGGTGTCCCCAGCCAGGTGAGACACCTCTCCCATCACTGGGCCCTCCTGCTAATGATAGATGTGGGCTGACAGAAACCTCCATCTTGCCTTGTCTGTCCTTGGTTTTCCCAGGCACGCAGCTTATTTGTTTTCTTTTTGTTTTGTTTTTTCCATCGATTTGAGATTCAAGCCGATCACGAAATAAACTCAACGGAGAAGATTCCCTTTGCAGACAATGCAGAGCTGCTAACAGATTACCACCATGTTTTTGAAAGATAAGAAGGTGTTCCAGGCATGTTCCACCTGGAAACAGGTCCAGGCTATTCAGCCAGCACAGCACTCGCTTTGTGACGCTTTCACTGAAATTCTTCTACGAACAGCAGATCAATTAACCTCCTTTTTTTGTGCGGATTTGTGTCAGACATGCCCTTCACATCTCTGCTGCGATAAACCCACGGTCCCCTCTCCTATCCCCAAGGCTGACTTCTGATATACCCAAAGATCCCAATCTACTTTATTTTGGCTTTAATTTGGGGCACGGAGCAGCACATGCCAGGGCTGGTTCAGGGGCTGGCCAGCTGCCCACTGTTTCCACTGCCAAGGAAGCCAAACAGCACTGATAAGGGCTGAGCTTTCCCTGCCTTTCTCCCAGGGTCACCTCTAGCAAGGCTTTTTCTTTCTTATCGCGGCCGCCGTGTGCCATAAAACTTGGCAGACCTTGAGTTTCTGTAAGCTCCGTTTGGTCAAAATGGAGTTGACAAGCTTACACTGGAAGAAAAAATGTATATAAAAGTGATTGTGTAAATCTCTTTTCTTCATGGAAGAAAATCACAAGCGGCAGGAGAAATAAAGCAAATGGAAGAAAGTGGTGGCGGGGCTGCAGATCACCAAGGCCATAAGTTACCTGAGAAGCGTGGTTGCCGTGGAGAAGATGTTCATCTGTAACTTAAACGCTGCTCCGGAAAAGGCTCCCGGCCACACACCTGCAACGGCAGAAATAGTCCCTGATTTGGTAAAAACAAAGCAACAGCAGAACTCAGTCCCTGGTATCAAAGCTGGGTACGATAAAGCAGGTGGCTCAGCGTGTTTTGGACGTGGGCGGTTGGGGGCAGGTGGTTGACAGTCCCATTTGGATGTGAAGCTGCTGTGGGAGGGCACCAGCATCTCTCACAAGGTGCTTTGGCATGTCAGAGGGATCAGCGTCCTCACAAACAACCTTTTTGTACCGAGGGACAGAAACAGCGCAGTGGTATTTCACAGTCACCGGTCTGCTAGGAAGAACAAGGGAAATAATCTAAGATCCAAAGAAAACATGATGAAACGGTAGCTGGCTGCACTGTGCTACAGAGAACACACGTTGCCTTCCCAAAGGCTGTGACCAAATTCTCGGGGAGATAAAAGAAATACAACACCGACATCAGATAAGTTCAAAGACACCTCGGGTTTATAAATGACCCGACGCTATCAGATATCAACGCGTGAAGGTGGAGACGGGTGTGAAGTGATCATTATTACCAGGATCATTATTACCAATATGTCAAAGTCATCTGTTAAACTGGAAAAAAAAAAACAACAGAGCTTTGAATAGTGTTGCGACACGCAAAGACAGGAAATAATGTGTGACAGAAATGACCACAAATCCACGGAGAACCACTGCTAAATGCTCCCAGGTTTCTTAACTCACCCTATTGACATATATTTTGATAAGTGCTTTGTCTCTTCCATCAGTGATCCACTTACTGTAAATGCCCTTTGAGCACGTTGTCTCCTCTCTGAACGTGAAGGTAGCTTTCGTCTTCCACAAATATGATTATGAAAGAGACACAGGGGCAAATAGCACAACGCTCCCAAAAACATCCCCCCGGTGTAGGTAACAGCGTGAAAACACTCCTGTAGGATTGAGGTTGTGTCTCCCTTGGCATCAGTGGGTTAAATATGCGATAAACCACTTCTCATGGCAGCACGGAGTGGGTTAAAGAGGACACCACACCGTGCTTTTCGTCTTGAAAAACAGGACTTAACTGCTGGTTTTGTACTGTCCAAACAGGCCTTAAAGTGGCTAGAGAAAGAGCTTTAACATTGTAAATGAAAAGGAAGCTACTGCACGAGGCATAAAAATCTCCAAAATTAGTAGGAGCTTCTACTCAGTCATGCAAGCATATAGTAGATTAAATATGTGCGAGTATGTAGTAGATTAAATACGCCAAGTACTCCACAAACTTTAAAAAAATCTGTGACTGAAGGCTGGGTGTAGCAGCAAAAATACATTAAAAAGGCGTTCTATGTTTCTGCTCTTTTATTTATCTTCTCAGTAATGAAATTTCCCTGAAATGTTGAAACTCAAATCTGTTCGCTACCTCTTCTGAAATGCAGAAGTGTGCTTCCAATGTTACATAAATCACTGTCGTTTCAGACTGGGCTGTTGTGAGATTTCAAAGCAAAGTGAAAAAGAAGGAAAAAGGGGAAACAATCCCAGAGTGCAAAAATAAAATAGACAGGCCTTGATGTAAGCCCGCTGTGTCTGTCTTATACACTTGTCAAAGCGGACTTAAGAAATTACTGGTATTCAAAATAAAGCTCTAAAAGCAAAGATATGCCCTCCTGACTTGTCGTAGCACAAACCGGTTGGTGTTTATGTTATGAAGTACATTACATTTATCAGATGGAATGGAATTAGACAGTAATCCCTCCAGGTGACATCTGTAAGAAATCCATAACGCAATGAGAAGATCTCGGTATCTGCTCGCGTTCCTCATTCACGCTGTGTAATTCTGATGAGTAAATGATTTAACTAATCTTAATTTGCACATAAACCCAGTTACCCTGAGTAACCACAAGCAGAGAGGGTTGAGACGACTTTGGCGTCATCAGACACCTGAAATTTGAATTATTTCGCTGCATTAAGTTGCTTGACTTTGCGCTGAAGTGGATGGGGAGTTTTCACACAACCAGACAGTAAAGATCTTGCTACAGGAAAATCCTGAATGCCTGGATCCATCTAGGGAGCTCAGCTGCAATCACAGATGTTGTACAAGTCTCTTGCCTTCAAAAGCTCAGTTTTAAACCTGACTTTAGGTGTGGTCAGTCACTGCCAAGCAACGGTGATGTCTTAATGTCCTAAACTACCAGAACTCCAAACGCTTTTTAATTACACTTAGCTTGCAACAGAGGTTGGGCTATTAAGCCGTGTCCACTCTCAGACATCAGTAGTCACCAAAACAGGCTTTTCTTTCCTCTATTTTCCTGATTTTTGTAGATTAGAAACATCTCATTTCTGGGTTTTTATCAGGTTATCCCTCTCTATTATTATTCCGAATACCACACCATTCATCTACCAACATCCTTTATTTTGGATTAGTCGAAGTTGATTAGAAACACAATTATGCTAACCCCAAATAAGCCATCGTTAAAGTGAAATAGCCTTGTTTACGAAGAGATTTACACGAGTTTATCTTTATTGACTTAAATAAACAAGAGTAATTTGTGAGTAGGCCTGGGGGACAATAGCTTTGTTTCTGAATTAAAGGTAGGCCCTGGTCCAGCTAGGATTTGTGTGCATGTTTAAATCTACATGGTGAATAAGCCAACTGAAGGCAGCGGGATCAGTCATAGGAACAAAATTCAGCATAAACTCAAACCTTGATATGATTAATTTTGGTATCATCCTTATTTCTTTTTTATGTTTGCTTTTTCCAGCAAGCTGAAATTAATTCATTACGGTGAAATCTGCAAAGTAATAATAAGAAATAGTCACTGCTTCCCTAGGAAGGATCAAAATAAACCAATTTATGCTGTGATCAGTTATTGCAATACAGTCTGTTTCTGTTTTACACTGTGTAAGATGCACTATGCTAATTAAGCATATGTTTGTATAGATTAGTCTCAATGAGATTTACCCCAGTTTTCTACACCATCTGTGCAAGATTGGTAGCCGAGTTGGAAGTGATCTCTGTATATATTGTCTATATTAGTTGATGAAGGGTTTCGGATCCTTTGAGGTAAAAGTTTTCTTTGTGTTGTTGTTATTGGTCTTGCAAAGCTTCAGTTACAGATTTAGAACGTTCTCTTTGTGCTTTCAAAAACTGGTGATTTATGACAATATAATTTTAAAGGTTATTGTTATTCTGATGGACAGGATAGATTGAGCAAGAATTCAAAGAACCAGAACAATCCTTTCTTGCTTAGCTTTATTTAGAGATATAAGCCATATATTACTGTTATGCAGGTAAAGCTATCACCAAATAAAAAATGTTGCCATAATAATAAAAATATCAGGCCTTAAAAATATACCGGGACTTTATCATTACAGAACTGTCATGTTGTTTATTTCAGCTCTTGACATTTATCATGATGAATAACGGATGCTAAATAAATAAATAAATAAAATCTCTGTCCTACTAACAATGCTGGAAGCCAACTGATGGCTTTCTTTGTGTAATCCACAGGGAGTTCTGTGTTAGTGTCTCCATCCATAGATACATTGCCCGGGCTGATTTATTCGGCTGGGGTGACAGAAGAAGCTCTTTGCTCCGGACGGCCGTGGTGTGACACTGTGACATCCATTGTATTTACAGAGGAGGTTGGGGAGAACCCGAGGAGCCATTTGGGGTAAGAATCAGCTGTTTTTGTCCTCCTCCAGTTTGGGATCAAGCTGGTGCTGGGCACATGTTGTCTCTCAGCACAGCAAGATTTACTCTCTGCAAAAGTGAGTTTTGCCCTGTTGTACTTAGGAAGTGCCTTTCTGGCACTACAGACCATCTTGTCACCAATATGTGGGAGAATATTGTCCTGTCGTCACGTTCTGGCTGTGGGATTTAAGGCACTGAGAGGTTAAAAAAACAACACTTTACCATGGTCTTCAAATTTATGATTAAGATAGACCATTACAACCATCTACTCTATGTTATTCATTTCAAAGGCCAAATAATTTCCCCCCAGAATCGTTTTTTGAGCCTGTAACCTGTGCCGCTCTAAGCTATTCCATTTCAGCCATGGGAAAGGTGGCTCAACTCAGATTACAAACCTGAGGTGCGAAGGAACCACCAACTACCTGGTAAGTTGATGCGTGATGTGCTGAAAATGGGATCTGTTTAGCTTCAACTTCATGCTGTTTGATCTCATTATGCCTTTTAGTTGGGTTTTATTTTCGCCAGAATGATGCCTTTACATAGGAATCCTTATGGCATATAAATATTTGGTGACTGGGAGCCGGCTGCACCTCTGTGTTTTCCTCACATAAGCAAATTAAAATGAGTTTCTCTGGTCTTTCACCACATGGAGGGTCTCCAAACTTCCACATTCACCCCAAATCCTCGTTACCGTTACAAATTCCTTTCTGAATTATGGGCACTGAAACCACAAATAGTTTAAATACATCTACAGCGTTATATAACACTCCTCTGCCTTTATTCCGTTTCCTTCTGCTTATGGATGCAAAGGCCGTATTTCCTCTGCTATGTAAAACCAGGGATATATGCTCACAGTGCTTTCAACAGCGACCTGTAAATCCTTTTTAGAGTCGCTGCTTTCCAAAGTGCAGCTTGAAGTTGAGATGTGCAGCCTTGATTCCTCGAGACAGCTGTCTTAAAACCACCGGTCTCGGTGACTACATTTACTGCACCGCGCGGATCGCTCTATAAAAGCAATTTGTCATTGTTTATGAAACATGGCAGCAGGAGAAGATTCCCAGCTTACAGCCACAGGCAAGGACAGCTGCTGATTTTTCAGACCTTAGCGTTTACAGGTGAAGGAAGGCCAGGCAATAATGAGATCTTAAACTGTTTAGAGTAATATTGCTGGTGAAAATGGAAATAAAGAGGTATGTGTTCTGCTAGGTGCGGCCAAACGAAATCTGAAGCTGTGGTCTAGATGGGTTAGCTCCTTCATGCAGGTTTGACAGGACTGCAGGCAAACTTATTACAGATCGTATAGTTTTAAGCACCGGAGATAAGGGAAGCAGAGCACATGAGCTGCAAAAGTCAGATCCAGAACTTAATCAGCCTGCTGATATATGTCACAGCAAGGAACAGGGCAAGAAAGAGCTACAAGAGATGAAAGCCTTTGAAAACACGTAAGATGCAGGCCGTGCACAAAAAAAAAATACAACAGAAATAAAAGTGGTCTGCAAAGAGCAAGAAGCAAATGAAAGGGGCTAATGTCCAATAATAGCATCGTGTGTGCTCATTCCAAGATAAATCGCTTCCCAAGTCTATACAAGCAGTAATCTGCAGCAATTTATAATCTACAGCGACTGAAGAGAAGCAGTCACAACCCTCAGAAGCCGTGTCTTGTTCCCCAAGATTAAAGCAAAAAAAAATTACATTAAAAAAAATGTAGTTTGCACCTCAACCAAGACATGATATTAGAAATGTCCTGAGGACGTTGTGTCTTTGTTTGCAGCATGAACACAAGTATCTTGCACAAACCAGAAAGCTAAATCTGATGGTAAGGATTTAAGGTGAGTTTTGGCCGTTATTTTTGCACTCGGAGACCCAGCTCACCCTGTGTGAAGACCTGACCTGAACTCTGTTGAGTGTAACCATGGGCTCCTGCTCAGCTACACGGGTGCTGTTTGTGCTTTTGCAGGACAGAGGCTGACAATTTTGACCCTGTGAAGGCCCAAGTGACACTGATGAGTGAGTTTATCATAATGCAAAGCCTTGAAGGACCTTGAGCTGGGTACAGTTGTCCTTGTTGAATTCTGTGTATGAAGCACAACTTGCCTCTGGCCCACCAGCGAGAGGAAAGTGCCCTTGAAGTTAAAGGCAACAGCAGAATCATCTGGAAAGCCCTTTCCAGGACGTGTCTATAATTTACTCCAGGTTGAAAAATCCCTTGATTTAACTCAATATTTCAGGGTTGCGAGTGCTGCAACCAGATTAACGTGGAGTTTGGGGCTGGCTGCTTTCCCTAGGTCATGGGTGGATTTTGCAACACACCAAACTTGGCATTCCAGGTGACTACACCGTCTGGGGAGGAAGAAAGTCGGGGAATGTCAGTCTGAACCCTGCCCACCCTTCAGAAACACGGTGCAGGGATGCGTTGAGCACGCTTTGAGTCCAGGAGTCATTCTGCCCAAGGTCTTCCAGCCCAAACCCTAATGACTCTGCTGATGGGCAGCTCTGATGCTCCACGAATGAATAGTCCTCTCCTGGAAAACTGACAGCTGGTGTTCGTGGCCTTCTTTGTGATTATCCCTTCCTGGCTGCTATCTTCTCATCCCTCAGCTGATACTCCTGTTATTTCTCCTCTGGTTGATCCGGAGGAAAAGCATGTGCGGAGCATCTCACCTGCCAGACAGCTGATTGTCAGCCCACCCTGAACCCGTCTCCATGCAGCGATGGACTGTCAAACACATAAAGTTAACAAAACGAGAAAGGAGAGTATTTTCCGCCCCGTGAATCTTCTTTCAGTCATCATCTCAGAGGTTATTTGTGTCAGTGGTAGGTACAACATTTTTCTGATGAAGCCATGATTTGATTAATCAACTCTGGCTCTTCAAGATGCTCCAGGGTTTTTTTGTCCAAAGTCCACCCCTGGTATCAGCTCAGGTTTACATAAATTCCCCAGGCACAGGCAGTGCTGCAGTTACAGGTAGTTTACACTTATTTAACAGGTAATATCAGTAGATAATGGTCTCCTGCTGGTAGATAAAGCCAGAATAAAAGCCACCCCATTTTACACTTGGCATACATTTAAAAATGAAGGCTAGTGATTAGCAAAAAAACCCCACATCTATTTTGAAACAGATCACCGGTTTCTTTTCTTAGGTTGCTTCTCAGCAAAAGGGTGAGGAGTGGAGAGGAGCAAGAGAACAATCTCAGCACCATTTGCAATTCCAGACAAATAAGATTGTCGCCAGGAAGGGATCCTGCTGTTCCCCTCCCCTGACTTTTTGCCCTTTTATGAGCATGATGGCTTAACAGCGGCTGATATGACTCAAATCTCTCACATGGCCCGGCTACAGTCTCAGCTGGAAATGTTGGTAAAGCTGTCAGATGGCTCATAAAATGTGTTATGTGGAAGATCTCCGTGCTCTGAGCCAGGACCTGCGTCTCATGACCACTGTCTGGGGCAAGAACAAAGCCCAGAGGATGGCGATCAGAGAAATGGGGGCAACCTCTCCAGCCATGCTGGTACAAATACAGTCCAGAAAATAACATTTTGAAGATGGTTTTGCTCTGTAACGTACATATGAAAAGGTATTTCATGGATTTACAGGCCTGTGGTATCTTGAGGCCCCCTCAAGCACCAGTCCCTGATCCATGCGTATGGATGGTTGGACACACTTCACCAAATGTTAGAATTCAGACATCAAAGCTCAAGTTAGTCACCTTAAACTTTCTACAGTCATCAGGAAAAGAGGCCCTTCTAGAGGAAAGTTCACCTGGCCTATTTTAGAACTTGTTTCAGGGTGGGATAGAATCACAGAGTAGAATCATAGAATCATTTTGGTTAGAAGAGACACTTAAGATCAAGTCCAACCATAGTTTATTTTATTCTGCACTGACCCTACAAGGAGCCTCTTAATTTTTAGATCCCTCAGAAATGCTCCAAATCTGCAAGCCCGACCCGAGGCCCCCAGCAGAGCATGTGAGGTCTAAACCTGTGGGGCCTAAACCTGGAACCTGTTCTAAACCTGTCCATAGCATCTGTTGCACCCGTGTGGAGCAGCGCATGGCGTGCGTACCACACCAGCCGCCATGGAATGAGCAACACCCAGAGTGCTGGACCTTTGGCTTTCAAAACAGGGCGGGCAGACGAAAAAATGTTGTTGCAGATGGTCCCTGGCCTGACCTAAATCCCAAATCATGCCCAAGGTTTGTCTGGAAGACGCAACAGGCCCTTTGCCAGATTCCTGTGCAATCTACTCTTGGTGACCCTGCTTTAGCAGGAGGGTTGGACTGGATGATCTCCAGAGGTCAGTTCCAGCCCTAAGCAGCCTCTGATTCTGTGACCACAGCAGATGAAGAGCACAAACAAGGGAGCTGCATGTGCTGGGCTTTCCCTGGGCCTGCACATCTGCATCTACACGGTCCTGGGATCAAACTGAGCTCCACCCAGGCTTTGGCGTCCTCTCCTTTTGCTGCAGAGCAGACCTGACACCCTTCTTAGAGCAACCTGGAACCATCATTCAGTAGGTTAATACCTACCAGGCAACAGGCTGAAGCGCAGAGCTTTGTTTTTTATTTGGCAAATTGTGTAAAAAAATCTGCTGTTCCAAACATGCTCAGCTCAATCACGAGGTCAAACCTCAACCTTCCAAAGGCAGACAGATACAGTGGCGTGATAGACTAAAGAACTAAAATACAATCTGTTGACTACCAGGATGTCTATCTGGCATGTTAATCACTGCTGTAACAACGGCTGAGCTTGGAAAACTACGGCATGCTCAGGACAGGGTTTGGAATTCCCTTCCCTGCTGCTCTTGCACAACCGCTACTTGCCAGTTGTTGCCTTTGCCTCCTGCTCTTCAACCTACGAGTTACAGCTTTTTCAGCTATTGTACATTCGTATTACAGTATGTTCAGGAAAAGAGAAGAAACACTGGATGAGTTTTTTTCACCCTGTGATATTTTATTTTTTAATATCTACATGTCACGTATGCTCCTCCTAGGGGTCTTTCGAGGCGATTTCAGGTTTGCTTCTACTTATATTCCTATTTTGCTGGCATTTTTGCGAGAGGACAACGAGCCGTATCTGCTGCCTTCATCACTGGCAGCAGCTCCATCCTGCATGAGATGGAGGAGCTGACGTGCGATTGCAGCTTGTGCAGACCCCCCCTTCGCAAAGAGCCCATAATTGTTAAATAAATTATATGCTTCAGCGTCCGCATGTTAATAACTCTAATCCTACCTCCAACTACCAGGTTTAGAAATGTGATTAGGGGGGATTATACCTCACCTAATGCCTAATCGCTTGTCTGTTCTTAGCTGGCCTTTTATTTCCACACATGCAGCAGAAGGGATCTAACCAAACATCTCGCACGCACAGAAAACGCCAAGTGAGTTAAAAATCAGTTGATTGAGGGCAGGTAACAGCCAGAAACCAGACGTGACTGAGCGCTGAAACACTGGCTGGTGTGGTTACGTCTCTGGGCAGCACCCAACCACTCCCTTTGCACCCCGACCATTGAAACAGCTTCAAAAACAGAAGGACCAGACTTAAATCTCCACTGGATTGGGTTTTTTTTTTTGTAGATGAAAACTGTTTGTGGGTTGTTTTGGTTGTTGCTGGTTTCCCCCCCCCCCATACAATTATTGATCTAATTTTACATAGGAAAATATGGATGATTTTTCCAGCAACACCAAGGGGCAGGTTAGCAAGTGCCACAGTTCAAGAGCTGCCTGAACAATGTCCCCCCAGCTCTGCTCTGACACTTCGTTAGCTCCTCGCTCCCACTCTTAATGATTCATTTGGAGCAATGACCACCAACCAACATCCTGCTGCCCCAAAGTAGCCTGTGGGTTGAACACCAGCGAGCAAAATCAGGGGGCATGGGGCTTTTCTATTGACTGTGCAAACTGAATTCACCACCTTACTCCATCTTCTTCAGTGCTCACCCAGAGATAATTCACTTCTCCTCATGAAGATGAGGACAGACAGCACCTCGTGGAGCTCCCCAAGTGCATATATCACCAAGAGGAAAGGGTTTATATGAGAACTGCTAGGAACAGGGTCTAGGAACCATCTTCCAAATAAATGAAGGACCAAGTCTTTCTCTACCAGAAGTTGGCATAACTCTGCTGACCCTCTTGAGGCCACTCCAGTTGACTGGCTGAGCTCCTGTTTCTTAGAGGACCAGGTCCATCTTCTCCCTCCTTCCTTCACCACATCCACACCAAGAAGTTGGGCACAAGGGTTAGATTTAATTTCTGGTAGCAGCAACCCACACAAGGAGGGCCATCAAGTCTGTGCACAAGTTTGTTAAAGTTTTTGTTTGTTTGTTTTTGTTTGTTTGTTTTTGTTTGTTTTTTTTTTAAATTAGTTTTTTCCATGTGATTTCATGTTGTTGACATATTTCATTTCAATGAAATTAATTATCGTTTGCTTTGAAGTTTGTAATTACAGCATGATGAGGTATGAAGTGTTGGGAGCCTTGGAGAACCTGGGAGGAGTTGGTGCTGTTGGTTTGTCTGGGGCGTTTGCTATCAGCAAAACAGGGGACGATGTCTGGGGTAGCAGAAAGGAACAAACGTTTGGCAGAGAACTGAAATTATACCCTGAACATGAGCACAGATGCAAATCAAAGTGTTATAATGGAGAAATAGCCAAGGATTTAGCAATTCTGGATTTGAAAGAGGATTTCAGCTGTATACCTCAAATCTCTAATCTCAAGCGAGCAAGTAATCTAAATCCACCTAATAACAATGAATGAAATTATGGCTTAGCTAAGTAATTACTCCCTTTATTCCATTGTATCATTCAGAATAGGTTTATCTGCCATTAACTTTCATTGGAGTATTACTTTAAACTGCAATTATTTTAATTATGGCATTTTAAATATCTGTTGTCTTGGTTGATCTAAACCAAATTTGGTCTCTATTTTTAGTCTCCAGTATCAAAAACAAACAATCAAAAAATGCCACTGTACAGCCTGGTGCTAATGTAACCCCAACTGCTTCCTTACTGGACCTTGGTTTGTGAATTCAGCATCTTGGCTACTTCAGAGAGGTCCAAGAGGGCACCGAGTATTAAAATAGACAGACACGGATGGGTTGTGTTAGAGGTTGTAGCCACCTGCTTTTCTGATGGACACCATAAAGCCTGTTCTAACACTTAGTCCAGAGATACTGTTAAACAAGTTCTAGTGAGGCAGCACATGGGAAATCCAGCTGAGGACCAGTACAACACAATAGAAGCGAGGAGATGCTATGCTAGCAGTTAAGCGTAAGACTGAGCTTGCTTATGCTTGGTTGTAAACTTAGTGTAAGTTCTGCAGTCACCAGGAGGAGTGGAAATCGGGGTGTATCTTAAGATAGACCCAAAGTTCATACGACCTGACTGGACTAGGACCGTTTTTTTTTGGCCCCGAGTCCAAGCTGTGCGAAGTGGCTGGACCAAAATGACACACTTGGCTGTGAATGAAGTTCTCATTGGCACACAACGCTATCGTAACTCCAAATTTCTTTTTCCTCAGTGCCTGCAATCACTGGAGGTTTGTGTTGCAGCCCACCAGACACGACGTCATGCAACACGGTGTGGCCACCTTGTTGGCCATTGATGATGGGGGCTGCAGTTTAGTCCCACAGCACAGCTGGGCTCAGCCCTCACTCTCTCCCCTACATGAGCTTGAAGAACCTTGGATGGACACATCAAGTGGAAGGCTTTGCAGACCCTCTCCATGGCTGGTCAGGCACTGAAGGGGGAGAAGCTGGTCTGAGCTTTGCTAAAGAGCACATGAGCCTGTGTCAGCATATACAAGACTATGGTAAATGTCATGATTTGCCTTGCAAATTATTTCAGGTTTGAGGAAGAAAAAAGAAATTATAACCCCAAAGAATGGTGACTTGAGGGGTGTGCCTGTGACGTGATGCTTCCTAAGGCCAACACCTGCTGGGGAATATCCCCCCTAGACGAAAATCTAAGCCTGGGGCAAGCTGGCATGCTCATCAATTCAGGCTGGACATGAGGAAGACATTCTTTAAGATGAGGTTAGTAAAGCACTGTCCCAGGTTGGGCAGAGAGGTGGTGGCTGAACCATCCCTGGAGACATCCCAGGCCAGGCTGGACGGGGCTCTGAGCAACCTGAGCTGGTGAAGATGTCCCTGTCATGGCAGGGGGGGCACTGGGGGAGCTGGGAAGGTCCCTTCAACACAAACCATTCTGTGATTCTATGATCCTCCTGCCAACCTGAAGCCTCTATGTAAACCACAGCCTGCTGAGACGACGTGAGCAAATATTTTCGCCGTTTTACCTGTGACGATCCACGCCTTCCCGTGCCCTCCAACAACATCCTTCCCCAGCTGTGGACAAGGTGAAGAACTTGCTGCCCAGCTCCAGTGCTAACCTGGAGTCCTCAAACCCTGCCCAGACCCTCCTCCAGTTTCCCCAACTTCCAGCTGGCTCAAAAAGTTGTGACCTTTCATTTTCTAAGCAACATAACCCAGTCTTGGCTGTCGGTGTAGCCAAGGAGGGCTAATTATCGGGTTTGAAGACTAGAGTAAATAGGAGTTAAAAATAACGAAGGAAAAACTGAGGCTTGAAGGAGAAGGGAAGGCTAATAGCATGGATGAGGTTAGCAGGTGTGGGAGATGCACAGCTAAGAGTTGGGTGTTCAGACCCTGACACACACTCAACTCTTGCAGCGTATCCTCCTGAGAAGCTGGTGCTTTAACATGTCCTCAGAAGATGAGTTTCAAGGCTGTGTCCAGGAAGACAAGAGAAGCTGAGGGCTAAGACATGGCAGGAGCTGAAGAATTACCTCTCCTGTCCCAGACATTTCCAGCACAATCTCTAGACCGTCTCACCATCCATCTGACAACACTCAACGCCAAGCAAGAGAAAATGCTGCCTACTGTTTGGTCACTTCTGCCAGCGAGATTTACTCACCCAGCAGCCTCCATCTCTGGCTGTCTGCTTGTGATTGATCCACAGGTGACTTTTTAGTTATCAGACTCCCCCACTCCCCACCTCTGTGACAGCTGAAAATTCAACTGCTGGATGAATGCTGACCTGCAAATTGAAGACAAGGAGAGGGAACATGCTTGTGCCTTCCTCGTTCTTCCAAGTAAGGAAAGCAAGACCTGGAAGCTTGTTTTTTAAAATAAAAAAACAAATTAGAAAACAGCAAGATTATTTTCCCCTTCATTATTTGTGTTTTGCTTCAGCTGTATCTTAGATGTGAGGATGGGTATTAGAAGCAGGAACCTTTGAGGGCTTCAGGGCATGGTTCAGACTTGACCAGAGCAAGGGCAACATGCACCACCAGGCACAGGGGCCTGAGTTACTGAACTAGCATTACAGGGGCCACGCTTAGAGTCACAGAATCATTTTGGTTGGTACAAACCCTCCAGATCATCAAGTCCAATGGTTTCCTCACCCCTGGCACTGCCCCATATCCCTGAGAACCTCAACTCTGTGTATTTCCAACCCCTCCAGGGATGGTGACTCCAGCACTGCCCTGGGCAGCCTGTTCCAATGCCCCACAGCCCTTTGGGGAAGAAATTGTTCCCCAGATCCAACCTCAACCTCCCCTGGCGCAACTTGAGGCCGTTTCTTTGTGTCCCTGTCTCCCCTCAGCTCCTGTTCTCCAGCTGAACCCCCCAGGTCCCTCAGCCGCTCCCATCACACTTGTGCTCCAGACTTAAGGCAACTCTTGATGAATCGCTACCAAACCAGGCAGCAGAATCCCCTTTGAGGTGTCCACATCCAAAATCCAAGCCCTGAATACCTGTTTTAAGCCACTGTTGATGTTTATCATCATCAATCTGACTCCTGCCGAGCCACCCACGTTGCTTTGGTGGCTTCATTTCCCCACTGTGACATTCAGCACTTGTCGTTTATCAAGTCTGAGTTTCCTCTGCCATCCTGTGGCCTGCTCACTCTGCACCATTAGCTTCTGTGGAGGCAGGATTAAGCCACAGAGATTTTTTTTCCTTCCCCAAAGTCCCCTTTTTAACCCAATTTTGCTACCAGCATTGTTTCCTTTGTAGAGGTGGTAACATTGGTGTCACGCAAAGGGTCCAGCTATCATTGCTGCTCCAGGGCCTCTCCGAAGCAGAAGGATTTATAGACCTGTTTCCCAGTCGATTAAAATAAACACATATCTTCCTCCTCCCCAGGCACAATAGTTTCCATTCAGAATGCATTGTCCCCCACAACTGTCCTTTCTTTGAGCTATGAAAGGACACTGCTGTTCAGTCTAACCATGTGTTTTACCTTCTCACTAATTGAAAACATCCCTGGTTTTGCCCTCATAAGCTGGCACGGGCTCCCACCCCAGCTTGTCTTTGAAGCTACAGTTTCTGACTTTCACTGTCTTTCCCTCTCACCCCCCTCATTTTGGAGTAAGAGATCATCCAAGGGACACCAACATCAAGAGCCTCCCAGCTCTGCTCCAGAGCATGAGCAGGCAAGGCTAATAAATCACTATTCATCCTCTGTCTCTGAGGCAAAAGCTTTACAAAACTGTCTTATTCCCAGCCTGGGAAGCAGGACATGTGCCATCTGCACAGCTGTGGAGGGTCTCAGGGGGGTGGGCAGGTAGTGGCATCCACCCCAGGGACAGAATAGGTCTTGGCAGATCTGTGCTCTTAGAAAAAAAACAGACATTGCTGATATGAGGGATTTCCTAGGACACAAATCCTAATACTCATCAGGAGTCTACAGCCTGGGGGAAAGTCACTTTGGGAAAGAAACTGCCACTTCCTAGTAACGTTTGGGAGGTTTTTAGTGAATGTTGTTCAGGGTGTCTTTCTAAAACCATCTTTTCCAGCTCGACTAGAATGGGTTTGACACATAACTCCTGTCTTGGCAGATGGGAAATTAGCCATCAAAGCTGTTTGTCAGAGCTCCCTCTGTAGTCAGTTGTATGTTTTATTCTGCCTTCGACATTCGTCATAGGACAGGACGGGTTATTGCGTGGATACATCTCTCACCACTGCAAACAGAAGTCGCCTGGATGCCAACCCTATAGACAGTTCAAGCCACCTTACACAGGGACATTCTACATTTTGCATTACAGAAGGGTGAGTAGAAGATCACAGTGACAGGAAAGTCGTAAAACATCAGTCACACATAAGGGTAAAGGCTCAGTCTCACTCCATGGACACAGAAGGAAGCAAAAATCAGCCCTTCAGATTTCAAGGTTCTGGTGGATTTATGACATGAATTATTCATTGCCCTAAACAAAGACATTCCCTTATCTACCTCATCTCTACTTTCCTGAGCAATAAATATGGCTGCAATTAATTCTGGTGCAGAAGAGCCAATAAAATGAATTATCTCCCATAAACCTTTCCTTCTTCATCCTGTTTTAAAGGCAGTAACAAAAACATCGCCGGGAGCTTGTTTCAGACGTACCATGATTAATTATGAAGACACGGGAGGACAACATGCAGATGCTGCTCCTAGGCTTTGGTCCTCCATCAACAGAGACAACCGCAGCTCTGTCCTCTTGCCTTACCCAAGCTCAAGGCTTACACAGCTGTATTTTCACAGACTGGTTGGGGTTGAAGGGACCTCTGGAGATCATCCAGTCCAACCCACCTGCTCAAGCAGGGTCACCAGAGCAAATCACACAGGATCGTGGCCAGGTGGGTTTGAATGTCTGCAGAGAAGGAGACTCCACAACCTCTCTGGGCAGCCTGGGCCAGGCTCTGGCACCTCAAAGGAAAGGAGTTTCTCCTCATATTCAGATGGAACCTCTTGTGCCCGTTGCCCCTCACCCTGTTGTTGGGCACCACTGAACAGAGTCTGGTCCATCCTCTTGACACCCACCCTGGAGATATTTATCACATTGATAAGATCCCTCTCAGCTTCTCCAGGCTGAACAGCCCCAGCTCTCTCAGTGTCTCCTCATTAGAAAGATCCTCCAGACCTCTCAGCATCTTTGTGTCCTTCTGCTTTCTGTCCTTTTTGCCTCTCACACAGGCAGGACTGGTGTTAGATGCTCAAAGTGTTGTGGGGACTCTTCCTCCTCCATGCCCATGTGTGCAAGGCCAAACTTCCCATCTGGATCCCTTAAATTTAAAGAAAGATAAGAACAATGCCCTAAAAAATGCCTATTTATCTACAGTGACTACCTGGGGAGGCCGCAGCAATGAGCTCAGATTGTCCAGCCCACCCAACGATGCACGGCCAGATCCCAGGGGCCTTGTTGGCTGTAGGTGGACACAGCCAGCTCACGCTGAAAGCCTGGGCAGGGCAGAGAACTGAGGGCAGATTTTACACATCTTGGGTTAACGCATTACTAAAAAAAATTCACCTTCTCCTTGTTGATCGGGTTTCCAAACCTGAAGCAAACCAGAGGAATCCCATACCGGGGTCAGTTTCTGCCAACTGCCCAACTCCCTGCAAACAACAAACAATGGTTGTGGAGACCTTATAGTGGTCTACAAGTACTTAAAGACGGCCTACAGGAAAGATGGTGAGGGACTCTTTATCAAGGAGTATAGTGATAGGAAGAGGGGTAGCAGTTTAAACTGAAAAAGGGGAGATTTGTATTCCATATGAGGAAGAAATTCTTGACCATGAGGGTGGTGAGGCACTGGAACAGGCTACCCAGAGAAGCTGTGGATGCCCCATCCCTGGAAGTGCTCAAGACCAGGTTGAATGGGGCTTTTGGGCAACTCAGTCTGGTGGAAGATGTCCCTGCTTGTTGCATGGGGGTTGGGATTAGGTATCTTTAAGATCCCTTCCAACCTGAACCATTCTATGGCTCCACTTAGTGGTACACAACGGCATCTCTAGGATTTTAAGCATCTCCTAGGAATTAACAATCCAGGAGCAGGCTGAGCTTTTCCCCAAGGGGGAAGAGCTCTGAAAAGAAGCTAGACAGAAAGGACTATGGACACCTAGGCTTAAGCTTTCTCAAATGGATCTGGGACACTTTGCACATCATTGTGGTTCCCTTAATCTCCTGATATTTTCCCCTTTCCAGGCCCTTACAACTCCTGCTGTCCCACCAGCTCCCCGATTGCCTTTTCTTACAGCTTCTTTGTCATCTCCTTGTTTCAGCTTTTGCACTTCCCATGCTTTTCAGCACTTGGAGATATTTCCCATGTCTTGGCAGATCGTGGAGCCACACACAAGTGCATCAGTACACGCACACAAGTTAAGGACACAGAAAGACTCAGATCTCGTTAAATTTTCCCATCTCTGCCTGAGCAAGATGCTCCTCAGTTGGCAACAGGAATCATAGGATAGGTTGGGCTGGAAGAAACCTTCCCAGCTCCCCCAGTGCCCCCCCTGCCATGACAGGGACATCTTCACCAGCTCAGGTTGCTCAGAGCCCCGTCCAGCCTGGCCTGGGATGTCTCCAGGGATGGTTCAGCCACCACCTCTCTGCCCAACTGGGGCCAGGCTCTCACCACCCTCAGGGACAACAATTTCTTCCTCATGTCCAACCTGAATCTCCCTCCTTTAGTTTAAAACCATCGCCCCTTGTCCTGTCACAAGAGGATGAGCATGTAGAGTCATGGAATCATTTCATTTGGAAGAGACCCTCAGTCTCATCAGGTCCAACCATAACCTAACTCTAGCACTAACACACGTCCCTAAGAACCTCGTCTAAACAAGGTTTGTTTTAAACCCCTCCAGGGATGGTGACTCCACCACTGCCCTGGGCAGCCTGTTCCAATGCCTGACAACCCCTTCTGTGAAGAATTTTTTCCTAACATCCAACCTGAACCTCCCCGGTGCAACTTGAGGCCGTTTCCTCTTGTCCTATCACTTGTTCCGTGGGAGAAGAGACCAACACCCTCCATGCTACAACCTCCTTTCAGGCAGTTGTAGACAGCAAGAAGTTCTCCCCTCAGCTCCTGTTCTCCAGCTGAACCCCCAGTTCCCTCAGCTGCTCCCATCACACTTGTGCTCCAGCTCCTCACCAGCTTTGTTGCCTCCTCTGCACTCTCTCCAAGACCTCAGTGTCCTTCTTATGATGAGGGGCCCAAAATGCCACACAGGATTCAAGGTGGGGCCTTACCAGTGCCAGTTCTGCTCACCCTGACATCCAAATTACCTCCCAAATCCCTCACCTTCTCAATTTGCAAATCCCACCACGTCCTCGGAGCAATTATGGCCATAGCAGGGCAGCAGCATCCCAATCAATACAGCTAATACACGCTCTCACCCTGAGCTCCCTCATCACAGTGCGGCAGAGTCTCAGATTAAGCAGTAATCCTCACCGCAGCCCATGAAGATGGACAAAGTCATCATTTCCATTTTACAAATAGAGGAGCTAAGGCAGAAAGATTAACCGCCTTCCCTCAAAGAACCTGAATCTCAGTCCTGAACTCAGCTGAAATGAGTTTCTCTCTAAGCAGGGAGATATGGCTTGGGATCACAGCATGCCTGGGGTAGGCTGGTGGGAGAGGACACAAGATAGTTTATTAAACATAATGAGAGGTTCTAAACCTGGCTTAGGTCCCTTGCTTTGTTTGAGGCCAAGACTCTAGTTCATCCAAATAAATTATGAGTTTTTCCAAGGAAAAAAAGCAGCTTTTCAAACACTTTAATTAACCTTTTGCATGATGCAGGTATCCTTCATCACATGAACCTGGCTGAGCTACCGAGGATGCAGGAGAAATCCCATCCACCCCGTGGTGAGAGCTGAAGGAGGTGCAGAACCCACCATTCCCTCCCCTGGAGAACTAGGATTAGCTCAGGGCAGCCTAGCACCCCTTTTCAGTGCTTTGGGCTGAACCTGTGGACCTTCAGCTGGTCATGGCCCTCGTTAGCCCTTCATCTGGCACCTAATGAGCTGTGGGCACACCCTGAACCTCCTGCCTCTCTGCTCTGCTGATCCACACAGGGAATTTTGCCTTTAGTACCATGAAATATCCCATCCCAGGTGTATGAATGTGTCAGGCTCTCTGGTGATGATTACTGAAAGCTTTGAGCAGAGTTTATAATGACATCTCCGTGCAAAGGACCAGGTGGAGGCTGCATGGCAGGAGGCTGAGAGGGGACACTTGGGACAGAGGTCTTCTCTTCCCAGCCACCAAAGAGCAACAGAGCACAGAACATGTGGTTTATTTGACCCATTTCAGATGTTTACTTCGAGAGGGATTGCTCTCTCCTTGATTACAGGAGGAACGTAGACAGCAAGCTGAGATGAGAGCATCTCTGCAGTCGTGTCCGACCTAGATGAAGTGAAACCCTTTCCTTCATCCACCCCATTGCTACCACCCAGGCAGGGCATGCTCCCCATGTGCAGAAACACCCAACACCTTCAGATTTGCTGCGGGATAGTTTTCAAACCTTGTTGGTGTCTTGAAACTCCCTTGTCATAATAAATTTTGTGCGTGCAACTTTCTGCCAACCTGTGTGAGAGAATTACATTGCAAAGGGTCAGCGGTGCCCACCAGCACCTCCTCAACATCTTCCAGCTCATTTTTAACTCCTTCACATTGAGGGCTGCCACTGGCCATGGTACAACGCGTCCTGTATCTTCCCATGTGGGCTCTTGTACCCGCTGAGCATCCTTCCCCAACATCCGCCGAGCATCCTTGCCCATCTCTGCATCTCTGGTCCCCCGGGCCCTCTCTAAACCTCCTTCCACATACTCAGACGTCCCTTTTCCTCCCCTTAAGGCCCATGTGAGCATCCACCCATGTGGACTGAGCTTATGGCCCAGCATACGGGCCGTTAGAGCAGTGGCTGGTATGGACCTATGTGGGCTTGAGCGTGGTGGGCGTTCATGTTTGCTGCAAGCAAGAAACCTGTGTGTGTGACATGACCATGTCCTGTGCTTTGGATATCTCTGCTAGATTAGGGGCATTGGTGGCCATGGCTGCATCTCATGTGCCCTTGTGGCCAAGAAGGCCAATGGTCCCTGGGGTGCATTAGGAAAAGTGTGACCAGCAGGTGGAGGGAGGTTGTTCCTCCCCCTCTGCTCTGCCCTGGTGAGGGCACATCTGCAGTTCTGTGTCCAGTTCTGGGCTCCCCAGTTTAAGAAGGACAAGGAATTGCTGGAGAGAGTCCAGCAGAAGGACACAAAGATGCTGAGGGGTCTGGAGCTGCTTTCTGATGAGGAGACACTGAGAGAGCTGGGGCTGTTCAGATGGAGAAGAGAAGCTAAAGGGGGATCTTATCAATGCTGATAAATATCTCCAGGATGGGTGTCAAGAGGATGGACCAGACTCTGTTCAGTGGTGCTCAATGACAGGGTGAGGGGCAATGGGCACAGACTGAAACACAGGAGGTTCCATCTGAGTATGAGGAGAAACTTCTTTCCTTTGAGGTGCCAGAGCCTGGCCCAGGCTGCCCAGAGAGGTTGTGGAGTCTCCTTCTCTGAGACATTCAAACCCGCCTGGACAGGATCCTGTGTGATCTGCTCTGGTGACCCTGCTTGAGCAGGTGGGTTGGAATGGATGATCTACAGAGGTCCCTTCAACCCCAACCAGCCTGTGATTCTGTGATCCACTCCCCACTGCTGGATTTCACTCTGATGCTGCTCAGTGTGGCATCGGGAAGGGAATTTCCTTCCTCACTGGCATTTGGAGTCATCCCCACATTTCATTCTACCTCGTTCTCACCCGGTTGTTTCAGAGCATCACCAGTGGGACATGGAGATTTGTCTCTCGTGTTGCTCACTCTGTTATTTTGTGCATCAGATGGAGATGCTGGAAACAAAGACACATGAAGATGCTCCCTCCTGACATTAAATTTAACAGACTGATGAAGCCATTGCTGCGGTTGACCACTCCCCAGTGATGATTTCCACCTGTGCAAAGATGATGTGTCGAGGTTAGGCTGGCAGTGCACACTCAGAGACATGTGTGCTGCAAAGGAACCATGAATAAATCCCTGTGCCCTCCCGTGCCTCAGTTTCCCTCCAAAAATAATAATAATATTGACTTCTGTCTGAGATCTAGTGAGGATAACAGCTAAACACGTATTATATGTATATAGGTCTGTGTACGTATTTACAATTGTATTAGGGTTGATGAATCTATCTTAAAGTACAAATATATTAATATATTTATACACCTTAGCTATTTCTGCTCCAAGGAAAAAGTATCCCTGGTGCTTGCAGCTACAATAACCTTTGTCATGGGCTGAGCTGATCAAATGCAAAAGAGCAGGACATCGGGTAGCTGGATGAGAAGCAGGTCTATGCATGGGTTGCCCTCAGCTCCATCATTTCCCCGTGGAAGATCATCTTCCACCTCCTACAGAGCCTCTGCTTGCTCTTCCCTTTCCCTGTCGACCTCCTGTATTCAAATTTTGGTGGCTCTCAGCCCGGCTCCTTCATCCCTGCAACAGCGCTCTGAGCACATCACTGCTCGCCTTCCCTTCTTATCCAAGGACCAGGTCTCAGGAAGGTTGTGAATGCTGTTGGGCTGTGAAGTACTTGGGGAGAACTTTGTGTTTCCAACTGATTTTTCACTGGTTATCATCAAAAAACTCCTGGCAACAGAATCGTAGAGTCATAGAATAGTTTTGTTGGAAGAGACCCTCTAGATTATAGAGTCCAACCATTACCCCACCCCTGACACTATCCCATGTCCCTGAGAACCTCATCTCTGTGTCTGTCCAACCCTCCAGGGATGGTGACTCCAGCACTGCCCTGGGCAGCCTGTTCCAATGCCCCGCAGCCCTTTGGGGAAGAAATTGTTCCCCACATCCAACCTCAACCTCCCCTGGCGCAACTTGAGGCCGTTTTCTCTCATCTTGTCACTTGTCCCTTGGCAGCAGAGCCTGACCCCCATGGCTCCAACCTCCTTTCGGGCAGTTGCAGAGAGCTGTAGCAGCTCATAAGACCTGCTTAAATGACAACCCAGGTCCTAAGAACTCGAAGAAAAAACACTAAATATTTCCCAAATGATACAAAACTCCACCTGATGTCAGTGCCACCAAGACAACACTGTCCTGTTCAGCACAGAAACCAAGTTAACATATACACCTTCCCCGGTATCATGGCAGGCAGGTTTTTAGCCACCAATATAAGGATTTGCTGGAGGTTACCCAAGAGCAGAGGAGGGTTTTAGCTCCCAGCCAGGCTCTGGCCTTAAAACCTCAGCCCCTGCCTGGCCTAAGCAAGCCAGCACCTTGTATGCTTTGCATTGCCTGCCTGCAAATTGGCTGCCTGCATCCGAGATGACCCCCGAGGCTCCAGGCGCTGCATGAACTATTAGGAAGCGCAATCAGATTTGTGACATCTCAGTCGGTGTCTTCGCCACAGGTAAAAAAGGAATAAAATAAAACTTCCAATTATAAAGGGGGGGGGGGGGGCTCAGCAAAGCCGTTTGGCTTTTTCCTTGGTATCCATGGTTTTTTGGCTTTATACAATTGAGTATGATTTCTATTTGGCCTCTCCACTCGTCTAAACTGGGTAATATCATTACTACTACCGGGAAGGGGAAATATCAGCTGTTGGGTATCAGAGGGTCCAGTCCTGGCTCACCCTTGGGCTCCAGGGAAGAACCTTCTCAAAATTAGGATCCCCATGAGGTCAGTGGGTGGGATGTCCCTGGCCTCATTATTTGGTTGTGATTAATGAGGATGCAAATCAAACCATAGAATTGTTTAGGTTGGAAAAAAACTGTTGAGTCCAGCTGTTAAACTCCATTTTGAATGTGGTTGAGCTTTGTTTTTCCTCTGCTAAGGAAGTGATGGAGAATAGTTCTTGTCCTGGTGCAACCAGGCCCCCCCAAACACCTCCAGATGTGGGTACCAGCCCGCCGGTGTCCCCATTGCTGCTTCGGTGTCAGAGCTGTCACCAGGCCACCCACCACACGAGGGCAGTGCAGGTTTGAGCTGTGGAAAGCGGATGAGCAGAAGTGAGGAGAAATACCCCAAACATGCTTATGTTTCATTTTGTTTTGTTTTATTCTGCAGATCAGTTTCATGCTGGGGTATCAGCCATCACCAGGGGTTGCTCCTCAGCCCAAACACCCTCATGGTCATAGAACAGTTTGGGTTGGAATGGACCTTCCCAGCTCCCCCAGTGCCCCCCTGCCATGAGCAGGGACATCTTCACCAGCTCAGGTTGCTCAGAGCCCCGTCCAGCCTGGCCTGGGATGTCTCCAGGGATGGTTCAGCCACCACCTCTCTGCCCAACCTGGGCCAGGCTCTCACCACCCTCAGGGACAACAATTTCTTCCTCATATCCAGCCTGAATCTCCCTCCTTTAGTTTAAAACCATCTCCCCTTGTCCTATCACAACAGGCCCTGCTCAAAGGTCTGTCCCCATCTTTCTCACAGGCCCCTTTTAAGTCCAGAAAGATGCAATAAGGTCTCCCTGGAACTTCTCCAGCTGAACAGCCCAGCTCTCTCATCCTGTCCTCCCAGCAGAGCTGTTCCAGCCTCCGATCATTCCTGTGGCTCCTCTGGCCCCTCTCCAGCAGTTCCATGTCTTCCCAGATGCCACATGAAGGGTCACCTTGGAAGGCCTCCATGAGTGGTCCATCACCCATCTCACCATCATTTGATGCCGTAACTTCTCCATCCCCCAGTCCCACAGCAGCATTAAGGATACACGAGGCACTCACAGCTTCAGGTAATAGTTTATTTTCTCCAGGGGTGTAAAATGTGCAGCAGGTACGTGTAGAGGACGTTTTCTCAGCCAAGAGGAGTCGCAACCAAACAAGAGACCGAAACAAAGAAACCCAACAGTATCCTGCCCTACAGCAATTAGTGCAAGTCATGTAAAACATCGATTCAACACAGGAAAACAAAGGAAATCATTTTTTAAAAAGGCATTTCCAAGCCATAGGTATTTTCTCTCCTGCTGTCAAAGTGGTGGGGATCCAAGAGATGGGACTGGGAGGTGGGATGGGGCTGCGTTCGCTTGGGCTACACAGGGCGAGTCAATGTATTTTTTACAATAAAGTTGTTTTTTTTCTCATTTCTTCCCCTGTTTTGTTTGGCTTGGAAATAAACTCACGTGTGGCCCAAGGAGGTGCAGGCTGTCCGAGGTGCCACAAGGCAACAGCAGACCCTAAAAACCCAGCCGTGGGTGACCCGCTCCAAAACACAACATCTTCTTAAAGTGAGATGCTCGGGGTCTTGCATCATTTTCTCCCTTACCTTAAAACTTCCCTCTGCAATCACACCATCTTCCAGCGCTTAGGCTGTAAATAAAGCACTAATCCCCTCCAAAGTGGCTGTGAAAATGGGGGACACAGCGGGTCCCACGGGACTGTGGGGAGGAGCAGAACTGAGGACCAAACGCTCATGTCTGAAGCATTTTAGGGTGTATTTTAAGAAATTATTCACTTTATTTTTTCCCTGCAGGTAACTGCCAAATAGAAAAGCCTCTCCCTTCCCAAAGTGCAGGATCTTTCCTTTCGCTTTAACTCTTCTTTATTTTTGGTATTCCATTTCTCCTGCACAACCAGGGGAAGATGCTCTCGCAACTGCTCGCCAAAGGCTTTGGAGCCAAGGGCAATGAGTTCCCCATCCAGTTCCACTCCGGTTGTACACAGGAGATGCTCCCTTTTTGCAACAACACCTGGTGCAAGCAAACGCTGTGTGCACAGCACCGCCCCAGCACCGCGTCCCCCACCGGGGTCTGGATGATCCAGCAGATAACAGCAGCTGTTCGGGAGCAGGAGTGGAGCCATATGTTGCTGCTAACAAGCATTTACCGAAAGCTGGTTTCTTTCTGTGATTCCCATGTGTCTGATTAGTGCACAGCTCCTCCGAGCAATTTTCAGATTTTCCACCCTTCCCTTGCTAATCTTCTTCTTTTTGGCATTATAAGCAAACCAGAGTATGAGCATAAAATGGGGTTAAAAGCCAAAAGATTAAAAAACAACCAAACAACCAACTAAAAATGTATTTAAATAGCTAAAAAGTAACTAACCTTATTTTAATTTCATATATTTTGTGCTCAGAAGCGCACTGTTTACGTGCTGACCGTACCGTGGTCCTGAGCACGGATGAGATCCCCAATGAGATTGCCCACCCTGGGAGGGGGATTGATATTTCTATCTTCTCAAGCCACATTTCTGGACTGTGCCTGTGGGTGGAGACCCCCACCCAAGCCCCTGATGCTGTGGTGTGCTTCTCGTGAGCATGGAAAAAGGAAAATAACTGTGGGCTGTGGGATGTTTTGTTGGGATTGCAGGGGGACATAGGACCAACAAGCCCAAATCCCTAATCCCCACGCTTGGGAGGATGGACTTAGACCCTTATGTCCCATTGTATTTCCACTGAAGACAGACTGGGAAGAAGTCAAGCCTACTGGGAAAGGTCCCTGGCCTGTGCCAGCATCCTATCCTTGATGAGGAGGGGGTTGCAGTGACAGGAACGTCCCTCCCCATGGTTGAACTTGTCTTGTTGCAGCTATGGAAAAGGAAAGCAGTTTAGTCCAAGCTATTTTTGCCAAACCACACTGGTAGGTAGGAGACAGACAGGTGCCATCGAAGGTGATTCATCCCACCCTCGGGAGGTCCGGCGTAGGTGGGGTGAATCACCTTAGAGCAGCACCTGCCATGTTCCAGAGCCAGGGCGGCTTCAGAGGGAGGCTGGAAATCACGTTGCAGGTTAGGACACCCAAAATTAGAGTGTCAACATGTGCACAAGGTGTCTGCTGCTACGCTTCTAAATGGCTGAACGATGTGGGATGAGTCCCATCGTTCATACCGGGGATGTATTTTCCAGGGTTTTGCACCTTTTTCAAAAATAACAAGGAAATCCTGCAACTTTAGCAGCAACACAAGTCACAGGGCTTGCGTTCTTGTCAGTTGTGTTCACAGGATCACAGAGTGGTTTGGGTTGCAGGGGCATTTAAAGCTCCCCCAGTGCCCCCCCTGCCATGACAGGGACATCTTCACCAGCTCAGGTTGCTCAGAGCCCCGTCCAGCCTGGCCTGGGATGTCTCCAGGGGTGGTTCAGCCACCACCTCTCTGCCCAACCGGGGCCAGGCTCTCACCACCCTCAGGGACAACAATTCCTTCCTCATGTCCAGCCTGAATCTCCCTCCTTTAGTTTAAAACCATCACCCCTTGTCCTATCACAACAGGCCCTGCTCAAAAGTCTGTCCCCATCTTTCTCACAGGCCCCTTTTAAGTCCAGAAAGGTGCGATAAGGTCTCCCCAGAGCTTCTCTTCTCCAGGTTGACCAAGAAGCCACCACACCACCAGCTGGGAGACAGCCCCGTGTCCTTCCAGCCCAAGGTTTGGTGCTCATCACACCCATCCTGGCTGGGGATGAGGATCCAAGCCCTGGGAAGGCCCCTCTATGCTCAGCCAGGCTCCCACGTGGATACCTGTGGCCTGGAGTCACCATACAACATCAAAATGGGAAGAAATATGGTTTGATGTAGTCCTCCCTCCCCACCCCAGAATGTGATTGCCACCAGCACCCGGCTCCATCCAATCCAACTCAACCCAACCCAGAGCAACGCGGGAAAATCAACCTTAACTCGTTCATCATCATCAGCATCACAACAACAGCCCTAGTCGGGCCATAGACCATACCAGATAGATGCTTAATTAATGTGCTGTTATTTTGGCTTTCCAAAAGGTGTCTTTGGAAAGCACCGAAGTTGTGTCTCTGGCAAACATCCGTAGACCTGAGGCCATGGAGGTGGCCAAGGCGGCCCAAGGAGGGAGGCCACTCAGCATCTGCAGTGGCTTAGCCCTCTCCTCATGGTCATAGGCAAGAGAACCAAGTCCTGCTAATAATTTAAGAGCATCAACTCATACACTTTAATAAATACATCTCTCTTTTTCCATCCACTTTCTAGTGTTAATGAAAGTTAAGGGTGATTGTCCCGTGAGTAACTAAGGCAAATTTGTCTCTGTATGTGTGTTTCTCTCCTTTTTCGTTTTGATTTTTTTTTCCCATTGTTTTGTACATAAAGCAATCACGTAAAAATAGTTATAAATAGAAAAATTGCAAAGGTTTTTCCCCCCCCCCCCCCGTTGACAAATAGGAAAAAAACAAACAAACAAACAAACCCAACGAACCCAACAAACAGATTGAGACAGAAAAAACACCTTGCTTCAAGTCCTTGTAGATTATACAGTACTAAGCATCTTTGGATACTTTACAATGACTCCAAATCGTAGACAAAAAAAAAAACAAACCACCTGAAGTAACCAGTCACCTGCAAAACGTTGCTTGTGTAAGAAGTTGATGTGGATTAAAAAACAAAAAGAGTTTGATGCAGTTTTAAGAAGTTTTCTCTTCTCTTTATTTTTCTCCATTGACTTGTTGCAGGCGGAGTCTTTCTGGGTTTATTTTTGGAGGGGGAAGAGAGCATTGGGCAGTTCCTTGGTGTCGCTCTGCTATGGGTGGTTTCAGAGCCGAAGTCCATCGTGCCCTCATGATGGGGCTGTATCCCCTTGTGTCCCCCACGCTTCGGTGGGGAGACCTTTATCCAGCCGCCACTTCAGGGCTCCATTATCGATGGGCAAACCAAAAAACAACTGAACCCACGGTCCTCTCGTTCCCTTTAATTCTGCTGACGTTGCCAAAAAAAAAAAAAAAAAAAAAAAAGCCCTAATTTTGTAGCATTTACATTTTTGAGAGCTGGTTTCCTGTAAAACCAGCTTCCCAGGGCACCCACCGCAGGACACCTCAGCCAGCGGTGAAACTGGGGTCCCACCACGTCTAGGAGGAGCCATCAGAAGCAGGTGGCCATCAGAAGCCTTCATCCTTGAGAGCAGCTCACGTTCTTAGAGGATGAAGGAAGCCAATGGGGCAATTCCAGCAAATCTACCATTTTGGCCTCAAAAGAAATATTAGATATGGGTGGCCAAACCAAGGTCTGCAGGGATCATGGGGAGGACCCCTGACCTGGTGGCCACCATGGGCAACCTTCAGATTGGAGCAGCCCGTCATGTTACTGCCTCATCTTTTCAACCAAAAAACGGTGAGGAAATAGCATTTTCACTTGCTTGCAAGTAGACAAAATCACCTGCAAGAAGCCTTTTGGGGTCTCCCTGTCCACACAGATCCCTTGAGATGAGCAGCACAGAAATTTGCACACCTGATTTTTCCCCATCAACACTCAAGGGACACTCAAGTGTTTTGTAATTTTTTATCACCAATATATTAGGGGGAATTAAGGACAAAAACCCAGAATGGTCAGCAGCGGTGAATTCTGAATCTTTGGTTTGAAATGACTTATTCATTTCAAAATCCCCATGTGTTCTATTTTCACAAAGCGAGGGTTTAAAAACACCTCAGGATTGAAACATTTCTGATGCTCCCATGAATTTGCATTCACATTTTCAAGCAATTGAAGTTAAAATACTCGAAGCAGACTTCGGTTCTCCCTCTGAAATTTGGAAATGGCCAAAGAACCAAAATAAGTAAGATCTTGCTTTTCCACCCTGGTCTGCTCCTGGGTGATTTTTTACGGCTGTCACCAGCACTACAAATCTGATATACCACTGAGAAAGGCAACGGTCGGGATCTTCTCCCGCCCAACGTGGCTGCTTGACCCTCCCCTTTATCCCTTGTAGAAAGAATTTCGTTGCAAGACATGGGAATTAATTGAAAAAAAAATCCCCAAAAACTAAAAAACAAAACAAAACCAGAAAACAAAACAAAAGTCCTTTTGACCAAAAGGGCCAAGGAATGTAACACATCAAAACCATGTCTAGACAGCTTGGTGGTGTCCAGCAGGCCTCGTGGATGGAAAATGGGGAATGTCTCCCCACGAAGAGCCATCGCATGGTGATGGCCATGCCCTGGACTAAGGCAAGTGACATTTTCGGGAGTGTCGAAGAGAGCAGCAGTCCCGGCCTGGCCTTCCCGGATGGAACAAGGAGCAGTGAGTGGTTGGAGGGGGCAGCGAGTGCCCCATGGCCCCAAAGTCAAGTGCATCGTAGAGTCTAAAGTGCTGGTGGCCATGGGGTGCAGCACCCACCCACCTGCTCACCCCGGGGATGTCCCCGTGCCCCAAGCCATGGGGACAAAGAGCTTCTTGGGAGCCAGATGATGCGAAAGGGCAGAAGGGGACCCCCAAGGGAGCCCGTCGCCCTGTTGGGAAGGGAGCAGACCCACGGCGGGACCAGACGTGGGTTTAGTTGCTCGCCTCTGAGATAGGAGCCATGTGGCCGAGCCCTGCCAAGCCGCTGAAGCCCGTGCTCCAAGGGTCGGGGAGAGGGAAGAAGGGTTGGGCGGCGAGGTTCTCGTTATGGCCCAGGGCGAAGGCGAAGATGCCCGCGTTCCTCTCCATGTCCAACTGGGCTCGCCTCAAGAGCTTCATCTGGGTTTCTTCAAACTGGCTCTCCAGCTCCTGTAGGCTGAAGGGGGTCTTGGCCCCGCTCAAAAAGTGCTTGGGGCTGGGACCGGGAAGGCACATGGCCGCGCCGCCGAGGTGGCCGCTCATCTCCTCCAACGTTGGCGGCATCACGAAGCTCTTCTCCACCGGCGGGCCACCGGGAGCGAAGAGCAAGCCGGCCGCTCTCCAGGCCGCCGGTTTGCGTCCTCGCCGGGGCCGCGCGATGCGGCAGCTCTGGCGTTTGATGTGGCGGTGGAGGTGGTCGGAACGGGTGAAGCTCTTGTAGCAGAACTCGCACTGGTAGGGCCGGACGCCCGTGTGGATGCGCATGTGGTTCTTCAGGTCGTAGTTGTGCACGAACTTGGCGTTGCAGTGGATGCAGAGGTACGGCCGCTCCCCCGTGTGCTTCCGCATGTGGATCTTCAGCTTGTCCTGCCTGTAACAGAATCATAGAATTGTTTTATTTGGAAAAGATGCTCAAGATCACGGAGTCCAACCATAACCCAGCCCTGGCACTGCCCCATGTCCCTGAGAACCTCATCTGTGTGTCTGTCCAACCCCTCCAGGGATGGTGACTCCAGCACTGCCCTGGGCAGCCTGTTCCAACGCCCCACAGCTCTCTGGGGAAGAAATTGTTCCCCACATCCAACCTCAACCTCCCCTGGCGCAACTTGAGGCCGTTTCTTTGTGTCCCTGTCTCCCCTCAGCTCCTGTTCTCCAGCTGAACCCCCCAGGTCCCTCAGCCGCTCCCATCACACTTGGGCTCCAGCCCCTTCCCCAGCTCCATTCCCTTCTCTCCACTCGCTCCAGCACCTCAAGGCCTTTCTTGGCATGAGGGGCCCAAAACTGCCCCCAGGATTTGAGGTCTGGACTCCGCAGTGCCCAGCACAGCAGGAAAATAATCTTAATTCAACTCTTCCTTCCCCAGGGTGACAATGCCTGAACATCACACAGACCCAGCCCCTCATGTCAAGAGCTTGCAGACCATCCCCAAAACTCCAGAACAGCCTAAATTTGAGGAAAAATATATAAAAAGTAAAGCAAAAACACATACAGGAATATCAAAATAAGCAGAGCTACATTCCCACCCGCAGATAAGGAAATTATCTGAGCTTGTGGGGCAATGCTGCTGAAACAAAAATCTCTCTTGGAGATTCCCTTTTATCCTGGAACTGACCACACGGTGTCTCAGGAGCTTTGGTTTGGAGCGGGAACGCGGCACAGGGGAGGTGCAGGCAGAGGTGCAGCCATGGGAGAGCATCATATCCACCCCAATAGCACGTATTTACAAATACACCATTTATCTTTTTTTTTAAGCATAATATCTAAAAACATCAACACTATTTTCCCAAGCTGGCAGTCCAGTCTCTGTGTTTTTTTTTCCCGATAAACATTTCCTTCTGCAGTCCACAAAAGGCCCCAGTGAAGGCAGATTATTATAAAAAGCAAAGCTGAACTGAGTGCTATCTAGATTGCACGAGCAGAGTTGAAATAAGTAAACAGCAAAGTGGGAGAATCCATAGCTTTCCAAAATATTCTCAGCCTGGTCCCTCTAATGTGGATACGAATATGTAGAATACATGGAACCATGTCATTATTACACAGAAAAAAACGCCAGCACGCAAAAGAAAAGGCAAAAAACACAGAAAAAAAGCTATTTATGGTCAAGCCCTCCAAACTTGCAAGGTGCTGCCTTTGCACTAATTTCTGCACCTTGAAATAGATTTGGGTGATGTGACCTGCAGCACGTTGGTGCCCACCATGTGCAGGGTCAGAATCCAAATTCCAGCCCTGAAATGTTCAAATATGCTGTTTTTCCAATACTTTTAACACGGGCACATTTCCCCTGCGAGTGCCCAAGACGAAGCAGCGTGGAAAACTTCATCCCAAATGGATAACGAGCAGCGCAGGCGTTCGCAACGCAAAATGTTGGGAAAGCTTAATAAAAAGCAGAGCTACCAGCCCCACCTATAATATAATTTAAACCTATATATGTGATGTTTAACCTAACTGGATCGCTTTTCCTAATAAACACGCAGTGTACCAGGAGTGTGTAATGTAAATACAGGCAAAGCTTGTTTTTTTGAGGCTATTACCCATCTCTGGCAGCAGATGGGGAGAAACTCAAACCTTCCTGCCCCGGTAGTATCTCTGTGGGATGGAAAAGAGGTGTTACGGCTTTACCTGGAGAAGCCCAGAGGGTTTTTTGGGGGGTGAGAAGCTCTGGTCAGGCACCCGGGGGGAGGATGCGACACGGGATTTGTGAGACCGCACTCTGCGTGTGTGAATAACCTTAATGCAATTGCATTAGGAGAGCGATCAGGGCTCTGCGAGCTGTCACAACACAAATAATCGGAACAAATAATGTTAACCTTTCGGGCTGGAACAGTTTCTCCTTGAGCACTCGGGGGCTGCCTTGGTAGAAAAGCTGAAATATTTGCAGTTTGGTCCAGGGTTTTCGCAGGCTAAACCAGCAGATTAGGCGCTGAGCAGCCTTTGTTTAAGGGGAAAAATTAATGAGCTGTTAAATGAAGTCCGATGGGATGTCCCTGGGAGTCGGATCCAGGTCCTTGCCGTGGGATGCGGGAAAGGGATGTGATGGGGAGGCTGGGGCACCCTCACACAGGAAAATAGATACTGTGTCTATTTCCCCCAGTAAATTTTCTCTTCCACAGTTCCTCAAGTGCAAAAATAATATAGATTCATCCAGAAATGCTATTTGGGAACCTCTGCACCCTCGTTCCCTGGGGATCCCCAGCGAACCCTCTCTCACTCATGGGTGCGAACCTGACGCTTTTGGTAAGCACGAGATTCCCCCTGAGAGCAAAACACATTAATGCAAACAGTGGTGTTTAGGAAATCCCGACAGAAATCTCCTTCTACATCTCAATCACTTTACTTTGCTTAAATACACTTTCTCCTAAAGCAGAGCTCTCACATTAGAGTAACGCTGCAAATGGCTAAAAAAACAAAAACAAAACCAAACCCCCAACAGCTGCTTCCAAATACACTTAAAAATTAACCAACGTTTTGAAATTTCTACTTTGCTCGAGGTATTAATGTATGAAAGAACCCTCCAGCCTTCAGTTCTGTGCAGGGTGACCCAAACGAACGGCTTCGTTTCGGTGAGCGATGATGGGAAATCGCACTTTTGGGTTAGTCCCAGTTTTCTCCGTGATTATTTTCTCGGATTAAAGTCCTCCTACCTCTTTTATTTATATTTAAGAGCTGTTGGGCATATGGGGGGGTGTGGAAGCTGTTGGGTTTAACCCTGCTTTAATAATGGGCCATGCTAGACCATCTCTGCGCGGAGCTTTTAACCTTCACAATGTTGATTTAACCTGTCTGGATACCTGAATTTCCAACCAAATCCACCTTCACAGTGACTGTAAGTCAACACCAACATCTCTCCATGCCTCAGTTTCCCCAAATGAGCCAACAATGCTTGTAAAGGACTTTGGGAGCCTTCTGGGAGAGCTCAGCTCTACTATTCCCATCATGGGGAAGGTGTCGGTGATGGGTCAAGCCCAATTATTTCCTCATCAGCAATTAGCAGAGTGATGGGGACTCCCCAGGCTGAACCCACCTCACTCCTCCCAGCAGATCCTGCCTGTCTGGGGGTGAAGACCCAGCTCTAAATTGGGAATACAAACACCCAGGCAAAGCCGGCTCAAGTCGCGGCACGATGCTCCCCCACATTTATAGCAAAGTGTCTGCCGCGTTAATGGGAGTGGAGCATGGAAATTTACTTTCAGGTCAAATCCTCATCATCTGCATAACTTCCACTTGAATATTATCACAGGGATGGGAAAAGAAAAGACGAGCTGAATGCGGGAGCACCCCAGGTGTCTGGCCATTGTCAGGAGCTCGCCGTTGCCTACTGTGAATATTATTTTCCTCCGGATTGCTCACCCCAGCCTAATAGGGTTCTCTCTCTCACAAGCAGCCAGGAGCTGAAATACCCTGCTCTTGTCAGAAAGCTTTATTATTATGGTAAAGATTGTACTCATTAGATATTAATTATACCCAGCAAGTGCAGGTCCAGGAATCTATTTGTCTCTGCTCAGCGATTAAGTTTGCCCGGCTTTTCAGAGGAGGGTTGAAAGCTGGAGCATCGCATTTGATTAAGGTGCTCCCGTTTATTACCGTCGGGGGCTTGGCTGGGGTGCAGAGAGGTGCAAAAGCTGGGAATAGAAGAACATTAGATCTGATCGGTCAGATCTGTCTTGGGCTGGTCTCACCTAAGTTGAGATGCTCAAAAGCCCAGTGCCTGAGTCAAAGTCCCACAGGTTGTTTTTGTCATCAGGGGTGACGCCCTCTGCTCGCCCCCTTTCGTCATCTACTGCTATTAGGGTGCTGAGCTCTTTCCACTGACAGAGGAGGGAGTCGAGGTGCTGGACTCCTGGGTGGTCAACACTCTGCATGATAAATCACAGAATCATTTCAGTTGGAAAAGATCATTAAGATCATTGAGTCCAACTGCTAACCCAACACTGCCAAGTCCACCTCTAAACCATGTCTCTAAGGACCTCATTTACGCATCTTTTCAACCCCTCCAGGGATGGTGACTCCAGCACTGCCCTGGGCAGCCTGTTCCAATGCCCCACAGCCCTTTGGGGAAGAAATTGTTCCCCAGATCCAACCTCAACCTCCCCTGGCGCAACTTGAGGCTGTTTCCTCTTATCCTATCACTCATTACTTAGGAAAAGAGACCGACATCCTCCTTGCTACTAACATATAATAATTAGGACGGCTCCAGCCTCAGAAAGCCCAGACACTGTCATGTCCAAACATGTGCAACTTGGTTGTGGTCTACACTGATGCCAAAATGTGCAAACCCAAACTAATTACATCCCGTAGCTAAATGACCCTCCTAACTCAACGCATCTCTCAGCACATCAAAGATGAAGCCTCCTCGGCTGTTTGACCGCCTCTTCTCCAGCTCTCTCTGGTCCAACTGTGGTGAACTATGGTGGGGCTGAAAACATCCTGTTACTTATTTAAGCTTTTGTCCAGTGAGCAGATGGATCCACAACCCAACAAAATCAGTAGGTTCGTTTTCTTCCTCCACCCTCTTTTTCTAAACAGATGGAAATCATGCCCTGCTTTCTTATTTTTTTGGGGAAAAAGGGATGTGTAGATCAAGGATCAGCCATGATGTCATGATGTGGCTCCTCCAACCACCACCACCCCACCGTAGACAGCCACACATGGCAGAGGTAACCAACACACACCTGGTAAAGCGGACTTCACAGATATTGCACATATACGGCTTCTCTCCTGTGTGGGTCCTCATGTGTCTGGGCAACTTGCCGGCCCCCATGATGACTTTGTTACAGATGGGACATTGCTGGGATGCCTTGGGCTTTATCCTCCTCTCTTCCTCCAAGGGCCACGGGGGAAAAACTCCTCCAAACTGGGTAGCGCTTAGGAAATTGAGATAAGCGCTATAGTCAGTCTCTGCCTTAATATGCCCTAAGGGAGCTGCTGGGGTGTTGGTAAACATGTCCTTGAAGAAGTCATTAGGGAAAGGAGGCGGAGGCAGGTCTTCCTTCTCCTCCTCTTCCTTGATCTTCCTCTTTTTGATGACCAGATCCAAGGGGGCGTTGTCTACTTGGGGCTCCTCGAGTTGGGAGAAGGAGCTAAAATCGCCATTCCATAGATGAGGGAAGAAGCTAGGAGTGAAAGGAGAGAGAGCTGGTCTCCTTTCCGGGATGTTTGACTTAGGGTACAAGTTTTCCCTTAGCAAGGACTCGATGGAGAAGTCTCGTATCACACCCAGCTGTCCAGAGGAGTTATTGGCTGGGTAGTGATTCGGAAAGTCTTTAGGTGCTTCTGTATATGCTTCTTCGGTGAGATCAGACTTCGAAGGGCTTTGGTGACAGCTTACTTCTTGGACATCGGTTAGGTTCTCCTGATTGACAAAATCTTCTACTTCTTCCTCCTCTTCCTCTTCCTCCTCATCGTCATCTTCATCTTCGTCATCATCTTCATCCTCTTTGTCTTCTTCCTCTTCTACCTCCCTGTCCGGCTCCATGATTTCAAGGCATACGTTGATAATGCACTGGATCTCCAGCATCTTGGCAGCACTGAGGATGTGCTTGACATTTGAGGTGGTGATGGTGAGGGTTGAGGTGTAGGCAAACTCCAGGATGGCAGAAAGTGCTTCAGGCTTGACAAAGTCAATCTCGTAAACATAGGGCTGGTCTGTTAAAGTGCCGGTAGTGAAGAGTTTTTTGAAGTACTTGCTGCAGGCAGCAAGGACGGACCGATGGGTCCGGTACTCCTGGTCCTGTACGATGAGGATGACATCGCAGAGGAGCCCGTCATGCCGCTGCTCATTTAAACCACATAAGACTTCACTGCTGTGGTTCGGGAATGGGATCCCGATAAGATCTTCAATGCCATTGGCCATATTCTCATTTAGTGCCCTAGGGAAAAACACAGACAGAGGAGAGCATTAACAGGGGGTTCCCAAACAGTAGCACCCAAAGGACGCTGCCTTCTCTCAGAGTCCTCCTCTCCCCTACCTCACTTGGGTCTCTGTCATCACCTCCTGCTTGCATTGCTCCAACGCACCTCCATGTCACCTTCAAGTCTTTCCAGGTCCTCTGTGATTTAGCCTCTGCTCCCCTCCACGTCTTTGTCTCCATTCTCAGTTCCCACAGTATCCACCTTTTCATAACCACCACAAGCTCCCTCTTCTCTTTCACATACCTCCCCCAGGAACCTTGTGCAATGAGTCCCTCCCCATCATGTTTCTTCCACATCCTCCCAGTGCCAACATCTTTCCAGGCACATGTTGGATTTGCTCTGCCAGGAGCTATGTGAGGAAAGGGTGATGCTCTATTGCTTCACACGGCCAAGTGCCAGCACCTGCACCACTTAACCAAGATGATCCAGGGACTTCCCATCTCATCTACTTCATTATTTTGGGGACCGGTACAACTGGACATCCCAAGTAGGAGGGACTGCTGGTCATGGTGGTTGCCTGCAGCAGCAGAACAGTGCTCAGGGATCAGCAGGTCTCTATATCCGTGTCCTCCTGCTACTTCATGCCTGGAAACTATCCCATGTCACCTCAGCATGTGGATAAACCACATAGAGGGACACAGAAACGATTCGAGGCTGGAACAGCTCTGCTGGGAGGACAGGATGAGAGGGTTGGGGTGTTCAGCTGGAGAAGAGAAGCTCCGGGGAGACCTTATTGCACCTTTCCGGACTTAAAAGAGGCCTGTGAGAAAGATGGGGACAGACTTTTGAGCAGGGCCTGTTGCGATAGGACAAGGGGCAATGGTTTTAAACTAAAGGAGGGAGATTCAGGCTGGACATGAGGAAGAAATTGTTGTCCCTGAGGGTGGTGAGAGCCTGGCCCAGGTTGGGCAGAGAGGTGGTGGCTGAACCATCCCTGGAGACATCCCAGGCCAGGCTGGACGGGGCTCTGAGCAACCTGAGCTGCTGAAGATGTCCCTGCTCATGGCAGAGGGGAACTGGATGGGCTTTGAAGGTCCCCTCAACCCAATCTGTTCTGTGGTTCTGTGATCCTATGACCATGAGACAGACCAGGTCCGCACAGCTGGTGGGAAGCAGGTTTGGAGTTAGCACGGCCAGACACCGAGCAGGGAAGGATACCCAGGACATGGCATTGGATCCTAGAAGAGATACAGAAGTGGCACAGGATGGGACTGAGAACCTGCCTGATGCTTCCAGCCTTGCAGAAGGTGCCAGAATGGGGCTGCAGTTTTATTTATGTGCTGTCTCGGAGATTAACTGCTCGGCTGTGAACTGTCTACCTGCAGCAGGGCCACGAGCTGGGGCTCGAGGAGGTGACACTGCTCTGTGTCCTGGGGGTTTCTAAAGGGTTAGTGTATCCAGAGTTGCCTGGCTGTGTTCTGTGTGTGAGGGGATTAATGTGTTCATGGCCTGCTGGAGGAAGTCTCTCTCCTTTCCTGGGATTTCTCATGTGGAAGGGCTGCTGGAGCCATGTGAAAGAGGAAACATCTTACAGATAAAAAAATGACCAAAAAAAAAAAAAATTAGAGGTTTTCCTTTTGGGTGTGAGCTTTTTGCTTCCGAATTTCCCTTTGAAGCTGGAGCTGCTTCAGCAGGGGAAGCTGTCTGCCAGATGCACAGGGCATTTGATACCATGCTGACAAGTCCAAACAGGACAGGGAACGGAGCGAGCTCAGCGCAGGAGGGACGATGGCAGACAGCCATCTGCCTCTGGCCAGGCCCGTGCTCCCTGGTCGTCCTTCTCTGAGCATTTAGGTATGTAGTGACACACAACTCCTCACTTGTCTGCCCCATTCCCAGATCCCTTGGGAAAACATCCCTATAGAATCATAGAAAGGTTTGTGTTGAAGGGACGTTCCCAGCTCCCCCAGTGCCCCCCCTGCCATGACAGGGACATCTTCACCAGCTCAGGTTGCTCAGAGCCCCGTCCAGCCTGGCCTGGGATGTCTCCAGGGATGGTTCATCCACCACCTCTCTGCCCAACCTGGGCCAGGCTCTCACCACCCTCAGGGACAACAATTCCTTCCTCATGTCCAGCCTGAATCTCCCTCCTTTAGTTTAAAACCATCACCCCTTGTCCTATCACAACAGGCCCTGCTCAAAAGTCTGTCCCCATCTTTCTCACAGGCCTCTTTTAAGCCCGGAAAGGTGCAATAAGGTCTCCCCGGAGCTTCTGTTCTCCAGCTGAACACCCCAACTCTCTCAGCCTGTCCTCCCAGCAGAGCTGTTCCAGCCTCGGGTCATTTCTGTGGCTCCTCAGGTCCATGTCTGTCCAGGGCTGGGGACCCCAGAGCTGGACACAGTGAGGTGTGGATGGCGATGGAAAGGCCTGGTGTGACAAAGGTTGTCCAGGGAGATGCTTGCTTCACCTTGGCCACCAAGGCAGTGACTCTCGGGGGGCCGTAGAGAGGACTAGAGTGCAGGGAACATTCCCATGGCAAGAGAAATGCCATCTCCCTTCTCCTCCACAGGGTCAATCTCCAGTTGAGACCTTGCACATATCTCCCCCACGCCTCATCAACACTGCCAAACACTGCCTGGGAGCCGGCGAGCAAAGGCCTTGGGAAAATGTTGTAACCCCTACGGAGCACACCCCAGGGATGGGTTACAGACCACCAGCCTGGTCCCCACTGGACAGGGGACAATCTAGTGAGGCCTTCACGGTGGGGTTGGAGGGCAGTCCCACCATGGGAAGTCCTCTCCAGCCGCCTCCTCACGTCCAGAGATGGGCAGAGGAACTGGGAATTACCCCCTTTGAGCCCCCCAAGCTCCAGCCACCTGAGTTTCAACCAAGGGACGACGCTCCAGCCTCACCCCCCGCTCCCTGCAAGTCTCACATAATTAACTCCACGCTAATTATGTCTGTTTAAACCAAACCGATTCGTTACAGTGTGCTGTGCTTAACCATGTTAACCAGCTCGGCTCCTCTACCAGCCCGACCGGCTCCGTATCAAATCTGCCCTGAAAAATCACCAATAAATGAAAGTAAATCCAACCTGTTCTCCAAGTGGAGTGCAAGAGAACAAACAACCCCTGAGCCAGAGGGGGAAAGACAAACTCCTTTTTAGGGCTTTGTATCCTTAATAATAAGCACGAGCAATTAAATTTCTATTGCTGTACTTATCTTCTACTCATTTATTTTTGTTTGGAAGGAGCATTAGTGTTAAAGCAGTTCCTCGCATGAACGAACGTGTCTTCCTACAAATCTGTTTTGAGGTTTTATGGCCAGATTACCCTAAGTGCAGAAGATCAGAAAAGCAGAATATTGGGCTACTCTGATGATTGTTTTTATAGAATTTTTTTTTCAGACACTAAACACCATCCTCCCTAGTTTGTGGATTATTCGCTTGGCAGCAAGAAACAAATTGAATTAGTAGATCGGGGGGTATGTGATTATAGAATAAAACGATGTACAGCTCTTTTTGGTGGAAATGGATGCCTTTTCCTTCCTCTTCCCCTCCTGGTCCTCTCGGTTCTGTTAACCAAAGCACTTAGGCAAGCCGATAACTTTACAAGACGCTGGCAAAACTGAAGGTGATTCATGTCATTTCGACAGGGTGGGGAGGGGGAGAGAAACAGCCTAGGAGATTCATTTGCATACATTTGCATTTTTTAAACTCCTAGGATGGTTTGACAGCTCCGGAGCTTCAGAAATGACCTTATGGTCCCCGTGCCCCCCAGGGGAGGGTGATGGCCAGAGGCTGGAAGTGTGATGAGGATGATGTTTTTCCTTCCTCCCCGCCTCCCTCCTCTCCCTCCTCCCACGCTCCCCCCTTCCCCTCCCCAAGCCAAGGGTGGGGTTCTTCCAGAATAACAGCCCTAAAAATAGCGACCCGATGGCAAAAAATGTCACCAGCGCACACACGCCCGAGCGGATGACATGGAGTTAAACAGAAAAAAATAAATCCCATTTTATAAGAGAAAATTACGGCATTGTTAAAATAAACCGAGGTTCAGTGGGGGGAAGGAGTGGAGGGCACCCAAAATCAACGTCTTCTGCAGATGACGTCTTGAAACATTGCATTTATGGGCATGCTTGAAACTCATTCATGACTTTCCCACCCCATTTATAAAAGAGTGATCCTGGGAGATGCTATTTGGATACAGCACGACCTCCCCCACCACGGCGAGAAAAGAGGGATTGAGGGAGCTGAGCTTTGTCCCTTTTTTTGGGTGAAAATCCATCCGTTTTGGGGATGGATGTGTCAGCAGATGTGGGCAGCAGTCTCAGCTGTGATGCTGAGGTTAAACCTCACGTGGGTGACACAACCCAGATCCGAGCCTGGGACTGCAGAAATACTATAAATCATCTGCTCTGTTCACTCCCTGGGAGACCCGAAGCTCATCGTGCTGCTCAAAAGCCCCTTCTATTTTTAATTTTTATTTTTCAGTATAACACAGCCCCTGAAAAACAGTAATACACAACCAAAATATCAGAGAGAGAGGCCAAACGCTCACCTAGCATTGTGATAAGTAAAGAAATAGCAGTAAACACATAGACTGTAGAGGTATATTTATAGAACACAGGGGAAGTAAAGCAATATTGTCTATATTCATTTGTATAAGTGGAAATGGAGGGCTCGGAGGAGCCCTGAGAAAGATGTTCCAGAAGAGGTGGGACAGGATCTTGACCCTGGAACCCAATATTGCTCAAGGCCAGGAGACCTGAGACCTGCGAGTGTTCTTCATCAGCACCTCCCTCTCCCATCTCCTTCCTCATCATCAGCAACAACGCCCTGAGAAGGAGATAAAAGCTGCCGGGAATCACCCAAGCTTGTGCAAGATGTGGTTCCTGGTTCAGGGCTTGGGATGTCCCCATCCCATCCCCTCCATCCATGGGGACAATGCTTCACGATCTGAGTCTTAGCTCGGAAATGGCAATTCTGGGCTTTGGTTGTGTGCTGGCATGTAGCATCATTACTATAACGTGTATAATTTCAATATTTTAATATTCTAATCAATATAATATTATTAATATTATATTTTACATAATATTTGTACACATGTATATCTGCTTTTTTATATTTTCAGATTTTTATATCTTTTTTTTTATATTTTCACATTAATTTTATATTTTTATGTTTATATAGAGGTTCTTGGAGCATTTCCTTATCAAACGGGTGTTGCTTGGCTTTGCCTTTGCTAGGATTTTCCCTGTGCAAAGTGCTGGGGCTCTCACCAGGAGTGCCACCCCAAAGATAAAGGGGTGCCCCAGGGTACACTGGGGAGCACAAAGCGGCTCATTCTGCATTCAGCACAGCGGATGAAGGAGCCTGAGGCTCCAGCTGATCTCTGCTTGCTACTGGTGTCAAAATGACACTTTTCCAGGCAGAACACGGAGTGGGGTGCAAGCCCAGGGCAAACCACCCCCAAAGCCAGATCCTGCCCCCCTATCACACCATCCCTCACGTTTGGTCCCTGCAGGGAGCAAAACCCAGCAGGGATTTGAGCTCTGAAGCACAAGACCATCCGGCAAAGCACGCCATGGTCCCACGCCACGTGGCCACGATGTAGACCTGCCTGCTACGTCCATCAGCCCATAAATATACACGGTTTTATGTTTTTTTTTCACCAGGTTTATTTGTGCCTCGTCGTAATGAGGCAATTAAGATGTGCATGTGAGATGACCCTAATCTGTCAAAATATTACAGCTGCTTTCTACGGGATATGCTGACCCGTGATTGATAGCTCCTGCTCTTTAGCTGTGTTATTTTGGGGGGAATAGGGATGCTGGGACTCTGTTCTTGCATCCATGACCTTGAGCAAGTCCATTGTGCAAGTGTCCCCAAGGAGAGCCACCCACATTGACACCCCACCCAAAACCGGCCCCACGGGGAAGAGCCTTGGCCAAGTGCTTGACTTCAACTGGAAGAGGCCTCTTCATTCCTACCAAGAAGGAGCTGGGAACCCCAAAAGCCTACATGAAAGGCAAGCAGAGAGGTGTTTTGCTTTGTTTTGTTTAGCTTTCTTCCCTTTTACTAAAAAAAAAGAGAAGATCTGAAACTCAAAAAAGGCAAATATTTCCTTGAGCACACCTCCCCCTGAACAACCTGCCTCCAGAAGAACACGTTATTAAACCACCCGCCCTAGTACTGAGTGTTTCTCCCCTCTGGCGAGAAGGTGGGGCAGAGAGTCGCTCCTCACCTTTCGATCACTTCCCTGTGAGATGCCTGAAATGACGAGGGAAACGTGGGGACACCAACCCCTGCCTCCCTCACAAGGAAATAATTTGTTTTCTAAAGGAGATGAGCCACTTTGCAGACCCAAAGATGATGTTGTGGGAAGAAATAGCACCAGGGGTTTAATATCAAGCTGGGCATCCTCACAGCAAGAAAGGTCTTGAGGTGCTGGAGTGAGTGGAGAGAAGGGAACGGAGCTGGGGAAGGGGCTGGAGCACAAGTGTGATGGGAGCGGCTGAGGGACCTGGGGGGTTCAGCTGGAGAACAGGAGCTGAGGGGAGACAGGGACACAAAGAAACGGCCTCAGGTTGCGCCAGGGGAGGTTGAGGTTGGATGTGGGGAACAATTTCTTCCCCAAAGGGCTGTGGGGCATTGGAACAGGCTGCCCAGGGCAGTGCTGGAGTCACCATCCCTGGAGGGGTTGAACAGACACACAGATGAGGTTCTCAGGGACATGGGGCAGTGCCAGTGTTAACAGATGGACTTGATGATCTTGAGGGTCTTCTCCAACCAAAACGATTCTATGATTCCATTATTCTATACATCCCATCCTCTAATATCTGAGACCATCCCTTCTCTTAGGACCAGTCTTGCTTGGGGCTGAAGCAGTAAAGGTGGGGTGTTTGGTTTTGAAGAGGTCTGTAATACACTCATCCACGCAAAAATTATGATCCCTCCTCGAAAAATTCATGGATTTTGCTGAGATCTGGACAAAGCAGACAAGGGTGGAGGTTTCCAAAGTGATAAGGCATGGAATGATGCAAGGAGAGCTACATAGGCCATGGAAGATGCTCATTTGCTGCATGCATGGCGAAGGAAGCCCAGTAGGTGACTGCAGTGGTGCCATCAACCTGTGTGGCTCCTGGCAAGGGAGAAGCGCCATAAAAGGAGCAGGTCAGTATAACTGAAGAGGATGCTCCATAGGACACCAGCACCATGACCAGGCAGAGCCCCAGCAACACTGACACAGACGGAGACCTCCTGCTGATGCTGGGAGGAGAGGGGTGGCCAAGAAGCCCTGGGGAGACAGCCCAACCATCAACAGAGCCATGGCTGTGTGTGACGGCTCCTACCCGAAGGAAGAGCCCCGGGAAGTCAAGCACGGTTTGATCACATAATTAAAGTGGTTACGCTTCAGGGATTGAGATCACACGGGTGACCTTCAGCCTGGTATTTCTACACTGCCTCCAGAACTTTTCAATATTAATACTGATCTCCAAACAAAATCCTTGTGCATACAAGGATTTGGCCTCATCAACATCTGGCTGGCAAGATGAGCCCATGTGAAACATATATATTTACACATACTATATAAAACTGACTTTTTGGGGGGCTTGAAACTATTAGTTTCATATAAGCAGGTGATCAGAAAGCCATCTTCACCTGAAGTCCCATCAGAGATCCAAAATAAAAGGTGCTGGACATCTACTTCCAGAGTGCCCAAGAATCTCGAACAATGACAAATTTAACCCTTCCTTCACTTTAGTGACAGCCACTCATCCTGTTTTCCAAAATTCACACAGAAATTAAGCTGGGACACGTCAATACCAGTGAGGTGCTGTATCTCTCTGGTACAGCATCTCTTGAGAAGCATCAGGAGGACTATTTGCTTAAGAAGATAAATAGTGCTTGCAGGTGCCATTCATTGTCTCACTGAGGTGTGAGCCAAGCGACTCCTGTGCCCTTTGTGAATCCATCCTCAGGAATTTTTAAAGGCTGGTTATACATTGCAGCAAATATTATGCATCTTTCCACAAATCTATCCCTGCAGGTCAGCTCCAGCTGCTGAGAGCCTGCACCGGGCACCTTGTTCTTCAAGAACTTTGTTTATGTACAGATACGATCTGGTGAAATTGCAAATTGTAAATCAAAGCCTTCCCCCAGTGAGTCGAGCGGTTGGGTGCTACTGGCTGTAATGGGAATTTGCCACCGCCATTTTTCCTGGCCTCAGCTCCTCTATGGGCTTGTTACTCAAGTTGAACCCTCCGTTGGCACGTGAGGATGAACAAGTCCAGCTCCTCTGCTCTCTCCATCATCACTCATCATGGAAGGCACCAGGTGTTCTGATCTGGTGAGGCCCGACCTGGAGTTCTCATCCAGCTCTGGGTCCTCAGCACAGGACACGCATGGAGCTGCTGGAGAGGGGCCAGAGGAGCCCCAGGAATGATCCGAGGCTGGAACAGCTCTGCTGGGAGGACAGGCTGAGAGAGCTGGGGTGTTCAGCTGGAGAAGAGAAGCTCCAGAGAGACCTTATTGCACCTTTCTGGACTTAAAAGGGGCCTGTGAGAAAGATGGGGACAGACTTTTGAGCAGGGCCTGTTGTGACAGGACAAGGGGTGATGGTTTTAAACTAAAGGAGGGAGATTCAGGCTGGACATGAGGAAGGAATTGTTGTCCCTGAGGGTGGTGAGAGCCTGGCCCAGGTTGGGCAGAGAGGTGGTGGCTGAACCATCCCTGGAGACATCCCAGGCCAGGCTGGACGGGGCTCTGAGCAACCTGAGCTGGTGAAGATGTCCCTGTCATGGCAGGGGTGGCACTGGGGGAGCTTGGTCCCTTCCAACCCCAACTATTCTGTGATTCCATAGGCATCCAAAAAGCCCCAGCATTCCCTTAGATCCACCCTGAGTTCTCCCACCCTGGCCTGACCTCAGCATCATTTTATAACGAGCTCCCAGACTCTGGTGTGAAGTTTGGTAGATCAACACCTTTGCCTTTGGGCAAGGCCATAGGGACCTCCCTGCTGGCAGCTCTGCATGGTGTGGGACTGACGCTAGGCAGATGCCATCACACTAGCACGACCAAGCCCCATGGCTTGGTGGTTTCCTTGAAACCACTTCTTGGGCCCCAGATAAATGCAAACAGGAGCTCTGGCAGGGCCAGAGTAGAGTTCAATGCCTCCTGTAATTGAAGGGCCACGTTTTCACTTTGGTTTTCTCCTTTCTGGCTTCTTTAAATTACCCAGCACACTTCCCAATTTCAGACTTTATATAAGTCTCCAAACCCATGAGTTCTGGGTCATTTCTGGGTGGCAGCTGGATTAAGTCAGCATGCCGCATGACAAGTCCCATCTGATGGGCTGGGCAGGTTTTGGCAAAGGGGGATCCCAGGGATAAATGGTCAAATAAACATCAACAGTTAGCGGAGCTGCACAGAAGGCACAACCTGGCTCCAGATGGTGTTTTGAGGGCTACATCTATGCACAAAGCAGGGGCAAATTAATTAACCACAGTGTCTAGGCAGGTGGGAAGGGACTTTATAGAGTGGCCACATATGACCATTGTGTCTCCTTGTAGCCTTGTTTCCCCCATCCAAGCAGCTCCTTGGAGGTCTAGAGCTTGAGGAGATAATGGTCTGGGCATCACGACCCTCCTGCACCTCTCTGCTGTGGTTTCTCCAGGGCTGGAGATGCTCAATATCCAGTTAGTTATGGGGTTTTTTTTATTGTAAACCCTCCGAGGTCCCTTTCTGCATCTCTCTCAATTATCCCTGATGCTCCCCTGGTCATGCTCCAACATTTAGGGACTTTTAAATGAGGTGCCAGTGGTTCAAGAAATGGTCCTGGATTAATATCTCCTCTCCCTATGTATCGATATGGACACACATACATACACCTTATACATGTGCACAGAAATCCCACGGGAGGGGAACATATCCAGCAACACAGAAGAGCTTCCAGTCATCCTGTGCAGCCCCCCAACTCTACTGGAATCTCACTCACACTCCAACTGATGAGTCCCTTCTCCCACGTTGTGTTCACAAAACCCTCAAAAAGAGGAAAAAAAAGGGAGCGAGAGGAAAATCCCCACCAGAGGTGTCCCCACACTGGAACTGACCCGGCTGAACATCAGGTTGCTGGTCCCTCCAGCACCTCTGGCAAGACCTGGATGAGGGTCCTGGAGGTACGTGACATTGTTGGTGGCATTTCTGCCCACATGTTTGCAGCTGCTTACCTCCAACACCACTTTCCCCCTTGCTCAGAACCTGCTATATGAAGCTATATGTGATATATCCTGTAACCAAACCAGCGTGGACAGCAGGACAAGGGCAGTGATCCTTCCCCTGTGCTCTGCACTGGGGAGGCCACACTTGGAGTATTGGGGTCAGTTCTGGGCCCCTCAGCTCAGGAAAGAGATTGAAGTGCTGGAGTGGGTCCAGAGAAGAGCAACAAGACTGGGGAAGGGACTTGAGCACAAGCCCTATGGGGAGAGGCTGAGGGAGCTGGGCTTGTTCAGTCTGGAGCAGAGGAGGCTTAGAGGTGAGCTCAGCACTCTCTAGAACCACCTGAAGGGCAGTTCTAGCCAGGGGGGTTGGGCTCCTCTCCCAGGCACTAAGCAACAGGACAAGGGGGCATGGGCTTCAACTCTGCCAGGGGAAATTGAGGCTGGAGATGAGAAAGCAATTCTGTGCAGAGAGAGTGGTCAGCATTGGAATGGCTGCCCAGGGAGGTGCTGGACTCACCGGCCCTGGAGGTTTTTAACCTGAGATTGGCCATGGCACTTAGTGCCATGATCTGGTCAATGGACTGGAGTCGGACCAAGGGTTGGACTGGATGATCTCTGAGGGCTTTTCCAAGCCGGTCCATTCTGTGATTCTGTGATATACGTATATATATAGGATACATCCCTACTGGTGTCTAACATTACAACCCCACGAGCCGATCGGTGGTCGGTACCTCCTTCCAGCACAGCATTTAAAAATAGCAAAAAGAAAAAAGCACCATTTCCTCCCATTCTGAGCTCTCTTGGGAGAACAAGCCGGCCCCTTCGCTCCCTCTCGCTTTGCTTTTCTCCATAGCCAGAAAAAAGGAAAAGAAATTCTTTAAAAAAAGGCTCCTATTGAATGGTACTCACACACTGGGTGGGTTTGCTTCCTGACAAAAAAAAATACACCACAGTGGAAAAAAATGTGCCCAGCTTAACCATGGAAAACTGGTTTGGCTGGTGTCCCTCCGGAGTGGACAGGATTGCGAGGGACCTGGACGCGGATCCGGGTAAGGCTGTCACCAGCTTGCACGAAAACACGGCTCCAAAATGAAATAAAATCAGTTTCGGAGTGCTGAAAAAAGGCAGGGGGGGCAAAGGATGTGGATCCAGCTCCTCCTTCTCTCCCCTTGGCCCCCAGAGAGAAAGCCACCGAAGGGAGGACTTTGGGAGTAAAAATAAAAGGGTCGGAGCGCTCCAGCACGTTAAATCAGAAGCAGATGTGTGCCTGCTCGCCAGCCTGAGTCACCGCGGGAGGGTGGGGAAGGGGGGGTTATCGCTATTTTGGTGCTGGGTGTGGGGTACAGAAAACAATGCGAGGAGAAGGCGGTGCAGTGTTTGAGCAGGCTTAATATCGGCTTGGGAGCAGGTACAGGCAGGCTCCAGCAGCGGTGGGGTGGGAGGCTGAGCTCGGCGGTGGCACTGGCAGCGGTTCTGTTCACCTCCCTGCCCGGGCAGGGTTGATCGTCCAGACCCTCCCCTGCTCCCCTGCAGCATTGTCGGGCAACACCAGTCATCCACATCACTGTTTGGGGGACATTTTTGCTGGTTCCCATCACATCTCCAAGCATCATCCCTCCGGGAGGAGCTCCCATCTTCATGCGTTGGCCAAGACGTGTCCAATGTCTGACCCACCACGTGGCCAAGGCATGGAATCATGGAAAGGTTTGTGTTGAAGGGACGTTCCCACCTCCCCCAGTGCCACCCCTGCCATGACAGGGACATCTTCACCAGCTCAGGTTGCTCAGAGCCCCGTCCAGCCTGGCCTGGGATGTCTCCAGGGATGGTTCAGCCACCACCTCTCTGCCCAACCTGGGCCAGGCTCTCACCACCCTCAGGGACAACAATTTCTTCCTCATGTCCAGCCTGAATCTCCCTCCTTTAGTCTAAAACCATCACTCTTTGTCCTATCACAACAGACCCTGCTCAAAAGTCTGTTCCCATCTTTCTCACAGGCCATTTTTAAGTACTGAATCTGCATCTGCAGCTTTGCACCAAGGCAATGGCAGGAGCTCTGTCCTGCCTCTCACAAGGACAACCTCAGGAGCTAGCATGTCTCTAAAACCCAGCTTGTGTTAAGCTCAACCTCACCTTTCACCTCCCACCATGCCCTCTGCTACTTACACCACGCTGACATTCATTAATCTTCCACTCCCATGAGTATTTACGAGAGTGGTAACTCAGATTGGTCTGTTTTCCTCCAGCATAATCCAAAATATTATTTTCCTGCTTGTCTCTCATGAGAGCCTTTGTAGCCTCATTCATTTTTAATTGCCATTTAAGTCCTGGAGCTCCAAGCACAGGAGCTGCCCTGCTACAGCCAGGCCAGAGCAGCTCCTGTGTGGACATAAAGTGGATTTTGGAGAGACGTGGTCATGGAAGACGCCTCTGCAGAGCATCTTGCCCTGTGACAATGATCCAGCCTGCAAAGCACAGCCCCTCCAGCACCACTGTCACCCGTACCATGGGCAGAATCCTGGGTTTGGACCACGTTGCTGCATCAACCCCAACACAGGATGAAAATTGAAGTCCCAGCCTTCAGAGAGGATGCCAAATCCACCTGTTTTTTTACCCATATGAGCATCCCCTCAGAGTGACAGGGCCCCAGATCCATCGCAGAGGGGTGAATATTGCACCCCCCCACCCTTCAGTGACCCAAGAGGAGCATCATGGATGTCCCATTCCTGGAGACATCCCAGGTCAGGCCGGACGGGGCTCTGAGCAACCTGAGCTGGTGAAGATGTCCCTGCTCATGGCAGGGGGTTGGACCGGATGAGCATTGAAGGTCTCTTCCAACCAAAACCATTTGTGATTCTATGAACATTTCTCTTCAAGCCAACACTTCTCTGAATCGCACGTCCCCACCACGTTGAAATCCAGCAAGGTGCATCACATCTCTAACCCTTGAGCCGGGTGTTTCTAGAGGAATTACTGCCGGGCTTCAGCAGAGGACACTCGGGGAAAAGGGGACGAGACGTTCATCCAGACTTCTTGTATGTAAACCAACCAACTAATGAGCTCTCTGAAGACCACAGGTAATATATGACCATAACCTTACAGCACAGCCCAAGCACCGAATATCCAGAGGCAATTCGCTGTCTTCAGGGGACGATTTAATCCGGCTCTGAAGGTTACAGAGCAATTTAAGTGAAGATCAGGGGTCAGATTCAGACCTCATTTGTATCTCAGCTCCTTCTGTGCGCAAAGCTCCCGGTTTCTCTGCCAACCTGCTCGATAAGCTCAACAGCAGCTGAGTCCTGCAAAGCCTGACCTGCTCCAGCAATCTCTGCGATTCAATGGGGTCCATCCATGCCCGGGTTGGTAAATATACTCAAAGTTGGTGGAGGATCGCCAGCTGACTACACACACACCAACTCACAGTCTGACTCGATTTAAAGCAGCTGAGTTGTAAATGAGGCTTATAATGGAATTGGCAAACGACCCATCAATGCAGCACTGCGGACAGGCAGCGCTCGAAAATAACCGGAGCTCCAGCCGGGATCCAGGTCTCAGCTGGAGTTTCGGGGCTGCATCACGCCACCGGCTACAAAAACAGCCCAAGCAAGCAGGGGAAGAATCCCCCGCTTCTTCTCTTCCAGGGATTTTAGAGGAGTGATCCTTCAAAATGAAAAAGACATAGAGAAAAGGAGGAGAAAATGCAGCCCCACCATGTAAAGAGAGACAGTTCCGCCTGTTTGTTTTGGCCCCTCCTGAACTCCAGGCAGTTTCCAGCGGGAACCCAGAAACGCTGATGGTGTTTGGAATCTGTCTGCATCCCTCCCATGACGTGAAGAGGCATTCAAGATGATGGGATGGGATTTTTTTCTCCTTCTTTTTTTCCCCTAACAACTGTATTTACTGTTACATTTTGAACTCCCCATGCTGTCATTACAATGTCAAATGAAATTACATGTGCGATAACCATAACATGCACAAGTTCACGAAGGCTTTACAAGGAAACATTTTTCAAGGGAAGCTGCTCACATGTCCCGACTCAAAGGGGTTGTCCAGAAGAGCCAGGACTTGGCCACGCTGGAGCAGAACAGATGGATTTTATGCTTTTGTTGGGCTTTGCTGGGTAAAACCTATTCTTATTTATCCTGGTGTAACTATGGATTGATTCCAGGGATTAACTCCTGCTATTCTGCATCTGCACCAGCGGTCCGCAAGACAGTCTTGCAGATGGATCCGAATCACACCATCCTACGGAGACCTTTTGTGTTGGGGCCACCATGAAGATGCTGGCATGGGATCTGCAGCTAGTTTGGGACTTACAGAAAGAGCCGCATGGGCACAAGAGCTAGAACAGAGACAGCTATACCATTACAAAAATACCTTATATCACACAAAGGACTACATATACCCCTACAGAGCACTTGAAGACTGAGGACAGATGCTGTCTCCTGGTCCAAGAGGTGCCAGAGGCACAAGAAACGACCCCCACCTTCTCATCCACTATCAGGCCAGAGATCATTGCCCCTCACAGCTCTGCTTTTGAGGCTGCTTTTTAATGAAAATCCTGATTACTGCTAGGAAAAAAGTAGCAACCAGGTTTATTCCAGCTGCTGTGGGCAGCTGGGTGAAGGGAATTTGGCTGGTACTGCAGAAGGACGGTTCCAGCAGCACAGCGACAGAGGCAGGCATCACCTTCCATTGGCACAGCTGGATGCGTAAGGCAACATCTGCACAGGTCTGATTGCATCTGCCTGGGATAGCAGTAGGAGCAGAATGAGTTAAAGTGCTGCAACTTCCAGGCAAACCTATGGGATGGTACAGATCAGTGTCACGGCGCAGCACAACACCCGTATCTATGGAGGTTTTCATTCTTAGCTCTAAATGAAGAGTATCTTATAGAGAAGATGCTTTGCTCTTCCTACTCTACACAAAAAAAACCCACCAAAAAACACAAACAAAAAAACCCAGATGTCTAACACAGCGGCAACCCCAAGTATTTTTGTGTTGGAGAATCGCACGTGCACAGGGAGCACCGATTCTGCTGCGAGGTTTGATCCACCTCCCGAGCAAAGGACCGGAGGATGCTCTGAGTGTGCGTGTGTGTCTGGGAAATGCCCCAAAGAGCATCATCATAAATATGTAACCACTCACACAACTTCAGGACGTACATTTTGTCCTCGGTGGGACGACGTCACCATTTTACCCCACTCTCCCCATCATTTCACTATATTTTGCATGCCACAGCACAGATATGTCAGCATCTCATTAAATGTATGACAGTGAATCCTCCCTATGAGAGGAAAATTCATTAGTTAAGTGGACACAACAAAAGCAGACATTTGGAAACACCTACCTAACCATCCACCCACCTCGCCTCCCATCTCTGGCATTTCTAATCCACGTTATCTTATTTCACATATGCATCGCATTAGCCAAACACCCTTTGCAGCATTTCAATTCCCTCTCCTTGTTTGTCCATGAAGACGCTCAACAAAAATTGAACATAAACACTGTGTCTTGCATTTTATATATATATATATATATATATATATATATATATATATATATATACATATACATAATATTATTTTTTTTAATATATGGATATACATATCCATTCAGCCCTTCCTAGGAACGGGCAGGAACCCAACGCCGCACTTCAAAGCCACGCACCAGCACCCGACAAAACACCGGCACCGCGGCACGCCGGGGACTTTCCTTTTCCAAATCGGTGCTTCCAAATATTTAGAAACTCACTTAAGCCCCATTTTGACCGCTGCCTCTATTTGCAAACCCTGCCCTGCGATTCATGTCGGGTCGAGGGGAGCTGCGCTCGCATTGTTGGCATACCTGAGGATCGGCGGAGGGACGTGCTCCCTGCACAAAGAACAAAGCCCTGAGTTATTGCAGCTCTTTTCCCTCTGCCGAGTGCCAATTATGGTTAGAGAAAACCCTTGTTTATAGCAAAATCCTTCCAGTTGGGGGAAAAAAAAACAAAGAAAGGAGATTTAATTATAAGGGAATGGCGCTGTGGGCGTGCTGGCAAGTGGAGCGGAGATGTGGGTGTGGGACGATGAGCAGGGCTGCTCCCCTCGCCCAGGTGGATGCTGGGGGCTTCGGCTTTGGGGATGGTGAAAATTGGGATTTGAAGACGTTTTCTAAAACCTGTGAAGTCTCAGCACCGAATTGGGCACTTGCATCGGGGGTGCAGAGCACGGAGTGGAAAAAACCAGAAGTGGCTGCTTAGGAACAACAAGATGCTTTTTAAAGTGGAAGGGGGGAGGTTTAGATCAGATATTATGAAGAAATTGTTGTCCCTGAGGGTGGTGAGAGCCTGGCCCAGGTTGGGCAGAGAGGTGGTGGCTGAACCATCCCTGGAGACATCCCAGGCCAGGCTGGACGGGGCTCTGAGCAACCTGAGCTGCTGAAGATGTCCCTGTCATGGCAGGGGTTGGACCAGATGATCTTTAAACTCCCTTCCAACCCAAACCATCCTCTGACCTATGATCCTATGAAAGAGACAATCCAGTTAAACACCCAGAGCTCCTCAGTGCTGTGTATGCCAAGGTACATGCTCAGGAAGTGCATGCATCAGAGAATATTTTTCTAGCCCTGTCTTTTCTTCCATTTATTTTAAGGAACACAGTGCGGTTTCCTCTCCTGGGTTTCTCATATTTTGCTTAAAAATAAAATTTGAACCTCTATCAAACCAAACAACTTCTTGCCCAAGGTGGTAAAAAAAAAAACACCCAAAAACCAAAAAGAACCAAACCTCTTCTATGGTGAACACATCAGAATAGGGGAATATAGGTCCCCCCAGCACAATTCAGCCCTCAAAAGCCAGTACAAAATTTGCAGTGGATCCTTTCTACCATTGCAAATGGCTTCTTGGAAACATAGGAGGCATCTAATAGAGCACGGCCTGATTTATACTGAGAGCAGGGCAACTTTAATGGCAGCAGAAGCAGGGGTGTAAATCTCCAGGCACGGAAACAGCAGCTGCACAGCCCCAGTCCTCTGAATTTGCTCTGAATGCCACGGAATAAGAATGAGGGTCTATGGTGAAAGAGAGGGACACGTCCTTCTGCCGGGCAGGAGGGATTTCTAAGGGTGCAGCACCATGAATAATCATTCAAGCTGCTTTGGACGTTCCTCGCATAACCTGTGATAAGCGTGGAACAGGTATGGAGACGACTAAAAATATGATGCGAGGCTGGAACAGCTCTGCTGGAGGACAGGATGAGAGAGTTGGGGTGCTCAGCTGGAGAAGAGAAGCTCCGCGGAGACCTTATTGCACCTTTCTGGACTTAAAAGGGGCCTGTGAGAAAGATGGGGACAGACTTTTGAGCAGGGTCTGTTGGGATAGGACAAGGGGTGATGGTTTTAAACTAAAGGAGGGAGATTCAGGCTGGACATGAGGAAGAAATTGTTGGCCCTGAGGGCGGTGAGAGCCTGGCCCAGGTTGGGCAGAGAGGTGGTGGCTGAACCATCCCTGGAGACATCCCAGGCCAGGCTGGACGGGGCTCTGAGCAACCTGAGCTGGTGAAGATGTCCCTGCTCATGGCAGGGGTGGCACTGGGGGAGCTGGGAAGGTCCCCTCAACCCAAACTATTCTGTGATTCTATGACCTTCATTTCTCTTTTCCCACTATCGAGGGTAGGTTGCACCTCTTTTCTTTCAGTGCATTTGAGTTTAAAGGTACTGGCGAAAGGCCTCTGTGAGAATAAAGAGGAGGCTGCTTGTGAAAATGCATGCTGAAATGAGAAAATGAAATGAATGGCCAGTCCTAAAAGAGAAAATTCCTGCCATAAAGCAGATTTTGAGGAAAAAAAAAAAAAAGAAGAAGAAATGGTCATGCACTGCCCTGCTTTGCTAAACAGGCAGATGGGACCTGTATTTCTCCTCTGAAACTTTAATGGGAAGAATATGATTCTGCTGCAAGCGTATTTTATATGCCTGGCGATTAAAGACAAAGGGAAGGGCATAATTTATAGAATTGTGAAAAGCAGAGGATAGCTTTCTGGCTGCAATGTTTCTTTATTTTCTTGTTATTCCTTTTATTCCTCCTTCTGCTTCCAGGCTTGTGAATGGTGATGTATGGGCAGCGGTGGAGACAGAAATCTCGTTTTTATATTCACATGGCAGGTACCCCATCAACTACACGAGCTGTGTCTCCTCTGAGCAAGAACAACCCTGAGAGCCAAAAAAAGAGAAGTGCTTCAGCGTATCCTCAGGCTTTCTACAGAGTTTTCTTGCTCCTTACAGCCACCTCACCTCTCGGTTGTTAATGGGCTTCACGCTTCCAAGCAAAAAGGTTGAGGTGAGTTTTGCCGTAGTCAGCAGCGCACAACATGGCCAAGCTCATGCCCCGTCTGATCGTCCAGGTCCTGCGTCTCCAGGGACAATTTGCTCCTCGACTTCTGAGCTTTGCCAAGACCCTGGCATTCCCCATCCGTGCCACCTCAGTAGGGAGTGAGCGTCGCCTGGGTTTGGCTAGAAACCTTGTAGAACAAGACCTGGTGGTCCTGGTGGCCACGAAGGTGCCCAGGAGTCAGCAGCATGTCCTTGCAGTTAAGACGACTGGATATACACTGAGTCACATTAGCAAAAGCGCTGCCCAGAGGTGACGAGAAGTGATCCTTCCCCTCTATTCGTCACTTCTGAGACCACAGCTGAAGCGCTGTGTCCAATTTGGGCTCACTGTATGGACATTGTCATTGTGGAGGTACACCAAGATGGTCACGGAGCTGGAGCACACAAGATAAGAACAGAGGCTTATTCAGCCTGGAGAAGAAGGAGTTAATAAGGAATAAAACTTTTTTATCTACCTACCTAATGCATAAATGTGGAGAAGATGGAGTCAGTCTCAGAATACAAGAAGCTACGGACTGAAGTTGCCCAAAGGAAGTTTAGATAAGATGTAAGAAAAGCTTATTTTAGGAAGAGGCTGGCCAAGTCTTGAACCATGAAGAGCCTTGAAACCTATAACCAGAGAGGTGTTGGGATTTGGATCCTTGGAGATCCTCAAAACTCACCTGCACAAAGGCATAAGCCTGACCTAGAGCTGAATCAGGAGCCTCCAAAGGTTTCTGCCACCAAAACCAGTCTCTGACTCCACGTTCCAGTTTTGGAGACAGGGAGCCACGGGACAAAGGAGACGAATTAGTAAAACCACAGGCATGTAGGGAACCTGCACATGAGGCCACATCTCCAGAAATCAACCTAAAGCCCTCCCCTCATTGCTTTTGGGTAAACATGTCACCATAATTGTGCGTGTGTGCTGGGCTTTCTGGGCTCATCTGCTCTTCTTGCTGCCCTGGTAGAAGGTGGTGTTTTTCTAGGTGCAAAATCCTTCGGATTTCATTTTTTTTTCTTTTTTTTTGATCTTCAGGGCCAACTCAGCAACTCATCTTTCTGCTAAGACTGTCAGCAAAAGCGTCAACCGTACGGCTGGTTTCTGTGATGTGGAATCATGCCCACTGAGACTTGGACCAAGACTTACACGGCCCAATTCGCATAAGCCACCAACCAGCCCACACTTGGCAAAAAAGCGCAGAACCGTATCAGCCATGCCTGCATGACTCCTGGCTTTGGGCCACTCTCCTCCAACCCTCTGCACGGCCACGATACGAATCTTGCTCTTCTTTCACGAGTCTTTGCCATGACAACACAATCGCTTGGCTCCCCCCGTGCCATGCTCTCATCGGGCGTTTGTCGGAGATGTGGAAGTGGAAAAATGAACTCTGCACCCTGGCAAGAAAGGAGAGCAGCTCTTCACAAAGCCAACCGCTGCTGCCCTTTCTCAGCTCACATGTTTGCTGCAGGAGGAACTCGAGACTTCATGAAATCACTGCGAATATTTACCTGCAACAGGAGCGAATCCACATCCCGCCCTCTCAGGGAATAAGCAAGAAAGCCTTGTCCAGATAAATGCAGGGCAAGAGTTTTGCCTTCCCTCCAATATCAGCGCTCTCCTGCCTTAAATACCTCTAAGAAACATGCATGTGCACACATCCTTTATTCAGACCTGAATTTATTCTTTAGAAAGAAAATTGTTTGTCTCATTGAAGCGAGAAAGAAGGAATTGTTGTCCCTGAGGGTGGTGAGAGCCTGGCCCAGGTTGGGCAGAGAGGTGGTGGCTGAACCATCCCTGGAGACATCCCAGGCCAGGCTGGACGGGGCTCTGAGCAACCTGAGCTGGTGAAGATGTCCCTGTCATGGCAGGGGTAGCACTGGGGGAGCTGGGAAGGTCCCTTCAACCCAAACCATTCTGTGATTCTCTAAGTCAGCTGAATCCTCCCATTCACCCCAGCAAAGCTACAACTCCCAGTAAATACAGAAAACCGTTCCCTGAACCGGTAAAACTGAAGCTCTGTAACAATTTTTATATACTACCTAAATGACCTTTTCACTGGTTGAAACCTCTTTTATTGAATTATTCCAAACTCTGACTTTACAGCATCGCTAGAGCCCGAGGATGGGATGTTGGGACGTGCCGGACCATGTAGGAACAACCACCCGTGGGGAGACCGTGAGGCCAACAGAGAAGGCAGTGGGGTTGGACACGATGCAGATTCAGCTCAGGAAGGTCACACAGTTATTATATTATTAGCACGGGAGGGTGGAGTCCCACTTCTGTCCATAGAGAGGGAAGGGAGCCCATCCCCTGCTGAAACCCGTGGGCGGACGTATTGCACTTGGCCAGCCAGACGATTAAGGCAGGTCCCTTAATTTAACATTTCCCAATGGAAGGGGAGGGAAAAAAAGCAATGTGGGGGGGTGGAAAGAACCCAGGCAAAATGCTAGCTGGAGAAAACAGGGTGGGTCGGAGAGGCTCCTGGCAGAGAGCAGACGGGAGGAAGGCTCGAGGGAGGGAGAGGAGGCTCCACCAGCTTCAAACCCAGGGCACGGAGAAGCGGAGTCGCGGATCAGGGTGGGAGGAGATGAAGGAAGCGGGAGAGGAGATTGCAGGAGCGCAAAGAACAACAAAGAGGAGGAGAGAGGAGAAGGAAAAGAGTTATGCAGGGCTTGGAAGGTCAAAAGAGCCAACTTCAAAAGGATTCCTTAAAAGACATAAAGCCTTCATATTCAATTATTTAGTTTTCACACAACTCTAAGTTATATATTTATAATTTATTTTTTTTTTTCCTCTCTCAACACTCAATTTGGCACAAAGAGAAGTCTGGGACTCTTTGCTTTCCTAATGGACCGAGACAGGGATGGAGCCAGTGTCACCCTCTTGCAACAGATGGGGAGCGAAGGAGAAGCGGCTCTTCTGGGAGCGAGCAGGGCTTCTCCTTTTGGAATTGAAAAACATTCAAAAATTATTTGCTCAGCCCGAAACAAAATGTTTTCCTTAAATTCTGGGCACCTGTGCAATTAAAAACACAGGAAATGTTGAAGCAAACAAATCGCGCTGCCAGTGAAAGCCAAGGCTTTCGCTTTGAAGATGCTGAAATGAAATGCTTCCGTTTTTCACAATTCCTCTGTTAATACGACAAAACTGACCCTACACACACAGTAATTTTTCCATGATCTAAAACTTCACTTTGTACAAAACCGTATTTGGCTGAATTATCTCTCCCAACTGTACTTAAGGAATCTGAAGCTAAATACAAAGCTGAAAGAGCCGTCTCCTGTATCCCGGGGTGTTCAACCCATCAGCACACTTAAAATCACTGACAAGCTATAGCAAGCTAATGTCAGGAAAACGGTACCCAACAGGAGGTTTGAAGCCAACACAGTGAGCTCTGCAATAAGTTCCAGCCCATTAAACACCAAGCTTAAGTAAAATATTACAGCGGGTCACGTTTTAAAGCGGACAGAATAGGTCAGGGAATCACCGAGGACCCATGAGGATGCTCTTGAAGGAGAATGGAAATTCTGCTGTACCCTTTTTCAGTCCCCTGCCCCAAACACCATCGTTTTCCTTCCCTCTTGGCTACAGATTCTTCCTTCCACTCAACACAATTTTTTATCCCATTTTGGCAGCGGATGGCAGCAAGGACTTGTGCCACCGTGGCTTTGCCCCATTACTTGAAGCACCAGCAGGACCACCAAGGTGCCACCCAAAAGTGATGACCAGCCACACTGGAAAAATAAAACAAACCAAAACCAGGAATAAAGTGACTTGATGAAGGCCATGTAATAGGTCAGCAGCAGAGCAAAGAGTAGAAACCATATCCTCTGGTTACTGCCCACCCAGATCCCAAGCGTTTAGTACTTTTCTCTGTTCAGCTTTGACCTTACGAGTTCCCTTAACCTTCTCCTGGCAGCTTCCTAATGGGCAAATAAATCTCTGGAGAGTATCTTAAATTCTTTTTTATCACAGACTGTATCGGTGCGATAATAAGATCAGCCTTCAGACTCCCCATTAAGTCACAGAAGGTGTGGTCATCAGTCATGCTTTTCCCAGCCTTAATTGCCAGACAGACACTTTAAGTGGAAAGTCCATCTAATGAGCCCAATCATTAAAACATCCCTGGTTCCTATTTGAGATGGAAAATTATATTACTCTAATAAGGGGGTTGCATCTTTGCCCCCCTATTCAATCATGTGGTGTGGGGAAAGGTGAGACTTCTCTGTGAGTTTGCCTTAGATGTGTTTCATTTAAATACAGCCCCTACTTCAGGCAAGAAAACAGGAATAAAACCCTTCACAGAAGGAAAACGAGGTGGTCGGAGAACATGACAGTGACCTAGAGAAGAGCAAAGGGGTCCCCATGGATGGTGGGGACACCACGGATACTCCTGAGGGTTGGCCAGGTGGAGATGGTGGAAGAGCCACCATGGTGGGTGGACATGTCAAGGTGGAGAAGATATGATGTCTGGTGTGCTTAAGGAAAAGGCCGGATACGATGTATGAAGAGGGCTCTTCAATGGGACAGCCCTTTCCTAAGCAGTTTGCAAGAGAAGTCTTCATTTGGACAAAGAATTGGTTATATTTGCCATCACCAAGAGCCTGCACCATGTTGGGGAAGCGTTTGGGTAGTTATCACGATCCTCATCCCACAGAGAGGTGGGAAACTGAGGCAGGACAGGACACACATTCAAAAGTTCTTGCATGGGGCAAGTCCAATCAAAGTCCCTAAACCTAAGCTCAGGCTAGAAGTCCTCTGCAAAGGGGTAATTCCTGTTCTCTCCAGTTCCACAGAAATACTCACTTTTCCCGGCTTTCCATCTCCTTCTTATCACAGAAAGCTCCATCTATATAAGCTCCGCCTAGGAGCTCAGCCTAGGTAAGATCAGCCCAAGTCCCCAGCGGTCTTCAACCGTGATGTGGCTACAGGCCAGCATGCTCATCACTCCCATGGGGAGACTCATAGAATTATCAAATGGTTTGGGTTAGAATGGACATTTAAAGCTCCCCCAGTGCCACCCCAGCCATGACAGGGACATCTTCACCAGCTCAGGTTGCTCAGAGCCCCGTCCAGCCTGGCCTGGGATGTCTCCAGGGATGGTTCATCCACCACCTCTCTGCCCAACCTGGGCCAGGCTCTCACCACCCTCAGGGACAACAATTCCTTCCTCATATCCAGCCTGAATCTCCCTCCTTTAGTTTAAAACCATCACCCCTTGTCCTATCACAACAGGCCCTGCTCAAAAGTCTGTCCCCATCTTTCTCATAGGCCCCTTTTAAGCACAGAAAGGCCACAATAAGGTCTCCTCAGAGCTTCTCTTCTCCCAGCTGAAGAAACCCATCTCAGCCTGGAGAAGGAGATGCCCCAGTTGACCTTCTCCCATGGCAAAGCACCAGCAGCAATGGCTCCTGCGCCGGGAATCCCAGCGGGAAGCCTGGGCAAGCCGGAGTTGCCAGCTCCGCATCCAAGAGCGGCTTTGCCAGGCGCTTGGAGCGCTGGTTCTGAGCAAATCCCTAATAAAATAAAATTTAAAAGAAAACAAAAGAAAGAAAAAAACCAAGGAAGCACGGAAGGGTGTGTTCCTTTTGGGTAATAATACATCTGAAAACTGCACGGTGAGGCAAAGACAAAGCCGCACCCTAAGCCACCCGAAGGGTGTGGGCATTATACAATGATTCACCCACACCCAGAGCCTCCGACGACAATTAACATCGAGCCCCGCGTAAGAATCGGTAAATACCGTATATCAAACCAGGAAACGTCGACATTTTCCAGGCTCATCATGAAATAAACCCCAAAGATGTGTCTTAACATGAACAACACTCTGGGCAGATCTGCACCATCGCAACGCATGGTGATTATTCTCTGCCCTTCTTCTGGAAAATGCCAGGGTAAAGTCAACAGCAGTTATATCTTGAGTTATATCAAGCATAGATGTCTTAAGTTTTCATCATTTCCCTCTTAAAAAAAATAAAACAACAATAAAGAGAGACGATGGAAAAATCTACATGTATAATTACATTTTGGTAACTACAAAGTCAAGCGAGGTGCTTTATAGATAATAAAAGCGACAAGATCTCATCACACCCAAGTTTATTTTCATAGCCGTAAATCTGCTTCTGGTAAAGTTGCCGGAAAAGATTTTACTATTGAGTAATAATGGAAACAAAATAGCGCTTATTAAAGGGAAATGGGAACAAGGACTCATCGGATGCTGAAAGACAACAGAGAAAATCAGTTTGTTATTACCAAAGAGGAGAAAGAACTCTATTTTGCTGGTCCGAGATATCGGCAGCGAGACCAGTTGGTTATTAACAGAGATCCCACTTATTTTCCTAAACTGCAGCGTAGTTTCCGCGATGCTCATAAAAACAGCAATTAAAGACGCAGCTCTGGGGCTGCACCGACAGCGCCTTAGGGGACAAAACCCACCAGAACGAGAGCGTCCCCAGACCTATTCCTAATAATTTCTGAGGTCGGGAAATTCAAGTTGCTTTTCCAACCTAAATCCACCTGGTCATTAAAAAAACAAAATGGCAAGGAGCCGTGAAGATTATGATAAATCTACCTTCTGGGCGATCTCAGGAAAAAGGCAGAGGTGATGCTACCGGCTTTGTGTCTGCGTGGAGGATGGAGCTTGCGGAGTCGCCATAGACCTGGCTAAAACACGGAGGTTGGAAGCCTTCCCGAGGGACAGGCGGTGCTCCCGAGGAGGAATTCTTGTTGCAATATTAACGAGGGAGGAGACGGGACCGCTGGGGAGAAGTGAAATCTATTTTCCTGGCTGACACAGCGGGGAGAGTTTGGATAGCTCGAGAGCAAGGGGGTTACGCCGGACGATGCTGTTTGCCTTCAGGGCAGCCAAATTTGGGGCAGATCGGGAGATGCTTGTATGGATATGAATGTCTGAATTTCGATTGCAAGCAGGAGAAAGGATGGATTTTAATTGTCCAGCTGTAGATCCCAAGTAAAAAGAGCAAAGCATAACTCTGCCTGAATACGTACAGGCAAGGAAATAAAAATATCTGCTGCTGTTGTTTGCTGATGACAGCTCAGAGCATCTCCAGATGAGACTAAGTTTATACTGCGCAAGGTGCAGGGTTTATCATTATTATTATTACTATCATTATCATTATTATTATTATTACTAATTGCAGTGACCGTTTATACAGCAGCAGTGCCTTTTAACTACAAGTGGGATGCTCATCCCCCTATAGACACTAAAAGCGAGAGAGAAGAACGAGCAATCTGTCTCTAAATTCTCGTGTTCCAAACAAACAGTGGGAGAAAAAAAAAGAGAGAGATTACCCTGTTTGTACAGATGAGGAACAGAGATACAAGAAGATTTGCTGCAGGCCATGGAGGAAACCCATGGCAGAGCCAAAATTTTTGAGTTAGCTCGTCCAAATCTCAACTCACCACCTTATCTAGATGATCAGCCTAAGTTGGCTCCTGCCTAAGGCTCAGGTTTAGCCTAAGACTAGAAGCAGCCAAAAGCTCAGAGGAGTTCCAGATCAGGGCCACCAAATGTGTCGGGTGGTTGCCATGGGTTGAACTTCATGTACACATCTCATGGTCGGTGTCACCAGCCCAGCATCCAGCTGGCTCAGCCTGTCCCCAGCAGAGTTTTGGCAACCGGTAAAGCAGGAGGATTCTGGGTTGCACTGATACAGCCTAAATCACCCAAAAGGAGCTGGGATGGCTCTCTACAGCTACCTGAAAGGAGGCTGCAGCATGGGACATGTTGGCCTCCCAAGTAGCAAGTGGTAGGGTGAGAAGAAACGGCCTCAAGTTGCGCCAGGGGAGGTTGAGGTTGGATGTGGGGAACAATTTGTTCCCCAAAGGGCTGTGGGGCATTGGAACAGGCTGCCCAGGGCAGTGCTGGAGTCACCATCCCTGGAGGGGTTGGAAATACACACAGATGAGGTTCTCAGGGACATGGGGCAGTGCCAATGTTGGGTTAATGGTTGGACTCAATGAGCTTGAGGGTCTTTTCCAACCAAAATGATTCTATGATTCTATGGAGAGCTCACCTGGGAATTTCACTGAACCAAAGCACAACCATTTGGGCTTCCAGGGAGGGCTGGAAGAAAAATCCCAAAGGAAAAAAAACAACAGGGATAGTTGGAGAAGCCCGGAATGGCACCTCCTTGCATCCATGCTCAAAAAACGGCATCATTGGCAGCAAAAAGGGGTTTTTCAAAACATAAACAATTTTGGGGAAGAAACGAGAGCTGCATAGGAGCTGAAAATAAGCAGCAGCAAGTGGGAAAAAAAAAAAAAAAAGAGAAAGGATTAAAGGAGCCCGAAAGAAACAGCGAGCAGCAAATTGCAGGGAATTGTCAGGCAAACAATAAAAGGCTCCTCGCCATCTCCCTGCAACAGGCGAGTGGCACCGGGAGAAAGCAACCCACGACAAATGAGAGCGGCAAAAAGCGGAGACGGAGAAGGGGGGCAGAAATTTCAGACCCGGCGGATTTGTTAAGTGGTTATTTTCCCTCTGTCTTTGCAGAAGACAAAGGGGAGGTAAAGCTCCCCGAGACAGGGATTGTATTTCACTCCGCGGTCGAGGAGGCTTTCGAGTGGCTGCAGATAGTGGCAAGAAATGGTCCTAAAAAGATTAGAGCTCTTAAGGTAGGGCAAAATACTATAGCCAGACAACACACTCGAGTTTTAATGACAGTGGGGAGAGAATTGAGTGAAGCATTGTCTGCTGCCTTTAGGAAACCGAAAACTTAATTTGAAACAGCACAGACTAGAGCCGGGCTTTTCTCAGGAGAAAGGCTTTATTCCTGCCCTTTAAGCATCACTTTTTTATCCTTGACATATATTTTCCATTCATCGCTTTCCCACAACCAACACAGGTTTAGGAAGGGTCCTCTGTGTTTTTAGAGTGATTTGGATAACTTGCTTTTGAGCATCTCCCCAGCTGTCATTTGTTTTTGCTGCATCCCCTGTCAGGCTGTTATCCGTGTCCACAGATCCCGGCCGAGGGATAAAGAAGGAAAGCGGCTTCCTACAGATGTACAGGGAAAGTGCTGGAGAAGAAACTCACCCTGCATTCCCCAGATCTCAATCTCCAGACCACTCAGTGCTTCTCCTGCCTCCGTGATTCCCACACCAGCTTGCTAGTGGGGATGGGCCAGTTCCCAATGGGTGCAAACCAGCAGAGCTTCCATACAACTCATTTTATACTGGGAGTAAGACCAAGCATCACGTCCAGTCTTAAATCATAGAATCACAGAATGGTTTGGGTTGAAGGGACCTTCCCAGCTCCCCCAGTGCCACCCCTGCCATGACAGGGACATCTTCACCAGCTCAGGTTGCTCAGAGCCCCGTCCAGCCTGGCCTGGGATGTCTCCAGGGATGGTTCAGCCACCACCTCTCTGCCCAACCTGGGCCAGGCTCTCACCACCCTCAGGGACAACAATTTCTTCCTCATGTCCAGCCTGAATCTCCCTCCTTTAGTTTAAAACCATCACCCCTTGTCCTGTCACAACAGGCCCTGCTCAAAAGTCTGTCCCCATCTTTCTCACAGGCCCCTTTTAAGTCCGGAAAGGTGCAATAAGGTCTCCCCGGAGCTTCTCTTCTCCAGCTGAACACCCCAACTCTCTCAGCCTGTCCTCCCAGCAGAGCTGTTCCAGCCCCGGATCATTTCTTCAGTCTGCTCAATACCTGTTCCTTCCTCATGTCCAGCCTGAATCATCTAGTTTGGAAATGCCCCTTAAGATCATCAAGCCCAACAATAAACATAACACCGCCAAGACCACCACTGAACCACGTCTTGACTGGATCAGGGATTTTATGTCCTCCCCCCACCAGGCCGATGTGCAAAACAAAACCAGGGCGCCGCTTTGCCGCCAGCCTCAGGGCTGGGGACATCAGTGCTGCCCCCACTGACCCCTCCAGCAATGGGTGACACCGAGGTGGCTCTGCCATCCCTGTCTCAGCTCCCGCATCCCCCAGCTGGGGACTTTGGGCTGCAGAGACCCCCCTGACCTTGCCTGGGGCTCTGTTACTAAGAATAAAACGTGGAGGGTTGCGCTGCGGTGGGATAATTGCAGGGAAGCAGCTGCCGTAGCCCAGCGACCGCAGTAATTGGGCACGGACCATCCCGTAGCCAGGTTTCCCGTGCTATTATCCCCTTATTAATAGAAACCAAATCCACCTTTGCAGAGGCAGCACTGCGAGCCTGGAAATTACGGGGTGCAGGGCTGCAGGGAGGCAGCTGCGGTGTCTCTGAAAGAGCCTCAGCCCCTCGTCGCCCAAGGGACAGATCCTGGTGAGGTCCCCAGGGTGTCCCCACCCAAGCCAAATCCCAGCGCAAAGTCCCTTGTGGCCATTGGAAAGGTGACTATTAGACTCAGCCACACAGCAATTGCCCACATGCGAGTGAGATTAGGTCTGTTAATTAATTCAACCCCGCAGCAACCCTGCAAGGTATGGCAGGGAGTATTAATTTCATCTCCCAAGGAGGAAAACCGAAGGTCAAAAAGGCTTGAATTTCCCCTCACCCACACTGGTAGGGGACAGTGGGGACCACAAGCTGAGCATCCATGGATTTGGAGCTGGGGAATAACGTGGAGCATCATCACCACAGGGTGTCAAACGTGAAAGGTGAAGGTGAAAGTGGCAGCATCATTTTAAGGAGAATCAACCCATGACTCCCAGGCTCTCCTTGCTGGAAGGTGTGAAAGCAAAGCGCTGATTTCTGAGAAACCCGAGGACACGGTGAAAGTCTCTGCAGGGTCTTCCAGGACAGGACTTTAGGGTCAATACGGTTGCTTGGCTTTCCAGGGCCAGGACTAGCACAGGTTCTTGTTCCAGGCTGAGTTCCACTGTAAAGCTCAGCTTGGAAACAGCCCTGGATAAAAAAGTGTCCCTGGTCATGGCTTTTTCACTGGGTAAGCAGAGAGGAAGGCACGAAGCGTGAGCCAGTATTGAAGCTGGAAGGCAGATTACGCACAGGATAACACGTGGTTTGGTACATTTATTTCTTAATGCAGATAAGAAATGCAGGTCTATGAAGGTCTTCAGGACCATCTGAATCTCATCTCAAATCTGAGATTTGGTCTGAAACCCCTCCAGTGACATTCGCTTCCACCTCCACTCCCGACCTATGGTAGGCAAGGCCTAGCAGATGGAGTCCTACAGAACCGATTTTAACTATGAATGTTGTTAATACTCTCAAGAGCAGCGAAAGAATTCCCAGCCCACGGTATTTCCAAACTTCCCCATTTTTCCCCACCTCTTCTTCACCCAGGTTTTAATGCTTCCCATTTCAACGGCAATTAATATCCGCCTTTTTGAAGATGAATCAACCAGGCTTGCTACCAAGTGCTCGCGGAGTCAAATCAGCACAGATGTGCTGGAGAGAGCGATGCAGATGGTTTCTCCTTCCCCTGAAACTCGAGGCTTTGCTTTTACTCGACACCGCGGTGTTTTGCAGGCTGGGGATGTCAGGAGCACGTCCCTTCCCATCTGGCAAGAGAGAAGTCACCCCGTGAAAGACTAAAGCTGAGAGAGGAGACCTGAGTTGCCTCCTGCATTTTACAGCCCTTCTCCATCACTTTGTGAATGCCTGGTGCTGTTAAGCAGCTACGTGAGAGACGAAAAGCGTCGGGGAAAATAAATAATGCATAAATACCGAAGCGTTTTGCCAAGGCCACCTCCAGGATGGATCTGTACCCAGGTGCTCCCCTCCGGACGGCTGCCAGCTCCTGCCCTGGAGAGATGTCACTGGGAGTGAAATGGAGCTCCTGGGCAAGACGCTGTTTCCAAATGATGCATCGGAGAACCTTGCAGGTGACAGAAACTGTAATTGCTGTGATTAAACTTCACCGGCCCATTTCACCCCCCGCGAAACCTGGCTTGGCTGCTGATTTCAGCAGAAGCAGGATTGATGTCCCTACCCGGGGGGAGGTTGGAAGTGCTACAGGACAAAGCCCCGCTGTTGAGCAGAGGGTCCTGTACCCCTGGCGCCTCACGGATGCTCCATCTTCCGTGAGGACCTGAATAATGTCCTCCATCATCCCCAAAAGGAGTCCAAAACAGGTTGCAGAGAGCCAGCAGCCTTACAAAAAAGGGTCTCAGACCCAGTGTGAGATGCTACAGATGATGCGTAGGGGTTCAGGACATTGGCATCTTGTGCCCAGAGGCTGCAGAGACCTCAAGGAAGCTACTCTGCATCCACCAGCTCCATCACCATGTCCTGATTTCAACAGCAGCTGGGCCACACCTGCCTCTGTTATTCTCGGCAAACCCCTGAAAGCTTGATGGCTCTGGAGCAGTAGATAGATAATGTGTTGGTCACTTCAGTGCTTACAAGGGGCCTGTGAGAAAGATGGGGACAGACTTTTGAGCAGGGCCTGTTGTGATAGGACAAGGGGTGATGGTTTTAAACTAAAGGAGGGAGATTCAGGCTGGACATGAGGAAGGAATTGTTGTCCCTGAGGGTGGTGAGAGCCTGGCCCAGGTTGGGCAGAGAGGTGGTGGATGAACCATCCCTGGAGACATCCCAGGCCAGGCTGGACGGGGCTCTGAGCAACCTGAGCTGGTGAAGATGTCCCTGTCATGGCAGGGGTGGATGAGTTGGGAAGATCCCTTCAACCCAAACTGTTCTATGATTCTATCATTCAGATACATGGTAAGAATGTAAACTAAAAGGTAGCCAATGTGCTTGGATGCAGCCACGAACATGATGAGAGCTGCCCAGTCTTGTGGTGTGGAAAGCCAGCCTTGCCACTGAAGTCCACTTTGTCCTCTCCATGGGGTAAGAGGTGACATATCACCCCTGGATTGGGATTCCTGTCCTCCAGCAATGACACAGGACCATCCAACCTGACACACAAGGACACGGGCAGTGCCCAGGGTGCTGGGAGGTGATGGGCAAGAACGTGGTCCTGGAGTTGGTTGCTTCCAACCTTGTTGTGACGTACGAGTCATGGCAACCCCCTGACTCACCGCTTTGGCCTGAAAAGCAGCTGAAACATCCCCAGCAATGCACTTTGCAACCCATTAAACCTCTCCTATGTCTGCTGTGGATGAGGGCTGGAGGAGTTGAGGAGACACAGAACATGGCAGAACACACAGGGATGCTGCAGAGACTCCTAAAATGAGATGCACCCAGACAGTCTAACACCTCTGCCAGGAAAAGAAACCAACACGCCTGCTAGGATTAGAACCAGCTACAGAGGTTGAAGATGTTGCTTGAGAAATATTGGTTATAGCTGTGTACATGCATTCACCTTATTACTTTTCTCTAGCAGGAGATGATAAAGCAACCAGGAAAAGAGGAGAAAAATACTCTCCTTGTTTAGCACAAAAATATAGGTAACAATTATTAGGCAATAATTGATTCATCCGATACTTTATTAACTGGAGTTGGGCTGTGCAAGTGACAGGCTCGGCAGCAAGCCTTTCATCTGACACGTTATTAAAGGCTCTTTTTCTGGCTCCGAAAGGCAGTGGCTGGCAGATCAAAGGTCAGACATTTCAAGGAGTAAATTGGTTTAATGTGGCTGCAGATAGCCTCACAAAAACCTAATAAATATGCAGCGAAATGTAAGGAGAGAAAATTGTGGACAAGAGAGACAATTACTTTGAAACCAGGATAAGAGCAGCACGGGCTCAAATTAATCAGCGTTCGGGCTCCTTCTCTCTGTCTCAGGATTTAGTATTCAGAGCAGGAGCCCAGTGGTTGATGGGGTGTGTCGGGGGGAAAAACTCGTACCCAATGCCAAAACCTACCGGGGGAAGATGCTCAAACTTGAGCTGCAGCCGGGATGGTGGTGTGAACCACCACGGGTTCCTGGCTACAATGGGAATCCACCTGTGACCCACAGCACAGGACACACACGGACCTGCTGGAGAGGGGACAGAGAAACCACAGGAATGATGCGAGGCTGGAACAGCTCTGCTGGGAGGACAGGATGAGAGAGTTGGGGTGTTCAGCTGGAGAAGAGAAGCTCCAGGGAGACCTTATTGCACCTTTCCGGACTTAAAAGGGGCCTGTGAGAAAGATGGGGACAGACTTTTGAGCAGGGCCTGTTGAGATAGGACAAGGGGTGATGGTTTTAAACTAAAGGAGGGAGATTCAGGCTGGACATGAGGAAGGAATTGTTGTCCCTGAGGGTGGTGAGAGCCTGGCCCAGGTTGGGCAGAGAGGTGGTGGCTGAACCATCCCTGGAGACATCCCAGGCCAGGCTGGACGGGGCTCTGAGCAACCTGAGCTGGTGAAGATGTCCCTGTCATGGCAGGGGGGGCACTGGGGGAGCTGGGAAGGTCCCTTCACCCCAAACTGTTCTATGATTCAAGCACAGTGAGGGTTTTTGGTGCTGAATCTCACAGGGAGCCCTTGGTGTGACCAAGCTGCATCACATCCCCATGGGGACACCCACGTCCGAAACCCCAGAGTTCAGTGGTAAAAGCCGAACACAGAGGGGTTTGATTGTAAGAACTGATGCTTTTAGCTCATCTCCTTGTTTTTCACTTATCTCCTGAATTTTCAGAAGCATACCTCATTTATTTTTAAACTCCATGAAGTTGTGTCTGGATATTTTGGGGGGTTTTTTTGTTTGCATTCCTTGAAATGCATTAACTCAAATAACCTCCAAAGGCAGGATTTCTTTGCTAAAAAGTCACAGCTACACTCCTTTAATCAAAGGTGAGAAAACACCCGCTCTGGTTCTCTAATCTGGAAAGGGACTTCCTGCACAAAAACAAAGCGCGGTATTTCCAGTACAGCTGGAAACCAGAGTGGAGGAAACAAAGCATTAAAAAAGTGCCTTTTCTGCTTCGGAGAAGCAGATAAGGGCAAAACCTCTTTGTATTCCCTTTGCAGGTCACTTTCCCCAGCTGTGTCACCGTGTCCTGGTGTGATTTATCGTGGCCTCACGAGATTGCCTGGGAAGGATCAAGCTGCACAAATGTGCCAGAGACTTAGCAAAGCTGGGCTTTGCCTTCTCACCCACATGGGGACTTTCCACCAGCACAAAAAGTTTGGGACCCAAGGGCCAAATTGTGTCATCAGCCTTGTTGTCGCACAGCCTGGAGCAGCACGGATGGATGAGACCCATCTACCCCACCATGTCCCTGTTGGTGGCTTGTCACCGGCTGTGTCCCTCTGCCTAGGACTGGGTTGCACCCAGGACACCGCTATTACCTCCCTGGTGAGGAAACTTCATGAGAAAACTTGGGGTTGGAGCAGAGTGGGGACAGTTGGTGCCACCTGTGTCCTGCTAGACATGGGACACTTCAAGAAGAACCCACACTTCATGGAGAATCAACAGTTCAAGGAGAACCCACAGTTCAAGGAGAACCCACACTTCATGGAGAACCAACAGCTCAAGGAGAACCAACAGTTCAAGAAGAACCCACACTTCATGGAGAACCAACAATTGAAGGAGAACCAACAGTTCAAGGAGAACCCACACTTCATGGAGAACCAACAGCTCAAGGAAAACCAACAGTTCAAGAAGAACCCACACTTCATGGAGAACCAACAGCTCAAAGAGAATCAACAGCTGAAGGAGAACCCACACTTCATGGAGAACCAACAACTGAAGGAGAACCAACAGCTCAAGGAGAACCAACAGTTCAAGGAGAACCCACACTTCATGGAGAATCAACAGCTCAAGGAGAACCAACAGTTCAAGGAGAACCCACGACTCAAGGAGAACCACACACCTCATGGGTCACCCACAAGAAGAACCGATGGGACACAGGCCACTGCACTTGCAACCCACACAGGCGGCTCTTGCCTCAAGTTATTTGTGTGTTGTATCGCTCTGCCATAAATCAAGAGTCCTGACAGTGTAATTTGTATCCGGGGAACCCGGAGCAATTACAAAATCAGCCCAAACACTATTTGTTTCACAAGATTTTTGCCCTTAGTTAGCACGGTCGTTCTGCTTTAATTACACTGTAATTAATTGCAACAAAACTGTTTGGAAAGTGTGTGTGCAAGGCAGAAAGGCTGCAATATTGCAATCTGCCTGCTCCTCTGCAGCCAGGAGCGAAAAAATCTCTGATTCTTGTTTGGTAGAATACTTGTCAGTCATTTTTTCACCCCATAACCAGAGCATCTCCAAGTCTTCTCAAAAAAAGATCAAGACCCATGGAAGGTCTTACTTTACATGCAGGGAAATTAGGGCACAGAGGAGCTAATCTCTTTCAGAAAGGGCTAAGAGTGCAGGACTAGCCAGAAGTGAACCAAGCTTGGGCCTGGATGTAAATCACAACCTTTTTCTCCACCCTGCGATGCTCAGATGTTCTCATGTTCCCTTGCAGCTCCCAAAGCCACCTAGCACCTTGAACTATAGAATAGTTTGGGTTGGAAGGGACCTTCAAAGCTTACCCAGTCCAACCACTACCATTCTCACCCAGATGAGGACCAGCCCATGGAGAAGGTTGTCTCATCCACCACCTCCCTAAAGACAAGGGAACAATATCTGCTCATGGCACAGGGACCTGATGATAAAGGAAAGCAAATCTGACCCATTTCTTTCACAATCTGTCCTCTTTTAGTATTTCCAGTGTCTCGCCATGGCATGGAGGTATCAATCCTGACTGAGGTGGACCTTCAGGTCTCCTTCCAGCTGCCATTCAGTCTCTCAGTGCAGACTATAAAAGTGGCTGTAACGCAATCACTGGGCAGCCGCTGGGAAACGAGAAGTCGCCAAATGCATCTGAGGTTGCCTCAAGTTTCATCCCCCAACCGATTATTTCTGTGCAAGAAAGGCAGCAGCACCAGGAGTCTGCATCCCTGCAAGGCTGGGCAGAAGGTCTGGACCACCAGCAAGCAGCCAGGGCAACAACTTGCCCATAGGGCAAGGGGGAATATTTCCCATTTCTAAATTGTTCAACATCAACAATAAAAATATTCTTCTTCTTTTTATCTAAATACCTTAAAGAAAGAATATGCTTCTTTGCTTTTCTTTCCTCTTTGCTGTTTTCTTTTTTCAGCCTCGCCTCTCCTCCAGTTTCCTCTTGAGAGGCCATCAAGCCATCTCACCTCCATTTTGGTGGTAGCAGATGGAACAATTTGCTCCAAAACACGGGAGAACAGTAACAGAGAACAAGAACAGTGATGAGAACATGAACAGTGAGGAGAAGATGAACAGTGATGAGAACATGAACAGTGAGGAGAAGATGAACAGTGATGAGAACACAAAGAGTGAGAAGAACATGAACAGTGAGCAGAACATGGTGGATCAATGATTGGACTCAATGATCTTGAGGGTCTCTTCCAACCACAATGATTCTATGATTCTACCATCACTGGTTAGTCACTCAATGATGTGCTCAGACGCCATGTGTTCCTGGAGGCACCACCAGCCTCCAAATTGCTCCCCAGCATCCCAGAGCCACAGCCATGTTAGGGAGAAGAGCCCAAAGTTTGCGTCAAGGCAGCAGTCCCAGCACAGGGGGTTGTGAAGCCGGCTCTCCAGATGCCCATCTGGCACTGTGGTGGACACGCTGTACAGACACCCCAAGGTGGAGGTGAGGATGATCCCGCTTTGAGGAGATCACTGAAGACAGAAGGTGGCCATGGATGGGGCAGGCAGCAGCAGGGGGACCAAAGGCAGCAACAAAATGATTTGGATTAATCAACAGCAGCAACTCTGGAAGATCTGGCTGATGTAGGAGACCTCCCAGACACATGCCTAGAGAGCCTGGGGTTTGGCAAGAGAATCTGCTCCATCAGCTTCAACTCACCTTGGCAAAAGGTGCCCAGATACCATGGTGACAGGCTCGGTGGGGATAAACACCGAACAAGGGTGTGGGTTGTTTGCATAGTTAGGAAGCTGGCTGGTCTCCATCCCTCCACCCTGCCTCCTCCCAGCCGTGCCAGGATCTCAATCCAAAGTGGTCTCCTACCTCCTCCTGGGCTGGCTCATCCACAAGCACTTCCCAAACTGGTTCCCACAGGGTAGGGCAGGGTTGGGGATGGCCACCTCTCCCCGAACCCTGGGAGAAGAAAGCAATTTGATGGTCCCACCATCAACATGCCCACCTGGACCCACATGTAGCGTTGAGAAAAGGGAATGGAGCTGGGGAAGGGGCTGGAGCACAAGTGTGATGGGAGCGGCTGAGGGACCTGGGGGGTTCAGCTGGAGAACAGGAGCTGAGGGGAGACAGGGACACAAAGAAACGGCCTCAAGTTGCGCCAGGGGAGGTTGAGGTTGGATGTGGGGAACAATTTCTTCCCCAAAGGGCTGTGGGGCATTGGAACAGGCTGCCCAGGGCAGTGCTGGAGTCACCATCCCTGGAGGGGTTGGACAGACACACAGATGAGGTTCCCAGGGACATGGGGTAGTGCTAGGGTTAGGTTATGGTTGGACTTGATGATCTTAAGGGTCTTTTCCAACAGAAATGATTAAAAATGACTCTATGATTCTATGGAGATGGTAGAGACCTCTCATGGTGCAAGACATCATCTCCTCCTCTTCTGCAGCTGCCAAGCACATCCAGCCCCTTGCAAAACCACCGGCTGGGATGTGCCATCCTTCCTCCCCACCCAAAAAAGCACTCATGACCATCACGCAACCACTCCTTTGGGGCAAGGACATCTTTTTGAGGGACAAGGAACACAGCAACCCAACAGCAGTGAGAAATAAATCCACAACTAAGGCAAGCTGCTCACACGAGAGATAGTTGAAAATTCTGCAGACCTGTGAGCAATGTTGCCATCGGGCATGTGGCTCCTCTCAAGCTTCCAGTAAGGAATAAAATAAAGGTCTGACTAATATACAGAGGCCTCCAAATCATTCCTGGCAGAAGCATCCCAGTCCCGGATCCCCTCCCTCTATTCATCCCTAAAGCTCTCAGCCAAAGGAAAATAAACCGGGCAGCTCCTTCACTGACCCGCGCCCTTCCAGGCTGCCCCATCCACTCATTACAGACCAATTTAATAGTGTAATATGTATTTTTAAAAATATAAATGTAAATACTATATTAATTTATAATATATATTATATTTATACATAAACATAGGCATTTGTGCAATGGGACCTGGCGTGATGCTGCATCCCCGTTCTGCTGGGAGGGCAGGGCTCAGCTCTCCCATTGCTGTCCCCTGTGCTCAGATCATACACACACACTCCATAACCCCCCGTTTCAATGCCGTCTGAGACCCTCCACCTTTTCTAATTCCTTCCATATTTACAAAACCATTCTGCCGGCGATGCTTAATGGCAATGAGAGCAGGACTACGAACCGGGGAGGGAAGACTTCGGTGTTTTGGAAACAATTATAATTGCTTGCTATTTAATTAAGAGCAATAGCGCCGAAATCATGTCAGTGAAACTTGCCACTTATTTATTAATTAGAGGAGGAATTTCAAAGGAGGATAAGGGAGTGAGGTGCCGGACAGCCCCGGGCTCGCTGGAAAATCCCAGCTTGGGATGGCTTACGCTTGCTCAGTGCTCAAACACGCCGGCTTTGACTCCTGGCACTTCAAGTAAACACCGGCAAGCAGAAGCGTAAAATGGGTTTTAAATCCCGCCTGCTCTGGAGCACAGGTTTGAAATGTCCTTTTTTTTGCGGTGGTGGGGGTGATGAAAGCTTTAGAAGACCAAGGAAAGATGGCAGAGCATCTTATCTCCCTTTCCAGGAGTTATTTGCTGGGCTGTCCTGGGGTGGATACACCAAGATAGACACCGAGAAGCCGGCAAAAGGTTTGTCCGCTGGTGTGGGGTGCTGGAGATGCTGAAGGCATCGAGGGCTGGTTTGTGCCCACGGTATCTGCTCCCTGCGACCAGTGCTCAGATAGACCTGCTCTGCGAACTTCAGGCTTGGTCCTCAGACCAGATAGACCTCAGTTGCCTTGGCTGCTCCCAACCTCCAAACCCTCCCGGGAGCAGAAACCTCCACCCAAGGTGGGGAAAAAGAATCCCACTCGCTCTCTTTCCCTCAAATATTGCACCTGGGTGAAGGTGGCCGCCACATCCCCTTTTCGAGGACGGAACGAGTTGCGGGTCCCCCCCCCGCGCGACGGCGCCAAGTGTTTCCATCCGCCCGATGCGCTCCGGAAAGCAACGCCGGGATGGCCGAGCGCCGGTTCCTCCTCTGCCCAGCACATTCCTCCCCTCCTGTTTTCATTCAGCCCAACCTTAAGCAAAACCCCGGCTGTTGTTTTTTCTATCAGCAGCGCGGCTCTGGGAATTACCTACACAGGGTCACGGGAGATGGGGAGGGGGTTTGCGCTGCTGAAATAGCGTTTAATCTCAAGAAGGAGCTGTTAAAAATATTAAAGCTTAACTGCGTATACCATACCGTCCTGCTGCGTCCCGCTTGCTTGTAAAGAAGCAAAAATTGCCTGAGATAGACTGAGATTTAAACCCAAACGCCAGGTAGGGGGTCTCCAAATAAAGCACCTCCTGTAATCCCCGCTTGCAGCACGGAGCAGGTCAGCTTGAGCTGGGCTTAACCCCGCACTGAGCAGCAGCCTCATCCCGACCACACTTCCCAGCCTGTCTTTAATCACAATTTCCCTGCCAGCATCAAATCTACTGAGACATTTTAACTATTTAAGAGAAGGAAGCTTGTTGCGTTTTTTTTCAGCAAGTTTTCTGCAAAGAACTGAAAGAAAAACGGCTTTAAAACAAATATTAAGAAATAAGTGTTTTAAATATATAGCATAATATAACACAACATAATATTGCAGTAAATTATATTAAGTTATATTATAAATATTAATCATCTCCCTCTTCCGAGCCCTTCTGCATACCCAGCAGGAGATGTTAACAGATGTTTTTTCACACTGATATTTCCTATCTAAAACAAACAAATAACTAAGCTGGATTTACAATTAAAAAGAAAACAACTCAGCAAATTGAGAGGTTGTTTCGTACAGGTGTTGATACACAGCCAAAATCTCCGGGGTTGGTAAAGACACAAGATACCAAGCAGGGAAATCAGAATCACAGGTTCGAGTTCAACCGGCAATTAAAAACGCATATAAATGGAGACAGATTGGTACAAAATCGCGGCGACGCACCCAAGATTTTTAGCACGAACACGATCAGCCTCCGAGCACGGAATTCAACGCCTTCCCCTCCCCTCAATAAAAGCCTTGAATGGGGGAAAAGCAATTAAAAAAACCTGCGTATTTTGGAAGTGGAAAGCAGAGCATCCGACCCACCTTCCCGCTCCAGGTGCCGACCCTCGTCCTGCCCTTGCCCGCCTGGGGAATCCGGCAGCGGCGGCGGCTGCAGCCGAGATTTGTCATTGATTTGTGTGCAGAAAGTTAAGCCTTTCTAGGAGCGGTTGGGAGAATTCACTCCCACCACTCCCTCTAAACCAAAAGTATTTGGCACAGAGCCCTCCTCGTCCACCTGTATTATTAAGGTCTAAAAAACACGCAGGACACGGACCGATTTAACCGGGATCTTTTTGTGTTTCTTTTTTAAACAGGCACACAAAGTTCTTTGGAAAGAAGAACTTTCTTTTTGTTTTAAATCTCGTGTTTTGTTCAAGCAGATTTATCGCATCTTTTTTGCTTTAAGCCTTTCCCTGGTGTAACCGCTGACCCCTGACCATCGATCTGCTGGTTTTGCACCCACCGAGGTGACCCCACAGGTGACTTTACTCCTGATTTGCTCCACTTCCCCTGCAAATCATATACAACTGGGACAAGGTAAACCTGGGGGGGTGGTGCAAACCTCTTTTGGAAAAGAACCGGGTATAATTTAACTAAAAAAAATCAGGTTTTGCACATGAATGACCCAAGAAGATGAAGTCAAAGCATCTACAACAGTGGGGTCTGCTCACCCGAGTCCCCCGTCACTGTGTTATCCAGGTGACAAGACCCCAAATTGGGTGTCCAATCCATGGAACAAGTGACTTTAAAACCCTTCCCAAGTGCCCAACGTGGGGCTTCAAAGCGCCCCCCACCCAGCACCCAGATTTGGAAGCCACCTCCTGGTCACCTCAGCTGCGCCCACACGGCCAAGGACCCCATGTCACACCCACCTCCTGTGGTCCCCGTCCATGGGGACGTCCCCAGCAGAGGAGTCAGCCCGGCTCAGCAAAGCGTGTCACCTCCACCTCCACGACCCGCCTAGCCTGGCTAAGCCCGGCTTGCCAGCATGCGCGCAACGCCAAAGGCTTGGCCACTGTATTGAGTGATAAACCACAGGTTTCTTCCTCTTCTCCTTGGGTGTCCCAGGGATCAGCTCATTCTTGAGATTCTCCCCCAAATTAAGCAGCCACATCTCTGAGCATCAAGTCAAACACCACATTAAATAAAATACTAGTTCCTTTCTGGCACAGGTGTTATGACAATGAGGAAATATGGATGTTTTCTTTTGTTAATACAATAAATCCGATGAGAGCAGCTGGACACGGAGTTCCACCTAACATGCCCTTCTGCTGGTTTCCCTTTAAAGAAGCACATTAAAGAAACCCCAAAACACAACCAAAATTGTTTATACAAGAGAAACCTTTCTGAAGCACGAGGCAAAATCAAGTGTAAGATAGCTCGGGGCAACCTGGCACTCCCAGACACGGTTTGGAGGAGCTCTGTGCTCAGAACACGGTTACTTTTCAAACTTCTATTACACGCTTTTTTGGTCTGTAGGGAAAAAAAATCTGCTGCTTCCATCCCCACACCCAAACCGCTATCTGCAGCTCTTCTGACTACTGGGTTTCTAAGGAGTGTCTGGGTAAATCAGTACATGGAGTTGGTGCGAACAATGTGTCTGGCCCCAGATAAGGGGAAAGGAAAACTTGGGCCGCATCCAGCGACTGCCGAGCCGGCGCGGAGAGCAACACCAGTTGCCACCCACTTTTCCTGGTAGTCCCAGAGCTGTGGGATGGAAGCACCCATCCAACCGCCCACCCCGACAAGCACAAAATCAAGCGACTCTTTGTTTCCCACAAAAAGTGCCCTTTTTTGTTGTTGTTGGGTTTTTTTATCCCAATCTAAATGGGTTGCCCCCATCAAAGCTGATCCGTTGAAGGAACAATTATGTCCGTCCCATGATACTGAAGAGCATTGTTCATGTTGCTCCTTCAAAGATGGTTTTATGGAAAGTCTCCAGCACCACTGAGGTGCTGGAGCGTGTCCAAAGAACGGAGCTGGGGAAGGGGCTGGAGCACAAGTGTGATGGGAGCGGCTGAGGGACCTGGGGGGTTCAGCTGGAGAACAGGAGCTGAGGGGAGACAGGGACACAAAGAAACGGCCTCAAGTTGCGCCAGGGGAGGTTGAGGTTGGATGTGGGGAACAATTTCTTCCCCAAAGGGCTGTGGGGCATTGGAACAGGCTGCCCAGGGCAGTACTGGGGTCACCATCCCTGGAGGGGTTGGACAGACACAGAGATGAGGTTCTCAGGGACATGGGGCAGTGCCAGGGGTGGGTTAATGGTTGGACTCAATGATCCTGAGAGCCTCTTCTGAGCAAAATGATTCTATGATTAAAAATGTCCCCAAATTCTTGCTAGCCAAACCCAACATTTTCAAACAGAAGAACACGTAGGTGCGGAGGCAGTGACAAACAAAAGGCTGAAGGAGCTGGGGCTCTTGAGCTTGGAGAAGAGGAGACTGAGGGGGGACTCATTCATGGGGATCAATATGGAAAGGGTGAGTGTCAGAGGATGGAGCCAGGCTCTTCTGGGTGACAACCAGTGACAGGACAAGGGGTAATGGATTCAAACTGGAACACAGGAGGTTCCACTTCAATTTGAGAAGAAACTTGTTCCTGGTGAGGGTGTCAGAGCCTGGCCCAGGCTGCCCAGGGAGGTTGTGGAGTCTCCTTCTCTGCAGACATTCAAACCCGCCTGGACACCTTCCTGTGGAACCTCAGCTGGGTGTTCCTGCTCCATGGGGGGATTGCACTGGATGAGCTTTCCAGGTCCCTTCAACCCCTGACATTCTGGGATTCTGTGATCTCAGCGATGATTTTGAGTCCAAAACCACTGCAGATCAGCAGGTCCCCTGGAAATTATTCACCGTTTCCCATGTGAAATTGGTTCTTGTTTTTTTCATCATCATTAACTGAGCGATGAATGGGTCTCCCAGACTGCAAAGAAGAGACGCTCAACTACGTCTGACAGGGTGTGAAATAAGAATAGCAGAAGAAAAAAGAAGAAAGGGTTGTGCCAGAGCCCATCTCGGTTCACAATCACAACAGAAAACACCTAGTGAAAAAAATAACAGAAAGGCTTGTAATGATTGCTTATCCCATGTCAGGAAAGCTCTAATTACAAGTATATTGAATTGAAAGCTTTTCAGAAGAAAGAGTACTTGAAAGATGCTCATTCAATCAGAAAAATAAATGATCATCGAATTTAAAGATTTTCATGGGCCAAAATAAAATTTTGACACAGTTTTGTTTTCTACAGGTTTGTTTTTTGTCTGCTGTTGTTAAAAATAAAACATGTTTTGTGGATTTTTGCAATTTTTTTCTTTTCGAACCTGAGTTTTTTGGGCTGGTTTTAAATTTTTGCTAAAGTCCTATAATCAGCTTCAGTGAACCCAGGTCTCTGAGAGCCAGAGGAAGATAATTCCTGCAACAAGATTTGCTGCACCAGCCACATCTTTCAAAGCAAAATTATCTCCTTCCTCAAACATCCCTGTTTTGCTACCAAAAACTGTTGACAAAAAAGAAAAAAAGGACTTTTTTCCTGCTTCATTTTGGTAAGAAATAAACCCCAGAACCATATCCCCCCCGCCAAATCTCACAGAAACTGCGTGCAAATGGGAAATTTGGAAAAGCCTGACGAGGTTTCCTCCAACGTGTTTATCCCACACATGGTGTATCCCCCTGTTAACTTCAACACCGCTCCTCAGGTATTAAAGTTAAGCCTTGCCTAAGTGCTTCCAAATGTTGGCTTTATTTTAAAGCTGACAGAGTAAGTGGAAGGGAGAGATGTGAGCCCACAACCTTCATTTCTAACACCTTATTGCTGGTGACCACCAGGTCAGGAGGAAGGATGAATTATGAATTACCAGGTACTGGGCAGATTCACTGGTCCAGCTTAATTGTACATGCAAAGCTGCTCTTATAATTTTCCCAGATGAAAAGAAAATAAAAGCTCTGAAGCACACCAGTGAAAACCAATGTTCATTAAGCGTTTTGCTAAAAAAATCCAGCTGGAGTCCCAGTGATTTCACATTCGAAACCATAATGGTTCATAATCCAGATCGATCCTAAAGGATCTCCAGTACTTTGCCTAACCTGGTTGGTGGAACTCTGTGAACTTCAGTGGAAATCGGGTCATTTCTGCTACCTGGAGATTTCATTGAGAAATGAAAACATAGTCTTAATCCACAGCTCCCACCCCTCAATCCACAGCTCCCACCCCTTAATCCACAGCTCCCAGTCTGTAACCCACAGCTCCCAGTTCTTCTTGCTCCCCTGCAACTTCACGGTGACACAAGGGAACGAGAATGATCCCACGTTAGCAAGAATGCGACCAAACTTCTCTACAAACTTTGAATTAAACCTGTATTTTGCTTGGGAAACATTTACCTTTTCCCCACTGGGTCTTATTCTCCGTCTAATGAAAGAAGAAGTCGGGCAGAGCTGCTGCCTGGGCAATCTCTTGCGTGGTGGGAAAGATCATCTCCAAGGGCAACAGATTAGAATTCTACAATGGTAAGGAGGAGGTTACCAGCAGGTAACGAGTCATAGAACCGTAGAACCATAGAATCATCTTGGTTGGACAAGACCCTCAAGATCATCAAGTCCAACTGCTACCCCACCCCTGGCACTGCCCCGTGTCCCTGAGAACCTCATTTCTGTGTCTGTCCAACCCCTCCAGGGATGGTGACTCCAGCACTGCCCTGGGCAGCCTGTTCCAATGCCCCACAGCCCTTTGGGGAAGAAATTGTTCCCCAGGTCCAACCTCAACTTGAGGCCGTTTCTTTGTGTCCCGTCACTTGTTCCTTGGCAGACGAGACCAACCCGCTGTCACTCCAACCTCCTTTCAGGCAGTTGTAGAGAGAAGATAGGAACCAAGACTAACACTTCAGTCCTTCCTTCCTCTTAATCAGAAAAGATTTTCAAGTGTGATTGTGTTTTTGCAGGGCTGGGACTGGGCGAGGGCTACTAAAAAATGATTGCAGGTTGAAGCCTAAGCACAAATGGATTTTAATAATTAAAGGCAAGATGTGGATGGAAGAACCACTTTGCAGAGCTCAATGGGTTGGCACAGAGTTTTACTGGAGGTACCTCTCCCACCCCATAGCAGCTGAAGTTGGGTGAGATGAAGACCTCCAGGGAGGTCCAGACCACTTGGGGCTTCTGAAAATCGACCTTACACTCGTCAGCAACCCCAACGCCAAAAAACCTTCCTATCACCCCAGAACAAACATGAGATGGGTGGTAAAAAACATAAGTGACAGGCTGCCCAGGGAAGCTGTTGAGTCACCATCCTTGGAGATGTTTAACAGACATACAGACAATGTTCTTAGGGACATGGTTTAGTGCTGGAGTTAGGTTGTAGTTGGACTCGATGATCTTAAAGGCGTCTTCCAAGCAAAATGATTCTGTAATTCTATAAATAAAATCTGCTGGAGGATGAAAGGGAGGTGGTGGAGAACATCCACAAAGACCCAGACCCTAGTGATGGCCGCAGATTGGGGCCTGGTTTCCACCGCAATCACTTCTAAGCTCCTTGCACAATTCACAGCCCCAGCACAACTGCTACATGCAGCTTTTGAAACGTGTTCCTCATAATTTCTCCACAGGTTACTTTTCTTTGCAACCACAGAAAATGAGCCACGACTCCTTGCTGGGTCTGCTCGTGCTATCCCACCTATGACTGCGATAAGGACGAAGAAGTGAATTAGAACTGTTTTGGCTGGAAGTCCAACCATACCCTAACTCTAGCACTAAACCATGTCCCTAAGAACATCATCTAAATGCATTTCCAACCCCTCCAGGGATGGTGACTCCAGCACTGCCCTGGGCAGCCTGTTCCAATGCCCCACAGCTCTTTCTGGGAGTAATATTTTCCGAATATCCAATCTAAACCTCCCCTGGCTCAAATTGTCCATCACAGCCAGCGTGCCAGCCTCTGGGTGCTGATAACCCTCTGCCCAGACCACTCGTTTTCATTTCCACAATCCAGAAAGTTACCCAGGAATAAGAAATTGAGCAGAAGGTCCCTGATGTGGGTGGAAAACAGAGAAAAGACCTCATTTGCTTTCCAAAGCTGTGGATCAGGCTGCAGCTCCTTGCAGAATATCGCATTAATAGCGAGAGGCAAATGAAACATTTTACTTCTCCTAGCTGAAAAAAATAAATGCGGTTGACCTGATTTACCTTCCTGATAACGTATTTTAAAAATACTCCCAGGTTGAGGACTTCGCCGGCTGAGATTTCATATGAAATGAGGCTGTTTATGTCACGACCGCAACCTTCAGAAAAATGCCCCTTTAGATGGGAAAGCTCACAAGACCCTGAGGTATAATGATCTCGGCTATATCAATAACCACATTTCGGCAGATTCATTATCTGCTGGCTGGCCTGCCCAGCCGAACAGCGAAGCGTTGCAGCGAGAAAGGAAAACACTGAATTCAGCCGTTCTTCCCGCAGGAAAAAAAAACACATATAAAAATGACATTGCAGGTCATTCTTTTGCTTAGTAAAAGCCAAGCTTTTTATTTCCTCTGCTTTCAGGCTGCGCTCGGGAGGGAGGACCTGAGCTCCACGCGATATCGAACACAACCGATCAAACTCCCTTTACTGGGTTCAAGAGTATTTTCCTTCATGTCTCGCATCTTCACCACCCGAGCATCCTCATCCCTTGTTGTCCCAAACTTTACCGTAGAACATTTTTCCTTATGAGGAAAGGCTGAGGGAGCTGGGGCACTGGAGAAGAGACTGAGGGGTGACTCATTCATGGGGATCAATATGGAAAGGGTGAGTGTCAGGAGGATGGAGCCAGGCTCTTCTGGGTGACAACCAATGATAGGACAAGGGGTAATGGGTACAAACTGGAACACAGGAGGTTCCACTTCAATTTGAGAAGAAACTTGTTCCTGGTGAGGGTGTCAGAGCCTGGCCCAGGCTGCCCAGGGAGGCTGTGGAGTCTCCTTCTGTGCAGACATTCAAACCCGCCTGGACACCTTCCTGTGGAACCTCAGCTGGGTGTTCCTGCTCCATGGGGGATTGCACTGGATGAGCTTTCCAGGTCCCTTCCAAACCCTGACATTCTGGGATTCTGTGATTCCTTTGGCTATTTCACCTGATTTTCACTCAGTTATTCAAGATTTTAGCATCCGTACTAACTCTATGCACAGATTTCAAACCATACTTGATAGGAAATCGAGGATAAAAAACAAAGTTATTTCATGGCGGTATTTTCAAGTAACAGGGTCGTTATGATTGTGTATTATGCCCTCCAGCTTCATACAAAACAAAATACTTCACCCAGTAATTTCTGCCTGCCCTCCAGCACTTAGAAGCAGAGGCAACCTTGGTTGAAAGATTTCAGATCAGAGGAGCCTTACCCTGACCCTTGGCAAGTGTTTTGAGCACTTTATTAGTCTCAGTATTAAAAACGTGGGGCAACAAAACGTGCCTGCTATCCATGTCCACCCTCCACACCCCCAGACCTCACCACCAGACTCCACTTTACTCTGTTCAACCAAGAATAATGCAAAATACAGGCAAAAGAAAAACCCAAACAAACACTGAACCCAACCATGATCCCCTGATTTCCTACGTCAAGCCCACCAAGTGCAACTGGATTGTCCTTCCAAGAGCATGAGATTGGACTCATAGTGGGAAAAAATGGTGTGTGGGAAACCCATCCTCATCTCGCAGAAGGTGCGAGAGAAACAGCAAATGAAGAGGATTTGATGAACGTGGGTTATTATTTAAGAAACCATGGGCAGGAGGGAGCTGGGGAGATGGAGAAAAGGAAAAGGGCAAAGGTGGGAGGAAAAAATAGCAGCTACATCTTCTACATCTCTTCTACGTTGCTGTCTCGCAAGCAGTCACAAACGGCTAAAGAGAGATGAGGGCTTGTCCATCCATGGGTAAGTAACCTAAAATTGGCGTGTTGACACACAAAGAAATAAATATTAAGACATAGGATGTAACGACTTTAAAAAATCTGAAGGTTTTGGGGTCAAATCTCATCCTTTGTGGGAGGGCTGGGAGGCGTCTGATGGCTTTAGAGCTCTTGGAGGTGGCCCAGTGGCTCAGCAACACAGATGGGCAACAGCAGAGCAATTAAATAATCCCTCCTTAATAAATGCAAAGAGATGCAGAGGAATTTCTGCTCCTCAGGCACCTTCCGGGGTCCTGAACTGTGTCAACCCGCCAGCACTGGGGACAGCACGGTGGAGGCCTCTGCTCTGTGCACGGCCGCAAAGCCAACAAGATGTTCGGCTCCATATGGAAAGGGACCGCAAATACTCCTGGAAATATCCTAATGCCTCAGTATAAATCAGCAGAGCAACCTCAGATGGGGAGAAGAAGTAATGATGCAGAAAAGGCAAGAAGCATTCAATCAATATTTCTGCTCCGCGTTGGGAAAGAAGCAGGACAAGGCGCTCGGATCGCGCTCGGAGGATGAAGTGCTTTCCACTCCATTAGTAACCAAGGAGGTTGTTAAACAGCATCTACTAGCGATAAACAATTTTAAATCAGCAGGCTTGGATAACTCGCTCCCAAGAGCCTTCCAACAGCTGGCTGAGAAGCTCGCCGGCCCGCTGATGTTAATTTTTAATAAATCTTGGAATGCCGGGGAAGATCCAGACCGCTGGAAGCATGAAAATGCCGCGCCGATCTGCAAAAGGGGCTGATGAACAGGTTGGCTTGTCCGCCATCAATCACGGGTAAAATAATAGGAACCCTCCTGAGAATCAACCAGAAGAGGAATTAAAGGACGGGAATACAGTTAATGCTCACCAGAGACGTTCTGCAGCAAACACGTCACGTCAAACAAAAGCTGATTTTGTTCTTGGAGGAGATTACAATTTTGGTTAATAAAGATAATTGCCTAGAGATAATATACACGGGCTTTTGGATGGCGGTTGATTTGCTACGGCATAATGCGCTGATTAAAAAATGAGCGCCGTATTGTAAGAACAAAGCACGTGTGCAGGGATTTTGGAGCTGATGGCAACAAATAGCTGTCGGGGGGAATGTGACTGTTTCCAGGGGGATTTCACAAGGTTCAATCCCAGCCCCGATACTCAGCGTTTTCTTATCTGGAAGCAAATAGAACACCGTTGCTGATAACTACACAAACAGGAGAGGCCAAGCCATCGGAGCAAAGCGGAGATGACGGCAGCCAAGCATCTGGTTGGGGTCATCACTTCAGAGGGTGGGAAGAAGGGGACAGTCAGTGGCAAAACAGAGGTGGGATGCTCAAAATGGATGCACAAACGGGAGGTGACGCTGTGGCAGGTGGTGGTGGGGACCACATCCCTTCGGAGAGATGTGGACACCCGGTCCAGTAGGAGGGCAGAGGGTTGGATGTTATGCACACCCCAAAATCTCCAAGGAAAAGTCTTTGAGGTGGGTATCAGGAGGTAAAACAGAGACGGGGATGAGAGGAATTGGGATGAGTGACTCCATCCTGCAGCACCTGGGGTTGGCCACTGCCCAGGAGAGGACAACTGACCCAAACCAGCCTTTCCAGTGCTCCTCACAGGGCTTAATTCTGACGCTGAGCTTTGTGACCCTGAGGAAATCAACAGAAAACTCGGTCCAGCTCTTCTAGTAACAGGAATATTTCCATCTGGCCTTTTCTATCCCTGAGTTTGAGCTGCCCCTTGGGAAAACACAACACTTAATGCACGGGCGAACATCTCAGCGACACCTCGAAGGGAGTGAGCATCCCTGCAGGCAGCCCCGCAGACCGGGACAGCAAGGTCTTGTCTGCTCCAAAACCAGAAACCCAGCCACTGAAAGAAAAGGTTTTTAGTAAGAGAAAATAGAATGAGCCTACATGTAGCAGTTTCACTGCATCCCTGTTACACCAGGAACACTTGCACTACCCTTAGCATCCTACACGCACCACAATTTCTTTTCTCCCTGAACAGGTACCACTTATTTCTGAGGCATCATAGAATCATAGAATAGTTTGGGTTGAAGGGACCTTCACAGCTCTCCCAGTGCCCCCCCTGCCATGAGCAGGGACATCTTCACCAGCTCAGGTTGCTCAGAGCCCCGTCCTGGACACCTTCCTGTGCAACCTCAGCTGGGTGTTCCTGCTCCATGGGGGATTGCACTGGATGAGCTTTCCAGGTCCCTTCAACCCCTGACATTCTGGGATTCTGTGATCCTGTGGTGAGAGCCTGGCCCAGGTTGGGCAGAGAGGTGGTGGCTGAACCATCCCTGGAGACATCCCAGGCCAGGCTGGACGGGGCTCTGAGCAACCTGAGCTGGTGAAGATGTCCCTGTCATGGCAGGGGGCGCACTGGGGGAGCTGGGAAGGTCCCTTCAGCCCAAACCATTCTGTGATTCTGTGATCCTATGAAAGCGGCAGCACCCAAATCCCTTGAGCATTTTGCTCCCGCGTCCCTGCACTAAAGGGGAGGCAGGATCGCCACAGCATTGCTCCTTTGTGTGACTTTAAATATTCATGCTTTGCACAAAGTCCTGGGTGGGTGAGAGCCACATGGAACACCCCGTGCTGCCTGCCCTGCCTTCCACCTCCTCTTCCTCCCCTCTCCACATCTGGGGCGAGGAGGGTAACGCAGCTGCAGGGCCTCCATCCCTCCAAAAAATACATTATTACTTCTACTCCCACCTTCCTCCTTGCCCCCTCCCCAACCCCTGCTCAGCCAGCGCGTTTTGTCCTCGGCTGCAATTAACGCTTAACGAAGCAGAACATCCCCCCACCTCTGCAGCCGAGCCCGAGAAGGCGCAGCCAGAGCAAATTATTTAGAAGAGAGCAGGGGAAAGAAAAAGAAATAAAACTGAATAACCACAGCGGACAAAGGTTTCTTGTCTTCAAAGCCTTACTCAGCCAGCACATCGGGCGGGTTGGCACCGGGATGGGGGTTGGTCCGGGCACCCCACTGCAGCACCCTCCTAAATTCAGAAACGGGAACCCTGAGGACTCACCCAGGTGCCCAGTTTTAACACGTGGCTGCAGTCCAGACATTTCACATTTAGGGAGACATGTAAAATCCTGCTGCTGAACCAGATCTCTCCCCCAGGAGGGGCAGGATTTGGTCCCAGGAGGTTCTGGTTGCACCCCAAATCCTGGAAGGTGAGGAGCGCCCCTGTCCCCCCAAGTGCTCCCCAAAGATTTGGCTCTGGTTGCCCCAGCGGGACTGGATTTTTCAACAGGTTGAAATTGTAATTGCGTATTTTCCCCTCCCACATTAAACAAACAAAGAAAAGAAGGAGAAAGAGGAGTAGGGACACATTTATCATGTGCAGCCAAACCCCAGGCTGGACTCAGTGAAACGAAAATGAGTCGGTGACACTTTGTATAATGGCATTCCAGTCTGTTCTCCTAAATAATCTGTGTTTTCATGAGTCCTTTTTGCTCCAGCACTAGTTTGTAGCCTCCACACTTTGTCAAGTCCCTCTCTGCTTCAATTTGATCTTTTAAAAAAATCCAGGTGTTGCATTTGTTTATTAACAAGAAGGAAAAGAAAAGCCAGCTCGCTTTTCTTCTGGCTTAGGTGGGAGCAGGTAATGAATCTCTGAGTGCAGGAGATGGCTCTTATCTCCACCGCCTTGCCATTCCCAAACCTGCGTATTTAAAAAAACTCCCCCATCACGAGACAATGGGAACAGAGAAAGCCAGCAGAGAAACAATAAAAAAGGCAATCAGGAGGTTAACAGAAGCAGCGGAGCACCATGATTTCCACCTGGTCTTCTCCTGCCAGGCCAGGTCTTTAGGTCAAAACAAAATAAATGAAAAGAACTTGTTTTGGGGAGGGTCATCGCCGCAGGTGTGCTCCACATTAAAAAGCTATTTTGCAGCACTTAGATTTGCTAAGGGCTTCTCCACTTGGGTCATGCTCAACTTGTCATGGAAGAGGTGGCAGCTCAGACCTTGTACCCACCACGTTGGTGGTGGTGGGGTGGCTTGGTTGTGGTAGCTGGGAGATACACCGAGCACCCAAATGTTCAGTTTGGGGCCCTCACACCAAGAAAGGCCTTGAGGTGCTGGAGCGAGTGGAGTGGACAGAAGGGAACGGAGCTGGGGAAGGGGCTGGAGCACAAGTGTGATGGGAGCGGCTGAGGGACCTGGGGGGTTCAGCTGGAGAACAGGAGCTGAGGGGAGACAGGGACACAAAGAAACGGCCTCAAGTTGCGCCAGGGGAGGTTGAGGTTGGATGTGGGGAACAATTTCTTCCCCAAAGGGCTGTGGGGCATTGGAACAGGCTGCCCAGGGCAGTGCTGGAGTCACCATCCCTGGAGGGGTTGGAAATACACACAGATGAGGTTCTGAGGGACACGGGGCAGTGCCAGGGTTGGGGTAATAGTTGGACTTGATGATCTTGAAGGTCTCCTCCAACCAAAATGACTCTATGATTCTATTCTATGATGGGCTGCTCCAGGTGAAGGTGGTGGTCCTGGCCATGGTGTGTCCCTGGAGAAGGTGAGTGGGGCTCTGATCCCCTAGCAGACCTGCATGGACCAGAGCTGCCCCCCACCAGGCACAGCCCCAACCTGAGGGCACTTCCAAGCCCTTTCAAACACCAGCTCATAGACTCATAGAATCATTTCGGTTTTAAGAGACACTCAGGATCATCGAGTCCAACCATGACCTAACCCTAGCACTAAACCATGTCCCTAAGAATCTCGTCTAAACGCCTTTTCAACCCCTCCAGGGATGGTGACTCCACCGCTGCCCTGGGCAGCCTGTTCCAATGTCTGACAGCACTTTCCAGGATGAATTTTCTTCTAATACCCAAAATTTTTTCCTAATATCCAACTTACATGTGCCCAGCGTACTCCTGGAGGCTACTTGAGCTAGAAGGTTTATGAGAAAGCGCTTGCAAGGAGGGAGAACTCAAAGCTGGGGCAGCATCTTCCCTCTCCTGCCTCTGACCCCCATCAGATGCATGTCTCTTCCAACCTAAACGATTCCATGACTCCATGATTCCAACACCACCCTGAAGTTGGTATGTGCTCCAGCTCGTGGTGGGGACAGTGCGGTGGCCCACTGGGTGACACCTCATCATGACACCAAGTGCAATGGCATTGGCCTGGCTGAAGGATGGAGCAGCGATGGCTAAAACCTCAGGATCACTGACTCCAATTGTTAACCCAACGCTGTCACTAAGCCATGTCCCTAAGCACCTCATCTCCACTATCTAATCCCTTCAGACACCTTCTGCTCCCATCTCAGTGCTCCCAGGCTGTAGGAGAAACAAGGTACCAAACGACTAAGTGAGAGCTTGGAAAAGCAGCACCTCCGCTCCACCCTTCATTTCACATTTATAGAGGAGGAGAGTTAAAAGCAGGACTATCCAAAATGAAGGCTGGCTTAAAAAAGGGCGAAAACTCAGAAAATCTTGTTAACACCAGCCTAACCAGGCTCAAACGCAGCTCTCGCCACCAGACTGGGGAAATGAATATCGCAGGTTCTATAGACCAATTTATTTATCATCCTCTTTCCCTACAGTTGCTGCAACTCAGAGTTAGCATTACTCCTAGTTCCCAAAGCCTTGGAGATAGGCTTGACCTTCATTACTGCCCTGTTTTAATTTCCAGCCTCCCTTTGCGTTCCTTCCCGATGGAGCCCTGCCAGACTTTCTCCCTCCCTTGAGACCAGCCCTGCTGCTATTTTACTTGGAGTTTTTAATCACCTTCTTCCTTGAATTCCTCCACTTGCCTCTTTTACAGCCTCCCTCGGTGCTCTGCCATCTCACCAGCCTTTTTGGGAGCACCAAATGGACCAGCCAGATTACTCTTAGGAAATATCTACTCTTTTCTTGGTTTCTTCCCTACTCTGGGAAGAGCTTCAAAGCTGCTCCTCTCCCCGCTGGCTGGATTCCCGGGAGGAAAGCTTCGTGGACAAGGCCAGCAATGATCTGAAAAGCCCAAGCAACCTGGCAATGACGGTTTTACGTCAAATCCAGGGTCCACCAATTGCCCTCAAGAACCCAACACCAACAGGTTGATGCACCAAACCCCAGGAAGGTGTTTTCTCAACCCCAATGAGCTCGTGGTTGTTTTAAACCCCGAATAAAGAGGTCAAATTCCCCTTCCAAACCTCATGTCATCCTGTTCATTTATATCCCTTGTTTTCTTTGCCGTTCCCAAATGACTTCCAAGCCTTACTTGAGTGTTAAGTTCCTGGCTTTGGAGCCATCCTGCGGCAGCGAGTTTTGCAGACCCAACCCGATGGGAGAGAATTTTCTCAAGGATACAGCTGCTTCCTTAAACAGACCTTGTGTTATGAGATACGGAGATCAAAAATATCCAACGTACTTTCTCAGTAGGCTCGAGATGCTACTGTCCCCTTTTCCCTGCCTCTGCTTGGCTCTGTGCCTCCCCCCCAAGCTTTTTCCAGCCTCTCTCTCTGTGCCTTTTTCCTCTGGCTGGTAATTGTTCTCATTGCCCTTCACTCACAGATGGTCTGGGGAGAGCTCACTGTTGACATGGTGCCAGCTCTCGTCAATCCCAGCTGCTAAACTGCATTAGGAGACCAGCTACAGCTCAGCCCAGATCACTCCTCTGCTCCATCTGTCCTTCCATACCCCCAGCCAGCGCTGGAAAAAGGTCCCATCGCAGCAGACAGGTGACCCTCCAGCCCCATTGTCCCCCACCCAAAGCCTCCCAGGTCGATCTGGTTCTCCCCACCCATCCTCCTTCCTTGACGTCCCTCCTGACGTGCAACTGAGCCACTTGTCCCTCTTCAAACCTCTCCTTAGAGCTTTCCCATCCCCCTTTGGCTTGTGAGAGCCCTTGTAGTCCCAGCCCAGCAAACCTCACCCAACAAGGGGTCCTCTGTGCTCATGGAGCAACCCCCAGGGTGAAAATGTTGTCCCTGAGGGTGGTGAGAGCCTGGCCCAGGTTGGGCAGAGAGGTGGTGGCTGAACCATCCCTGGAGACATCCCAGGCCAGGCTGGACGGGGCTCTGAGCAACCTGAGCTGGTGAAGATGTCCCTGTCATGGCAGGGGTGGCACTGGGGGAGCTGGGAAGGGCCCTTCAACACAAACCATCCGACGATTTTTTGATTCCAGCCCCGCTCCATGGGGACAACCTGGACTGCCACCCAGGCACAATGGATGCAAGTGGAAGAAAACAAGGCAGGGTGGAGGGGAAAGCACAGCAGACCAGACAGGAGGTGAAAGTGGCTCTTATTTTTCATCAGACCAAGTTGTTTTTGGAGGCACAAACAGTAGGTTCATTCATGAAGCAGCTAAGTGTCGGGTTTTCAACGGAAACAATGAATTAGCAAGGATGAGCGGTGACAGGATAAATGACCTTTTTCCTGCCTCCCAGAGTGTCCTGTTTCTTTCCTAACCTGGCGGCCAACTGTTCCTTGGGCTCCACAGTACATGGCCCCTGCAACCTGGAGTCTTCAGAGAAGTGCAAGGGCTTGGAATGGAGCTTCCAGCAGAGCAAACTCCTTCCCCACAGCTCTGCACCCTTCCCACCCAAACCCATGGGAACTGAGGGCTGAAAGAGACCCAAAATGGTGCTGAGGATGTGAAGCACTGAGCATAAGGTCATAGAATGGTTTAGGTTGGAAGGGACCTTTAAAGCTCATCTAGTCCAACGCTTGCCAGGAGCAGGGACATCTTCACCCAGCTCCGAGTTGGACTTGATGATCCACAGCAGGGTGAGCATGAGCCAGCACTGGGCCCTTGTGGCCAGGAAGGCCAATGGTACCTGGGGTGGGTTAGAAGGCGGTGGTCAGTAGGTCAGAGAGGTTCTCCTGCCCCTCTGCTCTGCCCTGGGGAGACCACACCTGGAATCTTGTGTCCAGTTGTGGCCCCTCAGCTCCAGAAGGACAGGGAACTGCTGGAGAGAGTCCAGCGCAGCCACCAAGATGCTGAAGGGAGTGGAGCATCTCCCGGGTGAGGAAAGGCTGAGGGAGCTGGGGCTCTGGAGCTGGACAAGAGGACACTGAGGGGTGACCTCATTCATGTTTACAGATATATAAAGGGGGAGTGTCAGGAGGATGGAGCCAGGCTCTTCTGGGTGACAACCAGTGACAGGACAAAGGGCAATGGGTGCAAAATGGAACAGAGGAGGTTCCACTTACATTTGAGAAGAAACTTCTTCCTGGTGAGGGTGTCAGAGCCTGGCCCAGGCTGCCCAGGGAGGTTGTGGAGTCTCCTTCTGTGCAGACATTCAAACCCGCCTGGACACCTTCCTGTGGAACCTCAGCTGGGTGTTCCTGCTCCATGGGGGGATTGCACTGGATGAGCTTTCCAGGGCCCTTCCACCCCTGACATTCTGGGATTCTGTGATCCTTCTGAGTCCCTTCCAACCTGAGCTATTCTACGATTCCATGACCAGTGTCCTGCACACCAGCCCAATGGGACCACACTAACCTCACCCACCACCGCTCGATGGCAAAAAAAATCCCATCTCACAAGCGCCATGAACCCAATGCCTGTCACCAGCGTGCAGTTTGGCTTCAGAGACACACAAAGAGAGCGGTTTGACTTTAGGTTTCTCCTATCTCAAGCTCCATCAGAGGGCTATGCTCACATAACGGATTAAAGCAGGAGATAAAAAGCCGTTCCATTATCTATTTATTAAAAGCACCACTTGAACGGCTTTTATTCGGCATACATCTCCTACTAAAGAGGCACTCCTCGACTGTGTAAATCAGCGAGCAATTGTGTTTTAACAGCCTTTCGAATGGCATTTCCCCACAGTTTTAGATGGACTATCAGACAGAAAACCTCTTCCAAAACTCACTTATCATAACAGGCGCCAGCACAGAGCTCTTCACTGCTCCTCTGCCGCCGAGACAAATACAAAACGGGCTTGTAAAACTCACAAAGCATAGATCATTCCCACCTTTCACCCCGCTGCATGAATATCCTTAATGACAGGCCAAAATAAATAATTTTGTTAGCAGAGGGAGAACTGCTCGGCTCCCACTGACGGATGGGACGTGTGGTGGGCGATGAAACGCAGGTTGCAGCTCCCAACCCACTGGTGCTACCAGTAATTAGTCCTCGAAGAACCAGAAAGGATGAAGCCACTTAGAATCTACCAGTTCCATGGGTAAAAGGGGAAAAAATGATGCTGGATTTTCAGTAAAAGATTTCAGGTGTGAATACAACAGTATCAGTGAACTGCAAAACAAAAGGGAGATTGTTCAATTGTCTCTGCTCCACTAGAATAAATGGGGCTTTTGGCTGGTTGGAGCTGTTTTTCCATACAAAGAAACATTCCCCCTTTTTTTTTTTCTCTCTCTTTTTTTGACAGGCTCTGCTGCTTTTGGTAGTTTGGTTTTCTTTATGAAGTGTTTTGATGAAGAAACCTGGAGCAACAGTAGTGAGCTGGTTATGTATTAAATCGTAGAATAATTTTGGTTGGAAGAGACACTCAAGATCATCAAGTCCAGCCATAAACTGAAACACTGACAGGAGACAAGCACAGCAAGCTTCACTCAACGGAGGTTCTGCCATTGACATGAGGAAATGTCGTATCTGTAGAGAAGAGGGGAAAGGGATGTACCCACACACACAGGGAAGGATGGAGACAGTCTGGAAACTATCTGAGATGGATGGATGGATGGATGGATGGATGGATGGATGGATGGATGGATGGATGGATGGATGGAAAGCCCCTGAGGTGCTGGAGCGAGAGAAGGGAACGGAGCTGGGGAAGGGGCTGGAGCACAAGTGTGATGGGAGCGGCTGAGGGACCTGGGGGGTTCAGCTGGAGAACAGGAGCTGAGGGGAGACAGGGACACAAAGAAACGGCCTCAAGTTGCACCAGGGGAGGTTGAGGTTGGATCTGGGGAACAATTTCTTCCCCAAAGGGCTGTGGGGCATTGGAACAGGCTGCCCAGGGCAGGGCTGGAGTCACCATCCCCAGAGGGGCTTAAAAGCTGAACAGATGAAGTTCTCAGAGACATGGGGCACTGCTACATTTAGGTTATGGTTGGACTCAATGATCTTGAGGGTCTTTTCCAGCCAGAACTATTCTATGGTGGATGGATGGATGGATGGATGGATGGATGGATGGATGGATGGACAGATGGACGGACAGACTTGAGCAGGGCCTGTTGTGACAGGACAAGGGGTGATGGTTTTAAACTAAAAGAGGGAGATTCAGGCTGGACATGAGGAAGGAATTGTTGTCCCTGAGGGTGGTGAGAGCCTGGCCCAGGTTGGGCAGAGAGGTGGTGGCTGAACCATCCCTGGAGACATCCCAGGCCAGGCTGGACGGGGCTCTGAGCAACCTGAGCTGGTGAAGATGTCCCTGTCATGGCAGGGGGGGCACTGGGGGAGCTGGGAAGGTCCCTTCAACCCAAACCATTCTGTGATTCTACAATCCCTACCACCGTGCTGCTGCCAGAGGGACCTCAGCACACACCATGGCAAACTCAACACTGTGGCTGACATCCTTGTTGCTTCTTTTCACTGGACCACCTGCACCTTCTCCCTTGCTGCCAATAAACTGGAGCGTAACCTTGCAAAACAAAGCCCAGGACCCAGCTGTGTCACCTGCAAGGCCACCCATCCTTGGCTGGCTGGTTGCCAATGCACCCTAAGCTCTTGGCTGCTCTGACGCGAGTTGAATTCTGACGGAGCTGACGAACCTGAAAGATCATTTCAAACTACAACCACTTCAAATTCAGCCCGCTTCAGCCTGTGAACTTCTTGGCAGGATCTCCCTTCAGCGTGGCAGCCCAAACAGGAGCTGACAGGGCTTCAAAACCTTTCGAACCAGCGCTCGGGTCCCTTGGGTGCCGCGGGGAGGATTTCTGGCTGCCCGGCTCTGACAGCCCCGCTCTGGGGCTGCCTGCGAGGGGACCGGCGTCCCCTTCCCTCCGTTCAGCGGTGGGAAAGGTCACCACGGAAGGTGCACTTGTCACCAGGAATCATTGCTTACAGGGAGGTTGTGCGACATCTTTCTGGGAGGATGGAGCCAGCTGAAGTTGGCGAAAACGCTCCCCTGACGCCGTCAGGGTTGAGTTTTGTCCCCAGGCACCGTGCAGAAACGTAGAGCAGCAAGGAGCAAAACCTCTTCTATTAATAAATGACGTGGGTTACCAGCTGGTGTGGAGGGAGCCCCAGGAGACACCCAGGGCAGGTGTCCCTTCACACCGACGTGTCAACTGGTCCAGCACAACTGTCTCCTTAACAGAAATCAACCCACCACCACACAGCTTGGAAAGCACCACCTTCCCAGTCGAGATAAATCAATCCCTTCCCTTTGCTTCCCCTGACATTACGTCTTATCCAGAGCTATTCCGAGACAAGAGCCACCAGCAGACCTGGGGGGAATGGGCTTTAGGGCTCCAGCTCGGAGAAGATGGATGACCCCCTGCGTTTCTGAGCTGTTAACGTTTCCCAGAGGAACCTCATGGTGTTCCACATTTTACTACCTTTATATATCAGGGTGACATTAGAGGAGACTTTATTTCTCTCTGCAACAGGGAGCAAACCAGAAACACAAGTACAGCAAGAATGGCACACACCGAAGAGAAGCAAACAGAGAATCATTTTGAAACATTTTGCTTGTAAAAGACCCTCAAGATCATTGAGTCCAACTGTTACCCCACCCCTGGCACTGCCCCATGGCCCTGAGAACCTCATCTGTGTGTATTTCCAACCCCTCCAGGGATGGTGACTCCAGCACTGCCCTGGGCAGCCTGTTCCAATGCCCCACAGCCCTTTAGATGAATAAATGTGTCCTAATATCCAATTTGAACTTCCCCAATGCAACTTGAGGCCGTTTCTTTGTGTCCCTGTCTCCCCTCAGCTCCTGTTCTCCAGCTGAACCCCCCAGCTCCCTCAGCCGCTCCCATCACACTTGTGCTCCAGCCCCTTCCCCAGCTCCGTTCCCTTCTCTCCACTCGCTCCAGCACCTCAAGGCCTTTCTTGGCGTGAGGGGCCCAAAACTGCCCCCAGGATTGGCGGTTTGGCCTCCCCCGGTCCCAGCACAGGGACGGTCACTGCCCTGGGCCTGCTGGCCACACCAGTGCTGGTACCAGCCAGGATGCTGGTGGCCTCTGGGCCACGCTGCCCTTGGCACCGCGGCATTGGCACAGACCAGTAACACCAGGTACTCAAGGTGCAGCAGCCAGCAGGCCAACACTGGGATGTCACCACACCAAAATGGGCTGTTCACCCCACGTCCAGCTCCCCTATGCCCCTCGTTTCAGTGTAGGTCAAGCCACAAGGTGACAGCTTGTGCGAGCGGAGCCATCTCTGCCCACCGAGGTGCTTCCAGCAGTGTGTCAAAAATTAAAGTGAAGCAATAAAAATTAAAAGAGAAGTAACACAGAACATAAAACCCAAGCGCTGGATTAAGAAGTCCCTGGATGCTGATGTATCGTTAAGGCAGGGCACGAGCCTCCCCTTGCAGTGCGGCCAAATCCCCTTTCCATGGGAAATTATCCTCATTTCTGATTGCTGCAGTGCTCAAGACAAGCCAGATTTCTGTCACTTGGCTCTCCATTGTTAGGGAAAAAGGTGATGGAAAGGCTGGGAAACCGGTGGGTCATCCCCCTACACCGCTCTTTGTGCCTTATCTCCTAACTGGGCTTTGTGGCTGAGACCATCAGCATCCTGAGCCAGCGACTGAGCACACCCTGTTCGTGAAGGATGCAGAAAAGAAATAATAAATAGAATAATCAAGTGGTTTGGGTTGAAGGGACATTTAAAGCTCCCCCAGTGCCCCCCCTGCCATGACAGGGACATCTTCACCAGCTCAGGTTGCTCAGAGCCCCGTCCAGCCTGGCCTGGGATGTCTCCAGGGATGGTTCAGCCACCACCTCTCTGAAATAAATAGGCCCAGTCTAGCAGGGTTGCTGGGCTAAGCTCTGATGAGGGAAAACTTCATTTTTCTTAAAAACTCTCCATTCCCCAGACTTGCAGAGACTGATAACTCAAAAACATCCTCCCTCATCCCAATATCCACCATCCTCCCACCCCAGAAGGTCCCACTGAAACAGCAGCCCCACCACCCGAGGCTTAATGAGGGGGAGGCCAGTTTTAATTCATTTGGACATAAAGCTGAGGTATTAATTACATCTAGGGTTGGTGGGACATCTGCTGCCTCCTCAATGCTCATCATCCCCATCCCTGTCTGGCCCTGGTGACCCATAAACATCCCCTTCTTCTTGTAAATATTGCCTGAGCATTCCTGTCTGCCCTCCTGGCCTCAATTAATCGTGGTCTGTGGGAGAAGCAGGTAAGAGAGAGCTCAAATTTAACCAGTCTCTGCAGATGGCAAAAATGGATCTTGATGAGACAAGTGTGGGCAGCAGGGACGAGCAGGGAGGGGAGGACAGCAAAACATGCTCATGGATGCCAAGCTGTCCTGATCTCCCGTTGTTTTGTGGGATTTGGAGACATCTGGCATACCACAGGGTTTGATTCTCAGAGGATAACCCTGGTCTGGAGCAGGTTGTCCCAGTGAGCAAAACCTCCCATCTGCTGAATCCCATGCTCCTAGAACCATCAGTCCAATCCCACCAGACCCAAAGAGGTGGACATCATAGAATCACTTTGGTTGGATCGATCAAGTAAGATCATCGAGTCCAACCATAACCTAACTCTAGCACTAAAACATGTCCCTAAGAACCTCATCTAAATGCCTTTCAACCCCTCCAGGGATGGTGACTCCAGCACTGCCCTGGGCAGCCTGTTCCAGTGCCTGACAACACTTTCCATGAAGAATTTTTTCCTAATATCGAATCCAAATCTCCCTGGTGCAACTTGAGGCTGTTTCCTCTTGTCCTGTCACTTGCTGCTTGGGAGAAGAGGCCAACACCCTCCATGCTACAACCTCCTTTCAGGCTGTTGTAAAGACTGATAAGATCTCCCCTCAGCTCCTGTTCTCCAGCTGAACCCCCCAGTTCCCTCAGCTGCTCCCATCACACTTGTGCTCCAGCCCCTCACCAGCTTTGTCGCCTCCTCTGCACTCTCTCCAGTACCTCAATGTCCTTCTTATGACGAGGGGCCCAAAATGCAACACATGATTCAAGATGAGGCCTCACCAGTGCCAAGTACAGTGGCACAATCAAGTCCAACCATTACCCCACCCCTGGCACTGCCCCATGTCCCTGAGAACCTCATCTGTGTGTCTGTCCAACCCCTCCAGGGATGGTGACTCCAGCACTGCCCTGGGCAGCCTGTTCCAATGCCCCACAGCCCTTTGGGGAACAAATTGTTCCCCACATCCAACCTCAACCTCCCCTGGCGCAACTTGAGGCCGTTTCTTTGTGTCCCTGTCTCCCCTCAGCTCCTGTTCTCCAGCTGAACCCCCCAGGTCCCTCAGCCGCTCCCATCACACTTGTGCTCCAGCCCCTTCCCCAGCTCCGTTCCCTTCTCTCAACTCGCTCCAGCATCTCGGTGTCCCCTCAGCCACACTTAGACCCAACACTGCAGCTCACAATACAAGGTAGAAGTTGAGCCCACACAAGCTTTGGAGTTCCCAAGTCCCACAGGAGCCTTGTTGGCTGTGGAGACCACTTCACGAGGAACCACTGCATCTAACAAACCAAATGATGGCAAGAAGCATCTCCAGCTCCAAACATCACCTTCAGCATCCCTGGTCGACACCAGAAACAGAACCAGTACCTTCAGCACGATACCAGGCTCCTGGAGCAGCAAGTCATCAACAGGGCAGCCTGTTGATGACCCCTGTTTTGGGTTTTTCTGTGTTTTCCCTAAGATATCGCTAAACTCCACGAGCAGGCAGTGCCTCAGCAGCCCACCACGCTTTCAACGTGAAGGAACAAAAGGCTGCGGTGGGGAGGGGAACAGCAGGAAACCTGATGGGCTCCTGAGCTTCATCTGAGACCCGGTGTTTGCAGCACAGGCCGCATTTAATCTTCTCATAAGTAACTCTTACCAGGAAACGTGACAAAAAAGGGGGTATTTCAAGGCAGAAAAGTTGGTCTCCAAATGTAATATATATATATATATATTTTAAAATCTTTTGTGAGCAGCTCTTCTGGGGAGCGAATCCCGTGGAGGCGATACAGTACAATGTGCACTCCTAAATTAGTTTCCAGGCACTTGGGATGCTTTATTATTCATTTCCTCCAAACATTAGGTAATGCTTTCTGCCCCTTTCAAAGTCTATCCGAGGGGTCTTTGATGCATTGTGGGACTTGAAAGTTGCGGGTCTAAAGCAGCATTTCTTTTAAGTCCTCTCTTTTATCGAGCGTGTTCTGTTCCCTTCGCGAAATCGCGCACAATGGCACGAGAGTCTTGACCCGCTTCACGTCTGATGGGTGGAAATCTCAGATGCGGAGGATAAAACAGCCCCTCCTAGCAATACAGCTTAAACACTTACGGGCTCTATTCAGGCAAATATTACCCAGGGGTCTGCCAGGCCGCTGAAAAGCTGCAGAAATTGGCTCTGACCGATTCAGCGGCGAGGAGCGACCCCGCTGCATTAACTCCCCTTTTCGTTTCACCCCGCGCCAGCCGGGGTCTGGAGGTAACCGCGGCAGGAGGCGAGAGCCGGCTGAAGCCAGATCCGTTTTCTTTATATAAAGTTGTTTCTAATGTGTGTGTGTGACCATGAATGTCATTATGCGGATCTGCAGAAGAGGGAAAGTAATGACATTAGGGCAGAGGCGCAGAAATCAGGGATGTTTTTCTCTCGTCGCATACGCGGCAGCGCTGTCAAGTCTTCCAGGAAAGTAATATTTGTAGCTTTTAAGACACTGCAAACATCTCAGACAACCCGGTTTCTGCATCTGCCGAAGGTATGTGGACTTCGGTGGGTCACTTTACACCACCCACCATCTGTCTCCTCTATGTTTTAACCAGAATTAATAGCTCTTTTTCCATAATAATTCACCTTTATGTTTACACTACAAGCTTGATAGCTTAGAGGTGGCTCCTGCCCAATAATATACAAGACCCAGGACAAGGATGTAAAGTGAAACTTATCCTTGCAAAACCAAACATATTTCAGTGGAAAATTAAATGTTTTTGTCCTTTAGACAATGGCACTGACATGTTTCTACAAAAACTACCAGGCTGCTATTTTAGGATGTTCATCTCCTCTTATCAATCTCCTCCTGACAGGTTAGAACTAGCAAAGATTTTTTTGAAGGGGTAAAATTCAATGTAGAGGGCTGAAGAGCTAAATGGGTTGAAGCTGTTTGAATTTACCTTGTGTGTCTTACAACCTAAGAGTAAAAGATATCTCCAGGATGAGTCAGAAAAGGAGTGTTTGGAGTATTTGGGGAGATATTTGTAACAGAGACAGGTCCTTTTTATATGAGCCCCCTTGCCTGCAATCCCACCTGACCACTGAAAATATGATCAGGGTCTTGACAACCCCAGTGTTTCACCGGGAAAACTATCTTTTAGCCTGTATAAAAAAGGAATAAGCTGATTTTGCACGAGCAAAACCTACATATGTCCCTCTTGACATCGGCAAAACATCCAGCAGCAGCTCCAGAGCCTGTAAAGAGGGGAACACACGTGCAGCTGCATCCCCTGGCTCCGCCACGTGTATGGTTCCTGATGGATTAGCTCAAAAAGCAAACCAAATCTGCAGGGACATGATCTCCCACCCCATCCGCTTCATCCGGGATGCTGCAGACCCCGCTAGGGCGAGCACAAGCCTGATTTCCAGAGATGCTGAGCATCCCTCCAATCGCTGGTACAGCCGCGGCAGCACTGGGTACCAAAAATAATCTGAGAAAGCCTCAGCTCTCACGTTACCCACCTGGTTACGAGGCTTTTTAGGAGTCCTCTGAAGCACCCTTGTTAAAATACCATCCTGACAGACGAGGTTTTTGCCCTGCGTGTGAGCGGCTCGGTGCTGCTCTGCCCCAGGGGACTCGACAGGTCATTATTTTGTGTCCTAAGAATCCTACAAACCGATAAGGGAGCTCCGACAATGTGATGGTTTATCAGTTTTTAGGCTGGAAAGGGAAATTCTTTCGATCGAGATAACGATTCTATTCCTCTCTCGCAAACGAGGGTTCCTCCTTCATTCGGGGACTCCGGCAGAAGCGGAGCCAGGACAAGGATGGGATGCATCGCTCAGGAGTCAACAGAAAGATGCTGTCGCAGCCGAGAGCAGCATCTGCACAAATTGTAAGGAGCCCAAAACTGCTCCTTTGAGAGAGAGAGAAAGAATAAAAGAAGCAAAACTGCCAGAGAAACAAAATCTATTTGTAAACCCCAGGCAGAGACGACGTGAGGCAGCCGGCGCAGGAGTACTGAGATGATAATGGAGCCTGATGGATAGTTCACAGGATTATTAGATCCCCTCCAACTCAAATATGCTGAGAAGCCAATTATTTAACACTAAGGACAGTGCAAACGGATGTTTAATAAGCTGGATCACTCCAGGATTGCAGGAGCTCAAGGGACCAAACCCTCACTTGTGTAAATCAGGAAAAGCAGCATTATAAAATACCCGGCGCTTCTGACACACGCTGGTCCCCGCCGTTATCACTGTCTCTACTGAATTTTGGGAGCAGATGGATGCAAGGGTTCCCCAAGGAGCGGGGACACGCTCCAACACCTCCAGGCTGGGGATCGCACCCTTCCAGTTGGCTTGTTCCCAAGCAGAGGGGTTGCTGCTCCTGGGGAGATAAGCGGAGCTTATTTTCTAGCTGATTGCAGAGAGGCAGCAGGGAGGGAGTGGGAGGTGTGGGAGCAAGAGAGGAATTTGCTGTCTGCTCCGGACGCTGATTAATCACCTGTTTTGGAGTCAGGGATGATCACCGGGAACAAAGTATCTGGTTTTTAAATGTCTAAAGAAGAATCCTTCCCGAAACCACTTCTCTGTGTCACCTTCTCCCTTCATCTAAGCTCATATCTACTGTAAGGAGCTGAGGTGAGTCTTACAATCCGTATCTCTCCACGATCCACCACCCACCACCACTGCTCCTGCATGTCCACATAGTCCGGGCTACAGCACAGGTGCAAGAATGGATATAAGGAAAGAATTTTTGTCCCTGAGGGTGGTGAGAGCCTGTCCCAGATTGGGCAGAGAGGTGGTGGCTGAACCATCCCTGGAGACATCCCAGGCCAGGCTGGACGGGGCTCTGAGCAACCTGAGCTGGTGAAGATGTCCCTGTCATGGCAGTGGGGGCACTGGGGGAGCTGGGAATGTCCCTTCAACCCAAATCATTCTGTGATAAGCCAGCACCGAGGTGATCCTCAGCATCCATAACACACGTGCAGTTTGGGGGCCGGAGGGACACAGGGATTTGGTCCCTGATGGATAGGGACTCGTGGGGACTCGCAGCACAGCTCTGCTAAGGGTTTGGCCAATGCCAACCGGTCTCCCAGCTGGTGCAATGACAGATAACTCGTTCCAGCAATGTCAACTCAGGATCTGGGTCTGGTGTATGTGAACCAGCTTAAAAACAAGATGCTTCTTTCTTCCTGTTCAAGAACTCTAAGCAAACACTCAAGCCCCAGTCTCCCGCCTGACAGCTGCAGGAAACAGGCCTGGAGAGGACCTTGAAATGTCACCCAGCTCACAGCCCCGTGACTGTATCTGCAATGGGGCCAAGCACAACAAAAGCCAAAATCACTCCAAGCATTAACAAATATTGCTGCTCAGCGCACTCCCGTGCAGCTGCCAGTGTCTCTGCCGCCTGCTCTTCCCAGCACTGCGGCGCAGAGAACACGAGTATTTATGAGAGCATCTTCTAGGGATTTACAGAAAGAGCAATTAGCCGCTTGGTCGTTGACAACAGCGGAGAATCGTGGTGGTGGTGAAGCTGATTTGTGCTGATTCATCAACACTACAAACTACTCAGGTCTCATCTCCCACAGGAGCCCCCAGTAATTGAAGGATGGAATTAGACCCCCAAGATCCCAGAAGGACATCAAGACGGCCACTTTGTGCTCTTCAGCTCAGGTCCCGCTTGCAAGGAGCCACCAGCTCTCCCCGCAAAGCCACCGGCTCAGCACACCCAAAGCACACTCACCAGTACCCTTGTTTTTGTTTCAAATCTCCAGCGATGCTCCCTTTGCTCCTCTGACCATTTCCTAAGAAACAACAAAGAGAAGAAAAAAAACACCTTCATCAGATCCAGAACTGAGCTTCTGGTTCAGATCCAAAGAAACCTTCTGCCAGGGTGATGAGGAACCACCAAACTGCTCCTGCTCCCCTACCCCCCCATTTTTCCACGGTCCTTTCAGGCTTTCTCTGCTCATCACCCGTTGTGCCTGCAGCACAACATCACCTAGCAACACCGTGCCATGGAGGTGTAAACCCAACCCATCCTCCCGCCGTATCACATCTCCTCCTGTGACAGCTGGGAGGTGAACAGGCCGGAAACAGATCCCATCGGATGCTTCATGCATCCCAACCCCCGCCGGTGGATAAATAGGACACCTCGGTCGCTTTGGGATTATTGACTTCTTGTGTCTTCCTACACCCAGAACTTGGTTGTCCGTGGTAGCTCGGCGGTACCAACAACAAACCCACGGCCCACAGGTGATGGGGTGCGGAGGAGGAAGGCCATACGACCAGCATCCACCCACTTCTGCCTGTACAAGCCCTCTCTCCCTCTTAGCTTGGGAAAAACTTTGGGAAAACTAAGCTCCTGGCCACCACGTTGCGCTTGCAAATTCTGGAGACGGTGGGTTGGCAGTTCCCAACAGGGAGGTGACATCTGCATGCAGGAGGTGTTAAGAGCTGTCAACAGAACACGCTAGAGGAGATCACAAAATGCTGATGGCTGCCAATGCCAGCTATGAGGTGGACAGTGAGCGATGAGGTGGCCAGAAGCTTGGCTGAAGGTGGGCAGGACTCCGAGCATGGGCTGACTCCCTTTCAACACAACCTCAAGGTGTGAGATGCCCACCAGCATGTAGCCATCGCATTAATGGGGTCCAGAGCCCCCCTAGTACAGCTGGGGGGTGGTGGTCAAGGCCTCCTCATGGGCAAGGGTGGAGAGGAAGACCATGATGACCAATACAACACAGAAGCTGTGGGAGCACACAGCTGGAAATTGCTCCTGTGGTTGAGCAGGCAGCTGGAGAAGTGGCATCTGTGTGTGAAAAAAGCTCATGATCTGGAGTATTTTCCCCAGAAAGGCATCAACAGCTCACATCTGTCCCTAAACCTGGGTTTGTACCTGAGTTTTGGCCAGGGTCAAGGGGTTGCCACCCACTTTCTTCCCCAAAGGGCTGTGGGGCATTGGAACAGGCTGCCCAGGGCAGTGCTGGAGTCACCATCCCTGGAGGGGTTGCAAATACACAGAGATGAGGTTCTCAGGGACATGGGGCAGTGCCAGGGGTGGGTTAATGGTTGGACTTGATGATCTTGAGGGTCTTTTCCAACCAAAATGATTCTATGACTGTCCTGGGACCAAGGAACCAAGGGGCTCTGACCACTCTACCCTTTTTGTTAAACCGGTAAGATAATTGCTGTATGCGCACAAACAAGGAACAGAGGAAAACCACAACAGGTAACCTTTGTGCTGGTCTGTGTTTTTCATTTTCATGCTTCTCCAACCATCAGTACGAGGACATTTTGGCAGCAAGCGATGCCCAGAGCACAGGTGGCTGGTAGAGCCCACGGTGGCTGCAGCCGTGCAGGATGGCCAAGCTCCGGGGCCACGATCAGCCCAACACAGGGACTTCTCTACGGTTAATGAGTCCATCTGCTATTCAAGAGCATCCAGCTGCTCTGACCTCCTGCACTTAAGCTCGACCTCCTTCCTTAGCCCCGGCCCCAGTTCAGATCATTAGCGGAGGACTAACCGCCACCACTGACGACTAATGACTCGTTTGCTGCTCAACGGCCAAAAGCGATCAGCAAAGGGGGTAAAGAGCTTCATGCATATCCATGTGGGTGAGTGCCTTTCGTCTCTATTTTGGGCAAAATTCCCAGGAAAGGCGGCAAAAATCCTGCAATGCCCTGGCTTCATGCCGGAGCTCATCAGCTCTGCTAAGGTCGAGGCAAAACCTCCTCCTGGTGCCAGGGCAGGGGCTGGCACCTCATTTCCCTTGAGCGACCCTGAGCTTGAGTTTTAAATTCTACAGACAGAGTCCTGCATTGCGGTTTCTCCCCATGCCAAAGGGAACTCGGGGACACAACAGCTTGCGACACAACATCTAAAAAAAATCAGTGTTTGAGGCTTAGGAGAATCCTCATGGGATGAGGTTACAAATGGGAGTTTCTGGGCTATGCAAAACCTCCACCTGAATTACAGCTTCATTAACCCCTTGTCATTAATCGGGCTTGAAGAACAGTGTCTGTGAATGACCACACTCATGGTCAACCCTCTGAGCCAGCAAACACGGAGCCAGGGAGGATGCCCTGGTGTCCCCACACCATTTTCCAAAATAGGATGGGCATCGCTGAGAGCAGCCCGAGCTGCGCTCTCCCATTCCCAAAACACATGTGGGATGAAAAGCTCTAAACCAAACAGCCTTCCCCGTGGTTTTCCCCTCAGCCACAAGGTCCCTTTTAGCTTCTTGAAGTGGTTTCTAGATGAATGGAACACACCCTCCTAGATACAGAATCACAGCATCATAAATGGCTTGGGTTGGAAGTGACCTTCAAAGCTGATCTAGTCCAACCCTCCTGCCACAAGCAGGGACATCTTCACCTCAATCAGGTTGCTCAGAGCCCTGTCCAGCCTCTTATCGCAGTCCACGGGGATGCAATCAGCATGATTTCAGGTGTCTGTAAAGCCATTGAGTTACTCAAACATTATTTCAGGGTGTGAAACACCCTCCAGACTCCACTGACCAAACATCCACCAACTATAACACAAGATGAGGTGCCAAGTTCAAATTTTTATCTTCCACTGCAGCCCATCTCCAGCTCCTGGTCCAAGTTCCAACACCTCCAAAATAAAAGCCATTTGCACCAGATGAGGACACCCTCCAGCTCTGCGCCCTCAGGACCCTGCTGTGACAAGTGGCACATTACAACATCTCCAGGATGGTTCCAGGGTTCGGGTGCCTCTTGCATAACATCACTGAAGACAATAAATTTGACAAAGAAAGGACAACTGATACGCAAAGCCATGCCATGAATCATTGACCAAATTTGCTCTCTAGCTTTCAAACAATCTTGGAGGTTGCATCCAAAGTGTTGTTTGCAAGCCCTCAGTTAATCTGGAAAGCAGATGCTGCTACAGCATCATCAATAAATCCCCGTCAAATACGACTTTAAAATGCCCAGGACTTTTGCAATCAAATTTTTTTCATCTTCTTGGAATATCTGAAAACCAAACCTCATAAAACGCCTTTGCTGTGATTCAGCTTTGATGAATAAGCCCAAGCCTAGAGAAGGGCTCATCGCGCATGTCCCCTCGTGGCCGGGTGGCCAGGGGTTCCTTCCCAGAGCCCTCTTCCCATTTCTTTCATATGATCTCAGGAGTTTTTGGCCTCACCAGACACATTAGTGAATCAGGAAGTTGCCAGAACCATTTTCTAGCAGCCTTAATAATTATAAGCAAAATATGGAGCTGCAAGTAGACACTGCCGCGTTGTCAGACAGAAATGAGGGTGAACTTAAGTGAAGACAAGGAGAAAACTATGAAGTGCTGACTTTCCTTCCCAGCCTGAGAATCTGAGGTGTCTCAACAATGATGGAATGGCAACCGAAAAAATAAAGCTACAGCCTCCTCTGGTGATGCTCCCCAGTCAGCTGGACAGACTGGGATGACCCCATCCCTTCTGGAGGTGCATGAAGGTGGGTAAGAAGATGTGAGGACCTGCAGTGCAAGCACAGAGCCGTGGTGGAACACCAGAGCACACGACAGCGGGTGTACAAAACCCATGGCACACCGCCTTTTCTGGGTAATTCTCCTTCCAGTCACTTATTTTTATGTCGAGATACTGAAATGTGTGGTGGGAAGGAGATACCCAGAGTCAAAAACTCCCTGTGTACCTGCAGAAAAACGCTAATTAACTAGGCTGGGCTAATTAGCTAGAATCCATCAGCAAAGATGAGAATCTACAGCAGAATCCAGCTGACCTCAGATAGATATCTACCTTAGGACAAGAGACATCACACCACTGAAATTGTGCTGACTGCTCTCCATCGATGGTGAAGGCGGCCCAGGCAGCTAGGGAAGAAGTAGGGACCACCAAGGTGTCTAAACACAGATGGATGAACTCCACCTCATCAGAAAACATCCTACTCAGCTAAAAACCTTGTTTCTGACAACAAACAGCGACTTCAGAGCCTGAGGCCTGCTCAGAGTCTGTGTTGCCTTGAAATGGGCAGTGTTGTGGAGAAGTCAAGGGAGTCAAGTCACCCATGTCCCTGCAGAAAATCCCACCTGGCAAATGTCCTTTGAAAAGCCACATCTATCATGGACCTACTGGAGAGGAGCCACAGGAGTGATCCGAGGCTGGAACAGCTCTGCTGGGAGGACAGGATGAGAGAGCTGGGGCGTTCAGCTGGAGAAGAGAAGCTCCTTTTAGTGCTTAGAAGGGGCCTGTGAGAAAGATGGGGAGAGACTTTTGAGCAGGGCCTGTTGTGATAGGACAAGGGGTGATGGTTTTAAACTAAAGGAGGGAGATTCAGGCTGGATATGAGGAAGAAATTGTTGTCCCTGAGGGTGGTGAGAGCCTGGCCCAGGTTGGGCAGAGAGGTGGTGGCTGAACCATCCCTGGAGACATCCCAGGCCAGGCTGGACGGGGCCCTGAGCAACCTGAGCTGGTGAAGATGTCCCTGTCATGGCAGGGGTGGCACTGGGGGAGCTGGGAAGGTCCCTTCAACCCAAACCATTCTATGATAAAAGGTGCTTTGGCTCATGGGATCCTGATGGTGCCAGCGTGGGTAGATGGTGACAGGACCCGCAGTAGATGTCAGGCCACCGGACAAGCAGAATGGTGGCACAGGCTTCTCCTTGCTGGACCAGAGCTTGCCAGGTACTGTACCGCCCAGCCAAAAATGCCCAGAGGCAGCTCATCCGTCCCAGCCCGGGGAGAAATGCGTGTGTGGATGGTGCTCAGGAGGAGGAGCGGCGTGGCTGTGACTTTGTGCTGACATCCTTTCCCATGCCCACCCCTCTGTTCTCCCCTTCCTGTGTGAAAATGGAAACAATGATGTTGGCCGTGGTTGGAAAGGGCTTTGAACTGCACAGATGAGAAGTGGTATTAATAGATAAGATGCTGCTGAATTATCCTAGTAGCAGAGGGAGAGGGAAAGCGACTAAAGGAGAAAAACCCCCACGTAATAAATAATAGTCTATAAATTACGTAAATTGAATGCATCAAAAAAACAATCCTGGAGAAGCAGCTGCTTCATACTTTACTGTTGATAGCATCAATCTAAGAGGGGAAATTACCACCTTGTGTTCTGCAACACATCACACCGACTTTCCTTTACAAACTTTAATGTCTCCTGATTGCAAAGTCAATTTAAAATTTACCACGAAACACAAAATCTCATAAACTTTACGACCCAAATCACACTCGCTCAGCGCTTTCGCCCAGATTAAACACATAGGAACTGCTTCACTTTCCGACATGGATATACGGTGACACGCTGCAGACGGCAGATGGGAGAGCAGACAGAGTGAAGAGCAGCAGGATGAAGAGCACCCAGAACCATGATTTATGATGAGGGTGGTGAGAGCCTGGCCCAGGTTGGGCAGAGAGGTGGTGGCTGAACCATCCCTGGAGACATCCCAGGCCAGGCTGGACGGGGCTCTGAGCAACCTGAGCTGGTGAAGATGTCCCTGTCATGGCAGGGGTGGGACTGGGGGAGCTCTGAACATCCCCTCAACCCAATTCTCTGATTCAACAAATACAATGTGACCTTGAGCGCAGTTGGGGATCTGTAGTTCTGGCGCCGTAAACGCATTGTCCTCAAGATGGGACCAGCATCCTTAAGAAGTGACCAGCACCCCGCGATGCTAAGCCAACCTCCTTCCTCACACTCAGCCATGCTTAAAATTCAGCTGGTTTTTGAGCCCTTCTGCAGGTTCTGATGCAAAACCCTGAGTCACTTCCCTGAGCCTGGGTTTCCTCCAAAAATTTAAGGCCACGCAGATCCTGCAGGGAAGATGCTGTGAGTTTTTAATGAAGGGAAGGAGCAGGCAGCTATGCCCCTGCTTGGAGCTGATTGTTTGCTCGTGTTCCACTCACGGTTTGATGAGGGAGAACTAATTAGGCTCCTAGTTTTGCTTCCTACATAAAACTAACTCCTTTTGCCTCTGATTAAAGTGTTTTCACTGTGACAGAAAGCCCATCTCTCTGAAGGGTACAAAGGCTTTCAGCTGAAGCAACAGAAAAAGCTGCATATTTCAAGATGAGCTTCCCCAGCATCCATAAAACACTTTGCTTGCATACTTACGTACCCCATAGGCTCTGGCTTAAAATTCTCCCTCAGCTCAAAATTGCAGGATGTATTCATGGAAAAATACCATTTTTGCAATCAGCCACTTGCATTTGCAACTGACTTAAAGCTGCAATGAGGTGGATACTTGAAGAAGCAGCAAGGGTTAAACCCAGGACAAGGAGGGGACAGGCAGGACTTGGGGATGAAGCACTTGATCAAAGGGTAGCTCAGAAGTTATTTAAAAATAAACCAGAAAGTAGAACTTCCAGGCAGTTGCCGCTGTAATTACAATGCAGACAACGGAGCCATGGTGCTGTTAAGGTTACTGGATTTTCCTAGCAGCTGTGTTTAATTTACTTAAAACATGCAAAGCCATCAGGTCAGATCCCATTAGCAGAATCATCCCAAGGGCTCGGTCAGCCCAGCGCTGCAGAAACGCTGAGCGCAAAACACAAATGCAAAATTCACCTGAAGAAGTGAGAGAGATTCATGCGATGGCCAACGTCAACGTGTGTTGCCTTCCCCTTCGGCCATGGTAGATGTTGGGTGGTCGGTCATAGAATCATAGAATCATTTTGGTTGGAAAAGACCCTCAAGGTCATCAAGTCCAACCATTAACTCAACCCTGGCACTGCCCCATGTCCCTGAGAACCTCATCTCTGTGTCTGTTCAGCCCCTCCAGGGATGGTGACTCCAGCACTGCCCTGGGCAGCCTGTTCCAATGCCCCACAGCCCTTTGGGGAAGAAATTGTTCCCCACATCCAACCTCAACCTCCCCTGGTGCAACTTGAGGCCGTTGTCTCTCGTCCTGCCACTTGTTGCATTTTTTCATTCATATAACGTTGGCTCAACACTCTCTTCTCTCTGATGAAGGGGACATCAAGGTTTCACCCATCATTCCTGGCTCCTACCAGGTCAATTCTGTTTCTAAAATTAGCATCCTGAAAAAGTTAATTGCTAGAACAAAAGACGTTAGATCACATTTTGACCCCTGCACAACATGGTAAGTTCTTCAGCAGCCACCTACAACCAACTTAGCGTCAAGCACAGACTGAAGCTCAAACATGTTGTGTTCTACTAAGTCGTGCCCAGCAGAAAGATGAATTTTTAACCCACTTTGATAAAAAGAGACAGAGCTGAAGACATGAAGAGAGCAGGAGATGCCATGGGTTACCTTCTGCACATGACCCTGATGCAAAGTCATTCCTACAGAGAACAGGAAAGAGAAGAAGAGACAGGAGAAGGAGAAGGAGGAGGAGGGGAAGGGGAAGGGGAAGGGGAAGGGGAAGGGGAAGGGGAAGGGGAAGGGAAGGGAAGGGAAGGGAAGGGAAGGGAAGGGAAGGGAAGGGAAGGGAAGGGAAGGGAAGGGAAGGGAAGGGAAGGGAAGGGAAGGGAAGGGAAGGGAAGGGAAGGGAAGGGAAGGGAAGGGAGGGAAGGGGAAGGAAGGGAGGGAAGGGGAAGGGGAAGGGGAAGGGGAAGGGGAAGGGGAAGGGGAAGGGGAAGGGGAAGGGGAAGGGGAAGGGGAAGGGGAAGGGGAAGGGGAAGGGGAAGGGGAAGGGGAAGGGGAAGGGGAAGGGGAAGGGGAAGGGGAAGGGGAAGGGGAAGGGGAAGGGGAAGGGGAGGAAAGGAAAGGAAAGGAAAGGAAAGGAAAGGAAAGGAAAGGAAAGGAAAGGAAAGGAAAGGAAAGGAAAGGAAAGGAAAGGAAAGGAAAGGAAAGGAAAGGAAAGGAAAGGAAAGGAATACAAAATAATGTGAAGCAACTGGTTTGTTTATGGGAATCCTGAAAACATCCAACCAAACTGCATTCCCCTCATCAACACAGTCTGGCACTTCTCATCACCAGAAGCCCTCCTGAAATCAGTGCCTGCTGGCCCTGGAGTTCCTGGAACAGCTTCCGATCGCTCTTCCAACATAAACTCACCCTTCGTGGTTTAGAAAGGTGTGCAATTTATTTGCATAATAAATGACAAGACAGGGATACAGATTTCTGTCTGATCCCCCTCTTCTCTTCCCTTTGAAAAAAATCTATTTATTCCGAGTGAACCGGCCCTTCTCTAGATAAATGGTGTTTATAGTCAGTTTAGCTCGAGATACGCATTCTTTTGCATGCCCGTAATGAATTTTCACAGCCAGAGCCCTAATCCAGTCAAGTCAGGGAGGGTTTATCAGGACCTCTTATTTTATTTCTACTGCTAAATGGGAATTGCTTTTCTTATCGCTATCTAGGAGCACCTGAGTGATTTGTGCTTCACATTTCCTACCTCACTGGAATTCAGGATGTGGTGTTATCTGATACCATACAAGTGTCATTCATGTTAGTTGCCTTTTCATTTTAATTTTTTTGATATATTGATTTTTTTTAAAAAAAAAGAGATTTTAGTTTAAGATGTGAGCCCCTCCTTGCTCCCCACCTTCCTCACGCTCACATTTCCTTGAGCGATCCTCGGGAAGTCAGGATCAGGGCTTGTCTTGACTTCATAGCATCACAGAATCAGACTTTTGAGCAGGGCCTGTTGTGACAGGACAAGGGGTGATGGTTTTAAACTAAAGGAGGGAGATTCAGGCTGGACACGAGGAAGAAATTGTTGTCCCTGAGGGAGGTGAGAGCCTGGCCCAGGTTGGGCAGAGAGGTGGTGGCTGAACCATCCCTGGAGACATCCCAGGCCAGGCTGGACGGGGCTCTGAGCAACCTGAGCTGGTGAAGATGTCCCTGCTCATGGCAGGGGGGGCACTGGGGGAGCTGGGAAGGTCCATTCCAACCCAAACCATTCTCTGATTCCATGAATTCCTTTGGTTGGAAAAGACCTTTAACATCATGGAGTCCAACTGTTCATCTGCCTGATGTCTTTGTCCCTTGAGAGAGGACTCAAACATTGGGCTTTTCCCCACCTTCTTCCACTGAAAAAGTACAACACTACACAATAGCAAGCAGAGATTATTCTTAACGCTGGCTTTAAAAGCAAATGATCCCAGGAGATCTGGGGTTTTTTGATGTGACCGCAACCAGGGAATAGCTCTGAGCTCCAGAAATATGAACCCGTTGCTGCTGGAAAGGCACAAGAAGACCTATAAATCCTGCAGATAACACTGTGACGGATCAGTAGTGGCAAGACATTAACCTTCACTCTTGAGGAGACACCCAAATGATAACACCTGTAGCCACGCCACTCCGGAGCTATCAGTCTTGTTGCTCGTGAAGATATATCTATCTGACCTCAACCATCATCCTACACCCCTCGGGCTTCCTCGCTCCAAATCCTCATAGATACCAGCAGAGATCAGGAAAATCGCACCTAATAATCAACGGAGTGTGCGTAACAAGGCTCACATGGAAACCATTTCCTTCCAGTATGTGAAAATGATTCCGCAGAGCAGGGGAAAAAGATAAATGCACATTAGGCTTGAAGGCCAGTCTGCAGGGAAAGCGCTACATGCCAGTGACAACTGTGGACCGACAAAAAACAGCCAGCAAAACCTCAAGGAGCTGTCACGCACAGGAAAATGTAAGTTAATTAAAGCCACTTAAACAAATACATCTGGGACAGGGGCGTGGGATGTCGGGAGGGAGAATGAAGTGATATTAAAAGCTCCAACAGATGGTGAATCCCAGACAGGAGGGGCAAGGAAACCCTGTTCTGCTGAATCCGGATGAGACACTCACCCCCAATATGTGGTGGGGAGGGCAGAGAGCCCTGGGCTACACCTCACTATCAGGTACTGCGTCTTCTGCAGTGCCCACAGGGACATCCAGGCTCAGCAGGTCTGCCCCTCCGCTGGAAAACACCGTCAAGGCTCGACTGATGCTCTCCTAGACCACCCGGTGTTGGGGATTATAAATCCACTTCTTGCCTTCTGAAAGTCTTCTCTCCTGTCCCTACTGCACCATTCAGCTGAAACGAGAACCACGGGTAAAGCATCCGTCTAGCGAGGCGTGCGAGGATATAAACCCACCTCAAACACACCACCAGGACCAACATCACCTCCACCTTCAGCCCTGGTCCTCCTCCGAGCACGGTGTCCCCTGAGCCTCCACAGCTGACTTAGAATAGAATCACAGAATCATTTCAGTTGGAAGAGACCCTCAAGATCATTGAGTCCAACCCTAACCTCACTCTAGCACTAACCTGTGGCCCTGAGAACCTCATCTGTGTGTATTTCCAACCCCTCCAGGGATGGTGACTCCACCACTGCCCTGGGCAGCCTGTTCCAATGCCCAACAGCCCTTTCTGGGAATAATTTTTTCCTAATATCCAATCTAAACCTCCCCTGGTGCAACTTGAGGACATTTCCTCTTGTCCTATCACTTGCTACTTGGGAGCAGAGACCAACACTCTCCATGCTACAACCTCCTTTCAGGAGGAGACTTGCCTCCTACTGTCCTCAAAAGATGGGTACCGGTTACTCACACCAGTCACTGCTGATATAGAAGCACAATGAGAAAGATTTGGACAGGCTCTGTGCAAACAGAACACCCCGTGTGATATATGTGCACAACAGCTTTGAATTTAGATGCCTTGAAACTCAAGAAGACAAGAAGCTGGAAAGTTGCTTTGAGTTGTTTCAAGCTGCTTTGCTTTGACCTTACGGCTCCACCCATAGGACTTTACTTTCATTGCCATCAGAACCCAAAAAAACTTAAAACATTGGGTCTTTATATGTTCCTTAGAGCATTAACTCAGAAATGGCACCACAATAACCACACGAGGTTGGGTCATCATGGAGAACCCGCCACTCAACCGGCCCTTTGAGACACCCTTGCTTGGAAAACAGCCCCAACCTGCCTCAGCACCAGGCAGACAGGAGGGGAAACAGCACAGCTGTCTCCATACCATCAAATCAGGATGACAGCACGCAAGGCCGCTGCCTGCAAGAGGAAATCTTGCCGCGACATCAGCCCGACCCAGCTGGAGCGCAGGTGGCACGGAAACGCACAAGGAGTGAAAGGAGAATCCAGGTTTCCAACACATCTCTTTCTGCTTCCCATCCTCCTCTCTCTGCTGGGATGCAGGAGATGCAACCAACCCAACGCTAGCAAAGCGAGGAGGACACTGGAACCTGGTCATCTCGTTCAGGAGGGATCTGGTGTGGCGAAGGACACAAGTCAGCCAGGAAAAGGTCTGAGATCTCCTTCCTCATCCCAGAGCTCATTTTCTAACCCCAAAACATTTGCTGCAAGCCTTTTATTCCAACACCGGGTATGATTATCACAGAATCACAGAATGGCTTGGGTTGGAAGGGATCTCCCCAGCTCCCCCAGTGCCACCCCAGCCATGACAGGGACATCTTCACCAGCTCAGGTTGCTCAGAGCCCCGTCCAGCCTGGCCTGGGATGTCTCCAGGGATGGTTCAGCCACCACCTCTCTGCCCAACCTGGGCCAGGCTCTCACCACCCTCAGGGACAACAATTTCTTCCTCATGTCCAGCCTGAACCATTAACTCATCTGAAGTGCCCAGGGCTCTGCAGAGAACGTCACAGCCCAGGCTCTCCAAATATAGCCCGGCACAGCATCCCCCTCCCTGCCCGCGGCTCCGGGCGGGTGGCCAAGCCCCCCACCCATGTCCCCATTCCCGTCCCTCCCAAGGGCTCCTTCCTCAACGCAGCCCAGCTGCCGCCCCCACCCGCCCTGGGCTGACAGATTTGTGCAGTCCCCTTAGGGTGGGGTAGGTACATTTATTTCCTCTAAAAAAAAAAAAAATAGAATTAAAAAAGCAATTAACCTTTTCCTCCCTTTACAAGGGGCAAGAAACATCCCTGCCATAGAAATGGTTTCAAGACTACGAGATCTGCTCAGGCAGCTGTGCCAGTGCTATTCTGGTTTAGCTAAAATAAAAGAGCTGGAATCGTACATGGGCCTTCACGAAAACTGCCCCGGAGACCACAAGATTAGAGCACCAGATGGTGACCTGGGAGTCTATTCCCAGCTGTGCCCGGGGATTCTCATGTGAGTCACAACATGTTTCTCCACCTCCGTTTCCACAAAGATGAAAGAAGGGCAGAGAAACTGAGCCCATCAAAAGCACAGGACCTGCACGTGAAGCACCTGCAGGTCCATGGGACCAGGTAAATTCACAGGATCACACACTGATATAGTGCACTCCTGGGAGGATGAAGTAGCTCAGTCGCTTTAATTTTGGAGGATAAAACATGTAGAGGCTTACCCAGTCCCTCAAGCCAAGCTGCCCGACCTTCTAGGCAATGACAAGATGAGAAGATCCACAGGTACACCTTGGGACTTCCGTAGTTTCAAGAAGGAAATAATAATCCCATTCCCCCGACATGAATCACAGCCAGGTCTTCATAGAATCACAGAATGGTTTGGGTTGAAGGGACGTTCCCAGCTCCCCCAGTGCCCCCCCTGCCATGACAGGGACATCTTCACCAGCTCAGGTTGCTCAGAGCCCCGTCCAGCCTGGCCTGGGATGTCTCCAGGGATGGTTCAGCCACCACCTCTCTGCCCAACCTGAGCTAGCGTTAAGAAAAAATAATCCCATTTCCCAGTCTGCCCTGGATCCTTCCAGCTGCTTAGAGATCTAACTGCACCAAATAAACCAGGAAAGCGCAGGATAGCCCCAGCATCCCAGCCATCATCCCCTCTCCCACCACGAGCAGGTCCTTCTCCACCAAGCAGGTCCTGCTCCGCTGGCCCTGCCACCTATTGTTGGGCACAAAACCACCACCCCACCAGCTCATTACTCTGCAAAGGGCTTTGAAACGCTCTTGAATATGAAAGATGCTCCATCAGACCAAATCCAGCTCTGTTTGCTGTTACAATACAAGAACATTTCTTTTGTCTGTGCCTTTTGATCATGCCCAATTGTTCCTCTCAGTCAGGATTTCGGAGTCGTTAGTTGGAATTAGTGAAGTTCCCGCTGCAGGACTTTTCCACGGCTCTGTTCTCGGGCTATAAAGAGTTGATGAGGAGCTGTTTTGCTCTCTCCAAGCTGGAGCTTCAGTGGGGAGCATTTTGGGGGGAGCAGACAGTCTGCTCGACTCCACTCTCCCGTTGCAGTCACTGGGAAATGCAGCTGATGACCAGATATCATGGGTGGTCACAGTGGGGCTGGTGCTTCCCAGCCAGGAGGGAACCTCTAGACCCTTTTATTTGGTACCTCTGGTGGGAGCAGGTGAAGGGCTTTGCTCAGTCCCATCTATATTCAGGTGGGAAATCCCACAAAGTTCAGGTTTCTCTCCCAGAAATCCCTTCATCTGCATTTCAAGGCACCAGCCCTGAAGAATGCACCTTTCTCTGGGTGACAGGGACCTTTGGTTGGCCACCTCCATGGTGAAAATGCCTGGATGTTCCTGACCTAGTCCTCCAACCTCTCGCTCATGTTACGCCATTCCAACTACATTAGACCATATCAAGACACTTTTTCTCTGAGACATTTATATGTGGAATATGCCAGTTCCTCTCCACAGAGTGCTCTCTTGGGATGCTCACTTGGACTTGGGAGGAATTTAATGGCAGGACATTTTCACTGGAGGATATTAACCCATCAGGACCTGTACTCCTGCCTTGGCAGGGCGCACTGGAGCAACTCAATAAGGTGAGAGGAAACAGCCTCAAGTTGCGCCAGGGAAGGTTGAGGTTGGATGTGGGGAGCAATTTCTTCCCCAAAGGGCTGTGGGGCATTGGAACAGGCTGCCCAGGGCAGTGCTGGAGTCACCATCCCTGGAGGGGTTGAAAATACACACAGATGAGGTTCCCAGGAACACGAGGTAGTGCCAAGGTTGAGTTAATGGCTGGACTTGATGATTTTGAGGGTCTTTTCCAACCAAAATGATTATATGACTCTATAATAAGCCAACTCAGAGGGGAAGACTCGTAGATACATCAAGGAATTTCATACGCCATCACACCCAGTTGGCCCAGTTCGGTGACGTTTGATCCACAGGAACGAATGCGCATTTGTCATGGGAAGCCCAGGACAGAAGGACAGCAGAAGCAGCTTTCCCCATCCACCAGCAGCACCAATCAGGCTCAACACCAGAGCAGGGGCCTGAGGTCCTGCAGGCCAAGATCCCAGCTCTGAGGGCGACCAAGGGGTGTATGACACGAGGCACATATGGAGCTCTTCTCTGGGCATATGCTCCCAGTGGCCTGCAAGCAGCTGAGATGCTTCTCCATCCGGTGGCTGCACCTGCAGCACTGCACTAACAGCCCTTGATGGACCTTTTGTGCACAAATCTCCCTAATTGGTTTTTGAAGCCATTTATATTTTTGGTATCTGCAGCATCCTGTGGCATTGAGGTCCACGGTTTAATTACATGTTTTATAAAAAGAACGTCCACCTGTTTAAGGGCTCTGCCCAATCGTTTCACATTTGTCCTCTACCTCTTGTGTTGGAAGACACAACAAATTACTCCTCCCTGTCAACCTCCACAGGACGTAGGGCTTATATACCCCCCTTAGATACCTCCTCAGCTCCTGCTCCTCCAGACTGAAGGGCTCAGGCCCTTCAGCAACTCTTCACGTCTAAGCTGTCCCATATCACTCTTCCCTGTCCCCGTCTCCATCCTACTCCCATCACAGCACAAGATATCATGCGCCAAATGGGACACATTACACTTTTGGCTCCTGCTTTGTCACTCGGACACAAAAAAGCCATCCACTGCCCAGGGTGGTGGCAGATCCTCGTGTCCCAACCCACAGCGGTGAGGATGGGGTCCCAGCACCTCCACACAGGGTCAAGCAAATCCCCAGCTGTGGCCTTTCCCCGGCACATGAACCAAGGCACGTCAGGTATGTCCCCATCCCCAAAATGTCACACACCCTGCAATAGGCTTAATTGGTATTGGGAGTGGAGCATCTCCCTTACACGGAAAGGCTGGGGGAACTGAGGCTCCTGAGCCTGGAGGAGACTGAGAGGTGACTCATTAATGTTTACAGATATCTAAAGGATGAGTGTCAGGAGGATGGAGCCAGGCTCTTCTGGGTGACAACCAATGATAGGACAAGGGGCAATGGGTTCAAACTGGAACACAAGGGGTTCCACTTAAATTTGAGAAGAAACTTCTTCTTGGTGAGGGTGTCAGAGCCTGGCCCAGGCTGCCCAGGGAGGCTGTGGAGTCTCCTTCTCTGCAGACATTCAAACCCGCCTGGACACCTTCCTGTGGAACCTCAGCTGGGTGTTCCTGCTCCATGGGGGGATTGCACTGGATGAGCTTTCCAGGGCCCTTCCAGTCCCTCACATTCTGGGATTCTGCGAATCTGTGGTATGGGGGTTAACCAAAAGAGGCCCCTTGGAAAATGCTAGCGTAAAAGACCAGGACTAGAAAGACATGCACCTCTACGAGCCCCCACCAGCTGAAAAGAAAGGTGGGTCCCATTAAATTACACACTTTCCAGTTGTAATACAGGTTCCACCTATTCTATGATGCAATGATTCCATGACAGCATAGAATCACAGAGTAGATTGGGTGGGAAGGGACCTTCCCAGCTCCCCCAGTGCCCCCAGTGCCATGACAGGGACATCTTCACCAGCTCAGGTTGCTCAGAGCCCCGTCCAGCCTGGCCTGGGATGTCTCCAGGGATGGTTCAGCCACCACCTCTCTGCCCAACCTGGGCCAGGCTCTCACCTCCCTCAGGGACAACAATTCCTTCCTCATGTCCAGCCTGAATCTCCCTCCTTTAGTTTAAAACCATCACCCCTTGTCCTATCACAACAGGCCCTGCTCAAAAGTCTGTCCCCATCTTTCTCACAGGCCCCTTTTAAGTCCAGAAAGGTGCAGTAAGGTCTCCCCGGAGCTTCTCTTCTCCAGCTGAACACCCCAACTCTCTCAACCTGTCCTCTGATCATTTTTTGTGGCCTCCTTTGACAGAGGATTCGTTCCTGTTCATGCGTAAGAAGACCCAGCACACACATCAAGTCGCACAGGCTGTGCCCCATCTAACATTGCTATTTGGCCCCCAAGAGCCACCTTGGGTCCCAGGACCACAGCAGCTCCATCTCACACTCACCATGGCCAGCCCACCACGGTTTCTGGGTTAAATGTGGGCATTTGGCCACCACAACCCTGAAACAACCAACCTGATGGTTCCCAGGGAGTGGGAAGCAGAGCCCAGCAGCTCCTCATCTTTCATGGTGGATTTTACTTCCATTCCCTAAGGATTTCCCTGAAAATTATCTCACAGATCATCCCACCTAACACCAGCAATGGCATTTCCAATGAAACACACCCAAATCCAGGCAATTCACACCTCTCACCTTGCATTTTCTGAAGTAATGCAGTACAATAAAACAGCCTGCTCAGATTCCAACCTAATCTAAAAACAACTTTATGGCTTCTAATTTTAGCCCTAATCTTCCTTTGCTATGGTTGCGTGATTTCTAATTATTTTATCATCAAGCTTTGCTTTGACCGATAGTTGTACCTTTTCCAATGCCAAGTGACTTGTAAAGTGCCCTTAAAAAATATGCTGATCGTTTCAGGTTCATTTTCAGTTCCTATGCAAATAATATCCTCATATATGTCTTTTCTGGGGAAATATTATTATTATTGAAATAATAATAATAAAAAGCAATATAATTTTTAAAGGAAAGCTCTATTTCTTAGGATGATCCCAATCCGATCCTGCTAACACCGCATTTTCTCTTAAAAGTTGTTAAAGAGCATAAATCCGTTATCCAGATACGGATCTTTTAACAATTCAGTCCCTTCGGCTTGGCATCGCTCCCGGAACATTTTGCCTTTATCTATCCTTATTTTCAGGTTACGACACATCGAAGAGCAATTGGCCAAGCCAAAAATTCGGGGGGGGACTTTGCGAGGGACGGCACGAAGCCACAGTGGAGATGCACTTGCCTTGATGCTCCCCGAGATCATCGCCCATCCAAACCTTCTGAATTTATAGCGGCAAAGCTCAACCCTCAGCTGAAGATGCATCGCAAGGTCTTAGGATGGAACCTCCAGCCCAGGTTCCTCAACAGGCAGATGTTTTTTCCCAACCTGCAGCAACCTCTTGATCCTTCCAGTCGCTGACATAGATCAAATCTGGATCTGATAGTATTAAATTTGCACCAAAAATTGTTGGTGGGGAGAGGATGCTGCTTGCAGAGTTTCCAGATGTGGAGGCAGCTGCCTGCCCAGCTCTGCCACCAGCTTGAAGGTCCTTGGAGGACCAGCCACCAGCCTGAAGGTCCTTGGAGGACCAGCCACCAGCTGCGGGGTCCGGGAGGCAAACCCGGTGGATGTTTGGTGGGTTATTTCCTTCCCCAGGATTTACTTTGCTCGCCAGTCAACTGGGAAACATCCATTTGACCTGTGACACTTTTGTTTTAGTTACTCTCCGAGCTTTTGACAACTGCGGTTTAAACACGGAGCACACGAGCTTCGGCACCGAGAAAGCACTCCATCCCCACAAGTTCAGAGTGGACGGGGGAAAATACCACACCACAGCCCTGATGGTGAACGTATTTATCCTTTCTCACTCTTCATTTTTCTCTCTTTCACTTTCTGAGCCTGTTTCACCATTTGTGTCTTCTCTCTCCCCAGTGGAGATGTGAGCTTAGCTCCTCACCGCAATATTCAAGAGAGAAGGGTATGAGTTGGGTTTTTTGTGAAATTTCCTGCACAATGCTGTGTATAGAGTATTTGGAACGGAGATTATCAAAATGGGAAACAATCCAGTCAAAGTCCTCAGGCCTGGGTCCCAAAAATGTCACCGTACGGCGTTGCAAGGGACGGAGAAGAGCCCTCTGTTCCCACAGGCATGGAGGATGCTCTAGGAGAGCAACCAGGGACACACGATCTGCCCCTCGCAACACCTCAATCTTGGGCTTTAACCTCTGCTGAAAATCAGTGGGAAGCTGGGATTTACTGACTGATTTTTTGGAGGAAAAAATCCAACAGACTCAGCTAAAAACTATAATGCTTTGTTGACCAATGCTTTTAAAGACATAGAGAATTTTTTAAGGAAAACCATCTTGCTCAGGAAGCCAACCCTCCAGAAAATCCCTCATCTTTAGTGCTTCAGAGCAACATCCACACCATCCTGCTGGCTCCCTTCTTACTCCTCCTCCAAATCCACCCTGAGATCCTTCTCAAGCTCACCCTCTGAGTTTGAGCTGGCCTTGCTGGGCTGAAAGAACAAAGCTTGGATTAAATCCTGCCCACGTACGCCTCAGGCGAGGCACCGGGCTGACACCGCATCTCAACGAGGATGCACCGCTTGGCCCGAGGACCTTTGATTTCCATCTATACACCTTGGAGCAAAGTTTTAACGTTTCACAAAGGCACAACAACGAGACCAGGTATGGAGGAGAGAATGCAGCTGCCGTGAGCCCAGGTAAATAACATTTTCACAGTTTTTTCTTCTGCAGAAAATAGTTGCTAGATGTATTTTAGAAAGCAGCCTCCTGCGGTTGTAGCTTTTGAGCCCTTCTTAAAAGCCCAACCTGAACACCCATTCTTGCCAGCAAATATCGATATTTTAAGCCTTTGATTGCTTCTGATGGGAGTGAAAACTTTTTAATTTGTTTTTATAGCTTTCTTCAAATTCACTTCAGGAAAACTTCCCAAGCAGAAGAGCTGGTGACCATTGCCACAACAGTGACCCAGCAGTTCAGGCTGGGCAGAGAGGTGGTGGCTGAACCATCCCTGGAGACATCCCAGGCCAGGCCGGACGGGGCTCTGAGCAACCTGAGCTGGTGGAGATGTTCCTGACCATGGCAGGGGTGGGAACTGGATGAACCCTGAAGGTCCCTTCAGCCCAAACCATCCTGTGACACCAGCCACCCAGAAGCACAATGGATGCAATCACTTGTAGCACCTTGCCCCACTTAATAATGGGTCAAAATACCTGCTTGGATTATTTGGGGACACCACTGTCCATCTCGCTTCCAACACAGCTGCACGCAGCAGCTCCTGCAGGGACACCAGGGACGCTGAGCACCCACACGGCCCCAGGACAGCAGGATGAGCCCGGCCCCATCAAAGTCACCATCACCCATCCCCATGAATGTCCCATCTAAAGAGGAAAGTCCTCTCCTTGATGAATGAGCAAGCCAGCCTGGACCCACAGCCTTCCTGCAGGAAACCCTGCTATCGATGGCAGATCTTCCCATTCTATGGTAAGTGCACAAATACCAGATTTGTTCTATCAACACACAATCTGATGTGGTGTGTGACAGTCTGCAGCAAATCCCCAGCTCCATGTCCATCCCTGCGTTCCTCCAACCAGTGACACAGCCTGTCCCAACCTCCATCACCTCCAAAAAAATGTAAACCCCATCATAACGGTCTTAAATTGAAACAGGGGAGATTCAGGCTGGACACGAGGAAGGAATTGTTGTCCCTGAGGGTGGTGAGAGCCTGGCCCAGGTTGGGCAGAGAGGTGGTGGCTGAACCATCCCTGGAGACATCCCAGGCCAGGCTGGACGGGGCTCTGAGCAACCTGAGCTGGTGAAGATGTCCCTGTCATGGCTGGGGTGGCACTGGGGGAGCTGGGAAGGTCCCTTCAACACAAACTATCTTATAAATCCCCCTCTGGAAGCACAGGAGATACATTGCCAGTGTCAGCCCTCAGAGGAAAAAAAAGAAATCAATGGATTCATGGACAACTAGGAATGTCATTTCAGATGGTCTGCATAGCCCAAAATATCAAATTTCACCCATCACCCAGGCAGTGAATTAGAATAATTACCTAGGGCCTGATCCTGAAAGGTGCTGAGTGCAGTCAAGTGGTCTCTGCTCCCATAGAGTTCAGTATCTCAGGGGCTCTCAGCAGCGGCAGCCTTGGAGCCTGAGCAAAAGAAGAAGGTTGGTCTTAGTCCAGTATTTTGTAAGAAAAAAGCATATACAACTAATATCTAAAAGAAAAACAACACCCCAGCTCCACATGTCAGCCCTGCATGAGGAGCCAATGCAATGATCACGCAGACCAGGCTTGGGGAGATGCTCTCCAACCCACAGGAATTGTCTGTAGACCAGGGATGGAAGCCTGCAGCACCCAGGAGAGAAACCACACCAGGACGGATGCGTCCATAGAGCTTTGATCCACATCCAGGAACACCAAAACAACATTCCTCAGGAACCCTGCTCCATCCAAGCCACCACACGTGGACACCTACACTGTCAACACCATCCCGGAGCTAACACACCTCCTTGGCAGAAGACAAACCCCAAGGTTGCCTTGCCAAGTCTCCAGGAAGAGATAAACCTGGAGATAAGAGAAGTCTGCTGGGTTTCCAGGGAGGAAGGCCCAGGGACATCGCTCTGTGCTCCGTGACGTGTGGCACGCCAGCCCCGGGCAGGCACCGCCGTGCCAAGAGCAGGGTGAAGGGAGGCAAGGGGATGACGGGGACACGATGACGACACTTTTCTCCTTTGTTTTGGGAGGTCCCCTGAGATGCTCGGCTCGGGGTGGCCAAGTCCTCCTTCTTCTTCCCCTATAAGGGGAACAGATGAGGGGAGGAAAACAATGCTCTCTACTCACTCCCCTAATGGAAGAACAAAAGCCCAGTGATCCCTTCCAAAAATGTCTTTTGAGGAACTGAAGGCCTGAAGGCCCGGTATTTCTGGTTTATTTAGTTCTGGACAAACTCCAGCCTGGCAGTGTCTTTCTGTCCTTCTTCCAGACTCTTGCCCAGAGATGCACGGGACACACAGGTTTGCACAGACCCCAGACCCAGGCGGGGATTTAACACCCAGCACCTCGCAGAGGTGGTGAAACCAAAGGTGAACCTCCTCCACCAGACCCCAAGGCAAACAAGCCTTGGCCACGGGTCTGTCCCAGCCCAATCCCACTGGAAACTGGGACCAAAACCCACTGAAGGCAAAACCAGCATCGGAACTTCCATCGCTACAAAGCAGAAAGGGGATTTCTGCCACGCTGATTGCTCATGGAAAGTCCCCGACTGGCCCACGACGGCGGAAAAAATGGAAAATATAACTTTTAATACCAAGTTGGTGGCAGGGTTGTCTATTTTTCCCTCCTGTGACTAGTTACCATGGATGGATTTCTGAGGCTGACTGTGCAATTGTTCACTGCGCCACTCCTGTTAAACAGACGTACCCTACTTTAATTTCCAGAAATTCTTTCTTCGTTTGTTTGCTTAAATTATTTCTACCATTGAAAGAAACAATGCAGGCTCACAAAGCCAGGGCCCAAATCTCTCGAGTAACCCTGTTGTGGTTCATTACTTCTCCGCTAGTTAACAAGACCAGTAATTTCCCTAAGGTTTAATAGAAAATCTTCCTTCCAGAATGCCGAGGGGCAAGATATTTTAACAAATTCTACTGTATTCCAGTTATGTTGGAGGTGAGGGGTATTCTAGGCAAGGCACAGGTCCTACTCAGTGATAATGTATAAAAGCAGGTACCTTAAATGGAGCTTTTTTCACCCAAAGGGGTGAAGGTATCCTAATGATGGTAGAGCTGGGCCTACAGTCTGTTTTACTAATAATATGGATTGTAAAGTAAACAGGGGACCTGCCGATTGCCTGACCATAAACTGCCCTTCCTGACTAGTTTTACAAAGCTCTTTCCACGACCAAATCACAACATGTTACGAAAAGCTAAAATAAACAGAGCAGAGCTTGTGGGAAAAGAGCAAACACATAAAACACATATGTGTATGCATATACATATATATAAGAGTTTGGGGGGAAAAAAGCAAACATATGAAATACATATTTATGCGTGTATATATATAACAGCCCAGTAAAGCTCTATTAAGATGCACGGGCAGGTGAAACGCACCCTGTGCTGGGTGGGAAGTGCTGCCTTTACTTACAAGGACATTTTCCCTACAAGTGCCTCTGCAGCTCCTTGATGTTACTTCTACAATAGGGCTCGTCAAGCAAAAGCAACAGATGTTTGCACAGAGTCTTCTTGCTTATCCAGTGACGATACCGCGTCCGAATAAATCACAGGGCGTCAATAATAAACACTGGAAGGTTAATCAGAAAGAGGCGCTGAGCAATCTGGGGGTTCCCACAGACACCCTGCCGCGAGGAAGGGAACAAGAAAATGCCCTGACCTAAGCAGGGGTGAGTCCAGCACACACACAGAGCACAGGCAGATCACACCAGCTGTTTGCAGATCACTTATTCAACATGAATAATTCAAGCAGAAGCGGCTGGAAGTATGAGAACAGATAGATGGGACCTCGCCACCGGTGCTTTTGCAGGTTTTATTTTATCGAGCAATGCAAAGAAAGAACGACCCTTAACAAAAATCCTCAGCCTAGCGTTGATAGTGTTGTGATTTTACTGTGAATGTTGTGAAACACAGTGTTTTACCAGATGCCCAGCTGATGATGAGCATCCTTTCCCTTTCTCCTCAAAGCAATTTTTTGATTATTTGGCTGGGCAGGAGGGGGAAAATGATGTATTTTATTGAAACCTGCAGGACCCACCAGCAGTCCATTACCTAGCTACAAAAATCACAGAATCATAGAACAGTTTGGGTTGAAGGGCCCTTCCCAGCTCCCCCAGTGCCCCCCCTGCCATGACAGGGACATCTTCACCAGCTCAGGTTGCTCAGAGCCCCGTCCAGCCTGGCCTGGGATGTCTCCAGGGATGGTTCATCCACCACCTCTCTGCCCAACCTGGGCCAGGCTCTCACCACCCTCAGGGACAACAATTTCTTCCTCATGTCCAGCCTGAATCTCCCTCCTTTAGTTTAAAACCATCACCCCTTGTCCTATCGCAACAGGCCCTGCTCAAAAGTCTGTCCCCATCTTTCTCACAGGCTCCTTTCAAGTCCGGAAAGGTGCAATAAGGTCTCCCCGGAGCTTCTCTTCTCCAGCTGAACACCCCAACTCTCTCATCCTGTCCTCCCAGCAGAGCTGTTCCAGCCTCGGATCATTCCTGTGGCTCCTCTGGCCCCTCTCCAGCAGCTCCATGTGTGTCCTGTGCTGAGGACCCAGAGCTGGATGCCCGGTGACTTCTCATCTCTGGATGGAGAACCAGAGGTGTCATGGAGGGGTTTGACAGCGAAGATCCCACTTTATCAGCATTTCCAAAGCTCCCTGATGAAGAGACCTGCTCCACCACTACTGATACCCTTTGGGATCTGCTGCCCGGCACCTACAGGTGCATTTCCCTTCTTCAGTTTACTCCTCTGCTGCAAGACTTGGATTTGGCCCCAGAACTACACAAGCAGCTCTTTTGCAGCTGAACTGTGCATATTGAGGACACACCTGGTCACTGTCCCCTCGCATAAAACACATTTCTTGATATTGCATGAAATGTATCTGATTCAAAAATCACAGTGACACTGATTCACCCAAGACCACAACACAAAATTCCCAGTAAATCTGGTTCTCAGGGTGACCCAGATGAGAAGCACCCAGGTCTCCCAAAGCTACCTGAGACCTTTGATGTTACCAGCAAACAAGCCTACGGTTTCAGTTTGTCCTTGAACACAAAAACGTTGACTCCATCCACACTTTCTCCCATTCTTAAACACCTTAAGCTTAATCTTCTGAATTAAAAACACCTCTCAGCGCCATTGCCTTGATCTAGAAAGCTCAGTCTGGAAGTGACATCTCAGTTGTGTCTACTACAGATGCTCCTATTATCTACATTAAGAAAATTTGACTGTAATCTTCAGCATAAATTGTGTACCTCTGGTAGGAAACCTGTTCCTCGCCAAGAGCTAGAGAGGCCTTTGTAGGCCGAGCACAGGCCACGCATGACACATCTCCACATTACCCCAAAATAACTACTTGGTCACATCTGATCCTCAGGGTTCTGGGTTCCCCACCCTTGTTTTTTTCATTCCACGCAGAAAAATTATCTAATTAATACATGTCTGACAGATGTTCCTTGAAAGAAATACCACGTCTTCAAAACACAAGCTGATGAAAGGAGTAATTGAGTAGATTAGAGTGACCAGAAAAGCCAGGATTGTAGCATGACAGTGGAAAGCACAGCTTTAAATCTTTCTCTGATATTTATGATGGTTTATTTGCATATCAAACTACATGCCAATTATCTGTATTATAAATCTATGACGAAATTATGCCGTGTAGCTCTCCGAAGTGAAGAAACACCAGGGCTGGGCTGCATAATCACCCTTAACTCTGCCCCTCTAGGTGTTCCTATGGCTCACTCCTAATGATCATGTAATATTTCACAACAACACAACTGAACAACCCGAGTCTTTTGCAAACATATAGATGTATATGCAACATTTCCATACACTACAAGCGACTTTGTGTGCGGTGGGACCTCTGCACGTCCCATAGCCAATTCAGGATCATTGTTTTTGCGTTCTCCATCTACCTGCTGCCCCTCATCTCAGACCGGCACCTCTCCAGTGCAACATTCTGCTCTGTTGCGGCTTCATTAGGGTGGTGAGAGCCTGTCCCAGGTTGGGCAGAGAGGTGGTGGCTGAACCATCCCTGGAGACATCCCAGGCCAGGCTGGACGGGGCTCTGAGCAACCTGAGCTGGTGAAGATGTCCCTGCTCATGGCAGGGGTGGCACTGGGGGTAGCTGGGAAGGTCCCTCCAACCCAAACCATTCTATGATTTGTGCAACCCCATAGGAAAGCAGAGATTCTGCTTGAAGACCTGTAGGTGACACCGGGATGCAAATAATAATAGAGACACATGCTCTCATTTTACAAATCAAGAGGAATGTGCGGAAGCAACAGCTTGGTAGGGTGGCAGCATCACCTGCCTCAAGTGTGCCTTGGAAGGGATGTGTGTTCGTAGCCAAACTAGCCACCTCAACGAGGCCTTTGTGCTCTGCCCGATCATCGGCAGAAGGCAGCATGTAAAGCTGGAGCTTACATTTCCATTTGCACTCACAGCCAGCACCGGTTACAGCCAACACTGCCTGAAAATTGGGTCAGACACCCTGCCCATGTAGGCAGGGAACGGTCTGGGGAGAAGTGGTCCCGGAGCAGCAAGCAGTGCTGGTGCTCCTCATGGCTGGGTCTGGATGAAGAGCACTGCTGCAGGTCCCTGTACAAATAAGCCAGACAGCGACATGATCCCAGCCCATCCCAACACCTGCATTCAGTGGTTCTACCCTCTGTCAACACTCAGAATTAAAAACGGGACTTAATATATCATGTTATGACAGTTAGGACTCATTCCCTCTCTTGTCTGCTTCACAGAATCCCAGGCTGGTTGGGGTTGAAGGGACCTCTGTAGATCATCCATTCCAACCCACCTGCTCAAGCAGGGTCACCAGAGCAGATCACACAGGATCGTGTCCAGGTGGGTTTGAATGTCTCAGAGAAGGAGACTCCACAACCTCTCTGGGCAGCCTGGGCTGGGCTCTGGCACCTCAAAGGAAAGAAGTTTCTCCTCATATTCAGATGGAACCTCCTGTGTTTCAGTCTGTGCCCGTTGCCCCTCACCCTGTTGCTGGGCACCACTGAACAGAGTCTGGTCCATCCTCTGACACCCATCCTGGAGATATTTATCACATTGATAAGATCCCCCTCAGCTTCTCTTCTCCAGCTGAACAGCCCCAGCTCTCTCAGTCTCTCCTCATCAGAAAGATGCTCCAGACCCCTCAGCATCTTCTTAGACGTGCTTCACCAACCTGCCTCTTTTACCCCCAGCCAGCAACATTATCTCCCATGATGTTCTACACATACAAACCACTGCTCAGGGTGAGTCCCTAAAACGAAGGCTCCCTCCCAGTTCCCTTCTACTGGGCTGCCTAGAGGAGAATGGTTCTCCACAGCCTGACAGTAACACAAACAAGCCTTCAGCTGGGCCAACTGCTACAACGAGCAGCCGTACCATCTTATGATTACTGCCAGTCTCCCTTCCTTCACCCAGGGACACCACATTAACCTAGTAGAAGGTTCAAAACAAGGAGACAGACAGTTTTCCTGCAGCAGGTGGTGGATCTGCAGAATTCCTTGCTGAAGCACTTGTGGGACCAAGTGTGGATGGGCTTCAGGAGAGAGTGGATGGGCCACCGGGCTAACAAACAGACCCAGCACTACAGGATCAGGAAATCCTCGTTGCAGGAAACACGTCTTCTTACGATCAATTAGACAAAGAGCCTCATACCACAAAGTTCTGGACATTGCCACCACAAGTATTGGGTTTGCAGGTGACTCCTGTCCCCAAGCAAGGGCATCACTGCACGCCAGACACTGGACTGGACATCAAAAGACATCACACCTCAAATGGGTGGGAAAGACACACTGTGGGAGACATTTTACCAGTGGGGAAGTGTCACCCAGATAGCATGTAAAGAAATGCTGCACAGAAGAGCTGTGCCCAAGGTGGGAATCAAGCCCTGATCTCCTGACCCCCCTTCCACAGAACCGTAGGATTGTTCCAGTTGGAAAAGACCCTCAAGACCATTGGGTCCAACCATTAACCCACCCCTGGCACTGACCCACATCCCTGAGAACCTCATCTCCATCTGTTCAACCCCTCCAGAAATGGTGACTCCACCAATTCCAGTTTCTAGTGACAGCCCTGTCCTTCATGGTTGATGGGCAATTGCCCTGGCTGCCTCCCTGTAGCATGTACACCGATGTATCTCAAGAAACATCTTTTTCCACATGGAAACCTTGCCCAGGCAACAAACGAAAAGGTTGGATAATAATGGAGGATCAGTAACTCTTTGGGATAGTCAAAAATCCCAGAAGTGCTCAACTCAACAACATTCAATGTGTGTGGGACACATCACCAAAGGGAAGCAACGCTCCTGTTCATGCACTCACAATGCTGTTTACCTTCTCAATGATCTCGTGATGCCACTTTTGGGTTGGGATCAATATCAACCACCCCGAGCTTTCCCTGTGGATGTGCTACCAAGTAGGTCTTCCTCCAGGAAAATCCCAGACATAAACAAGCCATCCCTAGAAACGATGCAAAGAGGGGCAAGGAATGAGTCTGCATACCCCAGGACCCTTTTATTTGGCCCAGCTGAGGCAGCAAATTTGACAAACTCGAGTGACTAGGCACATATTCAGACATAAAAATATTAATATGAGAACAAATCAGAGGCGGCTTAGCTGGCTGGGTTCCTATTTCGAATTCATTACGTGCATTAAAAAAAAAACAAATAAAAAATAAGAACAACAACAAAAAAAAAATTAAAAAGGTTTTACCTATTCAAATACGTATGAAAAGGCATAAATTCCTGAGCAACAGCAGCACTTGGCCTCACGGTGCTGGTAATTGGATCCGGGGTGCTCCGCTTCCCAGGCGTCCCATTCACAACCACGAGAAGGAAGCATTCAATATTTCAATAGGAAATTTCATCGCCAGAAAACAATCCACCTTCCTTGCTTCTGAAGAAAAGCCAGAGGGTGAAGTTCTCTCCTCAACCACGGCTTCAGCTTACGGCCAGCCACCTGGGCTAAACAACCACCAATTTTTTCCTGACAGTCTTCCTTAGATTTTTTGTTTTCCACCCAATTCCAGACCTGGGACTTTACGGAAATCAGGTGTATTCAAGGGCCTGACAGGGGCTTGAACCCTCCTGTTGGACTCAGACTCTAAGCCCTAATCCAGAACCAAACAGCAGAGCATTAACACTCTCTTTGAGCACCAGCGATGACGCTAAACCCCAACAAATCTCAGAGAACATGAAGTATTCTTGCACCTTTGTTGAGCCCACACCAAAGCTTTTCCTAGAACTCATTAACCGCGATGGCCAAAACACAATTCCAGCCCATTCCTCCTCTGCCTCTTCAAGGGCAGGATGGCAGCACTTGAGCCGCCGCAGGTCTGATTGTCCCATTGTTCCACAAAGTGGTTCCTTTCCAGAAAACTGAATGCTGAGAGCTACCAGAGAGAGCCCCAGACAAAAGGACCGGTGTCGGTTTCTGGGTTTATTAGAGGGAAGCAGAAAAAAGCCTCTTGAAGAGTCTTGGTGGCACTTAATGTGACAGCTGGAAATAACTGATAGGACAAAACGGAGCAAAGATGATTTAAATTAGGCGACTCTCGGAAAGTGGTGTTCACTTAGGCTTCCAAAGGAGAATTGCTATTTCTTAGAAATGCTGACAAATCTCCTTGCACTCCCCCTCTGCAGCATATACACACACACACATCCCTTTTTCGGTGGTCTATAGGGCATTTGTTCCATTTGCCAGTGGACAACTGCACCCCTCCCATTAGGAGACGAAAAAGATGTAAATGAGCAACATCAGTTGCAGCTCATCAATCCTTAAACAAAAACAGCCTTGAATTTCTATCTGCTGCCAAAAATTCGGGGACCTGTAGGTAGAGATTTACATAGACATGTTCCAGAAGTCTTGACACACCTTCTCCAAAGTCACCTGGACGAGAGGGACCTCACTCTATCCAAGGGGTTTGACCCCGACAGAGTGACAAAGAAACTTTAGTGCCATCTCCTGCCAGGCCTGGCTTGGTGCAACCACTATGGGGTTAATTTATTATTAAAAAGAATACCACCAGCACGGCTGCAGCAACACCACCGCTGAACCCAAGCAGTGAGAGATCCGTCCCTTCGTTGTGGCTGTCCTACCAAAGTAGCTTCTACGTAGCCTTAGTGGTGGGTCCCTTATTTTTGCTGCCATCTCCATAGCTACTGTCCAACACACTCCTGTTTGCTGCCAGGACCCCAACAAGTCCACGTTAACCACACTGGTTCGCTGTGCCTTGGGGCAGCCTTGAAATGGCTGGTCTGGAGCAGACACTGCCAGGGACTATGAGTTGAGAACATGTTCATGGTGGTTCTTCTGCTCCCCACATGCTGGTACCTGCCTGGGCCTGTCTCTCCTCCTCCTCCTCCTCCTCACTTCATCCAGACACTGAGAATCATAGAATCATGGAATAGTATGGGTTGGAGGGACCTTCCCAGCTCCCCCAGTGCCCCCCCTGCCATGAGCAGGGACATCTTCACCAGCTCAGGTTGCTCAGAGCCCCGTCCAGCCTGGCCTGGGATGTCTCCAGGGATGGTTCAGCCACCACCTCTCTGCCCAACCTGGGCCAGGCTCTCACCACCCTCAGGGACAACAATTTCTTCCTCATGTCCAGCCTGAATCTCCCTCCTTTAGTTTAAAACCATCACCCCTTGTCCTACCACAACAGGCCCTGCTCAAAAGTCTGTCCCCATCAGAAAACCTGCCTGGAAACATCTGCTGGACCAGGACACTCTGGAATCCCACCAGACGTTCACCCCAGAGTCCCAAGTGACTCCTCCTGCTTGGCTTGGTCTCTAGAAGCACAATTTCTTTCTCTCTCCTTCTCCTTGGGAAGGCAGCAATGCTCCAGCCATTCTCAGCCTGGCCAGGGAAGCAGGAAAGGGGTGGAGAGACACACACGCCGCACAGGGTGAATTAGCACGCTGTCTGGTTTCGATAGATTTGCTTATGCCGTGGCAGCAATCAGTCTTTGGTTTCAAAACCTGAAACACCACACAAAGCAGCTCCCGAGCAGCTGAGGATGCAGCTCAGCCAGTCCTGTGAGAGGGATAAAAGCTTCCCATGCACAGAGACCTCCGCAAGTGCCTTTGCAACAATGGGCATTTCACACTTTCCTTGCACCCATGTGTCAGTAACCCAACATGGACAAGTTGAGAGAAGGGAACGGAGCTGGGGAAGGGGCTGGAGCACAAGGGTGATGGGAGCGGCTGAGGGACCTGGGGGGTTCAGCTGGAGAACAGGAGCTGAGGGGAGACAGGGACACAAAGAAACGGCCTCAAGTCACACTGGGGAAGTTTAAATTGGCTATTAGGACACATTTATTCATCTAAAGGGTTGTGGAGCATTGGAACAGGCTGCCCAGGGCAGTGGTGGAGTCTCCATCCCTTGAGGCTCTTAAAAGCTGAAAAGATGAGGTTCTTATAGACATGGTTTAGTGCCAGATTTAGGCTATAATCAGACTCTGTGACCTTGAGGGTCTCTTCCAAACATAACGATTCTATGATTCCATAAGTTTGCTGTCCTGTTTGGCCACCCAAAGCCCCAAGACACCATGGAAGCAGCTGGTGGGTGATGGTGGGACCGATCATGGCAACAAACACCTACTTACTTGATGAGACAAACCTTCACAACATCTCCCACCACCCCCACGCTGAGATGCCGTGGGGTCTCCCTTCTGCACAAGCTGCTTTTGTGCTACAAGAAGCAGATGGCTCCGGCATCAAATAAAGTTCATGGATGTGGTAGTCAGAGCTGGGAATGTCACTCTGGTACACTGGGACCTCACCCAGCTGTCCCCAGATCCTGCTGAGGCACCAGCCTGCAGTCATGGCTGGGATAGAGGTGGAGGAGGAAGAGCAGAAGGGAGAAGGATGAATGATGAATGAGAATGAAGCAAAGGAGAGGAGGAAAAAGAAAGAGGAGAATCACAGAATCCCAGAATGTCAGGGGTTGAAGGGCCCTGTAAAGCTCATCCAGTGCAATCCCCCCATGGAGCAGGAACACCCAGCTGAGGTTCCACAGGAAGGTGTCCAGGCGGGTTTGAATGTCTGCAGAGAAGGAGACTCCACAACCTCCCTGGGCAGCCTGGGCCAGGCTCTGACACCCTCACCAGGAACAAGTTTCTTCTCAAATTTAAGTGGAACCTCCTGTGTTCCAGTTTGAACCCATTACCCTTTGTCCTACCATTGGTTGTCACCCAGAAGAGCCTGGCTCCATCGTCCTGACACTCCCCCTTTCCATATTGATCACCATTAATGAGGTCACCCCTCAGTGTTCTCTTGTCCAGCTCCAGAGCCCCAGCTCCCTCAGCCTTTCCTCACACGGGAGATGCTCCACTCCCTTCAGCATCTTCATGAAGAGGTCTCTGAATTCATCACTAATATATTTAATGGAAGAGGAGCAATGCCTGGATCCATTTGGCATGGAACGAGGCCACCACCCTGTTCTGTCCCCAGGCTGCCAGCAGAGCACCTCACCTCCTGTCCTCTGCTCGGCATGGAGAAGACCCCGGAGCGGAGAAGAACAGATGTGTTCCAGGAGAGAGGTGCTGCAGAAACGCCAAGCAGACACTCTCTAAAAGGAACATGCATGGGAGGTGAAAACCAACCTGTCCCCATGGACATGTCATTCTCTTTCTGCCTTTCAGTCCCACTTGTGACAAAGATAACTCAGGAAAATAGTAAAGGAAACCACAGGTGGTGTGGAAGTGGGACAAGACAACATCTGCTCTGGAGCTCCACATCTGGAAGGCTCATAACCTGCCCTTGCTATGGTCCAGAGAGGGCTTGTAGGAGAGGAGAAAGCTGCCTCCTGGGCAGGGAATCTGATTTAATCTACCGGTCGATGTATTTACAGCAGCACATTCCTCACCGTGGCTTCCGAGTGGTGTTTCAGAGCTGATGTTCAGGAAGCTACAACAGAAGGGTGAGTAAATGCTCAACTTGCTCTTTACTTGAAAGAAGGAGAAAAAAGAAAGAAAAAAAGAAAACAAGAGAAAAATGAATTATTTGTTTTAAATAAATGATGATAAAAAGGAATAAAAGGAAAAGAGAGGAAGGAGAAAGATGAGAAAAAGAAAAGACAAATGGGAGAAGGGAGAAGGGAAAGAAAAATAAAAAAGACCAAAAGAGAAAGAAAATGAGAAAAGAGAAAAAGGAGACAAGAGAAAAAAAGAGGGGAAAAAAGAGAGAAAAAAGAGAGGAAGAAGAGAGAAAGAAGAGAAAAATAAGAGGAAAAAGGAGAAAAAAATGAGAGAAAGAAGAAAATGACTGAAAAATACAGAAAGAAAAAAGATAAAGAAAAATAAGAAAATGGAAAAACAAAGAGAAACAAAGACCAAGAAAGAAAGAAGGAAAACAAAAGGGAGGGAGAAGAAAAAAAGAGGGGGAAAAAAAAAAAGAGGAAAATGAAATAGGAAAAGAGAAAGTTAGCAAGCAAGAAAATCTGGAGAACTGATAGTTTCCAGATACTAAAGTCATTTTTTAAAAAGCTCAAGTCCTTCCTAATAAGATGCCCAACAGTCTGTGAATTATACAGCCATAAACCCCCTACTTACATATGACATTTGCTGGTAGGAATAAATCAGGGCTCGGAAAAGAGGCGACGCTTTGGAGTTCAGCGGGAATTATCCTCACTCTAACCGTATTAGCGGTGGTCTGAAAGCAGGACATTGTCATCCAGACAGACGGACGATGTTCGGAACCAATGGTAATTTGTAGGACGCATAATTTGCTTCTACCAAAATAGCACAGCATGTGGTTCTTCTTTTTTTTCCTACTATTTTTTTTTTATCCCTTTTTAGCATATAGTCGTGCCGTTTCTTTTGGCTTGTCACAAGAAATCTGCTCTGCGGAAGCGGGGAAAGACGCTTCAGCAGCTCATATAAAACAGGTGCCCAGGCATCGGGGGAAATACAGCTTATTTTCTTTTTTGTCGAAAGCTAATAAAATAAGCAGATGATTGCAGGAAAATAAAGACGAAACCACCTCCTCTTTCAAAAAAATAAAACACAAAGTCAGGGACTAAACTAAGTTTAGGCTGAGCAAACGCTGATTGAAAACACACCCTGCTATCACCTCTCAGAGTTTTACCAACACCGCAGAGTTTTCACCTAAAAGATGTTTAGGAAAAGAAGAGTAATCCACTCCGGGCTGATTGTCCCCAAGCCTGAATGCAAAGATATGTTGACCCTGGTTGTTGGCTCAACATTAACCGCACAGGGGCTCGTGAAAAGTCAGGTTTAAGCAAATCTACTGTATTAAACCTTCATCCCCACCATCATCATCTCCCCACCGGACAAGAGTGCGCAGCACTTACGTGAAAATTGAAATCTGGTGAAGTCCCAATCCTTTAAGTTTCCACGAGGAAAACTTTAGGAGGTATCTCTCCCGTGAGCTCCAAGAGCACTCACTCAAACTGTTGGTTATTTCATGGTGGAGATTCAACACAAAAAAAATTAAAACAGAAAAAGAACCAAAAAAGAAAATAAATGCCTGTATCGCTAACAAAGCGGCAGGGTGGAGCCAGCACACCCTTATATTTAGCTACAGGCAAAGCCTTAAAGTTGTAGTACATTTATTTTCCATGAATCACGTCTAAGTTACAAGATTAAAAACCCCAAAACTCTTGCAACAGGAACAGCAGGATTGTTTATCACCGTTTTATTTTTAGTCCCTCAGTTGAAAGGTTTGGGATGGATCAGAGAGTCTAACAAGCTCAGATGAAGTTAACTCAAGCTGAAGTAAGCGCAGCTTCCCACAACCCTGAATTATCTTTTCTTTTTTTTCAGTGGAAAAAAGTAGTTATCAGGCTTAAACCACACCTCAGAATATTCAGAAAATGCTTAAGGGCTGGTCTCAAAGGCTCTAAATTCCTCCCATCTCCACCTGACCCAGCAGATCAGGCCTGGGTGGTGGCCAAGGTCAACACCCATCTGCAAAGGGCACCATCTCCAATGCAGACAGACACGGGAAATAAGGAAAGAAGAAGAAAAATAAGGGAAAATGGGAGCTCTGGGGAGGTGACAGGACCTACTTCCAACCCCTCCCGAGGCCACGTTGAGTCCTGACCCCCCCATCGCCTCCCTCTCCGCCTCGCAACTCACTTTCACTTTCATGCAACGCCAAGCAGATGCCAACCGCTGGATTGCAGCCTCCTTTGCCAAAGCGTGGGCACAGCAGAGGGCTCGGCCAAGCACTTAACAAACAGCATCTGGACTTTGCCGCTCGCACAGCTGGATCGCGATACCAGGGTCTGGAGACAGTGTCATCCACAGGGACACATGGGGGAAAGGGCAACGAGCCCATCGCGCCACCGCAGAAGCTGCCACTGACCTTCCAGAGATCCCTCCACAAGCTTCAGGGAAAGATATTACAGGATCAAATAGGAAATTTCATCTTTCTCAGTGTTTCTCCTTTAACTTCCCAGCAAAATCAAATGCAAGAGTGCTTGAAAACCCTCAACAGAAGAAATCAATCGTTTGCTTGTTCTGCACCAACATAACTTGTCTGGTTATTCACCTGCTCATTTTTCTCTTTATTCCATCAACAGGGTCATTCTCTCAGCATCTGCAACACCTGAGAGCAGGACAACCATCAACTCCTGCCACAAGGACCCACACGCTCCAACAGGCAATCACCGTTGGGTCAACCCTACCTTAGACAATGAAATACAGAAGCGTCAGCCAAGCCCATGCTCTCCCACGAACATCTGGCTCTGATTCCAGCAAAGAGATCTGCTCCCTTTCACTGACACTTCAGCATTTTGATCCCAAATTCTACTTTTTTCCACACATTTTAAGGAAATATTGAAAATATAACTTCTGGTGCCATCCTTCCTGCACCTCTCACCAGGGGACAGGGAGGTCCTCTGCAGAAAGGCAACATGCTGCTGTGGCTTTGTCACCATAATTTCTGACATCATATCAGTAAACTGGAGTGAAAAGCCATTTCTCCACTCCACTCTGTGTCTTCAAGCTGAACAGCAATCTGGGATCTCCCCTTCTCCTGCTCAGGACCTCATATTTACCCACTGGTAAAGAAGAAGCCTCATCATGGGCTTAAGAACATCAGCCTTCAGGATGGTGTCTCATTAATTTCTTCACCCCTTCACCTCCAAAGCTCTCAAGAGCTGTTTACAGGAGGATCACAATCTGCAGAATCACAAAATGGTTTGGGTTGGCCAAGAACTTAAACATCATCTAGTCCAACCTCGCTGCTATGGGCAGAGACACCTTCCACTAGACCAGGTTGCTCAAAGCCCCGTCCAACCTGGCCTTGAACACTCCCAGGGATGGGGCATCCAGAGCTTCTCTGGAATGATTAGAGGTTTGGCTTTAGCCATGCCACAATGACAGTTGAGACACAGCACATTAGATAGCCACACCAGATGCAATTAGAAGTCGGTAATCAACTAACGGCGCACACGACTCTTCTTGCTACCCAGGCAGACCCTGGAGGGACACCGCGAGACAAAAGCGTATTGTGTCAACGTGCAGGCATTTGGAGACAACCCAACAGCAGATCTCTTGACTGAAAGCGATATTCTTCGTTTGTTTGTTTCGAACTGTTGCTTGCCAGTGCAGGACCTCACGTCGGGCGTTTGTCCTAGCACACAATTTGCACGCCAGATGCTCTCGCGTCTTGCTAATTGTTGAAACAAAGTGGATACCGAATGAGGTCCTTTGAGGTTGGCAGGGCCTTCAAATACAGCCAACGTTGAGCTAATTCTGCTTCCAGTGAATGGAACAGCAAATGCACGTTGGCAAAATGCTCTTCGCTATTTTTTTTCTAATAACACAAAAAGGAAAGCGCTAGAACAATGGCAAATGCCCTCAGAAGCCTCTTCCCTCTTAAGGTCAAACCCCTTGCTGGTCCCCAGCTTACAGAAAGACCAGAGTGGCACCGAATTCCAGAGATGGGCAAACCGCCTCTCTGTGTCCAGCAGTGGCTTTATTCGGGTCGCGTGTCAGCCAGTCCGTCCTTCTAGTCCATGTGTGCTGTGCTCCCCAGCAGAAATAAGCTGAGAAGTAAGCTCAGATCAATGGGGAGTTTAAAAAGCTGCACAGAAGCGAAGATAGGTGTAAGTGATGCGCATCAGAGACTTGGCAGGTATTTGTCAGAGCTTCATGAAGCTGGGGACCACAAGGGACCACCTGAAGGACTGAGTCTGACTGCAGGACACTGTGTAAAGGGAAGGGTAATCACCAGGGACCCACAACACATCAAGCCAGGCCCATACCATGGAAAGAAATACCTTCAGAATCATAGAACCATAGAATAGTTTGTGTTGAAGGGACCTTTCCAGCTCCCCCAGTGCCCCCCCTGCCATGACAGGGACATCTTCACCAGCTCAGGTTGCTCAGAGCCCCGTCCAGCCTGGCCTGGGATGTCTCCAGGGATGGTTCAGCCACCACCTCTCTGCCCAACCTGGGCCAGGCTCTCACCACCCTCAGGGACAACAATTCCTTCTTCATGTCCAGCCTGAATCTCCCTGCTTTAGTTTAAAACCATCACCCCTTGTCCTATCGCAACAGGCCCTGCTCAAAAGTCTGTCCCCATCTTTCTCGCAGGCCCCTTTTAAGTCCGGAAAGGTGCAATCAGGTCTCCCCGGAGCTTCTCTTCTCCAGCTGAACACCCCAGCTCTCTCAGCCTGTCCTCCCAGCAGAGCTGTTCCAGCCTCGGATCATTCCTGTGGCTCCTCTGGCCCCTCTCCAGCAGCTCCATGTGTGTCCTGTGCTGAGGACCCAGAGCTGGACCCAACGTTCCAGGTGAGGCCTCACCAGAGAAGAGCAGAGGGGCAGAAAGGGATGCCCAGCTCCATATCTTGTTTTGAACAGCGGCTCACATGAGATACCCAGAAATGTACAGAAAATATGAATGTATGGAGATGTTTCCCCCTCATTCAACCTGGCAGCTGCTGACCATCCATCCACCTGTAAGAGGTTCCATCTGAATCCCAGAGCCCTCGCTGGGCATTTAATTAATCTAATCACTTTTCAAACCCTTTTACACCTTTGGCCTCCAAAACACATGGTGCCAACGAGCTCCTCAGTTTAACTGCACACTGTGTGAAAAACTATTTCCTTTTGTTTGCTTTAACCCTGCTGCCAAATAATTTCATTTCTAGCCATTTATTTCTGGGTTATAAAAGAGAAATCAATGAATAAACCGTTCCCTGCTTCCCTTCTCCACACCAGTCATGGTTTGGTGTTTCTATTTGAAACCCTCAAGGACCAGGTTTTTATAGCACGAAGTGTCCTAATCTATTGAGACTTTCTTCCTACAGGTTCTTCCTACCGCCTTCCACATTGGGGTGCACATTGGCCAAGATGCTCCTGGACTATGAAGTCCAGCCACATGCCCCATGATCTCCTTTTCTTCTCAACCTCCACCCTAATAACTCCTAACATTCCATTTGTCTTTCTGACAGCAGCAGATGATTTGAGCTGGTGTTTCAAAGCAGTATCCACAGTGATGCTTAGAGCTTTCCCCACCTCTCCGTGGTCTTAAACACCTGAAATAATTCACTAAAGTTGGTAAATATTATCATCTCCCTGGTCACCACTTTCCAGACCCTTTATGAACCCGTTGAACAGCTGAGGTACTAGCGAACACCCCTGTAGGACTCCCCTGGTAGCCATGGTGAAGCCTCTGTTTTCTAGATTCTTCTTTGCTCTCCACACTTGCTCAGTCTCAACTCTTCCTTGGTATCTCAGCACCTACTGGCCTCCCTTTTGACCACGCTTCCCATGTACTTCTCAACAAGGGTCTTCACCCTCCTTGCCTTCTGCCCACGTAGCCTTTGTCACACAGGTGTAGATCACCTTCTCAAACCTGACTCTGAGCCTTCACGTTGATGTTCTCCAAAACCTCACCGCAAAGCTGGAGCCAGAAGGTTTCGCTTCCCTGGGACTGTGCCCAAGCTCTGCTTTTGCAGTGGAATCCCAGCACAGGTCCAGGCTGGGATGGCATCTCACAACTTGTGTTAGCAGCACGTGTCCTTCAACAAAAGTTGTCTGAAGACAACAAAATCCCCAGGAAGCCCTCAGACATCATTCACATTTCTAATCGGGAGCCCCAGCTTCCTGGAAGAGAAGCCCCTCCAGGACCCAAGGTTTCCTTCAGTCAGAAATTCAAAGCAGAACCCAAAACCCTCCAAGCAGACATCCTTGAGATGTGGGCTCTGGACAGGTGGCTCTAAATTTTGCAGCTTGCACCCGCGATCCCTACATACCAGCGAAAAAAAATACCCATCCTTTTCCAAGTCCAAACCACAGCAAAGCCATGGCATGGCTGCATCTGCAGCAGCTCCCAAAATAGAAGGTGGGACATGTGGGTGAGAGAAGAGAACACAGAGGGATAAACAGCAGCCTGAGACATCGGAGGGAGCAAGACCTTGGCCAAACGAGGAGGAGGTTTCACTGAAATGAGTTGCCCAGAGAGGTGGTGGATGAACCACCCCTGGAGACATCCCAGGCCAGGCTGGACGGGGCTCTGAGCAACGTGAGCTGGTGAAGATGTCCCTGCTCATGGAACCAGATGACTTTTAAAGGTCCCTTCCCACCCAAACCATCCTGATTCCCTGACCGCGGGTGCGCGCACGTGCAGATGGCTGCTCTCAAACTAGGACACCGCAGGCTGAAATTGCAACGCTCGGCAGTGCAGGGCAGGGCAGCAGCTCCAGCTCCTTCCATCCCCCTCGATATTTATGTTACAGCCGTCTGGATTCATCTTTTTGCTGACTGCGCTGCCTTGCCCTCCCTCTGCCCTCTGCAGAATTTCATTAATGTTGCTTTGGCTGGCTGGGGCGAGGAGGGGGGGCTCAAAACAGCCTCTTATTTTTATTTTATTCCTCCCCTTAGCTTCAAAACACTTTCAAGGATCTCCCCCTGGTACCTATATGTAACACCCCCCAGCGTTACCCAGGCCGAGACAACACTCTGGGGTCAAACGCTGCTCCTAAATCTTAAGCCCTGATACTAAACCAGCATCATAAGAGCACGCTGAGCACAAGGGACTTGACTGCTGAAGACCAGCAGCCCAGCTTAGCACCAAAAGGGATTTCTCCACCACCACCACCACCGCGTAAAACTCATCCACCCCCTCATCAGCAGACACAGGCACCAAGAAGTCTTCCAAAAAGGGTCCTGCAAAGAATAACACGTTCAACTTCTATTTACCTGGGTGGGAGTCAGGCACTTCACACCATCAACCCTCTCAAAAATTCCAGCTTTAGTGCTAAAATGAAAAGGAAATATTTTTCTACACAGGGGTTATGAGATGTTGCCGTGGCGGCATGCGGGGGTGCGCACTTCGATATTATCCGAAGGCCCAGATCTGCAGAGATGCACATAAATCACTTGACTCCCATGAAAACAGCAAGAACAGCCATAAAACAACCCCAGCGCCGAGATCAGACCCATCCAGACAACATCAACATCTGCTATTTAGGCGTAAAAGAGGGAGAAAGGAAAAGAGATGACACATAAAATTTTTATTCCACCTCATGGACAGTTTGCTCTTGCATAAAGTATGTTTTTCTGTGTCAATACAACACTTACTAAGCCCTATAACTCCTCGCTGGTGTGATGGAAGGAGCCACGCAGATGTTGCTAGGGATTCCTACTCTGACCCCGGTGTCCCCCTTCTCTTTTGGGACAGCAGCAGGGACCTGAGCAGTCACCCCAGCCATCGTGATGCCTTTCCCACCCCTCTCTTTGCCTTTCTCCCACCTTCTTAGTTATATTAAAAAAGAATAATAACAAAATATCAGCTTGCTGATCTGATCCACAAGCAAGGAGGTGAGGACAGTCGTGGTGACCAGGGGGTTAAAGGAGAAGAAGGCCATGAGGAAAAAAAGGTAAATGACCCGAGGCTGGAACAGCTCTGTTGGGAGGACAGGCTGGGAGAGTTGGGGTGTTCAGCTGGAGAAGAGAAGCTCCAGAGAGACCTTATTGCACCTTTCTGCACTTAAAAGGGGCCTGTGAGAAAGATGGGGACAGACTTTTGAGCAGGGCCTGTTGTGACAGGACAAGGGGAGATGGTTTTAAACTAAAGGAGGGAGATTCAGGCTGGACATGAGGAAGGAATTGTTGTCCCTGAGGGTGGTGAGAGCCTGGCCCAGGTTGGGCAGAGAGGTGGTGGCTGAACCATCCCTGGAGACATCCCAGGCCAGGCTGGACGGGGCTCTGAGCAACCTGAGCTGGTGAAGATGTCCCTGTCATGGCAGGGGGGGCACTGGGGGAGCTGGGAAGGTCCCTTCAACACAACCCATTCTGTGATTGTGTGATAAATGTGTAAAATAACATTAGACCACATCTGAACCCGAAGCATCCCAGGCCAGCATCTTTCTGCAGCTGCTCTGCCACCGGCAGCTCTCAAAATAGAAGCTCTTGAGTTTTACTTTTATATTCTTCCTCCTCATGCAACATGACGCTGACACATCTACTCCCTCCAACCTTAGCAGCACACGAGTACCATCTTACACACTTCGCCTCCGACTGCCTCCATAGCTCCTCCATTTGCTTGTTACGCAGGAACAATTAAGCTCTGCTCAACTCTTCCATTAACCCAAGCAGCCTTTAGTCATGTCTAATGAACTAACAACTTGTTTTCTTTTTTTTTATCTGATTCAAGACTTACGTCTGCCCGGCTCAGACACATGCAAAAAGTCCAATCGCTCAGCGCCTCGCACTCAAACATCAGTCTGGCTGCTTCTTGTCCCCATTTTGCAGAAGCCAAATGACTACATGAGATGCCAGACAGCTCAGAATTAGGTCCAGGATTTATCCTAGGAGTGTCTGGCTGTGCAGAGACTGCAGGCACCCCTAGGACTCATTTATTAAAAGCATCCACCCAGAAAGCTGCTGCAGTCGGGCGGCAACCACCTCGAATGGCTCTGCCATCTCAAGATATTTATTTTCAAGAAACTGAGATGTTTCGAATTCTTGCTAGCCCTCCGTCAAATTCGACCCTCGGCCACTGCATTGTTCAAGAATCACTGGAGGGAGATACGTGGACAGAGAAAGCGCCAGGTCTCAGATTTGTTCCCTTAGAAGCCGGACTGAAAAAATGATACATGCAATCATGGATCTAATCAATCAATCGAACGTGTCATCAATAAAAACATTGGAAAGCATGATGCTAACAGGCTTCGGGAGGCTTAATCCATTCCTGTTGCCACTCCAGCCACTGAAATAATCATCAGGAATAAAGTTAGTCTAGACCAACCAAGGCAAAGCCACTGAGCTGAGCTCCCCAAGGCATGTGGTAAGAGGCAGGAGAGTTCACCCTGTTTTTCACTGAGGCTCATGAAGGTGCTGCTACACCCCACAGACACAATTTTGCAGTCGCAGCAATTAGGGGCTCATTTGGAGCTTGGCTTTGTAAAGAAGCAAGCTTAATAATATATGTGCAAGTCTACACATCTACGTTTCTCACCAGGTCACCTGCCCAGGGCATCATCTCCACTCGAGTTTCAAAGGGCAACGCGATGATAGGAAGTTCTGAAGCTCATAAAGTCTTCCTGAAAAGGGGTGATCTCATCAAGCAAGAGCCATTAGGTGACACCACTGCAGAAAAGCCACAACATGAGCCTGACACCCGATGTCTGAGGGGCAACGGGCACAGATTGAAGCACAGGAGGTTCCATCTGAATATGAGGAGAAACTCCTTCCCTTTGAGGTGCCAGAGCCTGGCCCAGGCTGCCCAGGGAGGTTGTGGAGTCTCCTTCTCTGCAGACATTCAAACCCACCTGGACACGATCCTGTGTGATCTGCTCTGGTGACCCTGCTTGAGCAGGTGGGTTGGACTGGATGATCTCCAGAGGCCCCTTCCAACCCCAACCAGCCTGTGATTCTGTGACCATTTCCAGCAGAAAACCTTTCCTGAGCCACCTCCATCCCATCACCCTGCCCGGTGAGCTATGAGCTACCAAGGGCAGACCAGATCTTCAAAGAATTTGCTCCTTCAGGCTTTGAACTCAATGCCCATGAGGCTGACATACAGTAGAAGGCACCGGATGCTGACTTTGATCATCCTCCATTGGCAGAGCAGAATCCAGCTCTTCATTAACAACCTGTGGCTATATCAGAAATATCAGGGTATAAACCAACTCCAGAAGAGATGGCCAAAAAGAGATGACCCGCAGACGACATAACCTGACCAAATTCAGCATCTGGAGAGAACAGCCTGAATGTCACCCATTACACCTATTTTACCCGCTCCAGTCCTCTCTCCATCCCTCTCCGAGCCTGTGGTGACTGTAATTACCGCCCTGCTGGCTGTGTGCAGACACACCACCTCCAGGCACTTAACTCCTTTTAATCTCGCTTCGCGTTTCAGTCCCTGCAGCCCACTCCTAATGGCTGCGACTCTTCTTCCATCGCCCTCTGATTCATCAATAGCCATGTCAGGCTTTGACCTCCGATTTTCTAACTGCTCAGCTAAACCACTCTGCCACCAGCCCCGTTCCTGCCTTTGTTAAAAACGAGGGGGGAGCCTCATTTGCTTTCTTATTTGATCATCGCTTCACTTCTTCGGTGTGCACTTCGCTTCCCCGTCTCGGAAAAACATCAGCCAGCCCCGTCCAAGACTGGTGCTGGGGCTGTTGTTACCTTTAATGAGAGGAAATTATGGTTAATGCTTCATTTTATTTTGTGTCCCCCCCCCCCCGCCTTTAATTTATCTTTATTTAATGGCTTTCCCAGAAAAAGCAGCTTTGGCAGAGTGCTGCCACCTGAATGCTAATGAACGCCAAAGGGACCCGGCGTGTCTGCCTCCCTGCCAGACATCAAATTGATTTTCAAATTGCTCTGATGACATAAGGTGGTTGCACCGTTTGGACCCATGTGATTACCTGAGCGTTTATCTCGGTGGGTTTTCTGCTCGCCTGCTTTAAAATAACCCCGGTTGCTGGACTGGACCTTGGCGGTGGAGGTTGTGGTCCCCCCGAGCTGCTGCCAGCCCGCAGCAGCCTGGTCTGAATTTGGATAATTTGGATATGGCTCCTGGCTGAGAATCAGCAAGCAAGAGCACCGAGGCCAATTTGCAGCTGAACCTCAACTACATCTGTTGCTTTTAGACAAAAACAACAAAAAAGTATAAAAACAGAGAGGTGGTGGGTGAACCACCCCTGCAGACATCCCAGGCCAGGCTGGACGGGGCTCTGAGCAACCTGAGTTGGTGAAGATGTCCCTGCTCATGGCAGGGGGGGCACTGGATGAGCTTTGAAGGCCCCTTCCAACCCAAAATATTCTGTGATTCTGAAACATGGATGGTTCAGCACTAGGAAAAGGTCTTCGGGCATCTAATGAAATTACAAAATACATTTCTCTTGGGGAAATTAGGCTGCTGTGTGTGGGCCAGGACACCACCCAACCTACTGGCTTATTATGTTGTTTCCTTGGCCAACAGTGCGAGGATGGAGAAGGAAGAGCAATCAGGGGTCTAGAGGATGTGCCGAAGAGGTGGGAGGTCCCCAGAGAGAAATATCAGAGCTCAGGCACACTTGTCCCTGCTTCCAAAACACTCATCTCCTGAGTGGATGCTGGATGGGAAGGAGGTGCGGCTGACAGAGGAAAAGAGGATTTGGTGACGGCTGAGACCTCCTTCTCCATGAGCAAATACCCAAGGTGAGGAGGGAGGAGAACACGGTCTGCCAAAGAGAAACCTGAGCATCGCATTGGGCCGGACGCCGGCTTTAGATCCATGGGAAAGGGCAGAGAAGATTGTAAAAAATACAATCTTGCATCATTTGTAGAGTAGGTGAACACCCAGGATTTCATCAAGCCTCCAAGACCAGGTCAACAACTTTGCCTTGGCCAGAGGGATGAGAGATGGTCCTTGTGCCGGCTGGTAGGAAGGACTCAGCAGAAATAAAGACATAAACTGCTGCAGGCGGAGCTCAGCCTCCAAATCAACGTGGATCAGTGACCTGGAGGAGGGGGAGTGAAGGGAAATACCAACCATTCGCATTAACCTATAGGTAACACAAGCATCGGCACCAAAGATTGAATTTCTTCTATTCCCACACAGGGCTGCATCTCGGTGCGTCCAACAGCTGGAATGTGAGAGGCTGGAAGGTGATTTATGGAGTGCTTGGTGACCCCAAGGGATGAGGGAACAGCGGCAGAGTATTTACTATTGCTATTTTACATGAAAAGGGGTACGGTTTGTCAGTGGTTTACATTTCTGGGGCAGCTTTCATCTCAAAAGATAACAGAAGCATCCCACCAACAAGGCAGGGGTGAGCCAAAGACTCACCACCGGCTCTACCAGGGCTTATATATATCTAGATACAGATAGATAGATACATAGATAGATAGATAGATAGATAGATAGATAGACAGATAGATAGATAGACAGACAGACAGACAGACAGACAGATGATAGATAGGTATGTGTATAGAGATAGAGATAGAGATAGAGATAGAGATAGAGATAGAGATAGAGATAGAGATAGAGATAGAGAGACATAGAGATATAGAGATAGATATAGAGATATATAGATATAGATATAGATATAGATATAGATATAGATATAGATATAGATATAGATATAGATATATAGATATAGATATAGATATAGATATAGATATAGATATAGATATAGATATAGATATAGATATAGATATAGATATAGATATAGATATAGACATAGATATACAGATATAGATATAGATATAGATATAGATATAGATATAGATATAAATATAGATATATAGATGTAGATGTAGATGTAGATGTAGATATAGATATAGAGATAGAGACAGAGATATACAGATATAGATATAGATAGATATAAGGGACCAGAGAAATTCAAATAATCAGCATTTACCATCATTTCCACCAGTAACCACCTGCAAACCCCAGTCCAGCAGGTACCTGCACAAAACAGCTCCCTGGTGACAATTCAGCATGTTTGCAGGATTAGGGCCATACCAGCTAAAATAAAAGAAGAACAACCACGTAGAGAAGTCATATTTTTACACCATCAGCTTCCCAGATCACGTCGAGACCCCATTCAAAGTTTGCTGCTGCCACGGAAAGTCACTTTGCTGCCTAAAATCCATTTTGTCTTGCACCTTGTGGCAAACAGAGCTACAAGTCGCCTTTTCCAGACACGGTTGTTTCCAGTTTGAGTAACAGAAAATGTGTTTCCCCACATATGGGCAATCATCTGAAATCCCCGCTACACCAACACATAGGCAGAACCAGGCAAATGTTTGGTGACATTTCCCTCTCACCATCACGCTGTTAAATGTGTTTAAAAAACCAACAAAAAAACAACAAAATATTGCCTCGTTGTTTTGAAAGCACAAAAATCTTTTGGAGCTCAGCAGCAGCTTGGGTCAAAGTGATGGGAGAAGAAAGGAAAACAGAAAAACCTCGAGTTTCCCCCTTCTCTTCCAGTAAAACAGCAACGCCTCGCTGTTAGCAATTAAAGAAACAAAAGCCACGGGATGCTGCCATCACCCCGCGCATGGTTATTCCCAAACCTCAGTTTTAGATGACAGCTACCAGACCCACGCTGTGCAAAATGTTCCTCCGGAGGTTTGCGAGCTCCATCCACACGTGGTGGTGTTGACAGCTCCCGGTCGGTGCTGGGATCCCCCGGTGATTCCGGGGGGATCGCTCACCCCTTCCCACATCCCAGCTTCCTCTGATGGGCTTTGGGGATGCGTTTTGGGAGCTCTGACAGTTAATTAATTAAAGGAAGTCGACGTGTCCACTCTCCCCCGTTCCGGGATGCTGTCCTTGCAAAAACACTCCAAGCACAGGCTTGGCTGGAGCAACTGATAACGTGACAGAGAACTGCAGCCCAGACTGCCAAAGCATGGCTTAAAGAGAGGGGGGCGGAAAGGCTGCAAAGGGTTTAATGCTCTGATTTGGAAATTCAGCAGCATTTTCAGAGTCATTCCTGGATAACCCTGGTATTTATTTATTTATTTAGCTAGGTATCTATCTATCTATCTATCTATCTATCTATCTATCTATCTATCTATCTTATTTATTTATTAAATTTCATCTGTTTCCTTCCCATTGAATATCACACACTTTCCTCCAGAATAAAATGCTCTGATTCGGAAATTCAGCAGCATTTTCAGAGTCATTCCTGGATAACCCTGCTATTTCTTTCTTTCTTTTCTTTCTTTTCTTTCTTTATTTCTTTCCTTCTTTCCTTCTTTCTTTCCTTCTTTCCTTCTTTCCTTCTTTCTTTCCTTCTTTCCTTCTTTCTTTCTTTCTTTCTTTCTGTCTTTCTGTCTTTCTGTCTTTCTGTCTTTCTGTCTTTCTTTCTTAAATTTCATCTGTTTCCTTCCCATTGAATATCACACACTTTCCTCCAGAATAAAAGGAGCAGGAGGTCACTCAGATGCAAAACTAGTGGTTTTTTTTTTTTCTTATCATTTCCTCTAACTGAGGGGAAAAACTATGGTAGAAAGGAGCTGAAAACAGGAACGAGCTGGGGGCTGATCCTGGAAGATCAAACGAGCCTCCTGCATCCCTCATTTTGGAGATGCTCCTCCCTGAGCTCCAGCAGACAGCACGATGCATCTCCTCACCAAACGCTAAGGAAAGAGCGCTCGTTATTGCCTGCAAAGAGGGTGCGTCAAGATGGACGGCTCGGTGCAGTCACCAGTGCGAGCGGGGCCACGTTCCACAACTGGATGGGTGGTAACGAGGAGGCTACCAGCAGGTAACAAGTCACAGAACCATAGAATCATGTTGGTTGGAAGAGACCCTCAAGATCACTGAGTCCAACTATAACCCACCCCTGGCACTGCCCCATGTCCAAGAACCTCATCTGTGTGTCTGTCCAACCCCTCCAGGGATGGTGACTCCAGCACTGCCCTGGGCAGCCTGTTCCAATGCCCCACAGCCCTTTGGGGAAGAAATTGTTCCCCACATCCAACCTCAACCTCCCCTGGCGCAACTTGAGGCCGTTTCTTTGTGTCCCTGTCTCCCCTCAGCTCCTGTTCTCCAGCTGAACCCCCCAGGTCCCTCAGCCGCTCCCAGCACACTTGTGCTCCAGCCCCTTCCACAGCTCCGTTCCCTTCTCTCCACTCACTCCAGCACCTCAAGGCCTTTCTTGTATGCTGATCCCGCCACCCCTCTGGCCACCATTTTGAGCCCTGAGGTGATTCTGGTGCCCCTGGTACCACAATTATGTGCTCCCAAAACTGCCCCCAGGATTGGCGGTTTGGCCTCCCCAGGTCCCAGCACAGGGACGGTCACTGCCCTGGGCCTGCTGGCCACATCAGTGCTGGTACCAGCCAGGATGCTGGTGGCCTCTTGGCCACCTGAGCACACACTGGCTCATCCTCACAGCCCTCCATGAAATCCCACATTCAGGATCATCAGATGTTAAGGGGCTCTTCTACGTATTTCAGTCTGGGTTTTCCATCTCTGTTTTCCACCATTTCCAAACCAGGGCTCTCCAGGAGCTGGAAGGGGATGAATAATTAATTTTTCAAATGCGGTGACATTTCCTATTTGTGCTAAAAGCAGGATGAAAATGGCTTGGGTCAGCGAGAAACAGATTTGAGGGGAAGGGAAAGGGGTTCAGCCCTCCACATTTTGAATCAAAACAAAACGTCTTCGTTCGCTTCCAAGTTTAACCTTTCCTCCTTCTAACTGCAAACTGTCATTTCCAAACAAAAAGTTGAAAAGCTTCATTGAGAAGACGTCAAAAAAGAAATGTTTTGGCATTTCCAAAATGACACATTTCATTTTGACATTTCAAATAAAATGCCTGGACATTAAAAGTAAATTAACACCCCCAGGGCATTTTGAACGTATCCAGCCGCCAAACTCAACTTAAGCTTATGAAAGTCCAGGCTTTCCCAAATTCAGCTTTTGAATTAATTTACACCGGAACAGTTCAGTTTTGATCTAGACAGTGATGCTGAGACCCTGAGATGCCCTTGTACATGATCCTCCTCTGTACATTCCCAAAAGTTGATCTCCAGCCAGCATCCCCAGTCTAGAAATATTTACACCTTATGAAAATATTATATATGAAGAGAATGTGCTAGCCTGTGACCCGACAACAGTCCCTCAAATTATTTTAACAGGTGCTTCACTCCTAATATACTGCTGTCATTCATGGGGATTAATGTTTGTTATTAATCACCCCATTTGAAGGCACGGCAGAAAACCATCTCCTCATGCACAAGGCAAGAAGGAACATTATTTATTTGCTAGTGCTAACATATAATAAAAACAATTTCTCAGTAGATTTCTCCTCACATGCACAGACGACCATGTCAGGCCATGAGTGATGTGCAAGGCTTTGGAGGCCTGACAAAACCAGCCGGCAATGACAACCAAGGGTATTGTCTCACAACCCCTCTTCGGATGAGTAATACTCATGTGGATAAGCACATCCATCAACCCAAAGCCTTGGTGAAGGGTTCTGGGGACATGAGGGTGGTCACACCCATGCTTGTTTTCCATATGGTTGGTGGTGGGACTCAGTAGAGCCCCCAGGCCAGCTGCAATTCTCGTCACAAACTTGGGTTGTCTGATGCGGTGGAGCTGCCCACAACTGTGTTTTCTAGAAGATGTCACGCTCAACAGTTCCAAGCTCAGATAGACAGTGGCTAAAGGAAAATTTGCACCATTAGACTTCAATCGGTCGCCGTTCTGGTGTGACCTCCCTGGGGTGACTGACAGAGGGAAGTACTTTTATAGAATTATAGCATCATTTTGGTTGGAAGAGACCCTCAAGATCATTGAGTCAGTCAAGGCCAGGAGAACCTGTCCCCAGGCATCACCAGCAAGGCACCAACTTTTTCCATTGGCAAAAAATCTCAATATAGAGTCTGCCATTAGCAATATATTATCCCCATTTTGCGGTGATAGCTTGGGGGGGGCTGTTTTTTCTCTTCTTCCTTTTCAACGCTGTAATTTGCTCAGACTGAAACCACTTCTCAGCACCAACGCTGAGAACAGGACAGACAACCAACAACCAGGACAGACCACAAACCTCCACTCTCCTGGGTTTCTAAAGGGTCTAAACCTCCATCAGGACCCCGAACAAAGCTACGGGAGGTCTGAAATATCGACTTCTCCTCCAGTTTTGCATCGAACCGCACACGAAAGAATAACTCACATGCTTACAAGCCTCGCTCGCACAGCACGGTGCTTGCAGGATGGAGGCTCAAGTTCCTCCTTTTGATTCACTCCTTGAGTGAGTCAAACTATTTATTTGAACTCAAAGCCACATGAGGTGCAGAACAGCTCAGGCTCGGGCTCAACGCCAACTGCACTCCCATTGTCCACCAGATAAAAGCAGGTGTCACGGTCATTGAAGGTATGAAATACAGAAGACAAAACACTGCTTTTAGGACACAGCTGCAGAAAAAGAATTAACGCAAGGGGGAAAAAATGTAGATATGTACTTCACTTTTCTCTCCTGTTGTCCTTTCTCTGGAACCTTTTACCTCTTGTCTTTTTGAGGTGAAGGAGAGGAGAAAAACAAGCCTCTTCACATTCAGCCTTTTTCTCCACTCTTCACATATTTCTGTGTTTAATCCATTATTTTTAACTTCCCATTCCTGAAGCTCAGCCAGCATCCCTTATTAAATGAAGCTGGCTCTTCACCTGCTGAACCACGAATGATAACAATGAAGAAAGAATTAAAAAGCAACCTCATGGGAAATACAGAGCTCCTGGGAATACTCCTAAGGAGGCTGCTCCTTTTCTCTGGACTCTTGAACTGAAAACCTCTTGGTATCAAGTTAGATCTGGGCTTTTCTTCAACACGAACCCCAAAAGTGAAAACCAAGGCAGTGAGGAAAGACTCTTGAGCTCACCAGCATGTGTTAGTGCCAAACCAACGCACTAAGGCGGCATCTCCAAGACTTGCACTCAAAGGTTCTTGACTCCCTTCTGCAAGAACAAGTCCCTGACCTTGTTGATTGGCACGATTAGCAATTTTGGCAACTATTTTGCTCACATAGAAGTTCCCTGTCATTCCAGGTGAGTGAAGCATCCTCTGCATCCTACCGCAGTATTTTTTTCCCCACCGATACCACATTCAAAAACATCCTGTGCCCAGAGCAATAACACCAAGGAAGAGCTCCAGGCGTTGGGAAAGGGGTTCCTGGACACACATTTTGAGATTTAAGGTATTATATAAATTATAAACAGTATGTGATGAGCTGTGTTCAAGATTACATCCAAAGAGCGGCAGTCCCCGGAGTATAATAGAGTATAAATTGGCTCTAATAGGGTATTTGGATGTTACATTAGTATTAATGTGCTCAGCGGCTAAATTGTAGGAAGCTCATGAAAACGTTCTCTTTTCCCCACTGTATCAGTGAAATGTCTTCAGTAATTTGCATCCAAACAAATGCGCTTTGTGAATAACGGGAACTTGCATGGGAGCCTAATTTTATTACCTCATTCGAGTAATTTTAGCCAAATTGTGCTTCCTCTTTGAAGGGCTACTGTTGGCAAGGAGAGGTTGCTCGGAACGGCACAAGCAACAAAAATTGATGTTTTCGACTCCTACGACTTATTTTTTTGTCGTTTATTTCCAAAATACCTGTCGTGTGTCAGAACGATGCTTCTCCTTTGTCAGAGCCTATAACCATCACTCAAAGCCCGTGGGATCTCACACGGGTTCAGCGGAAAATGAGAGGAAAAATCTCCCAGGGTAGATGTGTGAAGCTTTCCTTTCAAGTGAAAGAAAAACAAATAAGCCCTAAGGTCCCAGCTCACCACTGGTACGAGTGGGTGCAAATCCCAACACAGAGCCGAGGCCGCATCCACGTCACGTCTCCAAAGGCAGCAGGGTTATCGCTGCAGGAACACTCTGGGCACGTATTAGGATGCAGGGAAGAGTGATTTAATCACTAGAGTGACAAGGGGCAAAACGGCCGCTAAAATTAAAGTGGGACAGCCCTGGGGCAGTTTGGTGAAGAAGAAAACCAAGAAACATCCTGGATCTACCTCCCGTGGCTTCCCCGTCTTTCTTCTACGTCTGCACGCACGTGCCTGTCTCATCTCATAAGGTGAGCTCTTCAGGATGCAAATCGCATTTTGCTCCTTCCACAGCACGTTATTCGCCGAGCCTGGAGTCCCAGCTTCTACCAAGATGTATCTCCAAGTATCTTCTGTCTCCTTCCCACCTCGAAATTTATCACCAGCTTTTCTCTGCTTCTGCATCTCAAGTCACTCAACGCAATCGCGTTCCGCTGTTATCACAAACAGCGTGACCCAAGCATAAAAAAAGAGAGAGAAATGGAGACATAAAGAGAGAGATCCCCCTCCAGCACGTATCTGAGACAAGCACTATTTGTATGCCTCCAGGCCAGCAGTAAAATATAGAATCATGGAATCATTCAGGTTGGAAAAGACCCTCAAGATATCGAGTCCAACCGTTAACCCACCCCTGGCATTAACCCACGTCCCTAAGATATCTGCTCATTGAAGAAGGGACACGAAAAATGACAGCACGACAGGCTTTTACGGGAAGAAAAAAGCGAGGAAAAACCATGGTCATGATACAAGCATCTACTTTGCAAGCTACTTAAAACTAAATAAAACATAAGGGCGGCTTCTTGGCTCTCCTCTGCCTGCAGCAGACCAGGACTAGACCTAACCGAGATCCCGGTTGCATTTGAGGTCTGATGCATTTAAGAGAGACTCATGTTGTCCCATAAAGGCCTGGCCACCACCACACACAGGCATGAACACAATTTGGTCTTCCTGGTTCCTGAATTTCCTAGAAAAATAAGGAAAACTGCACCTCTCAGCAATAAAACCCTCCTAGGATGGCACCACTGGAGAACCCACCCCTGCATTAATACAGAGGCTATCCATTACCTATTAATTAGAGGACACGGTTATGGAAATAACGAAAATTAATTAAGCCCTCACTTATTAATCTAAACCAGTCTCTTCCTTGCTGTTCTCAAATACACCCCAGGCAAGTGGATATCATTTTTTTAATCATAAAAGTGACAAGCTATAAGCTGACACTTCTTTAAAGAATGTCTTTAATATCAAAATTAAAAAAAAAAAAATAAAGTAAAGCAGACTTGTCTCCCAAGCCAGCAATAATAAGACATTAACCCAATCTCCGCCAGCATGCCGAGTTCAGAGATGAGAGGCTTCCTTCCCAGAAATCCCATCCCTGCAGACATCCCAGGCCAGGCTGGATGGGGCTCTGAGCAACCTGGGCTGGTGAAGATGTCCCTGTCATGGCAGGGGTGGCACTGGGGGAGCTGGGAAGGGCCCTTCAACCCAACCATCCTATGATTCTATGATGCTTCTCCAGGAGGCTCCTTCTCCCCGTCGGTGTTTCTGGGTACCAAAAGTCCTAGCCAGATGTTTCTCTGAGCAACCCATCACCATTGGGATGTATTAGAAGGCGGTGGTCAGTAGGTCAGGGAGGTTCTCCTGCCCCTCTGCTCTGCCCTGGGGAGACCACACCTGGAATATTGTGTCCAGTTGTGGCCCCTCAGCTCCAGAAGGACAGGGAACTGCTGGAGAGAGTCCAGCGCAGCCACCAAGATGCTGAAGGGAGTGGAGCATCTCCCGTGTGAGGAAAGGCTGAGGGAGCTGGGGCTCTGGAGCTGGACAAGAGGAGACTGAGGGGCGACCCATTCATGGGGATCAATATGGAAAGGGTGAGTGTCAGGAGGATGGAGCCAGGCTCTTCTCGGTGACAACCAATGACAGGACAAGGGGCAATGGGTTCAAACTGGAACACAGGAGGTTCCACTTAAATTTGAGAAGAAACTTCTTCCCGGTGAGGGTGGCAGAGCCTGGCCCAGGCTGCCCAGGGAGGTTGTGGAGTCTCCTTCTCTGCAGCCATTCAAACCCGCCTGGACCCCTTCCTGTGGAACCTCAGCTGGGTGTTCCTGCTCCATGGGGGATTGCACTGGATGAGCTTTCCAGGTCCCTTCAACCCCTGACATTCTGGGATTCTGTGACTGAGCCTGAGACTGCAGCACTTGGCTTGACCACAGCCCGGCAGGACAGCAGGTCACACCACGGGCCATTGGGAGGCTCCGAAGCAACCTGGCTGTGCAGGCAGAAAGTTGGAGGGTTCCTGGTGGTCTGGTGGTCTTCTTTTCTGAACCCTTATATGACCCTGATCAGCCCACCACCCCAGCTCTTAATCACAGGCACATGCTTTGAACTTGGAGCCTCTCTCACACTAACTAAACAATTGAAATCTAATCCTCTTTACCCTCCTCACCGCGCAATTCCAGCCAAAAGCAAGCAAAACCCTGATTTTAATGTCTCACCACAAAGTCACTGGGTTTTCACTGCCCAGTCTACCCTTACTCCTCTCCTCCTGGTTCCACCATCTCATTTCCCACTTGCAAAGCCAAAACTTTAAGCAACCACAGCTTAAAGGGTACAATATCCTCACAAGGCAACAGGACTCATGAGGACCCAAGGAAATGCCAGGAAGATGTGCTGGGGAGGGTGAACTGGACATGAGGAAAAGGTTCTTCACCCAGAGGTGCTGGACACTGAACAGGCTCCCAGGGAGGTGCCACGGCCCCAAGACCAACAGTGTTCAAGAAGAGACTGGACAACGTCCTCAGACACACAGTGTGACCTGTGGGGTGTCCTGTGCAGGGACAGGACCTGGACTCCATGATCCTGGTGGGTCCCTTCCAACCCAGAACATTCTATGATTCCATGAGCCGTCCCATCTCCATGCACACACCAGCTTGTGAGGGTGTACGGCCGCACAGAGGAGAGAGAATAATCGCATCCCTCTCCTTCCTTCTCCAACTGCCATATATCTGTCCTCCCTACCAGCAACACATCTTTGCAGGGAGCAGATGGTGCCTTCAAGGCAACCTCCCGAGATGCAGCATCTCCCCAGACTGCCAGGTGGCTTCTCTTGTTTCACATTACGCCACAAACCTGCGACACGACTCCGATAGGACTTTTAAGAGCTGTACTTACTACCATTGCTTCAAATCACCCTTTGGCTCCTGTTTTTCCCCTGGTATTTCTCTCCCTTAGCAGTCAGGGTGCTGCGCACCTCGTTTTTCCCAGCCAGTGCATAGCACTCTAGAGCTGGGTGGTCTCTACCCAATTTCCCCAAAAATAAGTCCTACCCCGAAAATAAGCCCTAGCATGATTTTTCAGGATTTTTGAGGATGGTCAAAATACAAGCCCTCCTCCAAAAATAAGTCCTAGTTACAGTTCATTTAAAAAGTCAATTCAAATAGTGTCCAGGCAGCTACACATGTAAAAAAAGTAAAATTAATTGGCAATAGAAAGCAGTCGGACAGACAGGGTTTGGAGAGTTATGATGATGTTCCAGAAGATGATGAGATGACTGTATCTGAGTAAATGTTGATTTTTGTTCCTGAATATCAGTAAATGTAGGTTGTTGTACATGGAAAAACGAAATAGAGTCACCAGAAATTAATGATGGAACACAGGGTTTGGAGAGTTATTATGATGTTACAGAATGTGATGACACAACTGTATTTGAATAAGTGTTGATTTTTTTGTTCAAGAACAAACATAGATTGTTGTTCATGGAAAAATAAGTCATCCCCCCCAAAATAAGCCCTAACGCATCTTTTGGAGCAAAAATTAACATAAGACCCTGCCTTATTTTCGGGGAAACAGGGTACATCACCGCTTGCCCCAACGATGTCATCGCCCGCCAAAGTGAAGAACACACTTCAGACGCCTTGTTTTGCAGTTCTTGACATGACTCAGAATGGCCTGGGGATTACACTTGGAACAAGTGATTAAAAACACAGACTCCTCCATTACCACGCATGGGTGACACTCCCAGCTGTATCCTTGTGAATGAGAGCGAAATCAGAGCTGCTGCCTGCAGAGGATGATGGACACCAGAGCTGGGACCCCTCCGGACTGTCCCATCTCAACCTGGGATTAACGCCGAGCATGCGGAGATGGGAACAAGGGCTTGGAAAATCCATCAAAGGGAGGAGAACCACCCCGACTGCATTTAATCATAGAACCATTTTGGTTGGAAGAGACCTTCAAGATCATCAAGTCCAACCATTAACCCACCCCCGGCACTGCCCCATGTCCCTGAGAACCTCATCTCTGTGTCTGTTCAGCCCCTCTGGGGATGGTGACTCCAGCACTGCCCTGGGCAGCCTGTTCCAATGCCCCACAGCCCTTTGGGGAAGAAATTGTTCCCCACATCCAACCTCAACCTCCCCTAATGACATTCAGAACCCCACCACACAGTCACCTCCTACAAAAAACCCTCCTCTGAGATCTCAGCCTCCTCCAGGCCAATATTTGCAGGCAGTAGCTATTTAGAGAAACCTTCACAGGCACTGCAGGAATTTTGAAAAAGAGATGCCTGTACTCTTGATCATATTTTATATCTATCTCAAGCATTAAAATGTGCAGCTTGGATTTCCTTGGTAGGGAGGGGAATCCTGGTGGGAAGAAGAAAACAGGATTTCTGCGAAGGAAACAGTGAGCAGAGGATGGATTAGAAGGCGAAGGGAGGAGAGCTTTGAACTAAAAGCAAAAATTACAGCAAAAACAACTTGCTCATACACCCCCTGGGGCATTTGGGGCTCTGAAATGCCAACACGAAGCTGGCAGTCACTTTGCTGCATCAGAGCCCAGGCAGGAGCTTTGCACATTGACTCTCAGAAGATCCAGGGGGGGAAGTCAATGCCAGGGCTTTGGCTGCTCCCAGAGAGTGCCAGGTACAGGTCTGAGCCCAACAGAGGCTGCTGCAGCCCTCAGGCTGGACATGAGGAAGGAATTGTTGTCCCTGAGGGTGGTGAGAGCCTGGCCCAGGTTGGGCAGAGAGGTGGTGGCTGAACCATCCCTGGAGACATCCCAGGCCAGGCTGGACGGGGCTCTGAGCAACCTGAGCTGGTGAAGATGTCCCTGCTCATGGCAGGGGTGGCACTGGGGGAGCTGGGAAGGTCCCTTCAACCCAAACCATTCTGTGAATCTACCTTGGTCTGGAGTGACTCAGCCAAGGTCACACACCAAGCCTGAGCTGAACTCACACCATAGAAGCTACAATCACTGAGAAATTAATTGTGAAGGTCCCATGGAGGTCTTAAAAGGGAGAATAAAACCTCTCTCCCTCTCACATCTAAACCACTTCGCATTAATCCAAGCCTGTTCTGCTCTAAAACATCAACACACCCATCCAGCAGCTGGATCCCAAGCTTCGCAGAAAATAACACCAACGCAAAATTCAGGTCAAGCCTCTGAGCGGAGGCGGCTGAGCTCGTGGTGCCCAGTCCATACCCACGTCCCCCCTTTCTGCCACCAGCTGGACCATGCAGGATGATCCTACCATATCCTGGTGGGACGGACACTCCTTGGCTATAGTTTTGGGTAACTGGATGACCAGCAGTCTAAGGTTCCCCATCTCTTTTTCACTCCCCAAAATACCTCTTCCACTGACCTCTTTCCTTCCAGCTGATTATCCCACTCCTGCAAATTCGTCACTGTCTTGTATAAAGTGTGCTAAGGTCAAAATAAGAAACCTTGGGGTTCCTTGTATTTGAAAAGAAAGAGGAAAAACCAAGCCATCTGTTATTTTGAACTCTGTGTGTATTTTGTGCAAGTTTTATGAGGCAATGACCTAAAAGGCTGGGTAGTTAGTTCACATCAGGGCCATTTCGCTGCAGACCTTCTGACTTCTCCCTCCTCAAGGAGGTGGAAGATCTGAAGAATCACAACAGCTTGCAGGCTGTGGGGATGTTGTATCATCACAATTCACTGTCCATATTACAGAGAGGTCCAGAGACCTAGACAAGAGGGCCTAATGTCGTGCTTAGCAAGTTACTCAGGTTTTACTTCCAACAGCAAAGACAAGCCCTGCCCTGAAGAATCAAAATGATGCTCCACAGACAAGGCAGTGGCCAAACCAGGAAGACACCCAGGTGTTCCTTCAGGAGTACCCAACCTCATGGGATGAATTCCCATCCTAACATCAGCTTTTTGCGACTCGAATCACAGAATTATTTAGGATGGAAGAGACTCTCAAAATCATCAAGTCCAACTGTTCCCCCACCCCTGGCACTGCCCCATGTCCCTGAGAACCTCATCTGTGTGTCTGTCCAACCCCTCCAGGGATGGTGACTCCAGCACTGCCCTGGGCAGCCTGTTCCAATGCCCCACAGCCCTTTGGGGAAGAAATTGTTCCCTACATCCAACCTCAACCTCCCCTGGCGCAACTTGAGGCCGTTTCCTCTCATCCTCACCTTACTTACTCCCCCAACTTGACCTGTAGGTAGATGGCTGCTCTGCAGCAAGTGTGGAGATCAGCCGAGGTTCCCAGCTGCAGACAAGAGCTGACCACCACCAGGATCCAGAGGGAATCATAAAATGGTTTGGGTCAGAAGGGACCAAGTCATCTCTTCAAAGACAACTTTGCATTCAGGCTTCTATTCCACATCTTTCCTTGTACCCCTGCCTTCCTCAGCTCTCCTTAGCCCGTGTCCTCAAAGGCCACTCTTCTGACAGAAGAAAACCTTTAAGAGGGCCAGTCACCATTGTGCTGTGCCAACCCGTCAACGCAAATATAGAATCATACAACAGTTTGGCTTGGAAGGGACCTTCAAAGCTCATCCAGTGCCACCTGTGCCATGAGCAGGGACATCTTCACCAGCTCAGGTTGCTCAGAGCCCCGTCCAGCCTGGTCTTGAACGTTGCATTTGGAGCAACAGAGATCCCATGGTCAAGTACCACTGGGCTTCCCATGCCAGGGACAGGGCAGAGCACCAAAGAGGGGCCCAGCACCAGCGCCAAGCCCACCACCTGAGTCCTTCCAAAGATGGAAGACTCATGCTTGAGTAGATGGGATGGAGAACACACCAACATCTTGTCTAGAGACACCTACAAGCCAGGTTGATCTCAGCAAGCTGCAGCACATGGTAGAGGGATGCACAACCGTCTTCGCTCTGGGGCAACGGTCTAACATAAGAGTAAGATAACAAATGCACGTGTGCTTGTGTGTGCAAGTGCACAACTGCGTGCACACACAGGGAACTGGAAGGGCAGCCACCTTGCTGCCCACGTCCACATGCTTTGGGGCAGCACCGCATCAGATGTCACCGCGCTATCCTGCCTCCGAAGAGTTGTGATGACGTTGTTCTGTCACCGTGTCATGTTAACACCAACATGACTTGATTTTCCCCCCTGCAGACCTGAACTAACACCGTTTGCCTCTCTGTCACCATGCTGTGCAACCATCTCCTCCCAGACTCATAGAGAAGCCATCTCATCTCCTCCACCATCTCAATATCAAACCAACTCCAATGTCTTAATCACCCCACTATGTTTTTCTGTCTTTCCACTTAGGCATCACAAAATGGGCAACAGCCTTGAAATTATTGCTGTAATCACAGTTTGGTGGGTCTTAGATGTAGTGGACAAAGACGGTCCATTTCTTCACGATATTCCCAGTATGACATAACACAACAAATGACCCAAGGGAGGCCTGTGGAGCTGGAGGTCTTTATTTTAAATGTGCCTATGATGTGGTTGCTCAGTGGTTACCATCTCCTGCCAAAAATTGGGCTGCTCACCAAGTTTGCATCGTTACCCAGGCACGAGCCCTCCAAAATCCACCTGCTCTTAGGAATATTTCTGGCCTTCCACTAAAAGAGGGCTATGCTATTTTTCTATTTAAGAAAAATAAAATAAAATAAAAATTAGAGAGCGGACAGGCAGTTAGGAATTTCTGAGGTCTGACAGTCCGTAATCGGAGACAAACTCGACTGAAATAGAAGTTGTCCTTGCAGGAAACAAAACCCTGAACTGTCCGCCATTCATTTTTAGCAAGCAAACCAGGTGAGCACAGCCAACTGCTACTTATGCTCTGAGTCACGGGAAACAGCACCCAAAACACGAGCTTTGCCCAAACCTTAGGAGGACTAAAAAAAAGATATAGATATATATATGCAAAGGATTTGAGGCAAGTCTTGGAGCTTGCAAATTCCCTGCGAAATATGGGCTTTGGATAAGCAGGAGCTCCAGGGCTGAGGTCAGGCTGCTGCCGAGCACCTGTATTTAGTAACGCATTTTTGACCGAATTCTGCCCCGGGGCATCAAAGCCCTTCAGACGTCACCGGTTGCACGGTCTGGCCCAGTAACCTGTAATTTCTGTGTAATCAGAAGCAGCAGGGTGAGAGTTTTAGTGGCCATACATAATGCACGTCTTCCATCGCTGGAGAAGCGGGAGATGAGCACCACAGCCCGCAGGGCTGGCCACAACGCCAAAAAATTGGCCACCTGGATAACCAGGATGAGCTCCAAGTGTCCCCAAAGGCATTTGGGAGCATGTCCTCCACTCTCTCCTTGTTCCCCAACCATACCACCGATCTCTTCCACATTGTCTGTGCAGCAACACATGGATGGTTTCATCACAGCTGGTACCTACGTGCTGGTGGACACCCGCTGCTCCTCAGCATGGGCAAAGGGCTGAGCGTCTTGCTCGTGCACATCCCTCTCTGTCATACGGGATGAGAAAAACTTATTGAGCAGTTCATCAGTTGTAAGGACAATTAAGTAGAATCACAGAACGGTTTGAGTTGAAGGGACCTTCCCAGCTCCCCCAGAGCCACCCCTGCCATGACAGGGACATCTTCACCAGCTCAGGTTGCTCAGAGCCCCGTCCAGCCTGGCCTGGGATGTCTCCAGGGATGGTTCATCCACCACCTCTCTGCCCAACCTGGGCCAGGCTCTCACCACCCTCAGGGTCAACAATTTCTTCCTCATGTCTCACCTGAAACTCCCTCCTTTAGTTTCCTTCCTATTCACACTGTCGATTCACCATCGACCTCCTCTTCATCATCTCGGCGAGTTTCCTGCTCTCCAGCCTCCAGTACGCCCCTCCAGACATCAGATCTACTCCTCATCCCAGCTGTGACCCTCCCTCCTTTCCCCCACATCCAGGGAAGTTGCTTTTATCCTTTTTTCTTTCTATTTTCCCATGCGTGTTCTTCCCCAACCCACTCCAATCCCTCCCTTCCTGTGTCCTTGGTCCTTCCCCTAAAAATCCCAATGAGTTTTGCACATCCCTAGAAAACCTTGCGAGCATCTCACACCAAGTTTTCCACAAACCCAAACACTCTTCTCCCTGAAACCCACAATAAACACTGTGGGCAACCACATCCTTTAGCGTGGCTTTCAGGAACAAAACACGCAAGGATGGGACAACCACGGGTGGGTTTCATGGCCAAGGCTCCACTTTGTCCCCTCCATGATCACTTCTCCACCAGCACTGGAGCCAGACAGGGATCATGTACAGGGGAGTCCCTGCTCCATTTTCTATCGAAAACATGCAGGATTTGGACCAGAAACCATCCTCTTGGCCCGGTCCAGCCTCCTCCTGCCTACCCAGGGCACCAACCACAATGCCATCACATCACGTTTCGCTCTCTCGGCCACATTGTGGTGAAGAAGAAGATGCTGCTCCTTTAAAATGTTGAGTTAAACCAAGAATGGCTTTGGCTGCTCCAACCCAAGCAGCAGCTGGAACCACCTGCTGGAAAACAGCAGAGAAAAAGCCAAAAAAGCTTCCCAAAAATGGGAAGTTTACTGAAAGCAAAATATTGGTGTTTGCCTGGGAGAAGAACTCTGCAAACAGCATCCACCCATCACGGGCCAGCACGATCACATAAATATCAGCCCTGATTGAACAGCACAGGGCATGACACCTCCCACCAGGATGTAAACTTTGAGTACATCTCCTGCAAGCCATGTAGCCACCATGATGATCAGAATTAAGTCATGAAAAACCCAGGAACACAAGATGTGGGGAGCACCAGAAGGTGCTTCCCAGCCTGACCACAAGTGAAGAGCAGTGGTGGGAGCAAGGGCAGCATCAAGATTTATCACAGAATGGGTTGGAAGGGACCTTCAGAGCCCATCTAGTCCAACCCTCTGCCATGAGCCGGGACGTCTTCACCCAGATCAGGTTGCTCAGAGCCCTGGTTTGCTCAACCAGAGCAGACCAGGCGATCAACGCCGAGCAACGTTTGCGACAGCAAATCCTGCAAATAAACTAAGCGAGAGCTCTCCTGACAACCCCTCCAGCTGTGAAGCCCAGCACATCTGGGGGAAGTTCGGCAGATGAGACAAAAGCAGAGGAGACAAGGGCAGACAAAACTCAAGCAGCAGCCACAACATAAATTGGGACCCAGCAGAAAATGTCTGTAAGAACCGGTTTCCTACCGAAAACTGGATCTCCAACAACTGCCCCCTCTACACAGAGAGCTTGCAATGCTGCTCGGGAGATCTGTTTTCAAAAATTTCAATTAAAGAGCGAGGTTTTCTGTTGGAGAGGAAAAATAATACGTCTTGACCCTTGCCAAGAATACATCTGCTCAGAGGATGAGACACCAGACCCTTCCCAGGTCACCAGCCAAGGACCTTCTCCTACGCTACGGGGCCACCAGAAGCTCTTCCCTTGCATGTTCTTCACAAGTCTCAAGACTGGAGAGGTTTATGGACATGAACATCTCCGGCCCCCCAGAAAACATGCGAGTTTTGGGAAGCTCACCCCACAGCAAGGTGTCCAGAAGACCCGTGTCCTTCACCCTGCCCCACATCCTGGGGTACCAGCACCCAACAAACACAAGATACAGCCTCAGGTTCAAAAACCAGCCCTTTACCTAAACCCTACATCCCACAAACACGCTCAGGAGATCACACAGATCCCTTGCGCTGCTTTGACTTCACATTTGGTGCCGGGTTACAGAGGGTTAAACTTAACAGCTTCAAAAGAGAAAACAAAACAAAACATTTTAAACCCAAAAAAGGAGGCGGAGAGGAGGGATAATGTGCCATCCCTCAAGCCAAGCGCTCCTGTATTTGGGGACATCTCATCCAAAATTCTTATACAAACCAACCCAAGTCCCCAAGCACACCAAAGAATAATTCAAAACGAAAACTAAGAACATGAAAATCAAACCTAAGGAAACAATAAAATCAAAAGCTACCTCCTGCAATCCGACGGTCCCTGGGTCAGTTCCCGTAGGTCCTCAAGAGTTTTCGGGGAGGAAACGTCCACACGAGCAAGCAATCGGCCGTACCGAAGCGACTGCGCCCCATCTTCTGCCCGCAAACGCTCCTGCTGGTGGTTTTGTTCCCTTCTTTTCCTACAGCGGTTTGACTCAGAGGTCTGGCCAGACTCGCAGCTCTCGAATTCATTTAATAAATCATCTCCTCACCACGCCCAGAAGCAAAAGGCAAATCCGTGTCTCGCAGGCACCTGCTGATTGGACTAACGTGCCTCTTGCTAATTACCCCGCGAGGAAGAGGATGGCTCGAGCGACGCGGTGATGAAGATAAATATTTTAACTTCGCGCTGTAAACTCGTTACGGCCGGAGAGTCTCTTAACTTGACTCTAGCAGAAAATGCCTCAATAATTTTTTGTCTTTTTGTTTTTTAAAAGGCTATGAAACATTAATTTTGGGGAGATGCACAGCGTGTCTTTCAGGTGCAATTAGCAGCTTGTAGTGGAGGAAAAAAGGCAGCTGGTGAGGGCCAGGGAAGGGATGCGAGTGTTTTCTCCCCTCGGCAGAGGGAATGCGGCGCTCTGCCCTATCTAATCTCACTATAGCAACGGGAAGACCTTGGCAACCCTGATCTTTACGGTTATTAGGATGGGAGTGGGAAGAATCAGGAGCGCAGAGCTGAGGGATGCTCAGCCAAGGAGCTGACCCGGTTCCCACCAAGGAAATAAAGCCCCTCGTTTTGCTTAGGGGTGGGGAAAAGGCTCTCGGGTGGGTGGTAATGCAAGGCCAGCTCCCCAAAACTTCCTCCTGCTGACTTTTTTTTGGGGGAGGGATATACCAAAGAGGAGATGTGCACCTCCACATAGCACCCTGGGGAAGGATCTCCAAGTCCTGGACCTGCTGGAGAGGGGCCAGAGGAGCCACAGGAATGATCCGAGGCTGGAACAGCTCTGCTGGGAGGACAGGATGAGAGAGTTGGGGTGTTCAGCTGGAGAAGAGAAGCTCCAGAGAGACCTTATTGCACCTTTCCGGACTTAAAAGGAGCCTGTGAGAAAGATGGGGACAGACTTTTGAGCAGGGCCTGTTGCGATAGGACAAGGGGTGATGGTTTTAAACTAAAGGAGGGAGATTCAGGCTGGACATGAGGAAGAAAGTGTTGGCCCTGAGGGTGGTGAGAGCCTGGCCCAGGTTGGGCAGAGAGGTGGTGGCTGAACCATCCCTGGAGACATCCCAGGCCAGGCTGGACGGGGCTCTGAGCAACCTGAGCTGGTGAAGATGTCCCTGTCATGGCAGGGGGGGCACTGGGGGAGCTGGGAAGGTCCCTTCAGCACAAACCATTCTCTGCTTCCATGATTCTTTAAAGTCCCAAGAAGAAGACACTGTTCTCAGGCCAAGTCTGCAGGCAGGTACCTGCCCTCAGCCCCCAAGATCTCAGCCCCAGCTGCAGCCACGAGGACGTGCCCAGACGGGACAGGGACAAGGAGGTTCCCCCACAACTGCCACCCGACCTGGGGCTGCCAGCAACCTGCGCCCCAGCGCCTCCGGAGATCCCCGCTCGCTCTCGGCTCTCACCAGGATGATTCACCCACAAATGCAAGGCACGGAGCGCTCTGAACAGCTCGTTGCAAAATGTTATGTCTCGGTGACTGCTTGGCCCAGAGCCACTTTGGTCCTGGGCTTCTAGACAGTGGGGACAGCCCCAGGGCTAAACTGGCTGCCACCAACTCCTAGGCAAAGCTTGGTCCCACCTGGACAAAACAGGATTTGCTGTAATACTTCTCCCTTGTCAAAGAGGGCCAGTTCACCAAGACCTCCTTAGCAGCCCTGCAGCACCCTAAAAAAAGGGAGTTGGAGCTGCTAAGATCTCCAAAACCAGACCCTACAGCTCACAGACCAGCCCTGAACATCTCCCACCCACTCTGCTCCACCATCTCACCATGATGGCAACTCAACAGAACAAGCTACTGACTCAGGGAGGACCAGCAGGACAGCCTGCAAAGCTAAATTACTACTACTGCTACTATTCCAACTGCTGGTAGAATAATAATAATCTATACTAAACTTCCAAGGTAGCAAGAGCCCATCTTTTTGGTGACTTTGTCTTTAGCACCGCTATTCTTGGCACCTTGAAGGTCCAGGACCGCATTCCTCCCACTGCTGACTCCGCTGTTGTGATTTCCACCCAAACCCAGCTCTCTCCTTACAGCACCTGGGTTAGCCCAAGAAAGATTCTCCACCAGCCTCTGAATCACCATCACACAACCTGGCCCTACCACAGGTGCAGGTCCCCAAGTCATAGCAGCTGGGACAGCCCTTGCTGCTCCATGCGACCTCCTGCTCCCCACCAAAGCTTCTAAGAAAGATGGGGACAGACTTTTGAGCAGGGCCTGTTGTGATAGGACAAGGGGTGATGGTTTTAAACTAAAGGAGGGAGATTCAGGCTGGACATGAGGAAGAAATTGTTGGCCCTGAGGGTGGTGAGAGCCTGGCCCAGGTTGGGCAGAGAGGTGGTGGCTGAACCATCCCTGGAGACATCCCAGGCCAGGCTGGACGGGGCTCTGAGCAACCTGAGCTGCTGAAGATGTCCCTGTCATGGCAGGGGGGGCACTGGGGGAGCTGGGAACGTCCCTTCAACACAAACCATTCAATAATTCTGTACTCAGAGCACTGCTCACTCTCATTTGCGAAGACCTTGGAGACAATTAAGCGATAGCACTGGAAACACGAATCCTTCAGCAGCTGGGAGGAAAACCGCCAAGGAGGTTTTGAATGCCTGGTTGATTAGGACCATGGAAAACATAAGGGTAGACAGTGTTTAAATACCACTATGAACAGAAGAGCAGTAGGAAAAGAGGTTAGATCAGATATAGCAATCGCAATATCACTCAAGAAGGGAGACTATGTAGAAAACCAAAATATATGATTGCTACCGCTCACCCAGCTCTTGGTGCATATTGGCCAAGCTCCAGAGAGCTCTCCTGATAACCACCTGTCTGGATGGATCCAAGTTTCTATGATAATTCTGAGTGTTTGTGAGTGGTTTTGCTTGCTTGTTTACTCTTGACTGGGGTGTTAAGTGCCTCAACCAAAATGCACCGTGCCCTCTAATGCACATTCAACCCAAGATCTATTGGAGACAAATGTCAAAATTTTAATAATCGGCTAAAGCCTCATTTGGCCAAAACCAGCAACTTGTCACCCTCCCCATGTCCCCCCTGTCTAGACAAGGTGCCATCCCCAACACTGCCTGTCCCAGCGGTGGGAATTTGGGGGGGGGGGGGCGCTGTGTAAGACATCGGTGACGAGTAAATCAAAATACAGCGAGACGGTGTGTCATCCGAACAGCCCGTTTCAGCCCCAGACACCCCCCAGCGCTGGATACCGAGAGGCTCTTTATCTTGTCACCGGTGACTAAGAGCATCCACGGCATGACGGTACCGCCAAAATACAGGGGACGGAAAATGGCCCTTTTCCAAGGAGGATGGATCTTTTATTACGTACTGTTTATCTCCTATATTATTAAAGAGAAAGCCGTGAAGCATGCGATCCTTTTAGGTTCTCTGAATCCACTTAGATTTTATCTCCGGAGCCGGAGCTTTCCAGGAATGAAATAGCTGCAAGACACAACGTGGGTGAAACGAAATCAAATGGTGAGTCTCCAACATGAAAGGCAAACTAAAAGGATGACAGTGCTAGTTATACGGAGGGAGAAAATAAGGAGGAAAGGAAATTAAAAGCAATTAAAGGGAATTAATTAGAAGGTATGATGGAACTATGAAAGAGGAAAAACAGCTATGCAGAGTTCACTAAATACCCCAAACTTTTAATTGTTGCACTTGGAACTGCAAGCCCTGGAGGTTCAAAACCCCTCTGGCAGTTTCCAAAAAAAATTCCCATGCCTTAAACAAATTACTTCTTTGCCTCTAAGTCTGCATGGCAGACAAGTTTCTGAGCTTCTCCTCCAAACCATGAAGGCAGATGCATGTCCTGCTCTTCTCTATGCTCCACCAGCCAAAGCGGACAACCCACACCAGCACCTGATGCCAAGAGCTGGGGCATCAAGTACAGCATTGATGCTGTTGTCCCAAGTGTTGGGCTGAATTATTTGCACCTACCCAATGTTCCTGGTAGATGCCAGGGCCCTGGGGGTGGTGGGGCCACCATCTGCTCTTGGAGTCACTAGGATGAGATCAGTTGCTGGGTTAGTCCCGGAGGAGATGGCCACCAGCTGGAGCATCACACCATTCACCGCAATGTACTGCCTGCATTTCCCATTGAAATCCAACAGTGTTTTTCACAGGATCACAGAATTTTCGGGGTTGGAAGAGAACTTGAAGGTCATCTAGTCTAACCTTTGCCATGAGCAGGGACATCTTCACCAGCTCAGGTTGCTCAGAGCCCCGTCCAGCCTGGCCTGGGATGTCTCCAGGGATGGTTCAGCCACCACCTCTCTGCTCAACCTGGGACAGGCTCTCACCACCCTCACGGTAAAGGACTTCTTCCTAATATCCAATCTAAATCTCCCCTCTTTTAGTTTAAAACCTGCTCATCACAGTAACAAGGCCCTAAATCAAAACATCACCATGAAAAGGGTTGCAAAGAGCAGGAGCCCCCGGTCTCTCCAGATCTTCCGTTTGCCAACCAACTTGGCTTCAACCATGAGAAGCTGGGAAGTCCCCTATGGAGATCAAAATATCCTTTATTAAGGGAAAGGCGTCGATGGCTGGGAAGAAGGACAAGAAGTCATAAAATAAGCAGGGACACACTGTTTGTCTTGGCCTCCTGGCTACGTATTATTTTCCTGGGACACAAGCTCCGGCCTCGTGCCAAAAGCACGGACGGACAAACCGGAGACGGGGTCGCCTTGCCAACGCCGGGTTTGTTTCGGAAGAAACTCTTCACCCAGCATTTCCATGAGGGAAGGAGCTGGTGGGGCAGCAACACCAGAGCTGCCAGATGGTGCTTGGAAAGATCCTTCAAGCTTGGGGTGCATGCTTAGGGTCCCTGCATCGCCCCCAAAAAAATCCATATGGGGAGATGGGCAAGGTCTAAAGCTCCCTATGGTCTTTCCATCCGTATATATCATGCGCACCTCTACCAACTACAAGGCAGGTCATGTATAGATATACAGGGGCTGTGCAAAGGGCTCCACCTCCATCCCCTGCCCATTGCTGGATGCTGTCGTCCTCAGAGACCCACAAAGCTTTGATTGTGTTTAATTAAGTGACCACACGCTGATTTTACACAACAATAACCCTGTTTCCAAACACACAGCTCACCCCAGTGACAGAACCACACTGTTCCTATGAAAGGAAGAACTTCATTATCTGCTACTATTCAGAATTTAAAAAAATATATCTTTTATGTCACATTAACTATGCCTTTAAAAAAAGCACTCATTTTCGACCCAAGCCCAGGGAGGATTTTTTTCTCTTTGCTTGAAAGACAGACGGCTTCATACTTTGAAGTTAATTATAACTATTTTGCTTTATACATCACTTGGTCAGGCTACAAGCCTTTTAGATCTCCCTGGTTTATGTGGCATCGAGACAGACCAAGGTTTGAAAGTCACAGCTGTCACAAGCCCAGCTTCCATTAGGAAGATTAATCTTCCCAGAGATGTATCTATGGGAAGGTCTGAATCACAGGGCTGGATCCTGCTGTTGGTTACACGGAGTAAACAGAATTGCACAAAGGCAAGGGATAGCAAATCTGGACCAGTGAGCATCAAACCTCCTGCTGTGAGACCAGAAGGGAGCAAGACAATAGGAAAATCAGTTTCTTGGGACATTTCAACAAGGTATTTACACTGCCAAACACTGGGGCAAGTCAATAACTGATTAATAGTAGTAATGTGATTGGAAAAGTCACTGGGGCATCTACCAGTGGCCACGGCTATGTGGTGGGATGGGAAAGCTTCAGCTGCTGGTCCCTGGGGATAGAGTCATTTTGGTTGGAAAAGACCCTCAAGATCATCGAGTCCAACCATTAACCCACCCCTGGCACTGCCCCATGTCCCTGAGAACCTCATCTGTGTGTCTGTCCAACCCCTCCAGGGATGGTGACTCCAGCACTGCCCTGGGCAGCCTGTTCCAATGCCCAACAGCCCTTTGGGGAAGAAATTATTCCCAAGATCCAACCTTAACCTGCATCCCCAAATTAGGGTAACCTCCCAGTTCCTCAGTGCTAAACGAACGCACATAATGAAGCCACAAAAGACCAGCCTATCCCACAGCAAACACGCGGCGCTGCCTGGACAAGCAGCTCATGAACAAGCCTCTGCAAACAGCCTGCACCTCCTTTTCCTTTTCCACCTCCCTCACTTGTCCTCCATCCATAGGAGCAAAATAATTTTCTTTGGGCTTTTAATTAAAAGAGAAGCACATCTAACACATCGAATCGGGGTCACGCCATCCTTCCCAGGCACCGCGTTCAGAACTCGGGTGGCACCTACACGAGATGAAGATGTTGAAGCTGCCAGACCATAGGCCGATTCAAGAGGAGACTGAGAGGTGACCTTATTAATGTTTATAAATATATAAAGGGTGAGAGTCAGGAGGATGGAGCCAGGATCTTCTGGGTGACAACCAGTGATAGGATGAGGGGTAATGGGTGCGAACTGGAACACAGGAGGTTCCACTTTAATTAGAGAAGAAACTTCTTCATGGTGAGGGTGCCCAGGGAGGTTGTGGAGTCTCCTTCTCTGCAGACATTCAAACCCGCCTGGACACCTTCCTGTGGAACCTCAGCTGGGTGTTCCTGCTCCATGGGGGGATTGCACTGGATGAGCTTTCCAGGGCCCTTCAACCCCTGACACTCTGGGATTCTGTGAAAGCAAACCCTCAAGAGTCACCAGGTTATTCTTCGCTGCTCCTACGTGCACAGACACCAAAGGGATGAAAGAAACTGCTCAACAGAGGAGGAGCTGGAACTGCTCTAAATGAAGGGCTGCACTCGTGGTGGAGTTTGTACTAAGAGATATGAACATGTTAAACCTCCTGCCCAAGCCCACTGCCTGTGACTTTCAGACAAATATAACCAAGAATGGGTTTTCTGATTGTGCAGCATCATAGAATCACCCAATTCAGGTTGGAAGGGACCACAAGGATCCAACCTTTCTTGGCAAACCACAGTCTAAACAAGATGGCACCAGCACCAATACCTGCTGGTGGGTTTTCTAGGTGCACCTCAAAGGCAGAGAGGACTTTGAGTGATGGCCAAGCTAAGAACTGGGGAGAGAATCATGAGGAGTGAGGTTCCGCCACAGGTTAGTGCAAGAAGAGTATCACCAACATCTGGTCTTGAACCTCGTGTATAAAGAGCTTGTGGTCTTCAACCAGCTGCAATGAGGCCTTTGGGGACATAGAACCCATTTTGGTTGGGGTTTTCTCCTTAATAAATTAAGCTGCTTTGTTAATTAATTAGCCCATCTTCTCCAAGGACCCAGGTCAGGAGCCAACGAGTCACAACTCAACTGCATCTCCAGCAAACACCGCTGAATTGAGAAGGTGCAGGGAGATATTGGCCTTTAACATGAGGAACCTGCAATGGATTAACATCCCTTTTCCTTCAAAAATCACCAGAATCCAGCTTACAAATTAAAAGGCAGCAGCTGATAAGCGATTAGCATGTACAAAATAACTATAAACCTTTTTATTTTATAAAGCGCAGTCTCCACCAAATTATTCCACCTCCGGGCTCCATGGAGTTTGCAGCACCCCTGTATTTGTTTCCCAACCGAGACAATTGCGAGTTAAATGTTCGCCGGTGTTGTTGCTGCTACAGGGATTGTGCAGTTAAATAATTCAGGAGCCAATTACTGTTTAACGATATCACTCCCCATCATTTGAGCGGCGATCCAGTATCCAAGCCAAGAGACTCCGGCAAGGAGGAGTCTGCAAGAAGCCTTTGTTTGATGCAAAAACACCAATCTATGTACTACTTCTGCGTAATATACAACTTATTGACTGAAATATGGGGTATACGGCGCATTTTATTGCATGTTAAGTGAGGGTTGTAATTAATTACCACTTGCCTTTAGGTCGCTGGTTTGATTGCCACCTAAGCAAACTGGTGACGGCAAAAGGTCCTGCCCATGGGATGGTTCCTTGGCGATAAACTCAAGAAAATTAGAAAGCAGGATGGCATAATGCCGATTTTGTGCCCAGATCAGGAAATCTGGATCTCTCCCTCATCCCCAACATATAAGAGACACCATCATACTTGATGCTTTCACCACCAGGGCCAGCTCTCCAGCAAGGACAACCAGTGCTCTCCAGCTCCGATCCAACCCGCTCAGGACCTCTTTGCCTGGATTTGGACCTAAAAATACTCTCATATTTTGAAGACCCATCAATATAGAGTATGAACGACCGGCTGCCCTTTTGACCGTGAGACAGGAGCTTATTTAAGGGCTGAACTCCATCTTCTCCACGTAGAGCATCACCAGAGCTCACCCAACCCATCTCCATGGCTTAGCAGAGAGAAACGTCTGTTTTTTAAAGATACCCCTTGGTTCCTCGCTTGTGAGGCTTTAAATGTTCCTTCTGCACAGCTATTAAAGGGTGTGAGAAAACTTGGCAAGGAAGCCCTGGGTGGTACGGAGGACGGGAACAAGGAGGAATCTGTGCCCAGGGCAGGGGAGGGGGCGGCAGAGCCGCGGTGCCAGGCTGAATAGCCGCCGGGGAGGAAATGACACACAGCACTATCCTGCTTTTGTCCAGGGGAGAGACCAAAATGCTCTAGAAGAAGGAAAAAGTAATATATCAAAAAGGGGATTATTCTGGCTTGCATCACTCCCTCCTCTCTGGCTACGGGTGACCCCTCCTGGGGACCACAGGGCGTCACAGCCCGAGCGGCACCTGGGCTGGTTTAGCACCAGGTTTGTGCTTTTACGTTCCCCAGGTTTCTGCCCGTTCGTTGTTTTTTTAAAAAGCCAGCAAAGTGCCACAGGTAGGGGGAGCGAGCAGCGTCCTCCAGCCCTGCCCCTGAGCGAGGTGACACCAAAGACACCAACGTGGTGGCCGTGGTGCTGGTTCTCACCAAGCTGCAATTACAGCTGCGCTCGCCCCAAGAATAAAGCCTTAAAAAGCTTTCACCCTCATCATTCTAAAGAAAAGCTCAAAAATGTGGTGTTTTCCAACTCTCCACCACCGGCCATGAGGTCCACTCTTACCTCTGCTGTGTCCCATGTTTAGGGAAGCCCTCTCCTGCTCCCCACACTTAGGGTTGTCCTCTCCTGCACCCCACCTCAGCTACACCTCCATCACATCAGCTTCATGCTTCGGGACTTCCCAAAGTCCATCACCGAGATGATCCCCTCCCCGTGGGCTTGTCTCATCCCTCCCCACAGCTGCGGCTCGTTCTCCAGGTCAGATCCTTCACCTGAAACTCATGAACCATCATCTCCCAAATGCCCAACCACCCTTTCAAGCACCACCCTGCAATATCAAACATGCCTTCTGTATCTCTCTCTTTCTTATTGTTTCAGTATCTCACCCATTGTGTCCTCCACCAAAGAAGTACCACAACTCACACTTTACTCCTCAACCAAAACTATCTCCATATCTTGGCCAGCTTTCATTCCTCTCTTCAGGTATAATGACAACAAGCAATGCACAAACACCATTTTCTCGTAAATTTAGAAGCCCACCCTGAAAGGAACCCAAAATCTCTCCCGTATACATACATATTGATGGTATACCTTATTAAAAACATGACCCCAGAAGAACTCCAACTCAACAACTGTCCATAGGCACAAGTTCTCCTCCTACATCCCACGATTGCTTCAAAAGGGCTCAGGCAAAATTAAAGGAAAAGATGAGTGTGGGAATGAGGGAAGGGTGAATATTGTGGGACAGATTCACTCTGGTAGGACTTGAACAAAGCTGATAACTTAAAGCCAGCAGAAGCAACCATATTTGATAGGAGGACAACCCCGACTGCTGCTCCTCAGTACTAGTGGAGGAGTTGGAGGGACGGTGAGGATTCACCTGAATGGCAGCTGGGGACATCGGAGTGGGCAAGGTGGTTGTCAAAAGATGAGCAGGTTTCACTGAAATGAGTTGGGCAGAGAGGTGGTGGATGAACCATCCCTGGAGACATCCCAGGCCAGGCTGGACGGGGCTCTGAGCAACCTGAGCTGGTGAAGATGTCCCTGTCATGGCAGGGGGGGCACTGGGGGAGCTGGGAAGGTCCCTTCCAACCCAAACTATCCCACGGTTCTACGATCACAGCATCCCTTCAGGCCCATGCAGTGTTGAGCCCAGCTCAGGGGCCAGTATCCCTCTACAGACACTGATGTTCCTCTGTCCAACCATGGAATGGCTGGGGCCCTCAGGGCTAGAAAAGAAATAAAGAAAAAATATCAATTGCAGCAGACACATCTAAGTCACATTTTTCTTTTCCTGCACGTCAGAACTTGTACCTCTTTAAGGTATTTTTAACCCAGCTCCTTGACACAGGATGGGGCTCTCCCTCCACAGAATAACTGAATAATTTGGGTTGGAAGGGACCTTCCCAGTTCCCCCAGTGCCCCCCCTGCCTTGAGCAGGGACATCTTCACCAGCTCAGGTTGCTCAGAGCCCCGTCCAGCCTGGCCTGGGATGTCTCCAGGGATGGTTCAGCCACCACCTCTCTGCCTAACCTGGGACAGGCTCTCAACCAGTCTCAGTGTCAAACATTTCTTCCTCATGTCCAGCCTGCACCATCTTGCAGACAAGAGACAGGGAGGGTGGGCTTGCAGCAAACACGTTTGTTCATGTCCCTTTGTCAGGATGGATGGATGGGTGGATGGATGGAAAGCCCCTGAGGTGCTGGAACGAGAGAAGGGAACGGAGCTGGGGAGGGGGCTGGAGCACAAGTGTGATGGGAGCGGCTGAGGGACCTGGGGGGTTCAGCTGGAGAACAGGAGCTGAGGGGACACAGGGACACAAGAAACGGCCTCAAGTTGCGCCAGGGGAGGTTGAGGTTGGATGTGGGGCACAATTTGTTCCCCAAAGGGCTGTGGGGCATTGGAACAGGCTGCCCAGGGCAGTGCTGGAGTCACCATCCCTGGAGAGGTCGAACAGACACAGAGATGAGGTTCTCAGGGACGTGGGGCAGTGCCAGGGGTGGGTTACGGTTGGGCTCGATGATCTTGAGGGTCTTTTCCAATCAAAATGACTCTATGATTATTGATTACCTATAGGCGTAGCTGACCTGCCACACCTGCAGCACAGCATCCTCTTGCTCAGCTGTTGAAGGATCTGCCCTGAAAGTGGTTGATGATTGAGCTTCAGCTGTAGGGCGTAAGGAGAAGAGCCCTTGGGAAGGCTGGGAGAAGACCACCTTGGTGATGGGCTCTGGGGAAGCCCCACAGCACAAGGCCAACGTGATGGAGATGTGCCTGAGACAGTCAAACAGCAAAAGACATCCCTGAGCGTGGGGCGCAGCAAGGGGAGAAGATTGAACCCTCTGGGCCATCTCAGGGTGTCCCCCCAGGGCCTGAGTCACCAGACACTCATCAGCCACCCCAGGCACCAGCAGCCCCGGGGCCAGCGCGATGCCGGAGCCCCAGGGAAGCATTGAAAGGCTGCGTGGAGTCGGTTGATTGCGCTGTCTGAACGTTTGCATATTTGGAACAACATTAAACCAGCCCTTAATGCTAAAAAAATAGCTTAAGAGCAAAAGAGAAGTGCAGCCGCAAACAATTTGGGGGTGCGCATCCCGCAATGAACACACCGTGGTGGTTGCCAAAGCCTACAAAGACATCCCTGTCCCCAGGAGCTCATGGTGGAGTGTGAGATGAGGCAGAACTCGCCAGGAAAAGCTGTTCAGCAGAAAAATGGCTTGTGTTTTTTCTTTAGAAGCCACACCTGCACATGATCCATCCGTTTGCTCCCCTCCAGACTCATCCCAACACTCACGACTTGCAAGACGCTTCATAAAAACAATCAACTTTGCTAAGGAAATAACAGAGCCCTGGGTAAAATGAGCTTTTTGCCTCCCAAACGTTTTGCAACTATCTCTTACAAAACTACCTAAGTCCAAAATGCAGGAGAGGCAATATTAAGCTTTACTAAAACGGTGCCTTTAGGGTAGAAATTGCTGCAACATGTGAAAATAACACGAGGAATTCGCAGCTATGGAAAACTGCTTTTTATTTTATAGTTTCCACGCTTATCAGGCCCCAAAAGAAATGACCCTAAAGAAATCACAGTGATGGCTGTATTACATACAGCACCTCATTTTTGGATTATTTTAGAGGAGATGCAAGTGAACTGCTTCCCTGTTCCACCTGAAGCTCTAAATACAACCTGGATTCCCAAAGTATAGCTGTAATATACATAAAACATAAACAAAACTGCAACATATACCTAATACACGATGACGTGGTGCAGATAAAGATGTTCTTGGTGTTTACTTCAGGTTGCCTATAGAAGAAAAACCTAATGTTCTTACGGATGTGGCAACCTGGGCATGATAAATGAACATCAGAACATTTTCCTTGCCCACCATCAATACACGGAGCTATTAAGGAGACAAGATGCAGACGGAGATTAGGAAACATTTTTTGGAGATCACTAAGCCAGCCTTTGGTAAAGGCAAAAGCTTCGGGACGGAATGAACCGAAAGGCAAAACAGAGACTTGAGATTTACATCCCAGATCAGGCTCCGGAGCGTGAAGCAATAACGGTGGTTCTGGATTAGCACAGGAGGTAAAACTGAGACTAACGCAACTTCTTCAGACAGGCAAAGCAGGCACAGGGCTATGCAGATTCCAGCCCATGACACACTCGGCAGAGATTAGAAAGTCTAAGTGCTTTCTAAAGAACAAAAAGTCCCTTCAGTGACTAATTCATTTATTTTTATATGAAAAAGAAAATAAGCAGCATCTCCCAGAACAGTTCTGGGGATTCTCCTGCACGTCTGCTCTTCCCCACAGCCATCGAAAGGTCCGAGCTGAAGGGGAAGCGTTTTTCCAGGGACAGGGAAGCAACACGGCCCTGGAAATCCCATGGAAAAACGGATTTCTTGTGTGACACCCTCAGCCCCTCCTGCCACCCTCATGTCCCCAGACGGGACCACGCTGGGACGAAGCCACCCCCACGTTTTGCAGGAAACGCTACGCACAAACACCTGCACCAAATGCATGTAAAATTATGCCGCTAATTTGCACGCGTAATTACTATGAATTAGTATGCAATTGGCCAATTAGATTCCCTTCTCTCATGCATGTTGTTTCTAAATTCCGGTCTCATCACGGAGCGATCTTCTGGTCTGATAAGCGGTCCAGACGATGGGTTGTCTCCAAATCTCTAGATCATCCTCCAGCTCCTCCATGGGCTTCCATCATAACCACGGACTAAGAACGGCCACTCAAACCAAACTCCTTTCAATAAGTCCACAGGATTTCATCTACAAAGGCCCTCCAAGATACCCTAACCCCACCTCAACCCAGAGAGCGGAGCCTCATGAAGACCATGCGTGACACCTGAGCTGAAGCGCGTTTTTCAGGAAGACATCCTGAACTGAAGATGATGGAGAACCCATCCCATCCCTACTCGAGCATGCCAGCCGCCTGCTTGGAAGTTGATATAACATTTGGGACATCCAGATGAAAGATGCAATGGAAACGCTTTTACTGCTCAATCACCACACACGTGCCCCAAGGATGGAGAGGGTATCAGAGGGACCAGCCATCCCCAACGACTTGGGGGCACCAAGTTTCTCCAAACTCCTTTTTCACCTCTAGACACAACCCGGCAGAGCCAGGAGGAAATAACAAAGGACAAAAGTATTCCAACAAGCCTGGTTTGAAGCCATCCCTGTGGGAGCACGTGGGCTGCACAGATTTGGGGTAAGATTTAGGGTCTCCTGGAGACCAGAAGAGGGGGCTCGTCATTGCTCCTCAGCCTTCCCCAGGTCCTCTCCTGGGGCTGGAGACCCCAATGACAAGCAGCCACTCTCCCAGGCAGAGCTTCTTCACCACTGGTGAAGAATTGGAGTTCTTCATGGAGTTCTTTTTGGAGAGTTTTTGGAGTTCTTCATGGAGAGAGGAGTGCAACACGCTGTGAGACCATTTTGGGGAGCTCAAGGGGTTAGCAGAAGAGTGTGGCCATGCTGGACATCATGGCTGTGCGGCATTTTCCTGTTCCTGGGGAGGAGAAGGAGAGGAAGAGAAGAGGCAGGGGAAGAGGAAGGGATAGGAGGAGAAGGGGAGAAGGGGAGAAGTAGAAGGAGAAGGAGAAGGAGAAGGAGAAGGAGAAGGAGAAGGAGAAGGAGAAGGAGAAGGAGAAGGAGAAGGAGAAGGAGAAGGGGAAGGGGAAGGGGAAGGGGAAGGGGAAGGGGAAGGGGAAGGGGAAGGGGAAGGAGAGCAGCAGGGAATGACTAAGTCTCATCAACGGCACCAGGGTTACCAAGCAAATAGGTGGCACCGACAATAGGGACCTGGGTCAAAACTGCAGCAGCACCAAGACCGCCAGGACGAGGTGGGCAAGAGAAGACTCAAAAGCAGATGGTGTTCAACCCCTACTGGTTGCTCCTCCACCCAAAATCGGGCTCCTGAGGTCCATCTCATGAGGGATGCTCGGGCAGCAGGACCACCTGTGAAGGTGAAGATGCCAAAACAGAGCAAACTCACTCAAAGCTAGAAAGTGACTTTAATCTCCTTCTCTGATTTTTTTTTTAATTTTGTGGAGGGGGTCATGATTTCCTACTTCTTTTTAACATCCTCACCTGCTTTGGGCTACACCTCTCAGAAGAAAAGCGTCCCAATGGCTCACCCATGATGCCCAAAGGAGGCTCAGCGCTTGCCACAGCAGCATCTTTCCACATTACCCATGTTTCTAAACCAAAAGTGCCTTTTTCCTCTATTCCCCCTCAAAAACAATCCAACCGATCCCACATTTTACAAGGACGGCCGGGTATTTCTTTACAATTCAAAGCCCGATAAAGATAATGGGTTCAGAATAACCCCAGAGAAGGTCTGCTCCTGAAATCAATGGACTGGCCAGGCGAACAAAATCACTCACACTTGGAAGTGCTGCGAGCTCGGTCCCTAATAAAACACATTAAAAATAAGGCATCAAAAATAACACAGGAGTACACACGTACACGCGAAGCTGCTGAAGTGAAAGACTCAAGTTGCATCAACCTCACAAAAAGTGAGATTAACACCCGCTTTTTCATATTTTGAAGGTGAGCCATAAAATGCATTATTTGTAAAGCGGCGCTAAATTAATCTACAAGGTGTTTAATTTGCAAAGCCCGTCATTATTACGGGTCGCTTTAAATTTACAACCTGGACCCGGTAAAATCCTGCATCGTCATATTAATTGCACATTATCAAGGGGCTCGTTTATAGCCTTATCATTTTAAATGGTGATTGCTAAAGAAACCCTGCTGCTTGTTTCCCGCACGTGGCATCTCTGCGGTTCCCAACAGGCTCGCCAAGAAGTGTTTGTCTCCTTGGGAAAAAGAAAAGAAGACACTAAAACAGAATATCAGAGATTAATTTCATCAATCCAAGGCACCGACCAATACCAGATCTGCACCGGCGCCTCGTGACTTCGGGTTGAAGAGAAGATTGAGGCCCCTAATACCATAATCCAGGCTCAAAAAGAAACTCCAAGCTGCAAATACTCCCCAAAAAAAGGATGACTTTTAAAGGCAAGGCTGACAAAATGAGTGCAAACGCCCGCTGAGCAATTCCAGCAACTATCATCAGTCATGTTGCTCATCTCCTCTATTTAATTGACAATTAGGATGCTTAAAAGCAACAACAAATACCCCAAATGTTTTCTCTCACATTGCCGTGATTAACTGGCAAAACTTCATTCTCGAGGCGCAAAGAGTCACCAGTTTTGGCGGATCTTCACGACTTTAAGCTCAAGCTCATCGCTGACCAAGCTGAGGTCGCTGTTCTCCTGCCCACCCTTTTTTGGTTTGACTTTGATGGTGTGTTCGTCACAGAGCGAGGCAACCTAAAAATAAACCCCCCCCCGAGGGATTTCTGTTCCAAAAGTCGCCAATGGCCTCTTGTTCGTGTCCCTGTGCCAAGGTACAACGCGCTCCGCGCCAGATCTCGTCTTCGGCACAGTCACGGAGCTCGTCACCTGCCAATTAGCTTGAGGGCCGCTCACTCGCTAATTCGCTGATTTGGTTATTCCCATCAGATGTGATCGGGCATGCAAACCTCCATCTCTTTACGCTAGACAAAGCCTGGAGAAAGGAGGAGGGCTGAGCGATAAATAAATTAAAATATCGGTTTGGGATTAAACTGAAACAAAATTAACGTCTCCTCCTCCCTCCCGACCTCCTCCTCTGCTGTATATTGTTAAATGTGATGCGATTAGCAGGTTCAGATAGTGTTGGAAAGGCTCCTTCCACCAAGAGGTCCTACAGGACCAAAGGACATCTTGTAGACTGGTGAATCTTATCTGCGAAAGACCCAAAATCTGCAGGAAGTAGCCACAAGACATTGGGAAACACCACTTTTCCCAGCAATTCAGTTCCCCAAAAGGTTATTTAGGACTTTCTAGAGCATCGCTCACCCCACAACTCAAAAGGAGCCATGTCCCTCTTGGCAGATAGAGGTGACAATTTTCGGATAAGCCATAGATCTGCTGGGTTTGCCCACTGGAAGGCAAAAAAAAAAATCCAAGTGGAGGCAATAATTTTGTATTTCAGGCACAGAACCATCATGCAGTTTCATTATTAAACAGTCGACGCTGCCTTTAAGCCCGGGAGCGGCATTTTATGTGCACGTGAGAGTTTATAGGATATTTGGGCATCATTTCTGATGAACAGCCCTGCAAAACTGTTAGATCTCTGACCCGTTGCTCTTGTAAATACTGGTTTTTTAATTTACTTATTTGTAGTGGAGTAATTCGTTCAGGTTCCAACCATGATGGAGACCGTGCTATCGATACGCACCAGCAAGAGACAGCGCCAGTTCTACAGGCCACGGAGCAGAAAACAAAGCATCACGGCTGGTGATGGTGGGGAATGGAGGTAAAAACAGATTATGTCCCGAGATCCCAAGGAAAAAGCCAGCAAAATAAACAGAAGGAAAAGCCCAGAGCACCCATCTAAGTGTTTAACCACAAGAGGACCACAGCAGTCCCACAGAACAAGGAGTCTCAGACAGACCTTTCATGTTGAGATGTGTGTCCTACCAAAACACCTTGGCCATGACATAGAACCATAGAATCATTTTGGTTGGGAGGGACCCTCAAGATCATCGAGCCCAACTGTTACCCCACCCCTGGCACTGCCCCATGTCCTGAGAACCTCATCTCTGTGTCTGTCCAACCCTCCAGGGATGGTGACTCCAGCACTGCCCTGGGCAGCCTGTTCCAATGCCCCACAGCCCTTTGGGGAACAAATTGTTCCCCAGATCCAACCTCAACCTCCCCTGGTGCAACTTGAGGCTGTTTCCCCTCATCCTAGATCCCTCACCCCATCTATACATCATACTTCGATGCTCCAAAGATGTCCCTCACACAATGGCAATAAGAACCTCTTTAGGAACAAATGCGACACTCCATATTTTTTCCCGTTTATCGCAGAACAATAAACTCCTGGTCAAAGCATCCATTTGCACATCGGGATGTCGTCCATCTCCCACAGTTTCAGTGGGAGAAAGGGAAAACTGAGGCCACACAAGAACAAAAGTAAAGGTTTGGTGAGAGAAAGCAGAATACACCGTGAGCAGCTAAAGCCCATGAGCTCACACCTCTGCAATTCCAGACCTAGATCAAGCTCTCCTAGCTAGGACAAGCCTCCCTGCCTGCCCCAGAGACCTGCTTCCCTCCAGGAACGTTAAGCACAGCCAACGCATGCTCTGGCGCTGGTCTGTATGGACCAGCAGGATGAGATGCTACCTGCCCATACTGCTCATCATCTCTGCATTCAGGTGCCCCGAGGCGGTGTGCGAGCCCTGCTGCTGTTGCTGAGCGATGCAGAGTTTTGGGTGGATTGGTAATACCCCAGCTCCGGTCTAGCAAGACACATCACGCTTGACCTTGGGGAAGCCAACAGGACATTTAGAAGCAGGCTGACATGACCCAACAGCACTTATGGGGATGTGGGATAACCCCACAACTGCGGCCAGGCCCTTTATCACCTCCTCTACTTGCGCCAGACGTTTGTGCCACTGCATGAATCATAGAATGGTTTGGTTGGAAGAGACCCTCAGGAGCATCGAGTCCAACCATTAACCCAACTCTCCAACCATAACCCAACTCTAGCACTAACCCATGTCCCTAAGAACCTCATCTGTGTGTATTTCAACCCTCCAGGGATGGTGACTCCAGCACTGCCCTGGGCAGCCTGTTCCAATGCCCCACAGTCCTTTGGGGAAGAAACGGTTCCTAATATCCAATCTGAACATTCCCTGGTGCAACTTGAGGCCATTTTCTCTTGTCCTATCACTTGCTACTTGGGACAAGAGACCAACGCCCTCCATGCTACAACCTCCTTTCAGAGGAAGGACCATGTGTGGGGACAACCACCATGAATGCCAGCAAGCTGCTGCAACCTCGAGCCACAAAAGCCAAGGTGTCACCAGGATGGACTGAACCTCCCAACCATGGGTGTTTGCCAAGATCCTAGCCCTGATCCCTGGGAATTAGCACTTAGGGACATGGTTTAGAGGTGGACTTGGCAGTGTTGGCTTAACAGTTGGTCTCGATGATCTTAAAGGTCTTTTCCAAGCAAAACAACTCTCTGATTCTGTGAATTGTACCATCATCTACAAGGGAGGTACAGTTGGCTCCTGGTTCTCCTTGCCACCAGTGTCATCTCATCCTTCTTCTGAGTTTCGCTCTCGTAGTAACTCCCTTTGCAACTGGAGAGGACACCAGCAGCCTGGCCAGCCCCACCACTCCCCAGCCTTCCTCCTTCTCCAAAATAAAATAAATTAAATAAATTCAAGCCCTTTTAGATCAATCAGCTCAGGCAAACAAGCCAAGACACCTCCTCCCAGCAACGCCAACAGAGAACTAAGATCTAATTAAACAAATGAAACGGATTCATAAGAACGACGAGGGTTGTTTCTCCTTCCAGCTGGTGACGGTGAGATTAAAAGCAAAGAGAGACCCGGATTTTCACCAGAACGTCGTAAGAAAGTGGCACAGACCCAGCAGATCCCAAAATACACAGCGGGGCACACCCTTCCCTACAAACACACCTGCTGCTTATTTTTCCCCTCCCCTTTTTCTCTCCCACATCCTCTCTGGAAAAGCCAAACTACATTCATTACAGCACCGAACTATTTCCTTTTTTATTCTAATATTTCCTTTTTTTTTTTTTTTAATAGGCGACCATCTGGGAACGGGGAGGGGAAAGGAAGCCCTGGAGCTTTTCAGACACAATTTAATATAAAAAAAAAAAAGTATGATTAAAACCAAAAAGCATAAACAAACAAACCATGTTACCCAGAATAATGACTCCGGGGAAAAGCGCCAAAAACATTGTATAAGCTTCTGGAGCGTGGCTGGAGCGGGGAACGGAGCGTCCTGGTGCTGAGGGGAACGCGTCCCTGCCGTGGGACGACGGGGTGCTCTGGGAGAGGAAGGGATGAAAAGGGTTTCACGGAGATTTAAGTGCCTAAATACGTCTTCAGGCACCTGGTTCTAGCACTTGCAAAGCCGCGGTTTAGGTAGACTCAGACTTTTTCAATATGGTGAAATCGTCCTTCTGCTCTGGTGAGAGCCCCCTGCAGTGCTGGTCCAGCTCTGGGTCCTCAGCACAGGACACACATGGACCTGCTGGAGAGGGGCCAGAGGAGCCCCAGGAATGATCCGAGGCTGGAACAACTCTGCTGGGAGGACAGGATGAGAGAGTTGGGGTGTTCAGCTGGAGAAGAGAAGCTCCGGGGAGACCTTATTGCACCTTTGCAGACTTAAAATGTGCCTGTGAGAAAGATGGGGACAGACTTTTGAGCAGGGCCTGTTGTGATAGGACAAGGGGTGATGGTTTTAAACTAAAGGAGGGAGATTCAGGCTGGACATGAGGAAGGAATTGTTGTCCCTGAGGGTGGTGAGAGCCTGGCCCAGGTTGGGCAGAGAGGTGGTGGCTGAACCATCCCTGGAGACATCCCAGGCCAGGCTGGACGGGGCTCTGAGCAACCTGAGCTGGTGAAGATGTCCCTGTCATGGCAGGGGCCGCACTGGGGGAGCTGGGAAGGTCCCTTCAACACAAACTGTTCTATGATTCTGTAATGCCCCAAGCCCTTTGGAACTGCTTGTGGCCATCTGTGTCCACTGAGATCCATACAAGAGGAAATGGCCTCAAGTGGCGCCAGGGGAGGTTGAGGTTGGATGTGGGGAACAATTTCTTCCCCAAAGGGCTGTGGGGCATTGGAACAGGCTGCCCAGGGCAGTGCTGGAGTCACCATCCCTGGAGGGGTTGGACAGATACAGAGATGAGGTTTTCAGGGACATGGGGCAGTGCCAGGGCTGGGTTATGGTTGAATTTGATGATCTTGAGGGCCTTTTCCAACCAAACGACTCTATGATTTTCAGCAGTAGCATGCAATATTCTGTAGGATGGTAAACGGGGGGCACGCAGGTCCATCCGCATCACCCAGAACCGAGCTGCTGTTCCCCCAAAAACCAAGGAGCACAGCGGATGCTCCTGAAGCTCCTCTCCTCACAAGGAAACATGTGGGGGGTGATGCTTTGCACTCAAGGGCTTCCACCCCAAAAATAACGGGGTGCAAGAGCACAATGGATATTACAGGAGGAGGGGGGTGATACCAGCACAGGCAGCCGTGCTCCCGAAACACCGACACACAGAGAAGACAAATGACCAGCCCAAGGCCACACAGCCGGGCAGTGTCCCCTCTACGTGACTTCCAGTCCCCGCTCCAGCACAGCATCACTAAGGGACCCTTCAAAAAGTGTTAATATTGCCTTCAAAATCATGAGATTTATTTTACGCCCACACACACATAACCTTTTTTTCCCCAAATAAACAATAAGACCTACCCTGAAAATAAGCCCTACCATGATTTTTCACTGTTTTTGAGGATGCTTGAAATATAAGCCCTGCTCGAAAAATAAGCCCTAGTTACAGTTTATAAAAATAGTCAATTTTAAAAGTGTACAGGCACCTATACATGTAAAAAAGTAAAATTAATTGGCAACAGCATGCACCCTTCACCAAGAAAAGCAGACACCCCAAGAGAATCACGCTCAAAAGACCCCACGAGACCCAAAATGTAGAGTGTTGTACATGGAAAACGAAACAGAGTCACAAGAAATTAATGATGGAATTCAGTGTTTGGAGAGTTATTATGATGTTACAGAATGTGATGACACAACCGTATTTGAATAGATGTTGATTTTTTCTGTTGAGGAATAAATGTAGATTGTTGTTCACAGAAAAATAAGGCATCCTCTGAAAATAGACCCTAGCGCATCTTTTGGAGTAAAAATTAATATAAGGCCCTGTCTTATTTTCGGGGAAACAGGGTATATGAATGTAGGTATTTTTTGCCTCCTTCTCTCTTACCTTTCCAGGTGCCACCTCAAAATCCCTCTGAATAACCAGGAAAAGTAAGAATTCCGCATTTCTCCGCTAAAAGAGAACTAGTAGGGGTTGACCTGACTGCAGGACCTAAGATGCTGCGAACGGTCCCACCGGCCAAACCAGCGCCTGCATTCACAACCGGGAAACGCCGCGAATTATTTCCTAGAAGCTATAAAACCCATCCCGACGATCGGGACGGGAACGGGGATGGATTAGCTGAAGTTCAGTCGCTTGGAGAAGTCACGCCGGAGGAGATCCAGCCAGGTAATCCATCTTTCTGCTGTGCTGTACAATGACACGGTAACAGCCACCCCGGGGGGGTTTCCTTCAGGAAAACTCAACTGTTACCCAAATGGTGAGTTAATACCGAGCAAGAATTCAGCTGCCGTTAGAGCGAGGGACGAGCGTGACAGGGAATAAAATGCCACAGTCCCCACTCACGTGTTTTTATTTATAAGAGGAGAAATAAATAGACCTATCTGCAGGCTGCAAAGAGAGGAGGCTGGGATTAAAAGAAAATAAAAGATTCATTTTTGTTGCCATTTTTCCTAATAAATAGCCCGGCACGGCCGTGCTGATGGGTATCCGGGGTGGAGGAGGGCACGCTGCTCGGCTCTCGTGGGGACACGGGACACAAATCTGAGCTCGGGCTCTGCTCTTTTGTGTTGATTAAAAAAAATAAAAGAAAGAAAGAAAAAGCAAGCGAGAAAAGTTATGTGGCTAATAAAGGGCTCTATTGTGCCATCAATTTTTTAAGCTTTAATGATTTCGGGAGGAAGTTCAGCTCAGCGATCGATAGCACAATACGGGCAGGAGGGCTCGGAGGAAATTCAGCAGCGAGGGGTGGCGGAAAGGGGGGTTCGGAGGAAGGGGGTTCCCTCTGCTCGGGGTACAGGGGGGCTCACGGGACCCCCATGCAGGCTGGGGCTGTCCCCTGTCCTGCACAGCTCCCCGAACTGTTTGGCCAGCGCGATGTGAGCTCCCCCTCCTGCCACACGGTGTATGTGGACGGTGGGGACATTTGGGGATGCTGGGACAGCTGCCAGCAGTGCGGGAGGGGGTGAAGCACCCACACCAGCCCGGGATGTTCGTCCCATGCTCCTCACACCCGGGCTGAGCACATCACCGGGGTTCTCACCCCATGCTCAGCCCATCCCGGGGATTCTGGTTTCATGCTCCCTGCACCGAGGCTGAGCACGTCCCAGGGATCTCGCCCCACATTCAGCCCATCCCACGGACACTTGCAACACATTGACCCATTTCAGGGATGCTTGCCCTCCACTGACCCATCTCAGGGAGGCTCACCCCACACTGACCCATCCCAGGGATGCTCACCCCACACTGACCCATCTCAGGGATGCTCACCCCACACTGACCCATCTCAGGGAGGCTCACCCCACACTGACCCATCTCAGGGAGGCTCACCCCACACTGACCCATCCCAGGGAGGCTCACCCCACGCTGAGCCTGTCCTAGGGATGCTCACCCCACACTGACCCATCCCAGGGAGGCTCACCCCCCACTGACCCATCTCAGGGAGGCTCACCCCCCACTGACCCATCTCAGGGAGGCTCACCCCCCACTGACCCATCCCAGGGATGCTCACCCCCCACTGACCCATCTCAGGGAGGCTCACCCCACACTGACCCATCCCAGAGATGCTCACACCACACTGACTCATCTCAGAGAGGCTCACCCCACACTGACCCATCCCAGGGAGGCTCACCCCATGCTAAGCCTGTCCTAGGGATGCTCACCCCACACTGACCCATCCCAGGGATGCTCGCCCCCCACTGATCCACCCCAGGGATGCTCACCCCACACTGACCCATCCCAGGGATGCTCGCCCCCCACTGATCCACCCCAGGGATGCTCACCCCACACTGACCCATCCCAGGGATGCTCGCCCCACTCTGACCCACCCCAGGGATGCTCACCCCACGCTGAGCATGTCCCAGGGATTCTCACCCCACACTCCCCACTGAGCCTGTCCCCAGGCTGCTCACCACCAAGCCCACCGGTCCCCAGCCACCACAGCCCCCGACATCCCTCTCCTCCGGGCAGCCCACCCGCAGGGCAGGCAGTTCCGCATCGCTCGGTGCTGCTGCGGGGGAGGCAGGACGCGGGGTTATTCATTGTGGGGGGCCAGGCAAACCTAAGTGACACGGTGACACAGCGTGAAGCCCGTCAGCATCCGCGGGGACAACGCCTCGCCCAAGGTGCCACCTTAAACCCGAGCACAAGCCACAGCCGCCTCAGAGTTCACACAGGCTCAGGCAGCAGCTGAATAAATAACCAGAATGAAAACCTACTGAGGACACCCCAGAACTGGCAGGGGACCCTGAACCACCGGGTGCAAGGTGCTATGGGCTGTGATGGGGCTGCCCCCCGAAACACCCCGTCCTTAGCGACAAGTCAAAGCTGAGCTTAAGTCGGTGGGAACCAATTCAGGATCGCACCAGCTGCAGCACGAGCAACCGCAAGCAGTGGGAACTCCGGCAAAAGTTTTGCCCCAATATTAAAAAATAATAAAAATTAATAATAATAATTAAGCAATAATGATAATTAATATTCTATAAAAATAAGATGGGGGTGGGAAGAGCGGACCTGGGAGCCGGGGGTGCCGGTGACAGCAGCGCTGGCTCGGCGGTGTTGCCGCAGCTCGGGGACCCGCCGGTGCTGCGACCCTGCCGGGAGAACCGGGCACCTTCGCCGGTACCATCGGGCACCTTCCGCCGGTACCGCCGGGCACCGTCCCCCGGTACCATCGGGCACCTTCCCCCGGTACCGCCGGGCACCGTCCCCCGGCACCATCGGGCACCTTCCCCCGGTACCGCCGGGCACCGTCCCCCGGCACCGGGGAGGGAGGGACGGGGCGGGGGTGAAGCTGCCGCTGCCTCCCCACGCAGGACGCTCCCCGCGGGATGGGGGGCGCTGGGGATGGAGGGGACACGTCCCGTCGGTGCAGATGGGAGACCCCGAGTTCCGTGTACCCCCCCACCCCGGCACGGGAATCCTGGTGGGGGGGGGAGGGGGGGAGATGGAGCATTAAAATAAAATATATATTAAATACAATAAGAACTTACCGTCTAACACGCAATTAAAAGGAGCCCCGGCGGAGCGGGGGGAGCATCGCGGGGACAGCGGCGGCACCTCCGGTGAGAGCGGGGGGGCGGTGGCTCCCTCGGTGAGTGGGGGGGGACGCGGGCACGGACCCACCTGCACCGCCCGCCCCGTCCGGCGGCGCTGACCCGCGGCTGGCGGCGGCTCCCGGCGGCGAGCGAAGGGCCCGGATGTCGGTAGCCCCGCTCCCTCCCCCCCCCGCCACCGCCGCAGCCCCGGGCGGCCCCACCCCCGCGGGGGGGGGTCACCGGTGTCGGGGGGTCCGGGGTGGGAAGTCCCGCCCGCCCCGTCGGGGCGCCGGGCGCTGCCACGTGGGAGCGGCGGGGGGGCTTTGGGGAGCGGGGCCGCCCCTCCCGCCCCCCCCGCGGCGGGCTTGACAGGTCCACGCGACCAAACAAACCGCGGCGGACGGGCGGGCGGCTCAGCCAATCAGGGCGGAGGGGCGGGGCTGGCGGCCGCCCGAGGGGAGAGCGGGGGCCGCGGGGTCCGAGCGCCGCCCGCTGCCCTGAGGAGCGGGGAGGCGGGAACCGCGCGGCCTCGGGTGTCAGAGGCGTTCCGGTGGGAATGGCCCCTCAAGATCAAAACGTCCGACCATTAACCCACCCCTGGCACTAACCCACGTCCATGAGAACCTCATCTCCACGCCTGTTCAACCCCTCCAGGGATGTTGACTCCATCCTATCTCCCCTCAGCTCCTGTTCTCCAGCTGAACCCCCCAGGTCCCTCAGCCGCTCCCATCACACTTGTGCTCCAGCCCCTTCCCCAGCTCCGTTCCCTTCTCTCAACTCGCTCCAGCTCCTCTGAGGGGGAATTATAGCCCTCAGTTGTACTGGGGGCTGTCATAGAGTCATAGAACAATTTCGGCTGGAAAAGCCCCTCAAGATCATCAAGTCCAACTGTTAACTCACCCCTGGCACTGCCCCATGTCCCTGAGAACCTCATCTGTGTGTATTTGCAACCTCTCCAGGGATGGTGACTCCAGCACTGCCCTGGGCAGCCTGTTCCAATGCCCCACAGCCCTTTGGGGAAGAAATTGTTCCCCACATCCAACCTCAACCTCCCCTGGCGCAACTTGAGGCCGTTTCTTTGTGTCCCTGTGTCCCCTCAGCTCCTGCTCTCCAGCTGAACCCCCCAGGTCCCTCAGCCGCTCCCATCACACTTGTGCTCCAGCCCCTTCCCCAGCTCCGTTCCCTTCTCTCCACTCGCTCCAACTCCTCTGAGGGCAAATTACAGCCCCCAATACAAGTAGGGGCTGTCATAGAATCATAGAACCATTTTGGTTGGAAGAGACCCTCAAGATCACTGAGTCCAATTGCATCCCCTCCCCAATCTGTCTGTCCGCCTGTGTGCTACAGCGCACTGGGAAACGGGATTTAAGATAAAAGTTTTTCTTCTGAGGAAAAAGAACCAAAACTTCCTGAAATGATCAGTTTCTGTGGATCATGAGCTTAGGGTGCCACCTGCCCCGTGTTTTGTCAAACCGACATCATCCCCAAAGCCAACCTGATAAAACTGGGGGATGATCCGGGTCACCCCTCAGCATCTAAAGGGTTGGGCTGTGGGGGAAAAAGAAAACACTTGCGGAGAAAGCAGGCAAAGAACGCACCTAAATCCTGCTCACTCCATGGAACTAGGATAGCCAAAACCTTCCTTTATATATTTAATCAACTTGGTCCCAAAACTTGTATTCCAAAGGAAGAAATATTGAGGTCCTAACAGCAGGTCTGTTTCTTTTTTTATGGTTGTTTTCTTTGGCAGGCTCTTGCTTTCAGGATTTGGGATTTTTGATTTATTTTTTCAAGTCAGACCTAGCCAAAATCACAGTTTGTTTTTATTTCATCTGGCAGCCTACCCTATCGTCAAGCTCCCGTGCTTTCCCACCGGCGCGATGCTGAGTCATGGGAGAACACCATCCGCTTAAACTCTTAATATCTCAGTCTTCAACCTCAACATCAACTATCAAGGGGGTTTGTCCTTCCCGTGTGTGTTTAGAGCATTTACAACGTTTTTAGATGTTATTTTCCAGGATTTCTGAGGTGGATGCAGCAAACTGGCATCAAATGTTCGCGGTGAAACACCATTTCAAGCTGTTTCTTTAGGGTGTGTTGTTCTGCAATCCATCTGTTTCAGGTGGAGATCTCTGCACTAAGACCGAGTCTAACCATTGCTCACTGCTGATCCAGCCTGGGGTCTGACCCTGAATGCCTTCCTCAGCTAAAACTCTTTGATTTTAGCGGAAACCTTCAATTACTGGTGCATTTTTAGATTTAAAGGGAAGATTTGAATTAGAAAGGGTAGGAGCAGCTGCTGTGACTTTGCTGATGGAGGAAAGCAGAGGCGAGATTTGGGGATACCCCCCCCAAAAATGCCAAGAAATTTAGCATGCTAAAACTACAAGTCCTCTGCACTGCATCACCTTATTTAGGAGAGAAAGAATGGAAGGGGTGGGCAGCTGTGAAAGACCAACAACCCCTTTCCATCCAGAGGAAGGATGCCATCCATCTAGAGAAGCTCTTCATAGGGGACAGGGGGGTTTTCCCCCAGGGAAATGTCCCAAGGAAAATCCCCCCCTGTCACCTGTGGAAAAACCTCAACTTTTATCCTGTTCCCTGCATCCAGACAATGTGATGCTTCCCTCTGCCTTCAAAAATCCATAGGGATGATGTTGTTGTCCATTCATTAGTCCAGAGGCTTCTCTTAATCTCAGGTCTGGGCACATAACCTGAGATGTCTTGTGGGAGCACCTACTTTTTAGTCCTGCCTGGAGTCCTGTCTTAGATCAGTGTCAGACCTACAGTGCAGCCTTGTTTTCTGTCCTATTCAACATGGATCTGTGCCCTTGGAGCTTGGCGCACCTTCCCTTGGCAGGAAGGATCACTGAACCTGAACGTCGGAGATTTCTGACATATCCCCTCCTCAGAGCAGTAACTCGGCTCTGTTAGAGCAGACTCAACTCTGGGATTTGCTCTTCATGTGATTGAGAGTGTAGGAATTGGCAGGAGAGGAAGGGAGCTACCTCATCTTCATGCACATAATCAATAGAAAATCATTACTTAAAAAGTAAAGTGGTTGATGGTGTTTTTGTAGGGCAGGACATGCCCTGAATTTTCAGTCTTTGATGCGTACTACTTAATATGCCATGAGGTGGAGCTGAGCAAGTGACTCACGTTGTAAAAGCTCTCCGGTAACTCCTGGTGCTACTTCAGCAAGTGTGTCGTGGTTGCTTCAGAGTGTCTATGGCTGTTGTTCTCCATCCCAGTTCTGCAAGCTTTTGAGGCCCTGTTAGGGAAATCCCAGGCATTGGAGGGATGGCACCAAAGCTGGACATGAGGAGGAAATTGTTGTCCCTGAGGGTGGTGAGAGCCTGGCCCAGGTTGGGCAGAGAGGTGGTGGCTGAACCATCCCTGGAGACATCCCAGGCCAGGCTGGACGGGGCTCTGAGCAACCTGAGCTGGTGAAGATGTCCCTGCTCATGGCAGGGGTGGCACTGGGGGAGCTTTGGAGGTCCCTCCAACCCAAACCATTCTGTGATTCTATGTGTGGGGCTCTTGCCAGGATCCATGATCTGGATTAGGTCCAGTGCTGCTCAGCGATTAATTACTGCCCCTAGCACCAACCCCAGATGTTTTTCTGATCATATTTCCCACCAAGAGCGCCCTTTATCCTTAGGTTCATGCAGCTGTAACTACTGATCACAACTACGGTTCTGCTCCCCTCGCCATACCCTAGAATCATAGAATTATTTTGGTTGGAAGAGACCCTTAAGATCGTCAATTCTGACCATAACCTAAATCTAGCACTACCCCATGTCCCTGAGAACCTCATCTCCGTGTCTGTTCAGCCGCTCCAGGGATGGTGACTCCAGCACTGCCCTGGGCAGCCTGTTCCAATGCCCCACAGCCCTTTCCAGGAAGAAACATTTCCTAATATCCAGCCTAGTGTATGGAAGAAAAAGCTGCTCGAGTGCCAGACTGTGTGCTCCATGGGGACGATGTTTACACCATGACTCCTACCGCTGGAGTATGTCTCACACAGTGAATAGAGAGCTGGGATAGTGAAACTGGTGGATCTAACACAGTTTAAGTCCACCAGGACACGCAAGCTCAAGGTACACAACCAGGTGATGTGTGCCTGGTGTGATCATTCTCTCAAGCTCATACTTAAAGATTCACTTCATGGCCAGCTGACCAAATATCTCTGCACCCAGCCTTCTCTGTCAAATGAGGTCATAATCTTCTCTTCATAAAATCATGGAATCGCAGAATGGTTTGTGTTGAAGGGACCTTCCCAGCTCCCCCAGTGCCCCCCCTGCCATGACAGGGACATCTTCACCAGCTCAGGTTGCTCAGAGCCCCGTCCAGCCTGGCCTGGGATGTCTCCAGGGATGGTTCGTCCACCACCTCTCTGGACATGGATCTGCATCTTCCACATGCTATTCAAAGGCAATGTTAATGCTGATGATTAAATAGAGTGTCCTTGGAGACACAGGAGGGCAGGCACGGGTGTAACACAGGCACCACCAAAGCCAGTGACAAACCTGACTTGAGTTTAATGCACCAGCTGCTCTGATACATCATCTCAACATCATGGGGCAGTGAGGGACCAAGCCTGATATGTTCAGTGAAGGAGCCAAAACAGGAGAAACCCCAAAATTCTGCTTGCGAAGCTGCCTGGAAGGAGGAAAACCTTGAATCCCAGTGTGAGGAGCTGAAGGCACCTTCAGTGACAACGTGCTAGTTGAGCTTAAGAGGAATGTGAAGGGTTCCGGACACTCGTGTCGTGACAGGCGGTCCTGGGCAAGGCTGAGCATGTCTTTGGGGGCCAGGCTGACCTGATGTAACTGGGAGCTGAAGCTGGAGCTGGATGCTTCGCTTGAAATGGCCCCAGGACTGAACAGATGGCTCCTCTTTATTTGCATGCTACTTGGATTTGTGAGTCAAGCAGAAGAATAACTTAATTTTTGACATTTGCTTCTCCTCAGAGCCCGGCACAATTTATGTCACGCTGGCATTTGCGTGAAGGATGTTGCTTTAGGCACAAAACCCACCGTGGCTTTAACCCTAAAAGGAGCCAAATAGGCAGGAACCATGTTCCTCCCCAGCTCTGCCAAGGGATATTGCACTTACACAATGACCAAAGAATCAGGAGAAAACAGTCATTTGGGGCTTGTGGAAGGAAGGGGCAGGGTCGGTGTTAAACCGGACTGGAAAATATCTCATTTGTAGGCCTGAAATGAGAGACTGTTTGTGGATGAGGTTTACCTCCTATTAAAAATACCCTCCAAGGCCTGTGCAGTTAGTCTTGAGCGCAGGGGATAAATTTAGCCGAATCCTGTTCCTGCTGACATAAACTTAAGTGAAAATAATATATACGGCCAGGGCGCAACATCTGCAAGCCAATTAAAAGCCCGTCTGATTGCGCCCGAGATGACAGTTGCCGTGACTGGTGTGTCTGTGTGCCACCCCTTCCAGAGGGGAAAAATCCTGCTGCTTGGCTGTGCAGCACCTTCCTACACCCGCGACGGCTCGCGGGGGTTATTGGGTGGTTTGAGTCTGTCCTCCTCACTCTGCCGGCTGTGCCTGACATCCCTGTGCAGTCACATATGCGATATTCATAGGTTTGACTGCAGGTCGGTCATAAAAGTCACAGGGCAAGGGAATGAAGCACGCTTTCCGGCCCAACTCTAAGACGGGAGAGTGAACCTGAGTGAGGATGCACGTGCTTCAGCCAATATCAACATATGTATTTTTTCAAAGGCTTTATTCGAAGTACTTAGCACTGAGAGATGTTCGTGGTTTTCCGGTGGACAAAATGACCAATGATTTTAAGCAAAGTATTATTAAAGAAGCTGGTTTGTGAATGGGAGACAGATCAGACAGGGCGCGTTGACACGTCGACCTCAAGTCTGGGGCTCCGGTGTGTGTCCCAGTTTTCAGCATTTCTTGGATTCACTGTGATCCCCCTCTTGTGGCTACACCAGCTACACCGTGCTCATCAGGGCTCAGTGGCATTAATGTTCCTGAACCAAAGCAACTGAAATATGGTGGGTTCACAGGTCAGCTGCTGTGACTAGCGCAGTGTGTACCCGAAGACAACCCAAAATCCATCTGCTCACACCTCTCCTGTTGACGCTACCCCAGCAGCCAGAGTGAACAACCTGTCCTGGAGCTGCTGACCCAGACTGAGCTCTTAACACGCTCCATTTGTAAAGTAAAAACCTGTGGCTTAAACCACATTCGTGGCAATTTCAGCCGACACACTTTCCTTCACAGGACAGGAACAGTTTAGCAGCCCAGATCATGGGCCACAACTGTGAATAACCTGGTCATATTTGAGGGCGTTTTTCAGATTGGGCCTGAGCCCTGAGTGAATAAAACATGCCTGGAGGACACAGTGATTGTGGTGTCGCATGTAAAGAGGTCCCCTGCACAATCTTCTCTACATCCTCTGTGGAACAACAAGTCCTTTGTAGCTCTGACCTCACTGAGCGCGTCACTTGGAAAATGAAACTGAGCCCAATGTTCATCTGGAGGTACTTGGGCTGGGAACATTGGCGTGGGGACAGGATTCCCCCGAGCAAGCCTGTCATCCTCCTAGTGTCTTTGGGGAGGCCAGAATCTGCAGATTGAATTGTTAATTGGCCATTGAAGATCAGAACCTGCTCTTTTCTCTTCCTTTGGTGCTGCAAGGAGCTGGGACAGATACACGGTGCTCTGTGTCCTCTTGGGATCCACCCACGTGTTCAGATCTTGAGATCACAGATTCATTTTGGTTGGAAGAGGCCCTCAAGATCATTGAGCCAACCATAAACAAACTCTAGCACTAAACTCTGTCCCTAAGATCCAGCACTGAGACTTCTTTGACTCTGCTGGTCACTTTTAACCTGTTTTTTTGCTTTCAGGAACAAAATGCCTGATGTTGGGACAGCCTGGCATGAGGGCGGGCCATTTGTTGGACATGACACGAACGTATTGTGGTACTTCATCGTTTTCTTCATAATCTTGGCTGGGTCAGTCTTGTCACAGCACAGAGCCAGCACCAGAACCCATCCATATGGTGAGAATAAGGATTTGCACTCCCTTCCATGGCTCTGCGCTCCCCCACCTTTTCTTAGAGCAGAAGACCCTAAAAACATCGTATTTACAGCCGGTGTTAATGGCCAGTGCAAGTCCCCTGCATATCCAGAGTTACCAGCACAACATTAAGGGCGCTGGTAATTCGGCTTAACTTTTCGTCAAACTGTAATTGTCTGGGCAAAGATTTTTCCATGCCAGATGTTTGCCTTAGGCTGCAGTTCTCTGGAAAGATTCAGCCAAACTATTCTGACCATTTCCAAGAATGAGGGGAAAGCACAGTGTTTTGCCCATATTTTCAAAATAAATAATTCCATGAAATTGCTGTAAGAGAGAGAAGCCTCCATGTACTGAAGAAAGAGCATGAAATTCAGTCCTGCTGTCAAACAGTGCTGTTTGCCACTTCCAGGAAAGTCTGCTGAATTTTTAAGTAGTTATAAGCTCTGCAAATCATGGTTTGCATGTTCTCAACAGATCCGGTCACGGATTAACAAATCTGCTCTGCGAGGGCTCTCTGAGGCAGGCACGCTCCAGCCCAGGGCAGCAAAGGCTTTGGGATGAAGTGGTGGATCCAGCACTGGAAATAAGAGCTGGGGAGAACAGTGGGGTTCAGAGGTGAGTCTGGGAGGTGTTGGGATGGGGTCTGAAATGGGTAGGTCAGTTTGGGGACCTCTTTAGGAGGGGGATAGACTGAGGGTGGCCTACAAAGAATAATGATGAAGCTCCCATGAGAGGTGCAGGACAAGGCACCATCTCCGGGGTCCTCCAGAAAGTCATCCCTTTGGTGGGGGTGACATGGAGGGCAGGTGTCCTCAACATTGGTCATTGTTGGGGAGGGGCCAGAGGAGCCACAGGAATGACCCAAGGCTGGAACAGCTCTGCTGGGAGGGCAGGCTGAGAGAGCTGGGGTGTTCAGCTGGAGAAGAGAAGCTCCGGGGAGACCTTATTGCACCTTTCCAGACTTAAAAGGGGCCTGTGAGAAAGATGGGGACAGACTTTTGAGCAGGGCCTGTTGTGACAGGACAGGGGGTGATGGTTTTAAACTGAAGAAGGGAGATTCAGGCTGGACATGAGGAAGAAATTGTTGTCCCTGAGGGTGGTGAGAGCCTGACCCAGGTTGGGCAGAGAGGTGGTGGATGAACCATCCCTGGAGACATCCCAGGCCAGGCTGGACGGGGCTCTGAGCAACCTGAGCTGGTGAAGATGTCCCTGCTCATGGCAGGGGGGGCACTGGGGGAGCTGGGAAGGTCCCTTCAACCCAAACTGTGACTCTACACCCTCCTGAGCCAAGCAACCATCCCATGCAGGAAGAGTTTCTTCTCATGGCAGTAAGAGATGCCGAGTTTGGTTGCTGTGCCGTCATCCCAGAGGCAATTTCTGGGGGAAAGCAGGGATGCCTGAGGAACACGTCTAGAGGACTTTTGACTGGCGTACGATGGAGATGCACTGCCTGACCCAGGCTACCCATGGGAGCGAAGCAGAGCAAGCCGACTGGAGCTCTGGGCTCCCAGCACCTCCGTGTCTGCACGGGGTGTCTGGACACAGCCCCACAGCGTGCCCCGTGGACTGGGGCGCAGATAACATCTGCCTCTCCTTGTCCTGGCAAGGAGCTAATCTCCCTTTAGAATGCTGCGAACCAGATGCCAAAAAGGCACTTTTGCCATCCAGCGCAGGGAAGGTTGTTACGAGCGGGGGCGTTGACACGAAGTGCCTTTGGGGGAAATGGCAGGGAGCTGCAGCCCTGGTTCAAGAGGCTGTCTGAGTTTAGCAATCGTCTCTTGTTCCCAGGCTCCGCGCCAGGGTAAATTGGCTGCAGTCTACTTTGGGAAGGAGGATTTTTGCCTCTGGGAGAAAAAGAGCTTAGCGCAACTCTGCCCAGAGTCCCTCTAAAGCTCATCCACGCAAAGGGATGGGTGCCAGTTCCTCAGATGAGCTTGTTACCAGCTCTCCCTAAGTGTAGCAAAAGCTGCTGTTAATAGGTACAATCAACATACAGAAGGGAGTAGAGATGCAGGAGGGGCCCACGGATTTAATTTTCAGATATGAAGCAGCTTGAGTTGGTTGAGTGGCATCTTCATGATGGGGAGGAGAAGACAGTAGAACGGCGACTCTGTCCGTGCTACGAGCTCTGCGAACGCGAGCCCGTGATCCCCGCTGTGCCAAGTATTTTAATGCATCACACGGTATCTGGGAACAATTGGAGTACAAAGAGCCTCAGCTCTACACCCTGCCCTGCCCTGGGTGCATCCCTGGCCCTGGGTCTGAGCGGTGGATGAGGCAGGAGCCAGGTCTGCTCCGAGCTGGGACGTCCTGGGTGGTTCTTCTGGTGGCTCCATCCAGCTGCTTTGTCTGCAAGCCCTTCAGGTTTCGGGACTGTTTGCCCTGTGAGGGGAAGAGTGAACTTCTCCCAAGGAACAAGTGATAGGACAAGAGGAAACAGCCTCAAGTTGTGGCAGGGAAGGTTCAGACTGGACACCAGGAAACAATTCTTCCTGGAAAGGGTTGTGAGGCATTGGAACAGGCTGCCCACGGCACTGGTGGAGTCATCATCCCTGGAGAGGTTGAACAAACACATAGACAAGGTTCTTAGGGACATGGTTTAGTGCTAGAGTTATGTTATGGTTGGGCACGATGGTCTTGAGGGTCTCTTCCAACTGGAATGATTCTATGATTCTAACTGGAACAGGCACAGCAACTGGAGTCTCATGACCCACACGGTTCCCATACCGGAAAGGAGTGTGGCTGTAGCTCAAGCCCACATCCCTCTGGGTTGCCTAAATGAGGGTCTCCTGTGTTAACTGAGATGTTCGAGGCCATCCCTGGCCTCGCCTTCAGCCAGCACTCCATGACACGGCTCCTGTGAGCGCTGTCTCATGCCCACCAGGCTCCATCTGCAGAATCACAGCAGAGCTGGGGTTGGAAGGGACCTCTAGAGATCATCCAGTCCAACCCAAACAGCACCTAGAGCATCTCACGTTGCACTGGAGATCTACATTTAGGCCCTGCACACAGGTTGTCCCAAGATGTGCCATTGCTGCTGCTCGGCTCCACAGTAGCTTTCTTGGGTTCTCTGTTCAGCACCGTGAGAAGGTGTTTGGTGTGTTCCACCATTGCCTTCCCAGAGAGCTCCAGAGAGAGACCAACAAAACCCTCTTGTAATGGTTTTTACTCAGGCAGGTTCTCGTATTTAAATTACATACACCTTCAAAAATCAACTATTACAACTTCTTGAAAGTCCTAAGCTTATTACACTCTATTAAATATCCTCAATTACAAAATCTGCAGATGCTACCAGATCAGTAGAGCATTCGCAGTCAAGGTGAAGTACATGCAGCCCTGGTTTCTTGAGGAACTAATGCGCCTTTCGACAGAAGCCAACTTTTCCACAGATGCAAGGAGACTCTCTAGTTCATTTCCATTTCTTTGCCTAACTCAGCTCAATGACTTCTTCATCCAGGACTCAGAAGAGAATTGGCTGTTGAAGCGAGCAACAAAGTACTTTTTAATCCTCCAGGAATAAAAAAATGAAGTGTGAAGATCCACAAGTTTCTAAAAAGCTTGTTTTCTGGTCACTGTGTACATCTGTCAGGTCAGGTCATCGACAACAGGACTTTCTTCGTTTAAGTTGTTTTTAAACAAACTGGCATGTTTCTATTTATCCAACACATTTAGGCTCCATCACCGTGTCCATGCTCTTAGACTCCCTCATCCTTCAAAACAGGGTGGCCCTCCACAAACCGCTTGCTGGGGCACAGGTCTCGGAATAAATTTGAATAATCTCATTAATAATTCATTTTTTCCACTGCATTGTAGTTAAACTCCATTAAATTATATGATTCGCCACAAACAAATACATGTGCAGCATCCATTGTTCTATAATGTAAAACACTGAAGTGTTAAAACTCTGAAAAATGGGTATTCATATTTATGGTGACCTAAATATTTGTTTCTGTCCTAAAGTCACAGCGAAATAGAGCCGGGAGGGACCTTGGCTGTTCAGCTCATCCATTCCCTACACCCAAGACAAGATTAGCTGTGATTTCTGGCCCAGTTTCCATCTCTTATTATGATCTCCAGCGATGGATATTCCATGATTTTGGCTTTGATCACGTACCCACTTACTCACCAAAATCTAGCAAAATATTCTATTTAGTTGGAAATCAGCATATTTTAATAGTTACTAGTAAATATCCTATGGGGGAAAAAAAAGAGGAAAAAAAAGAAAAAAGAAAGAAATCATTCTCATTGCAGAATAAGATTAAAAATAATGTTTTCGAACATGACTGCTTTTGAAAATTCAGGTAATTTGATTGAAGCTGTTCTTGTTCTTGGTGATCGCACTCCAAAACTCTTAGCTCTTTACTTTTAACCCAGATCAGTTTGCTGATCTGCTTTAGTGCCCAGGGTCTCCTGTTGCAAAAATCACAGCGCAACGTTTTGCTTTTCAAGCGCTTGTCTAACCCCCCAGGAATAATTTGTGCAGGAATCCTGACTCTACTTGTCATTCCCTTCATTATCTTTATGATCCCGTCCCTAACAACACTTAATGGTTAATAAACCTTAAGGAAATACAATCTCGCAGGCAAATGTTTTGGCTGAGCATCTGCTTCGATACAGGGATGGGCTGGTCTTTTGTCTCTTTAATTGCCTTTTTGACCTTTTCAGAAGACAGATTTCTACGTTAACCACAGGACAGCTGCGGATATTCGGTGACGTTGAACCCCTGGCTATGTGTCCCCTACAGATGCTCTTGCTCTGCAGCTATTTTGACACTAACCTTTCTGCAGGTTCTGTTATTTCTCCCAAAAACGCTTTTTAAAAACCCCAAGGAGGTGTCCTGGCATTTCCAAAACATCCTTTGGGAGGCCTGGTGGCGTTTTGGAAGAAATCCTAGTTTTGTGATGCCAACTCTTCAGTCAAGATATGACTGGAGAGCCTCATTTACATGCATTATAATGTTTTAGAAGAGAGCTCAGCGTTGCTGAACTGTATTTTGTAGAAGACCTCAGTCCCAAGTGAGATGGTCTGCATGAGCAAAGCTGGGCTTTACAGTTGGATTCGATGATCTTAAAGGTCTTTTCCAACCTGAATGATTCCATGACTTCTGTGACTTCTACATCTACACCACAAGGTTCAGAGCGTCAGAGTTCAGCTTAATGTCGGCTTAGTCTGAGCTTCAACATTTGCAGCGAAGACCGTGGGCAAATCTAATCCTGAAACTAGGTCTGGATGTGTGCTTAGCTGATCAGGCAGTCATGGCATAAGGGGCTGTTTGTGTGAGGTGTCTTAGCAGGAGATGAGGAGACCATTGGGATGATGAGACCAAGGGCAGGAAGGACGTGCAGTCTTCCTCTGGGGGGTCTGTTCTGGATCATTTCTTGCAGATTAACGTACAAAATAATCCTTTCTTGCAGATTAATGTACAAAATAATCCTTTATTGCAAAATACCATCACGAGGAAGCCGTGCCTTTTTACTCAATAACCCATGGCTTAAAGCACCCATCTGGAAGTGCTTGAGGAGACCTTGAAGACCCTTTCCCAGCTCTGAGAAGATGAGTCACCTGGCAAGTTATTCTGAAGTGGGGCTTGTTCAGCTTCTTTCTCTGTTTTGTATAAAATAATTAAATGTGAGAGAGAGACAGAGACAACATGTGAGTTTACAGCTCATTGCCTAGGCATTTATCTAGAAGGGGAAGGCCTAGTCCATGATGTTAAGGCTGGTTTAAGTTAAACAGCAAACCGTGTATAACTCCACGGACTGCTCAAAGGCCTTCTTTGTACCCGAAGGAAACCAGAAAGTTAAACCAAGACTAGTGAGGAGAGATGAGTGTGGAGTTCCCAAGTGGCCTCCCTAGTGTCACTGCCCAGGGATCTGTGAGGCCTGGAGACCACGTATCTCCGTTGTGGACCTCAGGCCCTTGGTCTCCTCGTGGATTGAACATCATCAACATGGCCACGTGTTTCAAAAGTACCAACCACCTTGACATCTAAATACAAGTGATAAAACTATGAGATACCCTCATTTTTGCCCAGTTCCTGTGGTTTTTAGTGTGAAAAGCCCTGGAGGAAAGGTTTACCCTTATTACAAATGATTTAGCCGGAGCTGCCTCTTGGCCTTGCATCAATGATTTGTCATTGCAAGGCGAGCCCTTAGATAGCGGTTTGTTTAGAGAGCTTTTGTTCTCGTGTTCAGTGAATTGATCTCCATCTGAGCGAGCATCACTCACTGTCAGAACGCAAAAAAAAAAAATATATAATAAAATAAAAGAAGCATCCTGTGAAAAAGAAAAGGAGTGGCCTGACTTCAAAGAGCCGTGGTTCTTTTCTTGTGGCCTCTCCTAACCTGCCTGCAGCTGAAAAACTCGTTTGACCCAATTCACTTACAGCCTCCCACTTCCCCTCCGACAGACAAAGGCGCACAAACAATGAGCTCATTCAGGTGCAGAAGAGGGAGGGAAAGCCCGAGACCCAGGCGAGGCTCCCACCCCACACGCCCTGTTCCCACAGATAAGCACAAAGCCGGAGAACTGACAGGTTATCTTGGGCAGTGCCAGCTACTGGTGAGGTCTCCTTGAAGCCAGAGGTCTGTGCTGGTGAGATGATATCTTTTGTGAGGCCAACTGGTAGGGTCTGAAACACTAGAGAAGCTCTCAAGCCTTCTTCAGGCCCGGGAAATATCCGAGCCACCTGAAGGAGGTTCATGAGATGTCCTAGGAGGGACACAATGGGGCAGAAGGTGGGGAGAGGTGAGTAGTTGGTGAGGAGAACCCTTAGGTGGGGTGGCTTGGCATAAGGACTCTAAAGAAGACTTTATATCCACCTTCCAGTACTTAAAGGGGGCCTACAGGAGAGCTAGAGAGGGACTTTTTATCAGAGGGTGTAGTGATAGGACAAGGGGTAACGGATTTAAACTCAAAGACTGGAGATTTAGATGAGATATCATGAGGAAATTCTGTACTATGAGGGTGGTGAGACACTGAAAGAGGTTGCCCAGAGAAGATGTGGATGCCCCATCCCTGGAAGTGTTCAAGGCCAGGTTGGCAGTTTGGATTAGATGAACATTGAAGATCCCTTCCAACCCAAACTATTCTACGATTCTATGATTCAATGGGGCTTTGAGCAACCTGGTCTAGTTGAAGATGTCCGTGCTCATGGCACAGGGGCTGAAACTGGGTGATCTTTAAGGTTTCTCCCAACCCAAACCATTCTATGATCTATGATGTTTCAGTGACTCTTTTTTTTCAAATGTATTTAACTCCTGACTCACTAAATGACTTCTCGTCTCTGACTGGCGCACGACCAAGGGTGGGACTGCAGCAGCAACCGTTTCCATCAATTTAAGCTGCCATGAAAAAGTTCTTGAAGGTGTTGACAGGGTAGCTGGGCTGGCAGCTGTGACTTTGGAGGTTTCCCATGCTTGATAACCTGCTCAGGGGAGTTATCTCTGCAGCAGAGGTACCAAACCACCCCTGCTGCAGCAGGCAGCCCTTTCTTCCAGCAGGAGCACAACCTCATACAGACAAGATCTCTGAGTGTATTTTTTTTCCCTATTTCTATTTTTAAATGTGCCTTGAGCTAAAATCCTCAGGAGCTTTTATTTTTTTCTTCTTCAGTGATGCATGTGTCTTCACTTCCTTACTTCCTCATTCTTTCCTCCCTTCTCTTTTCCAAGAGAAATGTCTTAACATTTGCAAAAAGGAACTATTGTTTTTGCACTTTAGAAATGTGAACATGTCACTATAGCAATTATCTCCCAAGCTTAACTAAACAGGCTTAACACTGTTAAGCTTAATAGGAACTTTGTCACCTCTGAGCACTTTTCTCTTTATTAATGACTCATTGTAAAGCACATTATCTCTGATGTCGCTTTCCTGGTCCTGCTTCACTGCAGTTGGGTGTAAGGATCTGTCCACTGCAGCACAAACAGCTCTGCAAGTTCTTTGTTGGATGTCAATGATAACATGCAGTGGACGACCAGATAAACCAGACAGTGGATCATAGAATCACAGAATAGTTTGTGTTGAAGGGACCTTCCCAGCTCCCCCAGTGCCCCCCCTGCCATGACAGGGACATCTTCACCAGCTCAGGTTGGTCAGAGCCCCGTCCAGCCTGGCCTGGGATGTCTCCAGGGATGGTTCAGCCACCACCTCTCTGCCCAACCTGGGCCAGGCTCTCACCACCCTCAGGGACAACAATTTCTTCCTCATGTCCAGCCTGAATCTCCCTCCTTTAGTTTAAAACCATCACCCCTTGTCCTATCGCAACAGGCCCTGCTCAAAAGTCTGTCCCCAGCTCATAGGCCCCTTTTAAATTCTGAAAGGCCACAATGAATATGAGTAACAGGTTCTTGAGAGGGTTTGGTGACTGGTTAAGCAGATCCAGGAAAAGACTAAGAACACGTTAAGTGGTTTAGGTTTAGAGATAATACTGCTGGGATAAGGCCAAGGAACAAAACCAACGTGGAAACTGAGCACCTTGAGCTTTGAGGTAGTTCTTCAAGGCAAACAGCAAATACAACTCCATGTAGCCTGGACCAAACTGGTACTTGTCATCACCAATAATTCACCGTGTACGAAAAACCCTTTGCAAACCTGCTTCATATGGACTAGAAATGAATTTGTCTCAGCCATTTCCACTCACCCTGTTCTGACAGTGTTGGGTTAACGGTTGGACTCAATGGTCTTGAGGGTCTCTTCCAACCAAAATGATTCTATGTGCAAGCTTAAAACCACTCAAGGTTTTGTCTTTCTGCTTGGAGAGCTTCACTGATGCCTGCAAAGAGCTCTACCTGTAGGCGCTGGTGGCGTGATGACCTATGGACAAGCCCGGAGGCTGAACCCCCCAGGTCCCTCAGCCGCTCCCATCACCCTTGTGCTCCAGCCCCTTCCCCAGCTCCGTTCTCTTCTCTCAACTCGCTCCAGCACCCCAAGGGCTTCCTTGTCCTGAGGAGCAGCCTCTTTCCCTGCTGTCTCGAATTATGCATCTCTCCTTCATTCCTCTCTCTTTTTGCTCCTCCTGGGTCTCCTCCTCCAGTCCAGGGCTGCAATTAAAACTCCATGTCTCTTCCATTTTCCCATGGAGAGAGTCGCAGAGAGTCACCCCTGCCAGAGGGGGGATTTCAAACCTCCATCTGTGATGTGTCTCACCTCCAGTCCTCAGCCTTGCCTAAACTTTCCCAGCCCTTTCTTGTGGCTGGGAGGAGAGCTCTTCTTCGGATGCATCATCAAGACACTTGGGTAAATCTGGAATGCGGGTGCCGTTTCCAGCAACGTGTGTTTCCCTGGAGCATTTGGCTGCTTCCTAATGGGAAAATTGTTTGCTAGGCTGAATCCAAGGGCCTAGAGCTCTGAGCTCTTTGAAAAACATTATGCCTGAATCTACCATCCGAGACAGGTAAGTAACACAGTTTGGGTTTGCGGTGTTGTTTTGTGTTTTGTTTTTTTTTTTTTTTTACAGAAAAATAACCGGAGGTACAAATATCCTGAGCTACACAACATCCCCACAGCAACATTTTAGATATCTCCCAGGCTTCTTGTCTCTGTCACCCTTTCTCATTTCTTTCTATGGTGCGACAGAAATGGAATACGCGAAAAACGCTGCATGTAATATCCTTGTGCTGCACACCAGCGCTTGCCAATGTGACCTTGGTTAAAATTGGAAGCCGTCCCAGATCTTTCTCCTCCACTAATATATTTAGAAGCCTTTGCTGAGCCTGGCAGAGCAGCACTAACCTGCGCACTCGTGGGGCGTCAGAATAAATGTGCTGTGATACATCGCTTAGGAATTGCGAGGCTGCAGGAGAGAAGCAGGCATGGAATTGGACCGGGCGTGAAGATCCAAGAGGCGTCTGGACCTTGGGTAAAGGCTCACTAAGAAAGAAAAGTGATGTATTTCTCGTCCCAGAGGGTGCCCAGGGATGCGTACGCTGGGTTTGAGGGACTCTAATAAACTCTGCTGGTGGGAACAGCTCAAAGACACCTTTCTGGGTTGTACATGCTGCTGCTCCGGCTTTTGAAACCTCGCTGAGATGAACGCCAGGATTAGCGTCTCCAGTGCACTTCCCAAATCTCTTTGCCACTAGAGTGAAATATCTTGGCAGGAGATAATTTTCCTTTCAGGAGCATGAGAGCTGGCGGAGATCTTCCCACCCTAGCTGTGCTGGAAGTGCCTGATGATAGTTCTGAGTTCTAACAGTTCAGATTATCAGGACTGAAGGGAAACCTTTGGGTGAGAGACACAAGGGCTGTCACCACCTCCTACCAAGATGAATAAATCCGTATGTCACCTTCTGAAGCCTTGCTCAGGGTAGACACCATGTGAAAAGAGGATGGTTTCTCTCATCTGGTTCTCCAGTTGCTTCTGGTGCAACCACCATGTAAAGAGAAACATATAGGTGTGGTATCTGGATACAAGCAGGTTAGCTGTGTTTAAAATAAGGAAGCTGAGAGCGCAGGAATAGCTAAGTAGAGAAGTTTAATGTGTCCTACCACTGCAGAGTAGCTGTGACCATCCTCATGCATGGTGGAGCATCCTCATGGGTGGTGGATCATCCTCATGGGTGCTGGACACTGAACAGGTTCCCAGGGAGGTGTCACGGCCCCAAGACCAACAGTGTTCAAGAAGAGACTGGACAACATCCTCAGACACACGGGGTGACCTGTGGGGTGTCCTGTGCAGGGACAGGAGTTGGACTCCATGATCCTTGTGAGTCCTTCCAGCTCAGGACATTCTGTGATTCTGTGGTCTAAGCCCACAGCAAGTGTCAGATATTTCAGCCTACTAATTACTCACTAACCAGAGACTTCTGGGTGTAGAGTGTATATGTAGAAAGCACAGCTCTGCCAGTCAATGGTAATTTGTGTATCTCAACATTCAACCCTTTTGACTATCAGAGAAAGGCCTTGAGGTGCTGGAGCGAGTGGAGAGAAGGGAACGGAGCTGGGGAAGGGGCTGGAGCACAAGTGTGATGGGAGCGGCTGAGGGACCTGGGGGGTTCAGCTGGAGAACAGGAGCTGAGGGGAGACAGGGACACAAAGAAACGGCCTCAAGTTGCGCCAGGGGAGGTTGAGGTTGGATGTGGGGAACAATTTCTTCCCCAAAGGGCTGTGGGGCATTGGAACAGGCTGCCCAGGGCAGTGCTGGAGTCACCATCCCTGGAGGGGTTGAACAGACACAGAGATGAGGTTCTCAGGGACATGGGGCAGTCCTAGAGGTAGAAGATGGCTGGACTCAATGATCTTGAGGGTCTCTCCCAACCAGCATGATTCTACGATTCTGTGCTCTGCCCGAGGACAAGGCTCAGCAGAGGCCCATTTATGAGCCTGTCTGAAAAACAGGAGGAGATTATGTTCTTGGTGGCTTTCAGTGGGGTTCGGGTGCCCCTCAAGGCTGGGACAGCTTCCCCATTTCTGCACCACGGCAGTGGAGAGCCCTGCGCTCTCCTTGAGAGCGGGAAAAGGGGAAAGTCTGGGGGCAGAAGGAGCAGGTTGCTCTGAACTCCTTCTCCATCGTCAAGGCTCAGTTCACCAAGAGCTGTGCTGTAGTCTCACTAAACCCACATAAATGTGGGGTTGGAGAGGATGCTAGGAGCGTCCTGGTGCTCTGTAAGGATGTGTTTTCCCATAATTAGTCATTTATGGTGAGGTGGAAGGCGAGGTGAAGGTTAGACCACCTTTTGCCTCTCTCTACCTCTAAAGCTGCTAGTTATATTTCACATTGGAAAAGGGTTGCGAGTCACAGAGCTGCACTTATGCCTTTGATGGAAAAAAAGGGTTCTAGGTAGAAGAGAAAGACTTTTTCAGTGCCCCAGCAAGGGGAAAACTGTCAGGAGAGGTCTCTGAAACATCGATGAGGCACAAGAGCATCATTGAAGTCCTTGGCCACAGGACAAACGTTGGGCACAGCAAACCCAGCTGTGCCACACTAATCTGGTTCTGTAAAGCCAGGCTTAGTCACTAATGTGCTTTGTCAGTAGAGCAAGCGATGTTGCGTCTACTTGCCTGTATTTTTAGCTGCCTCGGGTCAGGGAAACAACTCAGTAGTGTTCGACCTGCATCTCCGGATCTAATCAGCTGGTTCTGAGCCATCCCCTAGGCAGATAACTCAGTAATTTCTCCTTTCTTCTCCCCAGGTCACCTTGGTCTCACTGGCTGGTGCCTCCACCTTCTCCTGATGGTCCTGTGGTGGCTGTGGTACCCTCGTCCAGCCTCACAGAATGGAGATCTGCAAACCTGGCACTCAAAGTCCACTCTTGGCATCATCTTAGGCTTGGTCTAAGGCTTTGCAAGTGAGCTTAGTGCCTGAACATCAGAATGGAGGTGTTGATGGGGTGTCTGCACCTTGCTCCTGTCCTCCTGGAGATCCAGCACTTCTCTTCCTGCCGTTGTGAAACCCACAGGCTTTTCTCTATCACATAAAAAAGTGAGTTGTTATTAATGTGCCACAAATCAGGCAGGGGACACAGAAACTTGCTGTGGATTTGTCCCCAAGTCAGACTGTGCCTGAAATAACTGCGTGGCCTTTGGAGCTGCCGCTGTGCTGGAAAACGGGCCGTTCATGTTCGGTACCAAAACCGTATTCCAGCACACGGCTCTGCGTCCCCACCGCTGGCTGGGCAGGGATGTCAGAACCTTCGCTCCTCAGAGCTCGAGACATCAACATCGCAAACCTCAACCAGAGCGGGCCCGGGCGGATTCTCCAAACTGAAGCAGCGTTTTGGTTTAAAAATTAGAATTTCCAGGATTTCATGGGCTGGATTCGAACAGAAATGCCACAGGCAGAGCTGCCAACCCCAAACATTCAAATACCATGAGTCAGCTCCCCCAACCCCCCCATCAACTCTCCCAAGTCTCTTTTCCTCGCTGGGCTTTTATTTTCTTTTGAACTGTGAGGTTAAACGTGTTCAAATTTTCCAGGTTCCTCCACTTCTTTTTCCCTCCAGCTTTTAGGACAGCTAGAGATGTAACTGTTTTTTTGGGTGAGGGGGGTATTTCTAAAAGGAAGAGGAGATGCGACTCTCTAAATCCCTGGAGCAGGACCCTAAGTAATGTTATTATGTGACTTATGGTAAATTTGGGCAATTTGGCAGCACTTCAGTCTGGCTCCTGATTTAATTGCCTGCAGATCCTGCCTTGTCATTAACACAAGAGGTCAAGGTTCTGGCAGGAGTTCTGTGATTTGCGGATGCAAACTTCGCTTAGAAAAACACCCCTGTCTTTGCCTCGGAGCGAGCCCTCCGTGTTCATCCAGCTGTTACAGCTGTGCTCCCCTCTCCAGAGCTCCTTCAGCCGACCCTGCTCGCCCTTGATTCGCGAGGTGCCTTTTCCGTTTGGTCAAGTACACACTACACTGCAGCAGCAACCGAGCATCCTAAAAGCTCCTAAAAATAGGTGTATTTTAATAAACGCCCTGCAGGAAATGTATTCTCCCTCAAATGCTCTCAGGGGAAAGGAAGCAGAGAGGAAGAGATGCAAGCAGAGACCAAGGAGCACCCAGCAAGTTATTTGAGTAAAGAAGATGCATCCACCACCTCTCTGCCCAACCTGGGCCAGGCTCTCACCACCCTCAGGGACAACAATTTCTTCCTCATGTCCAGCCTGAATCTCCCTCCTTTAGTTTAAAACCATCACCCCTTGTCCTGTCGCAACAGACCCTGCTCAAAAGTCTGTCCCCATCTTTCTCACAGGCCCCTTTGAAGTAATGTAGAGTTTGAGTCTTCCAGTTTGACCCTCCAGGGAGACCTTATTGCACCTTTCAATACTTAAAGGGGCCACTAAGAAAGATGAGGACAGACCTTTGAGCAGGGCCTGTTGCGACAGGACAAGGTTGATGGTTTTAAACTACAGGAGGGAGACTCAGACTAGATTTAAGGAATAAATTGTTTTTGCTCAGGGTGGTGAGAGCCTGTCCCAGGTTGGGCAGAGAGGTGGTGGCTGAACCATCCCTGGAGACATCCCAGGCCAGGCTGGACGGGGCTCTGAGCAACCTGAGCTGGTGAAGATGTCCCTGCTCATGGTAGGGGGCAACTGGGGGAGCTTTGAAGGTCCCTTCAACACAAACCATCCTGTGATTCATCGGTTACACAGACTTTGAAACCAGCTTAATCCCAAGGAGTGGTTAATCCTTTCATGGGACTTGAAAGAGATTTCTAACAACAACAAAACCAACAAATGTTCTGATCATCCTCAGACCTCCCTGAAAATCAAGGTTTGTGAATGACGACTGACGACTTGATTTGAGCCCTTTATGAGTGTTTTTACCTGAAAATACTTACTATCTTCTGATAGCACAACACGAAAACATTACTCCAAAATGACAGAACTTGGGTAGACAGCACCGAGCGTTATTCTTCCCTTATTCCTGAATTATTGAAGGGATGACTTGCAACTCCCACGAGCTATATTAGGGAATCCCCATACTCCCCGTCCTGCTCTGTGCTGACAACGGTCGGTAAAACCCACAGAGCACCATGACTGATGTTTTGAGCAGCGTTACGCGCTCGGCAGCCACATCTGGCAGGGCACAGAGGCTCTGCAGAGCCCAGGATGCCGGACCGCGTTCCCCAAAGGGCGATGTGCTCTATCACAGCTGGAGGATGCAGCGTGTGCCGGGTTTGGTGCCTGGCAGGGGCCGATGGCTGCAGACACGCAGTCTCTGGCACCCCTGTGTGGCCACCCGCACAATCACAACCACTTCTGAAGAATCCAGGGTGTCAAACTCATTTTCACCAGGGGCCACACCAGCCTGGCGGTTGCCTTCAAAGGGCCGAATGTAATTTTAGGACTATTTATACAGTACTAAAATTACATTTATACTCTGTTTCAAGAGGTCTATATAAATTAAATCAAATAGATTTAAGTATTGCATCTTTTCAATGCTAGAGTTGGTTTTAATTAGCAAAACCAAATATTTGTAATAATCTACTAGATGTGAAACTGCTTTTGAGAACAACAGGAAAGCCAAAGGCTTTCAGAGTAGAATCAGAAATGGTGCGTGGCTTCTTTGCACTCCATGACAACTCAATAGCATCAGTTTCAGTAACACTAGTGGAAACTCCATAGTTTCCACTCAGCTGCAATTACATATTAACTAAAAAGGGATAAAACATTCAGATACCTTTATAGAGTCTTTAGCCTTTTCAGTACTTCTCTCTGACCATCCTCATCCTCCAAACTGTTATAAATGAACACATCTTTTAACCAGAAATAACACAGAAATTACAGCATACGGCTCCTCCACACTTCACTTGAGCACAGAATCCCAGAATGTCAGGGATTGAAGGGACCTGGAAAGCTCATCCAGTGCAATCCCCCATGGAGCAGGAACACCCAGCTGAGGTTCCACAGGAAGGTGTCCAGGCGGGTTTGAATGTCTGCACAGAAGGAGACTCCACAACCTCCCTGGGCAGCCTGGGCCAGGCTCTGACACCCTCACCCGCAACAAGTTTCTTCTCATATTTAAGTGGAACTTCCTGTGTTCCAGTTTGCACCCACTGCCCCTTGTCCTATCACTGGTTGTCACCCAGAAGAGCCTAGCTCCATCCTCCTGACACTCCCCCTTTATATATCTGTAAACATGAATGAGGTCACCCCTCAGTGTTCTCTTGTCCAGCTCCAGAGCCCCAGCTCCCTCAGCCTTTCCTCACACGGGAGATGCTCCACTCCCTTCAGCATCTTGGTGGCTGCGCTGGACTCTCTCCAGCAGTTCCCTGTCCTTCTGGAGCTGAGGGGCCACAACTGGACACAAGATTCCAGGTGTGGTCTCCCCAGGGCAGAGCAGAGGGGCAGGAGAACCTCTCTGACCTACTGACCACCCCCTTCTAACCCACCCCAGGTACCATTGGCTTCCTGGCCACAAGGGCCCAGTGCTGGCTCATGGTCACCCTGCTGGCCCCAGGACCCCCAGGGCCCTTTCCCCTACACTGCTCTCTAATAGGTCATTCCCCAACTTACACTGGAACCTGGGGTTGTTCCTGCCCACATTCAAGACTCTACACTTGCCCTTGTTCTATTTCATTCCATTTTCCACTCCCAACTCTCCAGCCTGTCCAGGTCTCTGATGGCAGCACAGCTTCCAGTGTCACCACTCCTCCCAGCTTGGTGTCACCAGCAAACTTGCTGACAGTCACTCGATTCCCTCGGCCAAATCATTGATGAATATATTGAATAATAGCGGCCCCAGCACTGCCCCCTGAGGCACTGCACTGGATCCAGGCCTCAACTGGACTCTGCCCCATTGCCCACGACTCTCTGGCTTCTTCCCTTCAGCCAGTTCACACTCCACCTCACTACCCCATCATCCACATAACACATAACTCAACAAACAGCTGGTAACATTATAAACACCTCAGAGAAAAACAGGCAGAACAAAGTTATTTTAAAAACAACGCTGTGCTCAGTTCCACAAGGTCCGTTTGTTCTGTGCATGGAGATCTCCCAAAAGGTGTTTTCTCTCTGTCATCTAGAGGGAAAATTAAATCCTGCCTGTCAAGCCAGCAAATCCTTAAGCAGAATGGGGCCCTCCTGCCCGGGTGTTTTGCTCCTCTGTGCAGGACCAGGAGGTCCTTATGGACCTGGAGCAAAGTGTTAAGGAAGGGATGAGTCTTCGGGGTTTGGGTGCCTGGGCACAGCCAGGGTGCAACCCTCTCAGCCATAGAGCGATAAAATTAGCTATTTTAGTGCTGATTGACTTCAACCAGTGAATATCGAAACTGTATTTGCACGGAGAGCTGATGGTGACAGCTGCCATCGGAGTTAAATAGCAGAGAGCTGGGGTTATAAGGGTCTGGATGGTGCAGCAGTGATGCTGTGAGATGGGTTTAACCTTCTTGTTCATCCCCCCCAACTATTTCCTTGGTAAAACAGCTCAGAATACAATAAATACAATGCCCGGACCAGTACGGGGCAGCACAGGGGGTGCTGCCGGTGGGAAGCTCTGCAGAGCGCTGAGACCCCCGCTCATATCCAGGGTCAGAGGGTCCCTGAGACCTCCCAGTCCCCTCCCAGCCCCCTCCCAGTCCCCTCCCAACCCCCTCCCTGTCCCCTCCCTGTCCACCCCATCACCAGACCTGAGCAGGTGAGCCTGTTCCCGCAGCGCCTGGATCGGGGGACATGGTGCCCCAAGTAACAGGGAGCTCCTGCCACCCTTGTTCATCTGTCCACCAGATCATGCTGTTTCACCCAACCCTCTCACTACATTTGCTCCCCAAGCTGCTCCCGTAGTTGAATTTCCATTCCCTGGAATCTCAGGAAAGGTGGATTTTCCCCAATCACATTTCTTACCACTCTTCATGCCTCTTGGGTGCAGTGGGGGAGCACTCAGAGAGGGCAGACCCACCTCACAGAGCTGCTTGGCTTAGATGAAGGACCCAGATTTCTCAGCTCTGGACAAGTGTTGACCACAGCCAGGGCACGGCTGGCACTTGCAGACATCGGTCCCTCCTGGGACAGGTGCAGGGACAATGGGAATGTGACATGTCCGGCTGTGTTCAGTTTTGGGCCCCTCACGCCAAGAAAGGCCTTGAGGTGCTGGAGCGAGTTGAGAGAAGGGAACGGAGCTGGGGAAGGGGCTGGAGCACAAGTGTGATGGGAGCGGCTGAGGGACCTGGGGGGTTCAGCTGGAGAACAGGAGCTGAGGGGAGACAGGGACACAAAGAAACGGCCTCAAGTTGCACCAGGGGAGGTTGAGGTTGGATGTGGGGAACAATTTCTTCCCCAAAGGGCTGTGGGGCATTGGAACAGGCTGCCCAGGGCAGTGCTGGAGTCAGCATCCCTGGAGGGGTTGAACAGACACAGAGATGAGGTTCTCAGGAACATGGGGCAGTGCCAGGGGTGGGTTAACAGTTGGACTCGATGATATTGAGGGTCTCTCCCAGCCAATATGATCTATGATTCTATGTTCTCTGCAGTGACCAGAGCACTCTCAGCAGGTGTCACACCCAGCCCAGGTGACAGTGTTTCTGGTGTCCCCATTCCTACCATCAGCCAGTACTTTTCCCCTGCAGAACATTTCCTTTCCCAATTTTTTTTTTCCCCATAGTGGAGCTGCCTGATCAGGCTGTGAGCACAGAATCTGAATTCTTCACACATGAACCCTGCCAGGGTGGTCTGGCCCCGAGGTGGCAAAGGGACCCACTCACTTGTCACAGCCGTGAAGCCCTGTGGTGGGTCCCTGGGGGAAGGGACATCCTCGGGATAGCTGGGAACACCGCGTCCCTCCTTGCTGGCTGCACGGTGCAAAGGAGAAATGCTTCACCTTGTGCAAGAGCATGGGCAGGGAGGGACGGGTGAGCAGGTCGAAGAGCAGATGTCACGCAGCTGGTTTGGGAGCAAGACAGGTGCTGAGCCTGAGGGATGGTGGGGGAACACGGTGGGCAATAAAATGCAATGAGACAACCTGGCCCAGGTGGTCCCTGGTGGCCACTCGGAGACAGCCGGTGTTGGAAGCAGAACACGATGCTTCCGTTCTCCTCCTGCCGGGATGTGGCTGTCGGGGCTTCCTCAGTGCTTTGCGGGGTGCGGGAGATGCGGTGGGTGGGCTACATGCACCATAGCAGCTGTTGGACGTGGTCCTTCCCCACAGAACCACCTGCTGAGGTCCCATCCCACCACCCTCAGCATCCCTCAGCATCCGTGGCCCTGGGATGCTCCAAAACGCTGCCGAACCCCTCTGTGCCAGCTCCCACCGTGCTGTATGGGAAGGTTTGGAGATGCCCTGTGTGGGTGGAGGTGCAGAGACACTCCGTGTCACAGAATCATAGAATAGTTTGGGTTGAAGGACCTTCCCAGCTCCCCCAGTGCCCCCCTGCCATGACAGGGACATCTTCACCAGCTCAGGTTGCTCAGAGCCCCGTCCAGCCTGGCCTGGGATGTCTCCAGGGATGGTTCAGCCACCACCTCTCTGCCCAACCTGGGCCAGGCTCTCCCCACCCTCAGGGACAACAATTTCTTCCTCATGTCCAGCCTGAATCTCCCTCCTTTAGTTTAAAACCATCACCCCTTGTCCTGTCACAACAGGCCCTGCTCAAAACTCTGTCCCCATCTTTCTCACAGGCACATTTTAAGTCCAGAAAGGTGCAATAAGGTCTCCCTGGAACTTCTCCAGTGTCCTCTCGCTGCAGGTGGGAGCCGTGGGTGTGCAGACCAGGTGACAGGTAAGGACCCCCGGGTCCCACATGTCCTGTGTAAGGGGCAGGATGGCGGTGGGAGGGACAGCGGGGCTGGATGGCAGGGGGTGCAGGTAGGGGATTTGTTGGGGGCAGGCAGGGATTCAGGGGGTGCAGGGGTGCAGGGAGGGGTGCAGGGCTGCAGGCAGGGGTGCAGGGCTGCAGGCAGGGGTGCAGGGGTGCAGGGAGGGGTGCAGGCAGGGGTTCGGTGGGGGCAGGCAGGTGTTGGTTCAGGGGGTGCAGCAGAGGCTCTGCCCGCAGTCCTCCGTTGTCACCACCAGGGGGCGCCGCAGCGTCACCGCCCGCCGCTGTTTTGGGGGGGCGGTACTGGGATGGGGTCCCTGGGGTGGGAGCATAAGAATGGGGTGCTGGGATTCAGGTACTGGGATGGGGCTGCCAGGATGCGGGTACTGGGATTTGGGTAATGCAATGGGGGTGCTGGGATGGAAGCACTGGGGTGGGGGCACTGGGATGGGAGGACCAGGATGGCGGCACTGTGATGGTGACATCAAAATGGGGGTACTGGGATGCGGATACTGGGATGGGAGCACCAGGATGGGGGTACTGGGATGGAAGCACGGCGGTGGGAGGGTTCTGGAATAGGGTACTGGAATGGGGGTACCAGGAGGAGAGGACTAGGATGGGAGTACAGGGATAGGGACACAAAGATGGGGGTAGCGGGACAGGGGCACCAGGAGGGGAGGACTGGGATGGGGGTATCAGGATGGAGGTACTGGGATAAGGGCACCAAGATGAGGGTGGTGGGATGGGGGTACTGGGATGGGAGCCCCAGGATGGGAGGACTGGGATGGGAGTACTGGGATAGAGACACAGAGATTGGGGTACTGGGCTGAGGAGCACCAGGATGTGGGATATCGGGATGTGGGATATCAGGGTGGGGGAGGGAGGTACGGGGATGGGGGGAGGTACGGGGATGGGGATGGGTATGAGGTGGGTACCAGGATGTGAGGAGATACTGGGGTGCAGCCTTGTTGGGATGCAGGAACGCCGGGACGGGCTGTACCGGGACGGGGAGCAGCAGGAGAGGGGAAGGCATGGGGATGCAAACACATCTCCTCTCAGGGCTTGTTCAGGACCTGACTCAGGTTTCTCTGGCGCTTGGCTGCTGCTGGCAAAGGCTCGGATGTGGGAAAAGGGCTGGGAAGAGGAGGCTACTGGTACATTGGTCACAGTAGTGAGAGCCTGTCCTCATCATGGTCACGAGCATTCCTATAACTATTCCTATAACTATTCCTATAATCTATATTGGAAGGATCTGGGTCTCTTTAGCTTGGAGGAGGCTGAGGGGTGACTCATTCATGGTGATCAATATATAAAGGGTGTCAGGAGGATGGAGCCAGGCTCTTCTGGGTGACAACCAGTGACAGGACAAGGGGCAATGGGTTCAAACTGGAACACAGGAGTTTCCACTTAAATTTGAGAAGAAACTTCTTCCCGGTGAGGGTGTCAGAGCCTGGCCCAGGCTCCCCAGGGAGGCTGTGGAGTCTCCTTCTCTGCAGACATTCAAACCCGCCTGGACCCCTTCCTGTGGAACCTCAGCTGGGTGTTCCTGCTCCATGGGGGGATTGCACTGGATGAGCTTTCCAGGTCCCTTCCAACCCCTTACATTCTGGGATTCTGTGGACTTGTTCTCCATGTGAACAACTATCACATGAAAGCCAACAAAATAACAGCTGCTGCAGCCAAGAGCTCAAAGGGCAGAAACCCAGCTCTGTTTAACTACACTTTATGTCAACTTTGCTGCCACTTTTCATCTGCCATGAGCTCTGACAGGAGCCCAGGGCCCTGGTTTCCAAGGCTGACAGCAGCTTTTTCTGTGCTGGCCTTCAGAGCTGGAGCTGCCGGTGGGTGTGGGATGGGATGTGGTGCTGCTGGGCCTGTGGACACAGCCAATTCCTGGCTCTTTTGAGCAGGGTCTGTTGTGATAGGACAAGGGTGATGGTTTTAAACTAAAGGAGGGAGATTCAGGCTGGACATGAGGAAGAAATTGTTGTCCCTGAGGGTGGTGAGAGCCTGGCCCAGGTTGGGCAGAGAGGTGGTGGCTGAACCATCCCTGGAGACATCCCAGGCCAGGCTGGACGGGGCTCTGGGCAACCTGAGCTGGTGAAGATGTCCCTGCTCATGGCAGGGGTGGCACTGGGGGAGCTGGGAAGGTCCCTTCCAACCCAAACTACTCTGCGTTTCTATGATTCTATGACATATTTGACATGGAACTAGTGAAAGTGTCCAGTAGTACCAAGGAGGAACTCCTGCTTCTGGTCTTTCACACAGAATCACAGAATGTGAGGAATTGAAGGGCCCTGGAAAGCTCATCCAGTGCAATCCCCCCATGGAGCAGGAACACCCAGCTGAGGTTCCACAGGAAGGGGTCCAGGCGGGTTTGAATGTCTGCAGAGAAGGAGACTCCACAACCTCCCTGGGCAGCCTGGGCCAGTGTTCTGACACCCTCACCAGGAACAAGTTTCTTCTCATATCTAAGTGGAACCTCCTGTGTTCCAGTTTGCACCCATTGCCCCTTGTCCTGTCACTGGTTGTCACCCAGAAGAGCCTGGCTCCATCCTCCTGACACTCCCCCTTTCCATATTGATCCCCAGGAATGAGTCCCCCCTCAGTCTCCTCTTGTCCAGCTCCAGAGCCCCAGCTCCCTCAGCCTTTCCTCACCCGGGAGATGCTCCACTCCCTTCAGCATCTTGGTGGCTGCGCTGGACTCTCTCCAGCAGTTCCCTGTCCTTCTGGAGCTGAGGGGCCACAACTGGACACAAGATTCCAGGGGTGGTCTCCCCAGGGCAGAGCAGAGGGGCAGGAGAACCTCTCTGACCTACTGACCACCCCCTTCTAACCCACCCCAGGTACCATTGGCCTTCCTGGCCACAAGGGCCCAGTGCTGGCTCATGCTCACCCTGCTGGCCCCAGGACCCCCAGGTCCTTTTCCCCTACGCTTCTCTCTACTAGGTCATTCCCCAACTTACACTGGAACCTGGGGTTGTTCCTGCCCACATTCAAGACTCTACACTTGCCCTTGTTCTATTCCATTCCATTTTCCCCGCCCAACTCTCCAGCCTGTCCAGGTCTCTGATGGCAGCACAGCTTCCAGTGTCAGCCACTCCTCCCAGCTTGGTGTCACCAGCAAACTTGCTGACAGTCACTCGATTCCCTTGTCCAAGTAATGATATCTCCATCTGTGGTGGAGATAACGTTGCCTCCCTGACAGAAAGGGCCTTTGCTGCTCTGAGCTGTCCTCCCACAACTCCCATATTTTTTGAGAAAATACATAATCCCATTATTATAGTCAATAATATGTTCCCACTGTGGTTTATCAAGACCTCTGATCTTACGGGAGCCAGGCAGCAGAAAGCAATGACATGCACAGACCACAATTTAATGCTGAAGATGGGAAATAGAAACCTCTTTACATATACATCAGAAGTATTTTAGCTGCTTGGCATCATCTGATACATGATCTGATCTCCAGACTCACAGCACTGTGAAGGATGTTGGTACTCCCAGCACCTGAGATCGGGCTGGTTGACAAATCCTTTGCGAAGAGAGCATTTAATTAATATGAATTCAAATCTATTTTGAAAATCTGTTTTTCCAGATAGAATTATTTTGATTTGTGAGTTTTCTCCCTTGCAGGGTGGCCACAGCCAGGGATGCCACAAGGTTTGACTCTTCCCTTTGCATCCGAGCGCACCTGAATCATTTATCCAGCATTTACGAGGCGATGCCTGTGCGTGGATATTTCCCCAGGTGAGCTCAAGGCCAGCAGGGACATTCTCCTCTGATGCCCTAAGCACCGCACCCAGTAATCCCCATGCAATGTCACTGGTTTATTTAAGCCCTAGCACACTCTTTTAGAAGCCTTTATTAAATACATACCAAAAAAAAAAAAAACCCAAACCCAAACCATTTTGATTAAAGACTCCACGTGATGACGAATCCAACCACAGATCCGGGTCCCACACCCTTAATTACCTTTGCTGTCAAATGCTTGCAAGTAAATTTGTCCGTCTTTCATGCCCTGCCATGAATCCCTGTATTTCTTGTATTGTAATTTCTCATCCATTATAGTCACTGTGTCCTGGAGAGAAAGGACAGGAGATCTTAAAAGACGTGTAGATGAGGTTCTTAGGGATGTGGGTTAGTGACAGAGTTGGGTTAACGGTTGGATTGCATGACCTTGAGGGTCTCTTCCAACCAAAATGGTTCTATGATTCTGTGATTTATTCAGGGCTGTCTTTGTAGCAAAGTTCAGTCCTTTCAGAAGTCAAATCCCTCCTATGAGAACACCTTGTTTGGGAGGGGTAACCACGTTGGTTCTTTTTTCTTCTTTAAAACCAGAGAAAATAGTTTCCCATCATCTTGTTCTCCCATGATTTGTAGCATGACTCTGGCAAGACCTGACTCCTTCTCCAACATCTTGCTAGAATCCAGAAATGGATCAGATACAACATTAAGAAAGGATTTTATCTGCTACGATTGCTACGTGTTCCGTCAGTGCTCAGAACTTGGGCAAGAAAAAGGTTGTAGATCTTTTCCAACTGGATTGTTCTCTTCTAGATCCCAAAATCTCATGGTTTTCCAGAAGGTGCTGAGGATTTTGAGTTTCTCGGGTTTACAGTGTTCTCCAAATGGTTGGAAGTGCCTCTCAAACTTCATCAATAAGGTGCTAACCAAGGTTTGAGTCTATTGTACCAACAATTGTCGGCACTTCGGCCCCTGTGAATGAAGCCCAGCTGGGGAACATGAGTTTATTATGCAGAAATTAAACATTATCTGCTTAGAAGTTATATTATCTGGAGTCCAAAAGCAGCTTTTTCACGGTTACTTTCCTTTCAAGAAAGCAGTTTCTCTCTGAGGCGTGCACTTAATTGTGTTGCTAGCCCTTTTTAATTAGGATAATTTAGAAATTAAGCTGAATTAAACGTTTTCTTTTGGCGGTGGAAGAAGAGGGCGCACTGGAATAACTGCTGAGCCTGTTCATCCCTGGTCTGGCTCCAAAGACCTGCTAATATTTATTAATTGGAGCGAAACTAAGGAGAGATGAACTCAGCATCTTCCCAGATTCTACCATCACTTCTGAAACGAAGGGCATTTCCTCACTCACCGTAGGGAGGAAACACAAGAAATGTCTCCTTGTGTCCCATCCTTGGGGAAAAACGTTGTGTCCAGGTACCCATGAAAGCCAAGGTGCTGAGGGACCACCCTTGCCCGGGTGTCCCCAGCTCGGTTACAGACCCACCGTGCTGTAGTGACACATTAGAAAAGCAAATTTATTTTACAGCCCAAGCTCTGAAAAATCTCACTTCTGCTTTATAGCATTTGGGTGGATTTTCAGCAGAAAGCATGGGAATTTGGGAGCCTGTACGAACCCGGGGTGCGGCATTCGGTATTCCCACCCATGAACACGTCTCCCCACAAGGGATGCCCTCAATGTTGATCTTCAGCTCTCTTATGGCCGTGGACCTTCAGCTGTCTTTTTCTTACAAGAAACCTGGAATTTGGGCAACTTGGAGGTGCTGGTGATGGATGGAGAGGGGAGGAGGGATGAGTGCATTCTTGGACATGAATTTCAAGGATGAGAAAGCCTTGGGGTTGACGGATTTGGTGTCGGGCACATGTAGCTCATCCATTCACCTTGGCTGATGGGGAGAGAGATGAAGAAGGAGCAGCAGGAGGTGAAGGTTCCTGGTGACCCTCATGTTCCTTGGAAGTCCCAGTGTTCTGGAAACCATTCTCCAGGCACAGAGCTCCTTCCATCTCCAGCCAGCACGATGGAATAGTTCGAAGAAATTCAGGTAAAACAACTTGATTTAGCTAAAGCATGATATGTTAATGAATTCCTGAGGCTCCGGAGCAAAACCTACCCACCACCCTGGAGAACGAAGAAGCCCCAGGTGCTTTTTGGGGTTTTTTTGTGGCAGTTATAAATGCCTCGGTTTCCCTTCTGGGTGTTAGTCACGGCGCGGGGTCAAATGAGGCTTTTGGAGGAAGAAACAGGCAAAAAAAGGAAAGAAAAGTGTTGGTTGGACCCAGGTTGGTCTTCTTCTGTCATTTCAGACTTCACATGCTGTGGATTTTGTGGCAATTAAATAGAACTTTTGGTCTCAAACAGCCAAGTCTTTGACCAGTGCCTGTCCCAGAGGGGCTGATGTACCCAAAGCATCGGGAACGGCACGGAGATCCTTGTGGAAAGCATGGCTTGTTCCTGGCCGTGTGGGATTCAGCAAGGACTAAACCAGGGTTCCTGATGCATTTATTGCAAAGAAATCAGTGGTAGACAAAAGATACAACAAAAAGAGTAACTTGTGTGGGTCAGTAGGTACTTCCTGTTGTAGCTACAGATTCCCATCCCACATCTTTATGCTGTCCTGTGTGTATATACAGAATCACAGAATCGTTTTGGTTGGGAGAGACCTTCAAGATCATTGAGTCCAACTATTTAACCTACATTGGCACTGCCCCATGTCCCTGAGAACCTCATCTGTGTGTATTTCCAACCCCTCCAGGGATGGTGACTCCAGCACTGCCCTGGGCAGCCTGTTCCAATGCCCCACAGCCCTTTGGGGAAGAAATTGTTCCCCACATCCAACCTCAACCTCCCCTGGCGCAACTTGAGGCCGTTTCTTTGTGTCCCTGTCTCCCCTCAGCTCCTGTTCTCCAGCTGAACCCCCCAGGTCCCTCAGCCGCTCCCATCACACTTGTGCTCCAGCCCCTTCCCCAGCTCCGTTCCCTTCTCTCAACTCGCTCCAGCACCTCAAGGCCTTTCTTGGCATGAGGGGCCCAAAACCGCCCCCAGGATTGGCGGTTTGGCCTCCCCAGGTCCCAGCACAGGTTCGGTCGCTGCCCTGGGCCTGCTGGCCACACCAGTGCTGGTCCCAGCCAGGATGCTGATGGCCTCTTGGCCACCTGGGCACACTCTGGCTCATGTTCAGCTGCTGTCACCAACACCTTTTCCAGCCACTCTTCCCTGACCCTGGAGCTTTCATGGGATTGTTGTGATCCAAGTGCAGGACCCAGCACTTGGCCTTGTTGAACCGCAGACAGTCGGCCTCAGCCCATCGATCCAGCTGGTCCGGATCCCTCTGTAGAACCTGCCCACCCTATGAGGATATCTGCAGTGTGCACCTATTTCTCTCCCAACGCGGTTAATGTAAATCTGCCCCGCCGGTTCCAGAAGGGCAGAGTGCGATAAAATCCCTGCCGCACGCCCGGCGTGTTTGTGGTTTGATACGGTTATCTCTTCTTTTCGCCTATCTAAAGCGTGAGCGTGTCAAGCCCTTTTCTTCTAAAAGCTTTTGCCATGTATGGGGAATAAAAATGTTGCCCTTTCCTCCCCAGTCACCTTACTGGGAAGGCAGAGGGGTCTGAACTGGGGTACTGGGCCGTGGCAGCTGCTGGGAAAGGGATGGGGGGTACTTTGGCCAAGCGTGTTTTTACCAATAAAGCAAAGCCCACGTGACGATAAGCTTGTTTATTTTATTAGCAGACCAAGGATAAACCCTGGGATCTCGTCATCGCTCAGCCTGCGCTGCTGGTGTGTGTAAACCACAAGACGCCTTGTCCATAGAAGAGTTTTATTATGTGGTTAAGGACTATCATTTTGTAGCATGGAGATGCCCAGTGGGAAAAAGAAGATGAAAGCCTGGGGTGCTCTGAGACATCACATCGCCTTGGTGGAGGAAGCTCTGTAAGTCCTTCCCCTCCTAGGAACGGAGTCTGAGAGACCCTGATGGTTCCTCTGTTGAAAATAATATAGAAATTAAACGTTTCTGCCAAAAACATACCTAATTTTCAAGCTCACCCATGCTTGATGGATGCTGGAGCGGTGTTTACTGCCAAGTCTCCTTTCTGTTTGTGGTGGCTCTGCTGGATTTTAGGGGAAAGGGAGGATCTCCACACTGAGCGGGTGAGACAGGGCCAGGAAAGGCCCCATGAGAAGATGAGTGGGAGACAACAGAGGCTCAGGAAGGTGACTGCAGAGGATGTGGGCTCCCAGGAGCAGGAGAAGCAAGAAGCTGGGCTGCTGATGTGGTGAAAGCCTCCTTGGTGGGCTCCACGCTCTTCCCCACAGTAACCCAGGGTTGGGCAAGAAAGCTGCCACCACTGAGGAGATGAGGCACAGGACTGTAACACCCTGAGACACTTCTCATTTTCCCAAAGAGGAAGATTTTCTTCTAGGACTTCGTCCTGAGGACAAAAGACGTCTGTTCAAAGCGTCCTTCTCGGTCCTTGCTAACCCCAGTCTGCTGGCAGCTCTATGAACACGGGTGGTGATTTACACCTGGTAGAACCTGACTCACGAAGTACTTCACCAACAGGGTGAGTAGAGCTGTGCCCATTTCAGGGGAGGGAAACAGAAGCTGAGAACAGAAGGCTTTCGTCTATCATCACCACTGGCAGAGCCAAGGTCATCCAAACCGAACCCCACTGAGTCATGGGTGCTCTCCACCCGTGTCTAGCCAACGGTTGGGCTACCAGCCCCATGGCCATACCTGCTCTGGTTCTTATAGAGCAGCCATCACAGCTCGGTGTGGTGCCTGGACTGCTCACTTCAGCCTTCTTTCTAATGAAAACTGTTCCCAGGACTAGAGTGCTAGCTCTCCAGCTTGCCTAAAGCATGGTTTTCCTCCAAAACCTCTTAATTTAGTCTCCTTCTTGGTACTACCTCTTCCCAGGTACACTTTTGGGGCTGCAGTTTCCTTAAAAGTCAACAGTTTCAATAAATTACCTGTATGGAATGTAATGCCAAGTGACAAAACAGCCAAGTTGCAGAATCACAGAATGGTTTGTGTTGAAGGGATCTTCCCAGCTCCCCCAGTGCCCCCCCTGCCATGACAGGGACATCTTCACCAGCTCAGGTTGCTCAGAGCCCCGTCCAGCCTGGCCTGGGATGTCTCCAGGGATGGTTCAGCCACCACCTCTCTGCCCAACCTGGGCCAGGCTCTCACCACCCTCAGGGCCAACAATTCCTTCCTCATATCCAGCCTGAATCTCCCTCCTTTAGTTTTAAACCATCACCCCTTGTCCTATCACAACAGGCCCTGCTCAAAAATCTGTCCCCATCTTTTTTTCAAGCCCCCTTTATCTATTGAAAGGCCACAATAAGGTCTTCCCAGAGAGTCCAACTGGAAGACTCAAACTTGCTGTTGTCTTCCATCCAGCTCCTTGGCTGGAGTGGATTGTCTGGACCCCTCACCTTAATGACAGTGAAATTGTCCTGCTTTTTACTTCTTCTCCCAACCCAATGATTAGCGATTCCATCCTGCTCCACCCCTCTAAACGGCATCGCAATCTGCTGATGCAATTAATATCCACAATAAGGGATTATGGAGAAAAAAAAACCAACCAAACAAACAGAGATATTTCTGGGTTACTGGGATATTTCTTGGTCAGCCGTGCCTTTGCAAATCATGCTTGTCAATCGTTCATTTGAATTTGTTCTCCAGCAAACCCAGAGTTATCAACGTCCTTGTCAGAGATGATTTCTGTCACCCTGAGGAGGCATCTGACAAGATCTGCTTTGCCTGGTGTGGAAGGACACCCTTCATCACCCATCCCAAGCTCTTGCGACGCCCCTGCCAGCTCCTGTCTCAGCATCCTCAGCAGCTTGGCCTTTTCCTCGGGGCTGGAATAGCGGCAATCCTTCAAACCGGTAATTTGTTCTTACCTGGGTAATCATACTTTGCGTTTCTAAGGCCTCTTTAATCCAAAGATGTAGCCGTGAATTAAATTAGGGGAAGAAAGTAATGAATTATGTCCAGGTAGCCTCATTATTCAGCTGATTTATGTGAAATACTGGAAATTAGGGATCTTATTTTAAGCAACACGGCAGGTCAAGATAAAAATCCAAATGTTCTGACTCTCATCTTCTTATCTGCAGTATGGAAAGCTGCACTAGAGCTGGATTTCAACCTATCTTCAGCAAAGCCATCTTCATCAGCCTGGCTCTCCAGGACCCATCCTGTTTCAGAGCCCCATCAAATACCAGTGAATTTAGTCTTGACTTGAAAATAGCCTTGGCACCGCTGGATACAAATGCCCTTCTAAAAATAACCGAGAACTGGGGGAAGGAGCCTGTCCCAGTGCTTGACATTTCAAAACCAGCTTCTCCTCTTGCCACAGCAAAGCGTTGCTTCACCCGTGGGCGCCCTGCTCTGAAATTTCATTTATATGTGTGTCTAGGAGAGAGTTTTGGCAGCTTTGTGCCGTCTCTGTTGCTGTGAACATCCTGGCTGGCCACACGCACATCCCACCACCTCGGTTGCTCTCTGGTTTTGCAGCCAGGGTGTCTCATCCCGTAAGATTTGGGTGGAGGAGGAACCTCTGGAGCCCCATGTCCAATGTCAGCCCCTCCAGGCACGGACAGACGTCTCCCCTCTGGGGAAAGAAGGAAGAGCCACTCGTTCTGGCCCTGTCGGGATGGACCTTGTTTGTCTCCAGTACTTGCTTCCACAGTAGGTCTATTGTTTAGATTTTAAAGGAGGTCTGTTCGATTTCAACTCAACTGCAGCCCGGTCAGAATAACAATCTCTCCAAATTCGGCAGGAAAATTGTTGACCCAACTATTTCAAGGGTTTGTCTCCCTGCAGGAATCTCTGCTGGGACATCTAAGCACTTGATGGTATTTTGATGGCCACTTCTTCGAAACCTACTAAGGGCATCACTGTGTCTTCATCCCAGGAGACATCCTCACCGTTCCACCTATGCCAGAAGTGTTTGAGGAAGAAGAAAGAAATAGTTTTCTTCTTCACTTTTTTTTCAATACTGATCTGTATGTATAACTGAGATTTCCACACAGGGGATGTATAATTTGAGCAGAACGCAGTATGTTGAATTTTGCCTTCAAGCTACACTCTATGCAGCCAAGATTCGCTCCGAGCTAGCAAGGGAGCACCGAGCTGCTGGCACTTTGTAAATAATCTGTATTTCCCCTTCGGAGCAGCAGGTTCCCATCATCACTGAGGCTTTTTAAAGGATATAGTCAGGGCGAGGGCAGAGTTTAGCACGGCACCTTTTTGGTTGCAGTTTGTGCTCTCGAATATCTTTGCACGCCCTGGCTGCTCTTTCTCTCTATCACGATTTTCCTGGGACAAAAATCTCGAGGCTGGAGCATTTATCACCGGCAGAGATTTACCAGCTCTCACTGAATTAGGTGAGACCCTGGGAACCTGCCTCAATTCCCCCTGCTAAGGCGAAGGAGGAACACCCCCTGGTGCCTCACCACCCCCCCGAATCCACGCTTTTAATAAAGACACAATTTAATTTCCCAAGCGCTGAGTCATCTCCTGTTATTACCTGGCGTGTGGTACCCAGAACAGCAGCCACAGCATCTTTAAAAAAGGATGTTTCCATCCCCTCCTCCACACCTGGCTTTTCACAACTTTATTTTGATTTTTCTTTAAAGTGGAAACCCTCTTTTTTCCTAGTTTCCTTCCTTTCTAAGCTACGATGGGCTTAAGCTGGGTCAGAAGTGCCTGGATCTGCTCAGGGCAGGAGTAGGATGCTCAGAGAGGTCCCACCATGAGGGGTCAAGACGTGATGTGACCCCTCAGGATTGGGACTTTACACATTGACACCATTAATATCACTTCTAGAGGCCAGTGTTATCCAAACAAGGGTGACTTGCTGTCAATTAGTAGCTGAGATTAACTGTTATCAGATGGTTTCTTTGTATCACATATATAATACATATTACATCATATATATGATATCAATCCTGATCATGCTAAAATTAAAAAAAATGCACATTAACACAAGAAGAGATAATTATATATGTATATAAAAAACATATTATATATATATATAAAATATATTATTTTGCCCTCAACCCTGCTTTCCTACACCAGGAGCATCCCAGGGAAATCCTGGTCCTGGGGGGATGCAGGAGATGAGCTGGCAGCCGGAACGATGCTATGGAGGCTCAGCTTAATAATTAAACTGTAGTATGGCCATCGATACAAATATAAAAATCCAGGCGGTTCCCCTTGCTTAAAATACAACAAACTAATTCAAAAAAAAAAAAATATCTCGAGCTAAATTAACAATGTGCTCTCCCAATTATAGCCACCCTCCAGTGAATACGAGGTTGTCACGGCAACCTGCCCAGCAAACGACACGGCCAAAAATAAAGCACAGCAGGGAGAGAGATCTTTTGAATCCGCTTTTGCCGTCAACATGGGATGAAGGTTTATCCAGAGGCCGGTTCTCCTGGTTAATTTACGGCCGTGGTTCTGCCGTAGGCGTCAATTAACACGATTCATTTGTCTGGGTGGATGCTCTGGTAGAACCAGAGGGAGAGCAACAAAGAATCCGTGGCTGGTAATAAAGTTACCTCTCGAATACAACCCAAGCAAAGAGAGCAGGAATTATTTGGGTGGGTTGGTGTTTTTGGAAGCCTGATGGGGTCAGGAGAATGTGGATTAAGTTGCTCGTAGGAACATTTCCAGTGGCTTTGAGCAGATTTGAAGGGGCTAAATGGACCCAGCTGTCTAAGAGGTTGTTTAAAAGGTGTTTAATTGCTATATTTTAAATTTTTGGACTCAGAGATTGGTGTATTGAGGTGGAAATATTGACTTATATGGAAACACTTGCAGTTTTCTTCTTTTAAGCTCGGCTTAAAACCCACCTTCATAAAGCCCGGATGAACGTGGCTTGATCGTGGAGGAGGAGGGATGGGAGAGGACACGGTTTGGGGCTGAACCCTGAGGGACGCAGCCTGCCTGGCTGGTAGGGGTGGAAAAATGAGAATTAGCAGCATTCAACCTGGAGGGAAAAAACACCTGGGCAGGAACAACCCCAGGTTCCAGTATAATTTGAGGAACAAGTTTTGTTGGAGAGCAGCGTAGGGGAAAGGGAGCTGGGGGTCCTGGGGCCAGCAGGGTGAGCATGAGCCAGCACTGGGCCCTTGTGGCCAGGAAGCCAATGGTACCTGGGGTGGGTTAGAAGGGGGTGGTCAGTAGGTCAGAGAGGTTCTCCTGCCCCTCTGCTCTGCCCTGGGGAGACCACACCTGGAATCTTGTGTCCAGTTGTGGCCCCTCAGCTCCAGAAGGACAGGGAACTGCTGGAGAGAGTCCAGCGCAGCCACCAAGATGCTGAAGGGAGTGGAGCATCTCCCGTGTGAGGAAAGGCTGAGGGAGCTGGGGCTCTGGAGCTGGACAAGAGGACACTGAGGGGTGACTCATTCATGTTTACAGATATATGAAAGGTGAGTGTCAGGAGGATGGAGCCAGGCTCTTCTGGGTGACAACCAGTGACAGGACAAGGGGCAATGGGTGCAAACTGGAACACAGGAGGTTCCACTTAGATATGAGAGGAAACTTCTTCCTGGTGAGGGTGTCAGAGCCTGGCCCAGGCTGCCCAGGGAGGTTGTGGAGTCTCCTTCTCTGCAGACATTCAAACCCGCCTGGACCCCTTCCTGTGGAACCTCAGCTGGGTGTTCCTGCTCCATGGGGGGTTGCACTGGATGAGCTTTCCAGGTCCCTTCAACCCCTGACATTCTGGGATTCTGTGATAAAAATACACCGCCACACAAGCTGTTTTGAAATCCGGGCGGTTTAACAGGTGGTGTCACCGGAGTGGGAGGGGGGGTGTAGGGGGCTGTCCCCGAGTTTTGGGCGCTCTGTTGAGCTGCCCCCGGCCAGGCCGGGCGGCGGGGCGCAGGAACTACATCTCCCGGCAGGGCCGGCGGCGGAGGAGGCAGCGGCGGGGGCCGGCCCGGGCGGGGCAGCGGTGCCGCGTCACTCTCCGGCCGCCCCGGCGCGTCCCTCCGCCGGGTGTCTCCTCACGGGCGGGCAGCGCCCCGGGTGCCCCCCTCGTCCCCGTGTTCCCTCCCCGCCTCACCCGGAGCCCATGAGCCTCCCCGAGGGGCTGTGACAGCGCTCGGCACCGCCGCACGGTAAGGCCGGGGAGGGGGGGTGGCGATGACACAGCAGCCGGTGCGGCGGCGGGCGGAGGGGGGGGGGAGGCGCGTCCCGGCTTTTGTTTCCCTCAGAATTAATTAAAAAAACCAAAACACCCCACGCGTGGGTGCGCGCCGGGCTGCAGAGAGCGGGGCTGACAGGGCCGCCGTGGCGGTTTGGGCTTTAATGTGATTTTTTTGGGGAGGGGGTTGGTTTGGCGTTGCGGGAGCGGCCTCGTCCCGCGGGGTTTTCCCGCCCTGGCCGGGGAGCGCCCACCCCGGGGTGTCCTTCGGTGGCGGGGACAGGCGGGTCTAGGGGTGGACTTGGGTCCGGCTCTCGGCCTCTGGAAGGTTCCCGGCCGCCCTGAAGGGCAGCACCGGCCTCTCCCTCCGTCTCCTCCAGCGTCACCCCCCAGGCGAAAATGACATGGAAGCCATGGGGTGCAAGGGCTCCCGTAGCGATCAGCGTGGGCCGTCGTTATCCCTGTTATGGGAGGATGAGGGTGGCGTGAGGAGGGACAAAGGTGTCACCTGCTTTAACCCTCAGTGTCTTCACAAGGGGGGGACACCCCTGGTGGGGTGTCTTCTGCTCCCTGGTCCATCTCCCACCTCCCTGAGGAGCTTTCCCCGCCCTTCACCCACCGTTGGGTTTGGGTGTAGCGAGCGAGGGCTCAACCAGGGACTGAATTTTGTTGTTATTTTCTTATTATTGGTGTTTTTTTTCTTGCAGAGTCACTCTGGTCGCACGTGGTCTCAAGGACCTCGGGTGGCAGTAGGGGATGACAGATGTTAGTGGCAGTGGAGCAGCCGGCGCTTGCAGGACATTTTTTGCCACAGCTGCCCCCAGCAATGCCGTAAATCTGGAAGCAACATTGTTGGGTGTCTCTGGCATCCCAGTGCCCCAAAACTCTATCCTTGGAGCAGGTTTTGTTTTATTTTTTTTCGTAAAATGAGACTAAGATTCGTCTCCCTGTGTCGGCCTCCTCTGGAAGGGGTGACACCCCCACCAGTCATACCCCACACTGGATGAGGTTGCAGTCTCATTAGGTTGGAAAGAGGTAGATTTTGTTTCTCAGCAAGGCTGGAGTGCCCTGGGCCTTTCTGGAGATGTGGTGGCTCCTCTAAAATAGGCCATTTCCACATGTCCGACTGTGCCACCTGCGGTCCAGTAATCCATGCTACTCTTCCTCCAGTGTTCAAGTGGGTATGGGAGGAAGCTCAAAATCACAGATTTGTTACCAAAACCAAAGGAGATGGAAGGAAGCAGGAGATAAATTTAGCTTCCAGGTTGTTTCTCTCAACCCAAAGACACTAAAATAAAACCAAGTGATTTAATAGTCCCTCCTCTCCAAAATCTAGGAAGGCTTTTTGATGGTGGACCATCCTCTGAGCATCCAGATGCTGGCAAGGGGGTGCCCCATGGTATAGAGATGGAAACATCCCGCTCCGCTTACAACTTCTGTGACCCTGACAAGCAGATATTCACGCTTTGTCTCCAGCAAATGGAAAAAAACCCAACAACCCAGCATTTTATTGCGTCAGTCCACGTTCTTTTTCCCTGTAAGGGCTTTGGGCTGCCCTTGCTCATCCTGAGGTCCAAGAGCAAAACCTTGCGCTGGATTTCATTCCCTCGAGCCTCGAGTAAAATTTGTAGGCTGTGGTTTCCCCGTGTTAAGCATGTTATCTTTGGCAGAGAGATGAGCGTTGTCTGTTTTGGGAAGCTCAGGCTGTACTTGGATGTGAAGCTCTTTCCCTCTGAGCTCTGTCTGAACCCTACTTACAACATGGTTTCTGCACCGGAGGCCTCTTTGAATTTAAGGTGTGGTGGTTGAAGCTCCATGGGACTTGTCCAGCTCTTAAGAAGCATTTTTTTTTAAATTAATTTATAAGATCTCAGGTTGCTTTTAAAGGAAAGTGGAGGAGCAGTGGTTGGATGCTGCAGGTGAAGGTGATGTGGGGAAGCCCAGCACCCAGGAGCTCCCCGGCCGACGGGAGACTGGAGAAACCATTTGTGGACATGAACTGAACACCAGTTCTGCCTTTGCGGGGTAATCTGGGAGAGGATGGAGCTGCCTGGAGACCTTCATTTCCTTACCTGCATCAGCCTGGTGCACAAATGAGATGGGAATGGTCTATGGAGGGTTCCTGGGGGTCATGAAAAATAATGTGCAGAGCATGAAAACATACTTGATAGTTGTTAACCCTTGATCCAAACTGTGGAAGGGAAGATGACAAAGTGCTGAGCTTTATCTCCAGATGTCCCTCTTTCAGCAATCTGTCTTGGAAGAGTAAAACCCTCCTATTTTTTGCTCTCTGAGCATTTTCACTTTGGGTTGAAGTGCTCTGAGTTCACTCTACCGTGGTCTCCTGATGAGAACAAATTTTGTTACACCAACTCTCTCCCTCCTTCTCATTTTGGGTCTCTCTCTATTGTTTCTTCTTGCAGCCGTCTTTGCTGTTGCTCCATAATTTCCCAGCAGGAATGGTGTGAAATTGAGGTAGTTGTCGCTAGTTGAGTTTTTGCTTTACAGGGCAGCAAGAAAACCCTTCTGGACCTTATTTAATTTCACATTCTTTCTGCCAAAGTGAGTCTTTGGGGTCCTGTATACTTGTGAGGAGCTATTCCTAAAAGTATAGCAGGACCCTATGGCCCCTGTGGAAGCTGGGGGCAGCAGGTGAGCTATTTCAGGAGGTGTTTGGGACATGTTTCGCATGTTGTCTATTTCTGCTAAAATACAGATTAGTTAAATATTGCTAATGGTTTCATTGTTCTTCAGTATTACACATGCCATCATTAAGTTTCAGAGTTAACAGACTGCTGCGCTGTTTGGGGTAGCTCGTCCTCTTAGACTGGGGAAAGGACAATTTTTCTATCTCGAAAATCAAGAGGTGTTGAGCCTTCTGGATGAGGAATCTCCATAAATGCTTTGGGATATTCTGGTGAAACTCCTTGGAGAAGGTGCAGTTCTGCTGCCTGAGTATAATTAGCACATTATAGCGAGTCATCTGAAATAAAGGGCTAGTGTAGCTCATTAATCATTTTCTGTTTGTGTGAGAGACTGGCTATTTTATTTTAATTTATTTATATATGTGTACATGCATATTTGTATATATATATAGAGAGAGAGTAATTTACAACATAGACGCTGTGCTGGTCATCCAAAGAGAAATACGTTTCCTCCTCAGTCCAGCGTGAAATGAGGATGACGCTGGATGTTTTCAGAACCTTTTGTGCATTTAACCATCAACTTTCCCACTGAAGAAAGAGGTTTTGTTTCTTCCATGTCTTCCTTGGGCTGTGCCATGGTGGGTCTTGTCTTGCTGGATGGACTCTGCATCATCGCTGTCTGCCTTTTACAATGTAAAGGTCCTCCAAAAGTGGCCAGGAATGGGGGTGGCGTCTCTCTAATGGACTTGAGATCTTTCCCCTTCAACTCTTGACCTCTTGTGTCCCTCAGGCACATAGCAGTCATGGTACAGGAGAAGAAAAACTTGTTTTCTCGTGTGGCAGGAGAACCTGTGGTGACACAACTAAACTTCTGCCTCTGCTATCTCTGCAGGACCAAATCCTGCAGTGCCTGTCGGCCTGGAGCGTTCTGTGCAAGTATTTCATAACACACAGCAATTTATCGAGGGCGTCTCCTCTTGTGGGCACCAGCACCAGCTCAGCTTTGTCTTCTTCTCCAGGGTCGTTGCGTCTACCACGCTGTGGGGTGTTGGTGGATGTCACCTGCATCTCTGAGGCGGCAGGACGGAAGGGGTTGTGGTGGGATGACGTGTCTGTGTCCCTGGAATGGGGAGTGGAGGTGAGCAGCTGTGTGGTGTGCTCCATCCCTTGGTGTCACATCATGTCCAGGTGACCTGAGGACACATGTGAGTGCCTACAAGCTTCTCATTTCTCGACAGCAATTTTAATTGGCTTTAGTGCAAAAAAAAAAAAAACACCAAACCACAACCCAACCAACCCTCCGTGTTCCTTTGGATCTGGGACTGATTTGTACAGCCTGTGCTGCCTAGGGAAGGGTTTGTCCCTGCACCAAAGCAAAAGCTACTTGGGGGCCACAACTGCTGCCACCTTCCCCAGCTGCCTGCAATGGGGAACCGCTAACAGCATTCGTAATTAATTCTGAAAAATGCTGTTGAAATAAAATCCTGGAGGAACTGTGTTGCTTGGCTGTGTTCACCAGGACCTCAGGAGAAGCTAGTTTTGAAAACCAGATTGTCACCATCCCTCTTGGTGCCGGTTGCATTGGGTGGTGGCTCCACAGGAGGCGAGCAGCTGGGTTTGCATGGGAAGGGTGGCATGGGAGGCTGTGACAGGACAGTGTGACATGCCAGAGCGGTCAGTGGGGAACAGACCAGGGGCAGAGATGGTACCTGGTCCCTCCCCAAGTTAGCATTGACCAAATCTTCTGTAAATAAGTAGGTAGGGCCTCAAGTGTTTCATATCGTTTGATTAAATCCCACAAGTCTGATCTTTACAAGCACGATGCTTTTAAGCTAGAACAGAAATGCATTGTAGATGTTTCATGGGTCTCGGCCGTCATGAGCGTTGAGCCTCTCGTTTGTGAAGCCTGAACTTTGCCAACCAGGACGGAACTGGTCATGGGTGCCGCAGGCTTGGGTGAGATTGGGGCCGGGGGGTGACTTTGCAAAGCTGGACTCAGCTATGGCCATGGCTGCAAACTGCTCCTTCTACTTTATGGTCCATGGAGACGTTGTTTTAGGGCCACCAGCTTCTGCAGGTGGCTTTAAGGGGTGTTCAGGTCTATGAAAACGTATCTGAGTGTTTTCTAATAGGAGATCTTTCAGGAATAGTTGTGCGATAAATGATAAATAATCAAGGCCAGACTGGACGGGGTTTTGAGCAACCTGATCTGGGTGAAGATGTCCCTACTCATCCCTCATCATCCTGTCCAGCCTGGCCTGGGATGTCTCCAGGGATGGTTCAGCCACCACCTCTCTGCCCAACCTGGGCCAGGCTCTCACCACCCTCAGGGCCAACAATTTATTCTTCATGTCCAACCTGAGTGCCCTCTCCTTTAGTTTAAAACCATCACCGCTTGTCCTTGTCCTATCAGTCTGTCCCCATCTTTCTCACAGGCCCCTTTTAAGTCCAAAAAGGTGCAGTAAGGTCTCCCCATCCTGGGTCTCAGGGCAAGAGTGGAAAAGCAAGCAGGAAGTGTTGCAGTTTTCAGCTGGGTTTACTAACAAAGAAATGGTTAATGTTTAAGGTGGTGTTTGCTTTGCGTGGTGAGAAGATTGCTCATTAATGTTTACAAATATTTGAAAGGTGAGTGTCAGGAGGATGGAGCCAGGCTCTTCTCGGTGACAGCCAGTGATAGGACAAGGGGTAATGGGTTCAAACTGAAACACAGGAGATTCCTCTTAAATTTGAGAAGAAACTTCTTCTCAGTGAGGGTAACAGAACACTGGAACAGGCTGCCCAGCGGGGTTGTGGAGTCTCCTTCTCTGCAGACATTCAAACCCGCCTGGACACCTTCCTGTGGAACCTCAGCTGGGTGTTCCTGCTCCATGGGGGGATTGCACTGGATGAGCTTTCCAGGGCCCTTCAACCCCTGACATTCTGTGATCCTGTGATTCTGTGAAGAGCTGGAGGTGGATGCCTGCACCCCCAGGAGCCGTATTCCCTTAAACCGGGATGTATCGGTGATCTGACAAAAGCCTTTTCCCAGCCAACGGTGGGCTTGGAGTCACCTTTGATGACGTTTTTCTCTGGCTTGGGAAGGCGGGCTGGCAGTCGTAAAACTCGCAACAATAATTTCTGCAGCTGGAGGCTTTACAGCAGGAGGTAGAAGCTCAGGGTGCTTTTGGAAATGACTTCTAGGAGAGGAAGTAAATTGAGTTTTCGGGAGCTGTGAGGTCTCATTATGGCTACAGATGCCCCTAGAGGAAGAGGAGGCCACAGATGTGGATGAAGAGGCTTAAAAGCTGCAGGGACCAGCTATGATGAGGTGCTGGATACCTTTCTCCCATGGGTTTTTTTTTCCCCTTGTTTTGGGACCAGCAGTTTCTCGCATCCCGCCAGCAGCTCTGAAATAAAACCTACACTTCTGGAAAGCTCTACTGGTGACCAGCGAGGTTTCCATCGCTTCCTGCATCCCTGCTTTGTCCATCCCTGTGCTGGCTTGGCAAAAAGCAGCTGTTTTTTTTTTTTTCCTGCCTATGAGGATGCTTGGAACTGCAACATCCTTCCCCCTCAGATGGTTTTAATGCAAAAATTCACCCCATGGTGCTGGTCGCTTTCCCTTCCTCATGGGTTTTGGGGTGGAACACACATCATCTTTCTTAGAATCAGCTCTGAGAAAGGATATTTACACAGCTTTTTATATATATATTTTTTTTTACGTATTTCCATTATATAAGGTGAAAGATTTATTTATTGACTGCAAATGGCCACTTCGAAGCTGCTTCTATAGATTTCTGTGCTTTTTTTTGTTTGTTTTTAATTAACAGAAATAAGGCTTATGCACTACTAGCTGTCAATTGCTATTTCTCCAGAAGCTTTTTTAACCAGGGATCTAATTTCAGCCAAATTTGACAGAGGAGTGCGGGTCTCAAAGATAAGAACTTATAGGCTATTGGAAGGAAAGTGGAAAAGGGAAATTCAGATTTCTTCTTGCCTGTAAGGAGAGGCAACAGTAATCATGAGCTTAAATATTATCTGTCTGGGTGCAAGCAGGTCAGTTAATTCAGAAGTGGCTTTAGTAGTTCATAAAATTTTGTCTAAGGAAATAACCCGAATTGCCTTGAATGTGGGGAAGGAGGAGCCGGATGTAGGGAAGATGCCTGGCAGGGTGTGATGGGATGATGTTACATGATCTTTAAGGTCCCTTCCGAGCCAAATTATTCAACTTTTTTACTGCTCCATTGTTGTCCCAGGACTTTGTGCTTCCACACGACCACCGAGCTTGCAATGAAAAGCTGATGACTGGTTTTTGTCCAGGTTCTGCTGTCTGTACCAATATTTTGCAGTTCCAAAGGGTTTTCCAACCTTGAGCTTGGCCACTTGGCAGACCCGCTAGGATGGATAATCGTGTATTAATTATACTGTTACTGCTCCTAATAGTGGCATTTATGTGTTGGTGCCAGTGTTGGGTTAATGGTTGGACTCCGTCTTGAAGGTCTCTTCCAACCAAAATGATTCTATCATTTCATGTGCTACCACCTAGAAGCTCACGTAGCGCGTTAGCACACCGGGGAATGGATAAAATCTAAAAATCTGTCCCCAGAAGCTTGGCCAGGCTCGCTGTGCTTTCCCACTGGACCTGAGGTCACAGCTGAAAGCGTCACCTGGAGGAAATGAGCCACCAGCACGGTGGCTTTTTGGCACCATGGATGGTCTGTGACCTTGCCCCGGAACTGCAGCTGCTTGTAAAGTGACGAGGGAACTCCTGTTCCCAAAGGAGCTGGGGGTAACACTCAGCCTCTTTCTGCTCTTGGCAGCTTTTCTTGTTACAACTGCAGCACGAGGCTGTTCTTCTATCCGTTCCCCTTCTGCTGTCACTATATGTGCTTTCAACTTTTTTTCTTTTTTTTTTTTTTTTTTTAAAACTGGGGATTCTCTTCCTTTTTTTGAATCATTTTCTTTACGCTCTTCTCTATTTTGGGTTCCGGGGGAGGAAGTGACTCAGCCTTTCCCCTGCCCTGGTTTGCACACTCGTCTCTTGCTGCCTTTGCCGAGGTTTTCCTTGAGCATCCCCAGTTACTCTTGCTTCATTCAGCCAGAGCCTGGCTGCCTCCTCGCCGCACATGTTGTTGGGGAAGAATGAACCATCAACAGGAGCTTTCCCTGTGCCAGGAGCGTTGTAACGCGGTGAGGAGGACACGCTGCCAGACCTGCAGCAGCTCCAGGTCTCCTGCTCTGCTCCCCGTCCCTGAGCATGGACATCTGCAGATGGGTCCAACCAAATGAAATTTTAGGGGCTAGCCTAGTCATACTGTAAAAAGATTGATTACATTTGCTGGCACAGACTCACCAGGGAGAGGAGAACAAGTTGACAGAAGGGAACGGAGCTGGGAGTGTGATGGGAGCGGCTGAGGGACCTGGGAGGTTCAACCTGGAGAAGAGGCTGAGGGGAGACCTTCTGATCTCTGAACTGCCTGAAAGGAGCTTGGAGCCATGGGGAGTCGGGCTCTGCTCCCAAGAAACAAGTACCAGGATGAGAGGAAATGGCCTCATGTTGTGCCAGGGGAGGTTGAGATTGGATCTTGGGAACAATTTCTTCCTGGAAAGGGCTGTGGGGCATTGGAACAGGCTGCCCAGGGCAGTGCTGGAGTCACCATCCCTGAAGGGGTTGAACAGTTGTGGAGATGAGGTTCTCAGGGACATGGGTTAGTGCCAGTGTAGATTAAATACTTGGACTCAATGATCTTAAAGGTCTTTTCCAAGCAAAATGAAGGATGATGAAGGACGCCATGCTCACCCGGGCACTGATGGGAGCTGTCTGCGTGGATGACGAATGGATGCTGACGCTTGCTCCGTGCAGGACTGCTGCCAGCTTGCCTTTCACGGCAGAGCTGAATTGTTTGCTAAATGCCGGGGCAGAGGCATCGCTTGCTCTCCCCGGGGCTTTCAGACGCTGCTGCTCAGCGAGGGAGTTGCTAAATCATCTGCCACTCTAAGCGATACCAGGCATTTGGCTGGCTATGTACTGTATTAAAAACAAGTGCATTACTTTCAGGTTAATTATTCTCTACTGGAAGCCAGCACAGCAGGCTGCAACCTCTGGTTCTTTTTAAAGGGGAGAAGGGAAAATAAAAAGAAGAAATTTCCAAGCCTCCCCCACCAAACCCTTCCTCTTCCCCTTCAAAACCCATAGGCTCAAACCCTGAAAACAATTTTGATCCACTCAGGAAATTCCAACGTGAGCCACTTAGTACATTGTTTTATACAGTTGTTGGAGGAGGAATGATCTTTGTCTCAAATTATTCTTCTCTCAAATTATTACTCTCACGAGTAATAACGAATGAAAAGCCTTGTCCTTGCAGCACCTACACTCAGGCCATATTAGCTGTCTTCTGAACGTCTCCGTCTATTGATTAAAGCATTAGGAGGAACATCAGTTTGGAATGAGTGCTTTTGATTAGCTAATTATTTTAACAAAAAGTGGTTAACTTTGATTCAAAGTACATGATAAACTGTGACTGCTTTTTTCTGGTGTGCTGGAGGAAGGTTGGAGAATGTAACCAAATGAGAACGTTGCTTGGGAAGCTGATGAGGAAGGGTTTGCCGGCTGAACGTGAGCGTCACACGTGAGGTCTTCTGCACGACCAAGGGACATGGGAAAATATTTGTATTTAAGGGGGGTGATGGTTTTTGGCTGGTGAACTCTAGTGACTGTGGGAACTTTATGGTTGCATGAAGCGTGTCCAGGACAGTTGAGTCTGTAGGATGTTCTTCTTGTGTGAAGACTGGGTTTGATATCCATCAGATGTCATCAGACACACGGTGTGGATTTTGGCGTTGTCCTATGCAAGGACATGTGCTGGACTTGATCCTTTTGCGTCTCTTCCAACTTGGGACGTTCTGTGAATTGGTGAAGAAATCTAGGGAGCTGATGTGAGTTGCAGTGACAAGTTGCAATATTGGGGAGGTTTCACAAAGAAGCAGCTTATAAAAAATTTTGGAGGGACCACAGAATCATGGAATGGTTGGGGTTGGAAGGGACCTCCGCAGATCATGTAGTCCAACCTCCCTGCTAAAGCATGTTCACCCAGAGCAGGTGAAGTATCTGCCTCCACTGTTCAGAAAAGCGAATGGCTTTTGGAAGGTGGGGGTTTGATTCAAGTCACCATCCAAATGGAGAACCTGAAGACCAAGCAATAGGTGACTGGTTTCTTCTGGATTGGAGTTTGGGCCCCAGTATTGGATGATCACATTGGAGGCAGATAATGGCTCTTGCATGGTGTAGATGGAGAGGAAAAGAGAAGGAGGGGTCATGGTGGTGAGCATGTCCTCCCCTTTGATCTCCCTTTCCTGTTTTTTGATCTGATGTCAGACATCTGGACATGAGCTTGGTCCAGCTTCTGCTCTTGGGACTCTTTCAAATCAGCCTGGACTTCCAGACCACATGCTGCTGGGAAAAAATTTTCTTCTAGTTTGGTTTAAGCTGAAGCTTAGACTTGGTGGCTTTGTCCTGGAAGTCTGAACTGAGGGCAAGTCTGCCTAGGCAAGATCCTGGAGTTTGTCTGGAGTGAAGTGAGCTCTGGAGATCCCCTGGTCCAGCCCTCTGCTCAGCTCAGCACCAGCTTCTCCATCAAACCTGGTTGCTCAGGGTCTCATCCAGCTGAATCTTGGTGTTCTTTACAAGGATGGAGACCACACACCCCTCGGTGTTGCTCACACCGGAGGAATTTTTTTCTTATATCCCATCAGAGTTTCCTGTGCCGCAGCTACCGATCCTCAGACCTTCAGGTGGTTTGCTGGAGAAGACTTCTGGTCTTGTCCATGCCCCTGGCATGTACCTGTTGGGTTTCTGAGCTCCTTAAGGACATCACCACTTTCCAGCCAGGCAGCAGCTTGTGTCTGCCCGTGTTCGCTGAGAAGGCTCAGCGCCAGCTGACCTAATTATTTTAATCTCACTCTTCCCTAGATAGCGCAGGTATCCTTGGCTCTCAGGAGGCTTCCCTGGTTTCTCCAAGCTGCTCTTTGATTTCTCGTCTGTCTTTCACTAATATTGTTCATTTGCTCAAGGCTGAATAAGCCCAAGTTTAAGGTTTGTAGCCAGATATAGTGCAATATTTATGAACTTCTTCTCCTGCTCTGATAGCCCTCCTGCTGGGTTTGGTGGCCCCAGTCTTTTTTGTTATCTCTTTTTTTTTTTTTTCTCCCTATCCCATTTTTTCTGTTGTTCCCTATCCCTTTCTATTTGGTTCCCTATCCCAATTTTTGTTGTTTCCTGTCCCATTTATTTCTTCCCTCTGCCAGACCCCCCTGCCCTCCCTGCCTTCCCTACCTGCTCCCTTTCTTTTCCATAAGGGGTTAATTTGGGTATAGATATAGACCAGTAACCTTTTAAAGGTGCTGAATTATTTTTTTTTTTCCCAGCAAGACAGGGATTTACAGCACGTTAACAGGATTTAACAGCTACTTCAGTGTAAATAAAGCCCAGGAGAGAAAATAAAAAAGCCTAACCCCAACCCAACAACAAAACTTTGGATGTTGGGGTGAGTTGCTCCATTCATAAACTTTTTTTTTTCCTGAAAATTGAGGTTGGGGCATTATCCCTGTGCTGTGTGAAAACCTTTGTGGTCCCTGTCGGGCAAAAAATAACCTGATATAACTTGGTGCCTCCTTAGCTTTGCTGCTAAGCTCCCTGGTTAAACCACCTGATAGGATCAGCAGAGGTTGGCAGCCCCACAGGGACATGGTGACAGAGGCTTTGAAAAACAACAAGTCAGCAGCATTATCCTCAAAACCTGTGGGTTTTTTAATTCCCTTGTCATGTACAAGATCCAGTTTGACCTGAAAGGGAGCAGGACAGGATGCATCCTCCAAGCATCAGTGAGGCTTTGTCTGTGCTGGGGTTTGCAGCCCTGGGTTTTATCTTGTGCGATTCCTGATAATCTCTGGAGAGTAAGTATTTTCTCCTGGGGCAGAAAATATTTCCCTCATCTTAAATATCTATCTATCTATCTATCTATCTATCTATCTATCTATCTATGAGAACTTTACTGAGCTTCCTATGAATTTCTAATAGATATGTGAATCACATCTTCTGTCCTGCTGCATCTTTTGGATTGGTACCCCAAATTATCCTTAGGTGTTCTGAATACTCCTGAATATCAACCCAAGGAACAAATAGTGGATGGTAACTGTATTTTTTTTTTATTTTTCATTTAATTAGCCTATAGCAAAATCATGGTAGTTGTGGGGGATGATGATTTTTAGCTGGGGTCAATGAGAATAGGTATTTTTTATAGAATCATAGAATCGTTTTGGTTGGAAGAGACCCTCAAGATCATCAAGTCCAACCATAACCTAAATCTAGGACTAAACCATGTCCGTAAAAATCTAATCTCTGCATCTTTTAAATCCCTTCAGGGATCGTGACTCTACCACTTCCCTGGGCAGCCTCTTTTATTTCATTGAAAAAGGAAACAAAATAATGTCAAGTCAAAGAGGCTTTGTTCAATCCAAAATGAAATCTGGTTTTAAGTATTTTATACCATAATGGAGAGCTGTGGAAATGTAGTGCACGTCACCATGAAATAGAAGTAAAAATCCTTTGTTTAAAAATACCAAACCCTAAAAAAAAAAAAAAAAAACAAAAACAAAAAACCAAGAAACCAACTTTTTCCAGCGCTTTCTTCCCAGTGTTTTGGCTGCAGTGACTTGACCAAAACTATTTCAAATTCACCAAGCCAAAGCCGGGTTGCTGGCAAAAAGTGATTTTTTAAAAATTATTATTCTTATTCTTTGGTGGGTTCAGCCTTTTGTTTCTGCAAAGGTGGATTCGGGTCCTCGAGTGCCTGATGTCCCTCATCAGAGGAGGGGGACACGTGGGGCTTGAGTGCCAGGTGTCACCTCTGGTTCCTGCTGCTGGAAGGCGTTGAGCCTCTTCTGGACATGGGGGAATGCTCACCAGCAATGGGGTCACCCTGTGGACCAGAGATCCTCAGCAACCACAAATGTTCTTCAAGGTCCATCCAGGAGAGAAAAGCCCTGAAAAAAGCTCTAGCAGGAGCAGGAAAAACCTGTCCCAGGCCTTGGTTCTTTGTGGTTGTGTTGGCATTCATTGCGTCTCCCTCTGAAGTCTCCAAGTGCTTGCAGTAACGCAGGGCTAAGCACATAGTTTGTTTTTTTTCATCACTCATATTGTGTAACTTATTCCAGAAGTGCCTTTTCAAGTCCCTTGTTCAGCTCAGCTACATAATTGGTGGGTCATAAAGATCTCTCAGATGCCCTCAGCTGACCTGGACAGGTCGCCAGGAGCTGGCAACCATGGGCTTCTACCCGCAAGGCCTCTTCATGTGAGATACTGGTGTGGTTACACGATTTCTTGATTAACCAAATTATCCCTTACCTCTTTTCCTGTCTTTTTTTCCCCGAAAACTAAATAGTTTGGGCTTTTAATTTGTGTCTCTGAGGTCAAAGGTATGTGAGTAGCTGGCGTCCTGCTATGATGTTTGTGCTGAAACTGCTGATGCTGCTCCCTTAGAGTCCTCCCCCTGTGTTCTCATTATGATTAACTTTGGGGCTGTTAATCTCCAGGGTCTAAGCAGAGGTTGGCCGGTGCAGGACAGGACATTCTCAGATGCTGACATGGCTTAGAATGGGCTCCTTTGGTCCCTGCAGCTGCTTTCAGTGGGGTTGTGACACGCTGGAGGTCATATTGGGAAGACCTTCATAATGAACATGAAGGACCCTTCAACAAAAGAACAAGAAAATTGCGTAAAACTCATTTGTGGATGTGTTTCTGGGATGTCCTCATGCCTGCAGGTCCTCCAGTCGCTGGGTGTTTGGTCCCAGGTGGGTTTTCCACTGCAAACGTGGTCTTGGAGTGGACACAGGTGTCCTGAAAGATGGATCTTTATTTGCAGGTGGTCCTGGGTCCTCCAGGCATCACCCAGCCCAGTAGGAACAGTGTTTCCTTTTGAATCAGGAGGCAAATTTAACAAAATAAGTATTTCCAGCCCTATCTCTTCCCAGGCTGTGTTTGTGGAGAAAAAGCTTCTCCTGGTGCTTTCTTGTCCTGTTTTTCCTGAGCTGCTGGATATTTCCTCAATGTAATCATCCCTCAGGCAGTCTGAAAGCTAAGCTCGAACTTCTGATGTTCATCAAAGACCTTCTAGATCCATGATGCCTTCCCTGCAGTAACACCTGGAAGCTCCAAGACCCCTTTCTTCCTCCTCATGCCAGGAATGCCAAGCGTTTAAGATAAGTCCTAACAAGACTTGTTGTGTTTTTCAAGAGTGGGAAGCGAGGCATGGTGGAGCAGCCAGCGATACATCCTGACCGCACGTGCATTGCTTTGGTCACTTGGGTCCATGACGTGTGGAACACTCGGACACAAAGAGCAGCTCAAGGACATACTGGGACCAACTTGAGGTTCTTGTTCCCTGTACCCCAGCAGCAATACTCAGCTCCTCAAGACATCCGAGACCTGGGGTTTGTGGAAGGGACTGATGTCAAGGACGCTGACAACAGGGCACGTGAGGACATGGGGTTGGTGGATTCTGTGGCTGAACATCAGCTGTTTTGATCTGGACCAGTTCATCTAGACTGTCATTGCTGCTGGTGGAGGTAAATAAGACACTCCCCAAGCTCTCTTGATCTTGTTTTCATCTCGAAATAGGTCAGGTATCGTGTCCTGGAAGGACCTGTTTCTCCGTTTGTTTTGTATTAATGAAAACCTCCCTGTCGTCCTTCTGCTTGCCAGGGCTCAGCCGACTGAAGCTGCTTCATTTACCTCTTATTAATCAAACCCTGCGATCTCCTGGGCGATAAATGTAGCTGCACAAATTCTTGCAGCATCTCTACCCTCCTGGGATTTGTCAGGCTGGTTTTCTTCCTGTCAGTGGCTTCTTATCACCCCTCACTTGCTATGATTTAGGGAGGAATAACCGAATAGGGAGTGAGGTTGCCCAAATAATATTTTTGGGGAGATGTACAGCTGCGTTTGCTGCCGCAGAGCATCCAGTGAGCAGAAGGATAGTCTGGGAGTGATTGCGAAAAAATGCACTTCAAACTTCAAAAAGGAATCTGGTGGCTGGCCCGTAACTCCTGAAAATTCCTGTCTGGGGAGGCACTTTGCTGGTTATTTGTGCGGCTGGTTCATGAAGGAAGGTTTTAGCTTGGTGAATTGGTTCAAGCTGTCTTGCGAGTTGCTGGAAGGAGCTAAAAGCTGGACATGTGTCCTGGTTTTGTTAAAAACCAAGTTTCTCTTTTAGTGAATTTGCCTGTCAGCTAAAGCCTTCATATTAGCTGCATTTTCCTGGAGAACCAGATACATGTTTTGGTAAACATAACAATGGAATGCGAGGTTATTGATAAGCATGAATGGACATATCATAAGAGGGGCAACGAGAAACTGGTGACCAAGGAACTGACCAACTGTGTATAACATTCCATTCACGTGAATACTTCATATAAAAGTGGGAGAACATGAGGACCTCGTTCCTTTTTGCCTTTCTTTTCCCTTTTGTTTATGACTGACATTAGGAGAGGACCTTGCTCGTCGTCCCTGTTATCTGAGGCCTAGTGAGAGACTGAATCCAGCTCCGGTTGGCTGCGGAGTCCAGTCCAGGACTTCGGGTGCCAGCTCTGCAGTTGCTGAGACTTTCAAGATTGTTTTTGTATATTTTGTATTATTTTCTCTATTCTTATTAGTAGCATTAGTAAAACATCTTTAATTTTTCCAACTCTCTTCTCTCTGTCCTTCTTTTCCTCCTGATTGCCTGTCCTGAGTGGGAAGGGGGGAGAGGGAGAGGCAAAAGGTAGAAGTGGGGTGGAGAGGAGGTTAACAATACATCTGCCAGGGTTTTATTGTCACCCCGCAATCAAAACCCTTGACAACATGGATTCAAGAGGAAAGTTAGAGTCATGGGCTTGGTCCATGGTGCTTCGGCAAAGCAAAATTGGGGAGGTTCTCATCCTCACTTGTCCAGAAAGGCCTTGAGGTGCTGGAGCGAGTGGAGAGAAGGGAACGGAGCTGGGGAAGGGGCTGGAGCACAAGTGTGATGGGAGCGGCTGAGGGACCTTGGGGGTTCAGCTGGAGAACAGGAGCTGAGGGGAGACAGGGACACAAAGAAACGGCCTCAAGTTGCGCCAGGGGAGGTTGAGGTTGGATGTGGGGAACAATTTGTTCCCCAAAGGGCTGTGGGGCATTGGAACAGGCTGCCCAGGGCAGTGCTGGAGTCACCATCCCTGGAGGGGTTGGAAATACACACAGATGAGGTTCTCAGGGACGTGGGGCAGTGCCAGGGGTGGGTTAATGGTTGGACTCAATGATCTTGAGGGTCCTTTCCCAAACAAATTAATTCTATAATTCTGTGTCCCTTCCCAGGGCAGCTACTGGGAGCCCAGTGCAAAACCTGGCTGGATATCGCGTTTTCTCTCTTAATTTCTTTGGAAAACCGTGTGGGAGAACATGCAGGAGGGCCTTATAGGTTGAAAAAATGGATTTAAAGTCTGCGAAGGCATCTTGCCAAACTGTGAGAGCTGTCTTAGAGGATTCCCTTTGCCCACCGCGGTCTCAGGGAGACAGTTTTAATTCAAATGGTCCCTCTGTTTGGCGTGAGAATCGCTTCTCCATAACGCAGTCCCTTTGCTGGCTGGGAACTGTGTCTGGACCACATCCAGTCCACAGAGCAGGAGCTGAGAAGGACACCTTGTCCATCCCCAGGTGAAGGGAAAGCTTTGATAACCAACTCAGTCCTGGGTCAAAAACCTGTCCTTAAATGTATGCGGGCTGGAGGCCTTGCTGGGGTGTGTATTGGGCTCCACCCTTTCTGAAGCAGAAGGTTCAAAAAGTACATAGGACATGGGGGTTGATGCTTTTTCTGTGTTTTTGCAAGTGGCTGCAGCTCTTACATGGGTATGTTTAAATCTGGAAGAACCCAGTTTCCGAAATTCTAGTTTTTTTCCGTTAGATTGTTAGATCTCATTGGTGGTGGTGCCGTGACTTCTGCTTTTATGGGAACTGGTAAGATCCATGACTGATGCTCCTGGGGTGTCCGTGATGTATAAAAAAAGCCAATCTGCTGCTTATTTTATAACTTGGTCATTTGAATGCGGTGGAGGAGCTCAGGTCCAGGATCCAAAGACAGGTTTTGGAAATTTTGCTTGTTTGTGGGTGTTGCTGAGTGGGGATATTTTAGTTTTTGTGGAGTGTTTTTTAGCACTGAAGGTAATTAAAGATTCAGCAAATCTCTGAATATACTTAATCTGTGCATGGAGTCTTTCGGATGAGTTTAACTAGCTCGGAGAGGGGCATGGTAAGTTATTTTCCCTTTCCACTGCAAAGTAGCAAGAGGTTTACGGGATGTTTTTTCTTTCCAGTTCCAGTTGAGCAGCTCACCTTGACAGAATTCAGAGATCATCAGTGAGTGAACCAGCCTTGGGTTGGAGGGAATTATCTCTCCTTGAAATCTGCTCCTTGCTTTGCTCATGTAACCAAGCCCAAAAACACCGGATTTGTGGCAGGGAAGGATTGTTCTGCTTGGTTTGAGCAACAGAAACCTAGGGATAATTTGCTTTTCTCCACTTCTGATGGTACAGGAAGTGGCTGACGCTGCAAAAAACATCTTGCTTCTTCATTCCCATTTCATTTTTTGAAGCCCTTGAACATGGGAGGCACCTGTGGCCCTCATGTCCCCAGCCTTTTTGCACAAAAGAGTTTTATTTTGAAAAAGGAGAAAAACTGTGATGAAGGGAAGCGATCGGTGGGGCTGGAGGCAAGATTTCATGATGTGAACCTCATGAGGTTCAGCAAAGCCAAGTGCACGGTCCTGCACCTGGGCTGGGGTGACCTCTGGTATCAGCACAGGCTGGGGTGAAGGAATGGAGAGCAGCCCCGAGGAGAAGGACTTGGAGGTGCTGGGGGATGAGAGATGGGACATGAGCCGGCAACGTGCGCTTGCAGCCCAGAAACCAATTGTGTCTTGGGCTGCGTCACCAGGAGCGTGGGCAGCAGGTCAGGAGGTGACTCTGCCCCTCTGCCCTGCTCTGGTGAGACCCCCCTGCAGTGCTGGTCCAGCTCTGGGTCCTCAGCACAGGACACACATGGACCTGCTGGAGAGGGGCCAGAGGAGCCCCAGGAATGATGCGAGGCTGGAACAGCTCTGCTGGGAGGACAGGCTGAGAGAGCTGGGGTGTTCAGCTGGAGAAGAGAAACTCCAGGGAGACCTTATTGCACCTTTGCAGACTTAAAAGGGGCTGATAAGAAAGAAAGAGACAGACTTTTGAGCAGGCCTGTTGTGATAGGACAAGGGGTGATGGTTTTAAATTAAAGGAGGGAGATTCAGGCTGGACATGAGGAAGAAATTGTTGTCCCTGAGGGTGGTGAGAGCCTGGCCCAGGTTGGGCAGAGAGGTGGTGGCTGAACCATCCCTGGAGACATCCCAGGCCAGGCTGGACGGGGCTCTGAGCAACCTGAGCTGGTGAAGATGTCCCTGCTCATGGCAGGGGTGGCACTGGGGGAGCTGGGAAGGTCCCTTCAACACAAACTGTTCTATGATTCTACGAAGAGAGGACCAGCTAGCTGCTCCTCACATAAAACTCTTTCCATCCATCCATCCGGAGTGGCAGCTCCAGTGTTTTGGCCGGCGGCCCAGCGCTGTCCTCTGAACTCTCCTAAAAGCCGGCGTACATGTGCAAAAATGCTCTTTGCCAGCAAACTACAGGCATGATTTAACAGGGATTAAGCACCCTGCGTGCCTGCCCCACTGCTGACCGGGTGATGCTGCTCTCACCGCATCCCTCCTGACCTGCAGGATGAATTACTTCAGCGGGTTGACATCTCAACTCAAAGTTTGTTGTGTCTTTTGGGATTACGGGGCTTTTCACAGCCCAAGTGCCCATTATATTGCCTGGGTGCCTGAAAAGAAAAGATTTCCTTTCTGAGAACTATTTTTCCCTTTGGTTATTTGCAAAAGACGGAATGCAGCGGCACGAGCTCGCGGTCGAAACGTGCGGTTGCAAAGCGTGTGGATCAGCTTGTTATTCTAATGCTTTTACTGAGGACGTGGGCTGTTGCTTCCATGGGATCAGGGCTCATCCCTTGGGATTGCGGTAAAGCTAGGCAAAATCCACATGTTTTTTTCTTTAGGATTGCTACCCACTGCGTGCATTGTACGGAGGCACCTGTGTTTGCGTGGTGTACGTGTGCAAGCTCTTCTGGCAGGAGAACATAATTAATTGTGTCTTTTAGCCAGCCTGCAGGTGTGATGCCGTGTGCTCTTGGAGGAGAAACTTTGCAGCTCCGAAGAGAAGATCGAGGAGCATGTGTGAAATTTGCATTTTTATTTATTTTTTGCTATTTCTTCACATATTTTTATTTGGCGACATTTCAGAAGGGTGAAAAATCATGACGATAAGATGTAACGTGGGCTCTCGTGCCGTTAGCTTTTAGTAGAAGCAGGGGAATGTGAGAATGGATTCTGCTGACTGAAGTCACAGTTTGTAGTATCAGCTGCTGTATAAATAGGTTATAAAACCTGTTCTTGATTCAGGGGTTGATGGTTGGAGGACTTTTTTGTGGTTGTTCTCAGGTTTTATTTCTAAAAATGCTGATGTATTTCCATGTATTGGATTTATATAAAAGATCAGGGGATGGGGAGTATGCCTACTGTTGTTCTGCAGCTGGAGTGATGCTCCTTTGCCCTGGCATCCTGTGGGACTGGTGTCCGACAGATAAGCCATAAACCCACCCCCACGCACCTCCTGAAGTTGAGACAATGGTTTTCTTAGTTGTATTCTCATTTTTCCTTTATTTTTCTTGGCAACATGCATCACACACCAAAGGTAACATCATCCCCCCCCAGCAAGGAAACCAATCTGTTGGGAAACTGCTACGTCCCCATGCATGGATTTGGCACACTGAAAGAATTTGTGTTTCTAAAGGTGGTTTTGTTGAAAAAGAAAAAAAACAAACCCACCTCCCAACTGCAAAAATATCCTTATAACAGTGAAGCAAGCTACGTAAAAAATTATTGTCTGACTGATAACGAGGGATTTCTGGCTTTCTGGTTATTCATCTGCCTTCCTTGCTGGGTAAATGTGTCAAGGCAGCTGGTTTGGGTCTGATTCTGTGGCCTTTTGCACTTGGTTGTCTCCTGACTCTCTCCTTGTTTTTCCTTCCCTCATTTATTTTTGTGTTTATTTTAATGGCTCTGTTTTGATGCAGAGTGGCGTTTGCCCGCTCTGTGGCATGTCAGCCTCGTGGATGGCACCGCGACGTGGCAGCTGTTGGGCTCCCGTCCTGTCACTTGGGCTTTTCTGCATCACCAGAAACCAGACCTGAGACTGGAAATGCGATGAAATGTATAAAATGCTCAGCCAACCGTGGATGCATCAGTATCTGAAAAGCCTGAGGCTAAATCCAGCAGCAGTCACTTTTCAAAGGTGTTTACATTTTAATCAGAAAAGGGTCAAACCCACAATATAATAATTTACGTTTCTGTGCTTGGCATTGTTTGTAATCTGGAAAAATACCAGTTATAGAGCAGCAAATCTAAACAGCAGACGTGGTGCATTGTCTGTGCTCACAGTAATACCTGGATGGGGGGAGTCGTGGATTGCTTTCATTTTTCTGTAGTTACTGCTCATACAGTTTTCTGGGTACAAAAGGTGGCCGCCGGCAATAAACTGCTCCTTTCATTCACTGCTTTAGAAAGACACATTGCTAATTACTTGTTGTTGGAAATGGGCTGGGCTGGGAGAGAGAAAATACTGCTGCTACAGTAGCTCATTAAAAGGAGATGCAGGGAAGCGACCACACTGATCGGCAGGAGTTCAAACCCCAGATGTAGACGGTCAAAGGTCCTTCTGCCTGTTCTGCTGCCAAAGTATCAGCCTGCAGACGGTTATTTGCGGAATTAAAACACGTGGAAGGTTTCACCTGACCTGGAGGTGCTGAGAAGCAGATAAGAAACAGGAGAGTTGTCTGTGTGGTCCAATCGTTCCTCACTTCTCAGGTGTGGGGCTGAAGGAACCTCCTTCTCCATGACTTTGGAAAGGTGATGATGGAGGGTTTGGCCAGGCTGCCCAGGGCGGCAGTGGAGTCAGCATCCCTGGACATGTCTAAAAGACATGGAGATTAGATTCTTAAGGCCATGGTTTAGTGCTGGAGTTGGGTTAATGGTTGAACTCGTTGATTTTGAGGGTCCATCCAACCAAAACGATTCTATGATTCTATGACCATGTTCTGTTCCTCTCTGCCCAGCCCCAGAAGGCACAAAGCAGAAGAAGGTGCCATCTCACTGGGATGTGATGTCCAACAGGTCTTCACCGATGGGAGTGGAGAGCAATGGGGTGGGTTTTGAAGGCTGGGCAAGAGATGTGAAAACTGATGATAGTTCCTCATGGGACCAGGCTGGAGCCTCTCCTTGAATCTCCTAGAGGTCTTTTCGGTTTGATTTTGCCATCATCCCATGCAGGCACAAATAAATAAATCTGTGGGCTGCTCAGGTGGTTCTCAATTTGTGTCCTGGGTGTCTCAGAGCAGAAGGGACTTGCTGGATCACAGCAGTATTTAAAATTTATCTATTATGAACTCCCCAGGGAGAATGAATATGACAGGGATGCTGGATGACCCACCACAGAAGGAGGTGACCTCATTCGTACGTGAAGAATTTGTGTCATGCCCGCCTTTTATAGGAAGCATCTCTTGTTCTTAGCAAAACACGGGATCGTAAATCCCGTATGGCGAGAAAAATGTTTACAAGGATCTGTCAGGGTAACTCTGGAGCTTGTCACAGCCTGTATTTCTGGGGAATAAATCTTCAGCAGAGAGAGGCTGCGCTGCGTTCCTCCTGCCCTACGTTGGAATTACAGAGGAATGCGTGGGAGGATTGGCATGGGAACTTTTTCAGCATTTATCCAGAGGATAAATAAGGAAGAGATGCGGGATTACCAACTGGGATGCCTTAAGTGAGTCGTTTAAACCCATATTTAAATGATGGAGGCCAAGTGGTTGGAAAGATTGGCTTGGGTGCTTGCCATTTATTGGAATTTTATGGCTGTTGGACCTTTCGATCACTGGATTTTGATATAGGTGCCTAAAATTGGAGAAGCCTGATGCTGAGTGCTGCATTTCTGCCTGAGCTCTGTATTTTAGAGATCTTTTCCAATCATCTTACCTAGGTGTTAGCATTGAGTGTTAGCTCCTGGCAGTGTATTTGTCGATTAAATCCACTTGCAACTTTTGATATTTGAGTGGTTCTCCTGTCTTTGACAGCCACAACCTTCAAAGAAACTTGTCGTGTGTAGGAGAGCATTTTCACCTTTCAGCATCCCTCCAATGGAAGTGAAAACATGGCAAAAGTGACCTCTTGATTTTGTTTCCTTTGCTGGTGCCCGAGCAGGTTGGACCTTGGGTGGGAGTGAGAAGTTGTGCAGTCGTTGGCTTAATGATAGGTTGGGACATTGGTTTGTCTTGCTGAGTTGGAGCAAGAATCATTTTAGGAAGATCACTTCGTGGACCAGCAGTCTTGCTGACAAGGTTGCCCTGTCAGCATATTTTGCACGAAAAACTCCCGTTCTTCACTTCAGGGAATGATATTTGTGTGAGGCTGGAGTCTCTGCCACCTTGGGATGGTTGTGGGTCCCACCCCAGCATGGCTGGGCTGCTCAGTCCAGGATTTGGAGAAGTTTTGTCTTGGAGTGATGAAGAGAAGACAGTTGGAGCATCTTCCCTGTGCGAAGGACATAGGGATGGGGTCCTCTCACCTGGACTTCAATGGAAATACTTTCCTATTCCTGCATATCTCTCTTCTCCTCATCATGAGCTCATATTTTCTTCCATCATTTTGGTTGCAAGTTCCCCTGTGCTGTTGCCTCCTACCCATCTTGCCCCAAATGGGTTCCTTCTCTGTTGCTGCTCTTCATGTGTCAGACTCACCGCTTGGTTCCACAAGTTCAACAAGTGTGGAGCATCTTTGGGAGAAGGTGAAGAAACAGAAATGTCATTAAAAATGCTTATTTTTACTGAATTTATTTGCTGATTAAAGTTAAACTGTATAATTGCCATAAACTGTATTATCCTACTAGAGCAAGAACCCCATTTATATCGCTCTTTAAAATAACAACTATTAATAATAATTATACATTACAGTAATGCTGATAATTATTAAGTTATAATAAGCACTTTGCACTTCTATTGGCTTTTTCTGCTACCAATTCTTTGTTTTATGGTCATAGTAATGAACATGGCATGGACTTCATTGGAAACGTTTGGAAGGTGATTTTCAGACCCCAGAGACTTACAGACTTCATGCTTTGATGAAACAGGAGGAAGAGGAGGGAACAGCAAAAAAAATATAGATTTGAGGTTGATCTCTATTAATTATCCTTAGGGAATGTGTCTGGGGTCTGGGAATCCTTGGTGGTAGATTCTGTGCCAACACAGATCCAAGGGTTGCCCATTCCTTGAAGAACCCTCAAGAACATGTGTTTGCTCAGTTTAGGAAGGCATTCAACAGCTTTGATGCTCAGTTTTGGGATTTTCTTGGAAAACCTCTTGTTTGTAGGTGTTTTGAGGGCAATATGAGATGGGAAACCTTCTCCGGGCATGAAGACACCACATGTGACACCAGGAGGAGCAGGAGACCGTCCAGCCCGTGCTGCCTTCCCATCAGAGAGTGTTAATTTTGTTAAAGGAGAGAAGGTTTATTATTAGTGTGGAGAGTAAACCTTTGGTCTGGATCTAGGTGCCTTCTTCCCTTCCCAAGATGGCTCCTGGTAAAGATGAAGGGCCATCATTTTTGCTCCAAAACCTGCTCCTCTTGATGGACCAGGCTGCTTGAACATGGAACCAGCTTGCAGGACCCAGCCAATGGACCTCTGTAAACCTGTGATGGTTGGTCAAGCACACACATCTCACACTTGGTAGAATTAGGTAGAGCTGAGGAATCAATGGGTAACAGCTCAGAATTTTGGCTTGAAAAAGCTTCTAGAGGACGTTGACCAAAACAACCCTCATCTGATCTTTGGGACATCTCTGGGCAGGATGGTGGAATTGGAGAAGGCATTTGTGTGATGATTGGAGACACTCATCTAAAATGGGTGGAACTCCTCAGAAATAAGTACAGAAAGTCGACTGAGAGAGCAGAGGAGGCTTTTTTTAAGTGATGGAGTGCTTGAACGTCATCTCATGGAACCCTAAAACCATTCAGGTTGGAGAAGTCTTCCAACCACTTGCCCAAAGCAGCGTCAGCATCAGGTTTGGACATCACCTTGCTGCTGTAGCGATCAGGCATGTGTGGTCCTAACTGTGAGCCCCAATATCAGAAGGGAACATGGTCAGAAAGGAGAATTCAAAGGACAAACTCAGAAAACCCAGAGCTGGTTGCTACCAGGAGATGCCCCAAAGTCAAGATGTTGCTGGTTGAACCTCTTGATGCCCTGGGTTAGGTGACAGTGACATATTGGCAGTGACCCCTGCACAGATGTGTTGTCCAGCCTCTGTGTCATTACATGATTCACACTGACAAAGCATATAAAGAAGATTACAGACCATGACTTGTTCATTTTTATCTTATTATGGGGGCTGGATGTCAACCAACTTGTTGTCCATGCTTGGACATCTGCTCTAGAGATCATTGTATCCAGTGATGATCCTGTCTCAGGTGGTAGCTCATCACCCTTAAAAATAGAGGTTTGCTTTCCTGTGGAGAGAGGTGAAGGTACTACAAGATGACTTGGGTTTAAAATTTCCTACTAGAGATCCATAAATATCTCGGATAGATGGTTTGTGGTAATTTGGTGGACCTGGTGACTTCTGACAAACCCGTTCCCTCTCAGTCCACTATCTGTCCTGTTGCTAATCCTCAGATGCTCCTTGGGTGAAGGGTGAGCACCCCAAAAATTGCCCTGGCCATGACTTCCTCTTAAAAAAAAGAGGGGGGGCAGAAAAGACTTCACATTTGTGTTGTTTGGCCCCAAGGGATGGAGGATGCTTGAGGTGCTTGATCCAGCTGTATCACTTGCCTCCTTCCTCCTTCCTCCAGGACTTATTGCAACCACCTATTCTCCCAACTCTTTCTTTAGCACTTTTTGTTTAGTAATTAGTGCTTTCCATTCGCTAATTGGCACTAATTAACGAAAAAGGGAGAAGCATGCCCTCCTCCAGGGCTCCATGCTCTCTAGGGCTCCTCTTTTTTATTTCTTCTCTGTATTTTTTTTCTCCTTTTTAATACGCCACATGATTTTTGTTCAGGAGCTAATGTGTGATATTGATCTAAATAATGAGCCTTTTTGACAGTCTGGGCACATTTGGGAATAAATCCTCGAGCAGATGAAATCCTGAGGCCAGAACTGCTCGTTCTTGGCAGTTTCCAAACGAAGCCACAATTGTTCAGAAGTGACAGATGAGAAATAGTTTGGGAGCTGGAAATTACACGAGCTGGGAACAGATTTTTTTGTTTCTTTTTTTCTCCTTCCCTTCGGAATTTGCTTGGTAATTTTATACTCGTCTCAAAACAGACTGTAAATACAATTTTCCTGGTGAAGGATGAAATCTTGGTGTCCTGCAACGTGGTGGGAGGTCTCGTGTCTTCTCCCACCCAGGTGCAGGGAAGGAGGAATATGAGTTTTACCGCAAAACACTGAATCCAAAGCTTAATTCATGCTCAAACACGTCCAGGTAAAGGAGCTGATGGTTTATTTTCTTTAAGGTGTGATTGACGCTCAACCATGGAGAAATAAGGAGGAGAACATCATAAAGCCTCTAAATCTGTAGAACTGTTCTGCAGAGAGAGAGGTTCTAAAAATAGATTTTCTGTTTCACCCCCATGTGCAGACCTCGCTGGGCCATTTACAGCTGCACCGTTAACTCATCATCATTTATTGCTGCCATCCTAGAGAAGATTTTCAACTCTCATCCACTTCCCCACACCCTTGTCCATCATCTCAAGCTTATCACTCTTTACCCAGCACATCTAATGCCTTGGGCTTTTTAAATTCAGCTTTTTTAATGTTATTTTCTTGTGCATGTGTCTGGAGGTTTTCAGTAGTTTGGTTTTTAACAAGGAAGATAAGCAAAATGTCTGGTGTTGTTGGAATATTACTGAAATGTGACTTTTTTTGTTTGTCCATGCATGGAAACTCTAAATGTGACCACCTAGGTTTAGTACTAGATGTATAGCAAAAACATCCCAGCTATGATAACCAACAGGCTTTGACTACTGGTATTTTACCCTCTTCATAATTTCTGGGAATTAATTTCTTGCCTTTGTTTTTAAATTTTACTTTTCAGGCCCCCTCTGTTCTCAGCGTCTCTCCTGAAGGGATGGAGAACTCGTCGGTGGCATCGGCCTCTTCGGAGGCGGGGAGCAGCCGCTCCCAGGAGATCGAGGAGCTGGAGCGTTTCATCGACAGCTACGTCCTGGAGTACCAGGTGCAGGGGCTGTTGACAGATAAAACGGAGGGGGACGGAGAGAGCGAGAAGACACAGTCCCACATCTCGCAGGTGGGCGAAGGGACCGGCACAGGGTGGGAAAAGGGCTGGGTTGGGGATGTGCATCCAGCCAAAACAGCCTTTTGAGTGTTGGGTTGTAAAGCAGGACATAATAAAAGGGCAAATTTGGGGCAGCGTGCTTGTTCAACCAGGCATGAGGTTGATGGAGGTCTCCTGACAACTGGTTTTTCTTTCTTTGTGGTCTTAAGGTGCATGCCCTGAAGCTTTTTGAATTCTCCTAGGTTCCTATTTATATAAGCACAAGTTGTATGAGGAGCAGCTGAGGGAACTGGGGCTGTTTATCCTGGAGAGAAGGAGGCTAAGGGGAGACCTTATCACTCTACGACTACCTAAAAGGAGGTTGTAGCATAGAGGGTGTTGGTCTCTTCCCCCAAGTAGCAAGTGACAGAGCAAGAGGAAACGGCGTCAAGTTGCGCCAGGGGAGGTTGAGGTTGGATGTGGGGAACAGGTTCTTCCCCAAAGAGCTGTGGGGCATTGGAACAGGCTGCCCAGGGCAGTGCTGGAGTCACCATCCCTGGAGGGGCTGAAAATACACAGAGTTGAGGTTCTCAGGGACATGGGGTAGTGCCAGTGTTGGGTTAGTGGCTGGACTCGATGATCTTGAGGGTCCCTTCCAACCAAAATGATTTGATGATTCTATACATGAAAGACATTTCATCTGTAAATAGAGTGTACCTCTCTCCATCTCAAGCAGCATGCTGCTTCTCTAGGGTGGAAAAATCCTGGAGGGAATGGGAAGAGCCACTGTGGGAAGGTGCTCAGTAGTGAGATGTGCTCCTATCTGTATGCACGGGGCTGTCCATGAAACAACCAAGACCAGAAGGTCAATAAAACCCCCAAGTACTCCCCAAAAGTGTGGTTTTTGTGGGCATTTTAATACATTTGATAAACTATTTGCCATGAAGGTTGTTCATGGTGTCAAGTGGTGCCAGGGGAGGTTGAGGTTGGATCTGGGGAACAGTTTCTTCCCCAAAGGGCTGTGGGGCATTGGAACAGGCTGCCCAGGGCAGTGCTGGAGTCACCATCCCTGGAGGGGTTGGAAATACACAGAGGTGAGGTTCTCAGGGACATGGGGCAGCGCCGGTCTTGGGCTAACGGTTTGACTCGATGATCTTGAGAGTCTCTTCCAACCAAAATGATTCTATGATTTTATTTGTGCTGTATTTCAGAGCATGTAAACAGCCAGCAAACAGAGAGATGGTTTTAGGGAGGCTGTGGTTTGGTGTTGTCATTAAGAATTATATGGTTCTAGTTAGATTTGTTCCTAAAAATTGACATTTTAGGTCCAACACAAGGAGAAATGTTGTTGTTGCTTGGAGGGCAATGGTTTGTCTTCTGGTGCCGTGGTGTGCTGAAGATGTGAACTGTCGAAGGGATAAGGAGCCCATGGTTCAGGGAACAGGGAGCTCTGATCTGTGCCCTTGGGCTTGTAAGCCTGCCATGATCTTCCATTTATGACAGAAGTGCTTTCCTACCCCTTGGCATTCCTGGTAGGATAAAATATTTAGGTTACAGCCTAGTTATGAGGGTGCAATAAGAATAATAAGTGTATTAATTGCTTACAAGTGAGGCCCTGCCTCCATAGGGCTTTGTTTTTACCTTTAAATTAGGAGGAGTGGTTGAGGTAGGAGGACAAGGTGCTCTCCTACTATTTCCAGAGGTCCCCTGCCCTGTGCACCTCAGTGTGGAAAAGCCAATGTCCCCAAATCCAGCAGAGTGGAGTTTGTGCTCCAACCTGATCCTCATGAAGCTCAACAAGGCCAAATCCAAGGTCCTGGGGTACCTGAGGAAGAATGACCAGCAAGTCAAGGGAGGTTGTTCCTCCTGCTCTGCTCTGCTCTGGTGAGGCCACACCTGGAGTTCTGTGTCCAGTTCTGGGCTCCCCAGTTTAAGAAGGACAAGGAATTACTGGAGAGAGTCGAGCAGAGGGGCTCAAAGATGCTGAGGGATCTGGAGCTGCGTTCTGATGAGGAGACACAGAGAGAGCTGGGGCTGTTGAGCTTGAGAAGCTGAGAGGGATCTTACCAATGTGATAAATATCTCCAGGACGGGTGTAAAAAGGATGGACCAGACTCTGTTCAGTGGTGCCCAACGACAGCTGAGGGGCAACAGGCACAGGCTGAAGCGCAAGAGGTTCCATCTGAACATGAGGAGAAACTTCTTTCCTTTGAGGTGCCAGAGCCTGGCCCAGGCTGCCCAGAGAGGTTGTGGAGTCTCCTTCTCTGGAGACATTCAAACCCACCTGGACACGATCCTGTGTGATCTGCTCTGGTGACCCTGCTTGAGCAGGTGGGTTGGACTGGGGGATCTGCAGAGGTCCCTTCAACTCCAACCAGCCTGGGATTCTGTGTTTCCTGCTCCTGGATTGGGGCAGCCCCCAGTATCGTTACAGACTGGGGGATGGATGAGTTCAGAGCAGCCTTGGAAAAAAAGGCTTGGGAACACTGGTGGGTGACAAAGTGGGCAGACATGGACCTGTTAGTCCAGAGGAGCCACAGAAATGATCCGAGGCTGGAACAGCTCTGCTGGGAGGACAGGCTGAGAGAGTTGGGGTGTTCAGCTGGAGAACAGAAGCTCCGGGGAGACCTTAGTGCACCTTTCCGGACTTTAAAGGGGCCTGTGAGAAAGATAGGGACAGACTTTTGAGCAGGGCCTGTTGTGATAGGACAAGGGGTGATGGTTTTAAACTAAAGGAGGGAGACTCAGGCTGGACATGAGGAAGAAATTGTTGTCCCTGAGGGTGGTGAGAGCCTGGCCCAGGTTGGGCAGAGAGGTGGTGGCTGAACCATCCCTGGAGACATCCCAGGCCAGGCTGGACGGGGCTCTGAGCAACCTGAGCTGGTGAAGATGTCCCTGCAATAGAAATGCTATTGAAATAGAAATAAATTAATGGTCAGAGTTTTGCAACCTCTTGCAGCCTGTCCACACCTCTGCCCATCTTTGGGACAAAATCTGCCAGTTCTCATGGTAGACTGTGTACAATTTTTGCCTTAAGGTCCTTGATTGCAACAACCAAATCCACCTTCCACTTGTGGAAATGGTATTTTATCTTTCCTGGCTGGCCAACCCTGAAAAAAAAGGAGCTGCTGGGTTTTTTATGTCAATTTTGGGGATGCTACCTCTAAAGATGGTTAGGTTGTATTTTAAAAGAAAAAGGAATAATAATGAAAGATCTGAACATTGAAACGTCTTAGAGGCATCTCAAGATAAGCAGCTAAATGTACTTTTACCACAGATCATAGGTGTCAAAGTTTAATTAGGATTTCTATGTGAAACTCTAACAAAATGCACTGTTTTAGATTTTTAGGGCTGTATATGGGACAAAAGGTGAGGATGGGCTTTTAGGTAGGTCACCCACTTTTATCGAGCCATGTCTTAAAGGATGTGTTCAGAAGAAATTATCTGTTGTCTCCCACAGATATTAATTGTCCCACCTCGTTCTTCAGATTTATAGAAGGAATAGTGAGGAACTTTTATTTCTCATTTTCTCTTCCCGATCACTTCCCATCAAAGCCATAAACACACACATGCTGTGCAGCTCGCTGAAGTAACCCTGATGGAAATGAGCCCGATCAAAGGTGGAATGTTCCCTTTTAATGAGAAATGAAGGAAAAAGGATGAGTTTATGGTCAAGGCACTAGGCTGAGACCAAGAAAATTGGTTTTAACCCTGAGGTTCTCCTGGAAACATATTCTTTAACTTTGGCCAAGTTACTTTGTTTCCTTGTGGCTGTAATAATGTTTTTGGTGTTTTTTTTACCTGAATCCATCATCAGGCTAGAAAATCCCAAAGTGCAGGTCTTCCCATGGTGGGGGTGTCTCCAGCCTTGCTCCACCAGAAAAAAAAAAGAGGGAAATTACAATTTTCTTTGGCTCTGGCTGTAAGAACAGGTAAGATTTGCCTTGGGAGACCTTTCCAAACACGTGGTCTGCACTCAAAATTGTTAAAGGAGACATGCAAAGTTCTAGCAGAAGGTTTTCAAGCATGGTAGAACCATAAGCTTGTCCAGCTAGGTCAGCAGAGGTGGCAGAAGAACAATGGACAGGTCATTAAAGAGTTAATTAAAGGTGAGGCTGAGGTTTCCCATCTGTTTGAGCTACATAGAGATGGTGAACAGTTCTAGTGGTGGCTCTTCCTCTTATTTTGTAGCCTCATCCTTCCAAGAAGTTCTCAGGTAGTTGTTGTTTGTATGGAATTGGCTTTTCATTCTCTCAAAACATCAGTCTTGGTGGTGGAATCCAAATGGTGGATTGGGTTGCTCCATGGAGCAACCGAACACTTCAGGGTGAAAAACCTCAGTAGTGGGGCTGGTGGCCAAGGTTCAGGTTCAACTTTGTTGCAGGGGTGACAAAATGACTTTAGGATTAAGCAGCATCTTTCACATCTGTCTAGGGAAAATTGCTTTTTCCTATTTTTCTGTTTTTTTCCCCAGTATGATGTAGCACTTCATTTCTTTGATGGGGGAAAATAACCCAACAAATGACTCCAAATGGAATTATTTTCTGGAAACACCTTGCTGTCAAACATTGGCGGAAGCTGACCGAAGCAGCTTGTGATCCCCCAAGTCTGGGAAGTCCCCTGATGTCCTTCAGCATGGGGTGACAGCAGGGCTACCCTCAGGCTGCACATCACAGCTGTGGCAATGGACAAACCTATAGCTTTGAGCTCTTTTATATGTTTTCTTTAAAATAAAAACAGTTTTTTTGGCAGCTCAGGACTCCTGTCTGTCCCTGAAGTGAACAGAGGTGGGAAAAGCAGAAAATTCCCCACTTTTCCTGAAAAACTCCATGGAAAAGAATAATCAATTTGAGCTGCCGTGGTGCCCACCATGCGCCTGAGATACCCAACACCCTTGGAGTCTGTAAGGAAGTAGTGGAGACGTTTTTATTGCAAAGCGTCATTTCAGCTGCCTTCCCGAAATTATTCCCCCTGCTCACCATCAGCGAGCGGAACATTTCCGAGCCGAAGCCTTTGAGATCGTCACTAAAAGGGGGTGACCTGCATGCGTGTGCTGATGCTGGCGCCCAGACCATGTTTTCTGTGCGCTGTGGACTGACGCAGCAGTTTTCTCTGGCTCGGTTGTTATTCTAAACAGTCCTTTTTTTTTATCCCTTTTGCAGTGGACGGCGGATTGTAGCGAGCAACTTGATGGCAGCTGTTCCCCGTCCCGAGGGAAGGGCTCGTCGTCTCACGAACACAATCAGGTAAGGATTGTTTTATAGCTCTTTCTCACCTAAAACTTTGCCTTTATTCTTGTGTGCCCTCAGTTTTCCCTTTCCCTCTCCCACCGAAACCATGGGAGATGGACAACATCCCGATGTGCGGGTGGATGCTCTGACCAGGAGTCTGTTGCTCTGCAATAAAGGGGAAATAAATATGGTGTGTCCTGTTTATTCCTGAAGAGCTTCTTATTGCTGCCTCTGTGAGGAACATCTTTGGAGCATCAAGACTGTCTTGGAAGTATGATGTATAGATGAGGTGGGGGATCCAGGACAAGGGGAGAGGGCCTCAAGTGGCGCCAGGGGAGGTTGAGGTTGGATCTTGGGAACAATTTCTTCCCCAAAGGGCTGTGGGGCATTGGAACAGGCTGCCCAGGGCAGTGCTGGAGTCACCATCCCTGGAGGGGCTGAACAGACACAGAGATGCGGTTCTCAGGACATGGGGCAGTGCCAGGGGTGGGGGAACAGTTGGACTTGATGATCTTGAACATATTTTCCAACCAAAATGATTCTGTGGTCTTAGGTAGCTGTGCTTCTTGGTTATGTGCTGCAGCATGAGGATGGTATTTGAGGGAAGAAGATTAAATGGGTGAAAGGGTGAACTGTGAGAAGAAGCCACATTGCACGTGCTGAGAGCCCGTGTTGGGTTTGCAATGACAAAAACCAGGTGTGAGTTCATTTTGGTGATTGTATGTAGTGTGAACATCAGTGAAGAGTGGTTGGAATCTCTGGAGGTGACTGTCTCTCGTCTGTGCGAGCACTGACGTGGGAGAAGGTTGGCAAGGGTGAAGGCATGGGTTGGACTGTTGTCACCTGGTCGAGGAGCTACTGTGCCACCATGAGACCATCAGCCCTGTAACAGCAACGTTGTCCCAAAGAGATAGGAGACCAAACCGGCTGCAGGAAAGGGTGTAAAGTGGCATTTACAGTTGCTATGGCTGATGGGCGTCCCACCTGGAGAAGAAGCTTCAGGCTGATGGTTTTGGCGCTCTTACCCTGCTTGATGTCCTCCAGGCTTCAGTCCCACATGTGGGATCTATGAGAAGAAGCCTGAGAGCCCCTTGCAGGGTGATACAAGAATCCGTGCCAGTCTGAGTGGTGTGTGTTGCAGCTCCCACCTCCCATTTTGGACACAGCTTTGTGCTGGGAGCTGCTGGGCTGTGGGATGGGGGCTCACATGTCCACTTCCACCATGTGCCTGTTCGTGCAGGCCCAGGGCAGTGACTGTCCCCTGGTTCTGGGCACTGCTGAGGCCAAACTTCAATTCATGGAGTCAGTTTTGGGCCCCTCACGCCAAGAAAGGCCTTGAGGTGCTGGAGCGAGTTGAGAGAAGGGAACGGAGCTGGGGAAGGGGCTGGAGCACAAGTGTGATGGGAGCGGCTGAGGGACCTGGGGGGTTCAGCTGGAGAACAGGAGCTGAGGGGAGACAGGGACACAAAGAAACGGCCTCAAGTTGCGCCAGGGGAGGCTGAGGTTGGATGTGGGGAACAATTTGTTCCCCAAAGGGCTGTGGGGCATTGGAACAGGCTGCCCAGGGCAGTGCTGGAGTCACCATCCCTGGAGGGGTTGAACAGACACAGAGATGAGGTTCTCAGGGACATGGAGCAGTGCCAGGAGTGGGTTAACGATTGGACTCCATGATCCTGAGATCTTTTCCAGCCAAAGTGATACTGTGATTCTATGCAAAGGTACTGGAAGCATCTGTGCAAACAACTGCGCACAATAAAGACAGGATCTTGTTGTGTAGCAAGGTTCATGCTGTGCAGAGATGCTGCTTTGGATGAGCTTCTGAAGGTGCCAGATGGGTTTGGGAATTTAATTTCTTCTAGTTTTGATCTGCTCTGAAATACTCGGTGGCAAAACCCCAACTGGGCTCTTTCCCACCATCCCAGCCGCCTGCTTGAAATTCATCTGGGTCGCTGGTCGTTACCATCGAGCCTCGTTGGCTGGCTCGGCGTGTTTGCAGGACCTTCCCTCGGGGAGAAAGTCCCTGGTTCTTCACCCAGGGGCTCAGCGGACGGGCCCATCTCTGGTGGGTATCACAGGAGGATGCAGAAATCGCCTACAAGTGATCCTTTCCTGGCTCAAATCAGTGCAGCCCGGACAGCTTCCACCTACCCTGTGCCGTGCTCTCTTTTGTTTCAACTTCTGGGGTTTTTATATTTAATTTTTATTTTTATTTTTTTCTCTTTTCTCTTTTTTCTTTTTATCTTTTTATCTTTCTTCTCTCTTCCTCTTCTCTCTTCCTCTTCTCTCTTCCTCTTCTCTCTTCCTCTTCTCTCTTCCTCTTCTCTCTTCCTCTTCTCTCTTCCTCTTCTCTCTTCCTCTTCTCTCTTCCTCTTCTCTCTTCCTCTTCTCTCTTCCTCTTCTCTCTTCCTCTTCTCTCTTCCTCTTCTCTCTTCCTCTTCTCTCTTCCTCTTCTCTCTTCCTCTTCTCTCTTCCTCTTCTCTCTTCCTCTTCTCTCTTCCTCTTCTCTCTTCCTCTTCTCTCTTCCTCTTCTCTCTTCCTCTTCTCTATTTCTTCTTCTCTCTTCCTCTTCTCTATTTCTTCTTCTTCTTTTTGTTTTACTTTTACTTTTATTTTTATTTATTATTTATTTTTTATTTTCTATTTTTTTATTTTCTATTTTATTTTTACTGGTTTGTTTTTATGTCTTAAAATTTTTATTAATTCTAAAATTTTTTATTCCTTTTTTTTCGTTCCTGCACATCAAACCCATTTGATCTCCTCCAGCACAGCGCTTGTTTTCTCTACACAAACACTCACCAATGCCCATTCTCTTTTCTCTGCATTTGTGCTCTCCCAGCCTGCAGCAGAGCTCAGAATTCTCTCTCTCCATGTTGGGCTTCCTTTAACAGTGAGTAACAAATTTTCCTTGGCACCAAAGCGGAGCTGCAAGCTATTGTTCTTCTGTCTTGGCAAGCATTTCTCTTTCCGTCACTGATGTACGAGTGAAACGCCGCTGGTGAGAAATAGCTTCAGTTTATTACCATTTCTGGGTATTGGTTTTTCACTAGTAGCTTTAAAAATTAAAAGAAAAAAACACTTACAAGGTGTTTGTCTTGAACATAAATTATAAATCATTCTTCAAAACTGCTAAGGAGAAAACTGACTAATTATTTCCGAAGGGATGTTAAGGCATTTTTTTGGTTGCAATTTTTAATGGATTTTGAAGGGTTTGGTTGGAAAATCGAATTCCTCTTTTTCCCATTTTATTTCTAGCTGAGATTTCCGCCTTGCCGGTTGTGCGATGCACACCGGTCTCAGTTGAAAAATACTCGGATGTGAGATTTCTACTGGCGTCAGCCACTGTGAGAATGTGAGTTATGTATCGATAACCCTGACATGCCTCCCGCAGTTCTAACCTGACAATCAGAAAAATGGAAATCCAGGTTAGTCCTGCAAATATATTCAGTGTCTGGTTCCTTTTCTGTGAAAGCAGAGTAGTCCAGGGCCACATTTTCAAAAATAATTGGTTTCCTAAAGGTTATAGAGAACGCGAGTGAAGCTGAAAATCCCTCTCCGCATCCCTAAGTACCCGATGCCTCTGAAATTCTTCTCTTTAGGATCCAGTGAGGTTAAAGCAAGTAAAAGAAATATTTTAATTTTTCTCTGTGTATCTGTATAGACATTTATATGTAGTATGTGTGTATGTAAACATCCATGGGATGTTCTATAAGCATGGGGATGAGAACAATTCTGGATAATGTGCAACTGAAGGGTAATAATAAGGTGTCTTGATGCAACCTGCAGTCCAGGATATTCCTAAATTGCTGTTTTTCCAATTTTGTTGGCTTTTTCTGGGAAAGACCCCCCTCCTCATTCTTATACTCCTTGGTGAGATATCCACTATTAGCAGATGTGGGAAATAAATGGGGGTCATTGCCTTTAGGTTGACACTTGTGCATCCCGTACAAAGCAGCAGCTTAAAAATGGAGAAAATTCCCCCTTTTGCTCTGCTCTTTCCAGTTCTCCGGGCAGGTGGGTGTGAGAAGACACTTTGGTCATAGAAGATCCCATAACGTGTATTTTGTGTGCTCCTGGTGTGCTGAGAAAATCCCTGTTTCATAATTATATCTGGCTCATTTATAATTCTCTTTGTTTCCTACTGTGAATGCTGAGTTTGCTCCGTGCTCCACTAAACCCTGTGGCATTTCAGCGACACCCCCAGAAGGTCTTTTAGCACCACATGAACCTCAGGGGTAGAGAACACTCCTTCGATATCCATGAGATACTCTCATATTGCCTCTGTAAATGAGGAAAGTTTAGATAATAGAATGATTTTAAATCTTCTTCTGTTTGGATTTTTAAAAAAAAAAAAAACCACCCGGTGGGAAGATTTTACATAATACTGTATTTGCATTCCCCTTGTGAGGCTGTTGCAAGTAGGAAGCTCTTTGATATATTTCTGAGAGCGATTCATTAAGTAAAAGACTTTTGGTATGGTATTTATTTAGGGAGCTGTGGGAGCCCTTGGTGCATGAAGAAAAAAAAACAAAGGAAGACAAAAACCGGAGCGGTTCTGCGGGTTTGTCTCATTTCTTCAGGTGGTGGGAGAGAGAGCTGAAAACTCTTTCTTCCCGACCAAGTCCGTCCCTTCCATTGTGGTGGCTGTCACCCATTGTCACCAAGCAGAAGACTGCACTGTTAGTCGACAGCAGCTGAACATGAGCCAGAGTGTGCCCAGGTGGCCCAGAGGCCACCAGCATCCTGGCTGGGACCAGCACTGGTGTGGCCAGCAGGCCCAGGACACTGACCATCCCTGTGCTGGGACCTGGGGAGGCCAAACCGCCAATCCTGGGGGCAGTTTTGGGCCCCTCACGCCAAGAAAGGCCTTGAGGTGCTGGAGCGAGTTGAGAGAAGGGAACAGAGCTGGGGAAGGGGCTGGAGCACAAGTGTGATGGGAGCGGCTGAGGGACCTGGGGGGTTCAGCTGGAGAACAGGAGCTGAGGGGACCCAGGGACACAAAGAAACGGCCTCAGGTTGCGCCAGGGGAGGTTGAGGTTGGATCTGGGGAACAATTTCTTCCCCAAAGGGCTGTGGGGCATTGGAACAGGCTGCCCAGGGCAGTGCTGGAGTCACCAGTGCTGGAGAGGTTGAACAGATGTGGAGATGAGGTTCTCAGGGACATGGGACAGTGCTAGGGGTGGGTTATGGTTGGACTCAATGATCTTGAGGGTCTCTTCCAACCAAAATGATTCTATGATTCTAAATGGGACTGCACCTTATTTTACTGCTGATTTGCATGTGTCTCCATGTCCCACCAGGTGCAGAAGGAAATTGTTGCATGGTTGGGGGACCTCAGAGGCTTCTCTGGTTGATGGTTCTTGTTGCCGTCCTGCTGAGCAGAGAAGGACCTGGGAGTTCTGTGGGTAACAGGGTGACCATGAGCCACAAATGTGCCGTTGTGGCCAAGAAGGTCAATGGTCCCTGGGGTGCATTAGGAGAAGTGTGACCAACAGGTGGAGGGAGGTTGTTCCTCCCCCTCTGCTCTGCCCTGGTGAGGCCACATCTGCAGTTCTGTGTCCAGTTCTGGGCTCCCCAGTTCAAGAAGGACAAGGAATTACTGGAGGGAGTGCAACGGTGGGCTCCGAAGATGGTAAGGGATCTGCTTGCCAGCTTAAATCCACTGCCATCAGCAGGCAGCATGTAATACCTCAAATCCTTCACTAACCAGGTCAACAATAGGGAGTGGGTGGGTGATGCTTGCGAAGAGGGTGGCAGGATCTCCCCACCAAAGATGTAAGTGATTTCCCCATGTCTGGTTTTAGATGCCCATCCTTGGGTCCAATCTGAAACATGGTCATTTTCATTGAATCATAGAATCATTTTGCTTGCAAAAGACCATTAAGATCATCAAGTCCAACCATAAACCCAACGTGGCCAGGTCCACCTCTAGACTGTGTCCCTAAGAACCTCATCTACGTGCCTTTTAAACATCTCCAGGGTTGGTGACTCCACCACTTTTCTTGCTCAGCAAAATGTGAAGGATGATCCTGGGGGCAATTTGATGTTCTTCATCTCAGCAGCCTGCTTGTGCCATAGCCCAGGGCCAGCCTGTACACTGAATTTGGTTGAGGTTGGCCACCACAATAAAGACGTGTTGGGACGAGCGGGTGCCGACAGATGCTGCAGTCGCCTTTGTCTCATTTTCGAAATAAAAGAAGAAAGTGAAGAACAGAGGCTTACTTTGAGGCCTTGCCAATGAATACAGGTTGGTGTAGGCGTGCCTGATGGAGGACGAAATTAAATCTTTTCAAGTGGGGTGACCTGCCCATGATCAAAGAGCAGATCGGAGAAAACCAGTCACTTAATGGTTTTGTGGCTGTGACTGCTGGGTGTCACCCCCTCCTGTTCAGTTACGGTCAGAGAGGCCTGAGGAAGAAATCAAGTCCTTTAGGTAATACATAGGTTTAACTTTTTCTGGGACTTCTGTTTGGGATACATCTCATGAAGAACCACCACACCTTGTGAAGCAGACGCCAGCTTTGATGTCTGAAGATCTGAGAGTGACATGCTTCACTGTTTTGCTGCCTGATTTAGGAGAACTGTTGCTGCTCACAGAGGGTGGAGGAAGGTGTCTTCGAGGCCTGGTGTCACTACTGACTCATGTAGGAGGACATCTCATCACCCTCAGTTTCCATTTGTGTGGAGTGGACAAGGAGATGCTGGTCTCCCACGCTCTGGTTTTGTGAAACCTGCAGTAGCCAAATTACCTTTGAGGTCTCTGTCCTTTTTTCTTCCAGATTTGGTTGAATGGGTAAACATGTGCTGAAGCTCTTGGCAGAAGAGAGATGATGTGAACCATTCCAGGGCAGTGGTGGAGTCACCATCCCTGGAGGTGTTTAAAAGATGTATAGATCAGGATCTCAGTGACATGGTTTAGTGCTAGATTTAGATTATGGTTGGACTCGATGACCTTAATGGTCCCCTACAACCAAAATGATTCTGATTTCCTCCAAGGCTTGGTCAGGGGATCACTGCTGGGTTTCTGTGGCACGTCTGAAGTTCTCGATGCCATTCTGGGTGCTGTTGATGCTCCTTCTCATCCCCATCCATGTGCATAAATGAGATATCTAACACATCCTTGGCTAACATGTCTCTTCTGAGGTTGTCCGAAGGGAACACAACCACAAAGGCTGGACCTTTTCGTATGGAGTCCAGAAGATCTTGCAGGCTTAATCTTCTGTACTTCCAAGCCCATCAAGTCCTTTGGTGCTGTATTGTCACACAGATATGGGTCAGACCTTCTCCTGGTGGGACAAGAGCTCCAATCATAGAATCATAGAATAGTTTGGGCTAGAAGGGACCTTCGAAGCTCATCTAGTTCAGCCCCCTGGATGAGAAGGGACATTTTCACCCAGCTCAGGTTGCTCAGAGCCCCATTCGGTGTCTCTTCTGCTGTTCCTTTACCAAAGCAGTGAGGAGATACCATCCCAGATTGGAGAGGTTTGGGGAAGGTGGACATGGACCTGGGGAGGGAAGGAACAGAGCCAAAGTTGTTGGTTTTTTTCTGCATGATGTTTTTATAAGGGTAAGCTTTCTGTTTTTCATAGAGCTTTATGAAATACATTGAGAAGAAAAGCTGGAATTATGCCCCTAGGAAAATGTTTAAAATATTTTTTATTTTTTTTTGTACTTTGAAATCATTAAAGTAATTGGTTTTGTAGAAATCGTTTCATAGAAAATATGGAGTGGTTGTTCTAGAATAGACTGAGTAGAGCAGGAAGATTTTGCATCAAATACTTGGAGTCCAGTGTCAACATTCTGCATAACTAGAAGATTTAGCTGCAGCCTGAAGTGGGTGTGTGAAAACCTCCTCTGCTGCAGAAAAACCTCAAAAAGGACTTTTTACCTGGTAGCTGTCTTCTCTTCTGACCAGGATTAAGACTCAGATGTGGGGAGTCATTTGAAGGACAGTCCAGGGAGCTTCTTGTAAATGCTGTGGCGGGACAATTGTTAATGTTGGGGGATATCTCAAAGGCTTTTGTGTCCTGAGAAACCCTCTAGATTTCTGTTGAATTTCCTTTTCTTCTGCCTATGAACACTGTACATTGAATATTGAGATTTGGTTTTTTGCTACAATTGAATGTGAATGCCATCAAGAATCCACTGATGTCTTCATACCACTTAAGACATACGGTATCACCACGGTTGGTCTACACCTCTACCAACTTCATCCATACTTACCATCACCGAGAGCAACCATGTAGGTGATCACTGTGTTTCCATTTATTACCTGTGCGTCAGGGAAAGCAATTTCCTTTTTCCACAAATCATCTTTTTCAAACTCACACTGAAGCAGCAGAATGTATTCGCTCCTGAGCTGGTGAAGGGAGAAGGATTAATTATTTCACGCTGCAGAGAGCTGGTAGCCACGAAGGTGGAAATTGCAGTGTAAGTGAAACGGATTATTATTGCTAATTAAAATGCAAATGTGTGATATGACAGCGAGTTTCCTAGTGTTAATGTGCACAAGCCTCGCTCTTCCCAAGAGGGTGAAGAGCTTGGCCGGGACGATTGGCGTGGATGAGAGGAGCTGCTAGGAATCGGTCTTTGGAGGGGGTGACATTTCCATCCCAGCCGCGAAGGTCCCATCTCCTGCTGGTGAGTGTAGACCATGAATGGTTGGTGGATGAACCCAAATAAGAGCTGGGAATTAGAGTTCAAGGTTTTTTTGTGGCGTGTTGGTAGAGACTAAGAGAGTCTTGGTCTTTTGAGGACACAAGAGAGTGCAGTGGGGCCAGATGGTGGGGTTTTTATGTTTTTTACGATGATGCTGGTAAAGGATTTTTGTTGCTGGGTTGTAGTTTTTTAGGGAATGATTGTTACCTGTGTAATCTCACCCACTCCTCCAGCATCACCCATGAGGTTGGTGTGAGCTTCCCTGCCACAGGAGGTCTGCAGAGAGGGGTCATTTTAGCACAAAAAGGGCTTTATTAGATGACACAAAGACACCACAACCACCTGGGAGGGTTTCTGGTGAAGGTATTTCTATTCCAGGGACTTGGTAGCCGTATAAAGTTGTTAATCTTCGGGAATTAGTCAGAAGTTTAGGTAAAGTATTGAGCCTGGCTGTGCTAGTGAGTCTGAACATGAGTGTATTTAGGTTGTACTTAGCTGGACTGTTTCAGCTTCAACAGAAGTTTCAGGAGTTTTTAGTTCAGCAATTTTTATTTTAAAATAATTTAATTTTAAATATTAATATCAATAGGGTGTGATAAAGGTAAGGAACGTGAACAGGGAGTGACACAATCCGATTTAATGAAAGTGGTAGCCCCGATTTTTACCTAACAGGTTCATGCCGTACCCGTTCGCTTGTCTCGTTGAGTTTGGACGTTGATGCATGGTGGTACTGATCTCCTCGTTTCTCACAATGGTTTTATTGTGGACAGCCATGTTTCTGGAATTCGCAGGGCCTCAGCTTGTCTGCAGGTGACCGTGACCAAAAGTGGAGTCAACCGCATATGACCGAATGGTGATATTTGTTTTTAATTTATTTTTTTTAAAGCAAAGGGTGCAGACACTGACTTGGTCCCACGGTAGCATTGGCACAAAAATTTTCCATGCGTAGAAGAACAAGATGTTCAGTGTGTAGAACAGAGCGAACTGGTGGTTATTATAATCTTTTAAACAACTGGGTGGTGAAGGTTCGGTTCTCCCAACCACCTTTTCAGTTGACGGGCGCCTTTTCCCACGTCAAAGATTATTTACGCTTCTCAGGATGCCTGCAAGACTCTCTCTTCCCCAAGGCTTCCTGAAGCAACCACCTCCAACAAACTGCATCAATCAAGGTTTCTTTTCTTCCACACCAGTTTAAGAGCTCCCTTAACCTTGAGCCTGTTGGTATTTCTCATCAGAAGATTCAGGTCGCAGTGGGGCAAGGAGGGAAGAAGGTGCTTTCTGCTGTCTTTGGGGGGGAAAAACCTCAACCTCTCAAATTTCATCGATATACAACTTGAAAACCAGTTGACCGCCTCTTTTGAAGTCAGTACTCATTTTAGGCTGTAGGAACCATGGAATACTTAACTTTACTTGAGACTTACTAGGTTTGAGGATGGAGAACGTAAAGCTGGCACAACACAGAAACCGGTACTGATGCATTTTGCTTCCAGTCCCTCGTGTTGGGTGAATACTTCCATGATTTACATGTAAAATCATAAAATCATAGAACAGTTTGGGTTGAAGGGACCTTCCCAGCTCCCCCAGTGCCACCCCTGCCATGACAGGGACATCTTCACCAGCTCAGGTTGCTCAGAGCCCCGTCCAGCCTGGCCTGGGATGTCTCCAGGGATGGTTCAGCCACCACCTCTCTGCCCAACCTGGGCCAGGCTCTCACCACCCTCAGGGACAACAATTTCTTCCTCATGTCCAGCCTGAGTCTCCCTCCTTTAGTTTAAAACCATCACCCCTTGTCCTATCACAACAGGCCCTGCTCAAAAGTCTGTCCCCATCTTTCTCATAGATCCCTTTTAAGTCCAGAAAAGCCACAATAGGTTCTCCCCAAGCCTTCTCTAGTCTATGCATGGAGAAAAAATAAAACCTACCTCCTCTATCTTCATGAGGATTAATATGCATATTCAGCCGTGCCACATCCTTTGAAACTGCTTGTATATCCTTAATTCCCCTCCCAAGCCTAAACCAACTTTTCAGTCAGTTTTTCCCTCTGTGTAGTCCACCGTTTGGGTCCAGCTCCTCACATACCTGAAAACAATTGGAGTTGGCCAGAAGACAACACAACACAAATAACTATTTTTGTGCATTACGGAGCTGTTCCAAATTTTCTCATTATTCTTCTAACACTTGTTCTGCTGTCAAGCAACCTGCAGGTTTCTTGTTCAGCCGGCAGCCCTCAGGGCAAGGTGAGTCATGTGAAAACCAGAATAACTCACCAAACCAACCGTATCTACCCAAACATCCCACAAAGTGCTTCGGGAGAAAGGTGAATATTGTCAGGGTAATTGCTCCAAAAGCTTTGCTCAGAGGCTTGGGAAAGACCTTTGAAGTGACCTAAGATGATTAAAAAAACATGAAATCATGGAGCGCAGAATATTCACCTCTTTCAAGTACTTTGAAAATCTGGGAAATACCAAGGGGAGCAAGTGTTTCAGGACTGGTGTGAGGGGTGACGCTTCAAGAGGGTTTCTCATGTCTCACACGTCCTTGTGGGACTACCCAGATCTCTGTGGACACTGCCATCGGCTAAGACCAGGGCAGAACCACCTTGAACTTCAAGAGTGAAGTAGAACAAGGTGTGAACTCTTTGCACACAACGGCCAAGTCCAGGTCCCTTATCTTGGGGCACAGACCAGGGCCCAGCTCCACCGGTGCCGCGTGGGTTGGATGGGGCAGAGACACAGCTGCACAGCAGACATGAAGCCACCTAAGGTGATGCTACCCAGTGGGCCAGCACAGGCCTTAACACATGTGAGAAGATTCAGGCAAGATATGAGGAAGAAATTTTTGACACACTAGGTGGGCTTTGAAGGTCCCTTCCAACCCAAACCATTCTATGACTACAGCACTAGAGCTGAATCTTATCTTCACTGAAGCCTCCCACAATGTCATCCCTTTGCAATGTGTAAGCAGAACATGGCAGAGGACTCCAAGAAAGCCCTGTGAATGGACATGGTTTTGTAGGAACTTGCACGTGTTTGGGAGCTGGAGCTCTCCTGGCTCACCAGGTTGGTGTTTTTTGTGGGCGTGGGATGGCGTTACCCTTGACTAAAGCCACCTGTTTGTTGTTTCTAGGAAGAGTGGGATCACAGCAGCAGCGGGAGCACAGGATCCCGGCCGGGCTCAGGCTCCAGACGTGGGTCTGGATCCAGGTCCGGCAGCCGCGGGAGAAGCAGCCAGTTCAGGCAATCAACCAAGGTATATCTGGTAGCGACGTGCCGAAGTCGTGTCCTTTGCTTGCTGTTTATCGGAGGCGTCCTCCGAGCGACGTGTTCTCTGTGTGTGTCAACACGTAGGGTGTGAGTGCGTGTCAGTTATGAAGGACACCTCAAAGACCTACTTAATTCACGCATAATTAGTAATGTGGCTGTAGTTGTCTTTCAGCCTCAACAAGTCTCTTGAGATGTGCTGAGTGCCTTAATATTGGGAAAGAATTCCCTAGTCAGCTGGTTTAGTGCAAAGGAAATTAGCTTTTTTTCTTCTTTTGAAGTCTTAATATTTCAATTTTAGGAAATTAAGAGATGTCTGTAATTGGTTTTGGCAAGTCTTCATTAGAAGTTGATAGATGGGTGGATACCACACAGGTGGTGTTAAATGTTGACCTTGAGTCCAAGTGCTTTGCATGGGAGCCATCAGCAGGGCTAGATGGGGAATTACCTTCCCTGCCGCAGAAGACTATCTGAATTTAGGTTTGATTTGGCTTTAGATCCATTCCTTAAAGTCAGACCAGGGACCTCTTCTTCTGCACACATGAGCGTTGGTTGGGTCACAAGTGGTGGGCGCACTCTGAGAGATTTGTATCCAGTGGTCAAATTCCTGGTCAATTCATCCATTTCATCCATCCTGGAGATTCTGAAGAAATAATTTGTCCTCCTGAGCAATGTCCTGGTGGCAGAGGACCCACAGAACTGTGTCGTTGCTGAAAAGTGACGTTTTTTTCTGGTAGGATTGAGACTAAGCGTATATTTCTTTCTTTGAGCAGGGATAATACTGTTTTTCTCAAAACAGCTTTATTTTTCTTATGAAAACTTGCAGTTTTCAGCAACAAAACCTTTAATCGAAGCCTTTTCAAACAGTTTGGTATCTATCCATTTTGTTTTCTACCAAAGTGCAGCTGGGAGGTATAGGCAGCTGAAAAGGAGGAAAGTTGGCGGAATCTTCTCAAATGTAGAAGCAAAAAACGCTTAACAAGTAACACATGGCACGAGATTATCCATGAATTTATACCAGGGGCTCAGCCAGCCACCTGGTGTTGTTCTGTGTTAACGCAAAGCACCGTGGCGAGCTAACGCTCCTGCGATCGTGCGACGAAGAGTGTGATTTTATATTCGTAGAGGTTTGCTGGAGGGTGGTAACGAAGAGCGGCGAGAGGAGCTGGTGGGACACTGAGCTGGGCTTTGCAAAGCTGCAAACGCTGCCTTGGTGGGGAATTCGCTGAAGCTGCAGACGTGGGTGAACGATCGGGGTCCCCGCAGCTGTTGGCCTTGTCCGTCCCTCTGTTTGCGGGGGCAGCTCCAGGGTTTAGGTGACATTGTAGGGAGATTATGTGGTTGGAGGACAGAGGTTATGGACATGAATTTAAACCATATTTGCATGTAGGTTCTGCTTTACCAAATCTCTGGTCTCTCCTACACCCAGACTGTATGTTTTATTGTACTATTTGTAATCAAGCCCAGAATAAATTCAATGTATTTCCCATCTTTCCTCAATGTAACCTTTTTCTAAAGGTGGTGTTCTAAAGTACTTTATATTCTCAGTATCTCCGTAGTGACATACAAAGTCAAGAGTGTCCGGAAACATTTGTTATATGTGTGGAAGAGTATAAAAAAGTTACGCTTTCAGAAATGGAGAAGCCTTGGTATTTATTACATTAGTTTCAACTTGAATGTACCTTCTGTAAACCATTTAAAACAGTTCATGATGTTACTGAAATTCACATATACCATGAAATTTATATTCCATAATGTTATCGTAGCAAACTGATGCATGACACAGTGCTGTTTTAATACTTTCAGTAAGTTCCTTTAATGTAAGTAAATGATCCTTCCTAAGACATCTGTAAAATAACCATTAATACTTAAACAAAAATGAAATGACCAGCTTAATATTTTAAACTCCGTGCTATAATAGCATAAACCATAAAACTGAGCAAAAACTAAACAAACTAAAACTAAATCTCTCGTGAGTATTGCTGTTATTCTTGTCAGTGTGTCTCTTAATCATCTTTCCTAGTGGCTTAATTAATTTCCAGCAGTACTAACCCCTCCATGGTGAAAATAATTATCTAAAGCTGAGGGTTGGTTCATTGGGAGCTTCACATTAAAAATGGTGATGGTTATAATTGTGGTCCTTGGGGAACAGAAACAAGTCACTTCTTTTCTTCAATACATGATTTTTTTTTTCTTATTTTTTTATCCCTGAACTTGAAAATTGGCTTTTTTTAAGTCTTATTATTAAGTTTTGGTACCATGCTGTGAGCATTTTAGCGGCACAGGTTCACTTGGGTAGCAAGCGTCCTCCTGCCTCGAGAGTCGAGACCGAAAGTGGTTATAAAAACAAGTCAGTGAAGACCAAAAAAATAGTCTCAAAATGATCGTAGTGACTCGCAACTTAATGACAAGGTGTGTTATCGTTTGGTCCTGGTGCCGTCGCGATGGAGAAGTCCTGTACCGAGATGAATTTAGGCAACAATTTTAGGATGCAACCTGATGCATTAAGAACCTTCTACTTAAATTTTTGCTATTTAATATCTTTATTGCTGATTTGGCTGGTCTTCATTGCAGCTGGTTACATGTTCATGGTCTTTCTTCCTGAACCCAAATTACTTCATTCTTGGGAAATCCGATTTTAGCCAGCCCATTGACAGATACTTAAAATATTCCATATCCTTAGGAAACCTAAAAAGAGATGGATTTGTCTGAAAGAAGAGGTATCTCTTTGTTGGATTATAGCTATGAAGACCTGTACATGTTTATTTTCATTATAATACATGAAGATCCTTCTAAGGAGTTAGAAAACTAATTTCTCTCCTTGCTGGGAGAAAATTTTCTTTCCATTTGCCTCGAAGAAAGATCTCATCTTCCGTGATTGATCATTAGAATTTTAGATATTTCTGGTAGTTTGTTTCTATGCAGAGCCATGTTGACGTCAAATATTAAAATCATAATCTGTAGACCCCTTGAAGGAGACAAAAAAGGATCAATGTGGTTGCGTTTGGAATATCTGGTGTCTGAATTTGTTGTTGTGTTGGGAATGGCTGCGAAGTGTGACTATCTGTAGGGTGCAGCGGGGATGTATAATACGTCCTGCTCATTGGAAAATATTGCTCATTTTATGGGCAGATTGAGGTTTGGGACTTCAGTAAGAAATGGACACATTTCTATGAGTTTTTAGTGTCTTGGTTACTATTAATAATAGTTGAAAATAGCAGAAATTTTAGGGTGGGAAATATACAGAAGCCACTTTCTCCACCACGTGTTTCGCAAGAGTGGGACCTTTTGGGTAGAAATACTTCAATAATCTGAATATGTACAATATTATGAATAATCTAAGTATGTGTAAGAAATATTGGGGGAAAATGGGTAATACAGGATTCCCTATTTGTAATGCATTTATCTGTAATGCATTTACATGTCTATCCCATATGAGTCAAGCCTCCATGGGAAAATTCAAGGTGCTTTGCAGTTGTCTGAAAGCTTCTCTGAATTCCTACCTGATTATACCATGATGCTTGTGCTTCTCAGGGGAAGGAACCATCAGCTTCTTGTTGGTGGGACGTGTATTGGAATAATTGTGTGAGCTCATTTGATGGTGTACATGGGCAAGGTGGCATGGTGTGGGGTTCTGATGTCTTCTGCCTTTTGTTAGGGCAACAAAAAGTCATGCCACCATGACTCCTTGACAAAGCAGAATGACTTTCCCCATCCTTTTTGGTGACAACAGGCTCTGGGAGCTGCTGGTGAAGAGGATCTCCATCCCTGAAGATACTCAAAAGCCATTTAGATGTGGTCTTGGCCATCTGGTTGGACCAGCTGAGCTCCAGAGGTCACTTCCTACCTCAGTTGGTGTGTGACTCTGAAGATGGGTGTCTTTATGGTGGGAATGTCAGCTTGCCCACTGGACCTTGGTGGATCTTGGAGACATCCAAAAGCCATTTAGATGTGCTCTTGGGCACCTGGTTGGACCAGATGAGCTCCAGAGGTCCCTTCCCACCTCAACTGCTCTGTGATTCATAAGTTGGGTGTCTTCTAGGCGGGGATGTCAACTTGCCCACTGGACCTTGGTAGGTCTTGGAGACATTCAAAAGTCATTTAGATGTGCTTTTGGGCACCTGGTTGTAGGGTTGAACCAGATGAGCTCCAGAGGTCCCTTCCCACCTCAACTGGTCTGTGACTCTGAAGTTGAGTGTCTTCTAGGTGGGCATGTCAGCTTACCCACTGGACCTTGGTAGGTCTTGGAGACATTCAAAAGCCATTTAGATGTGATCCTGGGTACCTGATTGGAACTGATGAGCTCCAGAGGTCCCTTCTGAGCTCAGCTGGTCTGTGACTCTGAAGCTGGGTGTCTTCATGATGGGCATGTCAACTTGCCTGCTGGACCTTGGTGGGTCTTGGAGGTTGTGGACTGTGGGGTAGGAGGACGGGGATGGAATCAGAGCTGAGCCTACATGTTGTCTGCTCCGTGTTGTCCATGGCTTTGTGTTCCCAAGGCTGAAACTGGGTCACCCTTTGCCTTCACGAGGCGTTTTTGCAGAGGGTGAAGGAACTTTGCATTGCAGTGAGTGTGGATTAACCAGGAGGAGCAGAGCTGGACACCTCCGTGGCCAGCGGTGGGAGAGGCTGTGCCATGGTCTGGATTGTGCCTCGTACCTTCCATGAGTAACCGCCTTTCCCTCCCTCCTAGAACGGCAACAAGGAGACCTCCCTCGATATGCTGGGCACGGACATCTGGGCTGCCAACACCTTTGACTCCTTCAGGTAAGCCGAGTTTAAAACGCAATCAGTCTACTTTGAGCATCCTACACGCTTAGGATGGGTTTTAAATCCAGACATCTGAAACCAGTACCAATACTGATACCTAAAATCAGCAATTAGTAATAAAACAAGTCTATACTAATAAGGGTCCTAGATTTTAGGTGTTTACAAAGTTAATAAGGTTCACAGCTGTTAGGTGTTAGGCGCTTGCTAGGAGTTAAGTCACAAGGATGGTTTTTGTTAAGATAAGCAGGACAAGGTTAGAAGACCTTCTCTCAGAAGACAAGGTAGTGACACCAGCGTGAGCAGAATACAAGCCGAATAACAAAGGGATGTGATGCAGATGCAAACAATTTATTGGAAATGTAATGAATATGTATGGTCTGTGTGAATATAACCTGTGTCTGGGAATAGTTTGGGGCCCCGACTAGGCGAGAACGATTCCCATGGGAGCCGATGTGTCAATAAAGAATGCTTGCTTCTAAAATTGTAAATTGGTTTTATGTTAGAAGGTTGGGGTTTTTTTCTTAATAAGCTAATTTACGGTATCAATCTGATTACTTGTAGCTGCCCAGGCAAGACTTGAGGCAAGACCAGGTTGGACGGGGCCTTGGGCAACCTGGTCTAGTGGAAAGTGTCCCTGACCATGGCAGGGCTGTTGGATCTTTAAGATTCCTTCCAACCCAAACCATTCTGTGATTCTACTCTACCATTAATTGGCCGTGCAATCATGTGTTGGCTTTGCAGCTGCCATGAAGAGCTCTCAGCTGCTGTTCTGAAATGGGGAAAGCGGTGAAATACACTTTCTGTCCAGTTTTACACATCTCTCTGTGCCTGCAAGAGTCTATAGGGCTTGAGATCCCACCTTGGACTTGCTCCAGGCTGTTGGAGCAGGCAGGTTGTGCAGGACCAGAGAGAACATCTCCATGGCATGGACCAGACCTCTACCTGTTGCAATATCTGCTTGGTACAGAGAGCATGTAGAGCTTGCTGAGTGTGTGCTGCGTGAGGCATCAAAATTTGAGGTTTAGTGCAAGCAGCAGGAGTTCAGCATCTCCAAAAAAACCCTGGAAGAAATGAAAAGGAATGCCATGCAGCAGCATGAAGGTCGGAGGTCTGCATCCATGTGCTCTGCAGCAGGCAGTGGTGCTTCCAGAAGCACCAGCTTTGCTTGTCTGTAGGCTCCACGTGCCCTCTGCTCTTCAGCTTGTTGCCATTTAACCACTAGTGGACTTTCTTTCTTTGTTTTTTCCCCTGTTTTTCTCTCCTAGTGGTGTGACGTGGGACTCGCAGCCTGAAAAACTTGATTTCACCCAATTTCACAGGAAGCTGCGGAACACCTCCAAACACCCATTGCCTCACATAGACAGAGAAGGGTGAGTGTCGTGCGTGCGATATCGTGCTCTCCAACAACATTTCTAGCTTCTCCCTTGCTCTAGGAACACCAGCTTGGTCTCGTGGCTCGTGGAGGACATGGGGAAGAGGCTCTGGACCATTCTGGGGCTTGAGGATGCCACAATCAGTCTGTCTTTCTCTTCTGTCATCTGATTTTGGGACGGAGCAGAGCTGCTCGCTGTATTTTGCATTGCTTGATAGGGTTCAGTCTATAAACCACATTGGCTCTAAGTCTCCCGGATCTAAGTCTCTTAGATCCAAGTCTCCTGGATCCATGTTTCCTAGATCCAGGTCTCTTAGATCTAAATCCTCTAGGTTTAGATATCCCTGAATATTGGAGGAAAGATCTTGACATTGTGCTGATCCCAGTTAGAGTTCCCACAAGTTCTCTCCAGCAAGACTTCAGGGAAGGAGAGAACATCAGTGTGATCCATGTAGATCCAAGTGTTCAATCCCCATCTACTACACAGAAAATCGTGAAAATATTAAACATGTTCTTTTGATGGTGACAACTGGAGATTCCTCTTTGGTTTTTGCTTGGTTAAGCCAAGGAAATGCATATTGGGAGCAAGAGCTTCACCAGTGTTGCTTGGATGGACATCGCCATTTCTCTGCAGGTTGAGAATCAACCATAATACATTTTTTTTCTTCTCTTTATTATTCAGTCCTGGTGATTGCACTGAATAACAGGCCCTGGCAGCGCCTGTTCAGGGCGGCAGGCAAGTATTACCTGTCCTGTTATCCCAAGTTATGACGAGGCTTCAGTTCAGTCCTGATGTAAATCACTCCAAATCTCTGCTAAAAAAGCAGAGTAAGAACTTCATAATCATATTTTTCCCCATCAAATTTTTGTCATTTTTTCCTTGTTGTTAATCATTTGCTGCCTGTGGAGGATGGAAAAATAAATCAGAACAGCTCTAAATATGAGGTTGAGAAGATTGCAGGTAACTTCTTGTGCCATGTTGTATGTAGGGATGGAAATCTTCTGCCAGAGAAGTTCTCTTCTTTTGGTAAGTTGTTTTTTTCCAAAGCTTCAGCGTCTGGAGGAGGCTCCTGGACCACACAGGGACAGGCAGAGCCGCTCAACTGTATTAGGCGGCTTTTTTCTGCACTAAAAGTATTTACTGCAGGTACATAAACAGCAATTTTCAGGCTATTCGGAGCAATGTAGTGCTAAATTTCCAAGTCTCTTAAGTGCCTTAATCATGTTTACTCGCATTTCTACTGATGGTTTTGAAAAATGAGATGAAAGGCTCTCTGTAAAATAAGATAAAATCTGCTTCATGGTTGATGGCGCTTGCCAGGTGATCTTGCCAGCGACACCTGCTATGTATAGGGAGGCTACAGCAGCGTCTGCTTTATGTATAGATTGAATATTAGGAAAAGTTTCTTCTTGGAAAGAGCTGTGGGGCATTGGAACAGGCTGCCCAGGGCAGTGCTGGAGTCACCGTCCCTGGAGGGGTTGAACAGACACAGAGATGAGGTTCTCGGGGACATTATAGTGACAGTGAGTGTTGAGTTCAATGATCTTGAGGGTCTTTTCCAACGAAAATGACTGTATAATTCTGTGTTCTGCCTCTGATTCTTGGGTACTGTGAATGCCCAGGGTGCAAAGAGGTAGAAAAAGCAGGACGGAGAGGAAATACTTAATCACTCCTAGGTATTATGTCTGTAAAAATCCAATAGTAATTAGTGTATGTGCAGAAAAGTTAAATAGATGCCACGGAGAACAAGCGACGCATCTTCCCAGGTGCAGGTTGTATAAGTAACTTACACTAGAATAGAGGGACCACAACCAGAATTTTTATTTTTTAACTTTTCAAGTTATCTCTGGTGTTTTTCAACATGGAAGGAAACATTTAATAGGTTAAAAAAAAGGGAAGGATGCTGTTCAGAATGTGTTTCTACCCTTCAAACAGCAGAGATCATTTTGTTCCTGATCGCTTGCCCAAGGTTGGCCAGTAATTGCATCCAGTTGATTCACCTCAAGTGTCTTTTGCTGGGCTGAAGCATTTTCCTCCAGAAAAAACAGCAGATTTTGTTTGCAGATACTGAGTTTGGTGCTATGAAGTGGTTGAGGAAAACAAGACAGCTTCACCTTGTTTCTGACCTGAATTTATCTGCCTTTCATTTCCAGCATTAGCACTTGCTGTGATTTACCTCTTCCAGTTCAAACCAGCTTTTGTAGCAGATGTTTTTCTCTTCGTTCCAGGTATCTCCCAAGCCCCATTTATTGCTTTAGTTTTTCCCTGGAGTCTAAGATTAAATTTCTCAACCACTTCTTTTGAGTTCAGGCTCAGCTGTGCCTCCTCATCCCCACCATATATATCTGTTTTTTTCCTTTATATATATATATATATATACAGACATTTTTGCCTTTGCAAATCAAAGTCACTATTTCATCTGTGAGGTCTAGTCCACTGTTGAACACCTCCGATTTCCAATAAATCAATTAGAGTACTAATGAAATAAAGTGTTTCCATTCAGCTTGGTGGTTTTCCAAGCCTGGTACCTCAGCACATTCCATTTTTCTACCTTTTTTATTACTCCAGTTTCTGTAATTCCACCCATATCTGTTGTTCTCTAACTTCAAGTCACCAATTACCTGAAAGTGCTGCTATCAAAGTTTCTGTATAATATATGTTATTTAATACGTCACTAATTGACCAAAAAATACATTATCATTCTTGCATCGTAAAAATAGTTCATAAACGTAGAAGGATGTTTATTGACTGTTTTTTCTTCTGTATCATTACAAGATCCTTGCATCCAACTAGTAATTATCTTTGGATTTTTTTTTCCTTGTTACAAGAAGATCCTTCATCTACCAACTACGTGTTTCGTCTGTCAGTGCTTGGCTTCTCACCCCTTTTTTCTTCACATTTCAAACTGTATGTTTGTATTTATATCGATTGCTGTCTGCGATGTACGTTTGTGCTTTATTGCTGACACCTTTCTCAGCAGGGGAACAGGAGCTCCCGTGGAGACCAACAAATGAGCCGTTCTTCAAAGGAAGCAGTTTTTATTACATTTTTGTATCCTCATTTGTTTTGCTGTTTTTTTCCAGGCGGGTTGTGCTTTCAGTTTTACTTCGTCTGAGAATCAAATCCCGCGACACTTCTGCTCGGAACAGCCTTTGATTTTCTCACTGTTGCTATTACCCAAAGCATTTGAACGCTGTGGTGGATGGCGCAGGTGGAGAGGACTGGGAAAAGCATTTAATTGTGTATTAATGGCTTTACACCCGCGTGGGAGTGTTTTAGAGACACAGCTCACTCGCTTCTGAGAGCTACTTTGTTTTCATGAGGGTCCTTTGCGGGATGAACTGATCTTCCCCATGCGCCGTAATAGAAAATGAGCTTTGCTTCCAGTGAGGTTTCACTCAGTTTTCTTTTTGTTTGCTTCCTACCACAGGCTTGGAAAAGGGAAATACGAGGACGGTGACAGCATCAACTTGAACGACATAGAGAAGGTCCTTCCGGTGTGGCAGGTAGGTGATGAGGACATCTCACGATATGGTGGAGTCCAGAAGCTTTTCTGCCTTACTTTTCTTTAGGAAACCCTTGCAAGAAGTGGGAAACCTTTCCTAGAAGTGGAAAAACCTTTCCCTGAGCTGGGAAACCCTCCCAAAAAGTGGTAAAACCCGGGCTGGATGCTCTGAGCTGTGGTTCTTTGGGCTTTGTGATGGATAATTCTGCAGAGATTTCAGCAAGCGTTGCCATTGATTTTAGTGCTGGGCAAGAGGTAGTTACCGCAGAGACTTCATTGGGAGGCAAAACGTTGAAGGCAGTATATATATACAGACAAATATACATATATTTATACCTGTACATGGACACAGGGCTCATATATTTTAGGAAAGGAGATTCTGAAAAGCATCAGGGCTCCTGAAAGCTCCAAAATAAATTGCGGCCAGGAAGCCAGCAGTGATGATGTGCTGATCCAGATGTTTCCTCTTGGGGGTGTGTGTATGTTTATGTGCAATGCTCATCGACTTGTACTTTTTCTCTATCCTGTTTCTTCTCCAAATCTGTCTCTACAACCCGATTTTAGTAATTCTGCCTAAATGACATTTGGTGCTTGAATGTTGGGGGATGACAGGGTGAGGCCTTGAGTTGGAAAGTTCTATTGAATAGGTCAGTTTGTCAGAATCATATAATTTTTCACTTTCCAGAGCCCTAGTCCTCAAAGTGGCTGATGGGCAAGTTTCTGAGGGTGCCTGGCGTGATTTTGGTGAATTCTCCCCTTTACCTGCAGAGGGAAAGGACCGAGATGTCTCATGTGCTGCGGCAGCGTCGCCCTTTTCCACACTGAGCAAAGAGCTCGCTGGGCTTCTTGCTCTTGCACCGTGTGAAAGAAAAGCTTTGCTCATCCTGCAAACCATGCGATGATCCGCTTTACTGTTTCTTTTGGGTGAGGTAGCTGGCACTAAATACACAAACCAGCGGAAGGAGTGGAGAATAGCTGCTGATTTTGGCAGCATCCTTGGTATGTCTGGACTTTAGGTCACAGGGAGAAAACATCAGTCAGCTGATACAGACCCCAGTAATTGTGCAAAATAAGGTTATTTTCCCTGAGGAATAATTGGAAACAGCCTCAAGTTGCGCCAGGGGAGGTTGAGGTTGGATGTGGGGAACAATTTCTTCCCCAAAGGGCTGTGGGGCATTGGAACAGGCTGCCCAGGGCAGTGCTGGAGTCACCATCCCTGGAGGGGTTGAACAGACACAGAGATGAGGTTCTCAGGGACATGGGGCAGTGCCGGGGTGGGTTATGGTTGCACTCGATGATCTTGAGGGTCTTTTCCAACCAAAATGATTCTATGATTCTGTAATTCTATGATTCTATGAAGTGAGGAGTCAAACCATCTTTGGTGTGAGGAGCTGACGTTCTCCTCTAGGGTTCATCTTTTATAATTGACAGCTACAAAATACACCAAGTCCTCTTGGTCTGATTGTCTCCTTGTCATTCTCGTTGTAACACCAGGTTGAGTCCATTGACTCCAGTGAATTAATTCCAAAATACACCTTAATATCCAGCTTAATTCTTAGTGTGGCCGCTCTAAGCTGGAAGACTTGGTGGGAATGCTGGATTTGGTGTTTCATTTGTGCTTTTACTGTATTATTTTGCGTGTAGGAAAGAAGAACTGAGTAGTTCTGGGTGAGGATTAATCTGGTTCAGCATTGACGAGTGAAATTCTTGCAGACAGCTGTTTTAATCCCGACATGTCATTGTTAACTGCGCTTAAACACAATTGTGTGACGCCGACAGTGATTTTTCCTGGGCTTTATTGCTTGTTTTAAATGTCTCTGCAAAGCACAGTGTGTGGGGGCATAAGGGAAAATATTCATCTGAGTGTACAGAAGGAAAAATCACCTTCCATGGGGCTTTCCCACATTGTGATTATGTTTGCGGCATATCCTGAGGAAGAGGCTTTTTGGGTTCAGACCACCAGATCTGAGATATTTAGTGAGTCTTACGTGCAGGCTGCTTTGGAAATATGGGTTCCTTTGATGGTGTGATGGACACAGGACCTGAATTTAGCGCTAATTTCTCTGTGTGTATCTCTACAGAGAGATACAGTGACCCCCACAGTGGGTTAAACAGAATATTCTGGATATCTGGACATTAATATATTTACTTGAGTTTAGCTGCTGGAATCTATTAATAGGATTTTAACAAAATATTGCAAGGAAAGCCTATGACTATTTGGCAATGAAAAGGTTAAAAAAAAAAGAACAGAAACCAAAACGAACTTCCCCCAAATCCCTTTTTCTTTATAAATGAGGGAAAAATGCTCGCTAACAGCCTTTTATTTTGAAATTGGAGAATGTGTGCATCACTCCGGAGATCCGCGGCACGGCGTGTTCTGCCATCTCCTGGACGCAGACAGAATCCAGCTCCGCTTCAGCGCTGGACACAATTCCTTTGGGACAACTGGTATTTTGAAGGCTCCTCCTGCCCCGTCTTTTCAAATCTTACCTGGGGTGCTGTTTTTACTGTTAAATAGGCTTTTTTTGTTGAAATCTTCATGCCTCGGAGCTCATGAGGTCATTGCTTTGGCTCAGCTCGTGAGCCATAACCTCTTCATCTCTCCTTACTCATAGGAGCCTGTAGTTGGATTTGGATGCTAATTCACCTAAATGCTGCCCAAAAAAGTGGCTTTGGAAAAAAAGTAATCTTTTGAAGATAAGTATTCCCCGTTCATAAGATCCGATTGATTGCTCGCCGAGGAGGATCAGTTGTGTGCCACATTAGAGAGGCGCAGCTCGGGTGCAGAGCCCGTCTTCATCATCCTCACCTCAGCTGGGTTGTTGGAGACCGCGTAATCATCTTGGTGTCGCGAAGACGTCACGGGGAGGGCTGAGTCAGTGCGTTTTGCTTCTGCTCCCTTTGGCAAACGCTTGGAAAGATTTTCGTGCTTGGATGTGTCACAGCCAAATGCTCCGTATGGTCTTCAGACTACGAGCCCCTGGCAAACTTCTTAATAGAGAAGACAACCCAAAGGTTGATGTCTTACAAGATATACCCCATCCTCCCTGAGAAGCTGCTATAGCTCACAAAGGGCACAGGAGGCTGCGTTTCACACCGTGAATGCTGCTCAACAGCAGCGGAGAGTTTTGGGACACATCCCAAGAGGTTTCTCGGCTAACATTTTGCAGTTTTTGGCTTTCAGTTTGCTGGATTCGTGCCTTCAGGGCGAGTCCGTCCTCCTCTGAACGGTGTGGCTGTGACTTTGCTGGCCAACTGCTCCTTGTGCTTTAGGAGACAGAAATTACATGGCACTTTTAAAAGGCATACTGGGGTTTACTGGTGCTGTGGTATAAACTTGGAAGACTGTATCAATATCATTTGGTTTGGCGTCTTATAATTCGCTGCTCATCTCCTTCCATCTCCATACTCATTTTTGACCCTTTTTGTCATATGCTCGGAGTTACAATAAAGCGCTGGTTTCTCTTCTGGCTGCAGTCGTCATCCAACTTCCTCGTTGGATGAGAAACAAGGGAGCAGCTCCTTAGGAGAAAGGCAGACTCTGTAAATCGTTTGTGTTCCTCTTAGCACTGTTGTCCTTCCGACTTTGTCCAAACAGGTTTGAAGCACCAGGATTCCTGACTGTGCTGGCATCCCACCTGGATTTAGGCACCTAACAGGTGTCCTCACCTACTCTCTTTGCGACCTCTCCTCATTGACAAGTGTGTGCAAGTCAGACGTTAAAAATCAGTGCCGAGATTGAGTAAAGGTGGGATCTGTACATGGGCTGGTTGCTTGGGGTTCCTGCCAGAGGAGAGCTGTGAACACGTTGGGGTGTTATTTGTTGTGTCTTGAGGTCTAGAGAAGGCTGAGTAATTCCCATCTGAATCATTATTTCCCCTGGAAATAAAGGCAAAACCTCAAATCCTGGGGGCAGTTTTGGGCCCCTCACGCCAAGAAAGGCCTTGAGGTGCTGGAACGAGTGGAGAGAAGGGAACGGAGCTGGGGAAGGGGCTGGAGCACAAGTGTGATGGGAGCGGCTGAGGGACCTGGGGGGTTCAGCTGGAGAACAGGAGCTGAGGGGAGACAGGGACACAAAGAAACGGCCTCAAGTTGTGCCAGGGGAGGTTGAGGTTGGATGTGGGGAACAATTTCTTCCCCAAAGGGCTGTGGGGCATTGGAACAGGCTGCCCAGGGCAGTGCTGGAGTCACCATCGCTGGAGGGGTTGAACAGATGTGGAGGTGAGGTTCTCAGGGACACGGGGCAGTGCCAGGGGTGGGGAAACAGTTGGACTCGATGATCTTGAGGGTCTTTTCCAACCAAAACGACTTTATGATTCTATGAGGACACCCATGGCTTCTCCCTGTTGGCTCTGCAAGGAGCCCAGAGGGACCAGCTCACACATGGATTGCTCAGACGTGGGAGGTGCCTAAAGAGAGATGAAACCAATCCAGGTGTCCGGGAGGAGAAAGGTGGATTGTGGGTGAGCATCCCCTCTGCTATCACTCTGCATGCAAGGAGAGGTCAGTGTCCAGTGCTGATGTGAGGCCTGGATCCTACTGACCCTTCCAGAGTAGTGCTGGCAGGGGGACGGATCTCTTTGGAGCTCAGGGACAGCTCTTTGGTGGGGTGGTGCTATTTACCATCACCATGCAGAGTCCTAATTGTCTCCACATCCTCTCTTGCCTCCGCTTCACTACAAGGTTGGATAGTTCTTGTTTTAGCCACCTTAGATCCATCCTCTCTCACAGCAGCATCACAACCCTGACATCCTTTACGTCTCCACCAAACACTTCTGAACAGATTGGGGTGACTCCCAGGAGTCCCAAACTAGGGGGATTTCTTCTCCCCACCCGCAGATCCTGCTGGATTCCAGCCAGAGCATGTAAGCATTGCTTTCAGAGAAGGTTTCTCATCTAACAAGCCAGCTTCCCGTATCCCAAGGGTCTTTCCAATCCTGTAACTGCTAAAACCACTACGGAAAGTCCCTGTCGAAGAGCCAAGCTTCACTTGAGTATAGGTCACAAAGTATTGCGAGTCAGATCTCCACCGCTGAGTAAAAAGCTTTTGTTTTGCTGCCACTTTCAGTAAAATAAGGTCTTGCTGTGGCCTGTTTTTTGTTGCATTTAACACAACTGACAATGACCTTGGGCTGAGAGGGCAAATTGCTGTGATCACCTGTGACCCCTTCAGCATCACTCCCATGTTAGAGTTAAGGCCACTGTTGACCAAGGCAGGTGGGACCATTGCCATCTCCAAAGCACTGGAGAGGAGAGGTCTGGACTAAGTCTGCCTCATCTTCCATGCAGGTCACCAGCTCACAGGTGTTTATAAAGCCCAAGCCTGGGCTCTGGCTGTAGAGCACAGTTGCTGTGAGCCCCAAACCAGGTTACAAACCCCATGGTTTTTATGAGACATGCAGAAAAGCAGAGATCTTCCAGTGTGTTTTCCAGATTATAATGGTCTTCCAGATCGTAAGATCGACATCACTGCACAAAAGAAACACCAGGGAAATGGCAAAAAGCTTTGACATTTCCACTGTTATGATTATTATTATTATTATTATTATTATTACTGTTTGAGGCTGCTTTCTGATTGTAACAAATGAGAGAGACTCTCCTTTCTCAGAGCTGGTTTTATTTTTCTGGCTGTCATCCAATTCAAGCAGACTGAACAATGTTGGCCCGTAATTTATGGGGGTGTCTTCTCAACCCAGTGGGCACAGAGGTGCTTTTTCAATTGTGGTTTCTGGAGCTGGTACTGGTCAGCTGGGCAAGGTTAGGACCAGGCTGCCCTGTTGTTTGGAGCGTGATGAGCTTCTGGCAGGGTGGGAGGTGTTAGGGTTCTCTCGCACCCCTGGTGGGTGGGCTGGGTTCGGAGACATGCATTGGTGGAAAGGACAAAGGTGGCTTAACATTGCAACTCTCAGGGTTGGCTTGACGTGTGGTGACAGAGGGGACAGGGCTGGTGGCAGAGGGGACTCCAACAGCACTAGAGGGCACTGCGGCCTCGCTGCACAGCCCCGAAAGCATGGCTCCGCGACAAGGAAGCTTTTTCCAAAGGCTTTTTTCCAAGCAGAAACCTCTCTCGGCGGTGACTTTGTCTCACAGCCTCCTTCGTGCCGCTCTCTGTCCTGCTGCGCCCACCTCGGGGTGCACGTCGAGTGTGGGAGGTGTTGGGGCTTGCGGAGGGGGAAGGTGTTTCTCTGCACCCAGGGCTGGATTTATTTAGCACTGCGCTTTGTTGTGAGCCTCAGAGCAGAGGGACACCCTGAGCAGAGCGGGGTTGAAACCAAAGGTGTCTGTGAAGCTCCCATCATCATCATTATTGTGTTGTCTGCACAACTGTGAGGGGAGGTGGTTCCTGGAGGTTGGACAAGCCCCACATCCCAGGTCTTCCTTACATCCTGAAACCTCTCCGACTCCTCTTAGAAATCCCACCATTGCACAATTAATCCTTAACTCTGCATCCTATCGGGTGCTCTGGCCAAAGAGATGCTCCTCACACCAAGGAGCGGTGCCAGATGTCCTGTCGGGTCCTTCCTTTCTCCCTGCTGCTGCCCCATCAAATGTTGGATGTTCCTCTGAACACCCACGTATCCATGTGTCCATCTGTCCCCTATCTGCTCTGTTGTCCCCACCCCATGTAGAAGGACACACCAACCTCAGCAGGACTGAGATGAAGACCGTGGTGGTGTCCACCACTGGACCATCTCTGTTCCTTAGACCCCAGTTTGCCAGGAACTGGTTTGTGCTACCAAAAGAAAAAAAAAAAAAAGAACGAATAATGGAATTTTGGCTGCTTTGCGGCTTTTCCTTGAGCCAAGCTGGTGGAGGGATGGACACAAAGCAGCTGAGTGGCCGGACTAAGCTGGGCTTATCCTTAGGAGGTGGTTGGTTTTGGGTCTATGACCTGGGACCACAAGGAGACGAGACAAGAGGATGGGAGAGCGGGATATGTAAGACGGTTCCTGGAAGGATGATGAAGAAAGATCCTCTGTTTTACTTTTAAGGAGTTCACAAGTAGTTTTAGACCAGAGAAGAGCAGTTTTCTGGAGAATTAACTGATTTGGGTATAGGGTATAAATAATAACTCGATAGGTATTTGAGTCTCAAAAATGTCACCGCGTTGAGCTCTGGTTTAAACACACCAGAGGACAACACGGGCTTTTCTCAACCTTATAATTGACTTCCCTTTGAAAAATAAGTTGCTTTTGTGTAGCTAAAACAAGCCTTGAAAGGTTTTGTTTTGTTTTATTTTCCTAGTCCTTTCTGTAGGCTGTAACGCACAGACACCCCAAATTCTGCCTGAGTTTTAACTTCTGAAGAGTGTTACATCCTTTTCTCCCTCATTTTCCCAGAGGATTCATTAGAAATCTGAGAGGGCTTTTGCTGCGCACCCTTGAATTTGCTGAATATTTTCCTGAAGCCGGTTGCGAGGTAATGATTAAGTTAAAAAAAAAAAAAGTTATTAAAAGTAGCAGAGGAGAAAAAAAAATCCAGATTTCTAAAGATCCTGAATAAAAACTCAGTGTCTCTTTGGTCAAGCAACTATTTCTGCTGGCTTGGCTATTTCCACATCCTAATCCCCTTCCCTGCTCTCCCTGAAAGACCTGAATTTTTAATAAAATCAGGGGAAGGAAGGAATTTTCTCTCTAAAAAAAAAAATAGACATACCACAGGACCAGAGAAGAGAGACGTGCAAACGTCCTCGTGGACGGATGGACGGACCTACACACATCGCTCTAAAAATCCTGTGGAGGGGGGTTGCCCTCATCCCTTGTCTGACAAAATATAAGGTTGGTGCTTCCTGTTGCATTTCAAAATCTCTTTTTAAACAGAAGATACTCCCCCCCTCCCTTTCTCCTGCCTTTCCTCTGATGTTATGGGAATAGAAACCAATACAATAAATGAGACCAGAAGTTCTTAAAATGCGAATTTCCTGCCTGGAGGCAGCAGGTAAGTCAATCCCATCCAGCATGGGGAGATGTATATATAGCTATGGGTGTAAATATAGCTATTTAGTGGCAGGGTGTTTATTGTAATCCAAGGTGGTTCGGTCAAAGATCATCCTTTATAGTGGGAAATTTATTGGTGTGTGCAGTGCCTGGACGTCTCTTCCACGGGGAAAATAAAGGCTGTTTATGAAGGGAATTAAATGATGTTCTCATCTGCCGTAGCTCTGTTACCCAGAGACCCTTTCTACTCCCACTTTCATATTGTCCCTCATTTTATGCTTCGTTAAAAATACCTTTGGGATTTGTTTGGGTTTTTGTGAAGATACTCCATGAACTTCACCACCGGCTGTAAAAATGTCAAGCGCTGGGCTGTACACATGCTGGTCAGTGAAAAAACACTCAGTGCCATCCCCAAAATGCCTTTGCTGGATGGTGGGGTTGAAGGTTTTAATCAAGTTTAATAGAAAAGCGGGAGGAATGTGGTCTCGATGACTTTGGCCACACAATGCTGCCCTGGTGTCCCTGTCTCCCGGGGTTATCCTGCCCTTCACCTGCTGGAAATTCCTCATTGTTGCCATGCTTTCTTTTCAATTTTCATTTTTTTGTGGAGGTTTTTATTGTTTTTGTCTTTAATTCCTGTAACGTATGAACAGAGAAGCCACTGGAGAATGATAAAGCTTCATTTCTTCCTGCTTTTGTGACCCGCTTGATTATTTCATTTCTCATTGTATATTCTTTCGAGGCGCCTTGTCTGAACGGAAAGAAAATATGTATGCTTATAGGAGCTACTTGTTTCCCTTTGCCTGGGCAAAATAAGACCCCTTGGCTGGGCAAAATAAGCAGATATCTCATAAAATGTAAATTCCTTCTGCGTGCCGTTCCTGGGAAGGGAATCGCCAACCCTTCCATCGCGCACCCGTGAGCTACGTTATTCCTTAAAGCTGTGTATGCTGTAATTTGTCCAGCCTTCCTCTTGGCTCTAAGAATAAACACAGCATAAAAATACGTGTTCTTCAAGTTTGGGTTGCTGCATGTTTACTAGATAAGAATGAAAAGGTTTGTGGTTGGTAGTTGCATGGACATGGTTCGAAAAAGCAGCGGGAGAGACGCCCCGGCCTGTTGTTTCATGGTTGCTCTGCAACTGTAATCTGGACCTACACCGGTTTTTAAGACTCAGATTTAAGCATAAATTTGTATTTGTCATTGTTTAAAAGCAGGGAAAAATTGAATGAAATAGAACAAGGGCAAGTGTAGAGTCTTGAATGTGGGCAGGAACAACCCCAGGTTCCAGTGTAAGTGGGGAATGAGCTGTTGGAGAGCAGTGAAAAGGGAGCTGGGGGTCCTGGGGACAGCAGGGTGAGCATGAGCCAGCACTGGGCCCTTGTGGCCAGGAAGGCCAATGGTACCTGGGGTGGGTTAGAAGGGGGTGGTCAGTAGGTCAGAGAGGTTCTCCTGCCCCTCTGCTCTGCCCTGGGGAGACCACACCTGGAATCCTGTGTCCAGTTGTGGCCCCTCAGTTCCAGAAGGACAGGGAACTGCTGGAGAGAGTCCAGCGCAGCCACCAAGATGCTGAAGGGAGTGGAGCATCTCCCGGGTGAGGAAAGGCTGAGGGAGCTGGGGCTCTGGAGCTGGAGAAGAGGACACTGAGGGGTGACTCATTCCTGGGGATCAATATGGAAAGGGGGAGTGTCAGGAGGATGGAGCCAGGCTCTTCTCAGTGACAACCAGTGATAGGACAAGGGGTAATGGGTTCAAACTGGAACACAGCAGGTTCCACTTAAATATGAGAAGAAACTTGTTCCCAGTGAGGGTGTCAGAACCTGGCCCAGGCTGCTCAGGGGGGTTTTGGAGTCTCCTTCTCTGCAGACATTCAAACCCGCCTGGACCCCTTCCTGTGGAACCTCAGCTGGGTGTTCCTGCTCCATGGGGGATTGCACTGGATGAGCTTTCCAGGGCCCTTCCAACCCCTGACATTCTGGGATTTTGTGATTCTGTGTGAAAATGTGAGCCCAGGATGATCTCTGGGTCTCCAGCCTGATGGTACCAGCAGATCCCATCACTGCTGCTGGACCTTCTGGTCACGCTGTGGCGTGGTGGCAATGGCCGGTCTGCTCCAGTGGTTGGGTCTGTGGTCAATGAAAGCTCGACTTTCAAAAAGCAGAGGGCTAGGCTGGGCTTTTTTAAAGCTTTCTCTGGGTGAAGAACCTTTTCCTCATGTCCAACTGAACCTCCCCAGGCACAGGTTGGCCTGTGGTTGCACAACCAACTCAGCTCAAAAGCTGTGGAGAACCTGGGGTCAAGGTGGGTCACCTTGGATCATGATTTGACTTGTAGATGCATCTGGCGTGCTGAAAAAATCATCTCTTTGCCTGTGGATTTTGATCTGGAAACCCAGCGAAGGGTTCTGATTGTTGGGGAAATGTTCCGACTTGGACTTTATTTTGCTTTCAGTGCAGATCAGCTCCGTGTGCTTTAAGTTTTCGGGAGCCGGTGTGGTCCCCGTGTTCCCTGTGGCATCGCTGCCTGGTGACAACAACGTGCCCACAAAACAGATCTCCATCCCAATAGGCAGAGAAGCGAGGGGTCAAACTCACACTAAAACGGGATTTCAGCCACAAAGAGCTAAGGGGGTAAAAAAAATACCCCGAGCATTAGTGTGCGAGCTGCCACCTTGTCGCGCAATCACAACATCGCTTTTTCCATTTTATTTCTTTTTCTTGTTTTTCATGGTTAGCTTAACAATTAAAAGGCTACACTGCGCTTTGGTTTTTCCAGTCTGCTGCGTCGTGTGACCCCGGTGACTCCAAGTTAAGCCTCATTATATAATGGAGGGGTGTTTTTTTGGAAAACCTCCATTTAATCCTTTCGGAGCAGAATTCGCTGGTTTTGTTTTCTTTCATATCGTTGTTTTGTTCCCCCCCACCCCGCCTACCCCTTCCCCGGCGGGCGCGCGCTGGAGGCGTCAGTCTGGGAGCGGGGTCCTTTCTTCCTTTCTATTTTATTTTCGTTTATTTTCGTTTGCTTGGGTTACAGCGCCTTTCCCCGCCGTCGAGGGGAAGGACTACGTGATGTGCGGCAGGTATTTTGTGAATGGAGCGCAACCCTGTGACTCCCCGTTGCTTGGCCGAAGGGGGAGGCAGGGGAAGGAGAAAGAAAAAAAATAATTAAAAAAAAAATAGAAAAACCACCACCCAGTGACTCCATCTGACTCGTTTTGGCTGGAAAACGTTTTCAGCGCCGCGGTTCTTAAGCCAGGAGGAAGCTTTCTTCTGGCCCAAGAACAATAAAGGGGTCAGCAGCCTGATCCTCCCTCCTACACCCTCTTCCTTCCATTGTGAGGGGTCTGTGCAAATATCCCAAGGCTGCTTCTGCTGGGGCCTGAGGGACCTGAGCCACACGTGTGACGTTAAAGAGAGACTCTGCGAACTCAGGAATCCTGCGCTGCTGAAAGAAATGAAAAAAAAAGGGAAAGAAAAAAGAAAAAAGTCTCCAGGGTGCTCTGTTTCTGGTGTAGTATTGCACTTGGAGAATGTACCGATGGGTGTTTCTCATAGAATCATTTTGGTTGGAAAAGACCCTCAAGATCATTGAGTCCAACCGTTAACCCACCCCTGGCACTGCCCCGTGTCCCTGAGAACCTCATCTGTGTATTTTCAACCCCTCCAGGGATGGTGACTCCAGCACTGCCCTGGGCAGCCTCTTCCTATGCCCTTTCCATGAAGAACTTTTTTCAGATATCCAGTCTAAACCATCATGGGGGCAAATCCGCCCCCTTGTCACACGTAGAGGCTCCTCCATGATGCCACCACAGCATCTTCCCCAGCATCTGCTCAACAAGTGGCTGAATTTCCACAGAGGGTTGGTGAGTCCTTGTCTCGCCAGCCCTTGACCTCTTCCATTTCTCCAGTTGTCCAAGATGGGGGATTTCATAGTATCATAGAACAACACAGGTTGTGTCCTTCAGAGGTCATCTCCTACACTTATACTGCACATGCAAAGCCTGTGTGCTGGTGGGGTATGGTCTCCATCAAGGATGGGGCTGAACAGTGCACAGCTGTTTGCCATGTTGTGCGTGCTCCAAGAACTGAATACCATCTGGCAGCACCCAGGTTTTAAAGCCATCACCTTTAATGGTGTCCCTCACACTCTTCGGATGTGTATCACAGACCATGAAGGTCTGAGCCAGCAATTCCTGGAGTAAAATGTCCTGGGAGAAGTTCTGTGGGGTCTGATCTACAGTGGTTTGCCCACCGGTCATGGCCGGGTTGGACATGGATCAGAGGGCTGCTGTGATTTCGGTGATATTTCTTGTGAATCCAGTCACTAAACTTGCAGACCGCTCTGGCTTCTGCCGCCGTGAACAGTCATGCTTTTTCCGGGTGTCAAGTTGCCAGACATGGCATTTGGATGTCTCCAAAAGGAGAAGGTGGGACCTGTGGCCTTCTATGAGAAAGTGAGTTCAACGCAATAAACTGTACCGTGCACTGAAGACCTGATTCATTTGCCAGAGGGAGAGTGGATGATGCTCATCGAATTGTAGGGACCCACCTCTTTTTTTTTTTTGGACAATAACCAGCTATTAACATGTGTGACCTCCCTTCACTGCGTTCCAGCTTGTCGGACCTTGGCACCAAGCAGTCGCATGAATCACGATGGTGATTTTTGCCGTAAGGCAGTTCCTGTCGTTATTATCTCCTTGCTGTGTCGATAACACTTTGGTGGTGATGGTCAGGATTTCCTCGCGCTGCAGAGCTTTCCTGAAGATCAGCTCCGCGAGCGGTGGAGGAAGTCGCCGTTACGAGATTACTCCTGGATGCTTAGAACTGGGTGGCCAACTTCAAACGTACGTGCGACCTGACATGATCCGAAGAGCGCGGGGGTGGCTCCTCTGTCCCTTGTCTGCTTTGTCGGCGCAGGCAGACGTCTGCGTGGACATTGACCTACACGCACACGTATGGGAGCTCCTTCTGCCAATGCTATGAGGGCTGAAGTAAAACCAAACCTGGGTATGGAAAACTGCCAAGAGACTGGGACCCCAGCAAGGGAAGAGAAAGGAAGGGAGATTCAGGCTGGACATGAGGAAGAAATTGTTGGCCCTGAGGGTGGGGAGAGCCTGGCCCAGGTTGGGCAGAGAGGTGGTGGCTGAACCATCCCTGGAGACATCCCAGGCCAGGCTGGACGGGGCTCTGAGCAACCTGAGCTGGTGAAGATGTCCCTGTCATGGCAGGGGGGGCACTGGGGGAGCTGGGAAGGTCTCTTCCAACCCAAACAGTTCTGTGAGATGGAGGAGAACAGTCTCATGTCTTCCTTTAAATCCCAAGGGAACACTTGTGGCCAGGGAGAAACTCAGGGTCTCACACCCACCCCTCTTGCAGTGCCACAGTGTTGGGACTACACACACTATGGGGCCCTTCCAACTAAAGGAAAACTATGTTTAGTTCAATTTATGAGTGCTTAGGCAAACAGATTTGTTATTTAAACTCTTCTTTAATTTTTTTTTTACCAATAACCTTGTTTGAAGGTAGAAGCAAAAACCTGCCTTCTTTCAGCCTTGGTATTATGCTGCTTTCCTCCTGCCGTTGGAAGAGCGTTCAGATCTTTGCATACAACATCAAGGTCCATGATTTTGGTGGTGTTTCCAAGCATTATAGCAACACAGGTAATAAATGAGAATTACATGGTCTATGTTGACCTTGGTGAAGTGGAAGAGACTTCCAAGATACAGCTCCTTTGCTGCTCTTCCTCATCTAGAAGAGGCCAGCAAGGCCACAAAAATGTATGACTAGAGCTTCCAAGAGCTGCAGTTGTACACGAGACTGGGAACTGCTGTGTTCAAGGTGGAGTTCCTTCACTACTCGACTATCCTGCCATTCCTGTCTGAAGTGGAAGCCGATTGCCTTGGTTGGCTTCCTACTTGCCACGTCTTTTCATGGTGGGATTTGCATACATGCCAGAACTCAAATTTATTCTGCTAGTGTTCATCTTCTGAGAGTCATTGGTTCAGGAGCTGATGGCCTTCTGGGAGGTCTAAGGTAGCTTTCCTGACGTGAAGTTGGATCAAAATGTAAAATCGATGACCTAGTGGTTTCCTAGAGTAGTTAGCAGTTTGGATGGAGTAATCCAGGCATCTTTTAGAAGTGGTTTTCCAAAGGTAGTTGTTTATTTAGCACCCTTGCTGTGCTGCACATGGCCTGGTGAGAACCAGCGGAGTTCATGAGCAGATAATCCAGCTCAGGGTGGTTAAAAATGAGTTGGATGCAGACAGGTGAGGGATGGGAGCGGGACTTGGTGACATTCCTTAAGTCCACTGTCAAGTCTGGGCAAGTCACTGCTCCTTGATGAGAACAATCCTGTTTCAGGAGAAATCAACAGCAAATCTTCATCTTCTGTGTTCACATTTCCCATCTTCTACTCATCTCTGTTGTCCGTATCTCCAAGTCTTGCCTGTGCTGCCTGTTTGGAGTGGTTGCCTCCTCATGCCAAGAATAGTTTTGCTGTACCAGACCTGCACACGTGCCCACGGCCACCGAAGTCCTACCATGGGCAGATGAAATTGGAATAAAGTAGAATAAAGACGTATGGAAGGCAAAAAAAAGAAGTCTCAGAAGTGACTTCCAGCCCTTTAGAAGCTGTGTGGCCTTTCAGAAGATTCCCCGTTGGGTGCTGCACTTTGCTATGGGGGCGAATGTGGGGGTTTCACAGATTTTGTGTTGCACATGTCTCTTCTTCCCCTACATATCCACCAAAAGGCTTTTCAGAGTTTAACACGTGCAGAGAGCTGCATCCAGGAGCCGCGTTCAAGGAGGTTCCTGCCCTGGGAGATGAGGACTATCACAGAATCAGAATAGTTTGGGTTGAAGGCACCTTCAAAGCTCATCCAGTCCAAGCCCTGCCATGAGCAGGGACATCTTCACCCAGATCAGGTTTCTCCTGGAGCTTTAAGGATTCTCGCGGGGTTGGGAGCCGTGTACAGTAGGAGCAGTCATCAGCCTCGTCTTACGTGCGCCTCGTCTCACTGGTTAGGATCATTTCCCTCCCCATGGAAACCATCAGGAATTTCCGTTATTTCCTTTCCTGAGGCTTTGTTTGGGTGGGGATATCTGGAAGGTATTTCACAGGCAGGTATAATTAAAGAAAGACATGCTTCTCCTGGAGGCTAGACAAGGGTTCTTTAAAGCCAAGCCTTTCGCGTGGTGGGGGCAAAACAGAAACCGTTTGTTGCCTGGTCCGATGGAGGTTGGGGAAAGGGGGGAGCCAATCAGCTGGGAATCATCCCAGTTAAACGCCGCACACTGGGGTTAAAGCCCTTATCCAGCAAATCCTTGAAATATGTGCTTAATTTTAAGTCTCCCTGGCTTCAATCTGTTTACTCTTGTGCTTAACTTTAAGCATGTGCCTAAGTGCTCGGCTGGCCGGGGGCCAAGGCAAATAGCAGATTTAGGAGTAGATTCCGCATAAAATTAATGCTTTAGCAGGCTGAAGTCCCGTGGGATAGAGGATGCTCTAGCAGGTCTGGGATGATGGAAGGGGACGATGCTGCAAACCTCTGGCGTATCCCAGCTCCACAAGGTGATTCAGTGTTGGGTACCACGGACCTTACGGCGAGCATCTTACCAGCATAATCTCTAAAATTTCAGCATCTGTATAATATTTTGCTGTTCCGAAGGCGTCAGACTCACGGGTAGCCTTGGTTATACCACCAACATAGTGTTGGAAAGAAAAATGTAATTACTTTTTTTCCTCTTAATTGGGAGAGAGTGAAGTTTTAGCGGAGGAAAATAACCTTGATGTTGTCATCAGAAGAGGAAGGGGAGCAGATTATATGAGCTGACTAATAAATCTTTGTAGGAATTTGCGTGGCTGCATTAACACAACAGAAAGGACTCCTGTCTTAGCACAAGCTTTTGTAATGGCTTTATCTTTTTCTTTCCTGTTCCAAGCTAATTCCTGAAAGCTTGGAATTTAATTTAATTTAATCCCCCTTTTGCTCATCCAGCCTGGACTTCTCAGAATGCCGAAGTTTGCTTTTATTTTTCTTTATTTTTTACCCATGAATGACAACGTTAAAAGCTAATAACCACAACCGTGGCATGAAAATAAAAAGCTACCATCAGAAAACAAGATCTTAACCCACTACCAGGGGTTAAGGGAAATGTGCAGCTGGAACAAATACAGCGCTCGTCTGACTTCCTCAATAACTCTGCTGGGGGAGCGGGCAGTTGCCAGACGAAGGAAGCGTGGTTAGCCATCGAGTCTTTGAATGCGGCTCCGTTTCCCCCTCAAAGCCATGGAATTTATATTAACCTCCAGCTTTTCTTAGCTGGTGGGAGTTGTTTTTTTCTTGGTGCATGAGGAAGAGCTTCGCTTTTGTTGCTTCGCTTTGTCGGGGGAGCGGAGGAGACGGTTCTGCTCCTCGCACGGCGCTCTTGCTGGCAAATCGCCACGGGTGTTAGATGATTAGTTTTTGGCGTTGATAAGGGGAGAAAAGCTGAGGCTGCCAAACACAGAGACGCAGGCGTCTGATGACTTGGTTTGGGGAGGGCAGATTTGAGTCATCCCGGCTCACCGGGTTGTCTCCGATCCTCCTGCACTGGGCGCTGCTGAGGACCAACCTTGAATCCTGGGGTCAGTTTTGGGCTTCTCACTCCAAGGAAGGCCTTGAGGGGCAGGAGCGAGTGGAAAGAAGGGAATGGAGCTGGGGAAGGGGCTGGAGCACAAGTGTGATGGGAGCGGCTGAGGGACCTGGGGGGTTCAGCTGGAGAACAGGAGCTGAGGGGAGACAAGGACACAAAGAAACGGCCTCAAGTCACGCTGGGGAAGTTTAAATTGGATATTAGGACACATTTATTCATCTAAAGGGCTGTGGGGCATTGGAACAGGCTGCCCAGGGCAGTGCTGGAGTCACCACCCCTGGAGGGGTTGAACAGACGCAGAGATGAGGTTCTCAGGGACATGGGGCAGTGCCAGGGGTGGATTAACAGTTGAATTCGATGATCTTGAGGGTCTTCTGCAGTCAAAATGATTCTATGATTCTGTAATTCTACATACAGTGGGCAAACAGCAATATGCCAGTGAAGATATCTCAAACCACTTTTGATAAGGTACTTGGCCATGTAATTTAACCTCTAAGATCATTAGGAGGACTACACGGGTGAGCCTGGTGTGTAGCATGGGAGACCTCATATAGTGTCCCAAGGCTGCTGTATTGTCCCTGCGTGACTTCAGAGCCACCTTGATGGTGTCATTGTTGGCATTTAGTGTCTGAGTTAGGTTATGGTTGGTCTTGATGATCCTGAGGGTCTCTTCCAACCAAAATGTTTGTATGATTCTGTGATCTGTACGATGCTTATGGCTGCGGTGCTGACAGCGGTGGTCAGGGATCCTGGATGGAGAAGGGAACCAGCTGAAAGGACATGAGGGATGTGCTGGTTGCCATAATTCCCATTTCTCTTGGGTCGTGAGCAGTTCGACAGCCGCTTCTGAGTTGCTCATAATACATTAATCATTAATCTACGTTTTTTCCATTGTGCCCCTTTCTTCTCATTGGTCATACCATGCTTGGTGACCACTGTCTTAGACCGTTCCCAGCTTCTGGAGCTGAGCCCATCACGTGGTCACAACCCTGCCAGCAAGGAGGGCACCAAGGAAAGGAGAAAAGGGCTAAAAAAGCCCAAGCAAGGAGGGGCATTCGAGGCATTCCAGATTTGAGACATCCAAGTAAGCAAAGTCTTTGGTGCTGGTTGCTTGGCGCATGAAAATATCCAGGAGTTGGGTTGTTTTGTTGAGTTTTGATGCTGGTTCTTCTTTGACCCTGCTTGGTTTTGATGAAATACCTGAAGGTTCGTCCTCTTGGCCAATGTGAAATGAAGTGAAGGGGCTTCACCCAGCTCCTGGCAGTCAGCACAGAAGCAGCTTTAACACATGATGTTTGAGCAATGTCTGGAGAATGTGCAGTTTCCTTCTGTCTTTGACATTGTCATCGTTGGTGCTTAGCACTTCCAAGACACAGGAGAGCAGATATGGGTGTCTTGCTGCCTGTCCTGTAGCAAACTTTGTATAAAAAACAGTTTCTCAGGATTTTTTTTGTGGGGTGGAAGTGCCAGATCCATTTCCAAACATTTGGAAACTGCTGTAAAGCAGCTACAAACCTGCTTTTCTTACTTGTCCTCATTTTACTGTTAATAGTAGCCCACAGCTCCCCGAGGTCTGCAAAGCGCCCGTGAAAAAACACCAGCATGATGAATGTATAGCATGATATGTTTAACACTCTGTGGCAAGTGCATAACGTTTTCTGTGCTTGTCCCTGCTTTAAAACCCATCACAGCAGGAGGAGTTTTAGTCCTCAATGCATGAAAGGAGAATCCTGTGAGGGCGCAGACGGATGCTCAAGAAACAGCTTCTTCTACCCAGGTGCCAGTAGCCTGGCAAGGAGAAAGTCGAGCCCTTGTGTTGCACAGCCCACGCTCCTGCAAAGGAATGGCACTTTTTGAAGGAAAGAATGAGGCTTTTATGAGATTTAATTGACATTTACACATTGGGATGTTTTCCAAGCTGGGTGGCTGCGACGTGGGATCCTCGCTTGCTGTTTCTGGGCTGAGCTAGACAAAGCAGAGACTTCGGAAAGGAGATAAACTGTTTGTTTGTGATATAGTCCTGGTGAAAATGTGTTGGCTGCATCTTCAGCCAACTGCAAACAGCAATATCTGTTGTGGGAAAGTGTTTCCAGCACAATACAAAGGGCTTGGGAAAGGAAAAGTTGGTGATATTCTGCACGGCTTGGTTCAGCAGTGAAGGTCTACGAGGAAGGTCTACTGGTGGACCAAGAGGGCTGGCCACCACCGTGACCCCATTAAAGGTGATAGCAAATTCCCTTGGACTTTGGTGATGCAATGTATGGATCACAATTACAGGGATCATGGCAAAAAATGCTCATTGACTTAGAATCATAAAATAATTTCAGTTGGAAGAGACCCTCAGGATCTTTGAGTCCAACCATAACCTAACTCTAGCACTAAACCATGTCCCTGAGAACCTCGTGTAAACACTTTTTAAACTCCCCAGGGATGGTGACTCCAGCACTGCCCTGGGCAGCCTGTTCCAATGCCCCACAGCCCTTTGGGGAAGAAATTGTTACCCACATCCAACCTCAACCTCCCCTGGTGCAACTTGAGGCCGTTTCCTCTTGTCCTTTCACTTTTTATTTGGGAGAAGAGACCAACACCCTCTGGACTACAACCTCCTTTTGGGTAGTTGTAGACTTACTAACTATTGCCTGTGATCATAAGGTGTTGCAAAACTCTGTACACTTGGAAGGTCCCCAATGGGAAGCACCAAGGGCTGAGCAGTGAGAACGTTCTCCTAGCGCCTCTGGATTGAAAGAAAAGAGAAGCCACCTCTTGTTTGTAAGATTATAAAGTTATCACTTGGCAAATAAGGCATTTCATCACTGTTGGACTGTCCCAGCCCCTATGGGCTGGGGCTCCTTTGAGCTGAAACTCTGGCCTACCCAAGCGGAGAAGATTTGTGGGGGCTTGGTTCTGGTAGACTGCACAAATGACCATGAAAAACATGAAATATTTTATTCATAATAAGGGTGAAAAGAAAATAAACTTGGATACAGCCCTTACCTCCTACGAAGAGTGATGTTGAGGTTCAGGGTGGGCACACCTGGCACGAGGAGGCTGCACCGACATTGGGATTGCACAGAGTTTCAACAGACCCTCCAGCTTAGAGGGCAACCTTGTCCAAAACCCCCTGATGTCCCATGGGGTCTTTTTATTTGTCACCTCAAAAATTAATCAGGGAGGTCCCTATTCTGCTTTCAGCTTGCTCTCTCGCAGCACTGCCCACTACGATGGCAAGACGCAGTTCTTAGGGATGTGGTTTAGAGGTGGACTTGGAGGTGTTGGGTTAACAGTTGGACTCAATGATCTTAAAGGTCTTTTCCAACCTAAATTATTCTATGATCCTATGATGGGGAGGTGTTGAGGGTGAACAATGAACAAAGGGTCCTCCTGCCATTTCCTCTGCCCAGGTCATCTTATCTGGAGGGACATGGTCAGATGGCACATGGAGGTTCACAACTGGGGGCAGTTGGGCTTTGAAGGGTACAAGAGACAGGGAAAACTAGACCGGGGAATGTGAAAAATATAGGGGAAAAGTATGCTTTAAAGAAATTTGAGGTCCCAGAGGGACTGAAATATCTCAAGTTACAAATATTCCCATAGCAACCTCGTAACACTTGAAGTCCCAGCTAAAGCGATTCCTCCCGCACCCCCAAATTAGCACAAAGCCAAGAAAAATGTAGGAGAAGCTTTTCAGAGCAGCTCAGCCCTTTCTCAGGATCATCTCGGGCTACCTGGACAGACCACAAAAGAAATAACCGTTGTGGTACCTGCTGGTCGCGAGTGATGCCAACGGTATTTATTCCCAATATTACCTCAAAAAGGCTCTGTTTTCCAAGGGAAAGCAAACACAGGTCACCAACGCTGTTTATTGTAATGATTCTTTAAATATTCTCTATTTAAGGACCCCAGGCAGTAGTATGATTATATCTATATTTGCTGGATAAATTAATTTATTTGTGGATGGGCCTCTAGACTGCTGACAATCAAGTTTGTTTTTAAGCCTGACCGGGGTAGAGGAAACACATACAAATAAACAATAAACCTAAACAACACTAAAATAACATCAGTTGAAACAATTAGAGTTAACTTCCACTTATGAAGTATTGTTCCCATTTTGCTATAACATGGGAAAAAAACTCCGTTTCCTAAGTCAACTCGTCACCAATTTTGGATTCGCAGTTTCTTGTAACAAAAGGGGATTTCTTTTGTCTGTTATTTATACTCTTCCTATGGCACCGTGTGTCCGTGTCGCTGTGTCTGGGGGACCCTGTTTCAATGCAGCAGCGTTTCCATTCCCCCTGTCCCCATCTCGGTGGCTTCGCCGGGGCTTGGTGGCACCGGTTGGGCTTTTCTTCTTGCCCATCCTGGTTGCCCTGATGTGCACACATGTGTTTGGAGAGGTGGTTCCTCCTTGGAGACTTTGTCCTAGATTTTAAAGTTTTATTATCCCTGAATTATGTATAATTCAGGGCCTTAGGGGCCGAGAGTTAAAATTAGACCCTGGAAAACTCGCTGTCAGTATTCAGAAGGCACTGAGGAAGGTTCAGGGTACGTTTCACTTGCGACGCTTTGCAGAATTATTCAAATGCTTTAATTGCATTTGCATCCTTCACCCCGCATGGGGCGTTTCTGCTGTTCTCTGTGTCTTTTGTTTCATCCCAGAGGCTGCTGAGGGATGCGGTGGGACACTCAGCCCCACCAAATTTTTGATGCCACCAAGTATTTAATGTCATTTTAAATGCTGCCTTCCCTCTCGCGGGGTGTCTGTTCTGCCAGGAGCCGATAGCAAACACCAAGGAAAGGCAATTGGAATGTAAGGGTCTAAATGTAACTTCCTTGGGTCTGGGACTGCAGGTGCAGAGTCTGTAATTCCTTAATTCCCCTGGACAGGGCTACAGGCTCAGGGAGGAGCGGCTGGAAGGTGCCCGATGGAAAAGAACCTGGAGGTGTTGGTGACAGCGGCTGGACATGAGCCAGAGTGTGCCCAGGTGGCCAAGAGGCCACCAGCATCCTGGCTGGTACCAGCACTGGTGTGGCCAGCAGGCCCAGGACACTGACCGTCCCTGTGCTGGGACCTGGGGAGGCCAAACCGCCAATCCTGGGGGCAGTTTTGGGTGCCAAGAAAGGCCTTGAGGTGCTGGAGCGAATTGAGAGAAGGGAACGGAGCTGGGGAAGGGGCTGGAGCACAAGTGTGATGGGAGCGGCTGAGGGACCTGGGGGGTTCAGCTGGAGAACAGGAGCTGAGGGGAGACAGGGACACAAAGAAACGGCCTCAAGTTGCACCAGGGGAGGTTGAGGTTGGATGTGGGGAACAATTTCTTCCCCAAAGGGCTGTGGGGCATTGGAACAGGCTGCCCAGGGCAGTGCTGGAGTCACCGTCCCTGGAGGGGTTGGAAATACACAGAGATGAGGTTCTGAGGAAGATGGGGCAGTGCCAGGGGTGGGTTAACAGTTGAACTCGATGATCTTAAGGACCCCTGCCAACCAAAATGATTCTGTGATTCTATTCTATGATTAAAACACCTACCATTTTGTGAGAGGGGATGTATAAACCAGTATTAATGCTCAACAAGTGAAAATCCAGGAGGCTGCGTCCTTGGGGCGACATGGGAGGGCAGAGGGATATTCCCTGTAGGAAAATGTTTTTAATGACAACTGAAGAGTGGTGTTCAGCTGTGACAGTCCTGATCGCTGTCGCAGACATCCCGCCTCCGTGCTCCCACCCTTCTTTTGGGAAGAGTCTTCTCCGAGATGCTCATCACCGAGGCACGCGTGCTGCAGCTACGCGTCCAGCCTTTGCTGCCCGTCTGCGATTTCTGGTGTGCTCCCCAAAGATGCAGTTAAATCAGGAAATCCTCCAAACCAGGACATCTCCCAAGAAACAGCTTCCCATGCCTCCCATTGTAGACTTGTATTATGCCGTGATTCGTCATCAAGCATGTCCTACCATCAAGGTGCCACAAAACGTCTACTATGGGGCTTGTTGGATCAGCGCTGGCAAAGCCCGAGGAGTTTTGTTCCTTTTCCAGCTCCTGGGTGGCTGGAAACTAAGTCCTTCTTGCCAACCCTATGGTTTAATTTAGCCCTGATGCCAATTATTGAGGTGGCCAGGACCTACGTGTGCTTTGTTGTGGGTGACGAGTGATGCGAGAGCCACAGCCATGAGGTGCTGCAAGGATTTACCTGCTTCTTATCTTGGCTGAAAAGTATGTTTTAAAATCCTTGCACTTTCTATTCCATTAGTATCGAGCACCGATTGATTCCTTGTACAGAAGCAACTATTTTTATAAGCACCTTCCAGGAAAAATGGAGAGCTTGCAATTTGAAGGAAAAGATTTATCATTTAAATTTTAACAGAGCGGAAATCATTTCCAGGCGACTTCCTGACATTGTTTGGTATTCTTCCATGGCTTCCAGAGCAGGTCAAGGCTTTGGTTTGTGCTTCAGCCCTCTCCTTTCAAGAGGTAAAAAATTCCCCTTGTGTAAGAGAGGACAAGTAGATGCCAGGACAACACTGGGGGAGTTCCTGGAAGTGGAAGAGACAACAGCAAGTGGCCTCCAAGGAGATGGTTCTACTGGAAGTGCCTATAGGGTTTATGTGTGTCAATAAGTCATAGAATCATAGAACATTTTGAGTTGAAGGGCCCTTCCCAGCTCCCCCAGTGCCACCCCTGCCATGACAGGGACATCTTCACCAGCTCAGGTTGCTCAGAGCCCCGTCCAGCCTGGCCTGGGATGTCTCCAGGGATGGTTCAGCCACCGCCTCTCTGCCCAACCTGGGCCAGGCTCTCACCACCCTCAGGGACAACAATTCCTTCCTCATGTCCAGCCTGAATCTCCCTCCTTTAGTTTAAAAGCACCACCCCTTGTCCTATCACAACAGGCCCTGCTCAAAAATCTGTCCTCATCTTTCTCACAGGCCCCTTTTAAGTCCAGAAAGGTGCAATAAGGTCTCTCTGGAGCTTCTCTTCTCCAGCTGAACACCCCAGCTCTCTCAGCCTGTCCTCCCAGCAGAGCTGTTCCAGCCTCGGGTCATTCCTGTGGCTCCTCTGGCCCCTCTCCAGCAGGTCCATGTGTGTCCTGTGCTGAGGACCCAGAGCTGGACTGCAGAGGGGTCTCACCAGAGCCAAGTAGAATGACAAAAATCGTGTCCCTCTACCTGCTGCCCACGCTCATTTTGCTGCAGCCCAAGATACAATTGGCCTTGGGTGGGTAGAGGTGATGGGGATTGGGGCTGGCAGGGAGGTAAGAGCAGCTTTACCACTTTTTTCAAGTGCAGTTGCCCATTTCTACTGAGCACTGGCACATTCAACCCTGTAGGCATCAGGTATGTGGTACCGGCACGATAAAAGTTAAATATATCCGCAGCTCTGTGCTGTCCCGGACTTTCCTGCCACTGATAGTCCGTTCTATAGGGAGATGAAAGCGTTATAGCGACGTATTGCAAGTCACTGGGTTGGTTTCTGCGGATCATTCCTGGAACCAGAATATATATACTTTGTAACGCTCCCTCTAATCTCGGTGTTTCTATTGTCTCCTTTGCGCAGAACATGGGGCGTCTTCGGGGCTGCCGTGAACTCAGCCCCACCTCACCCTTCCCACCCCCCCAGAAAATCAATCCCGCCCTGAACTTTGTGTGCAATAAAACTGAGTGAAACTCCCAGTGCCTTCCGCAGGCCTAGTAACCTGTTTGTTCAGTTTGGGCCTTCTGCAACCATTTGTTTAAGATAAGCAAGGGCGGAGATGTTTCTTGAGGGCACAAAAGGTTCTTGAGATAAAGCTGGTGCAGACCGATGTTCCTTTTCCTTCTCTCATCACCACAGCACTGGGTTTTTCCATTGGTCCAGTCGATTTTCTCAACCTTTTGTTCCCTCTGAGGTTTTTAATGTTGCTGTTTCTCATTCAGGCATCTTCTGCTTGACTGTGATGGGTTGGGAGTGTTTCTGTTGCATGGGGAACATCTATGGAAGAGACTGGAGGAGTGTTGAGTGAAGACGGTCACTTAGTGTGGTGGGGTTTCACGTCTGAAAGTCAGGCTGCGTTAAGACATCATGACCATGAGGATGTAGCCATGAACCCAAACCTCTCGTAGCTCCTTGAGTGTTTGTGAAACTTTCATGAAAAGTGCAGAAATGCAGGAGAAGGAGGGAGGGTGCAGATTGGTTCTAAATAGGCGCATCTTTTTATAAGGCAGTTGTTGTTGAACGTGTTCAGTTTTGAGCCCCTCACACCAAGAAAGGCCTTGAGGTGCTGGAGCGAGTGGAGAGAAGGGAACGGAGCTGGGGAAGGGGCTGGAGCACAAGTGTGATGGGAGCGGCTGAGGGACCTGGGGGGTTCAGCTGGAGAACAGGAGCTGAGGGGAGACAGGGACACAAAGAAACGGCCTCAAGTTGCGCCAGGGGAGGTTGAGGTTGGATCTGGGAACAGTTTCTTCCCCAAAGGGCTGTGGGGCATTGGAACAGGCTGCCCAGGGCAGTGCTGGAGTCACCATCCCTGGATGTATAGATGTATAGGTGAGGTTCTCAGGGACATGGGGTAGTGCTGGAGTTAGGTTATGCTTGGACCTGATGATCTTGAGGGTCTTCTGCAACCAAAATGATTCTATGCCAAAGGAGACCCTGGGGTTTGCTACCTACAGATGATCACGGAAGGACCACCAGCAGGAACAAATCCTGCCTCTTTTTGCCTATCTCCTTGTGATTTACTGTCACCAGTAAAAGGACCAAAGCTGGTGAGTCTTTCTTCATCTTCAGGTGATCCTGCTGCAGAGGAGGGATGAGAAAATGATGGCAAAGCTCCTGCTCGTAGCACAGTAGTTCTAAAATAACCTTGTCCCTGTTCCTCATGTCCCTGTTCCTCATGTCCCTTCCAGACCAGTATCCCTCGGGTTACTGGGCTGGGGTGGCTCAGAAGAAGGATGTTGCTGGGGAGGAGCAGGTATCAGTGGGGGGAGAAGCAGAGGCTCTTGCATTGCTGCAGATTGCCAGTGAAATCTTTAAAACTTTTTACCTGTTCTTTCATTAAACTTTGATGCAGATGGTTCTGGGGCAGCGGAGTGGCAGCTCTCTGGATTCCCTGGGCAGGTGGACAGGGTTGAGGGTGGGACAGACACCTCCATTGGGAAGGGAAAGCACAAAATGAGTGCACATGGGTGTCAAACCTGCTCCCATGTGCTGTCTCTTTGCAGCAATTTCAGTAGATGCCAGATTTCCCTTGGCGTGTGCTAACTGGCCATGTGACAGTCACCTAAGCTTGTGAGATACCACCTTCCATTCTCCAAGAGCTGCTTTCCCCAAACATCTAAAAATCATAGAATCATTTTGGTTGGAAGAGACCCTCAAGATCATTGAGTCCAACTGTTAACCCACCCCTGGCACTGCCCCATGTCCCTGAGAACCTCATTTCTGTGTCTGTTCAGCCCCTCCAGGGATGGTGACTCCAGCACTGCCCTGGGCAGCCTGTTCCAATGCCCCACAGCCCTTTGGGGAAGAAATTGTTACCCACATCCAACCTCAGCCTCACCTGATGCAACTTGAGACCATTTCATCTTGTTCTATCACTTGTTACTTGGCAGAAGAATGAATATGCCCATCACAACATAGCTGATCTTTAGGAGATGAGCCTGGAGAGCAGACCAGTCCTGCATGCTCCATCTCTGTCAGAGCTGTCGGCCTTTCTTGTTCCAGCACGCATGTTTATAATTGAAACTTGACATGCATTAGAACTCCCATGGGCTTCTCATGTTCTACTCCAAGCTTCCCACCATGTCAACCGCAGAGTGTTTTGCTCCAAAATTGAAAATGACTCCTATTAATGGTCCTTCCTAAGACCACGGGCTTCCTTGTTCTTTGCTTTTCCCACATGCCTCGCTTCCAGAACCAGCAGCACTGAAATGTTGTTTCATTACGTTTTTTCTTGAGCCACCTGTGAATAAATATCAAAATAAAACCAGTATTGGAGAGACAGCAAAGGCAATTTTGCTGCCCACTAAGAAGTTGCAAACCTCCATATGAAAACCATGTGCACCTGGGCTTGATGTTGTCCTCTCACCCACGGAGAAGCAAAAACCAGCCCTCTTCTTGTAGACCCATAGCTGAGCATGGTCTTCTGCCTTGTGAGGTATTTCCGTTTGGCTCTGTTCAGGGATTTCAGCTTCATAAAGAGTTTATCCACTGAATAATGGAAGAAGCTGCCTTTCAGATCCAAATTGTCCTCAGCAAGCCACCTCTGTTTGCCCCTGAGGGTGGTGAGAGCCTGGCCCAGGTTGGGCAGAGAGGTGGTGGCTGAACCATCCCTGGAGACATCCCAGGCCAGGCTGGACGGGGCTCTGAGCAACCTGAGCTGGTGAAGATGTCCCTGCTTATGGCAAGGGTGGCACTGGGGGAGCTGGGAATGTCCCCTCAACCCAAACCATTCTAGGATTCTATAATACAACCCATCTTTGACTAAGAAGAAGTAGTTTGGAAGCAGAGAAATCTGGCAACCTGCTCTCCAAGGGCTTGTGGTTGGGTTATTACCAAGTTAACCAAATTCAGTCTGGGCTGCTCCTGCAGCCAAACACCTCATGGTTAGTTCTTTGTGGAATCTTTGATGTCTAGTTGCTTAAAATCATACTGAACTTTCTTCATTAGCTGGTGTTTGAACCTTCCTCATCCACTTGCTCTCTGAATGCAAAGGGGGATCTTAATATCTATGAGATCTCTGAAAATTTGCTTGAAATTGGCCAATGGGTACCAAAGAGAAAAGGAAGGGAGTGAGCAGATGCGCACACAACCCAATTGCATCAACTGTGCTAGGTTAGGAAGTCAGGTTAAAAATAGTACAATACTCAGTGAGGTTGTTTCCGAATGTTGTACGACCACAGCAGCCTAAAGCTCAGGGTATTTTTAAGAATTTAAGCTGCATTGCAGACACAGGTGGAAATGCAATTACTCTGGAGAAATGAAACTACTTCTGCAGAACACAAAGACCTAAAGCACCGATTTCCTCAATGCGAAGTGTTCATTGAAGTCTCAGGAGCTGCCTTTTAGAATCATTCTGTTTGGAAAAGACCTTCAGGATCATCGAGTCTGACCATAACCTAACTCTGGCACTGATCCATGTCCCTGAGAACCTCATCTCCGCATCTCTTCAGCCCCACCAGGGATGGTGACTCCACCAGCAGCATCCGGGTGAGAGATAATTTCATTACACATGAGTAAGGTTCCTAATCCAAGGAGCACGACGGTGCCTGAACGGAGGAGAAATTGGTGTCCCCATTGGGAAAATCAAGCATCTCCCTTCTCCAGCTGAGCAGTTCCCTTCCTTAGTCGTAGTCATGAGACAATGTTTTGGAAAAAAACAGTCACCAGTCCCTAATCTTATGTGGGTTGTTGTGGTGCCTAAACAGCTAAATTTGGAAGGGAAAAAAGTAAACCTTTTTTTTTCTTTTTGCAGTAAGCTGATGTAAAAGGAAATATCAGCAACTTGCAAGAAGGATGGAGTGGCTGATGAAGACCAAGGGTGCTGGGTGGGTGGGGACAGGTGGAGTCCCAAGGGCACAGTGAACACCTTGATGGCTCTTGGGTTTGTCTGGAGGCTGCTCCCCACCATGGGTCATGCAGGATGGCAATGGAAGTACCTTCAGTCATAGAACCATAGAATAGTTTGGGTTGAAGGGACCTTCCAAGCTCATCCAGTCCAGCTCCTGCCATGAGTGGCTCCTCTGGCCTCTCTCCAACAGGTCCATGTCTGTCCTGTGCTGAGGACCCCAGAGCTGGACCCAAGCATTGCATTGGGGTCCCACCAGAGCCAAGTAGAAGGTCAAAATCATGTCCCTTGACCTGCTGACCATGCTCCTTTTGCTGCAGCCCAAGATACGATTGGCCTTTTCTCTAGAAGAGTTATAAGAGAAGAAAGTTAAAAAGGAAACTACTTTCTCAGGGAACACAATTGAAGACCGCAACCAAAGCAGGGACGTGCAGCAGGACTTACCTGGGGACTTCCTGAGTTCTTCATTGCTTGACGTCTTAAAGAGCAAAGGTCTTTGAAGTAGAAGGTTCCAGCTGCCATGGGAACTGCAGAGTTGCTGCAGTAGCAGGTTCTCCAGGCTCTTTGCAGATGGCCAAGGTGGATGGTCATAATGAACCCAATTCGTCTTGGACTTGGGGATGGTCTACAAGCCTAAATTCATTACCATCCCCAGCACCCTTTCTCCTTTGTTACATCTTCCACCAGAGAAACTCCAAATACTATTATCTCAGTAACCGCTACTAAAATTAATTGTCATTTTTAAGGCTCTTCACGCAGAGAGGGACTTTATTTTCTTTAAGCCGGTGTGTTATGTTGTCATGCCAATGTGACAGAGCTGCTGCTCCGTGAGATGGTTTCCCACCCAGCCCGTGGCCAGGCTGCTGCCTCGTGGCACGTGCTGATTCACCAGCAGCGGCTGGAGCTCAGATGCTGAGCTAGATTGTGATGGAAATAAAAGGAGCGACTTTTACGGGGCTTTTATTGCCAGCCGGGGACGTACAATACTGCATAAATAAAATTCATTATGGTTATGATAGCTCTGTAGTCCCTGGAAAATAAATAACACTTTGCACTTATATAGTGCCTGTCATCCAGGAGCCTCAGAGCTCTTTGCTGACATTAATGAAGCCTCGTGATGACCATAGTAGGACGGTAAATACAGCATCTCCCTTATCAGATGAACATACCAAGTCAGAGTTGGCACCTTCAGTGGAGAGAGGCCGAGGCAGCAGCTTGGGTTACACACAGCTCTTCCACTGATGTCACTGCTGCAAATTGCTCAATGTCCTGGTCATCGCAGTTATTTCCAGTAGGTAGATGCCACCCGTCCCTTCCCCAGGGGTGTTATGGGTTGGTCAGTGTATAGATCATAGAATCATTTTGGTTGGAAAGGACCCTCAGGATCATTGAGTCCAAGCGTTACCCCACCCCTGGCACTGCCCCATGTCCCTGAGAACCTCATCTGTGTGTCTGTCCAACCCCTCCAGGGATGGTGACTCCAGCACTGCCCTGGGCAGCCTGTTCCAATGCCCCACAGCCCTTTGGGGAAGAAATTGTTCCCCACATCCAACCTCAACCTCCCCTGGTGCAACTTGAAGCCGTTTCTTTGTGTCCCTGTCTCCCCTCAGCTCCTGTTCTCCAGCTGAACCCCCCAGGTCCCTCAGCCGCTCCCATCACACTTGTGCTCGAGCCCCTTCCCCAGCTCTGCTCCCTTCTCTCAACTTGCTCCAGCTTCTCAGTGGTTGACCAGCTCGTGGTGGTCACGCTCAGTGAGGTTTTCATGATGTGGTTGTTGAGTTGCTAATGGTGTGGGAGCACAACCCCAACCCATCTGCCAGCTATGGCTCATGTTCCCTTACTTCAGTATCCTCAAAATCATAGAATCATGAAATAGTTGAAGGGACCTTCAAAGCTCCCCCAGTACCACCCCTGCCATGAGCAGGGACATCTTCACCAGCTCCGGTTGCTCAGAGCCCCGTCCAGCCTGGCCTGGGATGTCTCCAGGAATACTTCATCCACCACCTCTCTGGGCTGCTTACGGACATTTTTACAGCTGGATTTTAGATAAATCAATAAATAAATATGAAGGAAACAACCCAATGAAAATGGATGGTTTAAGTGCAGCAGTGTGGTGTGTGACATGGGTGAATTCCCAATAGATGGTGTATATTGGGATCCACCAATATTTGCTCCGTATGGCTTGTCCCATCTAGAAATCACAGATAAATCCATTGCCTGCTCTTGGCACCAGCCTGAGCAGGTACAAGTCTGTGGATTTCCAGACCCACACTGATAAAGTCTGAGATGTTGTGAGGATGTTTGGATGGGAACTCTTTCTTTTCTCATGCTCACGTGGAGGGTGTCCAGCTCCGTCTCTCTCTGACCCATATCCGAGTCTCCTGTATCTTTGAGTTGATCACTGCTTTTCTCTCTGTTTTACAGGGTTACCATCCATTGCCTCATGAAGCTGAAATCGCACACACCAAAAAACTCTTCAGAAGAAGGAGAAACGACCGGAGGTAGGTGAAGCATCTCTAAAGGTTTGTGTTTTTTAATCTTTTCTTCTTCACTGCACATCTCCCCACAGTGTCTCATGGAGTGTCTTTGCACAATACTGCTGTTTAGCAGCTGCCAGCATTGGCTTAATTAAAACACCTTTATCTGAGCAGTAACATCCTGAAAATACAGAGTCTGTCCATCCCTTTCGTTTGTCTTTTAAATCTGGGGTATGTCCTGTATTGCTCCAGGACTGTCTTAAGGACCTTCTCTTCCTCTTATTCCAGCATAGCCAGATCCCCCATTTCTCTTAGAAGTGGCAGCTGGCAAGGTATTATCTGTAAAATCTTTGAGTCCTTGTGATTTGCTTCCTCTCTTTCTATCGAAAAGTGAAATTTTCTGATTTTCAGGGTCACCTGCAAAGAGGGGATGGTTGAGAGGGGGTTGCAGCGAGCATCGGATGCCTAAAAAGGCAGCTGAGTTCCTGTGATTCCAGTCCATTGGAGTTAATTGAATTGGGTCAATTGGATATTTAATTGTGTCAATTGCATATTTAATTATATGGGGGCATCTAGAGTCCTTGGTAGGAACCATGGCTATTGTTAAATGTGAAAAGAAGAGGGGAATAAGGGAGCTTGGTTTCTGCTGGCGTGTTCTGCTGTGGCTAAGAGAACACAACTGGGGCAGTAAAGCTTTACCAAAAGCAGGAGTTTGCAAGGACAATGTTACTGAACAGAAGAAATGGCCATTTTTTTCTCCTATAGTGATCTGAAATCGGGGTCTGAGCTGTGATGCCTCAGAGTTGGGATTTTTGGGGGAGTCCTACAGACACTTGTAATAGGAGTTGGCGTGTCCTCAAATCTCCGCATCGCTTCTCGGCTTGCGAACGGCTGTGACGCAGTTAACTCTCTGCTCGGTTTGGTTTTCATAGATTTTATCAAGCAACCAAAAAACAGCTGCAAAGAGTTTGCTCAAGCATCCTAAAAACATTCCTCTGTGAACAAGGCTTATGTCAGCAGCAAACTCTATTTTATTTCTTCTTTGGGGCTCCCTCCTTTTTTCCCGTGGGCTTGGAAGATCACAGGGTAAGATAAAGCCCAGATAAAGTAGCAATGGGATAATATCCCAGGAGTAGAAACAGAAACCATAAAACCCAAGGCAATGGTAGGAAGATGCCAGGGGAGGTTTGGATTGTACGTTAGGAGAAGGTTCTTCACCCAGAGGGTGGTGGAGCACTGGAACAGGATGATTCTTGTGGGTCCCTTCCAACTCAGGACATTCTATTACTCTGTGATTGTATAACCCAGCTGATACGGCATCATGTGGGAGACTATTTGATCCCTAAGCAGTCAGGAATTTAATAAAATAGAGCAGAAGGGATGCAGTTCTGCACAAGTCCTTCATGTACACAGACATCCATGGTGGTGTCCACGATTACACAGAAAACATAATTATTGTAATTAGAAAAACATAAGTCCAGGTTGAGGGAGCTGGAGTGAAACCGCAGTCTCTTAAATAGTTGTGGAAGTGGAAAAACCATTCTGCTATGCCCTCAACTTCATCTGGGGACCTGAGCACCCTACCTGTCCCTGTGCCACGTGGTTTGATGCTGGGGACTTTCAGTGTCCACTTGGTTCTGTGGTGTTTTGAGGACCAGAAGGGGAGTTCTAGTCCTCCCAGCACTGCTTGAGATGCCCCCAGGTAGCACTCGCTCCTTAAAATTGATTTCTAGCAGCAAGTGAGGTCTCAGAATGGTTATTTTATGAGAAAATTATGGTAGAAATAGGGAGAGGAAAAGGGTAGAACTAGGGAAGGAAGAGGAAATAGGGCAAAACAAAAGGGAATAGGAAAAAAAAAGGGAATAGGAAAAAAAGGCCCGTTGTATTGGAGCACAAGCAGTTTACAAAACTGTTCACACTTAATTGTAGCACTGTTATCTTAATGTCCCAGGCATCGTTCTGAGGGAGAAAAGCTTCAGAGCTGGTGGAGCCACAAAGGTGGTATGAACATCGGTCAGGATGACATTTTGTGGTCAGCAAAACCATTGGGAGTTACGGGCTTTTTTGTTTTAATCCTCGTCATGGTACGGAGAGACCCAAAATTGCAAGACCATGGATGGGGCATGGGAGAGAACGACACTTGGGAGAGGCTGAACGGGGCCGTTTGGTGGTGCAGGGACTGGGAGGGGGTTTGGGAAGAAACTCTGGATGCCCAAACCCAATAGAAGAGCTGGTTTCTTAGGAGCTGGCGGTGGCCAAGGGTGGGAATAGGATTGATGTGTGACAAATTTGCAAGAAACATAGAATCATGGAATTGTGGAATGGTTTGTTTTGAAGGGACCTTCCCAGCTCCCCCAGTGCCCCCCCTGCCATGAGCAGGGACATCTTCACCAGCTCAGGTTGCTCAGAGCCCCGTCCAGCCTGGCCTGGGATGTCTCCAGGGATGGTTCAGCCACCACCTCTCTGCCCAACCTGGGCCAGGCTCTCACCACCCTCAGGGACAACAATTTCTTCCTCATGTCCAGCCTGAATCTCCCTCCTTTAGTTTAAAACCATCACCCCTTGTCCTGTCGCAACAGGCCCTGCTCAAAAGTCTGTCCCCAACAACACATAGGTCCAGCTCTGGTCTTATAAATTATACCGGTTCCCTCCCAGCACGTGTGGGCTCTGCTCCCTCTCTGATGGTGACATTTCGAAGGGGCCGTGTCTTGGGCCAGCGCAGCACCTTTTGTTTCTCATGCAAAACGGCTCCGATATTCGACCGTGCTATAAATAGCGCCCGTCCCCGCTTCCTTCCCATCACCTTTCCTCGGGAAATGCTGTCACTGCGTTGTGGAGGAGCGCAGGTCACCTACCTTGAGGTCCCCACTGTGCACCTTTCACTCCCATGGGGAGAAGCAACCCTGTGGACGTGCAACCATAGCTCTCTCCTTACATATATGATATATTTTTACATTCCACAAGTCATGTGTGCTTCATTGGTTGTGTAAGATAGAAGCAAAGAGTGGATTAAAGATTTAAAAGCTCCAGCTTTCCCATTTAAGCACCACTGTGGGTCTGTTGGGCACTTTTTCAGTAATAGGGCTCAACATCAAAGCCATATCTAGTGGAGGGTTTGGTTGCACAAGTTGTTGTAAAAGCCTGTGGGAGGTGGCGAGGTCCTCACTGCAAAGAGCTTCCAACCAGGGCAGGAGACCAGGGAGAGGTGTCACCTTCCCTGTGTCACCTGTCAGAAATCCCTGCTGTTTTCTCTGTTGGTTTGGCCACACGAGGTGTAACTGCCACCTTCTGATGAAGGTGATGGAGGACATCTTTGCTTGATGGGATCATTGAAGGAGAACAGCAAGGCAAGTTTTTTCATAGATGTCCATGTGAACCATAGAGGATTTTATCGTCCCAAATGCTAATCCGCTCTTTGCTGGCATATGAGACCCACCCTACCTAGATGTCACCAATGGCAACTTGGTTTGACCTCCCATATCTCCAGTGAAGGAGGGATTTTCCCCAGGTGGTAGCAGGACCTCTCCAGCCTTCACCTCAAGCAAGTGCTTGAGGGAAAATAAATACTCTGGACCCATTTCTTGAGTCCTCTCCTTCTGCCCTTCCCAACCCTCTGCCTCTCTGCTAGTGGAGCACGAGCTGTGCTGGGATATGGTCTCCTTGGGCAGGTGGACTCTGAGCTTGGCCCATTGTCTTTCAGAAAGTTCCCCAAAATTCCGTTTCTTAAGTATCTATCAAAGCATCTCAAGTCAGCTCAGTGCTGCACAAGGTTCCTCCAGTTCCTGTGGAATCGTGGGATGACGTGGTTTTGGATGAAGGTTCCAACCAGCCAAACCCCATGGCCTGATGATAAGTTCACAGAGGCCTTGTAGGAGTGATAAGAAATTTTGCCCAGTTTAAATAAGATCTACAAGGAATATATGGAGTTGCTGTGGGCTAAGACGGAGAAGTTTCTACCGATTTATTGGTCTTCTGATTAACAGAGGACTGAAATTGTTCTGTGTCACCTAAGGAAGGGGACAGTTTTGGTGAGGAGCAAGGAAAGGCTGCTGGGGAAGTCTTTAAAAGTTTGTGCCATTGCAGTCACATGGGTTCAATGACATTTTGTTGGATTCAAAAGTCAAACCAGGCTGAACACCTGACCAAAAGGAAATCCTCACGTGTGTGTAGGTGCTGGCTGGTATCTCACAGGGCTTTTGGTGTTCATTCTATGGGACAGGATTACAGAGGGAAGCACAGACCTGTGGCTTTGAGATGGAATAAAACCCTGAGAGTCAATTAATCCTGTCTTCCCAAATGCCATCAGAATTACTCTTTTGAGTACAAAATATGTGGATCCCTTGTGTGTCCTCCATGCTGGCAGAACGTCCATCCTTCATAAAGCCCCTGTGTGGAGGTAAGGAGGTGGAGCAGAGGACCGCTTAGGTCCTCCTGGTTTGTATGTGGAGAGAATGGATGGGAGCAAAGAATCTCATGTGCCCTCCTCACCTCCCCTCAGCGTGCCCCACATCCCTGTGGCTTTTGACAACAGGATTACAGAAACGTCCCCAAGTTTCCTCTTAGGTCGTCCCAATTTGCTTCCAACCGTTAACTTGGCTTTACACTTAAATGATCAGGAAAAAAACAGTCTGGATTTTTTTATTTTTTTGGTTTAATGTGCGCGTGTTGTTTTCTGGTTTTAATTAGACTCCGAGCTGGGGGGAGGCAGAAATATCGCCCTTCCCCAGAGAGCCCCGGGTGGGTTTCCTCTTCCTGAAGCAGGAGGGTTGTGTAAGCGCCGCTGACCCCTCCTGCTCTCACCGAAAACCGGGTCATCCGAGGTGAGCATCCCCATCCTGCCTCTCTGCTCAGAGCACAGATCATCCCAACGGGACACCACGTTGCTGAGGGACCTCCTGCGGCTCATCTCATCTGGTCCGCGTGGCCCCAGCCGGGGTCTCGCACAGACACCACCGTGGTCCTGCGTCGGGGTGGCCCAAAGGACGGTCACGGTGGCTCGGGGCCAGGCAACGAACATCCCAGATCCTCTGGTGGCTCCACTGAGGAGCGTAAGCAAGCTGTGATATATTTCTTTTCCCATTATATTTGATTTTACAGACCCTTGGGGACACTCAGCCACCTACAGTGATTAGTTGGACTGATTAAGCTGCTTTTCCTCTTGTGGCGAAGTCCTTTTGTGAAGGGCTTTTCAATAGCCACGCTGCTTGGGACATTGTTCCTGTACAATTTCCTTTCAAAACACCATAAAGGGCACTCGACCACTTTACCCTGTCATAAAAACATCACAGGAATCAGCTTTGCCCAGCTCGCTCCTCCAAGGGCAAGATCTCCTCATAAAGGGTCAGGTGGGAGTTGCGGGACCGCATGAGGCTGGAGCCAGATGGAGCCTTAAGCAAGGGGTGGGGCTTGAGTTGAGTTGAGATGAGATGAGAGGTAAAGCAAAAGTTTTCTACACTTTTTTTTTTGCTGTTTGTTAATATGAGGACCCCAGGTCACCCAGGGAACTGAAGGACACAATAAACTTGAAAGCCCCAAGAAGGAAATGCCGCTTCACACATCTGTTGGTTCAGGCTTGCCCGGCAGAGGCTGGGAGCGGATGCGGATGCTCTCGAGGTACTCGGGGATAAACGGCATGGGGTAAAAGGGCTGTTTCTGCTGAAGAAATGCGCTACTGCAGGCAGTGAGCAGATAAAACGAGTCATTTAATCAAGACTGGAAAGCAGAGGAAGGTCTGCTTTGATTGCCACCAAGGGAGCGACAGATGGAGGAGATTGCAGTGGCACCGGGTCTTTCCTCCCCGTGTTTGTAGTTACTCCCAAACCCTCTCACGAGGTTATCAGGTAGGACCGTATGGAGACCTGGTGTCCTTAGGACCTGGTTAGTCCATCAGCTGCTCTTTGGGCAAGGCGGTGACAGAACAGGACAGAGATGGTATCAGGAGGGTCAGGCAGGAGCCCCTTCGATGTGCAGAGCCGTGCTGGCCAGACACACTGGCATTGCCCAGCCCGCTGTTCTTCCTTCCAGGCGTCGAGAAGAAGGCTCTGCTAGGGGTCACGGTGCTGGGACCCCGCTCCCAGGAGGAGGTTGTTGAGAACAAAGTCTGCACCAGACTCCATGCTGAAGGAGTGGTCCTTCAGTGATCAAAAAGCCAGCTCCTGACGACCCATGGGCATCCGGCTGCGGGTGACTCAGCTGCGGGTGGAGCTGCTGGGCAGTGTTGCAGCTTCTTGTCAAAAGGAACCTCTTGGAGATGAGATCAGGAGGTGGTTTGGCTCCACCAAGACCATTCTGGGCTCAGTGGTTGGCCCAGAAGGCAAATGGTATCTTGGGCTGCGTCACAAGTAGCGTAACCAGCAGGTGCAGGGAGGTGCTTCTGCCCCTCTGCTCCATTCTGGTGAGACCCCCCTGCAGTGCTGGTCCAGCTCTGGGTCCTCAGCACAGGACACACATGGACCTGCTGGAGAGGGGCCAGAGGAGCCCCAGGAATGATCCAAGGCTGGAACAGCTCTGCTGGGAGGACAGGATGAGAGAGTTGGGGTGTTCAGCTGAAGAAGAGAAGCTCCGGGGAGACCTTATTGCACCTTTCCAGACTTAAAAAGGGGCCTGTGAGAAAGATGGGGACAGACTTTTGAGCAGGGCCTGTTGTGATAGGACAAGGGGTGGTGGTTTTAAACTAACGGAGGGAGATTCAGGCTGGACATGAGGAAGGAATTGTTGTCCCTGAGGGTGGTGAGAGCCTGGCCCAGGTTGGGCAGAGAGGTGGTGGCTGAACCATCCCTGGAGACATCCCAGGCCAGGCTGGACGGGGCTCTGAGCAACCTGAGCTGGTGAAGATGTCCCTGTCATGGCAGGGGTGGCACTGGGGGAGCTGGGAAGATCCCTTCAACACAAACCATTCTGTGATTCTGTGCCCATGTCACAGCATGGCACAGGGCTCTCATAGTCCAATACCACCGCTGTGCAGTAATCCCAGCCCCAGAACCTGTAGGACACAGATGATGGAATAGCTCTGCAGAAGCCATCTGAAGTTAACCAGGTTTATATCTAACATCAGTCCTAGTCTGGCTCATCTAAGAGCCACTTCCCTGCCCCAGCATCATCCTCAGGGCAGCACGCATAGAGTCTTCCCAGTGGCGTTACCGTGAGCAGTTGGTGTTTATTGTCCATCGGGGAGTTCTGTTTTGCCTGTCGCCTGTGTCTCAATCTGTGACAGACTGAGCAGGGCTTTTCCACCCAGCTGCTCTTGTTCCTGCCATCGTGATCAGCGCTGAGCCCTTCAACACGTGAGGGTGTGGGTGACAATATGCCCAGTTGTGAGTCACCCCAAAGGCAGATGGTGCGGCTGTGATCCCGCCAGCTAAACACGCCACGGAAGGCAATGCCATATTTACAATTCCTCTCTCTGATGCTGGCAACGACTAAAAGGACTTTACATTTCATATGATGCAAGGAGAACATACGTCTGTAAGCACCGGAGTGCTCTGTGGGCTCAGGACTAATGGAAAGAGAAAACCAAACCTTTGTGAGTCCAACAGGACACGCTCCATGTGAGCAGGACTTCAGGAGATGTGTCTCCATTACCATTCTCCATATCCGCTCCATCCTCCTCGTGTGCCTAGCTAAAGGATGGCACAGAAGGGTTAAAAGATACTCATCTAAGCAAATTTAATCCTTTCCTTTCATTGTTCCTTTTTTTAATGCCAGGAGGCAGCGACAGGAGAGCCGGGTGCATTTCCCAGCTGCAGGGTTGCCACCTCTCTATTGAGAGAGGCTTTGTCATTACATAAAATCTCTACAACACGAGAGTTTTTATTCTTTTATTTTTTATGGTCTTGGCGACTGAAGTGACCCCTGTCCTGCAGACTAAATTTAAACCTGAATTGCCAAGCTGCCAGTAGACTTTATGGCATCAGGAGGCTTTTGCAGGTTGTTTTTCTCCATCTCTGCAGCTGATTGAAAGGCTTTCTGTACCACCCGGCAAAACATATCCCTGTTATAAAACCTCAGTAGAAATGTAATAGCCTGCTGGATAAGCTCAGGGTCTTATGATGTTACTTCACAGAAAGCAAAATAATTGCTCCAGCAAAAAAAAAAAGATCCAGAACTGCAGTGTGTGTCTGGGGAGCAGTGACACCGGATTTCACCAGATTTATTAGGGAGCTTGTTCCTGTGTGGCAGCAGGGACTGGTCTGGAGGACAGTGAGTTTTTGATACCGACGGCTCTTTACTCCGTTCTGCCGCTGCCTGTTCTTGTGAGTGTTAAGGAATGGGGAGCAGGAGATCACAGTGGCTCTACAACCAGGGAGAAGGTTACAAAGCAACTGCTCTTGTGTCCATGGTCTTGAGGGGCATGTGGGAGACCTCATTTTTGTTCTCAGCTTCATCAGAGACTTCTGGGCTTCACCTCCATCATCACAGGATGCCTTGGTATGTCATGAAATCCATGAAGGGAACCAGCAGTCACCAGACCTTGTGAAACCTACACCAAAAATGGAGTGGGAGCCAGACAAGACACCACAGAATCACAGAATGGTTTGGGTTGCAGGGACATTTAAAGCTCCTCCAGTGCCACCTCTGCCATGACAGGGACATCTTCACCAGCTCAGGTTGCTCAGAGCCCCGTCCAGCCTGGCCTGGGATGTCTCCAGGGATGGTTCAGCCACCACCTCTCTGCCCAACCTGGGCCAGGCTCTCACCACCCTCAGGGACAACAATTCCTTCCTCATGTCCAGCCTGAATCTCCCTTCTTCAGTTTAAAACCATCACCCCTTGTCCTATCACAACAGGCCCTGCTCAAAAGTCCATCTCCAGCAATGTGTATATATATAACCAATATAAATACATACATAACCAAGTTATCCCAGCATTTTGTCTTGAAAAATGTTTCTCTCAGCGGGGCTTTACCAAAAGAAAACTCCACGCTTGTTCTTACGAACATCGCGTGGGCAAGTCAAGAGGTTGGGACGGCAGTGGCATGCGTCCTCTTCGGGCCAGGTGGCTTTTGTGCTGGGAAGATCACTAAGGAAATCCTGACCATCAATCGGGAGCATGCTGTGCAAGGTATTTATCTGAAAACTCTTTACAATAAGCTGACAGCCCATATTCGTGCAATTTTCACACTGTCTTGAAGGGCTGCACTGTTTCCAGAGCCGATCTACCCATTCACATCCAGCGCGGGGGCTCCTTTCACAAATAAAAATAGTCACAGCAATGGCCCTTGCCGTGGATTTTAAGATTGCAAGTTATTTTGGTTGAAGGCGAATGTGTTTTACGGCTGACACGAACATGGCGTTTTTAAGGCTGTGGAATTCTGGAAAAGCCTTGTAAATCTGTTCCCAAAGGTCATGGGGACAAACCTCCCCCGCTGGGCGAGTGAATAGAAATGAGTTCATAATTACAGAGTATAGTAGGGACACGTTTGCTTTTTCACCGTTTTAATTGAGGTTTTTCAGAAAGGAAGAGAACTTAAAACAATACAGAAATGTCTTTTGTTCTTGCAGGGTCATTTGCTGAGAGCTCTGCAGTGAGAGGAGAGGATGTTTATGAAAAAAAAAAAAAGCAACAATATTGAGATGTTATTTTGGTGCCAAAGTGCCGTTCCGAATTGGAACAGAACGAAATGCTTCGGGTGGCCTGGGTGCTTGCTGAGAACTAACACTGAGCTAAACGGTTTGCGGTGCTTTTAGTGAACTCCATAAGTGGTTTTGAAACAGAAGAAAAAGAGAGGAAGGGAAGGAATTGAAACAGTTGAAACACCCTTTTCCTTCTCAATAGGATTTCCAAGTCAAAATAATTAGATTTAACAACACTGGGTCTGAAGCCCTGAAGCAGCATCTGGAAATCAGGTTTTCATCCTCCTCATGCTCCTGTCTCCTCCATCCCCCCTTTGGGAGCGGACGGGGGGTGACTGGAGACTCTTTTTGGGGGCACAAAGGGGAGATCCCAAAGCCACCAGGGATGTCACGGGTGTCCCTGCTGAGCAGGAGTCAAGCTGGCGTAACAGTGGCTGTGAAAAGCTGCTGTTGATGAGGGAGTTTTCTCCTGATAAAACTCCTCAGGACCAAGGTTGTATATTTTTAAGGGCAAAAGTAAGTCTCTGGTTGTGTCCTTGATGAGCAGCAATATGAGCATCTAGTTAAATCATATTGTAACGATGCAAAAAGCTCTCGAGGCAGCTGGAAGCACGTAAGCAGAGGTGCTGTTAAAACAATAGTCGCTATGTTGCTTCAGATTTAGAAACTTTGAGCCAGTGGTGGAGGACAGGCCACTTTTTCATGAACAACCGCACTAAAGGTGCATCTCAGAAAGGAATCATAAAATATCTGGAGTTGGAAGGATCCCATAAGGATTGAGTCCAACTCCTTGCTCCTCACAGAACCGCCTAAAACTAAAACGTAAGACTAAGAAAGCTGTGCCAGCTCCAACTGAGCATCCCGGAGAACAAACTGAAGAGCTTCTTGTTGGAGCAATGGACCTTCATAAGGAGGTTCCTCAAGGATTAAGTGTTCGGATGCAGGAAAGTCCCGAATAAACCGCATTAGCCCCTCCTGAGCGGAGCCAGCAGACGCCGACGAGCAGGACGTCGGCCCAGGGGTTGGTTCCAGGCAATTCAGAGACAAATCATTTTTTTTCTTTCGGTTTGTCCACAACATCACTGGGAGTTATTACACTAAATTAATTCTCCGAACTGCAGGTCCCCGGAGGACAATACTGTCTCCGCGGTTTGTTCCTAAAAGGGCTCAGCTGAGTGATTGCGTTACTGCGGCTTAATGAGTTACGGCACGTGAGCTGGGCGGCGGTAATTGCCTCTGCGTGCAAAGTGCCTTGCACTGCAACCCCTCCGCCCAGCTGGGAGATAGTGCGTCTTATCTTATGGTTGCCATGCTGTCCTGCATCAGCAGAGAGGCGGGAGATTTTCATTTGCAATTAAATGTGCTGCTGGTGTGCTGGAGCTCATGGAGAGGTCAGGATGGGTCAATGGACACCAGGAGAGGCATGAGAAGAAGAAGGTGTGCGTGTAATGCTGCTTCCCAGCAGTGGTCTTGTCTTCTTCGTGTCTGGACTCAATGATCTTAGGGCTCTTTTCCAACTGAAATGATCCTGTGATTTTCTAGGAACTCAGAGTCGTAAATTCATAGAACAGTTTGGTTGGAAGGGACCTTCCCAGCTCCCCCAGTGCCCCCCCTGCCATGACAGGGACATCTTCACCAGCTCAGGTTGCTCAGAGCCCCGTCCAGCCTGGCCTGGGATGTCTCCAGGGATGGTTCATCCACCACCTCTCTGCCCAACCTGGGCCAGGCTCTCACCTCCCTCAGGGACAACAATTTCTTCCTCATGTCCAGCCTGAATCTCCCTCCTTTAGTTTAAAACCATCACCCCTTGTCCTATCACAACAGGCCCTGCTCAAAAGTCTGTCCCCATCTTTCTCACAGGCCCCTTTTAAGTCCAGAAAGGTGCAATAAGGTCTCCCCGGAGCTTCTCTTCTCCAGCTGAACACCCCAACTCTCTCAGCCTGTCCTCCCAGCAGAGCTGTTCCAGCCTCGGATCATTCCTGTGACACTCGATGCACCTTGGTCATCTTACTTGTACTGGTGTTGCTTTGGTAGCTAAAGATGTGATTTGTTGGTTTTTAACCAACCTGGCAGGAAAGTCTGCATCACATGGGCGAGCATAGGGACTTTGGGGTCCATCAGCTGTCGGAAGAATCGCGAGGAAGCAATGAAGAGCTATCCCCAGGGAAGACAACCAGAGATGAAACAACACTGTGGTGTTTTATTGTCCGTCAACCTCCAAGTGCTTTTTTGCAGACGGCTGCTCTCAGCATCTCCCCTTCCCTGCAAGGACACTGAGGCAGAGAGGAGAAGATGCTGTGCTTGGACCTTCCCCCACTGCAAACCTTGCAGTGAACCCGTGACCACCAGATCCTCGTATTTGCGAACTCTGCCACCCATGACCCTGTCCCTCAAGGCTGCTCTTCTAGCGTCACGAAAAAGGACCGTCTACGTGATGCTGTTTCAGCCAGCCAGAATTGAGGGAAGGAAATCTAGCGGCAGGTTCCTCTGCGCTAGGAAACCGATCTGTTATTGAAATGGTTTTCTTTTTGGCGGAGCATTTCCGCCCCGGCTCCTCAGGCCTGGAAATGGGTTTATCCATCTACATCGTTGTTTTCCAGCGAGAGTTCATGGAGTTATTGTCAGCAGTGAAATAACTTGGGTTTTTTTCTCCTGATTTCAATCCTCAAATATTAATGTGCCGTTGCTGGTGATTGCTTGGTAGGAGCACCAAGGGCTTTTTGCCACCAGGTTCCTCTCCAAAGTTATCCAGAAGCCAAACTAGGAGGTAAGGGCAAGAGGTCGATGCTTTTGATGGGTAGAGCAGGGCTTTGTGGCATCCCCTGTGTCACACGAGGTCTTTTCGTGAGACCTGACCCATTCGAAGAAGTCCAGCAGCACTTCAGCAGTGTGGCCACGCCGTTTCATGGGTGACTTCCAGTTTTGGCCACAGCAGGAGAGCATTTACCACCTACTCCTTCTGTCTACAAGCCCAAGCTGGGGATATTGGCCCCAAAAACCTGGGAGGGAGCAACGTGCTGAAGCTCTGCAGGGCCTCCTGGCATGGTTAGAGTGCAAAGAACTTGCCAGCTCGAGTTGTTTGGGCTCTTGTTGCAGAAACAATATTTCTGTCTGACCCCTGTTAGCAACTGATGTTTGCAAAATAAAGAAGTCAAGGCACTGGAAATACTTTCCATTCCCTCTCTTGTCTCAGCCCAAAATATTAGTATTAAAAATATTGCATCTATTATACGCAGCTAATATCTCTGCTGGCATGTAAATCACCCAGGGATTTTTCATCTCCATATTGAAAAAAAAAGTTATCTACGCTCTATTTTTGGATATTTGTTAACTGTTTTGTTTCCGTTTATTCCTTCTAAAGCCACAGCAGTCTGTCTCCAAGGGACCATCTGTGGGAAAGAAAGTCCCTGGATTGATTCGAAAGGTGCCGGGGTCATTAACAGGCATGAAGGCGCTGAGTATCTGCTCTTTCTCTGATAATGTCTTTATTTAGCGTGACAGCCTCCGGGGCATGAGTGGACAACAGGCTTCTTTATTTCATTTAAACTAACATTGCTCCAGCCGTTCCCAGCGTTGTGCAGATGCTGCAGTTCATCCCAATTTCCAATTTAAAGCTGGGGCTGCTGGTCTCCAAAGAACAAGAACCAGGAGCTACGTGGAGATGCAGAAGATGACCCTGCTCCATGTCTGGGCAGCGTGTTCCTCTCCAAAGCAATGAGCCGAAACTCATATGAGAGAAAGTAGGTTTTGGGAGTGGATCAGGCCCTGGCAAGGCTCAAGTAGTGAGAAAGAGGAGGAATGAGGTCAAGAGAAGACAGGAATGGGGTCTTCTTTTGACAGTGGGTCAAGCTTAGGTAAAGTTTTGGATTAGGATTGTTGCTTGGATTGCAAGAAGTCAACGTCCAGGTTGATCTACGGTAAATGCTATCCCGTCGTTTTTCAAGAAGTTTATTTAATGTACTTGATAAAGGCTCCTGACATACGTAGATCCAAAGCATCTCTGCTCCTTGGGGTGATGTTTTACCAGATCCTTGCGACGGAAGTCATTGTTTGTTGTGGATTTTGGGTCAAGCTCATGTGTCTGGACAGCTGTTAGGAGATCCTGTCAAATCTTGCCTTAGCGTCGACAGGAAAAACATTTGTTTCTTCGTTAGAAAGCACTGGTATTAATAGGAGATGGAAAAAAAAAAGCCTAGAATGTCTTCTCGCTCGCAGGTCAAAGAGTCACAGAGGTCTAAAGGAAGACAGCTGGACCAAGAGGCAGCAGGTGGGGGCTCAAACGTACTATTTAGGATGCGTCTTGAGGGACGGGGCCTGGAGGGACGGTGGTGGGCTCTGTCTGCGCATCTTGGCACGGGTTTAAAGTTTATATCTCTCAGAGGATTATCAGATCACAGGATGACTGGTCAGCCTCAGTGTATTTTTAAAGGAGGCAGCCTGGAGTCTGCAGTATGAGCCCTTTTATTGCGAAGTAGTAAAAAGATAAATCAATATTCATTCAACTCGCATTCTTACCACTAGTCCAGGATCCGCGTGTCGTTGTGCTGAGCGGATTTTTGGGCAATATCATGTATGTGGCTGCGTCTTTCGGCTTTAAACTGTTTCGACTCGGTTCCTTATCGCTGTATTTTCCTATGGTTTTCATGTAATTTTTGCAATCGTGTTTACAGTATGCGAAGAATCCAAAAACATAATTCCAAGCAATGTTGTTTCTGAAGAGAGCCAGTTCCAAGCGATTGCTACATGAAATCGCTGCCGTGATTTCTACACCAGTCTGGACAATCAGCCTTGAAGTCCAGGGGGTGTCTTCTTAGCTGGTTGCCCGCTCTGTGTAACAAGGACCTCCGTCTGGACATCCCTAATGATTTGTGGGAGATCCAGCGAAACATTCAAATGTTGAGCTGGTTTGGAGCTATCTCACAACCCATCTGTACTTGGGATGTCTTTCCCAAACTGGTGTTGCAAAACAGCTACTTAAATTTCTCCTGAAGCTTTATTTCCATGAAACTTAGAAGAAAATTGCAAACTCGGGCAGCATGTGCGACCAGGCGTTGCAGAATGTGAGGGCTTTTGGTGGACTGTAGCAGTAGACAAGTTTACTCTTCAATGCTTTGCTGAGTCTGCTCTGATGGACTTTGTGTCCTGTCATAGAATCACAGAACAGTTTGTGTTGAAGGGACCTTCCCAGCTCCCCCAGTGCCCCCCCTGCCATGACAGGGACATCTTCACCAGCTCAGGTTGCTCAGAGCCCCGTCCAGCCTGGCCTGGGATGTCTCCAGGGATGGTTCAGCCACCACCTCTCTGCCCAACCTGGGCCAGGCTCTCACCACCCCTGACATAAAAATTAATCCTACTCTTTCTGTTTATACTGAATCTAGTTATGTTGTTAAGGCCACACAAAATCATCTCTAGCAAACAAAGACAGACATGATATCCAGGCCCAAGGGAGGGTTGTCTTCAGCAGCTGTACCCCAGGATCAAGGATGTGACAAGAGAGGTTGTTCCCGGCTCATCGGAGGGTTTCATAACACTTTTCCCAGCAGCAAGATGCTGTGAACTCATCAAAAACATCTCTACCCTCATAGTGTTGCTTTTGTTGGCTGCGCTTGTCTTCTAGAGTTCATGGTATGCTTTGAAGGATGCAGATGTGTAAGACCTAAAGCATACGTTACATCTCCGCTGTTCAAAGGTGATTTTAGATCCTGATCCACCACCGTTTTGACAGGTGGATTTTCTACACTTCCAAAATGTCATGTCCATCCAGACACGCAGGCTGGGTCTAGTGATTGGGACAGGCTTTAATCCTGGTGACAGAAAAGCAACGAAGAAGTGTGAGTAATTTCATTTTTGTTTTCAGGAGTGAACATGACATTTTGTTCCCTGCTCATCTGAGAAAAATGCAAACAAAAATGAAACTGGAGCCAAGCGAAACCAGTTTGAGAGAGAAAGCCAAAGGGAAAACACACAGAAGTCCTGTGTTCTTCGTCCTTGCAGCTGGTGGTTGTTGCTTTCTGGGGGGTTTTGAGGTTTTCGATTAAATTGTGTGGAACCATCAAGCTTATTTGAGTATTTCCCACTCTCAGTCTTAGCAAGGATAGAGAAAATCTGTGGCTGAGCGGTCGTGCTCCCTACAAAATTGAGTTATCATTATACATGCACGTAAGACACGAGAATGTCTTTGCTGGACGTGGGCTTGGTGAAGAACACTTTGAGGGGAAGTCAAGCCTCCAGAATAGAAATTCAGACCTTCCTCCTCGTTATATTAATAGCAATATTCCCATTGACCTCCCAGGGCAGAATTAGACCTCTAGGACCAGTTCTAGACGCTATACAATTCCACCAGCTCCTAACCGGGATCGTTCAGGCCCTCCAGTTTGGACCACCATGTCCCTTAGGGGCCCAAAGCCGGTGACGATGGGTGATTTTGACTTTGAGCAGTGGGACTTTGAGCAACCTGGTGTAGCGGAAGGTGTCCCTGCCCATGGCAGGGTGGTTGGAACCAGATGATCTTCAAGGTCCATTCTGACCCAAACCATTTGATGCCCAAACCCCTCCAGCAACATCAGATCGGGGTTGCCAATCCTGTTATTTATGGAGTTACATCACACAAGGTGAAGCAGCTGGTCTGGCTGGAATATTCTTAATTCAGAAAGGCTGTGCCTGGAGAATCAGTTTGTTTAGAGGATCATCACAGAATCATAGAATGACGTTTCAGAGGACTTGACTTCTTCTTGCCCTTTCCCTCTTCATGCTGAGTATCCCGGGCAGCTTGCTAGCACAGCCGTGAAGACCCAGTCACTATTGATCTCCGTGAATTTAACTCTTTCAGTAGTGACTCTGAAGAGTTTTATTTAATTTCTCTCCCTCCTGATGGAAAATTAATGTGGGGTTTTCAAAAAGAAGGTGGGGAGAGGTGGCCCACAGATCCAGTCCCACCAGTCCTCTGTTGGCAGGTGCAGCTGTTTTGTCCCTTAGGGATGCTCTGGTCCTCCAGCTTTGAGGGGCGTCATTGGGAAGTGAGATCTGGGGTCTTCGTGGGGTGGAAGGTCCCACAGAGTCCGCTCCTGCAACAGATCCTAATCTATCCCTTGTAACAGTAATTGCTAATTAATTGCAGTCATAGTAATATCAATTGTTCGATACTCGTGAGACTTAGCGTCATATTCCTGAACCTGATCTTGGCAAAGAGATGAGATCCTGCTTTTGCAGAAGAAAATTTCTGTCTGCAACATGCAGTGAGGGATGTTTTTGTTCAAGCACCAGAAGGATGAAGGAGATGTGGAAGGTTTGACCTTGGCCATGGCACTGCTCTTCGTTCTCAACATCTTGCCCAAGTGTCTGCGAGTCCATATTGGGTGCTCCTTGCTGGGTCGCCCTGACTATGCCCACCAGGTGTGACAAGTGTGATGAGAGCGGCTGAGGGACCTGAGGAGTTCAGCTGGAGAACAGGAGCTGAGGGGAGACAGGGACACAGAGAAACGGCCTCAAGTTGCGCCAGGGGAGGTTGAGGTTGGATGTGGGGAACAATTTCTTCCCCAAAGGGCTGTGGGGCATTGGAACAGGCTGCCCAGGGCAGTGCTGGAGTCACCACCCCTGGAGAGGTTTAAAAGATGTATGGATGAGGTTCTCAGGGACATGGGTTAGTGCTAGAGTTAGGTTATGGTTGGACCTGATGATCTTGAGGGTCTTCTGCAACCAAAATGATTCTATGCCAAAGGAGACCCTGGGGTTTGCTACCTACAGATGATCACAGAAGGACCACCAGCAGGAACAAGTCCTGCCTTATTTCCGCTTATCTCCTTGTGATTTACTGTCACCAGTAAAAGGACCAAAGCTGGTGAGCCTTTCTTCATCTTCAGCTGATCCTGCTGCAGAGTAGGGATGAGAAAATGATGGCAAAGCTCCTGCTCGTAGCGTAGTAGTTCTAAAATAACCTTGTCCCTGTTCCTCATGTCCCTTCCAGACCAGTATCCCTCAGGTTACTGAGCAGTGGTGGAGTCACCATCCCTGGAGGGGTTGAGCAGATACGGAGATGAGGTTCTCAGGGACATGGGCTAGTGCCTGGGGTGGATTAATGGTTGGACTTGATGACCTTGAGGGTCTTTTCCAACCAAAATGATTCTATGATCCCTCCCTTGTGAGGAGCTTAGTGTTCCCGTAGGATTTGTCCCATGGAAGAGTTGTCCAGGATTGAGGACAAGCGTGATGGCCACCACGTTCTTCAAAAACAAGAGTCACAGGTGGGATCTCTATCCATTTGGGATGAGATCTCCATCCATTTGACCACATAGGGTGCTCTGCACCACAGGATAAATATCTCCGAGTGCTCTTAGAGATGTAGCTCCTCAACTCTCCGTATTTACAGGAATTGCGTGACCCAGCGTCCACGCAACCACCAGAAGAATGTCACCCACGTTCTCCTCCCGCTCTCCACGTGCCAGACAAACGGGGCTCTCTGAGGACTTGTCTCGCTCCGAGGGGCGATACGAACAGGGCTGATGAGATGGAGCAACTGTGTTTTAGACCACAGCTGTCCACGTGTCTGGAGTTATTTTCCCCAGCCTTGTGCCTTCCAGCCCTTTTCCTTGGGAGCAAGCGACGGAGTAAAAACCTGCAGGAATCCCGTATTTCTGAGCGCGTAGGCTGGTAATCACCAAGACAGCTGAAGCCTTAGATTTGTTTCCATAGGCTCCTCTAGCAGAGCAGACATTTGTCAGATCTAAATTCTGTTGAAAAGTATCTCGTTCAGTTAATTAAATAAAAAAAAATGGTGGAGAAACCATAGCACGAGCGATACCATCCTATTTCCAACTTGGCAACCCCAACTGTCTCCCCTTGGATTTGAGTTCTTCTGCAGTTTCTTTGTCTCTTTTATGTTGCCACGTTGACCGATGGCCAAATCCCTGATCTGGCTGAACTCAGGGGGAGTTTTGAGCTGAAGCAGAATTTGGCCTTTGAAGTAAAAACAGTTATTTAACGTTAAACAGAGGCAATAGGTAAGAAACTGGTGTGTCCTCGAGATACTTGTAGCTGAAGCAGCATCCTCCAAAAGACACTGTGTCCTCACAGAGAGGGACAGAAGAAGGATTTCCCAGTAGCAGCGGTGGTTTTGGGGGGTGAGTTCTTCCTTTACTCAGAGATGTTGCCATGTGATTCCTCTCTTCGCCATCACAAGCCTAAAGCACTGGAAGTGGGAAGAACCTTTGGGTTCCTCCATGGTCTGGTTCCCTCAGCTTAGGTAACCCTAAGCCACCATCTCGGTTCTCCTGCCCTTGAGCAAGCACAAGGTGGTTTCCGTGATCTCAACCTGCCTGTGATGGTGTGTCCTGGTCCCCATCTTGCCCTTCCTGGGACTCTCCATATCCCCAACACCTCGATCACACCAGAGAGCAAGGATGGCTCATCCCAACCTCTCAAGCTTTGCAGTCAAAAGTTTTAAGATCTGCATCTTGTTTTCCCTACTTTGGCTCTTTTTTGCTGCGGAGTCCTATTTCTTCTTGGCTTTTCTTCTTCACCAGGGTGTTGAGAAGATAAAAGCACACAACGAGTCGTTGCCTGAATGCTGGATGATCCCCTAGACCCCTGCCTGCTGCCAAGTCACGGACCTTGCTTCTTGTTTGCCGTTCTCCTTCCTTTGCCTTTTATTTCTTCCAATTCAATTTTTTTTCCCCCTAACTTGTTTAACTCTGGTGTTTTCCGTCCTGTGGTTAGTGACTCTAGATCTTCAGTCTGTGTTTGCTCTGCCCCTTGCCGTGGGGATCTTGCTTTATAGTTTGTCCCATAGGGAGACAGAGCTGCTCGTCCTGTCCCAGTCCTATTGCAAAAGCCCCAAACCGAACAATCTCCCACATTCTACACTGGCTTAAGTGGGTTTTTTTCAATCTTAAGCCTATTTTTTTTTTCCTTTCACAGCCCTTAAACAGAAAAGCTTGGGTTTATAACATCGTTATGTCTTTAGGAAAAGAATGTCTCTGCTTGCATTTCTTGCGGGAATTGACAGCAGTGGCTGCTTCCCAGCTCATTTCCACACATTTTCCTTTACCTCTGCTTGAATTAAAGCTGTGTCTGTGTTCAAATTTTATCATTTCTGTGCAATATTTGCAACTTAAATACAGTAGCAGCCTGTCTGGCTTATAACTCAAGACTGAAAGTGCACCCAAACAGTTAAATCCAGATATTTGAGAGAAGAGCAAAACCACATAAAGCAAATGCTGAATTATGTCAGCAAAGCCTCTTGCACACTTCAACTTAGTACTAGATAAGGGTTTTAACCAACTTTTATTTTGACATTCCCCTTTTAATAAGCATTGCTCTTTACAAAGCTATTTATGAGAGGAAACAAAGAAACGCCAGGAAAACTTGATGCGGAGAATCTGTACTCATAAAATGCTTGTAAGCTCCAGAAAACAGGAAAGCTTCCCCCATCCCCTCCTTTCTTATTTTTTTTTAATTCCCTGCCATTCAGCTTGCAAAAAAAATACATGTTGAATGTCTCAGAAAACCGGATCTGGTGGTCTGAGACTAAACACAAATTCCTTCCACTTCCCACCACGAACAAGCCTCTTCATCCCGTGTTCGCCAAACACGAGCCTTCGCTCTTTATGGTTGAAAGCCAGTTGGCCTCGGAAAATAGGTTTTTAACTCCTGGGGATGCCAAAGAATACAGATTTGGTGGGCAGATGGCTTTGGCAGGCAGGGCTGGAGACTGTTTAGCCGCTGACCATTGAAATGTATTTGTGAATGGCCACTTCCTTCATCCAAATGTATTTAGCCGAGCTGTGTGGATGATGAAAATAAAATTAATTGCTATGCGGGGAGTTTAAAATAAACGCTGCTATTTATCGGGACGGAAGGAAGGGTTTGGGGTAAGGGCTGAGGCTGAGCAGGGGGATTATAATGAATGTGGACCAGTGTGATCACCGATCTCTCAGTTTCAGGGGATGGTGCTGGGGAGGTGTCCCATGTGAACCTCCAGCACTGCTCCAGCAGCCGTGGAAGGAGCCAGGTGTTAAGCATCCCACGTGCTCTCAGACCCTGTATCGAGTGTTAAACTGGCAGCGATCAGGCAAAGAGCTGCTATCATGCTCAGGACTAATCCTGCAGAGTCCCAGGCAAAGGCTGAGACCATCTCCATTTTAACTACATCCTTGATGATCATAGGATCATAGAATCACAGAAAAGTTTGGCTTGAAGGGCCCTTCCCAGCTCCCCCAGTGCCCCCCCTGCCATGACAGGGACATCTTCACCAGCTCAGGTTGCTCAGAGCCCCGTCCAGCCTGGCCTGGGATGTCTCCAGGGATGGTTCAGCCACCACCTCTCTGCCCAACCTGGGCCAGGCTCTCCCCACCCTCAGGGACAACAATTTCTTCCTCATGTCCAGCCTGAATCTCCCTCCTTTAGTTTAAAACCATCACCCCTTGTCCTATCGCAACAGGCCCTGCTCAAAAGTCTGTCCCCATCTTTCTCACAGGCCCCTTTTAAGTCTGGAAAGGTGCAATCAGGTCTCCCCAGAGCTTCTCTTCTCCAGCTGAACCCCCCAACTATGATGGCTCAGCCTTCCCCTCTGGGGACAGCCACACTGCAGCCCAGCTGGAAATCTGAAATGTCCAAGGCTACCAAAGTGTTTATTCCATTCAACCAGTGTTGTTTTGGGGACTTGCCATCTTGACTACTGGTTACAACCAGCGTTCTGAGCTGCTGTAGTGTCTCGAGCAAACCATTTGTGGGCAGTTCCTCCTCTTTGTGGCTGTTGAATTTCCGTGTTACCTGCCTGGAGCTGCATTTATCCAGCCTCCTATCTGGAGATAACGGTCCTGGCTCCCTGTGCCACCAGATCAAAGCATGGTGCTCAGCTTCTTCATAGAATCATAGAATCATTGTGGTTGGAAGAGATCCTTAAGATCATCGAGTCCAATGATAACCTAAGTCTAGCACTAGCCCATGTCCCTAAGAACCTCATCTGTACATCTTTTAGACCCCTTCAGGGTTGGTGACTCCACCACTTCATCCACGTACATGTCCTCTCCGTGAGGAACATGCATGAAGAAAGGCCAAACAAAACCATTTCGTGTGGGCATCTCTTTTACTCAGTAATTTGCTTTTTATTTTGGTTTTTTTTTTTCCACTTACAAATTCCTGATACACTTAAAATGTTGCACAGCAAACCAACACAGCAGCGCGCCGTGCTGGGACAGCAGAGGTGGTAAACAAGAGGAGCAAGCGGTGCTGCAGGCCAAGTGTATCAGGACCTCCTTAGTTCTTCAGAAAAAGACATCTCCTGATACTTCTTTCCTGCCTGACCTCTTGCTGCTGAGCTGGGATTAACCAGGTCTTCCGTGGTTTAGTGCGGAAGCAACACAGAAAACACAAGCAATCTGGGAGAGGTTTTCCGGGGAACCAGATGGTGTCTAGCTGTTCATGGAAACTTTCAGCTGAAATGTGAAATAGTGAAAGATATGTAGAGGCATGAGTTGGTACCAGGTTGTGTTAGATCCCAAGGAATTGCCCTCTCTTTTGTGGCTGAGCTGTTTGGTGGGATAGAAGATGCGTTGACCAAGCAGGACAATGAAGGAAAGAGTGTACTAACGCCTTCCTTTGTCTTTCCAGGAGGCAGCAGAGACTTCCCAGTGGGAACAAGCCTCAGCAACACGCAGATCATCAACAAGGTGGCACCAAACACAACAGGGACCACCAGAAACTCTACCAAGGAGGCCAGGCCCCTCACTCCTCAGGCAGGACGGGCCACCACGGCTACAGCCAGAACCGGAGATGGCACCACAACCAGAAGCACTCGCCCAATGACAAAGAAACGCACAGAAACGCCAAAGAGACTGAGAATTTGAAAATCGAGGACGCGTCCATCTGCACGGTGCACATTCCCGTGGAGACGCACCGAGGCCCGGAGGCTGTGGAGAAGCCGTCTCAGCAGTTCGTCCAGGAGTCGGAGATCAAGCGGAAAGACAGTGTTCACGAGCGCATTGGGGAAAGACCCAAAATCAATTTGCTTCAGTCTTCCAAAGACAGGCTGCGGAGGAGGCTAAAAGAAAAGGTATTAATTCTTAGGGAAACGTTGATTTTCCCATTTTCCAAGAGTCTGGCTGTTGGCCATTCTCCATATGAAGGGTGGGGTGGGCTCAAAGGACATTTCCATGAATGCATGCAACTTATGTTCATCTCCCACTGTCAACACTTCTCTTGAAGTCTCATCATGCTTCTTTAGGAAGCCTTTTATTGACATGATGCTAAGGCTCTTAGCTTGAACTCCTGGTTGACGTTGCTACCAGCTTGAGTTCTCCAAAAGGGACCAGGTGCTCCTTCCCTGACTGCCTCTTGTTCTGCAGAGCTCATCTGCTTTGCAAAGAGGTCTGAAAAACGCGATTTGTCTCTCTGCAATCACAGAGGTAAATCCCAGGCTTCAGCTTTTGAGTGCTGAATAGCTGGAGTCAGCTACTTAAAAGTTGATATCGATTAATTTTGGCGATGGATTGTAATGCCCTTACCTTCCCCCTTCCTTCCAACGAATGAACAATAACAAAACTATTGCACGCAAGTGCCAGAGGAGAAATCCTTTTTGGAAACAATATTCAGCCTCAGATTTTTGAGGAATTCGGAGATGATATCTCCATTTTGCCCCTTGTGAAACTCAGATTCTTTCTTCTGTCAGACTGGAAAATGCATCCAAGTGGGTATCTCCAATGAGATTTCCAAAATGTGTAATAAAAATAACCTGAACATATACAATTCCATGGGAGTGTGTGTTGGAAATGTATACCTTTGGCTGCATGTGCATTTACTATTTATGTAGGGCATGAGGGGGAGGAAGAGATTTTGTTAGTTATTTTTATGGTATTTATAACAATGGGAATACAGCAGAGACTTTCAGAGTAATAATATTAATGCTCTCTGTGTGCCTTTGAAGTCTTATAAGAGACACATCACATAAGCACCCACTCTTAGATGGGTGTAGTCAACACAACTGGGTCTCCAGGTGGGAGTTTTGGACACCTCCAACTACCAGTTGGGATTGTCCAAAAAATTGCTGCAGGTTTGTCTTGTGTAGCACATTTTGAGATGGAACTGGAGAAGAAGGGAGCAGAGTATCACAAGAAGGATGCACGTCTTACGCTGGGGGAAAAGGATAAATGTGTAATTAAATGTCAAAAAGAAGCAATAAATTCTGTGGCAGTGACATGAAGAAAGAAGTGTAATGATCAAGAGATGGAAAAACTAAGATTTTGTCTAACACTGGGATCATGCGACATCTTCGATCTCAGTTCAGATCATTAAATATAAATTTGAAAGTCGGTTTCTTGTCGAATTGTTATCTGAGCATTTTGCAAACATCAGTGGGCTTTCAAAATTGAGGCAAAATAAAAAATGCATTATCACTGTGTCGTAGACACCCCCAGAAACTAAGATGGCCGAGATGCAGAAGGCGGTCAGGGATGGTCAGACCTTGGCATCCTTGCTCAGGGCCCTGGAGAACATCATCTCCCCGGGACGAGGGGGAGGACTTTGGGATCGTGTGCTGTGGGAAACGGGAAAAAGAACATTTCTGGGCAGAACGTGTGGTTTTCAATGCTGACATGACACCATTGTGCCTCTAAAAGATGCTTTGTTTTTTCTATGTCTGTTTATATGTTTCCCCAACCCCTTTTCCCCTCTGCTGTTTGTGGAAGGACAAGGGCTGATATATCTGTTTTTTCCTTGTGTAACAGACGCCTTGTCTTTCCCTTTTCACGGACCAGGACGAAGTCACGGTGGAAACCACCAATCCTGAAAAGAACAAAATGGACAAATTAATTGAAATCCTCAACAGCATGAGGAACAACAGCAGCGATGTTGACTCCAAGCTCACCACCTTCATGGAGGAAGCCCAGAACTCTACCAACTCTGAGGAGATGCTGGGGGAGATAGTCAAGACCATCTACCAGAAGGCGGTGACGGACCGCAGCTTTGCATCCACGGCAGCCAAGCTCTGTGACAAAATGGCCCTTTTCATGGTGGAAGGAACCAAATTCCGGAGCCTACTCCTCAACATGTTGCAGGTAATGAGATAAAATTAGTTGGTTAGATGCCTGCAGCTTCACCACTCGTGGTCTTACAAGCGTTCAGCCAGGAGCTCGAGCTGTTACCAGATTTCTTTTGAACCCCGTTGATGAGAGGAGAACAGAAGCATACTTGTGATTTTGTTCTTGATCATTACTGTAGGTAACGTGGCACTGAGGGCATTGTCAAGTTGCTCTTCATTCCCATATTATGAGCTTTATGTGGAATTATAGAATCAAAGAATCATTTTGGTTGGAAGAGAACCTAAAGGTCATGAAGTCCAACCATTAACCCAACACTGGCACTAACCAGTGTCCCTGAGAACCTCATCTATGCACCTTTTAAACCCCTCCGGGCATGGTGGCTCCACCACTTCCCTGGAGCCTGTTCCACTGCTTCACAACCCATTCCATGAAGAATTTTTTTCCTAGTTATGGTATTTTTTCCTAATTATAGTATCTCACAGCAGGGCTTGTCTGTGAAATGAGTAGTTTGCTTGCGACAGCATCCCCGTGGCGTGAAGAGAAGTGAATTTGGAGGGTCTTACAGTGGAGGGTCATACAGTGGAGGGTCTTTGCCACTCTCTTTGTTCTGAAGACCGTCTCAGCACCAGAGATGCCAAGTCATGGTCCTTGAGTAGGCTGTTGGTTGCCTCACCTGGCCGATGGGTTCATTCCTGGTTTGGTTCATTTGTGTATTTGCTGATTCTTTTGGGTGATTTGTTTGTTGGTATGTGCAGTGCTGGTTGATTGTTGTGCTCCAAAACCATCAGTGACAGCAAAATGAGTGGGGCACGTCATTGGTGGCGCGTACAAAGTTCGTGATTCGCTTCTCTGTTCTCCACACGCATTTGGTTCCCAACATCACTCCAGTTTTTAACACATCTTGTCCTTCTTGCTTTTGTTGAAGATAACCCCTTGGATGCTGAGCTTGGCTGCTTGTACCTTGTGCAGGCTGAGTTGGCTTTTGAGCAATGCAGGAAGCAGGGAAATAACAAGCAAATTAAAATCATTAAAATCAATATTTAATGTAACCTAAGGTAATCCTGCAAAGTCACCGCTCTGGTTTTGCTTCTCTCATCTCTCCAGGCGTGTATCAAACCCAACATCTTTCTGGAAAGCTATTGGGTGCAACACACATCTGCCTGTTGTGTGTACCAGGTGGTGAGAGCAGCGTAGGGGAAAGGGCCCTGGGGGTCCTGGGGCCAGCAGGGTGAGCATGAGCCAGCACTGGGCCCTTGTGGCCAGGAAGGCCGATGGTACCTGGGGTGGGTTAGAAGGGGGTGGTCAGTAGGTCAGAGAGGTTCTCCTGCCCCTCTGCTCTGCCCTGGGGAGACCACACCTGGAATATTGTGTCCAGTTGTGGCCCCTCAGCTCCAGAAGGACAGGGAACTGCTGGAGAGAGTCCAGCGCAGCCACCAAGATGCTGAAGGGAGTGGAGCATCTCCCGTGTGAGGAAAGGCTGAGGGAGCTGGGGCTCTGGAGCTGGAGAAGAGGAAACTGAGGGGTGACCTCATTCATGTTTACAGATATATAAAGGATGAGTGTCAGGAGGATGGAGCCAGGCTCTTCTGGGCGACAGCCAATGATAGGACAAGGGGCAATGGGTGCAAACTGGAACACAGGAGGTTCCACTTAAATATAAGAAACTTGTTCCTGGTGAGGGTGTCAGAGCCTGGCCCAGGCTGCCCAGGGAGGTTGTGGAGTCTCCTTCTCTGCAGACATTCAAACCCGCCTGGACCCCTTCCTGTGGAACCTCAGCTGGGTGTTCCTGCTCCATGGGGGGATTGCACTGGATGAGCTTTCCAGGGCCCTTCCAATCCCTGACATCCTGGGATTCTGTGATTTTTTCCTGACTGGTTGATTTATTTATTTCTAAAGCTGTTCTAAAGCAAGAGGGGATAAATCGTGGTCAACTTCAGTCCCAGACTTAGCAGCAAAGTGCCAGATAAGGCTCTACCCCATCCAAGCATCCCACTCCTCCCATGCCAGGTCACTCTTGTGTCTTCCCTCATTGGGCTGAGCAATGCTAAGAAATTAAAGTCTAGGAACAAGAGGAGCAAAAACAAATCAAAAAAATGCAGATGACGATGGTCTATCTGGATTAGGAAGGACTCTTCCAACTTGTCTTGCCCCAGCATTTCCACCCCTACCAACAGACCCAGTAAACTGATTTATACTAAAATGTCAGCAGTAATAACTGGCTTCATGTTCAGCTCTTCACAGCATGAATGTAGGATAAATATTAATAATCTATCTCGGATCTCCAGAGAGTCCCAAAGTGCTTCCCAGGAGCGTGTAGCACGGCGTGCGTTGTGAAAAACTGGGGAGAAATGGAACATAAAGGGTGAGTGGGGTGTGCGGGCAACCGATTTCACCTGTGAGAGCATCGAAAAATATGGAAAAAGGGATTTCCTCAGCCTCAAACGTGGCTAGACGGGGAGAAAGGTGACAGATCGCTACAGGTCAAAAGCCAAGTGCTATGTGAAATTAAATAATTTAACATTTCCTTTCTGATAGTAGAGGATTTTATCTTTCTCCAAGCACGGTTTCATTTTCCAGGCACAGTAATTGAACGCAGGCACACAGATTTGTAAAATACTTAAATCAGCCCAAGACTGAGATTTTTGGTGATGTTTTTAGGCTCGATAGCCCTGGCTGGGGACAGACCCAGGTCAGAGGCACAAAGACGCGTTGCAGCTGTCTAGATGTGAAATAAGGGGCTTGATGGTATCGATATATTATCAATATCGATATGATATATTGGATAATATATGGATATTATGGAATAATACAGGTATCCTATTAATATGATGATAAGATATTGATATGTTATCAATATCGGTATGATATATTGGATAATATACGGATAGTGTGGTATAATACAGATATCATGTTAATATAATTGGAACATATTGATATATTATCATTATCAATGTGATATATTGGATAATAAATGGATATTATGGAGTAATACCACTATCATATTAATATCATTATAACATATTGATATATTATCATTTTCAATGTGACGTATTGGATAATAAATGGATATTATGGAATAATACTGCTATCATATTAGTATCATGATAACATATTGATATACTATCAATATCAATGTAATATATTGGCTAATATATGGATATTGCAGAATAATACCACTATCATATTAATATCATATCGAATTGATATATTGATATATCAATATAGTTGATGATACAATGTTGATACAGCAATACTAGTATGATATATTGGTATTTATACCAATATCAATATATCTATACGTAGTTGGTGGTATAACGTTACCCAGTACTGGCCCCTCCACAATCAGATGTTTTCCATCAACCATCTGCAGATAATTTACCATTAATTAAACAAAAATTTTTAAAAAATATTTTAAATTAATTTAAATTAAATTAAAAAAATAAAAACAATTTTCAAAAACCCCTTTAATAAAACGCTTACTCCGGAGCTGGATTTATGTCTCTCTAGCACCTTTCAGACTAATCCGATCCCCGGACGTAAGGAGCTCGACTCGCCGGGCACCGGCGAGCTGGGGAATTACTGTGCCGGGGTGTGATAAATCGGGATCAACGTGATCCCCCCCCGAACTGCTGGCGCCTGGGGCCGCAGCAGCGCTCCCCCCATCTGCTCCCGGCAGATGCTTCTGTTTTGTAGGGGCTTGTTTGTCCCTTTCTCTTGGGACTGCGATGGCAACAGCTCAGCCCCACCGGAGGATCTCATTAATAATAATAATAATAATAATAATAATAATAATAATAATAATAATAATAATAATAATAATAATAATAAAATAAATAAATAAATAAATAAATAGATATAATAATAAATAAATAATAAATAAAATATTATTATTATTATTATCATCATTATTGAGCTGCCCTCCCAGCATCCTGGTCCCTATAACCAGCATCCCTGTGCCCCACTGCGGCTTAAAACAAGCAGAAAGGTGGATTCTTTTTCCCACAAAACAGGCAATAAACCTAATAAATTGCTATTTTAACCTGGCCCTTCTTATATTTTCAGCTGTTGACAAGGTGCTCAGGGGCTGCGTATGTTCACAGCTTATCTCAGGGGACTTGTTTTGATCCTAAAAACAGATGCCAGCGCTGCAGGAATGCTGTCCCGTCATCTCCCTCCTCTAAAGAGCATCCCCCCGACCACTGCCACACCGTTTTGGGTCTCCAAGGGGGGATCTGTTGGGAAAACTCTGGTTTGAATTTATCCCTCACTCTGTGTTTTGATCCCAAATCTTGGTGGAGTCTTGGATTTGGGCACCGCAAACCTTTGGGGTGCAGGAAGGGGAGATGCTGCCATTTGGGGGCTCAGTACTGATGGGGTGGAAATTTGCTTTGAATTTTCACTCATTGAATTCGATATAAGGAGCGATTTTGGGCTGTGTGAGCCCTTAGTAGACACACATGGTTTCTTCACTCCTCTAGAAGTACCTTATTAATTAATAAATTGGAAGTAAGTCTCCTCTGAGAGGTTTTTGCTTCTCACAGTTTCACTCCCTGGCATGTCCAGGCTGTGGTGCTTTATTCTATTACTTTTTTTCGGTGGGAGGGTGTTAAGCAACGTGCCCCAAACCCTTCCCATGTAACATAAGTTGGCGTATTCCTCCGTTGAAATGACCGTGCTCTTTATAGCCGGGCTGTGTCTGCATCTGAGCTATGCAGCGCCAAGGGTATTATTAGCGTGGACATCACCGGGGCTGTAACCGTACCCTGCTCCCCTTGGCAACCGTGGCCAACAACACATCAAACAGAAGGTTGATACCTTCTTTTAATAAAAAACAACTAAAAAAGATACTCGCGGTGAAATGCGGAGCTGGGCACGGGGCGGCAGAGCCGGCTCCAGGGCACACACCGGTGTGTGACGTAGCCTATGGCACATCCTGAGGCGGATCTGTGGTATACCCTATGGTATATCCTGTGGTATACCCTATCATATACCTTATCACATACCTTATGGTATATCCGTTGGCATACCCTGTGGTATACCCCATCATATAGCCCATGGCACACCCTAATGCATATCCTACGCTATACCCTGTGGCATACCTTATGGCACACCCTATGGAATACCCTATGGCATATCCTATGACACAGCCTAATGCATACCCTGTGGTATAACCCATGGTATACCCTATCATATACCCTATCGTGTACCCTATCATATACCCTATGGCACACCCTAATGCGTATCCTATAGTATATCCTATGGTATATGCTGTGGCACATCCTGTGGCATAGCCTATGGTATACCCTGTGGCATACCCTATGGTATACCCCATGGTATACCCTATCATATACCCTGTGGCACACCCTAATGCGTATCCTATAGTACGCCGTATGGCACGCCCTGTGGCACATCCGACAGCATGTCCTATGGCACACCCTGATGCATACCCTATGATACACCCTGTCATATACCCTATGGCACATCCTAATGTATATCCTGTGGTATACCCTATGGCACACCCTAATGCATGCCCTATGACACATCCTAATGCATGTCCTGCAGTATACCCTATGGTATATCCTATGGTATACACTATCATATACCCTATGGCATATCCTGTGACATACCCTAAAATATATCCTCTCATATACACTATGGCACATCCTAGTGCGTATCCTGTGGAATACACTACAGTATACCCTATGGAGTACTCTATGGCACACCCTAATGCATATCCTATGGTATACCCTGTTGCATATCCTATTACATACCTTAATGCTTTCCTTATTGCATCACCTATTATATACCACATTGCATGCTATAATGTATACCCTATTGCATACCCTAATGCATACCCTATGGCATACCCTATTGCATACCTTATTATTACTCTAATACATATCCCATTATTACCCTATGCCTTATTGTATACCCTATTGCATTCCCTAGTGCATTCTCTGTTGTATACCCTATTGCATTCTCTATTGCATATCCTATAGCACACCCTCTTGCACATCCCAATGCGTACCCTGTCACATACCCACGCAACGTTTCTTCTGCATCTCAGTTTAATCTCTCGGTGTCCCAGAAACGACCCTTCCTTGTCTTGGTGCTTTGGTTCGCTCTAGTTGTAGAAATTGGGGTCAAATCCACTGGTTTCTGCACAAGTTGCACTCACCTGAGTTTGAGATGGTCCATATGGCCACTTCTGGAGCGGCTAAACCAGGAAGGTGGCCAAAAATTTGTTGTCAGCCCAGGCAGAGGATGGAAGAGGAAAATTTAGGTTGGATCCTTTCTTGGTTTGTAGATGTTGTGGCATTAGGTACCAGGGAATTGATTTATTCCCTTTACTAAATCAGGGCACAAAGGGAAGGGTTTACCATGCTGGGCACGAGGATTTAGGTTGAAGGGACCTTCCCAGCTCCCCCAGTGCCACCCCTGCCATGACAGGGACATCTTCACCAGCTCAGGTTGCTCAGAGCCCCGTCCAGCCTGGCCTGGGATGTCTCCAGGATTGGTTCAGCCACCACCTCTCTGCCCAACCTGGGACAGTGCCTCACTCCCCTCATGGGGAAGAATTTTTTCCTTGTATCTAATGATTAAGGTTTGGGTCTTTGTCGGGGAACAGTTTGTGGTTTGACAGAGGTGGAGGCGGGAGGATCTGAACATGACCGGAGAGCATCTGACCTGTGCACCATGGCCAACATTGACTGCAAAACCCATCAACCCTCTTTCCATGGCATTTTTAATTTAATTTAATTACAGGTGGTCTAATTCGTGCACAGAAAACACAGTGGTAGCATTTATCTTGGAAAAGACAGGGTCCGGGAGACACCAGAGGGGTTGCTACGTTAAAAAGTAGGGGGAAAAGAAGATGCTGAGGTGACGATTCCATGGGGAAAGCTGCTCCCCACAGCTCTCCTTGGGTGACCCCCATAACTGATGTGTGCCTGGGCTCTCCCAGCCCTGCAAATGATACTACCCTTGAATAAACAGCTTCATCTGGGGGGTTTTGCAGCAACTTGCAGAGCTTGGAAACCTTTCTCATTACATTTCTGTGCTGACATTGACAGCGCTGTCCTGGTTTCGGAAACCACTGTGGGACTCGCCAGCAAATCCCGCCTTGCGGATGCGGTTTATTTTCTTTACGCCCAGGGAATTCAAATGCAATTCTGAATGCATGCACACATATATACAGATATTATATATATGGGCTTAGCGGGGGAATGAGGAGGTGGCTCTGAGGAGCATCCCCAGCTGCTGCATCCTCCTGCTCTCAAGGAGCAGGAAAGAAACACGTTCCTTCCCATTTGCCTCAAATTGTGTCTCAGAAGATGCTCTGCAATTCTGTAGTGGGATGCTTATTATTTTATTTTTACTATTATTTATTATTTTAGAATGCTCTATTTATATTATTTTCTTATTTATTGTTTTAGTGCTGTAATAATAATTTTTTTTTTAAATTATTTTGCATAGTCATCCGGGGCCCAATGTAACCGGTGCAAGTGTTGGCAGCAGGCAGGAGAGGGAGCCAGGGGAGCGGGCTGGCACCCTGCCCACCCGGCAGGCAAAGGGCAGAGCCGGGCATCAATTAGAGCTGGTTCCATCGTTACCGTGAGTCTGGCCAAGCCATCGCCGCCTGCCTGTAGTGACAACACCCGCTCGGCTTCACCGTCCGGGTTACGGGAGCCGCTGGCACACGGGCCCCATGTGGGTCTGGGAGTTATTAGAGAGCCCCAGATTAAATATCGAGCTTGCTCCTTTCAACTTGCTGCTTTTCCCAAGCGGAGCGATGGCCAGAGGAGCCGTCTGGTTCTTTCGCAGCTTTTCCGTGGCGAAGGACGAGGGAGCACCAGGCATTGCCTCCTTGGAGGATGATGGTGAGGTGAAGGAGGGGTTAATGGAGCACAAAAAGGGGTTTGACTCAAGATCTGGGGTTTTCATGGAATGTAAAAAAGGGTTTAACCCAAGAGCCGGGGTTTTCATGGAGTGCAAAAAGGGGTTTAACCCAAAATCTGGGGTTTTAATGAAGCGCAGAAAGGGTTTAACCCAAAATCTGGGGTTCTCATGGAGTCCGAAAAGGGTTTAACCCATAATCTGGGGTTTCCAAGTAATGCAAAAAAGGGTTTAACTCAAAATCTGGGGTTTCCAAGTAATGCAGAAAAGGGTTTAACTCAAAATCTGGGGTTTTCTTGGAGTGCAAAAAGGGGTTTAATGCAAAATCTGGGGTTTTCATGGAGTGCAAATGGGGTTTAACCCAAGATCTGGGGGTTTAATGAAGTGGAAAAAATGAAGGCAACGGTTTCCCGCTGATAAGAGGAGGGAATGGAAACAGAGGAGCTGTGCCCCAAAAGCCCTAAGAGACCTCCAAGCTGAGAATAGCTAAGCCAAACCCCAAATTAAATAGGTTTTGGGGTTACACTGCACATGGGTCCGCAGCCTAAGCCCAGGGCTGGGTTTTGGGGCTCACAGCCCCTCGAGAAGTTGAGCCACAGCCGGAGGTGGCCGTAGGGCCACCAGCGTCCTGGTGAGCATCACAGGAGACACCAAGGGACTTGTCCCCAGGTCCACCTGTCACTCATGGCTCTGCACAGAGAAGGGGTTTAGTTTGAGTAGCAGAGCATCGTGTGGTTCATGGGAAGCAGGACTGAGTTGCAAAAATAGAAGGAAAAAATAGAGCCTTAGCGTTTAAAGAATGGTGTATATGAATTCGGTATTCTGGGAAGGTTTTATATTGCAACACTCAGATGTGTTGTCAAAAACAGCCATAGTTTGGGTTGAAGGGACCTTCAAAGCTCCTCCAGTGCCACGCCTGCCATGAGCAGGGACATCTTCACCAGCTCAGGTTGCTCAGAGCCCCGTCCAGCCTGGCCTGGGATGTCTCCAGGGATGGTTCAGCCACCACCTCTCTGCCCAACCTGGGACAGGCTCTCACCACCCTCAGGGATGGTTCTTGGTGTCCCGTCACCTCTGCTGACCACTGAATGTCCCTATCTGGGCATCTCCCAGCAGTGGTGGCACTCAGCGGATGTTCCTCCTGGTCCCGCTGGCCGGTGGTGAGCGATGGCAGGAGCATCCCTGGCTGAGCTGCTGCCTGCACCTCCTGCCTGCACCTCCTGCCTGCACCTCCTGCCTGCACCTCCTGCCTGCTGAAAGCCCAGCCAAGTTCAGACCAACAGACTTCAGCTGGTAGGACCTGTGCACACCCTGTGCATGAGCTACAGCATGGAGGCAACGCAGAGCAGAGGCTCTGCCAGGCTCTAGGTGGAGACTGCAGCCTGCATCCTGCCTGCACCCTGCCTGCAGCTCTGGGCCAGGTCCAGGCAGTGGTTACCGGTGGGGTGGGCTCCCGTCTGTTCCCAGCTGTTGCTGTGGGTCAGGCTGCTCGGGGCCGTGCAGGGTCCCCCTTGGGCTTTGGTTGGAGAGGCAGCGAAAAAAAAAAAAAGGGAAAAGCCTTAAAATCCATTTATCCATTGCCTGAGAGGTGAGGAAACGCCTGAGGATTCCCCGTCATCCGCTGTGCTCGATACAGGGAGGGCACCTCAGCATTGAGGTCCCCTCAAACCTGCTGGACTGGCAGCAGCTCTGTCTCTCAGTTTCCTCCTGAACAGCTCAAATTTAACCCCGGGATACGGGAGCACATCCTGCCCGCCCAAGGACTCAGCCTGGCTAAGGCGCCCTCCTGCCAGACCATCTGCTCCGGCAGAAATCCAGCTCAGGCTGCCCCGAGGTGGGGATTTCAGGATGCTGCGGGGTTGGGACATCGCTGCTGCCGGTACCCACAGCCGCCCCGACATCCCTAGCCCTGCCCTGGGCTGATTCCATTCGCCTCACTTGGGAATGGGGTTTTCAGAGGGTTTTTAGAACCCTGCAATGTGTCACCCTGCCTGGGACCCATCCTGCACGCCCCAGTCGCTTTGCTGAGGGGTGAAGCATCCTTCTATCAGAGGAAGAAATCTTTTGCCCCTGAAGGTGGTGAGAGCCTGGCCCAGGTTGGGCAGAGAGGTGGTGGCTGAACCATCCCTGGAGACATCCCAGGCCAGGCTGGACGGGGCTCTGAGCAACCTGGGCCAAACTATTCTGTGATTCTGCGATTCTATGGGGGAGCAGGTGCTGGGGACGTCACCTTCTCAACCAAGGCCAGAGCAGACGCAGGGTCCAGCGTCAGCCTGGAGCTGGGATTTGGGTAGAAGGGCATTGAAGAGGGCAGAACCTCTGGGTGTTTTTTCCTGGGAAGAGGAGAAAATGGGATAACTTGTGCTTTGCCCATCCCTGGCATCACTTGACTGCAGGCAGGAGGGATACAGGGGATGCTCTTGTGCCCACCACCCAGGCTCCTGCAGGAAATCTCTTTTTACTTTTTTTTAAAGGATTTCTAGCTAACCTGCAAGAATTTGTACCAAATTTAGTTTCCAACTGAATGGGTTTGATTGATGTGCTCAAGTACAAGTGATATTGGACTGGCCTTTACAGAGGGATGGTCCCATGGGACTTGCAGCGTGGATGTCACAACACAGGCACCCTCAGCATCCCCCAGCCAGACTTAGGCTCAGTTTTAATCCCCATTGGATGTTTTTGCCTTGTACCTACCTGTCAAAATCTGGATTTGGAGAATCAATACTGGAGTCCCCATCCCTTTACCTCCCTGGCAGGTATCACTTCGCGCAATCTCATCTTTTCCTGCTTGCTGGAGAAACAAAACCTTTCCATTTCTGCTTCATTAATAAGAATAACTTGTGTTTCCTTGAGTCTCTAATTTTCCAGCTCATGCCGTCCAGTGGTGTGACACGGTCATGGTCACAATCAGCTGCTCCGCCAATATCCTGCAAGATATGCCATGAGCATCCCTTTAGAGGTAAAGGGTTTGGAGGCATCGAAGGAGTTTTGCAGGTTAATGTTGTTTTCTGCAGCTCTTTTCTGCAAATTCAGTTTTTCCAGCGCAGATGGGCAGCTTGGGAGGTGTTGCAGAGTGCTCCATACCTCTGTGCTTCAGGGATGAGCAGAAAAATGCATTTTTTACATCCATTAAAAAAACCCCAAACATACCCAAATACAACATTTGCTGTAGCAGAAACTCCTTGTCTTCATAGGATTTGTAAACGTTAGCCCCCAAGAAAGATTTTCTGAACTTTTTTGTGTAAATAATGTTTTTTAGCTGACTGGTACTTCACCTCCAAGCTGTGTCTTTCAGTGGTTGCTTGTTCCCCATCGCAGGGAGTGCGGAGCTGCATTTCCAGCACCGGTACCCGGTTCCCGTCGGATGCTTGGCCGTGGTGGTGGGAGAGCCGGGCTGAGGAGCAGGCGGAGGAGATGAGAGGGTTGCCAGCCCCTTGGCTTTCCAGCATGTTTGCTCAGCAACGTCGAGTGCTGGGCCAGAGCCACCACCTCCCTGCAGACTAAACAGTTGCGATGTTTTCTCCCATGACTGAAAGAATTTCGAAAAGGGTCCTGGTATGAAGCTTTACACAAACTCTGGGTGCCATGAATATCTCTGGCTGGGAGGCTGTTAACTCCCTCCTGGCCCGTGAGGTTCAGTCTCTTGGAAGATGAAGGGAAAACCCAGTCCATGATGGGGTTTCTTTCTTTTAAAGGAGAAAGCCAAGATCTCTGGCTGTGACAGAAATCCGGTGGTGTCAGCACAGGACACACATGGACCTGCTGGAGAGGGGCCAGAGGAGCCACAGGAATGATCCGAGGCTGGAACAGCTCTGCTGGGAGGACAGGATGAGAGAGTTGGGGTGTTCAGCTGGAGAAGAGAAGCTCCAGGGAGACCTTAGTGCACGTTTCTGGACTTAAAAGGGGCCTGTGAGAAAGATGGGGACAGACTTTTGAGCAGGGCCTGTTGTGATAGGACAACGGGTGATGGTTTTAAACTAAAGGAGGGAGATTCAGGCTGGACATGAGGAAGAAATTGTTGTCCCTGAGGGAGGTGAGAGCCTGGCCCAGGTTGGGCAGAGAGGTGGTGGATGAACCATCCCTGGAGACATCCCAGGCCAGGCTGGACGGGGCTCTGAGCAACCTGAGCTGGTGAAGATGTCCCTGCTCATGGCAGGGGGGACACTGGGGGAGCTGGGAAGATCCCTTCAGCCCAAACTGTTCTGTGGTTCTGTAATGCCCCATGCCCTTTAGACCTGTTTGTGGCCATCTGTGTCCACTGAGATCCATACAAGAGGAAACGGCCTCAAGTTGCACCAGGGGAGGTTGAGGTTGGATGTGGGGAACAATTTCTTCCCCAAAGGGCTGTGGGGCATTGGAACAGGCTGCCCAGGGCAGTGCTGGAGTCACCATCCCTGGAGGGGTTGAAAAGACACAGAGATGAGGTTCTTATGGACGTGGATTAGTGCCAGGGGTGGGTTAACGGTTGGACTCAATGATCTTGAGGGGCTTTTCCAACCGAATGATTCTGTGATTCTATGAAACACCCCAAGAAGAAGCACGTTCACCTGGTGCAGATCCAGCTCAGAGGAAAGGGAGTGATGAAAGTCTGTGGGAGTAGTGCCTCGTGGCTGGGTGAAGCCGGGACCTTTGCGAGGCTAGGCACAGGGTGTCATCTGTAATTTGAAAGCTTTATCTGCTTTAAATGTCAATAGCCCCTTTGTTGGAGTAATAATAATTGCTGGGATTTGCATGTCTCAGTCACATACCCCAAAGCTCTTTGCAGAGGAAGATGAGTAAATTGTTCCTGTCTGCCAGCTGGGAAATTGGGGTGCGGAGGTGATGGGAGCCCACGCAGGATTGGAAATAATACATTTCAATCTCTTGTGCTGTGGTTGCCCAGCTCTGCGTGGAAGCTGTTGGCTCAAAGCAGGTTTTCTGCCATCGTTTTACTCTGCTTTGTCTTATAGAATCGTAGAATTATTGGCAAAGACCCTCAAGATCATTGAGTCCAACCATAATGCACCCTGGCACTGCCTCATGTCCCTGAAAACCTCATCTGTGTGTATTTCCAACCCCTCCAGGGATGGTGACTCCAGCACTGCCCTGGGCAGCCTGTTCCAATGCCCCACAGCCCTTTGGGGAAGAAATTGTTCCCCACATCCAACCTCAACCTCCCCTGGAGCAACTTGAGGCCGTTTCCTCTCGTCCTGTCACTTTTTACTTGGGAGAAGAGACCAACAGCCTCCATGCTACTGGCAGTAGCACAGGCAGGGATGGTTTGGTGGCATCTCAGTATGGTTGAGTCCTCGAGGAGTGTCAGCAGGGTGCTGGCAGATTGGCCAGGAGTGTTGCTGCAGGTGGTTGCAGAAAGGGCAGAGCCCATGGAAGAAATTCCACTTCATGTCTCTCGTGCATGGATTAGCACAACAAAGGAGCTTGTATGGTGGTGTCCATCTGGGTGAGATGTTCCCGATAATGCAGTGGGTGATAGCTCTGTCTTAGAGGTGCTAGGTGAGACCTGAGCATCCATGGATAGAGGTGTTCCATCAGTCTTTGGTGCTGCCACAGGTTTCTCCAGGACTTTCTGAGCTTCTTCTGCATGTCGGCACCATAAACTACTCATCTCACTGGGTTGTACTCCCCAGAAAGCAAAGCTACACTCCTCCTCGAAGCCAGCACTTTAATACAAGTATTATTTAAATTATAAACAGGGAATAATGTGCAAAAAGTCATTTATTGAAGCCCTTTCTAGGAGGGTTTGAGGAGCGACCAGGCAGAGGGTATGTGACACAGGATGGACACTGTCCCAACCTCTTCCCACCACCTCCCTCCTCCAACCCTGTTTTACTTGTCTCAGGCCCTTTCCAAAGAGCCATTTAAGGCTCAAACCTTTTGTAGCACATTGCCAGCAACACCAAGTATTTAGCACAGCCTCTCTCCACTTTTTATATCGCGCCAAGCGCTGATATCTAAGCGTTATATGTTTCTTTTTACGCAGTATTTCTGACTCAGTATTTCCTGCCTCCTTGACAATGACTGAGTAAACAGCTGAGCTGCCAGAGGAAGAGCCCAGTGTTTACAGAGCAACAAGCCCAAATGTCTCTCTTTTTTTAATTTTATTTTCCATCAGAAGGTGGCGATGCTTAAATTAACCCTCATTTTCAGTCCACGCTAAACTGTTGCCCTCTTTGCTGCTGACAGAGTTGGTGGGCCCAGATCTGGGGAAAAATATGTTGAACTCCCAAGGGATGAATTTTGGGCTGCAGCTGTTGGGGCTGGAGCGAAAGCTTGGACCCGATGGCAAAATTCTGCTGTTTATCCCTCTTGACTCCACTGCCCCACCAAAACTGGTAGAGGATGGATTTTCCTCCTCTATTATGGACTGGCCAAGTCTTCTTGGCTCTTCTAGCTTGGTCCTGGTCTTGGAGAGGTCTCACCTCTGGGCCAAGAAAGGACAGCGTTGCATGAGCTACATCTGCACTGAGATGAAGAATGAGCTTTCACTTGGGTGCAAGGGTGGAGAGCCCCAAAATAAAGACATTTTTTCTGTTCCTGTTGCTGGCAGGAGCTTCAGCCAAGGGTAGAAGTTGTCCAGTGGGGGATGTCAGAGGCTGGGCTGAGCCGTGGCTCATCTCTGTCATAGAATCATACAATAGTTTGGGTTGGAAGGGACCCTCAAAGGTCATCTAGTCCAGCTCCCCAGCATGAGCAGGGACATCTTCAACTAGCGTGAACACAGGCCACCCCTGACCTACCCATCACGCATGGTGAGACCCAATGTGATGAATGTGCTTAACCTCCAGGTTTGTGCCCCAAAATTAAAATCATAGAATGTCCTGAGCTGGAAGGGACCCACAAGGATCATCAAGTCCAACTTGTGCCATATGAGACCTCTTTGGAGGTCCCCTTGGCATCCCCCCAATTGCCGCATGATTTCCCAATAAACTCTTCTCCCAAACCAGGCAGAGAAGGGAGGTCAACCCTGCTACCTGGTATAAATACATTTTATTTTAAACTAGAGGCGCTGAGGGAAGGTCATCCAGTCAATGCGCCCAGATTATTTCCAAGCCAGGGCACCCCCAAATTAGTAGTACAATTCCTGTTTAAAAATACAGCCAAACTGATGAAAGATAATTTGCTCGCTGCCCTGACATCACCACCTAAGCATGGGGTAAGCCAGTCCACGGGTTATTTTTATATAACTCCATGAGGCATTTCCAGAGCAAATAAAGTTCACTGGGCAGGGCAGTGACCTGGCCGCCTGGTTTCAGGGCTCTTCAGCCTCCTCAAGGCTTCTCCTCAGTGGGTGGAGGTCTGTGGGCCAGGGCATGGCTCCATCGATGTGCTCCAGGCATGTGGGACATGGATTTTGTCCTCTGCTGCTCCTCACAGCTGGCCAGATCTTCACCTCTCCCATGCTGTTGGTCTGGTTCATCCGTTTTGGTTGCACACACTTTGGAAAAACCATTGAGTTGTTGTCCATGTTCTCTATGCCCAGCGTGATGGGTCACAGGTCCTGCTGGGGGCACAGTTGACATGCAGCCAGGTGGATCACGCTTGTAACTCCACTGACTGAATTACTTAGATCATAGAATAGAATCACAGGATGGTTTGGGTTGGATGGGACCTTCCAAGCTCCCCCAGTCCTACCCCTGCCATGAGCAGGGACATCTTCACCAGCTCAGGTTGCTCAGAGCCCCGTCCAGCCTGGCCTGGGATGTCTGCAGGGATGGGGCATCCACCGCCTCTCTGGACAATCAGAGATGACAGCAGGGACCTCCACAAACATGAACACCTCAAGGGAGGTGGGACATCTCTGCATAGGAGACGTTCATGTTGGCTTGTTGTGTTGTGTTGTGATTCTGATCAAACCTGCTGTCTGAAGACCACATTAAAGGCCAAAGCTGCCCGGAACATCAGTGTAGACCTTCCCAGGCAGGACAAGGGAGATGCTGGTGGGCATCCAGTGTAGGAGGAGCAGGATGGCTTGGGGGCTGGAGAACTGCGTGAGATGCAGGAGACATCCCAGTGCCAGGGGATGGAGAAGTCTTGGGGCATCAAGGAAGAGCTCCAGGGTTCAAAAGGTGCTTTTTGTCCCAGGGCCGAGGTTGGTGACCTTATGGTTGGAGGAGGCCAGGAGGTCCCTGGTGCGAACGAAGGGTGTGGGGTACTCTCATATGATTTTTTTTTAATTGCTCAAGAGTCGGGAGGACATTTAGACTATTATTATTATAATTGTTGTTGTTGTTGTTGTTGTTGTTGTTATTATTATTATTATTATTATTATTATTATTATTATTATTATTATTATTATTATTTTACAAGTGAAATCCCCAGAACAAGTAATTTGGTAACCCTGGGGTGGTAACCTGAGCTGACAAATCACTGTCTCCTCCATCACCGGCTGGACATCGAAAGGACAAACTCTGCAAACTCCCCTGGAGATTCTGCAAAGACCCAGCAGGATTTGGCTGCAAGGTTGACTTGGGAGTCGCAGACACAGTTGGACAATTGTCTTATAGAAATGGGTGTAGAGAGGAATTAGTCACCGCTGTTCGGTTAGTAAGTGCCTCGGTTATTTTACAAGTCTTTTTCCTGCATATGCAAATGGATTTTTTTTTTCCTTTTGTAATGAAACATATAAATAACTCCTGTCTTGCATCTTCTATGGTTGTGTCAGGAAAATAAGCTTTGTGCTTTGGCCTGGGTTTCTTTAGCAGCTGCTTTACTTACCTTTTCTTTTCAAAAGAAAAATCTCCAATGTGTTGTCCAGGGCCATGAGAACGCACTTTGGTGCGATGGTTTCTATATCTCCCAGGATTTGCAAGGTGCATCCATGGGTTGGAGCGTTTGCAGCAGCAAAAGCCCTTTGTCTCAGGCGATAGGAATAAACCGAGATGAACAAGATACAGAAGATAATTGATTTAGTCACTGGGTTTCAAATGTTGTGCAGCCTGCACCGGGAACACGCGGTGTTGAGAACGAACTTGTCCTGTTTTCTCATTTTCCCCTACTTGGTGTCTGCTGGTTTTTAATACCGAGGAAAGGTCACTATGGAGACAGACAAGCCAAGTCGCGTGGGACAACTTGCAAGAAGCTCCACACCATTGCTAAGAGCCCAGGGAAACCCTTTGGGCTCTGAGTACGATTCGCTATCTCATGCCACCCTCTAGAAAGGTTTTTATTTGCTTTTCATCTCTCCCTTCAGGCAAACCCCTTTTTTTTCTCCCTGGCTGGAGGACCGATGAGGAGGTGGTTATCTCCCTTCACACTTCCTCCTTATGTTGCTCCATAAATCACGTCATTCGAATAATCCTTGGTCATGGCAACCACCAGCTGAGGAGCAAGGTGACCTTTTAATGCCAGGCCTGGGCTGCCCTGATCTTCAGGTTGGGCAGTCAACCAGGCTCTGCCATAATCTCATGAGACCCCAGGGAGCAACCAGACCATTAGTATAGCCCCAGCAAGACACAGAACCATGGAATCATCAAGTGGTTTGGGTTGAAGGGACCTTCCAAACTCACCCAGTGCCACCCCTGCCATGACAGGGACATCTTCACCAGCTCAGGTTGCTCAGAGCCCCGTCCAGCCTGGCCTGGGATGTCTCCAGGGATGGTTCAGCCACCACCTCTCTGCCCAACCTGGGACAGGCTCTCACCACCCTCAGTGTAAAAAAATATACTGGATATATATTGAATATACTGGGGTGAATGATCTGGACAGGTCCACCTGGGCCACCAAGCTCAACACGGCCACCAGCATTCTTTGCGTTCCTTCTGCGTTTTGTTTGACTTCTCTGTTCTTGTTTCTATTCCGTCTTGGTTGTGCAGATGGCAAAGAGTCCCTGCATGCATCCGAGGGGGAGGGCAGGGCACGGGGGACGCCGTCTCTAGCGCAAGCCGTGACAGTTATTGCAAGGGCTTGGTGATATTTCTACAGTACCTGCTTTCTGGTGGCTTTGCTGTGTTGAAATTCCAGCCGCTCGGCGTGCGTTGAGTAATCTCCCCGTTGTTACTAAAGAGTCAGTCTGTCTGTCTGCCTCTCCCCCCCACCCTCAGTTTCAATTTCCTCCTAATTCTTTCTCTAGATGGCCGTTGCCTCTCCCGTGGCCACGCGGTTTCGCTGATGCAGGCTCTTGTCTCTCGTCCCTCTTGCAGAAGGATTTCACCATGCGGGAGGAGTTGCAGCAGCGGGATGTGGAACGTTGGCTGGGGTTCATCACCTTCCTCTGCGAAGTCTTCGGCACCATGAGGAGCAGCACCGGAGAACCTTTCCGAGTCCTCGTCTGTCCCATTTATACCTGCCTCAGGGAGGTAAATGCCCTTTGGAGTCTGTCCTTCTCCACCTTGCAGGTCAAGCCGTTGCGTTGCCGTGCTGACGTGCCCACGATTTGTAGATGTTTGCTTGATGATTCCTAGAGGTTTCCTTTGCCAGCATCACCAATTTTCACCCCCAAAGTACCGAAGTCTGCGGGGATGCTTGGCTTTTCCTGCATATTGTGTTTCTGCTTATTGAAAGTACGTGCTCCGAGCAGGACCCCGTTGTCCAAGGCTTTGCAAAGCCCCACAGCTAGGACTACAAAGCCAATGCTTGAGTTTGCAAATCCCAACTGAAGGGGCTTAAAAAGCTTCTTAAAAGCAAGCAAAGCCACCTGAATAGGTGAGGGGAGGAAAAGGGGAAAGAAGTGAGGTCCCGTATGTCCTTAGTTCCTGCTTAGTGCAGCAGAAACCCAGCCCTGTCACCAGGACTGAGGACATTTCAGAACCTGAGCTCCCCATGGTTCGGGGTGATGGCAAAAACCTCAGTGAGGACAAACAGAAAAAGCAACTCAAGCGTTAATGTTCAAAAGAGCAGGAGAAGGCTTTGCCCCATCCTGCTTTAAAGACGGTTTAGTCTCCTGCTGCTGTCTGTAGAAGACTTTCTGAAAAATCTGCGTTGTTGCTTAGGGTTGGAGCTGTGAATCTCACATTGTCACTGGTGCCTCTGTCGGGCCGTAAATAACTCGCTGTAAAATCAGTTTTCTCTGCTAGACCTGGAGCAAGTGAAGGGTAAAGAAACTGCCGGCGATGGCTTTTTTACACGCGTGGGAAGTTTTCTCTGAACACAAACACATCATAAACACTTTAATATTGTGGGGAGGGTTCCCAGACGGTGACTGTAGCAGTGAGAAAGAGTCCAGGCGTCGTGACAAGGCACACAGATCCAGAGGTGGATGAGGGATGCTAAGAATAGCCTAAACTTCCCCAAAATCTCAGACCACAGTGGTATGTGTCACCTTCTGGGGAAGACCTTGGCATCTGGCAAAGTCCCCATTCCCCTCCGCTTCCCATCACCGTTGTGACACAGCCCAGCCCTGATTCTGCCGGGATTGTTCCCTGCCCACTCCTGTCTGCCCTCGCCGTGTCATCACAGTCCCTCTGGTCACCTTGCTGGTGTGTGGGGACACGATGGCGATCTAGACGCGCACGGAAAGACATGAATTTCACGCATTGGGGATATTTTTTGCTATAGGGCAGCTCCTTAGAAAGCCTTTACTAATTATATCAAGACATCATGCATAAATTGGCTCCTTAGCAGGACTGCTCTGTCCCGGGGCTGTCCCTTGTCAGAGAAGAAGACTTTTAGCTTGGCTGACATGGGTGAGCCTGAGTCTTCCACATCTCCTGGCCCGAAGAGGTGGACCCTGACTCACGCCGTTCCTCTTCCATGGCTCTGGGATGGGTTTTCGTCTTGCTGACATTTTTTTGCCACCGTCAGTTAATCCTGACACACGGGGCCAACCCAGGACAACAAAACCTCCTGTTTATCATCAGTGATGTGTTCCAGGCTCTGAGGTGGTTGGTAGAGCCAAAGCCAGGCTGGAGATGCAGCTGAGGAGGTGGTGGTGAGCTCTTCCATCCACACCTTGGAGAAGACAGGTCTCATTGCAGGGAGTTGGACTAGATGACCTTTAAAGGTCCCTTCCAACCCAAACTATGTGTCAATGAGTTTGCTCAGGGTGCTCCATGAGATGGGGGAAACTTTCTGTGACTACCAGACGCTCATCCCTTGGTGAACTTCCTGAAACACATGGTGGCCCAGGGCAGGAGAGGACATCCCCATGGCCCAGACAGTTTGGGACCAGCCGGCAACCACGGGAATTCCTCCCCTTGCCTCAGGATGGGTTTTTCAGGCTGTAGTAGTACTCATCGTGGTTTCTTCTCCTTCCTGCTAATCAACACGTACAACCCCGTGTACAATCCCAGCCCCTCGCTCCTCGCTCCTTCCTCCTCAGACCAGTCCCCTCCACACACTCTCTCTGCCCCATCCACCCATCGTTTGACGATAAATCATTACCAGAGGCGAGATAACATCTCTCCCTCTGCCTGTCCTTTGAGCTCCTCTTGCTTTTTAGTTTCTCTGTCTCTTTTTTTTCCCTTTTTTCCCTTTTCCTTTAGAACTTTGGCAGACTGAGCCAAAGGTCAGCAAGGGAGTGAGCAGGAGGAAGAGGAAAGTTGCCAGATGACTGAGGCGGGAACATCTCTTCCCTTCCCCCTGTAAAGCTCCCTCCGTCCAGCTCCTTTCCTTTTCCCTTCCCCTTCAGTAAAAGCTTATTAACACTATCATTAATTGTGGAGCTGGGCAGGGTGGGAGGGAGCAGCGAGAACATCAGTGCGGGGGACGGCCCGGTGAGGAGGACCTGGGGACGTTGCTGGAGCGTCGTGTGACGACACCGGTGTTATTTATTGAGCGTTGTGGATGTGTTGGTTTTGTGGGCTGGGAAAAAAATAAAAGAAAAGAAAAAAAATCAAAAGAGAAGTTCATTTCAGGCGAGGCTGGAGTGATAAATGCTGAGGTTTGCTGGTTAATCGAACCAATGTTCATCACCGTCCTTGGGGACGCGGGCAGAAACCGCTGCGTTTTGATGTCAGCCATGGCAACAGGTGCTTAATCACGGCGAAGGAAACTCAGGTCAGAGCTGCCACCTCACCTGGCAGTGTTTTGTGAGCCAAGGGAATGGCTGTGCCTCTTGGCACAAATGTGGTCCACACCAAGCCCCCATCCCAGGGGGATCTGCTGCATCCTCCTCTGCACCCGTCACCTGAGTGTCCTGCTAGAGAACAGGGTGTGGGGAGAAGGAAGGTTCTACCACCACATCTGACATGGTGACTGCCTCTCCCAGGAGCTAGATCCCCAAAGAATCAAAAAGTTTAATTGCCAAAACCATTCTGAGGGCTTGGGGTGAGATTTGTGCAGGCAGAGAGTGTCTTCACAACGAGGTCTGTTGGGGTCAACGTTGGGATTTTAGGCAAAGAGGTGGTTCGCTGAGAGAAGTAAAAGGTGGGACCAGCTCTTGCTAAAATGGTTTGGTGGAACACGACAAGTTTGGGTGGTGATTGAGGTGGAAACACATTTTTTCTGCTTGGAATAGTGCAGGGTTGAAGTTGGAGAAGGGAAATGTGGTGTCCAAGCCCAGCCCAAAGATCAACATTGAAGATGGTCTCGGTGTCTCCTCCTGGTCCTACAGTGTGCTCAACTCCGGCCTCACTTTATTTCGCAAAACCACACCAAAATTGACCCTGTACATCTTCTGCTCCTCCAGTATGATGGGCAGTGAACATGTTGCCATCCATCCATCTGCAAAGCCCATGCCCAAACACCAAGGACCACATTCATCCCTGCTCCAACAATACTTCATGCTGCACGGCCCCCAGACCAGCTTAAACCAGGAGAACAACCAAGGGACTTTTGTTCTTGCAGCCTGGCCATATTTCTTCTTTTCAGTGGCCTTCAGCAGAGTCAGCAAGATGTGAAAAATGGAATAAGACCAAGGACCACCAAATGTCAGTTGAACTATCAGTGGGGCAGGAGCACTCCAGAGCCTGGTGCAACAAGTGCCCTGTGTCTACTGAAGATGTTGAGATACTAGATAATACTATTTCCCACCTATTTTTCACCGACTATCACCGCTTTTGCTTTTTCTGTCTCTTTCCTAAGCATGGTTGGAGCTGGCTGGTCTTCATCCAGGTCTGTGCTGCCCATGGCTGCAACGGGGTTGGCATGGGCCAACCAACCCATGGCATGGGCCAACCCAGCTTCATCCTCTGGTGCTTCTGGGATGGAGAAGTATTGTCAGGTCTTGGAACAGGCTTCCCAGGCCAGTGGTGGAGTCACTGTCCCTGGAATGGTTGAACAGGTGCAGAGATTAGGTTCTCAGGGACATGGGTTAGTGTCAGTGTTGGGTTAGTGGTTGGACTCGAAGATCTTGAGGGTCTCCTTCAACCAAAATGATTCTGTGAACATATGATTCACTTAGGACTGAGTCCTGAGGGACCTGGCCCACCTCTTGGTGATGGTTCAGGTCTACAGGGAAGGAAGGATCGTAGTCAATTCGGAGCCGTGGTCATGCTCTGCAGAAGCCGGGACATACGAGTGGTGTCAGGGAGCTTTGACTCCTCATGTGTCTTGATCTCATCCTCATCGGATGTTGTTGGGACACCAACCCAGGAGGTGCCTCTGGGCCTGGGAGCTGCCACCTTCCTGACATCCCTCTGCCAGGAGGAGCCACTTCCAGCCAAGGTGGTTGGTGTCGAGTGGTGCTTTGGATGCATTTGTTTGTTTTTATGACGCCATTCAGCTGTCAGACCCGGCTTTACAGCCAGGTAACCTGAGCAGTTGCCTCCGGCAGCAGAGCGAGGAGGTGGAAAAACTGGCTTGCGGGACCTAAAGCTCGAGAAGATGCCAAGTAGTGATGTCACTGTGGTCTCCTCAAGGCACCTTGCTGATTGGGGTCCCACAAGGGCAACCCTGTTGAGTGGTCCCCCCAATTTGATGTCATGTGCAGACATCTCAAGGGCGCACTCCTCACCTCCTCCACCTCATGGATAAGGGTGCAGGTCCCAGGATAGAGACATCAGTTCTCCTCACCAATAACCCAATAGCTACAACTCTGTGAGTCCAACCATCCAACCAGTCTTTTTACCCACCTGGTTGTCCACTTCATCATGTCCTGTCATGGATACAAGGTGACTGGATTCCAGAGGTGACAGGGAGCAGCCTTGCTGTGGCACCATCCCACTTTCAGCGCCCATGGGTGCATCGCACAGGGCTGTTAGGGCAGGTTCAGAGCAAACCTCGAGAAGCAGCTCATCAGAGAGGCTAATTAAACGGCAGAACTCCATCGTGCAGGAGGCTGTGGCTGCAGGACCAATTCACGGAGGTCACAGAATCATCGAATCACTTTGGTTGGAAGAGACCCTCAAGATCATCAAGTCCAACCACTAACCCACCCATGTCCCTGAGAACCTCATCTCTGTATTTTCAGCCCCTCCAGGGATGGTGACTCCAGCACTGCCCTGGGCAGCCTGTTCCAATGCCCCACAGCCCTTTGGGGATGAAATTGTTCCCCACATCCAACCTCAACCTCCCCTGGTGCAACTTGAGGCCGTTTCTTTGTGTCCCTGTCTCCCCTCAGCTCCTGTTCTCCAGCTGAACCCCCCAGGTCCCTCAGCTGCTCCTCAGAAGGTCCCTCCAGTTTGGGGGGTTATAGCTGCTGAGGCTGCCCCTGGGGACATCACCCTGAGCATCTTGAGGGTCTCTTCCAACCAACATGATTCTATGATTCTACGCTATGTGGGCATTCACCAGACCCAAGACAAATGTTTTTATGGTCTTTTTACCAATGGTGTGGACAGACGGCAGCGCCCGGGAGCGGTGAACCAGCCCTGGCAGCGGGCAGGACATTCGTTCTCCGTGCAGGAATTGTCTCCTTACCTCCAGTCTGGTTGGCAGAGCCGGTCCCATTTCAGCATCGTTTAAAATCTTGGCACGTTCCCACGGCTTCCCTGCTCCCTGCAAAGCCTCGGGGTGGTGGAGGATAAGTACTCCCCGTCTCATTGCCTTTCCCCCACGTCTGAGTCTGCAGCGCAGTGCGTAGACGGGTATCCACTCCCCTCCCTTCTCTTAGCGCCTGTTATCTCCTGGGGCCATGCTGTGTAATTTAGCAAAACTATTCGAGCAGGGTAATTAACGTCTGAACTTCAAGAGGGCACTGCCTTTTTACTGTCTCCTTCGGAGGAAGAGAGAGGAAAAACCGTCCCAGCTGCACTCGGAGGAGCAGGGAGGGTGGTGCTGTTTGGAAAGGAAAATTGTATCTTCTAACGCGGGTCTTGCCTTGGTTTTTTTTTAATCACTCTCCCTTTTTAAAAAGCGTCAGCCTTTTTGAGGCAAAAATGGTCTTTGAGAGTATAATGAGACGCTAGGATTTTTAAGATTATTCTCCTAATTCTTCTAGAATTTTTATTTTGTTGAATGAGCAACGGAGCCAGATCACAGAATCATAAAATTATTCAATGGTTTGGATTGAAGGGACCTTCCCAGCTCCCCCAGTGCCACCACTGCCATGAGCAGGGACATCTTCACCAGCTCAGGTTGCTCAGAGCCCCGTCCAGCCTGGCCTGGGATGTCTCCAGGGATGCTTCAGCCACCACCTCTCTGCCCAACTTGGGACAGGGTTTTACCACCCAAATCCTGATCCTGATCCCACACCACCCTTCCATCCAGGTACCTCTGTGAGGCCAGATCTGACCAGAGAAAATAAGTTCTTTATGAAGAAGGGGATTTATTTCCTCGTAAAAGCCCCCTTCTGCTCTCCATATCTCATTCTGCAAAAAGAAATCAGTGGTTTGGTTTGGTGAGACTGGGACGAACTGGAAAGTGGTTTGTAGGGGGAAAAGGATGGAGGAGGGATGAGGGATGGGAGGGAAGGGATGTCAGGGAAGGTAGGAGAAGAGGAGACTGAGGGACATGGGGAGGAAGGAGAAGCAGGGAGAACAAAAAAGTGGGGAAATGTGGTGGGAATCCTGAAGAGGAGGACTGAAGACATGGAAGAGCGGGGGGAAATAAGACCCCCTGTAGCTGTGCTGGTAAAATCCCTCTTGTGAATGCAGCTTGTATGGGGGAAAAATCCCTTTAATCAGCATCATTTTGGTCAAAGGACAGGGTTAAGGTGAAGGAAAGGGGGTTTTATTTGGGAGCAGATGAGGACAGACCAAAAAGAGGAGGGTTGCGCAATGCCTTTGAGCCCAGAAGCTCTGTTGAGTGTTTTATGTGCAAGAATATATATTCTTGGAAAGCTACGGGACTCGTTTAATCCCAGCAATAAAAGCGGAATGGCATATTTTAAATAAGGGAGGGGAAATGCCACCCTCGTTTCTCAGGGACCCATAGAGAAGGCAGCAGAAACAATTAGGGCAGACGAAGAAACGAAGCTTAGATACCATCTCACAGGATGGTCCCTCCTCCTCGCGTGGCTTTGTTTTTCTCCTTCACCCTCCCTACCAGGCATTGTTAGTTCCCAAAAACTCTTTTCAATGGGATGTAAACACAACTATTTGCGTCTCCCTGCCGTTGCCTTCTCTCCTCTGAGCCAGGAAAGCCCGAGAGCGTCCGGAGAGCCAGGGTGGAGCCCGTCACAATCAAGCGCGATGGTCTCGCCGCTGGTTCTTTCCATCTTTTGTCTTCTCCTCGGGACCCTTGGGATGAGATCACATCCTCCTCTCTCTCCCAGGGTTATTATGGCTTCGGCCAGGCAGGATGAAGCCGGCCGTCTGGGTGGCTCGGTCGCCCTGTGAGCACAGACTGGGTGGCTCTGTCCGTCTGTCTCACCCACCTTCAGGTCCTGAAGGTCCACCTCCAGCCAGGGGTTGTATAACTACCAAGCTACTGTTGGATTGCAGCGTCTGAGTTGATGAGTGACCAGATTTTCTTCATCATTGTCTCCAGTAATTGCCTCTTAATGGTTTCCATCTTGCAGGAATCCCTTCTGCTCTTCCAAATCCGGGGAGGGGGAGTCGTGTTTCATGGTTTCCCTTTTCTACATGGAAAGGAGTGGGAGGAGTTTCCCACAACTGAGTATGAGGTTTTGTTCCTCTGGCCTTAATTCCATTCGCTGTTAAATATCTCTGAATTCCTCAGGAGCCTGACGACGAGGATAACCAACATTTTGGTTTATTCAATGCTGTAAACAATCTAATCTCTTCCTACCACCCTCCCAGGGAGTCCTGGTTGAGTAATAGGAGAATAGAAATCTCTTCCTCAGCTGAGAGCAGCACGTCACTGCAAAAGGAGCAGCTTCTACCGAACAAACTCCTTCATGTTGTCCAAAATACACTGGGGAGCTCCTTCCCACCTTGTGCCACCTCTGTGTGGGACCAGCAGTGACCCATGTTGGTGGCTTCTTCCTAATAGAGCAGCGTGAGTTGCTATCATCATAGAATCATTTTGGTTGGGAAAGACCCTCAAGATCATCGAGTCCAACCATTAACCCCACGCTGTCACTAAACCAAGTCCCTAACCAGGCCACCCCAGTCAGATAACTGGGGAGAGGGACCCCTCCATGAGATGCATGGCTTGGTGGCACCTTGTGCATCCTCAGTGGGGTTGAAGACTTCAGCAGATCTCCAGAAAGGCATGAGCAGAAGGCAATGTGGAGGGAAGCACCATTGCTGGTGGATGCGGCTCAATGCACCCTGCCTCTCCCAGCTCAGCTGGGTTTTCAGAGCTCAAAAAATAAGATTTTGGAGCATGGTAGAGCCTGTCCCTTATGTGAAGATCAACACAGGCAGGTCCATAAGGGAAAGGTTTTCCCCAAAACTTTGTGTTTGGGCAACCTCAGCATTAAATGGGTGAGCGAAAGAGATGCCTGTGAACTTCTAAAGGGCTTCTGTTTCAAAATGCTCGTTTGTGTCTTCTCTAGGGGAAGGTCTCACCTGATTTCCCTGGTTGCCAGGGTATGTCCAGACTTTGTACCCTTTATACAGAGTGGCACTGGCCCAGGTTGCCGGTGGCTGCAGGATCAGCCCAACTGACCTTCTCGTGTCCTGGGTTGAGGAGCTGATACCTGTAATGGGATCAGACTGCAGAAATCCTGCAACTGGCCTTGCCGGTGGAGTGTTTGGTAATTATCCCCCACACCCTTGTTTGTACTTGGCATTTTCCTCAGTCCTGGGTGTTTTCACCACCCGGTGCCTTCTGACAGTAAGAAAAGTGGAGTTGTAGCAATTGCTTGGAGCTCCAAGAGGTGCGTGACGCTCCCCATGCCGAGCAGCCGAGCAACCCCATGGATCTTATCTCTGACATCTCCCTTGAACGCTTGTGGCAGGAGGTCGATAAGGGGCCACTGGAAAAGCAGAAAATTGCTATTTATGTATTTCTGAGGAGAGCCTGTGAAAGTGCAGCAGAACTGACTTGTGCTCCCAGGAGGATGACCACAGAACCTTAGAATCATAGAGTAGTTTGGGTTGAAGGGACGTTCCCAGCTCCCCCAGTGCCCCCCCTGCCATGACAGGGACATCTTCACCAGCTCAGGTTGCTCAGAGCCCCGTCCAGCCTGGCCTGGGATGTCTCCAGGGATGGTTCAGCCACCACCTCTCTGCCCAACCTGGGCCAGGCTCTCACCACCCTCAGGGACAACAATTCCGTCCTTATGCCTAATCTGATTGTCCCCTCTTCTAGTTTAAAACCATCACCCTTTGTCGTATCACAAGAAGCCCTGCTCAAAAGTGTCCCCATCTTCTTTCTAAGCCCCTTTATAAGGAGGTCTCCATGACAACGCAGACTGCAGAGCTGGATTATATCCATCTTTTTGAGGACAAAAGTCCACCGTGGCCCTTCCCAAGGGCTCCTGTGGGACTGGGAAGCACCATCTCTCCTGCACCCTTTCAAGCTCAAGTTCATTCTGCTTAAGCTCCAAGTGGCTCAAGTGGCTGTTTTTTTGCCTTGTTCCTCATCAAAATGTGTCTCCGCTTTCACCCGCTGCCTTGTTTCACACCGGCGAGCTGGCTGCTACACCGGGATGCTGTGTTCACAACGTGTTGGTTCCTCTGCGGTTGTGCTCCACTCTCCCCGGGGTGAATACCAACAGACACCACCTTGTGACCTACACATCAGATGAAGAGCAGACCTGTGGGCAGGGACTGCAGGGCGGCTGCGAGGCTGGAGCTTCACACCTGAGGCTGTTTAGATGTCCACGCATGTTGCTACCTGGATGGATCAACCTGAGATGCCCATCGGGGAGCCGGGGCAAGTGACACATGGACTACAACCAGCCCAGCTTTTGCTGGGTCTCAGAGACTTCCCAGCCTCTCCATGGGTGGATATTTTCAAGCTTTCTGTGCTTTCACACCGCAGTCATCACCCAAGCATCAGAAGACACTGCGTGCGAAGAGGTAGTTTGTGGAAAGCGTTGCTTATGTGTCATTTTGCAAGCGATATCATACACAATAATTAGTCCTGTGCCTTGCAGGGGAAATATAGTTGGAGCTGGAAAGGGTAATGTGCACGCTGGGCTCCCTCCACTCCTTCTCCCAGGGGGAACTCTACGAACACAAATGAACCTGCGTGGTTTGGTGATAAGGGACGGTGGGGCAGGTTCTTCAGTCCTGCTCATGGTGTGGGCAGCCCTGAGAGTACCAAGTAAGCACTTGATCTTCTCAGCAACCCAGGTGATCTCCGAAAGCAGATAATAAACCCAAATATTTGTGGGTCCGTGAATCCCATCTCTCTGTTTTGCTCCTAGTGGTCTGCACCACATGTGTTTTCATCCATTGATGTTTAGGAGGACCAAGCTGGTTCTTTGCATGATGAAGCACCGCTGCAGTTTTGGGGCTTCTTTGCCCTCTCAGCCACCGTTGCGTGCCACCCCATAGGGTTTATGATGCTCTAAAATAAAGACCAGTTTTTAGGGCCGTGGAAGCCAGGGGAGACTGGTCCCAGTAGCATCCCATGGAAACCAGTTGCACTCCAGAGCCACCCTTCCAGGCACTGCAGCTCCCCCACTTCCAGAAGCAGACACTACCAATTATTTTGGATTTCTTACAAAAATATTAAGCCCCCAGAACCCCCCCAGGCACGCTGACCTCACAGAGGCCCTCGCCCAGCGCCCCATCTCTCAAGAGAACACAGAAATTTAGAGGAGGAGCCCAGTATCTCCCACCGGTCTGCAAAGCCGCTGTTCCAGCCCCAGAAACAAAAGCGAGAAGCCTTTTCGCAACCGCGGTTGGGTATTTTATGAGTGGCCGGGCAGATTCTGGCGTGCAGCCGCCTCTCTTAGGAAATTGAGCAGACTCTTTGTCTGCTTTCCAGCAGGAACTGCTGCTTTCCTCGCCCGCCTTCGCCCGATACGGGGGAAACCGGCTGGAGAGCAAAGGGAAGAAGGCTTTTTATTCTCTCTCAGACAACCCCAGCCTCCAGGGGATGATTATGGGTTAAACCAAAAAGCATGTGAGGCTCAGCTCACCTTTGTCTGCCTCACGCTTCTCTCTTTTTCCACTCCCTCGTCCACGTTCAGAAGCCGGTTTGAAGTGTGTGGGAACCCGGTGGAGAGGGATGGGATGGTGCCTGCGGTGGGATTTGGGGCAGATGCACGTAGCAGGGAGGAGTGGTTACAAATAGTTAAATAAATAATAATTCCAAGGCGGGAGTGGTAATTTAATGGGTATAGCGTGTTTGCATTAAAATATTTTACGTAAATATGAATTAGACTGCAAACGATGAACGCGATCGGTTGGGTTTGGGTTTATGGTCACGCAAGTGCCGTTGCTTCGCGGTTGTGACTTTCCTGGAGGTCTTGAAGCGTTTGCACCATTTTTTCTTGCAGGGCTGGCACGGGGGGGATCAAGGAGCTTTGTGAAACGCTGTGCTCCTGCCGAAGCACCCACCCTTGGGTGCTTGCGGGGTTGCTTGGGGACAAAGCATCCTTTGAGAGATGGGTGCAAGACTTTATCAGTGGGTGAGGACATGGATGGCAGGACCCTGGGCTGCGGTCCTTGCAAGTGCCACCTTTGCTGTCTGCCTTCAGCAGCCCATGCCGTGCTAGGGAGAGCGAACTGGGCGTCTTGATGTCCTCCAGCAGCAGATCTCTGGTGCCTACAGCCCAGGGAAGCTCCAGAGCCCCAATCCATTGTGCTAGAAACCTAGTTATGATGAAGAAGATGCAGAGCAACAGTGACATCTTCCTGATCCTCCTGGATTCAGACCACTGCACTGATGCAGGTGGCTGACGGTCATCTGTGGGCATCTGTTCACGGAGCACCAGCAGATCCACATGCTGGGCCCCAGTCTGCTGTGCAGGGCTGTCCCTGGCTTTGGTGGGCAGGCTGTGGGCCTCCTCTACCCATGTAGAGGCAGAGGCTGGACTGTGGCCCTTGGGACTGGTGTCTCTTGGTGCCTCAATGAAGCAGTGGAGAACATCATGCTTGGATGGACAGACGAGGTGGAGCACGTGGTGCTTGGATGGATGAGGTGGAGCACATGGGGTCTTGATGAAGCAGTGGAGCACATAGCACTTGGATGGATGAGGTGGAGCACATGGGATCTTGATGAAGCAATGAAGCATGTGGCACTTGGATGGATGAGGTGGAACACGTGGTTCTTGGATGGAAGAGGTGAAGCACATGGTGCCTCGATGGGCAAGGGGAAGCACATGGTGTCTCAGTGGACAAGTTGAAGCATATGGTGCCTAGATGGATATGAGGAAGCACATGGTGGCTCAATGGAGCAGTGGAGGACATGGTGCTTGGATAGATGAGGTGGAGCACATGGTGCCTTGATGAAGCGGTGGAGCACGTGCTGCTTGGATGGATGAGGTGGAACACATTGTGCCTCAGTTGATGAGGTGAAGTACATGGTGTCTCAATGAAGCAGTGTATCACAGGGTGCTTGGATGGGTGAGGTGGGGCACATGGTGCCTGGATGGACAAGGTGGAGGACATGGTGCCTGGATGGATGAGGTGAAGTACATGGGGCCTTGGTGGACCAGTGGAGCACATGGTACTTGTATGAATGAAGTGTGGCACATGGTGCCTCAGTGGAGCACGTGTTGCTTGGATGGACGATGTGGAGCATGTGGTGCTTCAGTGGATGAGGTGGAGCACATGGTGCCCTGGTGGACAAAATGTAGCCCATACATTCTCCTTGTTCAGCCAAGTCACATGGCATGAGGTCCAGAAGAACACCGTGAAGGTAGAAGGTGCCTGCCCAGGAATTGCGGCAGGATGTAGTCTCTGTTTCATCGTAGATAAGACTATCGCTCATTAGCCAAATATCCAGACACTTGACAAGTGACATATTCATCCTCACAACCAACGTTCGAGGTGAGGAAGTGTGTCCCAGCTCTACAGGTGGGAAGGGCTGGAACTGAGCCACCATTGATCCTTCCTAATCAGTCCTAACTCCACTTTTCTTTCATTTCTATGTTATATTCATTACTAAAGAATCAGAAAGATGAATATGTATTTAATTTGCCACTGTGCTTCATGCCATGCTCACCAGCTGGATACCCCAGCAGTGAATTTTTGGACTACAGCATGTTTATATTTGTCCCTAATTTATATTTTTTTTTTCCTTGTTTGGTTTGAAATAATCTCATGGGTTTTCTTTTTTTGCAAAGAATCTGCAAACTGTTTGTGAGAACTTATCTCAGACCACGCAGCTTGGGCTTAACTAACATTTTCCAAACAACTCAGCAGAAAGATAAACTGGCGGGGATGGTGGTGGAGCTGTTGCATGTCTCCAAAACCCTGGCTGAACCTTTGGCTAATGTGAGATAAAAAACAATGGACCACAAGCTCCTCGAGATGCCGTAAACATCATTTTCAACGCAAACAAACTGCTGGCTGCTGAAAACAGGATAAGGTGAAGACAAAACTTCGAGAGGAATGATGATTCTAGTTTTTTCTGGCTATTTTTCCAGCAGTTTTGGAACTGATAAACAAATAAGGCGTTTATTTATAAAGGAAACATGAAAAAAATGAGAGTGAGACGGAGAGATGATAAGGCTGAGAATCAGAATTGAGATTTTAACTAAAGGACGTGACTTTGGAGCACGTTTAGTTACGCTGAGCAAGTTTTAGACGGGCAGCTTTAATTAGTCCAAACACTTTCCAGAAGTTTGCCTTTCCCTGATGAATTTCAGATACTAATTAAGCCACTTTTTCGTAATTTTTCTCCTTTTTTCTCGGTGTTCAGTGCATTCGCTCAGCTCCGCTGTGTGTGCAGGGGTTAGCTTGGGGCTCGTTCAACCCGAGGTGATGGAGTGGAGGCGGCTGTAGCTTCAGGTGCTGCCAGCGCTTGTAATTTTATCAGCTGCCCCACGGTACGGTGTTTTTCACAGTGCTCCCGCTCACTTTCTTGGCTGATTGCGAACCTCAGTGTTTTTATCTACTTGAAAAAAAACAACTAGAACAACCGTGCTTCTTCTTGCGGTTACCCAAAACAACGCCTTTGTGTGCGTGACGGAGTCGTGAAGGTGAAAACAAAGAAAAATGTGAATTTTTCATCCATTTTCAAGGCTCTTTGCATGTGGTTTTTGGGGGTGAGACGTGCTAAACTCCTACACTTTGCCATCATCAGGTAGAGCTGTTGACTCTCGCGACGTGTCCTGAGTCAGAACCAAGAGGGTCGAGCATCTTCCTTCCCGGTCACAGCAACATTTTGGGTCTCTCGTGGAAACTCCTCGTGCTTCCCAGCTCACGTTTGGGATGCAAAGTTCATGATGGGGTTGGAGTCGCTGCACCTCAGACACCGTAGTTTCGCTGCAACCCATTGCGTTCGCACCACTATGTAATCAGTCTAGCAGGAGCCGTGTTAATTACGGTGTCTTGGCTGTAGCGCTTCCCCATCGGGTAATTTTGTGGCTGGTCGAAGTGTCCCCATGGGGATGGAGAAGTTTGGTGGTGGGTGGCTGCCTCTTGGGCCGAGCTCTTCCCTTCCAAACAGCCGCTCCGACGTTGTCATTTGATGGTTGTAATCATTTTTAGTCACATTTTCTCATTGCCTGCCATGGGATTTAAAAAAAAAAAAGGCAGTGTAACCCAAATAGAATTTATTTTGAAAGCTGTTAATGTAAATTCTCTATTTTCTGCTCAGCTTGCTTGCTCCCAGCAGTGGATACGCTCTGCATTTTGTCATTGTTTATCTTAATTTTTTGTGTTGATGATCGCTTTTCCACCCTCTTTCTTGTTTTCTGTCCTTTCCTCCTGGAAGTGGCAAAAGCCCAGCGGGGTGTAGAGATGGAAGGGAGGTCACACGGGAGGCCGAGGTGACGCGTTTCTCACTGCTGCTCTCTTCTCTCCTTTGCAGTTGTTGCAATCTCAGGATGTGAAGGAAGACGCTGTGCTCTGCTGCTCCATGGAGGTAGGAGAGCACCTGCACCACCCATCCTGGTCCTCACGGCTTTGTCCCTTCTGTCCTTGGCTGCACACATCTCAAGCAGCTCTCAGGTGTTTCCAAACCCAGTCAGCCTTGTTGCCTCTTTCCCTCTGGAATCATAGAACAGTTTGGGTTGAAGGGCCTTTCCCAGCTCCCCCAGTGCCACCCCTGCCATGAGCAGGGACATCTTCACCAGCTCAGGTTGCTCAGAGCCCCGTCCAGCCTGGCCTGGGATGTCTCCAGGGATGGTTCAGCCACCACCTCTCTGCCCAACCTGGGCCAGGCTCTCACCACCCTCAGGGACAACAATTCCTTCCTCATGTCCAGCCTGAATCTCCCTCCTTTAGTTTAAAACCATCACCCCTTGTCCTATCACTACCAGCCCTGCAGAGTAGATAAATTACATCACCATGAGAAAATATATGTCCCTTGAGACTCTGTCACTGGACTTTTGATGCATGTAAATGGATGCAAAAAGTTTGGTAGCTGAGGTCCCATCCCAAAATTATACCATCCTGGTTCCTTCAAATCTCGTCGTGTGTTTGCTTTTTAAGCACAAAAAAGCTCTGTATTGCAGCAAAAACTGCCCCTTGGCTGACAGGGAAAGGTTTGCTGTGCTCAGCAGCAGCTTTGCAGACAAACGCTGCTGCAAATAGAGCGGACTTTCATTAGTTTCGCTTTTAGGAAGCAGTTGGCCTGTGGGGACAGATGCCTTCCTTGCAGAGAGTGGTTGAAATAGCAGCCTGAACGGTTAAAATTCAGTGAAGTGACAGGCAACCGAGGAGGAGAGGTTGAATTTTAAAAGTTAGGCCTCCGGGGAGCTCGATGTTCAGGTCCCATGAGCTCCCCGTGATGATGGACTCACTGCTGTCCCCTCCAAGCTTGGGCCTTCTCCTCTGTGGGGCCACCCGGTCCTTATGCTGCTCCATGGAGACTCTCCAAAGAGTAATTGCATTAAAAAAACCCTCGGCTGTCCTCAGAGAAGCGGGACGACGGGTGTAAATGCAGATCTCGGCAGGGCAGGATTTGTTATGCATACAAGAGGCCTCTGCTGATTGCAATTAATGACGGGGAGTCACTGACAGTGGTGAATCAGCGCGTAAATGAAGGGCCAGGTAGAAGGCAGCAATACCACATCACAGCCTGCACTTTGTTTTGACAATAACATGATTTTTTTTAGGTGGGTTTTTTGTTTTGTTTTGTTTTGTTTTCAAAAGCAATCCAGTGTTGTTGCCTTTGAAGTCAGTGGGAGCTGAACCATCCGCTCCCCCAGCAGCCCGGCACGGATGCTTTTGAAAACCTCGCCCTTCATCTTCGGCTCTTGGAGTCTGCTGCTGGGTGGTTTTGGTTTTCAAAAGCCACGACGCCTTTACCCCATGTGTTCGCCCCACCGCACCGAGCAGGGAGAGTCGGAGGGATGGAATTGTAGAATCACAGAGTGGTTTGTGTTGGAGGGACCTCCAAGGCTCCCCCAGTGCCCCCCCTGCCATGACAGGGACATCTTCACCAGCTCAGGTTGCTCAGAGCCCCGTCCAGCCTGGCCTGGGATGTCTCCAGGGATGGTTCAGCCACCACCTCTCTGCCCAACCTGGGCCAGGCTCTCACCACCCTCAGGGACAACAATTTCTTCCTCATGTCCAGCCTGAATCTCCCTCCTCTTTTAGTGAGGCAGATTCCCCTCCCTGACCTGCTGCCCACGCTCCCGATGATGCAGACCAAGACACAATTGGTTTCTGGGCTGCAAGCGCACGTTGCCGGCTCATGTCCCATCTCTCATCCCTCAGCACCCCCAAGTCCTTCTCCTGGGGACTGCTCTCCATCCCTTCACCCCCAGCCTCTGCTGATAGCAGGGGTCAAACAGACTCAGGTGCAGGACCCTGCACTTGGCCTTCTTGAACCTCATGAGGTTCACCTGGTCCCACTTCTCAAGCTTGTCCAGATCCCTCTGGATGACATCCTGTCCCTCAGACATGTCAGCTGCACCACTCAGCCTGGTGCCATCTGCAAGCTTGCTGAGGGTGCACTCAGTCCCTATGTCTATGTCATTGATGAAAATTTTAATTAGTACTGGTCCCAGTATGGACTCCTGAGGGACACCACTTGTCACCAGTGTCCATTCAGCCATTGAGCCATTGCCCACTACCCTCTGGATGCATCTGGAGGGTACCTCTAAAAGCCAGCAGGGTGTTTTAATATCATAAAACAATAGAATCAAGTTGGAAAGGACCTGTAAGGATCACTAAGGGGTGGTTGACTCCATCTTCTCCTGACAGCTGCAGAGCACCGGCCGGCTGCTGGAGGAGCAGCTGCCCGAGATGATGACGGAGCTGCTGGCGATAGCCCGCGACAAGATGCTGTGTCCCTCCGAGTCCATGCTGACGCGCTCCCTGCTGCTGGAGGTCATCGAGCTGCACGCCAACAACTGGAACCCCCTGACGCCCACCATCACGCAGTACTACAACAAAACCATCCAGAAACTGACGGCCTGAGGGGCACGGCAAGGTGGGGTGGGAAGGGCCGAGGAGAAAACACACACTTTAATGGGGATCCAGCAAGAGCTTTTACCATTTCAATCCCCCCAGCAAGACCAAACCCCAGCATGCTCGAGAATCCGTTTGTGGGGTGGGGAGGGAGAAGCATGTTTCTTTTTTTCAGCCACGTCGCCAAGTGCCACCCCTCTTCTTCCCCGCCGTGGTTTTTGTTCTAGGGGGTGTTTCTTTTTGTTTCTTCTGAACTCATTGCTCAAGCGACAGCGACGCGTCCCGCCGGGTTATTGTTAAGAAGATGGAGAATAATCCAAGTAGGGGCTGGTATTGTTTTCACGCCGTCCTCCTGCCTTGCCCCGGCCAACTGGCTGGAGACAGCAGGCAGCAGATGTCTCGGGAGGACAAAGCCAGACACACACGACACCAGATGCTCATAATTGATGGCTTTTGTCGAGCGGGGGCTTGCGTTAGGTTTTATCCCCCCCCTCAGCCTTTCCTCTTGTCTTCGACTTTCTGTGTGTCCCTCCCCTCCTCACCAGCCCTTCGGCAGCGGGCGGGAGAGCGGGGACGGCTTTCTGATTTGCACTGGGTTTTCTTTTTTCTCGGGCGTTTGTATTTTCTTCCTGTTTTATTGTTCTCGTTGAACGGACAATTGCGAGCAGCTCGGAGAGGGGGAAGGCAACACCTTCCCGCGAGCTGATAACCGTTTATGTGAAGATGCTGAAGCAGGAGGAACATTTTCCAGGAGTCCAAAAGCCACTTGTAGAAGTAACGTCGCCACTGTCGTCTTGCCAGTGACCTCCTCGATGGACTGAGAAACATGTTCTCTGAGCTGGGAGCTCTAAAAACCAGGGGATTCTGCAGCTCTTGCTGTTAAATTCACTGTTATCCCTCAGCCACTCTAGCCCATTTCATAATGTTATTTTTTTTGTTTGTTTCCACTGAAGGAGTGCTTTATTGTAATTAATGTCCTGGTTGTAATTATACATTTAAATCCAGGCCTGTTAGAGTCAGGCCTAATGGTGTACAGGGCGAGGGAGAAATGAAGGTTTGATGTTCTTTGGAGACTGGGAAAGACAAGGTGTGAATAGCGGAAAAAAGGAGGAAAAATAAGAAAAGCCAAAAATAGAGGTTTTTGAGCATGGCTTCGAACTAGGTGAATTCACTTGCCAGTGTTTCTGGGTGTGTGGTGTACGGGAGTGGATCTGCCCCGTGGTCGGTTTAAGTGTCACTGTGTCCTGGAGGGATGGGCGATGTGTTTGAAGGGGGAGAGTTTACCCAGGATCCTCATGTTGCCCTGTGCTGGAGCATCCCAAGGCAGAGCGGGTGATGGCGAGATGCCACCTGGGTGAGGAGATGCCCAGAGGACAAGGACGCTGGAACGGACGGACACACCACACCATTGCATCGCTCCCCAGATCGTCAACAAGACTTGGTGGTCTCCTTATTTGCTTGTCTAGCCATGCTTTGACTTATTAAATCACATCAGGTGCTTATTTCGGTGAAGCCTCATGGGGATTTGAGCTGCCCCATCCCACCTGCGCAGTGGAAGAGGAGCCAAGGAGAGGACGATGCCAGCAGCCCATCCTGTTTTCTTCCCAATATTCAATTTATTTTCCTTTCCTGGTGTAAGAAGATAACTCACACCGTGGTGCCAGCACACACAGACCCTGGACCAAGCAGGCTGGGTCTGAACTCAGCAGCTCAAACCCATTTTTTCCAAGCAAAACATTGAATTTCTGGTAGATTGTAGAGAAGCGAGATTTCACCCTGACCTCTTTGGATGTGCAGTATGTTCTCGGGTGCCTTATGAATGTGTTGGTCTGTCTGCGATGGGTAGGAAGCTTTTGTTGCAAAATTTACAAGGGCAGAAATTTTCAGCAGAAAATGCATTGCAGAAGGTGAGAGTCCTGATGTCACGGTTCAACATTATTTGAATTTTCATCTGTTTTCTAGTCCGCACATGGAGCAAAAGGCGATAGCTGGAAACAGGAGCTTGAATTTTCCTGTCTGCCCAGCAAGCAACAAAGTTATTGGTGGATGCATTGGAAAAACTTGATTTCTGTTTCGTGGATTCAAGCCCAGGAGCTTCACATGGTGACGGCGCCTTGTGCTGGGTCGGCTTCGTTAGCAGCAATGGGGTTTGAAAGTATTAACGAGCAGCTGAACTTAATTAAGGCAGCAAAGCCCATCAGTGTTACAAGGCTCAGGTTTGTGCCTGTTGCTCTTGGCTTTCCCCGATTTCTCGGGGAGCAGAGGAGAAGGGGATTCAACACCCATCACAGCGCACCCAGGTGCAGCGTCGGTCTTGTGGGAGAAGACCTGAAAAACAGTTTTGTCTTGAATTTTATTTTTTAAAATAAAGAACAGAGAAGTTCTGTAAGGGGGGCAGAGACAGATGGGTGCCAGGGCTCCCGTCGGCCGCTTCTCTCTTCCCCTTCCTCCAGAATTTGCTCTTGGGATGTAGTGAAAGAAGAAGAGTAAAAAGAAAAAGAGAAGATGAGACTTTTTCCTTCTAAAAAATGTGAATTCTTCACGCATGGGTGCATCAGGAGGCGTTCGGAGGCAAAGGGTGAGCCCCGTGGCAGTATTTCTGCTTAAGCATTTCCCTATTCCTACCAATCATGAGGGTTTATTCAATTTTCCCCCAAACTGGGCTTGGCCCATGACTTTTCCCCCAACACCTGGGATTTCTCCCACCGAAAAACTTTTATGTGAAACCCATTGTTTTTTAACGTCTCGCCATTTGTCTCTACTATTAACATACATTCATCCAGCCATTAACTGCTTCGGTACGTCAGTCGCTCCGTCGATATGTGAAAAAAGTCAAAATGTTGACCAAAAATTGATTTTTTTTTCCCAAAAATTACATGCTGCCAATGGTATCTTCCTGAAGCCCATCAGTGGGAAGCCGGTGAGCGTGTGGCATCATCAACCACGGTACCGTCTTGGGAAAACAGGTACCATGAGGTCATTTGATGGGGAGCAGTGCTGGGAAGTTTTTGGGGTTTCATTGAGTATTTTCTTCTTTTGTTTTTGACTTTTCTTCTATTGTTTTTTAATCGACTTTCTTTAGAAACAGTCGCCAAAGAGTGTAATTCTACACCATGCACCTTCAAAGGTGCGAAGCCACCGGCTACGTCGCCCCGAATTAGCCAGACTTCATCTTTGCCGTTCCATTAAAGTATCTGTTTGGGGTTTTAATATATTTTAATGTATTTTCCCCATCAGCAAAGGGGGAAAATTACCTCCTTGGGCCAAACGTGTGTGGGGCCAAACCTGGGGGTGGCGTAAAGGCTGAAGCATCCACAGGGGAGCGATGCTCTGCGCCGGTCCCCCCCAGATGCAAAGCATTTAATTCACCCCATTCCCAGCGAAATTATTTCCAAACTAAAGATTTTTTGCTACTCAGAAAGTAACTTGCTCAGTTTCCCCATGAGGGTTTTCACCCCTGTTTGGAAAAGTCTCATATATGGAGGTGAAATGAAAATGGGGGAAGAAAGAAAAAGGAAAAGTAAGCGATTTGCTTTGTTCCCCTCTTCCCCCAATGGAGATTAATTAGTATCTATTCTTGGCATGATTGATGGCTTTGAAGGAAAACTTGTCAGAATAACTTATGATTTATTTTCATGCTTATTTTTATAACATCCCTCACTTGGAAGTCTCTCAAAATCTTGAATAGGTTTGGGGTTTTTTTATTTTTTAATTTCCCCACTGGGTATTTTATGGCTTTACACTAATTTCGCTCTTCTTGGTGTTAGTTATTAGCCGGTCCCGGTGATACTTGCAGTATTTTTTCAGGCAAAAATGACACTAAGGGTTGCGAAGTCCACTGTCCATAGCCAAGGGAGCTGCGGTGTCCTGCAGAACACGGAGTTGAATGCTAGCGATTCGTTATTATTTTTTTTAAGGTATTTATTTACATTTTAAAAAGAAAAAAAAAAAAAGCGACATTTTTAATTTAATCATATTTGTTAAACTAAGTGCTTTAAAAAAAATTTTAAAAAATATTTTAAAAAAAAAGGAAAAAGGTTTTGGGGAGAATAAAGACTAGATATTCATACTAGAGGAAACACAAATTCATCGTTTTCAGCATTTCAGAGACTGTTAAAACAAGGGAGATAATAACTTTGTGGCAATTCAGTCTTTGTTTATAGAACATCCAGACCCACTGTATGCTATAAAAATGCATCATCTGAGTAATAAATGTTTAAAGCTTGACGTTCTCCCATCTCTTTGTGGGTACGCGTGCTGGTCTGCGAGAGACCTTGTGTGGGATGAAAGAAGATATATAAAGGGGGGAAAAATGTATCGCTATTGGTGTTTGCTTGGAAATGTGGCTGTGGGACTGATCCTTCCCTCTGCTCCTGGCGCTGGGTCGGATCCCAGCCCAAGCCAATTAATTTTTGGCTAATTGAAGCGTGTGTGTTGGCCCGGGAAACCATGCAGGTCACCGGGGTTGAGTGTTTTGTGTCATCGGGCTCTGGCCAGAAAATTGGAAGTGAACCGGTTCCTGCTTTTGAAGAAACGTTCTTGCGAAACGCCCTACGTGACCGTGCGCTCGCTGCAAAACAAATACATCCAAAGGAGGTGGGGCTGTGGCAGAGGGATCCGCGCTGGGGGCTCAAGCCATGGATAAATAGGTGTTAAAATGAGGTACAAGTCACCCCATGTTCCGTGCAACCCAATATCTGCTTCAGGAAAGAGCCTTCAGTTCCTTAGATCCTTCTTGACTTGTGCTGTGGGTTTTCAGGATCATCTCCTCCTGCATCTCCCAGAAGGCAGACATCAACCTTGAAGTCCATGCAAAGCGTTTGATGAGAGTTTAACTCAATCTACCAAAAAAACCTCAGTTTCTTTCTGCTCTTCTGCCTGCAAGTCAAGGTCTCAGCCATCATGAGCGACATCCATGCTGGTAAATTAAACATGGCTAAGCTCAAGTGGTGGAGAGTCACCCATGTCCTTAATGGAGCCGAGTTGATCCATGAGGTTTGCTTTCCTTTTTCATAACTCCTTATGGGTTTTTTTGCCTCCAAAAGCCCATTTCTGCAGTAGCTCCCCAGTTCAGCACACCCCGGCTGGGTCCCTGCCCAGGGGACAGCTGTGTCCCCACACCTCATCTTTTCTGTACTGACATTGAAGGTTGGTGACGTGACCCACCAGGCAGCGTTACTTGTGACATGGGGGCATCACCTGGTCCATCCTTCTGTCCCAAAGCAGCACCAGCACCTGTCCTGGGGGTGTTTGTCCAACACGTCCTGGTGATGGAGGGCAGATTGCCCATTGCCTCCGCAAAATGACTTGTGATGGACAACATGGTCATTCCAGGATGCTTGCATAGGGCTATAAGTTAGAAATATATCACATAAACCTCCTGTTTAGTCCTTTAGACAATCACCAGATGTTATTCTGATGATAACACAGGGAAAAACAATAAACTAGTTCATGCCATCTGCTGCTGAAAAGCTGACCCAATAGGTTTTGTCCTTCTACTGGTTTTGTCCTCTTCTAATTACTCCTCGGTCCTTCCCATAGTTTCTGTTGCTTCATCAACTGGGTGGGAGAAAGTTGTGCAGCAAGTGAGACAAATCACTGCTGGTAGATGAGGGATGAAACCATCCAGGTCTCTCCTCCAAAGTCACCTTGTCCAAGGATCCGTCCCTAAATGTCCCCGTCAACTGCCCCAACCTACGGCTCCAGGGTGTGCTGGAGCTGGGGTTTGACTTGTTCCACCAAACCAAGGTTGTGAGCATCTGGAGCAGCTTCAGAAAGGGTCTTCAACACTGGAGCAGCCAAGCCAAGAGTGAGGATGGTCCCTGGGACCACTGAGATACAGTAAATGAGAAAATAACCTGCAGTAAACAGAACATTTTGGAGCAGATGGATGGGCATTGCTGCAGATCTGAAGCTTTCCAAGCTGCAGGGATATTTCTGGGAATTCCTCGTGGCTGCCGAAAACTTGTCAACAAGTAAAGAAACACCACGAATTGGAATAAGTTCGCAAACCTGCAAATAGCCGGGATGTTTGTCTCTCCCAGCAGCTCCGCTCCTAATACTGCATAATAAACAGAGTTTTTAAGTGCTCATGCTGGTGGCAAAACGGATGACAAAGGTAAATCCTAAGTGACAAAGCACAGTCACACTCAATGTCACAGCAACGCTGCCATGTGTGCAAGCTGAAGCGTAGCTTAAATGGTTATTACTGGGGGTGCAACAAGAACAATGATAATAAAACAATAATGCACGTTACAGGACTATATGGCCTCCTATATCCTACATTGTGATCACTAATTATAAAGCCAGAGACTTGTGCAGCTACATAAATGTGACTTCTGAGCCGAGCTTTGTGTCTGTCCCACTCCTCAGGACTTCTCTGAATTAATTTATGCAAAAAGCAATCCCGTTCTTGGGCTATAATGTAATGATTTAAACGTTTCCAGGGATGCAGACTCCTGAAGGGTTGCTCTGGTTCTCCTCGCTGTTAAAGACGACCTCAGGGTCTCAGGGATGGATGGTCCCAGGTCATGCCACCAAAATGGAGATTTTTTAGGTGGGTTTGGCTTCCTCTACCCCATGCAAAGGCATCGCTCCCCTCGGAGCTGCAGTGTCGCGATGGGGAAAGCCTTGGTGGGTTGGATGCCAAGCTGACGCCTCATCCCATGCCAGATCAAAGCTGTGTAATCAGTTCCCACCAGTCCTAGCCATGCCATGGAATTAACGGGGAAAAAATGCAAAATCCCTCTCCAGAGAAATGCCGAGATTTCAAAACTCCATTCTGTCCTAGATCGCCCGAGTTCTTCACCAAACAAAGCATTTCGTTTTGATGTATGTTATGTTGCTGTAGCAATAACATTTAAACAAAGCGTTTGGCCTTGATTAGCACAGACTTTTTCAATAACTTCCCATCGAGCTTTCCTGTGAAAAGTTTCCACTTTGGGAAAAGCAATGCCAGGAGGTGGTGAAGGTCTGATGGAAGCAATGACCTCCACCGTGCGCCGCATGGTCCTGGGCTTGCTTCAGCCTCCTCTCTGAGATGTGCCAGAGGGAAACGCGTCAACGTTTGATGCCTGTCCCCACACGTGTCGTTCTTTGACATCCAAATACTTGACATGAACGTGCCAAGATGGGGAGGGAGCTGTACAGATGCCTCTGGTGACCTCACAGTGGTCATTGGTGATGGAGCTGTGAGGAGAAACCAGGTTCTGGAGCAGATCGGTGGCTTTGCGAGTGGTGGAGATGCGATGGCTACAGCCAACTGAGGACCTGGCGTGTCTGCATGTGCATGAGAGGTGGAGAAAGCGGTCCATGGGATTCCCCAGCATCTAGGACCTGTGCTAAGTCCAAATGACTGGTTGTGGAGACCACTTCCACCCTTCTGCAGGAAGAACCAAGCCTGGGTTTTACTTGAGGGATGCTGAGAGGTACCCATGGGTTCTCCTGGTCCGGGAGACAAATCCCATTGACTTTTGCTTCATGCATTCACCAGAGGGATGTTCCTTCTGGTGTCCTGTGCATGGAGACAGGGAACGAGCAGCTCTCTCTTACCCTAAGAACCATAATCATGAGCTGTGCATGAGCCTGGGCTTTCTTAGCAGATCCAGCATCAGATGTGCAACCCCTGAGCAGGAGCCGGGATGCTGGGCACAGCAGGGTCATGAGCCGCATCAGCCTGACGTGCCGTGATCAGACATCCTTTGAGCTGAGGGTTCTCCAGGCCCCATGTGTCAACCACAGCCAAATGGGACAGTCATTGGCACAGTTTTGTCCATGGGACAAGCTCAAATCCTGATCAGCATTTACTACTCCGTAGTAGTAGGAGGAGAACCCAGTGGTTCTGAGACCTGTCATGGGCAGGCAGAAATCCTCCTGTGTGCTGTCCAGCCATGGCCCAGAGCTGCAGACAGAATCACAGAGTCATAGAATCATTTTGTTGGAAAAGACCCTCAAGATCATTGAGTCCAACCGTTAACCCACAGGCAGTGCCCCATGTCCCTGAGAACCTCATCTCTGTGTCTGTTCAACCCCTCCAGGGATGGTGACTCCAGCACTGCCCTGGGCAGCCTGTTCCAATGCCCCACAGCCCTTTGGGGAAGAAATTGTTCCCCACATCCAACCTCAACCTCCCCTGGCGCAACTTGAGGCCGTTTCTTTGTGTCCCTGTGTCCCCTCAGCTCCTGTTCTCCAGCTGAACCCCCCAGGTCCCTCAGCCGCTCCCATCACACTTGTGCTCCAGCCCCTTCCCCAGCTCCGTTCCCTTCTCTCCACTCGCTCCAGCACCTCAAGACCTTTCTTGGCATGAGGGGCTCAAAACCACCCCCAGGATTGGCGGTTTGGCCTCCCCAGGTCCCAGCACAGGGACGGTCACTGCCCTGGGCCTGCTGGCCACACCAGTGCTGGTACCAGCCAGGATGCTGGTGGCCTTCCCTGCTATCTCCTCTGCGAACTCTCCTGGGCAGTCAGGGCCCATAGTTGAGGCCTGACCCTCCCAAAAACTCCCAACCCAACCCTCGATCCTACAGAAACCTCCAGGCCTTTCTTCTCATCCTTCAACCCCATGGACAGAGAAGCGACACCACATCTGCCCGTAGTTAAAGCCAGCAGAACGCTGGGGCGGGAAAAGCACCTTTCAACTCAGAGATCAGTTTTGAAATTACGATCTTTGCTATTTTTACATGTTGAGCTCCAAAAGAGCTCAAGTTCAGCTTTCAAGGCAAGTCTAGAAAAGGCCCAATTCGGTAAATCAGCAGCTACGGAGCACGAGGGTGGGAGATGGGCTCCCAAATACCTGTCTGGTGATAATTGCACATGTCGTCTGATGAAAAACTGGTTTGAGGGCAAATACTGTAAAATATTGCTCTGGGGAAAGAAAGACGACAAAGGTTGTGAAATCCAGTTTGCGGATTGTTTTACAGCTCAGGTAACTTCTGTCCCCGGGGCTGGATTTTACAACCCATGCGAGAAATCAAACCCTTGCTCTCAGGGCTGCGCTGCTCTTCTTTTAAAGCACAAAAATGTGGCATATTTGTTCGAAAAAAAGTTTTTGTCCCGATTTCCTAAAGATAAATGCGGTCTTATTTTTTCAGGGTGATGAAGCATTTGGGAAAGGGATTGTGTCGCATGGGGAGGTTGCAGGTGCTCAAATCCCCGGTGGTTTTCTATGATCGTTGCATGGACACATACCTTATATATTCCTTATAGAATATTACACTTCTGTTGCTTCTGTGAGCACTTTTCAAAGCAGTGCTGAGGGTCTTACTGCTCTTCTGGGGGTGGTCTAAGCCCAAATAACCCAGCTTAGGTTCTATTTTTGAGCCAGTTTACCCATTTTTCCCCATTTGCTCTCTGTCCTGTAATTTAAAATTCCCTTTGTTCCCTCTGTGTTTGCTCCTTCCCCTCTCCAGCTCCGTGCTGCCGCGTTTGTCCACGTCTGCTCCCTTCCCACAGCCGAGGATGTGGAAATGATGAGTTGTCCTTGTGCTGGTCCCCATCTGCAGTCACATTTCTGGGGACAAGCGACCATGCCTGGTCCTTAAATTTCCAGTTTAGACCCTTGGCACCTTGTACAAGGGTTTTCTCCCTTTTTAATACTTTTTGACTGCCACAAGCACCACAGCTGGGTCATGCCAGGTTTGCATCCCACTGGCAAGAGCCACCACCTGTGTGTGGTGTTCACAGATCCCAGAATGTCAGGGGTTGAAGGGACCTGGAAAGCACATCCAGTGCAATCCCCCCATGGAGCAGGAACACCCAGCTGAGGTTCCACAGGAAGGGGTCCAGGCGGGTTTGAATGTCTGCAGAGAAGGAGACTCCACAACCTCCCTGGGCAGCCTGGGCCAGGCTCTGACACCCTCACTGAGAAGAAGTTCCTTCTTGTATTTAAGTGGAACCTTTTGTGTTCCAGTTTGCACCCACTGCCCCTTGTCCTATCACTGGTTGTCACCGAGAAGAGCCTGGCTCCATCCTCCTGACACTCACCCTTTATATATCTGTAAACATGAATGAGGTCACCCCTCAGTCTCCTCTTGTCCAGCTCCAGAGCCCCAGCTCCCTCAGCCTTTCCTCACCCGGGAGATGCTCCACTCCCTTCAGCATCTTGGTGGCTGCGCTGGACTCTCTGCAGCAGTTCCCTGTCCTTCTGGAGCTGAGGGGCCACAACTGGACACAATATTCCAGGTGTGGTCTCCCCAGGGCAGAGCAGAGGGGCAGGAGAACCTCTCTCAGCGGTGTTGTCACCCCTGGAAATGCTGTGAGGAGGTTGCAGGGACTCTACAATCATAGAATCACAGAACAGTTTATGTTGAAGGGACCTTCCCAGCTCCCCCAGTGCCCCCCCTGCCATGACAGGGACATCTTCACCAGCTCAGGTTGCTCAGAGCCCCGTCCAGCCTGGCCTGGGATGTCTCCAGGGATGGTTCAGCCACCACCTCTCTGCCCAACCTGGGCCAGGCTCTCGCCACCCTCAGTCTAAAAAAAAATCTACTGGATATATACTGAATATACAGGAGTGAGTGGGCTCTGCAGCTCCACCTGGGCCACCACGGATGTGGCAGCTGGTGGGCAGCAGGTTCTGGGGACACCCGGGGGGCTGGCGAAGGGATGGGGTCAGGGCTGACTTTCCCCATAGCATCGTGCCAGAGCCTCTTTTCTGGTGGGAACCGTCGGGATAAAATTAGAAGTAGGTTGAACTTTATCTACGACTTGAACTGAGGCTGAACCCAGCTCTGTTTTGCTTTGGTTTTTTCCAAGTTCAAAAAAGTTCATGGGGAGCGAGGCCAGATGGGGGGGGCACTGGATTATTTTTTTTTGCTTGTTCTTTCTGCGATTTTGTTGGATTTTGACTTCTTCATCTGCTTGGAAAGGCTCTTCTCGCAGTGTTTCCCGTGACACAGTGGACAAAATTCTGCCGTGGTCATTTATTTCATGTCAGGTATTTTGGGTCACAGGGCTGGCCAAACCTTCCCTGTGCTGCCCTAAGCTCAGCTCAGGGTCTGGCCCAGCCCAGGATGGGGAAGGCAAATGGGGAAACCAGAATGGTTTTGGTTGGTACCACACTGGGGATGCTGCAAGGGCTTTGTGGCACAGTTTTGTCCCGTGCCAACCAGCTGGGCCTGCAGGCAACATTCCAGCATCACCAAGGAGCTCAGGTGGACCCAGCGCTATCCCTAATCCTCAGTTTTCACGTGGCTACGCCATTGTGGAGATTAATTTGCTCACCTGGACGCGCACCAGGGGAGATGGGAGCTGGTGCTCCACGTCCCTGACCCCGCGGGTTGTGCAAGGTGCTGGCACCGATGGGACGGTGTGCGGTGCTGCAGGGAGCACGTACGGGGCTGTGCACCTCGCTCGGGGGGTGACGGTCCCTCCGGGCTCAAGGACGTGGTCGTGAAGGTTTCACATCAAAACCCTGGAAGAACGTAAAGGGACAAGCAGCATCACTCCTGGACAAGCTGTTTTCCAACGAGGTCCATCATCTCTTCCCAGAAGAGACGCGAGACTCACCGCGTGGTTATTTCACCTCCTAAATTACTCAAGAGTTAGTAGAAACTTTACCAAAACGGGCCTTCTAATTTTAACAAAGATGCCTCCCTAGATCACTGGCAAATTTAGGGAATGCACAGGGCAGACTCATTTCCTGGAATAGGAGCTACTGGAGAAAAAGTCCCTCCAGGCTGGCTCCTAACTATGACACATTTGATAGCCATTCAAGGACTACTGGGAAACATGTGTCATTTGTCTCCGTGAAGCTTCAGACAGCGTTTCATCATCAAGTCTGACTGCTCCGTGAAATAAAACCATTTAATATCTACGAGCAGCAATACAACCTCCCGTGTTTACGTAGGATGTGTCATGAGGACGATTTTTTAAATTATTATTATTATTATTATTACTTATTATATTTTTTCCCAAAGTGCAAAGTGGTTCGATCCCCATTGCGCAGTGTTTTCCTTCCTCCTGGCTGGGTGACCAGCATGGTCCCACGAAGGGTGGCGCCGGCCTGTGGGTGTGCCCGAGCTGCCAGGACCGTCAATGAACTTTGGCACCTTAAACCATGGAAAACCCGGCATGCCGGAGGGAGGGATAGGTGCTCGGCGTCCCGGGGATCGGATTGCCCCGGAGGATTTGCTGGGAGTCCCATGACGAACCTGGATGGGAGCCCAGACCACAGGGCACCGTCGCGCTTTCCACCCAGGGCGCTCAGCCGGGGTCCCCGGAGGACAAGCGGTGGCCTCTGTCCCTTGCTGTCACCCCTGGACGTGCAGACCCCAACCCCGCAGCAGCCCAAGGTCTCACCTGGGGGTGATTTGCACCCTACCACATGGGACAAGGACATGCGGCGATGGGACGTCCCGGTGCAAATCCCTCCCGTGTTGGCACCACTGGTCCCAAGGGACTGTCCCCGTGCTGGCCTTCGGGGGCTATTTACCACGTCTTGACCCACGTTGCTCGCCCCACGGGCCTCAGAGTGTTTTTAGGCTCTCCAGCCATGACTTTCTTCAGGTGCATGAGACGCCCCATTCACTCCCAGTTCACAGGAGCCACAGCCTGGGCCACCAGCACCATCCGTCCTCCTCAGCCTCCCAGGGTCATCCCAGGTCCTCAGTTGTTTCCCCCCGGGGTGTCAGGAACTCAGCACCAGCTGTTGCAGGCAGGTGAAGAATCCAGCGCTGCAGAATGGTTTGGGTCTTTTTTTTGTCTGATCTCACCCATCTCAGCTTCGTCTGGAGCTGTTTCTGGGAGCCCTTGCCCAAGCGCTTGGTCTCCAGGAACCGCCGTTATCAGCGGCCCTCATCGGCCGCTCCGTTTCGGCCTCGCTCCTGGGGCGCCCGTTCCCCATCCCATTCCTCCTGGCAGCAGATAAGGCGGAGGAAGGAGATAAGAGCCGGCCAGCAGCCTGGTCACCCCTCTGCTGTCCCCGCCTTGGCTCACAGGGGACAGATGTCAGCATGGAGGGGACACAGGGACACCCTGCAGCTGGTGGGTGGGTGCAACATGGGTGACTTGAGGTCCCCAGCCCCTTGGGACAGCGAGGTGACACCGGGACCAAAGCGTTTGGGAGAGATCAGATGATGCATTCACCCTCCTTCCTGGGTGTGTGCAGCCGAAATTTGCGATTTACAATTATATACAGGGAGAGGGTTCAAGTTTAGGCTGGACTAAAGTGGCTTTTGAATCACTCAGTCTTTCATCCACGCGCAAGTGTTTTCCTTGCTTTTCTCCCCAAAAGCTCCAGCACAACATCACCCCTCTTTTCCCAAATATCCCCCAAATATCCCCTTTGCACCCATCTCCTCTGCAACAGCGTCCAGATTAGTGAAAAATAATTACAGAATAGGTGGACATGATGGCCAGGGACCACCCGTCCAGTGTCCCAACTGGCCGGTGACAGCTGACTGCTGAATGCCTTTGATTAAAACGAAACGGTTAATGGGAAGCTGAGCAAAGGTCTCCCGCTTGGCTCCAGCCCCAGGTGCCAATGGAAATCGTGCCCAGGGCTGAAACGCTCGGTGTCGTAAGAGCCAGACCCTGCCGTGTGGCTTTGCCAGGCCACCAACGTCACCGCGAAATCTGGCTCCCAGGTCCTGCAGCCCCCGCGCAGAGTAACCTACGACGTGAAGTGGGACCTCCCTCCACCCGTGGGCCCCTTCCCAAAGGGATCTCTTCTCTCCAGCCTACAGTTTTGGTAGAAAATCTCTTTTTTTATAAGCCTGGGGAGTGTTATATTTTGACTGTTGTCCATTTCTGGACAAAATTTAAAAAAAAAAAAAAGGGAATTACCCAATACAGAGCAGTTTCCCAAGGTTGGGAAGCAGGACGAATGGAAGTAATAATTAATCAGCAGTGGCTGGCGGGGGCTTTGCTCACCTAGAATGACCTGGTCTAAGGGTCACTCCGCAAAGGTACCTGGACCCTAGAAAAGATCTCGTCCTGGCCTGAGGGAGGGAGAAAGCAGGGGAATAAAATGCACTGTGTTGTTTCAAAGTCCCTCTTTGCGCCCAAAACATCCTCTGCAGATCTGCAGTTTGCTGCTTTGTCGTAGAGATCCCAGGCCGGGTCTGCAACTGGAAAAACGCATTTCTAGCTGCGTGTGTCTGGGCAGGGCTGGACGGTTTTGTTTTAGCGGGGGGGTCTGGCATCCTCTGCCTGGAATGGAACCCGCTGTGCGCTGATGGCTGCTGCTTATCGCACTGGTGATGCTGTTTCTGCCATTCCAGGGTCCTTATCTTCAGCAGAGTCAACTCTGGACCCAGAGCTAATTGCAATAAATAACACGAAACACCTTTTTTTTTTTCTTCTCAAAATGTCTTTGTGGAGAAAAAACATTTGAAAATGAATAAAAAGTGGTGTTCTCGTCCCTGCTTTCATTTAACACCCTGTGCTCCTCTGCCCGGCACAGATCTGGGGACTTCACGCTGATTTTCCACAGGAACCTACCCAGGGGTTCCCCAAACCCATGTAGACCTCAGACGAACCACAAATTTCTGGTGGGTGTTTCGCATCCTTTTTGGAACAGGGTCCTCAAGCACATGTGAGCGATGGTTGGGAAGTCTGGGAACCACAGAGCACCCATCACAGAATCACAGAATCACAGAATGGACCGGGTTGGAAAAGCCCTCAGAGATCATCCAGTCCAACCCTTGGGCCAACTCCAGCCCATTGACCAGATCATGGCACTAAGTGCCATGGCCAATCTCAGCTTAAAAACCTCCAGGGCCGGTGAGTCCAGCACCTCCCTGGGCAGCCATTCCAATGCCTGACCACTCTCTCTGTGAAGAATTGCTTTCTCATCTCCAGCCTAAATTTAAGTTTAAGCCCCCTTGTCCTATTGCTGAGTGCCTGGGAGAAGAGCCCAATCCCCCCCTGGCTAGAACTGCCCTTCAGGTCGTTCTAGAGAGTGCTGAGCTCACCTCTAAGCCTCCTCTGCTCCAGACTAAACAAGCCCAGCTCCCTCAGCCTCCCTACATCCCACTGCAATTCCGTGCTGAGAATAACTCCTCCTAACGCACTCGTCCATCACCTCTGCGAAGACTTAAGGAACTGGCAGATGGCTGGACGACAGCTATTGTATTCTATAATAATGAGAAGAAGAAAGATGTTATAATAAACGGCATTTACCTGAATAAGTAATGTCTAATGAATGCTAGATAATGAGTTAGTAATAAAGGTGGTGAGAAGTAATGGAGGGAGTCTGTAAGAGAGTGTATAAAGGGCTCAGAAAATTAAAACATATCCCTACAAGAAAGCTTGAAGAACCCGGGGTTGTTTAGTCTAGAGAATTAAAAACAGTGAGGGGACATGGCAAAATATAGGCGCTGAGAGAAAGGAAATAAACCCTTGATAATCACAGGGGAGAGGAGTCAAGGGCTTCAACGGCAGGAAGGAAGATGCAGCCGGGGTGACAGCAAGCAGGGATAATTTAGACCTGGAAAAATCACCTAAAAATATAGTAGAATTGCATTTAAGATTCTTAAGAACAGGTTGGAAAAATCCCCGTCACGGGGGGTTTAGGGACAGTCAAGTTGCCCTTGGGTCTAGGGGTGGATGAATGGATTTTCAGTGCTCACTTCCAACCCGATTTTCTATTATTCCATTTATTTTTCTTCCTTGATTGGGATGCATTTTGAAATTTAAGGAAATGTCTCACTTTAAAGCTTTTTCACCTTGTCTGCAGACCAGTTTTCCTCCAGCAAGGCCAACAAATGTCTGAAGGACACAACCCCACACACACAGGGGGCTAAGAAACCAGAGTAGAGATTAGTAAGAGCAAACCCCATGGATTTAATAGACATTATTCCAGACATTTACAGTCCATTGTTGAACAGATGGGAGCTCAGTTTCTAAAATGTCATATTCTGGAGAGACACACACGCTGAATGCAGGAGATGGAGACTTGTTTCCATGAGATGTTGTATATCTGTCGATAGGTCAGGCTCTTGCGTTCCTGGCACAGATAAAGACCAGCCTGTGATAAATCCTTTTGATGTTCCTCAAGCTTAAGCTCCAAGGACAGACAACATGATAGGAAGAGGGTGATGAAGAAAAAGCAGACGGTGCTTTACATCTCAGAGGGGTTTATGGAGGAGGCACATGGTACGGAGAAAGACTCCGAATAAAGCTGGGTCTGGAGAGTCTCGGCTTGGGAAAGTCCCAAAAATGAATGAGGTTTTAAGGAGGGGTTACAAGATGAGGGTGAGCAGGGAGCGGTTAGGAGGAATTTTAATTAACATCAGCATTTGTGATGTTATTAAATAAGGTCCAAAAAAAACTCTGAGAGCAATGGAAGCTGAAACTGGAGTTTTCAGAGTGAAGAAAGGCAAGTGTGGGGCTGGGTTGGCTTCCTGGGAGATGAGGAGCATCTGAAGACGTGGGAGCTCCTGGGAAAAGAAAACCTCAGGTTTGGGATGAATTGTTGTCCCTGAGGGTGGTGAGAGCCTGGCCCAGGTTGGGCAGAGAGGTGGTGGATGAACCATCCCTGGAGACATCCCAGGCCAGGCTGGACGGGGCTCTGAGCAACCTGAGCTGGTGAAGATGTCCCTGTCATGGCAGGGGGGGCACTGGGGGAGCTGGGAAGGTCCCTGCAACCCAGACTGTTCTGTGATTCTATAGATGGACCCCCAGATTTGTGGCACGGGGATGGGGACAATGTGAGTGGTGGAGGGCCACAGTGACCACACATCACCTGAGTCCATCACACCTCCCAGGAGCAGCTTTGCCCACCAGGACCCTGGCACGAGTTTTGGCCCCCCTGGAGAGGACACCATGGGCCATTGTGGAGTTTGCCACCCAAATAACCCTGATGGGGGAGACAAGGCCAGGCTGGGCCATTCACAGTGTGCAGCGCACCAGCCTTGACCATTCCAGCTCTCCCCAAGCCCAAACTTTCGATGGGGTTGTTGAGAGCCATGACATAATTACAGTTTCAATCACAGATTAATAAGAAGTGGGTTTTTTTAGCAAACCCTTGAGATGTGGCTGAACTAGAAGAGCATTTCACCTCCTTGCTCCCTGGGAGCTGAGGGTGCTGTACCCTCCCTGATGTGTCCTGTGTGGAGGTGTCACAAACATCGGTGGTGGTGGCACTGATGTTCCTGCTGCCACTAACCTTCCCATGGCGCACGGTCCTTCAGGAAGCCATGTAGCTTTCCCCTCCAGTGCTCAGTTGGGCAATGAGTGTATAAACATACTGGGGAGAAGCTATCACCAGACTCTAAAATAAACAACTTCTTCTGGTGGAGGAAAGTCGTCCCAGATGCCATCAAAGGCACAGGAGCTGATAAGTGGGAGAAGGGGAAACCGAGGCACAAGCAGCTTGCCCGAGGTCACTCAGGCACTTTTGTGACGTGAGAAGCCTAGAGATGCATCCAAAACGCTGCAGCAGCGGGAGGAACTGTCAGAGCGAAGCCACCATGGACCACTGCATAACCATGAGATGCAAGGGAGAGATCCCACCCACGGGCCAGATTCCAAAAGCCAAGCTTAAAGTCCAGCTTTTAGTGTTCTGGGGCAGACCCTGAGACTTCAATATAACCACATAAAGCAACACCACGGAGGGACAGGCATGTGTTGCTTCAGGAGACGATAGATATGGAAGGATAGATCCGTATCCAGTGTGACTTCTTGTCTCTACGTAAGATGTCCCAAGCCCTGCAAACACAAACACTTAAAAAACCATCACCTAGATGCTCAGGCGGAGTTAAAAGTCAGGTTAGCTCCTGAAAAAACTTAGTTTTTCCTCACCCATGAAGACTCTTGGTGTTCAGCCTGCACTTGTCCAATTTCTCCTGCAGCTGGAGGACTGGAGAGCTGTGTTGCTTTCAGCTTTTCCTTGCCCACACATCTGGAGCTCTCAGATGCTCTGGTAGGACACTGAGGAACCACCAAGCAGAGCCCACGGGTGGGAACTCTGCACAGAACTTTAAAAAAGCAGCTGAGACTTTAGGGTAGAAATGTACAAGCAAGATCCACCATTCCTCGTGATTTCCTGCTCTTCATGTTGACCATCTCCGCTTCGAGACCCATTTTAGATATTCCTCAGATTCTGCTTTACTGTGCCACTTATTTTACTGGACTGTCCATCTTCACTGGAAGGAGATTGATGTATTTGAAGCTTCTGAGCTCTGAACACCAAAATCACCCTGTTTCCCTCTTCCTGGGGTTTCCCCAAGATATGAGCAGGTCTGTATCTGGAGATTGGTTTCATGAAACAAAGCAGGTCCCTATCCGGAGATCTGTTTTCCTGCAAGAAAAATATGCCCCAGGCACTGAACTCAGTGTGAACTCAGAGCTGAAAGGTTTTGGATTAGGAGCATCAGGGTGGACTGGGCTGAGTATCAATGGAACCCCAGAGCCGCACTGACAAGGTGATGAATCCCTGCAGAAGACCTCAGAACTCCCAGTAAATGTTATTTTTATAGGATAACCACTAAAATCTCAGTGTCTGGTAGTGATCCAGCACCAGACCTTCTCTCAGATGTTTCCAGAGATGGGTTGAGGCCCCGGTGTCCCTCTCTCCATGGGCAGTAGATGTAGCCGGCAGTGCCTCCAACAAGCAATGCCACTACATGCACTTAGTGCTCCACCAACTGCAGCCTCATATCTGAAAACAAAGAATTAAAAACCTGAAAAACAGGCCTAAAGGGTTAAAGTAATAATGAAAGTTTTATGAGTCCAGGCTCCAGATGTTCCAGGCAGGAAGATGAAAGCAAGCCCCTCTGCCAGGTTGTGGAGGCACTAAGCCCTTAATAGTCGGTCTTGTGGAGGCAATGCCCTGCTTTAAGCCCCGCTCAACTTCTCGTCACCGCTGGAAGCGGTTCGGCCGGGGAGCCCGCAGGCAGAAAGTCACTGCACGAACCCTTTCTGTCCCACTGCTCGCTCTTGATCAATTATTAAAACCAGAAAAAATCTCCAACCATGAAATTCATCCCAGCTTCCCCGTGGCGTGCTGAGCTGGAAAAATCCAACCGCAGGGCCTGTGTTTCCAGGGGAAGGAGTAAATACCACTTACAGTGGGGGGTTTCGGGGTGCTGGGGTGTCTCCAGGGGTTTGGTTTTGTCAGCACAAACTTTCCCTTGGCCACCTCGGCTGAACCCTCTTCCCACCCACCACTGTGTGGGGTCCCGTCACCCTCCCTCTGCTCCAGCTCCTGTTGAGGTCAAGACGGTTGGTTGCTCTTCCATCACCTTCATCGGGCTCCAGCAAATTCCTTGACACTTGGTTTCTCCTTTCTTTCACTAGACCCCTTTTACAAGGGCTTTATTTTCTGTTTTCTTCCTCTTGCAAGCTCTCCATCTTGTCTCGTCTTGCTGGCAGGAGGGAACACTTCTTTTCTGACCTGTTTGCCACTGGAGGCTGGCTCTGCACTGAGCTAACTGACTTCAGTAGGTGTGATACGGGGGGCCAGTTGTGTCCCTCTGCTGGCTGAATGATGGGTCCCCAAGCTGTCCTGCTCCTTTCTCTGCAGAGTGCCTCGTCCAAAATAGATATTTTTGGGGGTTAGAATGTCAATTTTCCTAATTTTAAGCATATTCAGACTGGCATTGTTGTAGGGAATAACAGAGGACCCCCTTGAGTCTCACACAACAACTCCGCAGAGGTCTCTTCTGGCCCAGCTCCAGCCCTGGGTATGCACGTGCCTCAATAACTTACATATTTTCTACAGGACAGAGGATATAAATACCTCCATGGTAATGCCAGCCCTAAGTATTGCCACCACAGCAAAATTCAGAGTTAGTACCTTGCGATATATGAGATTTTTTTTATTCTCCTTTTTCCCGTGTGTGTTGTAACCCTGGTAACCACCAACATCTATATTGTCACCTGACTTAGGCCGCTTTGTTCCCATCTGATACGGAAAAACCCTGCAAATGCTTTGCCCCCACCAAAAGCTCGTGAAATGAGGTGCTGGAGCGAGTGGAGAGAAGGGAACGGAGCTGGGGAAGGGGCTGGAGCACAAGTGTGATGGGAGCGGCTGAGGGACCTGGGGGGTTCAGCTGGAGAACAGGAGCTGAGGGGAGACAGGGACACAAAGAAACGGCCTCAAGTTGCACCAGGGGAGGTTGAAGTTGGATGTGGGGAACAATTTGTTCCCCAAAGGGCTGTGGGGCATTGGAACAGGCTGCCCAGGGCAGTGCTGGAGTCACCATCCCTGGAGGGGTTGGAAATACACACAGATGAGGTTCTCAGGGACATGGGGCACTGCCAGGGGTGGGTTAACACTTGGACTTGATGATCTTGATTCTATGAAGCCAGCCAGATTTTACTCTCAGAGCTGCTCTAACACCCAACAGGCCTAAACCTCCCCTCCTTTAGCCCTAACCCTGCACAGACACAAAACTGCAAGTGACGGAGCCAAGAGATTTGAGCATCTCCCCACAATATTGGTCTCAACCAGGCTCTTGTCTGAAGGATCTCCAGAGTCTTCTCTTCTCCAGGCTGAACAACCCCAACTCCATCAGCCTGTGTATGGTACCAGGCACACACCAGAGCTGGGCTGGGGACACCAACCTGCCTTTGCCCACGATGTCTTAACCACTAAACTAGAGTCTTGCTTTTGCTTGATCTTGCTGTTCCTTGCTCCTCAATCCAATGAGCATCTCAAAAGTCTGGCCACCAAAGGTCCACTGCCCCAGCCCAGATAATAAAGCACACCCTTGTTATCACCAAGAGGTCCTTCAAGGAGGACAAGTCACGGCACAGATTGACTTGCCTCTGCTACGGGACAGTTGCTAATTTAGGTCTTCTCCTTTCACACAACCTTTTTAATTTCTGGACATGTGAGCATCGGAGAACTTTGGCTTCCAGAAACCAAAGTGGTTAAAAAAAAGAGAATAGTCAGATTCATTACCAGTAGCACTTTGGTTAATGACGCTGATCCAGTCAGCATGACAAAGAGGAAACGTCCCGGGGTTTTCCACCAGAGCAGATGACAAGGACCTTGGCTGGTAAACATGTCACAGCGGTGACTTCCCTGTTAACCACAAGAGCTACCTGAGCCTCTCAAATATTTCAGTTTTTGTTTCATTTCATCTTTAAGCCACCAAAAGAGCTGCACAATGACTCAGTGGAGTCCCCAGGGATGTCCCCTTGACTCCCTTGTGCAAATGTGCAAAGGCTGGGCAGGGACGTCCTCTTGTCAAAGCCCGGTGACACAGGGGGTCACAGGGGTTAGACTTGTCCCACTATGGACTGGAGGGTTGGATCTGATCCTGGCTTTGCTGTCATCCCCACACCTCCCATTGCTGCTCATGCATTGGCTGTTTGGGACAAGGTCTTTCTCTTTATAATGCCTGGCCTAAGAAGGCTCAGGACGCCATGTGAGCCCCTGTGACAGTACAAATAAATGTCACAGGAGTAGCTCCATCCATCACTTCTCGCTGGGAACATCTCCCAGTCATTTGTCTCAGCCCACATTCACCTCCTCCCTCAAACCAGCAGAGATCCACCCCCACCATGACATCCCGTGCCCAGTAAACCAGAACATACTTTTAAAAACATGTAGACAACACAAAGAAAATGCTGTTTCCCTCTACAGGTGTTCTTTTTTAATTCACCTTAAGACAGTTCTTCATGACTTGGCCTCTAGAAGCCCTTGCAGACCAGGACATGCACATACATACAGACCCAACTGAGCTACTGGTTGCAAGCTGAGTTAAGCTCAACTTTACACTGGCAAATACCGAGACCAAAGTACAACCAGCATAAAGCAAATACTTTTCCGAGGACTCACTCTTTGAATTGTGTGTAGTCACCAATCCACAACCGCCACATCGTCCTGCATGGACAGAAGGGTCCATCCACCTAATGGGCTGCAAGACAAGAGCACAGAGACTCCTTGGAGTTGGTGGGGAACGAGCCAGATTATGAGCATCACCTAAATGAGACTGGGATCATGGCTCTGTGCCATGATTACAGTGGAAATCCGTTTGCAAATGGTTTTCTCATGTGGAAACCCATGATATCGAGATGGTGGAGTTTTAATTCCTTCCCTTGCAGTACATCAACCATTATAGACATGGTATTTTAGCAGCAGTTGACAGTTGGACCATATTTCACATATGATTTATCAGAAAAAGCTTACAGCCTTTGATCCTTCTTTATTGCCCTCTTCAATTACTGCTCAGCAATATTGGTGAAAAAAGGTCGAACCGTGATGTAATTTACTGTGTCGCAGTATATAATGAGAAGGTTTAGCACTGATTACCCTGGAGCTGTGGTCAAAAACAGTACAGTCAACTAGAACAGACTTGAGATCAGACACCGCAAATTTCCAGAGAAATCGTAGAAACATTTTGGTTGGAAGAGACCCTCAAGATCATCGAGTCCAGTTCTTTCATAAGGAAGGGAGACGTGTCCCACTGTCCACTGGGAAATCAGGATTTCAGACTGTCTCAACCAGACAACGTCTGAGCCTCTTAATTGGATAAGCTTTCTGTAAGGTGATTTCCAAGGAGGGAAGATTGGAAACCACAGCTAGGGCGTACAGAGCACGATGACACAGGAGGTCCCAAGGCTACCACTGCTCTGTTGGAAGATGCCCATGGAGCTGAAGGTTCCCAGACCTGGGGAAGTGCCTGAATTTAGGTGCTGTGGGCATGGAGCAAAAAGGAGACATCAGTTTGCTGGCCAGGAGCGACCTGGAGGCCGGACATCAGTATTTTCTATTGGGAAGGAGCTGGCTCTGCCCCTGCCCACAGCTCCTCCATCCAAGGGCAGGTCAGGACTGTGGTTCTGCTCCTTAATCCGGGCATTACTGGACCATCCAAATTTGACCAGATCAAGAGCAGCCACAAAACTGCATTTCTCACAAGTTACCTCCAACACTCGGGGTTTATGTAAGCACATGTGTTTAAGCCTGGCTTAGAGCCAGCTGCAGAGGGACTCGCATACAGTGAGAGTGGTACAAGCAGATGAAGCCTCCAGCTGGACAGCACAACACCAGCAGGACCACATCAGACCAGGTTGTTTATACGGGGTCAGCACTTGGCTTTAGGTGGCTGCAGCTTCTGAGCCCTATAGATGGATCTATCGCCAAAGCCCAGCCCAGGGGAAATCCTTCCTTGCTTTAACCCTCAATCTCTATTTTAACCTTCAGAATATTTCCCACCCTGCATCTACCAGCCCTAGAGCTGAACAAGCTCTGGGTGGTTGGGAACACGCAGGAGCTGGTTCTCAGTATCCTTCTGTCATGTTCTTTTTCTTTTTTTTTGCATTGAATGAGGTCTAAAATGAGCTCAGCAGGAGGTAAAGACTTGAACATTTTAGCTGAAGCTGCCACAGTATTGGAAAGCCTTCGTTTTGCTGATTATTTCCAAGCTTTCTTTTATTTTGGCAGATGAATGCAAGTAAAGATCACATAAAATAAAGTGCTCCATGAGGAGTTTCAGCTCGTTCTCCAGACAAGCTCTGTAACATTTGACCTGGAAAGCCACGTCCAGAGGAAGGTCCAGCCAACCTCAACATGTCTCCAGCCATGGCCAGGGGTAGTCACATAGGACATGGTGTAAAATGGGGTGTGTGGAGGGTATCTCAGGCCTAGCAGATGCTTAGTGCACCTTGCAAGTGATATCACAGCCCCCCAGCACCCATCATGGGGACACATCCACAGCCATCGTCTGGGCTCTGCCGGATCGTATTTCCTCTTTGAGTCATCGCAGAATCAGAGAATAGTTTGTGTTGAATGGACCTTCAAAACTCACCTGATCCCACCCCTGCCATGACAGGGACATCTTCACCAGCTCAGGTTGCTCAGAGCCCCGTCCAGCCTGGCCTGGGATGTCTCCAGGGATGGTTCAGCCACCACCTCTCTGCCCAACCTGGGCCAGGCTCTCACCACCCTCAGGGCCAACAATTTCTTCCTCATGTCCAGCCTGAATCTCCCTCCTTTAGTTTAAAACCATCACCCCTTGTCCTGTCACAACAGGCCCTGCTCAAAAGCCTGTCCCCATCTTTCTCACAGGCCCCTTTTAAGTGCAGAAAGGCCACAATAACGTCTCTTCTCCATCTGAACACCCCAACTCTCTCATCCTGTTCCCCCAGCAGAGCTGTTCCAGCCTCAGATCATTTCTGTGGCCCTTATGTATTTTGGAAAGCTGCTGTGAAGAGCGTTCATTTAGGGGTACAGTGTTTCCACCCTCTGCTTTCAGTTCTCAAGAGGAGCTACGGTTTGTAGCCTCTGTTTGTCACATGAGGCAATTTTGAGAAACAACAGCGTTAAACGACTTGGTCACACCTCATGGGCCAATGAACAGGGACAAGAACCCAAATCTCAATTCAAGGGACGTCATCTACGCCACAATTTGACTTCAGGGCTTTAAGCACCAGGATATGGTACGTACCTCACGGAACATCGACCTGAAGCTCAGAGGAGTCAAAAGTTGTTTTTGCAATGATATCTCCCACTTTATCCTGCTGGGCCTTTGATGGTGCATTGCCTGGGTGGGTGTGGAGGACACATGCAGGACCACTCTTCATCGAGATTCTGGTGCAAGCCATCAATGCTAGCTTGGCCAGTGGACCACAGAGAAGGTATGACGTGGCAACAAGCCAAATTGTCATGTATGTAACTGTCCCAACATCTGCCCTTCAGAAGGCTCTTAGTGCACATCAAGCAAGACAGGGTGGGTGCATCCATCATGTCCTCAGGCTTCGATACCAGCTCCCACTGCAAGGACGAAGACCCTGGAAACTGAAACTCCTATGCAAACCTCACACATGAGCAAAAGCCATTTTGAAGTTGGTTCACGGTCTCAGCGACTTGAATCCAACTGTAGGTACAGTCAACGCAGAGAAAACCAAATGGCGTATCTCAAGCAATTCCTCTGGACTGGGCACATCTCTGTTGAATAGAAGGGTGCAAGTTTGAGCCACTTGGTCCAGATGCTGAAGAAGGTTGATCTACTGCTATGGACATCACATGAAGAACAGCAGAGACTGGAAGCCACATTCCAGGTGCGGGGAGGGAGCTTACAAACCCATCTGGACCTTCTACTTCTCCAAATCTTTCGGTCTCCAGGACTCTGGTGGTTTCCACTCAAGCTCCCCAAGAACCAGCCACAGGGACCTTCTCCCTGGCAGAGGACACGTGCAAGCGGGATTTGACACATGCGAACACCTCAAGGCAGGTGAAAGGGGCAAAAGGGAAAGAAAATCAACATTTCCAGGGGCACGGGAGATGAGGGGGAAGGAGAGGACGCAGTCTCCCCGTGCCGGAGCGGTCCCACCGCCTGCCTCTTTATCCCACCACTGAAGAAGCCACTCGGCACGGCCTGGGATCAAGTGTACATTTTTATTTTTCGAATGGAACATAAACTCCTTTAGAAAAAACATTCGTCTGGGTGATAACACCCATAGAAAAAAACACCAACCTCGTGTTCTTTTTTTTTCTTTTTTTTTTAATTTGGCATTTGTTATTTGCATTTATATTAAAGCAAAGTGCATCTTTCTTATTTTTTTTTTCTCGTTTATACACATTGCACAATACATAAATAATGATGCTTATAAAACGTCTTTATATTTACAAGTAATAATATATTTATATATAACATAAAATACATTTTTTTCTTTAATAAATCTCAGGGTTTTTTTAAGGAGTCCTTTTCTTGTGTGTGTATTTCCAAAGCACTACAATGCTAAAGTTCCAATGAGAATGCTCTCTTGTTCATTTAAACCTTTATATTTAGAAAAATAGCTTATGTTAAGGTCTAAACATGCTCATTGAGCTAAGAACAGTGTAAAAGTATCATACTCGTGTATGAATTCAAGAAGAAACGAAAGCACAACTGCATTTCCAGATAGGATGGTACCGGGATAACCTGAGCTAAGCAGGTTACAACAGACCAACTATCGTGAACACTTCTTTTGTTTTCTCATTTGTTTTCCATTTGTTTTGCTTTTTTAGGCTTAAGCTCCTGTCGCTTCGCATCTCAGCTCAAATTATGAAGCACGGGCCGTGCGCGAGGTTTTATCGCCGTTGTTTTCTCCCCTTGCGTCAACCCACGACCATAAAAAAAGACCAAAAATAGTGGAAGGATGAACACAGTGACAAGACGTGAACCCAGCAACAAGGAAAAAATAGAATTAAATTAAAAGGGGGGTAAAGACCTGACTGGGAAGGTTTTGCACCATCCTTCGGCGGCAACGTGGGGATAGCACCGCTGGGGAAAGGGTCTCGCTGTCACCGTCACCGGGGACGGGTGGCAGCAAGGGGACAGTGGTGCATAAAGAGTACAGGTATCTTGTTGTTCTGTCCAAGAGAAGGAGCCGTAACATACAGTGAGTGGCTTATAAGTCCACTGATCGCATAGGATAATCCTTTCGGAGGCGCGAAACAATTATCACCTGCAATCCATCCCCCCGGCTCCTTTCTCTCGCCCTTCTGAGTTATTGGTCATTCACACTTTTGAAAAAATAGAGATATTTATCAAAAACAACTTTCCATAAGCTATTTCTCAAAACAGAGGGGGGGGGAAGCAAACAAACACACAAAACGAAAAACAAAAAGTCTGCATGAAAAGCAAGCACTCAGAAGGAAATAATAGCAGCAAAGTAGTATAAATGTCATGAGTCCACTCTGTCTCAAGTCATCGGTTATTAAAAATAACCTCCAACCAGCATGGGCAACTGCTGATAAACTGTCTCGTGTAGCACTGGCCCCAGCCTTTCACAAAGCTGATCTGAACAGTAAATCCAGTCCATGGTTGCTGCATGAACTCATGGTCGTTGGGTCTCTGCAAGCTGTACGCCTTCTCGTAGTCAAAAGCCTTGATGGAAAAACCTGGGAACACTTTGTGAACCAGCAACGTCCTGGAATCGGGGTTGTCCAGTGTGGCCGACTTGATGAAGATGGGGTAACTGCTGCGGTTGTACACCCACACGCCGTCCACTTCCTTGGTGAGCTGGATGCCGTAGCCGATCTTGCTACGGACCTTCTGCACCAGTTGGCTTTTGTTGTCCGAGTTGAGCTGTCCGAGGCAGAAACCATTCCCCTGAGGTAGATCATAGAAGATATCCAGGGAGGGCTCTTGGACAGAGTACAGCCGACCCACGCGCGTCTTCTCTTCCCAGTATGCCACCACACACCAGTGTGATCGATCCCCCGGCTCCTGAAAAACTTGAGAATCTACGGAACAGGAGAAACAAAGGAGAAATTGAGCACCGAGAAGGCGTAATACAACCCAAAAGTGATGCGACGCTTCACGATGCTCTCCACGCACACACCAACGCCCACAGCACATCCACCTTTTCCAACAGCCACGTGTTAAGGCCACCACAAACATCACTTGACCCAAGTTTGGGGGATCCGTGTGCTGCTTCAGCTCTGGTTGAAGTTACAGGTCCTAAATCACCAGGTCCACCTTCAGAAGTGGCTTCAGACCCACCAGCAGCACCACAATGCCCAAAGCCATCACCAGAACCACCTTCAGTGCCAACAGGAGATGCTCCAGCCAACTGCATCCAGCAAGACCAAACACCCCAAATCCCCTTATTTGCACCCACCAGACAACGGATCCATTCCATAAATAATTATCTACTGTGTGCAGATGCTGAAAAAAGCCAATGAGGTGCTGCTAAGAAAAGCACATTGAAGGTCACCCGTGGGACCGGAGGGGACAAGGACTCGCCAAGTCCAGTCCATGGGGCTCTTCCCTGCACGATGGAGACGTTGGGTGAAGCCCCAACCTGCAGGAAGCACCATCAGATGGTGGCAGGGTGGGGACCAGAAATCTCTCACTCATTAACAAAAATGGCCTCAAATAACCCCAATAATTCGTCCTGTGGCGCTTATTTCAACTCCCTGTCCCATAGCCACCCCAAGGACACAACGCAGGAGGAAAAAGCAAAGGGGGAGGCTGAGAAATGTGGAAAAGCCCCTTTTCCTGACGGGCGATCCCCGCGCTGCTCAGCGGGTTATTCCTCCCAGCCTCTGTGGGCATGTTGAGACCTGGGAACTATTCATCTCTATAATTGTATTTAAAAAAAACATAATAATATATATATATTAAAAAAAAAAAAAAAAGGCTGGGAATGCACAGTAGTGAGAGCTACCGAAATAATTCCCTGCACCATGGGATGGGGGACAGTGGGTGACCCAGCACCCCAAAACTCTCACCAGCAGTCCCCTAAACCCCTCCCCAACAAAAACAATGGCAGCGGCATGCCCTGTTTCCTATACGTTTTTGCTATTAACAAGCCATTTTCCCCAGAGCAGGCACATTTTCCTCCCATCTCCGAGCTGTGTTTCAAGCCCCGCACTGTGCTTTTAAAAATAAAAAAATAATAAATAAAATAAAGAGAACCCGGCCACACACTTTTCATTTCCTCATTTCTGTGCCAGCGAGGAAAATATTCTCTCCAGTTTCTGGAGGCAGCTACTAAAAATGGGCCTGACTGTGCCTGCCCCAAAAATAGGGACCCTCGCTGTTGGTTGAAACTGCAGATGGGGGTCCCGGTGGTGGTGGGGGGGTGGGATCCATCAGGATACACCCCAGTTTATCCTCCCACTTCCCTTTTTCGGTGTTTTATTGCGGATAATTTTATATCCTGCTGAAATCTGGCACTGTGCGAGGGACCAAGAGGGGGGGTCAACTTGAGCTGCCTCTCCCTTAACCCAAATGGGGCACCCCCCACCCAAGGGGGCAAGAAACACCCCTGGGATGGTGTTTCTCCCACCTACCCATGAGACAGAGGAATCTGGGGGGGGGGATGCCTGTGAGATAAGAGGAATTTCGGGAGGATGCTGCTGGGTCCATCCCCATCTCGCACACTCCTCGCCCATCACCCACCAGCGATGCTCGGAGCTTCTTGCGTTTCATTTTACAGCAATTAAGGGAATTTTGGAATAAGGTCCATCCAACGCTGCTGAAATTCCTATAGGCTTTTATTTATTTAAACACAAAACTCCCCCTTTTAGCAGGAGGGGGGAGGAAAAAGACTTTTTCACCTGATTTTTGCGCTTGCATTAGTGAAGACCATGTAACAAGCAGCTCGTTGCTGCTTACAAAGAGTTATTTAATTGCCAGCACATTAAAAAAAGAAAGCTGCCTTGGCTATGAATGAACAGAGCTTTATAGAGGGCTGAAAGTTCATGAATGAATCCCACTAGGTTTTTCAATGACACGGAGTGACCAGACCGCCAGGACAAGTCTTAGGTAACGTGGGATATATATATATATATATATATATATATGTATATTTTTATAAGGACCCAATGCCAGCACACAGTATAAATATGCCAGAGACTCTTCTGTTGGTGGGATTCAGATGTTGACCGTGTGTCTGGTCAAAAAGCCATGAGAATATCAGTAACAGGATGCTGCCACCAAAGCCGCTTTTCACAGTTTTGGGACCCCAAGGTCGCACAGTTTTGGGACCCCAAATTCCCACCGCACCCCTGATTTTGGCATCGGATGGGAAAAGGGGGAAGAAAAGCCGGTGGCATCACTGGGGTGGCGGAGGCGGGAGATGAGGTTGCAGAACAGAAGGAAAAAGTGACACAGAGACACTTCCTACAGTCACAGAGACTTATTTCCTCAAAAGGCTTTTTCTTTTCGGTGGGCAAATGAAGCAAATGAGTGGATTTTGCCCCCAAAACGCCCCGCTGGGTTCATCCAGACCCACCATCCCGCTCCACACGCCGCAAACCCACACAAAACACCCCCCAGATCCCGGGAAATTTGCGACCGCATCACCCGCAATGTGTCCTCGTGTGCGACAGCCCAGAAAACACCGTGGGGTTCTTGTTTTTAGTTAAAAAAGCCTGTTTTTTACGAGCTCCTCCGAGCAAGCACATCCCTTTCTAAATGCCTGGAAAACTCCCAGCAAACTGGGAGCGTTCCCATATTCCAGCAAACAATTATAATGTTCAATGCTATAAACATCCGCGCTATTATTTCGTTATTAAGCACCCCCTCCATTTGTTGCTATCGCTGATTTATTAGTATTTTCCATGGTTTGCATTACAGGCCGCCTAGGGGCTCCGTCAGGCTCCCCCCAGCGCGTTGTGCAAGCCTATTGTGAAAAAAATATGTATAAATAACTGAAAATAAAGCGAGTCCGCCCTCAGGAATTTGGAGAATTAGTCATATTGATCGCTTATAGTTGGGGTTACGGAGAAACGCCATTCGAAGCAGAGCACATTTCTGCATTAAGTGGAGGAATTAAGGCAAGGTTTTGAAACCCCTAAGTCTTTGGGGTAACATTTTTTAATTTGGTGCTGATGCTTCATCACCAGCAACGTCCCAGCACAACCACGTTATCCAGGATCACATTCCCAGTGGAAAACTGGTCTTTTTCCATACTTTTTACACCTCCCTGAATTTTCCTGAGGCTTCTACCGGCGCATCCCTCAAAAGCATCATCCCGAAAACTTCCCAACACACCAACCAGCCTTGGAGACCGTGGGGTTTCCCACCCCCTTCCCAAATATCAATTCCTGCCCAAAATTGTCTAATAAAAGACCATGAAAGCCAGGATTTCTTTATCTTTGGGTTTGCACGTGGTACCCAAGGGCTCAGGGCATCATCCCACACCGGGGATGGATGCTGAAGAAAACGCTACATCCACACAGAAATTCTGGAGCAACAAACCCCCCAAAATTAAAAGCTTCATAAACCAAGGAGGTCTGGATAATATGTGATATTCACACCACAGAAAACACCCAAATTTATCAATAATGTCCCCACACGCAAGCCGTGGTAAGAGGACTCGCGTCCCGCATCGCTTGGAAGTGGTGGAGAATTTCTGGTGTGGCTTTTCTCCTCGACACGTGAACACTTTTAGGATGACGAAACCACGTCATCTGTGCTTTTTCCTTCTGAGCTCCGGCAGTTTTATTAGGAGCTTGGGACGAAAAAGGAAGAATCGACACATTCTGGCAAAACTGAATTTAAAAAACAAAAATAATAATAAAAAAGAACCAACGCAGCTCCCGGTTGGATTTTGGATCTCGGCCTTCTGCCGGTGCCAAGTTCATGAATGTCGAGGGGAGGTGGGCTGGGGATCTTTTGTTTTCCTTTGCTTTGTTTTGACACTGCTAAAGGTTTTCCTGTAATCAACCGACCTCTAAAGAAAACAGCAAGTTTAGCACACACGGAGCGATCTCAGATGGCAAAATCCCATCTGATCCAGTCAAGAGCTATCGAAATTGCCACTGATATCTGCAATAGTAACAACTCCTCGCTGAAAACGGGAGTGCAACTGCATCCCTGATCAGGTTTTTAAATGCCTGTAATTGGATCTCTCCTCAATGATATTAGGATTAGATGTAAATTACATTATCCAGCTGTAGAAGTGTCTCAAACTATGTATTTTTGCTATCATCCATCTATCTATGTATCTATGTATCTATCTATCTATCTATCTATCTATTTATTTATCTATTTATCTATTTATGTATCTATGTATTTATGTATTTATTTATGTATTTATGTATGTATTTATCTATATATTTATTTATATATTTATTTATATATATATATATTGATTGATTGATTGAAGATTAGCGTTGACAATTGATCCCTGGGGCTGGGTTCTTCCTCATTCCTCATTGATCGCTGGGGCTGGGTTTCCCACCAAACATCAACCTTGATGCAATATTCACCATGGCATCGTCCACCCTGAACTGCTAACAGCGGTCTCCTCATTTTCACAGAACGGTTTAGGTTGGAAGAGACCTTTAAAAGCCACCTAGTCCAACCTCCCTGCCATGAGCAGGGACATCTTCACCCAGATCAGGTTGCTCAGGTTTTGTGGTACTTTCATCCAGGCCCCTTGTGGAGGTAGACACGTTGCACACAAAACCGATAACCCAACACAAATGGGTAAAGGCAAGAGAGAAATTTGTGTAGATGTCCACCAAGAAATCATAGCATCAAAAGGAGATCGGTCTTACGGACCTTTCCTAGAAGGACCAGGAGCAGCAAGGAGACCCAGAAGGATGGTGAGATCCCTGCTCAGCTTTCTGCTAGAAAACAAGCGATGTGGGCACCACCGATGAGCAGATGAACTCATGGTCCTTCCTCCTTTATCCGCCAGCACAGGTGGAGGGCATCTGTGCTTAAACAAAAAACTGGCTGGCCTGGTGTCACCACAACGTGTCGTCTGGCCGGGCCAAGGCTGAGACCAAGCTCAGCTCGTCTCGCGCCCGGTAATCTCTCCTGGTTGACCTTAAGCGGCACTTGCGAGCCCGGGGTAGAGCCAAGCCCCCCATCTTCTCCTGCCCATAGAGATGGAAGAGATGGAGACACAAACCCCGGAGGTTTTTATGGGTTTTTGCATGCTCTTCTGGAGGGTCCTCAGGGCACTCCAGATGCGATTTTGCCCCTCGTGTTAACCGGCCAGTGCTGTTTTTGCACGACCTCGGGAAAAAGACACCCCCAAATAGGTGAGGAGAACACCGAGCATGACGTGCAGCCACACAGCTCATCAAAGCAAAGAAAAACAGGCACCAAAAAGGGAAATTATACTTCCTTTCTAGTCTCTCAGATAATTTACAGGCTACTTGGGCGGGGGAACAAACAAACAAACAAAAAAACAAGAAAAATCCTTCGAAGCCAAATTTCCAGGTATGGTTTGCAAAAGCTAAGTAAAAATAATAATAATTTTAAAAAATCCCAATTAAAGGATATATCCTGCTGCAGAAAAGGGTCTTTGTGCCCTTAACGGAGTCTGTGGGCAGGCTGTAGACACCACGCATGGCAATGTTTGCCCCAAACCTTTTATATCTACTCGCACACGAGGGCTGGACAGCGTCAGTTTCCTCACCCACCCCTGCTTTTGATGGCTGGGATGATTTCTGAAAGGCTAATTCAGAGGATGGTCATGTGTTAAAGATCCTGTTGTTTGCAGAGAAAATAAGCCCTGACCTACTGCAGGGATGCCACCACCCAAGGTGGCCCCTGGGGTCCCTCCACCGCGCCAACACAAGAGCCTCCAAAGAGCTGGGACAGTCGGTCACGTCAACACATACTTAGGGAGCCCTTAATCTGTGGATTATTGACACGATAGACCATCACATCTCTTTAGGAGCCATTACAGCCCATCGTGTCAGTAGGTACTTATGGAGCCCTTAATCCGCGGATTGACAGGCTAGACCATAAATTTGTGTCTATGCCTAATTAGGCAGCTCTTATTTCTCAACATATACAGCAGTCATGCAGGCTAACGAGCCTTAAGATTATTTCTTTAATTTATTAACAAGTTGCCCACCCAATCGCTTAAATGGCTCCTTGCTCCTAGCAATGTAAGTCAACCCTGCATGAAAATAAATCTCCATCTGAGTTCTCCCCCCAAGATTTCAGTTCTAAGGGCTGGTAACGAGAAGCCAAGACGTCGCCAAGAGGTTTGAAACCTTGTGAATCTGATGGGGGCACAGAAGATAACACTTGGCAGAAGTCATCAGGGGAAGGAGTCTGGGGCTTCCCAATGTTTGTAACTACGGCTTCAGTTCGGACTCATGATAGTGGCGACCTATGAGCCTGGGAGTGTTCTGCTCACGCCCAATGACCCAACCAAGGACTTCCATGACCTTCACCAGGGCTGGGAAACCCTCTTGTGAAATAGGACAAACAGGAGGTTGGGTGGGCGATGCGTAGAGATGATTGATCCCTGAGGAAATCCCCTGAGGTTCCCAGCCCAATGTGGTGGCACCTTGAGTCAACCTTCCCCCAACATGGAACCCAGGCCTGATCACTGAGGGTTAATTCAGGGACGAGACACAAAAGCAAGAAAAACCAGGAAAGGGTCCCTGCAATTATGTTGTTACAGACCTAAAAAGCCTCAAGAGCAGGCACCAGTATGGCAAACACCAAGGCAGGCCCAGGAGACATGTCCAACCTTGAAAAATATAGGGTGGTCAACATATAGGTATGAAGGAAGCCCAGCTCCCCCATGTCCCCTGCATCAAAAGACGGCAAAGAAAGAACCAAAGTGAAACTGCTGAGTTCACAGAGTCCACCAAACCCGAAATTTGATTCATAAACATCCTATTAGTCACTGCTACCGTCTAATTACGGTGATTAATCAATTACCACGGCTAAAAACGACTCGCGAAGAGAAGAACCCTTTTTTTTGTGCCCATTTTCTTTAAAAGCCAAGCAAAGCTGCAGCTACGAGGGGGAAGGAAAGGAAAAATATGCAGGCGCACACCAAAAATGCCTGTCTGCCTGTCTGCAGCGGTTAGAGAGGAGCCAGCTGACTCCAGTTTCCTCCGTACCAGGCTTCGGGCCTCATCAGCCATGCAAATTATAGAGTACCGTGCTGTCTGAAGGCCGAATTTCGACTCAGCTCAAGAGAAAAAGCCTTAGAGGAAGGGTGGGGATGCGAAGAAGCCAGCCAAATCCATTCATAATATTTACAGTAAATGGGGCCTCTTTGCTGTTGTTTAGTATACAGTCGGTCTAATTATTTTTTGAAGTTTTAATTTAAAGAAGCTTCTTTATCTGCCTCTCCCGCTGCACCCCTCAAAGGTGTGGGAAAACTTTTTCCCTTGTTTCAAAAAAGCGGTAGGACAGGAATCCCTTCCCCAAGCTCCAACCCAACACAGGGTGGGACGCAGAGATGATTCCAGAGGGGAGACCCTTCCAGAGTGTGCTGCCAGCACCCATGGGGATTTTAAGACCCCCCCGGCCACCCAGACAGGCAGGAGGACATGCAGATCCATGTGGAAAACCCCCAGAAATCTTATTTTTGCTCCTACGTTCCCACTGCTGTTCTCCTGTGTGGCCTTTCAGTGCTTCAAAGGGGCCTGCGAGAAAGATGGGGACAGACTTTTGAGCAGGGCCTGTTGTGACAGGACAAGGGGTGATGGTTTTAAACTAAAGGAGGGAGATTTGGGCTGGACATGAGGAAGAAATTGTTGTCCCTGAGGGTGGTGAGAGCCTGGCCCAGGTTGGGCAGAGAGGTGGTGGCTGAACCATCCCTGGAGACATCCCAGGCCAGGCTGGACAGGGTCTGAGCAACCTGAGCTGGTGAAGATGTCCCTGTCATGGCAGGGGTGGCACTGCGGGAGCTGGGCAGGTCCCCTCAATCCAAACCATTCCACGATTCTATGATTCCATATCCTGGAAGGACCTGTTTGAGGTGTTGCAGGATGCTCCACAGCCCCGTGTGCCCTCCAGTCTCCTCCCCTGCCTTGATAGCAATCCAAAATAATCGCATTTTTATTACAATCAGCCAAGAGGCTCCTCTGGAAAACACAAGATCCCCAAGCCAGAGTTCCCAATACGCTGCCATGAGACCACCAAGTGACTCGGGGTCGGTACCAGCCCCAGCTCCCGGAGGTGAGCAAACACGTCCACGCTTCATCCTCCGCAACGACCAAGGCACACCTCTTTCTCCACCCATACCCAACCCAGCTCTCCACCAGAAACCTTCTGAGAAGGAGAAACCAGCACACAAAAGGTTCCTGACTTAACAACCATGCAAATCAGACCTGAGGACGAGCTTGCCAAAATATCTCTCCCGGCTTGGGTTGTGCTGGAGGCTCCCGCGACAGCACCCTTGCCCATCACCCTCCTAGCCCAGGGATAAGCCACCGGGGCACAGACGCTGAAGCCACCAGAGGCCACCGGGCCACGCCATCCCCAGGGTCACAGCCCCTCTCAACACAGCCGCTGAGCTCGGTTTTAGAGGATGAAGACCTTAAAACGCTTTTGCAATTTAAAGCAAACCTCCCCCATTGCAAGGACACAGAGGGGGTCACCTGGTACCCAGCGATGCCCCCAGGAAAGCCGCAGCTCTCCGCTGACAACATGTTAAAAACCTTGTAAAGACCTTAATAAAAAGTGAGGCAGAGCAGTCTAGGATTTCCAAACGGATACCTAACACCCAGATGTGTGTCGGGATTTCTTCCTCCCCCCCCACCCCGCCCCAAACTGCATTCCACGCACACACGCGGCATCGCCGCCGCTCTCATTGCAATAATGCAAAAAGAAAGAAAAGCCTCTCCTCGCAGCACACCGCCCCGCAATTCTCCCCAATGACCGAAAACAGACGTAAATGTGTGTTTCCCACCCCCATTAAAAAAAAAGAGGCGATCCCCCAGCTCCCTTTCCCAGAGCAGCATCCCTCGCAGGGATGTAAACCCATGGAAAAAGCAGGGCTGGAACAAAAGTCCTTTTCACGCCCATCGTGCCCCGCTCCGTAACAATTATGAAAACTGTTTAGCTGGGCTGGCATTTGGAGCATTTACTGCATTCCTGCCAATAAATTCCAGCCCCGGATCCGATGGAAAAGGCTCCCCCCGCCTCTCTTTCCCCTCCCTCCCTTGCCTTCATTCCTCCTGGCTTTCTTTACAACCTAATACCCTGTCGACGCGGGGCCAGGGCCTACTTAGGGGGAAAAAAAACCACCCAGCGCCAGACTGGAGACAGCATGCAGACTGAAAAAGTTAATCATTACTTCTGTCTGCCTTCATAATCTAATCACGCCTATTCCTAAGAGCAGGCGGCGAAAAGCGCTCACGTACAAGGCAGGGTCACCGCCCAGGGACGGACAGACCGACGGACAGGCAGCGTCAGCCCTTCCCCGGGTAATGGGGGCAAGCGAGGGGCGGACAGACGGACGGCGTCCGGATGGAGTTCACAAGCCCGGCCATGCAGACGCCCCTCCCCTCCTCACCTCTCGCTTTGCTCTGGATTAATAACGCTTCGCAATTATAGAGAATATTACGTTCATTAAGTAATTAACCCTCCCGGCGCTCTGGCGGAGCTGGCACCCCACTTTCACAGACGGAGGCTGGCAGAGGTTCGCCCCGGGCTATAAAACGGGGCAGATCGGCAGCACCCGGATTAAAAGGAAAAATAAATTAATTAAAAAACATTTTTAAAAAAGCAGCTCGTTGTGCTCATCCCACCCCACTTTCGGTAGACAGGGCCACAGTCAGGGTGGCATCACCGCCACCCAGCAGCACCGTGCCATGGCGTAAAATCCACATTGGGGCATCACCAAGACCCAACGACACCCTCCCCATGGGGCAGAACTCACATTTGGGTACCACCGAGGGGACGTGGGGCTCAGCACCCAGTACCATACTCTAGAAAATAACCTTGGTGCAACATCTCAGGTGTGTCAAGGCTTCGTGCTCTTGACGCCCAAGATATATTTTCCATGCTCGGCTGTGGCAAAGAACAGGAAAACTACGGGCCTCGGTGCATGAAGATTTATGGGTTTGTTCCTTATAATGAGCTAAAAAGTCTCAGCTCGGCTTCCAAAGAAAATGAATTCATCAGTTCAAACGCAGTGATGTAACTTCAGGCTCCCGACTCCTTTTCCAAATAAAACTGCTGCTATTTGATTCCTGCTCGAAAGATGATTTTATGGAGTTATTTACTCCATCCGTTCTGCCCTGGAAGGTGCCGCCGGAGCGCAGCCATGGGGTCATCGGCAGCTGTCCCATGTGGGAGGACTTTTTTGCTCTTTTCCCTGCTTTTCCACTCAAAACCTCACCTGGCACCCCCCAACATGCAATCAGCCACACAGCCCCTCTGGTGCTATTTTGCATCACCCACCACGGTGGGAGCTCCTCCTCGGTGGTGGTGCCCAGCAATTTTTAGCATCTATAAATTCAACCCATCAGTTCCCATCACTGAAATCACCAAACACAGCACCAATTTGTAAAAGCGAAGGATGTTTGAAACTTCCCCACCTTCCCAACACCCGAGTTTCTCCGATGCTGAGCCAGCTCTTTTTGATACAGCACTGGTAGCTCTACAAACAAAATCTATTCAACCTATATGTATGTGGGGTTTTTATTAACCTATATATATAGGTCGAATACACTCAACATTCATTATATATTCATTATATCAAATAGATCAAATATAACGAATATATAATGACTATGTTGAATGCCTTCAACCTACATACACAATACATAATTCAATATATATGCAACCTATATATAAACATAACCTATATATATACAACCTAAATATATATATATAAAAAACAATCCGTAGCCTCTCTTTTTGCAGACACACGTAGGTACATATTTGCAGCAATGCTCTGAAGGCCGAGCAGTTCTGAGTTATTTCTTTAATGGAGAAATCTGCTTCACCACCTGCTGGGAAAAGTTGGGAAAGCCCACGGGAGCCAGGACTTCAGCCCAAAGGCGCTTCATCAAAACCCAGCAGCACACCAGGCATCTTACTTCATCCCTGAGCGAGGATGAGGAAGGACCACAGAGACGGGCTCCCACTGTTGTACATGGGGGAGCATCAACAGGACGTCCTGCAATCAACCCACCAGGCATCTTCATCCTCAACGGAGGATGAGGAAGGACCACAGACACAAGTACCCGCCATTATAAAGGGAAGAGCATCACCAAGACCTCCCACAACCACCCCACCTGCCATCTTCATCCTCAAAGGAGGAAGAGGAAGGGCCACAGAGCCAGGTGCCCACCATTGCACATGGAGGAGCATCACCAGGACTTCCTGTAACCATCCCACCAGGCATGTTACTTCATCCACACGGGAGGATAAGGAAGGACCACAGAGCAAGGTGTCCATCATTACACAGGGAGAAGCATCAACAAGACCTCCTGCAAGCCACCCCACCAGGCATCTTCATCCTCAATAGATGATGAAGGATCATGGAGCCACGTAGAATCACCCCACCAGGCATCTTCATCCTCAACAGAGGATGAGGAAGGACCACAGAGCCACATACCCAGCATTACACAGGCTGGAGAACCACCAAGACCTCAGGAAGGATCACAGAACCAGGTACCCACCATTACACAGGCTGTAGAACCACCAAAACCTCCTGCAACCACGCCACCAGGCATCTTCATCCTCAACAGACAATGAAGAAGGACCACAAAGCCAGGCACCCACCATTATAAAGGGCAGAGCATCACCAAGACCTCCCGCAACCACCCCACCTGCCACCTTCATCCTCAACAGAGGAAGAGGAAGGACCACACAGCCAGGTACCCACCATTACACAGGCTGGAAAACCACCAAGACCTCCTGCAACCACCCCACATGGCACCTTCATCCTCAACGGACAATGAAGAAGGACCACAAAGCCAGGCACCCGCTATTATAAATGGAAAAGCATCACCAAGACCTCCCGCAACCACCCCACCTGCCATCTTCATCCTCAACGGAGGATGAGGAAGGACCACACAGCCACGTACCCAGCATTACACAGGTTGGAGAACCACCAAAACCTCCTGCAACCACCCCACCAGGCATCTTCAGCCTCAACAGATGGTGAAGAAGGACCACAAAGCCAGGCACCCACCATTATAAAGGGCAGAGCATCACCAAGACCTCCCGCAACCACCCCAACTGCAAACTTCATCCTCAACAGAGGAAGAGGAAGGACGACACAGCCAGGTGCCCACCATTACACAGGCTGGAAAACCACCAAAACCTTCTGCAACCACCCCACCAGGCATCTTCAGCCTCAACAGATGATGAAGAAGGACCACAAAGCCAGGCACCCACCATTATAAAGGGCAGAGCATCACCAAGACCTCCTGCAACCACCCCACCAGGCATCTTCAGCCTCAACAGAGGAAGAGGAAGGGCGACACAGACAAGTACCCGCCATTATAAAGGGAAGAGCATCACCAAGACCTCCCGCAACCACCCCACCTGCCATCTTCATCCTCAACGGAGGATGAGGAAGGACCACAGACACAAGTACCCGCCATTATAAAGGGAAGAGCATCACCAAGACCTCCCACAACCACCCCACCTGCCATCTTCATCCTCAAAGGAGGAAGAGGAAGGGCCACAGAGCCAGGTGCCCACCACTGCACATGGAGGAGCATCACCACGACCATCACCAGAACCTCCTGCAACCTCCCCTGGTGCTTCGGCGTTGCCGGCACAACCCAAGCAGGGAGCCGAAGCCAGGAGGTTTTTCACGCAGCGAGGTTAAAAGGGTAGAGAAGGGCTGAGCCAGCTCTTACAGGGTGTTTCTTTTTTTTTCTCTCCTTTCTTTTCCCCTTGCAAGTTAAAACCAAGATAATGACACTGGGTGGGGACCAATTTGAAGGGCTGAGCAGCCAAACCAAAATTAGTCTCCCAGCCAAGAGCTTCCTAGGCCTCACAGTTTGGGGAAGGAAGCTGAGAAAAGGCATGAAAAACAAAGATTCCTCGGGAAGCTCAAGCGTCGCACTCAAGCAAAGGTGACCCTGCTAGTCAAATATTTTTCGACACAGTAAAAATAAAAGCACTGGAGCAGCCCCCCTTGGAAAAGCGGGGCCCAAGGGATGGGGTTTTTCCTCCTTTTTTCTCCTTTTCTTTCTCCTCCTCCCCCGGCACTTTCTTTCCTTTCACTAATAACTATGTTTTCTTGTAGGTTTTTTTTTTCTCTTGGCTCTTTCCTCATAAAAAGACTGATGTAATTTCCTGTCTTGTCCCAATGTTTCCTGTTAATTAACAGGGTGAAAGTTATCATCACGTATTTAAATGGCTACCCGAGAGAGGGGAGGGGAAAAGAAAACAGGGGAAAAAGAAAAAAAAGAGGAAAATTAAAAAGGGGAGAAAAGGGCTGTCTGTGAGCAACCCCCAACAGCACAAAACCCTCCAGTAAAAGCTTTTTGGCCCCGAAGGCTCAAGCCCATCGGCCAAGACACCCCCCAAGGGTGGCTCCTACAGCGGGTCCGTGCATGGGGGATGCGAGCCCCCACCCTTCCCTGGACGGGGATGGAAAATCCCTGCAATGCTTGCCCAGAAAAGCTCCTTTCTTGCATTAGAAAAGTAAAATAAAATAAAGAAAATAAGAGGAGAGAGAAGAGAGGAGAGAAAAGAAGGAGAAGGAGGAGGAGGAGGAGGAGGAGGAGGAGAAGGAGAAGGAGAAAAGGAGAAGGAGAAAAGAAAGAAGGAGAAGGAGAAGGAGAAAAGAAAGAAGAAGGAGAAGGAGAAGGAGAAGGGGAAGGGGAAGGGGAAGGGGAAGGGGAAGGGGAAGGGGAAGGGGAAGGGGAAGGAGGAGAAGGAGGAGAAGGAGGAGAAGGAGGAGAAGGAGGAGGAGGAGGAGGAGGAGGAGGAGGAGGAGGAGGAGGAGAAGGAGAAGGAGAAGGAGAAGGAGAAGGAGAAGGAGAAGGAGAAGGAGAAGGAGAAGGAGAAGGAGAAGGAGAAGGAGAAGGAGAAGGAGAAGGAGAAGGAGAAGGAGAAGGAGAAGGAGAAGGAGAAGGAGGAGGAGAAGGAGAAGGAGGAGGAGGAGGAGAGAGGAAGGAGGAGGGAGGAGAGGAGAGGAAAAGGAAAAAACCCATAACATAAATAACTGAACTAAAATAAAATAAGCTGCGAAAGAATAGGCAGTCGGCAACACCCAAGATGATGCTTCTATCAAAAGACGATTAAAAAGAAATAAATTAATTAATACATTAAAAAATAAATAATAAAAAAGGGGCTAATCCGAAGCCACCGGGCGGAAATCCTGGAGACACCGAGCTCCTTCCCCTCGCCGTCTCCATCCCCGCACAGGACCGGGCTCCTCGTGCCCTCCCATTCCTCAACAGCATCCGTGACGCGGCCGGTACCCCCGGCGGCACCGGAGCCAAACCGGCGGCCTCGCGGGGGAAAACAAAGCGATTTAGGCAAAAGGAAAAAAAAAAAAATAGCCGGGGTGGTTACAAGAAGAGACCGTGGCTGAGTGCTTAATAATATCTCGGCGCTGAAAATAAACTGGAAAGGAAGCTCCTTTGTGACAGTCGGCAGGCGGCCAGGCCACGGCCTGGGTCATTCAAGCCGGCTGGGGATGGCGGTGGGGACGGCACCCCCGGCCACCCACCCCACCACCCCGATAAAACACCCGCTTAGGGCCACAGAAGCATCCACACACTCTATATTTTCCCCCCGCGCACCCCAAAATGGGGTGTACCCCCCGTTTTAAGCCAGCACGGAGGTTTACGGCGTTGGCGCTGGAAATGGGCAACCCCCCAGGCCAGCGTCGGGGAAAGGCGTGTGGTTGATGTTACTGGTTAACGCTGCTGGTTCCCCTGGCGTAAGCGATACCCGCTGGCACGACGGCGGGATGGAAACGATGCGACCAGCACCCCTGCCAGCCCCCGGCTGCTCTGCTACGAGTGTTTGTGTCCCAGCGAGTTTTAAATGTCCCCAACGATCAAGTTGCCAGCGCTCGTCGGGACATCTTTTTGGCCAGCGGAGTGTGGCTCGAATTGGCGCCAAACTTCCAAAATCCACCTTTTTGTCCTCATCCTGCCCTAAAAAGCGGGATAAAACCCATGTGATACCCATCATGGTCCTCCACCATGAAGGGCTTGCTGGTGATTGAGTCGTCTTCTGCACTTTATTACCAGTTGCTCTCAAGGCACCGTTTGGTTGGGAAAATCCGGCGGCATCCAGAAAAAATGAATTTAAGGGAGCTGTACCTGGATTATTGCAACATTTAATGGGGGGAGCACCTCTGCCATCATTTTTTAAAAACTCATTGTAGAAGAGTAACTTTCAAAGGCTCTAGATCACTTAACAATAATGATTAAACAGGTCTTATTTGAGGGGTATTTTAATAAGCTAAAAGCCAGGAGATGGGGAGGGGGATGCCCCGGCAGCATGGGGGTTTATCCCTGAGGAGGACGGGGCGGGGATGCCCATAGGTTGAGATCCCCCTTAAAAAATATATATATAAAAAAAATAAATAAATAAAAAACCAACCCCACGGGGCCAAAGGAGCCAGAGCGGGTGGCCAAGCCAAGAGTCCCGGGGTCGGTGCCAAGCGCCGGCTCCCTCCTCCCCGCCGGCCACGGTCAGATGATGTGCGAGCCGAGCCGGGAGGCTCCTAGTCTGGCAGGCAGCCTGCTCTGCTCCAGAGGCTCCAGTGCTGTCATCTTGGCGTTAACCCCTGATAACCTTGTCCTTTCCAGGAGGGGACAGCGCTTTTCTGCAAAAGGGGGGGTTGGAGGGGGCGGGTGGTGGCGCCTGCAGAGGGGTTGGTAAGGAAGGGGTGCGAGGCCATGCGGTGCTCAAGGTAGATTAAATATATATATATATATATTAAAAGGACATATGCTCAAAAATAAAGCAAGAATAAGCGACTTTAAAAAAAAAAAATCCCAAGCAATTGTTTATCCCTGGGACAAATATACAATCCCAGTTCCACAGGAAGATGTCTCAATTTCAGATTATAATAGGATGCCAATTTGTAAATAAAGGCATTTCACAGGAGGTTATAAACTCTGTACGAGAGGGAGGTGGAAAGAGCCGGGGGGGGGAATGGGAAAACACAGAGAGGACTTTGCTGGAGAAACCATGCGGGATCCTGTTTACATGGGGGGAGCCGCTTCGGGGGCCAATAGCTCCGGATTTGGACAAGGTGCTGCTTCCCCGGCGAGCAGATACCAGCGGGGATCAGACACATAGTGAAACATTCCCGGCCTCCCCGCGATTTCAGAATGAATTGTCACTCGGCCAAGAGGTCCCTTAAACCAGACACGGTCCCACCGCCAGGGCAGGGAGTGACACTGATGCTCCTCCAGCTTCTAGAGGTCTCTTCCCATCTTTTTGGTACAGAGGGGCTGGGAGGGGGAAACTGAGGCTGCATCTGCTCCCAAAGAACCTTGTGGGTCTCCCAGCTTCAAACCTTGGTCCAGCGCCCAACAAGCACCATCACTCAACATTCACTTGCTCCAGGAGGCCCTGGGGTGGTTCCAAAGACACAGCAAATCAACAGGACTGGGCTGAAATCTGGGGAAACTCCCAGGATTGGCATTTTATGAAAAAATAAAGAAGCAGCAGAGGTGGTGAGGACACAAGCCAGCTCATCTCCCCTTCTCTCTGTGATGGCCAGCTCTGGGCTTCTTGGAGAGCTTCACTTTGGCAGAAGGTCCACCACAGTTCACCTGTACTGCAGAAGAGTCACCTTCTCACCCATCATGGGCACCACAACCTTCTACATCAGCCAAGAGCCACCAGCCCCATATCAAGAGAGAGATGCCCAGGGCTGGGTGGAGAACATCCCATGGAGACCCAGCACCAACACCATTAAGCACCATCAGCTCACTCCTACCCACAGAACACAGTCATATCCATCAGATGTCACCGGACCACAAGCCACCTCCGGGCTCCCCAAGCATGGCTTTGCTTGTTTGAAGGAAGAGTCATAACCGAACACATCTGCTGGGAACGAGTCAGCTCAAAATACAGGAAAAACCACCCTCTGTCTCCTATTTACGGAAATTATTTTTATTTCCAATGGGATATTTTTGCTTTCTTCTTCAACCACATTGAGGACACAAAGGATCTGGACTGGTAATACCCGAGCACAACCATCGCCGTGAGAGAGGAGGCCTGACCTGCCCGCGGAGTGACCACCGATAAAAATAAAGATACAAGAAAATAAATAAAGGCAAGAATATGGAACCGAGAGCCAACACCTCGGGGGGAGCGAGACGTGCATCAGCTGGGGAGCGATGAGGACAGCAGTACGGCGTCAAGGACTACCCAATATTTCATTCTTGAGCCAGGAAAGGGTACAGAAACCTTCATCTTCTCAACCCCCCCATGCAGTTTTCCTGCCAGAATGGCTGTGAAACCCCAGGCTGGCCCCGTTCCCAAATTCTCAGTGTCGAGAGTGATCTGCTGTGCTAACTCCTGCCCTTCCAGCTTCCAGGCATTAGCGCGGGTCTACTGGCTTTGACCACCACTACACCAGCATCCACCGGTGGCCAAAGCCCATGGTGCTACAGGAACCCACCACCACCATCCATGATGTCTTTTTCCTCAGCCTCCATTTCCAAATCTACCCAAATTAGGGTGGGTTTTTTGCTTTTGTTAAAGCCACCCTTTCATCAAGGAGCAGCAAATCCAGCCTGGGCTGCAGGTGATGCTGGAATCTCCACCCAGCATCGCCCATCCTCATCTTCCCAAACTTAGGTAAGGCCAAGCCAAAGCTCTCCCCAACGTACCCTACCAATAACTCATTAAAACCACCTTCCAATACGCTCTTCTGCTAACTAAAATACGCAAAGGGGGTGGGAAAAAAGAAGCAGAAAGCTTTGGAGTGCTGCAAAGTGCGTTTATTTTCCTTTCTCGACTGGGTCTCTCCAGTTGGGAATTTTCAGGGCTGCACTTCTGCGCGGAAGGGAGATGCCAGTAAATCAGAGCAAATTCAAAACAAATGCTCTTTCATGTGGAGGCATTCGGCTTTGTTTCAGGGCTTGGGTAGCTAACCGTATCCCCTTCATGAGTCAACTCTCCTATCAGCTCCTCATTAAACTAAATGGCTACAATTACATTTGGGGAGGAAAGAAAAAAAAAAAAGAGTGGTTAATGATTGTAAAAAGGTTCTGTTTCCAGGCTTGGGAGGGGGGGAACCTTTGGTAATGACGACCCAAAAATAAACCAAACTATCTCATGAAATAATACAAATATATTAAAATCGGGGAAAAAAAATTGAATTTTCAAGGGGGAACATGGGTTTTTTTGGGGGAGGAGGCTCTATGGGGAGCTGGGACTCCCCTTCCCACAGCCTTTCGGGAGGCACCGGGAACCAGCCGTGTTATTTCCTGCAGTTCGAGCCCCCACCTCCCGCCCTCCCTTCCCTTCCCTTCCCTTCGGGAGCGCAGCAGCCAGACAAGATGTTATCAATAGGCTGAAACCTTACAGAAAAGCCCCCTTTTAAAAAGCGAGTACTTCCTCTGCTTATTTCATGTGGTATCCTGTGGAACTGAACTCTCTCCTCCCCTCCACAACGGGTGCATTTCAGAAGGAGAAAAAGAAAAAAAAAAAGATCTAACAACATCCTTATTGTGTTGTTTTGCTTCTTGTCTTTTTTTTTTTCTGCTTTACAGTCTGTTTTATTTTCTTCCCTAAAGCTATAGCAAAAAAAAAAAAAGCACAAACCCAAAAGTCTTCTGCATTCAAAAAGGCAGCGACAAGTTTCTCTCTTCCCTCTCCCCCTTTCGTTTGATTAATTCTCATTAGGGCCTTTGAACAAACAATATGCTCCCCTCTCAAATAACAGACAGGGTGTATATTACACCCAAAGAAAAACAAACAAGGCTCACTTAAAGACATCCACACCAAACACAATTCCTGGAGAGACGCTGGGGCAGACGCACGCGCGCGCCGACCTATTTCTGAAATTCCAGTTTCAGGGCGATGAATAAATCATAAATCAAGGAGACATCCCCACAAAGGAAAGCACCTTCAAACATCGGTGAGTACATGCAGGTACATGGTTTCAGACACCTTAATCCCGGTAGAGACAGAGCCCAGCCACAGAGTTGGCTGGTCGGCGGTAGGAGACAAGGTGTTGGAGACATCACACCTTGGAAAAGGCGTTGGGAGTTGGACTAGATGACCTTTAAAGGTCTCTTTTAAACCAAACCGCTCTATGATTCTATGAAAAACCCAAAAGGGGTGGCGAGACCACCCTCTGAACCCCCGCCCCATAACGGCACCTGGAGGCTGAAGGAGACAGCAAACAAGGGAAGTCACAGAGTATCTATTTCAAGTTGGAAGGGGCCCATAAGGATCATCAAGACCAACTGCCTCAGCAACGTCTTCTGCAAAAAACAGGGTTACCTTTCATCCCTGGGCGCCACAGGCCTCACACATGAGATGTGGGATGTTGGTTACCCTACCAGGAGCAAAGGCTCTCGTCACAGAGACAAGAGATCCACCACCACCACCACCACCAAGTCAAGGAGAACTTGACGCTGAACGCTCCTACGAAGCACGACCGCACCTGCTCCAATAACCCATGTATCCAAACAAAGGGGTGGCCAACAGCACCTTCCCCAACACGCCTCTTCCTGCCTCGCTCCCAAAACTAATGGAGCGTAAAGCTGGAATTTAAAGGAAATACAGGCTTTTGGGGATGGAGAACCTCACCGGCGATTTCAACACATCCTCTGCAAGAGAGGTACGCGGCTGCTACCGAAACAAAACCTAATTCCCCCTTCGAGCACGACTCTCAACCACTCGCATCCCCAAAACTCCCCAGCATCACCAGGCCATCCATCGGGACCCTCCATCGACACAACCCGCGCCCAAAACCAAGGGCAACGAGAAAGGTCTTACCTGAAAGCCCCCCAGGGGCTAGACAATTAGTTCCCCCTGTTTCAGTGGAGGAAGGCACAGAGTCTGGACAATCTGCTGGAGAGAAGAAAGAGAAGAAAATCAGCATATAGGCAACTCTTCGCAGGCTCCCAGCTTTGCCGTGAGCGGAACACACATTCCAAAGGGTTTAGCAGGAAGCGATTACTAATTGTCCGCGCAGAGACGGTAGCTCATCAAGAAGCATCCGCCCTAACTCGCCGCCTCGATCAAGGCTGCACATTGTGCTTCATCACCAGCCAAGGCTGATTATAGACCAGCAAAAATTACAGACTGGCTGTCACCTCTCTGGCCAAGTCACCGAGCAACGAGATCAAGGTTCTCGCCGTTCTGATGTAAGCGAGCTCCCAAAAATGCTTAAATCGTGGCTGTGTGCACCCGATTTAGTCAACACCTGTAAGTCACCGAAATGGGAACCGAAAGGGAAGTGTCTCATCGCCACCCTTTTGCGGCAAACGGTCTACGCTTGTGTTCCCCCGCTGAATTTTTGTCACCACCAGCTGCCAGCAGATTTTAGACCCCAGGGACAGGCTGGCCACTGGATCTACTCCTCCATCCACCACCAAAGGGCAAGGGCAGGGTAGCATGGGCTGCCCCGTTAGAGGGTTCTCATGACGTGTGGAGATGTTCCAGCTCAAGGTTTGGAGTGTCCCACCCCAAGCTTACTCCTCCAGGTGACAACAGCCAGGAGCCATCACCCATCCCCTGGTCCTACAGGCAAACTCCAGCTTTTTGGTCACTACCATTGGGGGAAAAAAGGCCAAGGGCACTCCACGCCTGAGAAGACCCATGAAGTTCACCAAACCTTCTGGTCCTCAGCAGGTTCTCGGGGACTTTGGGTTTCACCAAATTTGGGCTCCCTAATGACGCCATGCTGTATCCCAAAGCAAGGGCCACCACCAGGAGAGCAGAGGTAATTTTCTCCCTACTGATAAAGTAATTTTCCCAGATTTCATCCCCTGAAATCGCAGTGAAAAAGAAATTCCTGGCTGCATAGCCTCATTTTATCAGAGTAAAGTAGAAGCCCTAACAGGAATATATGGTTTAACAGGATATACTTAATCAAACCAAAAACAATAGGGGAGACAGGAAATGGACTTACTTGTGAAATACTGTATACGATACACTCTCTAAATGCTTTCTAAGCTTTAAAGAAATACGCTTTTTCACCTTTTTTTAACCCTTTCTAACCCAGACAGGAGATTCCTCGTGCCCTTTCCCTGAGATGGCTTGGGCTATAGATGCTTTTTGAATGCAAGCTGGACCACCCTGCCCTGTGCTGGGCTCCATCCACTCCCTGACAAGCCCGTGGAAACAAGGATGTAATTTGCCCTTTCCATGTTGGGATCATCCATGACCAGGTCCTCTGCCGGCACATCAGTGGGAGAAAATCCCATCCCGACTTAAAATGCATCACCCTAGCAATGGGCCTTAGAGCAACGCTGCTCCGGTTTGACTCCGAATCCATTTGGCATTTCTGCACTGAGGCTGAGAACAAGGAGATCTGGAGCCTCCCTGAACACCTGGACCGCTCCCTGACCCACACTGTCCACCAAAGAAAAGCCATTCAAAACCATCAGCTCCATTCCCAGGTCCCATCATCCAACAGCCAGTTCCCTTCATCAATTAATTACCTTCCGACATGTCTTCAGAGGACAGAGCCGATGCACCTCGACTCTAGACCAAGCATGATGGTCAGGTATGGGATAGATGCAAAAGTGGGACCTTCCTGGGTTCTCTGCCCTACACTGGTTTCATTCTCACACCCTTCCCATCGCCCAGAGATCTCTCACTAGTAGAGAGTACTTGGGTTAAGAGGCTGTAGGACCAGAGGTCTACCCAAGCCTACTGCATGTGTGTCCCCTCCCAAAACTGCCTTATAACACCATAAAACCATTGCAGAGACATACAGTTATTACAGTTACAGTCCAGCCTTGCAAGGTACCAAATAAATTCCTGGAAGCTGCCAAACTTCCAATTCCCCTGAAAGTTGAAGCCACACGAGGCCATTTATCTCTGCAGCAACATCTCAGTGGGTTTCCTGCACTCTTCATACTCCTGTCCCAGGTTCCCATAGAGGTGGTGGCTGAACCATCCCTGGAGACATCCCAGGCCAGGCCGGACGGGGCTCTGAGCAACCTGAGCTGGTGGAGATGTTCCTGACCATGGCAGGGGGGGAAACTGTATGAACTCGGAAGGTCCCTTCAGCCCAAACCATCCTGTGACACCAGCCACCCAGAAGCACAATGGATACAATCACTTGCAGCACCTTGCCCCACTTAATGATGGGTCAAAATATCTGCTTGGATTATTTGGGGACACCACTGTCCATCTCACTTCCAACACAGCCACAAGCAGCAGCTCCTGCAGGGACACCGGGGACGCTGAGCACCCACACGGCTCCAGGACAGCAGGATGAGCCCGGTCCCATCAAAGCCACCGTCACCCATCCTCACAAATGTCCCATCTAAAGAGGAAAGTCCTCTCCTTGATGAATGAGCAAGCCAGCCTGGACCCACAGCCTTCCTGCAGGAAACCCTGCTATCGATGGCAGATCTTCCCATTCTATGGTAAGTGCACAAATACCAGATTTGTTCTATCAACACACAATCTGATGTGGTGTGTGACAGTCTGCAGCAAATCCCCAGCTCCATGTCCATCCCTGCGTTCCTCCAACCAGTGACACAGCCTGTCCCAACCTCCATCACCTCCAAAAAAATGTAAACCACATCATAACGGTCTTAAATTGAAACAGGGGAGATTCAGGCTGGACATGAGGAAGAAATTGTTGTCCCTGAGGGCGGTGAGAGCCTGGCCCAGGTTGCCCAGAGAGGTGGTGGATGAACCATCCCTGGAGACATCCCAGGCCAGGCTGGACGGGGCTCTGAGCAACCTGAGCTGCTGAAGATGTCCCTGTCATGGCAGGGGTGGCACTGGGGGAGCTGGGAAGGTCCCTTCAACCCAAACCATTCTATGACCATGGGCACTGGTGACCACTGCCAGACCCCACGCTAGTCCAGGTACTCCTGTCTGTCCATCCCTATGAAGCACTTACAAAACACTGCACTAAATGCTTCAGTATTTCTATGACCACTATCACGCTTGGTGGAAAAGCAGAAGTTTACTGCTGGACGCACGTTCCCAGCCCCATTGGCAGATGCAGTTGCCCAAGTCTAAATGGAGGGACCATTCCCATGCAAGGTGTCAGAGAAGAAGAACAGCCATGTGCAAAACGCTTCACACCTTCCCACCATCACCTATCGTCCCTCTTCCATCCATGGCGGCCAACCCTCAACACCGGGCTGGGCGAACGCTGCAGGAGATGGCACCAGCGCCGGGATGGAAAATCCTCGGTGTCTCCGCAGAGGAAATGCTGAGAAACCCTGAGCTTGCAAAACCCACCTGCAACAACAGACTTCCAGGCTCCGCTGGTGCCTGCCGCGGCCCCGTTAGCCAGCGCTACGCTGCCAAATGGGTTTTTCTTTTAAAAAGCAGGACTTTTTGGTGAGTAACCCAGTTGTTTCTGCGTTTCCGATGGTCAGCGTTAATCACTTCCTATTGGCCGATAGGAATAACTTTTCCTTTCGAAATGGCACATTCATGTTCTGCGGCTTTTCTGTTTACACACATTTTGCTACCTTATGTCAACACTTGCTAATGAATAAATACATCACTCGGCTAACTGAAAATGAGGTCCTGGCAGAGGCAGATTGGATGTTTAAACCCTGCTAATAGATTTATCCTAACATCCTTACAGGAAACCAAAGGCAAGCATTAACCCTTTTCTCCTGCAGCTCCGACCCCCTTTGCATCACATGCCAGGAGCATCACTGGGTGGAAGCAAAGGCAAAAAACACAAATATAAACTTTTAGGGAGCACTGCAGGGATGCGGTCAAAATGATCCCAATCTCACCCAAATCCAATTTACTTTGCGACGCAGCAAACCCTCAAAATCTATGATAGAACAGCCCTTCTGCTTCCCAGCACGTGCTGGGGATGCTGAACCTCCTCCCCATGTTTCTCTTCCATTCATGAGCCTTTATCTCCTGTTTTTCAATGTTGAGGCAAAATATTTCCTGCTTTGTTTGTTAAACAGCTTTGCTTATTTCCACAAGGCATAAAAAAAAAGACCTATTAGTGTTTCTTAGCGGGGAAAAACAACAGTCCAGCCTCTGAGGGAGTATCGGGCGGGATGGGACCCCATGCGTCCAAAGCGACCTCAAGTTTGGGGTTTCTCCTAGTCCTGAGAAAGCGAAAAGCAACGATTTTACAGAAACTACTCTTTTGATATTAGTCTTCAGAAAAACATTTATGTTTACCTCCCTGTAGCACCATGTCCCCCCTTGCCCGCTGTGACCAAGGGACACGACACAGTGACCAGCGTCCTCCAGCCAGCGCTCCAGATCCGCTGACCCTCGGGGAGCCAGGAGCTGCTGGTCCCCGAGCTCCCCCCCGCTTCCGATTCTCCCCACCTCGCCTCCTTCCTCCAGCCCAATTTATCTCCCCGCCGGCCAGCTCGCTGCCAACCGGGAGTTTATGCAGACAACCGCAAAAGAGCCGGTGCCAGCCTCAAATGGGCTTCTCCTCTGGCACCCTGACATTCAATTACAAGCAACAGGCATGCAGAACGGTACTTAACAAAAAAAAAAAAGGAAGAAAAACAAATTTTCAATCCCCTTCCCTAAATTTTTCAACCTGACAAGGCGGGATTGTAGGCTCACTTTAAGAGACAGAAAGAGTTAGACCAGCCCCATTTGTCAAGTCCCGTTGGGATGCCCAACCATCAGGGAGATGCTGGCCAGAGCTCTGCTGCATCCCAACCTAAATCCCCACGAATTCACCCAAGGGCAGGGGTGCTGTGCCATTTACAACCAGAGCCCGTGTTTTTTTTCCTGGATTTGAGCAGCAGAGGCCTGTGCTGCATTGCAATCCCTCCTACCAGAGTTTTAAAATAATACTCTGTGCGGAGAATGCCTGAGATAAATCATATGTTAATTGTTCCAGAGGTATCAGAAGGCACAGAAGCACGCAAGCAGCCCAAAAGCGAAATGCATCACAGCATGACAAAGGCAGGAGAGCTTCCCCTGAGAAAAGAGGCTGTTTTACCTTTTTTTTTTTTTCCTTAAATCTGCATTCTCCACTGAAAAAGTCCACTTACCAGTTGGTTTGAGAAAATCCATTGGATATCTGGAGTAGGGTGGAGGGGGAGACTCTGGAATTAGAAAAGCACAGAGAAAATAAAGGCAGAGCCATGAGAAAGAAAAAAAAAAAAAGAAAAAAAAAAAGAAAAAAGATAGGAACTTATGATAACAGTGGCATTCTTTTAGCAAAACTGTTTGTCTTAGCTCTGGGGGTTGGAGGCAGGGCAGCGAGGCGGTGATTGCCTTGATATTTAGCTGTCAGATAAACAAAAGGGGCCGTCTGGCGCCAGTCTCCCTGCTATCTGCCGCTCGGGCTGTCTGATCGGGGCCTCCTTGGCTCGCCGGAGCCGCGGCAGCGCCGGGGCCGGCAGCGCCAGGCGGCCCCTAATCCCCCGGCACGGCTGGGGACGGCGGGGAGGCAGCGCCGGAGCCCCCGGGCGGGGGAAGGGGGGCGGGCGGCCTGACCCCCTCCCCTAAATAAAAAAAAAATTCGGAAAACACTAGAATTAAGAACTTTTCTTGGCTGTTTATTGGGGTTTTTTTCTTTGCCCCTCCGGGAAAAAAATTACGAAGTTGAGCGGGCATGGAGCGGAGTGGCATCCCCAAGCACTGCAACCCCCGCCGCTGCATCCCTACCTCCTGCGTCCTCATTCCCTGCACCCCCAGCCCCGGCATCCCGTCCCCCGCACCCCCATCGCACGCAGCCCCATCCCCCGCACCCTCATCCCCCGTACCCCCATCCCCTCCGTCCCAGCCGCCCTACCTAGCTCGCAGAGCCGGCTGAGGTGGTGCGGGTTGCAGCAGACGAGCTCGGGGTGAGCCTTGCCGTAGGATTCACAGCAACATAAGCGCTTCACTTCGGAGCAGTGCCGGAGGTCAGGCCAGCGGAACACCTTGCAGAGCAGCACCGGCAGCGGGTACCAGTGCTGGCCCAAGCGGGAGTCGGCCTTGGCGGGCAGCAGCAGGCAGGGGGTCCGCGCCCCACCGCGGGACTCCACGGCGTGCAACAAGCCTTCCAGCTGCCGCTCCTTCAACCGCTTCAACACGGCGTGGGTCAGCGCCTTCAGTTCCGCCTCCGCGCCCGCGGACGCCCGGCTACCGCGGTTCGCTTTGCCCGGGCAACACCCGCGCCCCCCGCCGCAAACATGAGCCCGGGCCTCGGCCGCCGCCGCCCCGCCGCCGGGCTCCCCCGCCGCCGCCTCCTCCTCCTCCTCGCCGCCGGGCGCACGGTTCCTCCAGAGCCGCCGAACGAGCACCGAGCGTTTGGTCCTGAACATGCGGGACGAGAGGAGGGGCCCCCGGCTACAAAACGGGCATGTCGTCCGCCGCGCATGAAGGGGCCGGGAGCCGGGACGAGGCGGCGGGCAGCGGCAGGCGGCGGGCGGCGGGGGGAAGGCGGCGGCGGGGCCGAGGCGGGCTGTGGCATGCGCCAGTCTCCGCGCTGGGGGCCGCGGGTCCCGCCGCCTCCCGCGGGGGGCTGCGCCGGCCCGCGCCTCTGCCCGCTGCGAGAAAGAACAAACAAGAACAAAATATTAAATAAAAAAAAAAAAGGGGGAGGGAAAAAAAAAGGGGGGGGGGACGGAGGGACGGAGAGGGGGGAGCCGCTGCTCGCTGTGGTTTTGCCCAAAAAAGAAAAAAAAATCAAAAGGCTGGGTATGGTGCGAGGCGCATCGCGCTGGGGGAGGCGGGTGGAGGTGGCCGGCGCCGCGCCGCCCTGCGCGGCTGCGGAGCGCGGCTGGAGCCGCGGGGGATCCTCGGCCTCCCCCGGGCAGCAGCTCCCATCAACCCGCCAGTGCTGGGGAGGGGGGGAGGGGGGTGGGCTGCGGGGGGGAGAGACGGGATTGATGCGACGCAGGGCAGGATCAAAAGATAAAAAGAAAAAAGCGAGCCAAAATGATGTCTATTAAAAAAAGAAAACAGAGAAATTTAAAAAAAAAAAAATCAAACACCAACCCTAAGATCTGGACGTCGGAATCGGTTTAAGCATCTGTCACAAAAGAGAAGAACAAGCGCATCCAGAGTGTTGTATCCCTTTTTAAAGCCCAGGTCGTCCTGATGCGGGGTTTGAGGTCTAGTTTGCTGGCTTTTTTTTCCCTCCTTCTTCTCCGAGGTTTTAATTCACACGCACACACGGAGTCCTGATCCGGCTGCTGCGAGAAGGAAGAAAGAAAACCAAAAAAAAAAAAAAAAATTAAAAGCGGGGCTGTGTCCCCTCCTTCCCCAGCAGCGTGCTGCCCGCGGGGTGGGGGGAGAACCCGGACTGCCCGCCCCTCCGCGCCGCTCCGCTGTCACCGCCGCCTCTCCGCGCTTACATGGGTGCGGGGGCTGCCCGCGGCGACCCTCTCTCCGTGCTGCCGGCGCGTCTACCTCGCTCCTTTTTTATTTATTTATTTTTTTCCTCCTCTCTCCTCCTTCCTTCCCCTCCTCCTCCTTTTTTTTTTTTTCTTTCCCTTTTCCTCGCCCTTTATGTTCCTTCCTCCGTTCCCTCCGCTCTCTGCAAAGGCGCCTCCCCGCACCAGCGCCTCCCGTCTTTCCCTTCCTGCGGGGGAGCCCCGGCGGCGGGGCCGGTAGCGAGCGCGGTGCTTACGCGCTTGGCCGCGCCCGCCGTCCCCCCCGCATCCCTCCCCCGTTCTTTGCCCCCCCCCGCCCGCCGCTCTCAGTGCGCAGCAGCGCGGCCCCGGCCCGGCCCGGCCCCGGCCCCGTCACGTGGGTGTCTAGACACCGTGTCGCTCCGGGAAAAAAAATATATATATATATTATATATTTATCTCCAACCGCCTTGCGCAAGCGGCGGCTCGGGTTGCTGAAAGGTTGTGGGTTCTCCCATCCTACCCCCTCCCGCGCTACACCCAGGGGTGCTGCACCCCCCGGGAGCTGGGGGGGGGGGGGTGTGTGCTATGGCTGACCCCCCTTTGGTGCCATGGGGGCGCCCCCAGAGCCTGGGTGTGCCGGAGAAACTAGCCCGCTGTTGATATTGAAGTATGAAACCCTTTCCAGCCATAAAAATATATATTTTTTTAAAAAATACGTGATTCTGAGCATTAAAAGAGGGCACGGCACAAAAAAGCAATAACGCTAAGAATACTTCGCACTTTTACAGCACCTGTCGCCAAAGGGAACTATTTTCATAGAGGGTAAGTATACTCCGATTCTCACAAAATGGGAAGCAGGAATGACGAGCACGTAGCGCTCCGACTATTCTTGTTGCGAGTACTACTAGCGGTAGTAATTCCTGGCACCCGGGGTGCTCCGCAGGTCCCCCCATTCGAATTCTGCCAGCGAGAACCTGCCGAGGATGGGGAAACTGAGCCACCAAGAGGCTGCGGGGCCGGTGCAGCCCTGCTGCAGTCTGCAGGGAGCTGGGAAGTCCAACCAGGCTTCCTAAAGCCAGGCTTTGCTGGGCCAGAGAAGTCCCCAGGGGTCCCCATTGCCAACGCAAGGCTTTGTTGGGCAGGAGAAGTCCCCAAGGGTCCCCATTGTTAATGTCAGGCTTTGCAGGTCAGTAGACATCCCCAAGGGTCCCCGTCTCTAATGTCAGGCTTTGCTGGGCAGGAGAAGTCCCCAAGGGCTCCCCATTGCTAACACCAGCCTTTGCAGGGCCAGAGAAGTCCCCACAGGTCCCCATCACTAATGTCAGGCTTTGCTGGGCAGGAGAAGTCCCCAGAGGTCTCCATCACTAACACCAGTCTTTGCAGGGCAGGAGATGTCCCCAAGGGTCCCCATCACTAATGTTGGGCTTTGCTGGGCAGGAGATGTTCCCAAGGGTCACCATCTCTAATGTCAGGCTTTGCAGGGCTGGAGAAGTCCTCAAGGGTCACCCGACACTAATGTCAGGCTTTGCAGGTCAGTAGATGTCCCTAATGGTCCCCATTGCTAACGCCAGGCTTTGCAGGGCCAGAGAAATCCCCACAGGTCCCTAACACTAATGTCAGGCTTTGCAGGGCTGGAGAAGTCCTCAAGGGTCACCCGACACTAATGTCAGGCTTTGCAGGTAACTAGATGTCCCCAATGGTCCCCATTGCTAATGCCAGGCTTTGCAGGGCCAGAGAAGTCTCCACAGGTCCCCATCACTAATGTCAGGCTTTGCAGGGCAGGAGATGTCCCCAAGGGTCCCCATAGCTAATGTTAGACCTTTCAGGGCTGGAGAAGTCCACAAGGATCCCCATTGCTAATACCAGGCTTTGCTAGGTAGAAGTCGTCGCATGGGGTCCCCATCACTAATGTCAGGCTTTACTGGGCAGGAGAAATCCCAAAGGGTCCCCATCCCTAAAACCTGGCTTTGCTACGCAGAAGTCCTCAGGGGTCCCCGTTGCTGGGCCAGAGAAATCTGCCATGATCCCCATCTCTAATGTCAGGCTTTACTGGGCAGGAGAAGTCCCCAATGGTCCCCATCTCTAATGTCAGGTTTTGCTGGGCAGGAGATGTCCCCAGGGGTCCCCATCCCACACGATGTCCCACAGATGAGTAGCTCCTTTTTCGTATAACAAATGCAGACGGAGAAGCTGCTTTAGGTCACTCGGTAAGTCAGTTATCCTATGGAAGCAGAAGCCAAGACTCTAGAGTCACGGCTGCTACAAGCAAATCAGTTTCTAAAACAATTGCACTCCACTAAACGTGACACCAGCCATAAAATGGGGGGACAAAACATGCCATGTGGGTAGGGTATTCCTGGGGTTCGCTGTCCTGCATGCCCGTCTTCAATAAAATAATAGAATTATAGAATTGTTTTGGTTGGAAAAGACCTTTAAGATCATTGAGGCAGGCGTGCAGGGATAGTTTTAGAGGCCAGTCTTGCAAATGTTCACATAAACAGGCCAAGAAGACTCCTAACGGGCCTGGAATCACAGCATTTGCAGAATCTGGCTCTAAATAAGTTATAAAGATTTTGGGGCAGCCTTATTGAATTATCATGAGACTATAGTCACCCAGGCCCAAAAATCTGCTTTGTGATAAACAGCAGGAAGATTTCAGCTGGGGAAGAACATTATTTGGTGGCATCTTAAAGAATAATTTAGGAAGCTGTGTTATTCAACTGGAGTCTGAGGAAGGGGATGGACTCCTCGCTTCACCACCGAACAATTAACAGCGTTAACGAAGCTGCCCATCGAATTCTGGGGCCGCAGCCGAGGCCGTTGTGAGGCCAGGTGGGCTGCACGGTACCAAAGCCGAACAGCATTGGCATCCGCGCTCACCAGAAAATCCCGTTGCTTTGAAAACAGCCACTTCTGCAGCCTGAAAAATGGAAATGGGATATCATTTTTAGTTATCGTCTTGTTCGCCAGCCTCTTGGAGTGACCTCATCTAAACTGAGGCTGATTTCCTCGTTTCCTTAGAGAACCTCAGTCCTTTTTCCACTGTGATGCATATGGTAAATTGATAGAGAAAAACAGGGAAACAAATATAGTTCCTTCTCCTTCCCGTATCTGCTGGCGAAAGATGCCCATTAATACACACATTATACTTTTTGAATTTTTAAAACTTGCCAGGCTGTTATAAATTAGATTGATTTCTTTAGTTTGTTTCCCGCCCCCCAGTTATGGCTGCAATTATTTCAGTGTCATGAGCAGGGTGACAAAAAGCATAATGGGGTGTATGGTGTGAAGGGATGGAGAATAGGAATGGGGTCCAGGGTTGATTTTCTTTGTTTTGGCCCTGCCATAGGGACTCTGGGTGACTTTGGGTACCAGCAGCGCTTGCAGATCCTAGTGATCCCCGCAGGTGAAAATGACTCCAGAAGTGTGAAATACTAAATAACAGGTAAAGAACTGCTTTCTAATTAACCCTGCCAGCTTGCTTAAGCACACCGTACATATGTGCCCATATGGAAAATACAGAAATAAGCGTAATGAAGCCGATAAAAACGTGCGAGGTACCTGGGTTGGGGAGATGCTCTGAGAGGGGGGTGACGGTCAGACTGTGCCGTGGTGGGATGACATTGCTCACGGGCAGATAAACATGAGCCTGGGCCAGAAACCTGGCCCAAAATGCACCTGAGTCGCTCCTAACCCGTGAGAAGGAATAAAATCCGTTCGAATCATAGAATAGTTTGGGTTGGAAGGGACTTTTAAAGGTCATGTAGTCTGCCCCCTGCCATGAGCAGGGACATCTTTACCCACATCGGGTTGTTCAACCTGAATGTGAATATTTCCAGGGATGGCGAATCGCTCGCCCCTCTGGGCAACCTGGGCCAGTGTTTCACCACCCTCAGCATAAGCGATTTATTACTTAAGTCCAGCCTGAATCTCCCTTCTTTTAGTTTAAAACCATCACCCCTTGTCCTATCACAACAGGCCCTGCTCAGAAGTCTGTCCCATCTTTCTTCTAACCCCCTTTTTAAGTATTGAAAGGATTTGTATTAATAGAATGTATTACATTTCTGTACTGTATTTGTAGCATGTATTTGTATTACATCCCTCGTGTGAAACAATTTAGCTCCTGGATGTCAAATCCCACGGAGCCCACGCTGCCCATCCCTAAGACCTCGGTTCTCATGGAGGTTTCTGGGGACCTTTCCTGATCCCAGCTGGCTTGGAAGAGCTCAAGCCGAGTTCATTTGCATTGCAATTCAGCCCTTGACAGACAGTTGGAGCCAGGGCACTGTTAACCTAATTGTTTTGCTAACAGCACCAGGGTGTGAGACTCACCAAAGGCACTTCCAACAAAGGGGATAAAAACAGTCTTGGAAGGGGAAGAAAAAAATCAGTACCCAAAACAAACCTTTTCCTGACATCATTACCGGGTACAAACAAACAGAGCTGATCCCTCCTCATACACTTTCCAGGCGAGGGTCAATAACAAACACACTTTGCTCTTTTCGGGGTATGTCTGCCTGGTTTTATTTGAAGAGAAGCTATTGAGGGGAGGTAGAGGAGCACAAGGCTTGCTCCTGGCACTCATCCATCCTTTTGTGCACATTAGGAATAGCTACGCTTGTGGCCCTGCTTCTATTTCTGTGCCTTATTTTCAGAGCAGAGCTCTCAAGCAATGTTCAAAGCCCAAGCTACGATGCCATTTGGGCTCTATCTGAGGTCTCCTTGTGCTCCGGCAGCTCACAACACAGCAAATTCAAGCTGCAGAACCCTCAGGTCTGCGAAGAAAACTCTGAGCAACCTCGGTGTGTGACCCAGGGAGACGTGGAGCTTGTGTGCTCTTGCTCTTCTCACCCGTCGTGGCAAGATAAAAATCATCATTTTAGCGCTGGGTGCTGTCAGACACCCCAAGGCTGCATCTGTTGGGAAAGGATTCACTGCAAGTGGGTAGAATAAATTAGAAAAAAAAAATAGGTGTAGTGGGATGGACACCTGCCTGTGCTTATCACGCATGTGGAAGAACAGTCCTGTCAGGCTGGACATGAATCACAAAATCACAGAATCCCAGAATGTGAGGGGTTGAAGGGCCCTGGAAAGCTCATCCAGTGCAATCCCCCATGGAGCAGGAACACCCAGCTGAGGTTCCACAGGAAGGTGTCCAGGCGGGTTTGAATGTCTGCAGAGAAGGAGACTCCACAGCCTCCCTGGGCAGCCTGGGCCAGGCTCTGACACCCTCACCATCAAGAAGTTTCTTCTCATATTTAAGTAGAACCTCCTGTGTTCCAGTTTGTACCCATTACCCCTTGTCCTGTCACTGGTTGTCACCCAGAAGAGCCTGGCTCCATCCTCCTGACACTCCCCCTTTATATATCTGTAAACATGAATGAGGTCACCCTCCAGTCTCCTTTTCTCCAGCTCCCTCAGCCTTTCCTCACACGGGAGATGCTCCACTCCCTTGATCATGACCCTGAGGGTGGTGAGAGCCTGGCCCAGGTTGGGCAGAGAGGTGGTGGCTGAACCATCCCTGGAGACATCCCAGGCCAGGCTGGACGGGGCTCTGAGCAACCTGAGCTGGTGAAGATGTCCCTGTCATGGCAGGGGGGGCACTGGGGGAGCTGGGAAGGTCCCTTCCAACCCAAAGTATTCCATGATTCTGTGATTCTCCATTTGCTATGGCTGGCAGAGGGGGGACTCATCAGTCACCAGAATACCTGTATTCAAAGCACTTACACATGCCTGACTTAGTGTATGTGCTTTGCTACCTGAAATTTTCTTAGTTTTACGGTTCAACCACACGAATGTTGGGTTGCTTGGGTTAGGAAAGGGATTTAAGCCAGGCAGTCTGGGAAGGGATGTCCCAGGAGCCAGGGAGTGCAGCAGGGGAGAACACGATGCCCTTTGGGAGCCCCCAGCCAGACAGAAAAGATGGGGGTCTGTTTAATGAGAGATGCGAAGGGGACGATCAGCGGCGGGTGGAATGTTTGACTTCACAGATAAAAGCAAGCCTGGAAGTCCCTCTTGCTACGTGTTATTCTGAGGAAGAGCTCAGCTGCTTCCTCCAGCAGGCCCACCCAGAGACCCCAATGCCTTTGGGATCTGTGTGCACTCCATGGAGCTCCTGAGGATCTTGCTGACCAAGATGCTCAATATTAATACAAAATACACAACCTGAATACACCACCTTATCTGTAACTCTCCATTTGTACTGTGCTTCTGTGCTTAGGATGTGCAAAATAGTAAATATATGTTTCTTTAGACTTGTTTTGGCATGTTAGCTCTCAGGAAAGGGTTTTTCTATATGGACACAGCATAGTAGCTTTGCTGGAACATTTTGAAAGTAAGTACACGTGGGTAATGTAGTGAATCAGCAATGTGAATCAAAATCCTCTTTATTTCAAGTAAGGCCATTTGCCAAATGCATGATCTGCAAAGTTTTATTTGCAGTTACCTACACATACCTATACGTATAATACAATAAATAAATACACGTTTAAATAATACACATTTGCAGTTACCTATACATACCTTTGCCTTTAGACCTCCTGGATGCTAAATATATGGTACACACAACATTGCAACACCTATGCCTGGGGGACTGGGGAAGGGTGGGGTGTCCATCACTTAAAAGCAGCGTTGTAGCCTCAATGTTATCAAGCAAATCCCTGATTTTCAGTGGGAGGTATCAAGCTTTAGGGGAGATTTATCAGATCCTGCAGGTCGGGCTGCTCGGATGGCAGCATCAGCTGCTCACCCAGAAAGGAACCCACAATTCCTTTGCTAAAAAGAAAAAAGACACCAAGCCCTTTTTGGCAGAAGGAAATAATTGTAAAAGGGACGGGAGAGTAGCAGGCAAAGCAAGAGGAAAAAATCACCAGCTTCTGCATTTCCTATTGCCAGCAGGTAGGGGTGTAATTTTGGAGTTCCTTCCTTTTTAATGGGATAGGTCGTAACCTTGACGTAATTTATGTGTCTTTCTGTATTTGTTGTGGTGGCCTGGCCAGATGCATCGTGGAGCTCATTTGTCTCCCTCACACATGATCCACGTCCTCACGGGTGGGGAGACACCAGCCTGGGCTTTTCACAGGTTTTCCAGGAACAGTTTCCACTGATGCCAATAGGACCTTTGTCCCATCAGAGACAGGGATCAGCCCGTAGTAAAAAGAGAATGTTCATGTTTCCTCATACTGACCTACACTTTGACATAAAATAATAATTCAACCATCAGACATATGCAGTGCAAGCACTGTATAAAGCAGTGACATTTTAAGTGTAGAATACTGCAGTTACATTGTGCAAGTCTGCTTTAAATAACGTGTTTTAGATTTCTTGTCCTCCAATCCAATACAAATTCTTATTTTAAGTAACAAATTCTTGGATGCTTCTTTATATTCCATTTTTAGGGGAGCGTTATATCTCTATATGGCAACAGTTTGGGCTCTGCATGAGAACACCCCTATGTTGTGCTCGAGAAAGAACTGGGAACATGCATGTAAATAATTAAAAGATGCTCGAAAATCAGGACAATTCTATGTAAGTAATGTCTGTTATCTAGAAGCCTACAAGGACTTAGTCACAAAATACCTGCATGGGTGGGAAAAGACATTTTTTGATAATGATTTCTCGAGTTTCTCAAGGATCCAGGACAAGCCAAAAGCTGGATGTTCTGCTGGGAGGATACAAGTGAGAAATGAGGCATCATTTTCCATCAGTGACGAGGCAGATGGACTAATTAACCACTGGTTGTGGTGGATGCTCTGTCAATAACAATTTCGAGGTGAGGCTTTGGTGGTAATTCAGAAGACGATGAGCTCCAGCTGGTTTAAACCTGTAGGGACACAGGGATTCTTTCTGGTCTGAGTTACTCAGATGGGTCGTCTAGACAGTAGGAATAGCCCTTCGTACCTGATAATTTGTGAATTAGCAGAGCCAGTGTATTAAAACAGATACATGAAAAGCCCTCATTTGTCTAAATGTAGGGTTGGGATTTTTTAATAGCTTTTTATAAATATTAAAGCCAAAAGAAATGCTTTCGTGACGGTCTTAAGCGTGGCTCAGTTCCAGGGGGAAAAACCTGCTTGGAATTAAACTCATTTTTCTCTGAAAGATCCAAGTGATGAAAATTTCTTGAGAACTGGAGAGTGGCACTGAAATGAAATTGGGACCCCATCAGGTAGGATGAGAAATTTCCTTTGAATGTGAGATAAGGGAATTTCAGGTCAACAAGAAATATAGGACTGGACAGGAACTGGATACCCTGATTTCACACCCAAATTGCATAAACTGAAGGGGGGGAAAAAAGTATTAATCCCAGAATGTGAGGGATTGAAGGGCCCTGGAAAGCTCATCCAGTGCAATCCCCCCATGGAGCAGGAACACCCAGCTGAGGTTCCACAGGAAGGGGTCCAGGCGGGTTTGAATGTCTGCAGAGAAGGAGACTCCACAACCTCCCTGGGCAGCCTGGGCCAGGCTCTGACGCCCTCACCAGGAACAAGTTTCTTCTCAAATTTAAGTGGAACCTCCTGTATTCCAGTTTGCACCCGTTGCCCCTTGTCCTATCACTGATTGTCACCCAGAAGAGCCTGGCTCCATCCTCCTGACACTCACCCTTTAGATATCTGTGAACACGAATGAGGTCACCCCTCAGTGTCCTCTTGTCCAGCTCCAGAGCCCCAGCTCCCTCAGCCTTTCCTCACTCGGGAGATGCTCCACTCCCTTCAGCATCTTGGTGGCTGCGCTGGACTCTCTCCAGCAGTTCCCTGTCCTTCTGGAGCTGAGGGGCCACAACTGGACACAAGATTCCAGGTGTGGTCTCCCCAGGGCAGAGCAGAGGGGCAGGAGAACCTCTCTGACCTACTGACCACCCCCTTCTAACCCACCCCAGGTACCATTGGCCTTCCTGGCCACAAGGGCCCAGTGCTGGCTCATGGTCACCCTGCTGGCCCCAGGACCCCCAGCTCCCTTTTCACTGCTCTCCAACAGCTCATTCCCCAACTTACACTGGAACCTGGGGTTGTTCCTGCGCAGATTCCAGACTCTACACTTGCCCTTGTTCTATTCCATTCCATTTTCCCCTCCCAACTCTCCAGCCTGTCCAGGTCTCTGGATGGCAGCACAGCCTCTGGTGTGTCAGCCACTCCTCCCAATAGTAAAGTGTAATTTAATAGTAATAGTAAAGCATAAAGATTGGATTTTCCAAAGCACGTTACCCAAACTTGCACATTCATCTCATCTGGAGGGAAGAAGACGTGCCATCTGATAGCGGTGATTAACCCAAAGGAGGCCCAGACTTGTTCCCCTCATTTAAAAGCAAAAATTATATATTTTGGGAGCAGGTAAAAGCAGCCGTGCTGGTTGAGATAGCTGTGGGCTGCTGGCCGGGTCTGCTAGGGACTGCAGAACATGGCCCACCGTGACCCAAATGTATTATTTGGTTTGGTTTATTTTTTTTTTCAAAGACATAAAAGTCACTTTGGATGTGAAATATCCAAAGGATATTACAGGCACTTTTAAAAATTTATGATTTTCGGCGGTTTGCTGGCGTAATTTAATGATACAAAGTCAAACCACCCAACACCACCTATGGAATAGAAAAGAAAAACCAATCTGAAGCAAAGAGGGAGAGTGCACTGCAGTGGATCCTGTGCTAACTGTGCCTTCAAGTTCAAAGAAAGGCAAAACTTCGAGATTAAAGTGTATTAACTACAATGAGTGAAATTTAAAATGACTTTTTTCTTTTCATTTCATAGCCCTAGCGATGGCATTTTACTCCGACACCTTCCAACACTCACCCCCCAAATCATAGAGACGGGGGAAGAGCACTTTACGAAGAATTAAAGGACGACTTTATACCCATTGTTTAAAAAAGGTAATTAACACTGTGTTTAAAGCAAAAGTGAGACAATTACCACCTCCTAAAGGCTTTAAGAAATCGAAGCTGTGGACCTCCTGCCAGACTCCATGATATCACTGGCACCATAAATACGGGTTTGCAAGAACCGTCCCATTCACAGCCACACCAGCTATTGTCCTTACGCGCTAAGTATTATTATTATTACTACTATTAACTCTTTGTTTACGGTGAAGTGCTAGGAAATCTGCTGGGTCAGGTTTCTCCAGACCATACAGGTTCCTACAAGGAGTAGCTTCATCTCCAAAGAGAAGTTTAGAGCTCTCAGGACTTCCCCACCAACACTTGACCCCTTTAGGGAAGGTTGTTTTCTTAAATTGCGGCGTTAATTCCAACATGTGTTTAATTGATAGGACTAGTTCCATCAGTCTCATTACAGATTGGACCCATCTATATGGCAAAAAATACACAGATGGCCATTTAGGCTTGCAAACTCCAGTTTTTCGTGTTGCGCTCGCATAACTGAATCCATTAATTAAATGGAAAATCTAAATATATAGAGAAATAAGGGATAGTAAGATCTCGGCTTCTCAGTTCGAGTAAAAACCTCATGACAAGTTGTCCTGATACCTCTGGTGAGTCTGAGTGCATCATCTTGCTCCACTGAGCATCTCCTTTGCAGAACAGCAGGTAAGGTAAATTGGCACCGATGTGAAGGTCCCCTTAGTCTGGACTAGTTAAACTACTTTGCAACATATTGATTCCAGAAAAAAATGTGGTAAATTAGATTAAGTAAGGCAAGAACGCCCTATTAATTGCTCTGACTTACTGTGAACACAAGACTACTCGGAGCCTCAGAAGCAAGAATGGGTTTTCTATGCACCCGAACTATTTTAAGTGCTACCTCCCTGCGTCCAAAATTTTGCTGACAACATCCCCCTAAGGATCTTGCACAGCTCCAGTTTGGATGAAGCCCTGGGATAACAGACAGAAGCTGCACCACCACTTCAGAACATATTTCAGTTGCACAAATGTGAAATGTCTGGGGAGAGCCACAGTGACCAGTGTTTGGAAGTATGCAATTTTGTACTGAATAACATAAGCTTTATAGAGATTTTTCATATGTTTATAGAGATTTTACTATATTAAAAGAATTGCTGGTTTAATCCCTGTTCTGCAAGACCCTTTTTTAACAGGGCAGACCCCCTGCCTCAGTTTACCAGGCTGTAACCTCACTTACTAACAGGTTCTCCCTGAGTTATTACTCCAAAGCTGATGAACTACTCACAGTCCAGAGATGCAGTTACTCCTCCAAGACTCTCAAAAGACACATACTACAAAGCAGAATGTATTTTTATTTACATTTAATGCGTATACATCATGCCTATATATGAAAAATATAATGAGAAGTAGCTAAAAGGGAGGAAATTGTCTCAGAAAGCTAATTTCTCTCTCCCTGCCTCCAAATAAAGAGAATTAAGTCTGTCATTAGATGACATGGCTTTAAAGGAATGCTGTAACGTACAGAAATCCTACGGCATTGTAGCCACCCCCGAGGGCAGTGTGTATTTCTGTTCCAGCATCTTTCAAGTCACTTCATCTCCATTCTCTAACCTGGACAGGAAAAACTCAATTAACTCGTAGACCCTTTGACACTGATTGAAATAATTAACATCACTATTGCTACTTGGCCGGGCTGTTTATAAGATGGTGTTCACCTTACCTAAACTTTGATAGAAAAAAAATCAGATTTCTAGTCTAGGGTTTCTGAGAGGAGACAAATCCCTCCAGAGAGCAATTCTTCTCGCTTCTCGACACCCATCACAGCGTGGGGGAGGCACCTTTGGTGGGACCCCACTTGCTCCCAGGAGATGCCTGGGGAGCTGCGTGGTCCAGGTGAGACACCAGGACAAGGCACAGGTGAGTGATGTGCTGCAGCAAGTGAGGTTTGACCTGGGGACTCCGCTTTGCACCCCTACAAACGCTTCCATCCCAGGAGGTCAGCAGTGGCGCGGGGCAGACGGTGCCACTGCCCAGCTGGGAGCAGCTGTTTCATGGAATCACTGAATAGTTTGTGCTGAAGGGACCTTCCCAGCTCCCCCAGTGCCCCCCCTGCCATGACAGGGACATCTTCACCAGCTCAGGTTGCTCAGAGCCCCGTCCAGCCTGGCCTGGGATGTCTCCAGGGATGGTTCAGCCACCACCTCTCTGCCCAACCTGGGCCAGGCTCTCACCACCCTCAGGGACAACAATTTCTTCCTCATGTCCAGCCTGAATCTCCCTCCTTTAGTTTAAAACCATCACCCCTTGTCCTATCGCAACAGGCCCTGCTCAAAAGTCTGTCCCCATCTTTCTCACAGGCCCCTTTTAAGTCCGGAAAGGTGCAATAAGGTCTCCCCGGAGCTTCTCTTCTCCAGCTAAACACCCCAACTCTCTCATCCTGTCCTCCCAGCAGAGCTGTTCCAGCCTCGGATCATTCCTGTGGCTCCTCTGGCCCCTCTCCAGCAGGTCCATGTGTGTCCTGTGCTGAGGACCCAGAGCTGGGCCAGCACTGCAGGGGGGTCTCACCAGAGCGGCGCAGAGGGACCAAATCGTGTCCCTCGATCTGCTGGCCACGGTCTGGGCCGTATTCACCCCTTGTGCCTGGCCACAGCTGCACGGAGCAGCTGCAGGCAGTCAGAAAGCAGCCGTTTCCCTAAAAAAGCGATGGCACGGCCTGCTTTGGTGGAAAGCAAACAATGATATGGCGCTTCGCCATGGAATCCCGCTGAGCTCAGACCCCCTGAGAGCTGGAGAACAGGGCCCGTCCTCTTGCAAAAGCCCGTGTCCTCTTGCCGTCTCCCTCTGCACGGCTGCGAGTCCCAGGAATCCTGGCTCCTCATCTCCCTGCCAACTTATTTTCAGGCAGCGGCAGCAATGTTGCAAAAGTTCTGCATTTTTCTTCCTTTGTGGTTCAAGAGGAATGACGGGGTGCGGGGGTGATGGATGAGTGGAAGTGGAACAGCTCAGGCTGCGGAGGGAAGGGGAGGAAGAACAAATGGTAGAAATATATCGACAGCCAATGCTCGTACCCCGGGTGCTTTAAGCCATTCATTTACCCATGGCAGGGACCTGTTCCCTTCTTCCTGCAGATTTGGGCGCCCTGGTTTCCTGCCCAGCAGTGGTTCTCTGCGCCCCACGCTCTGCCTCTTCCCTCTATTCCCACCATCTCCATTTTTTTGTCTGGGAGACGAATCTTTCAGTTATAGAATCACAGAATCATTTTGGCTGGAAGAGACCCTCAAGATCATCGAGTCCAACCATAACCCACCCCTGGCACTGCCCCACGTCCCCGAGAACCTCATCTGTGTGTATTTCCAACCCCTCCAGGGATGGTGACTCCAGCACTGCCCTGGGCAGCCTGTTCCAATGCCCCACAGCCCTTTGGGGAACAAATTGTTCCCCACATCCAACCTCAGCCTCCCCTGGCGCAACTTGAGGCCATTTCCTCTCGTCCCATCACTTGTTACTTGGGAGAAGAGACAAACACCCTCCAACAGAACCACTTGTCTGATCCTTAGATGATTATGGAGGCATTTGAAACCCTTTTTTCTTTCCCCATCACTTCCTTCCCCATTTCTTCTTCCCTCTTCCCACAGTTAAGTAAGGTTTACTCACTTAGAGCTGAACTTCCTAAACCAGCTCATCCTTAATATTTAAATGATTGCATTACAGGTAGCAAACAGCTCCACCTGGCATGGAGAAATGTCCCTCTCTCAACCTGCAGCCCAGCCTGATGTTGCAGGAGTGGAGATGAGGCCAAATTCTGTGTCCTGGGGACATGGAGGGAGGATTGAAGTGGGCAGAGTGAAATAACTCGGATCAGCCAGAACACCCAGAGCTTCGTGCTCTGTGCTACGCGGTCAATAGCAATCACAACTCGATAGGGTAAAGAAGGATCATACAGCTGCTATATAACCCTCCATTGTATTGCAGGAACTCATGATGTATTATATTAAATATTCCCCAATAGCCTCCTTGGGAAATAAATAGTGTTGCATACTGGCATGAAAACACTGAATGAAAAGGTCATTTTTTATGAATGACACTTTTGAAATAGAAAAGTACTTTTCCGTCTTGAGTATGGTGGATTAAAGAAAGCACATGTATGACTCTAAAAGCCGAAATAAATTCCTTTGTTACACACTCAATAACAACATAGGGTCACATTTGCATTTATACGTGTACGTTTGTAAATTAGGCGGTCCCTACTTTGTAATTCCCCAACACCTCTTCTTGAGCCAGCCTTTGTAAAATGATATTTCTATATTTACTTAAGCATCTATTTAAAGAGGAATCCCTCAGAATTACTCACCACACAGATAGATGACACTGTTTGGCTGTGTTTATTTAGTTTCTATTAGCGATTGGCAAAAAGTCTACTGAGGCTTCAAAGCAGATATAGATGAATGACCCACTGATCATAAAATAAAGCATGATGATCTTTTCTAGGCCTCGTGGGAAATGGCATGTAGAGGGGACACATATCACTATCTCCTCCTGTCACTTTGTGATATAATATTAAATCTCATCGTTCTGGAAGGGTTGGCTCAAGAGAAGATGTCCATAAAATGACAACACTCTATGGTATAAAGGAATGAGAGGAACGCAAGAGAAGCTGCTAGCTTCGAAAGGTGAGTTCATTTGTCACTTCAGATGAGACATCTGTCTCCAAGTCCCCTGTCAGCTACAATGGACAAAATATTAGCTAACAAAATATTAACTTCTAATTGCTGGCTTGCTCTTACCTGCTGGTACATGGTTCCTCCTCCATGAACTCAAGAGCAGGTCATCCTTTGCTCATCCAGAGCTTGTTCATGGAATGATGGGGGTGACACAGAAAGAAGAGCATCTGGACTAGGACCAAGGGACATATGAAAATGTGCTGGTTGTCATCACATCTTTCATTACCCTCAGTAGCTCTGCTCATAGATTAATTTCGGAATAACTCTTTCCCAGTTGGTTTTTTTTTGCCTGTTCTGTCCTTTCTCGAGCTTGGCTGTTGGTGCAGACAACAGCCAGATGTGGCTCCAGGTGAATCAAAGACTCCTGAATTTGTGCCTTTGCAGCAGATTCAGCCTTCCTGGTGAGAATCAGCAGGGCAAGAACTGGTCTTCATGCTCAGAGGAATTTGCAGCAGAACTCTACCCTTGCAACCAGATGTTTCTTTCTCAGAAAATACATCTCCTAGGGACAATAAAACTCTCCTTTTTGTGTAGCTTAAACTGATCTCTCAAATGGCATGTGCGAGAAGATCAAGAGGACCTACCTGTCTGTGCTTGATAATCAAAGTTTACACTACTGGGAGGATATTTTTGCTGATACACATTAGGTCTGCCCGTAAACCCTCAAGTCTTATCAACAGCCCACTTCTTTTTTGTTTCCATGATGTTGATTCACAGCCCTCTCTTGTCATACCCAGTTGTTCTGATGCTTTTCTGGAACAGGAACCTCTTGAGCACGAGAAAATCCTCCAGGATTGTGAGGGTGCTAAGACCAACAGATAATAAAAAAGAACAATTACCGTTTTCTTTTGAATTTTCAGAATATCATGCGTGGAGATAACAAAGAAGCAGAGGATTGAGTTACTTCATTCTCATGCCATAGCCCCGTGCCATATGGAATGCCAGACAAATGTAGTACTCATGGTCAAAGCAAGAGCCTAATGGGATTATTTCAAAATGAGACACCAAAATAACCTGAATACTTTTAATATGCCTGGAAACAAAGCTTATTCCCATGTGAGGTAGAGCACTCTCAATTACTACTGAGATAAGGGAGAGCTCAAAAATATTTGCAACTTCTGTTGGGAGGACAATACCTCTAAAAAGATCTCTGTACTTGCCTGGAAAGTTTGGTTTGGTCTATGAAAGACCATGAGGAGTACATGAAAGGAGAAGCGTGTACCTCACTTTCCTGATGTTGACTTTACTGGCAGATGGGTCGACCAGAAATGGAGTGGAAAGGCAAGAGACGGGTCTATACCCTGATCTCGGTCCCCACATAAGTAGGATTTGGACTTATGGGCTTTAATGAGAATGACACGTCAAAAACACCACTGTCAATCACAATATCTGCTATTATTTCTGTACTCATTAACAAAAAACCGTGTAGACCTTGTCTTTGCTGAAGGCAATTCATCGCCAGGTTGAACTTCTTGACTTTAAGCAGTTGGATGTTGGATGAATTTGGTCATTTATCTTCACCTTTGGGTAACGCTGCTGTCTGAAAGTTATCAGTTCCAGCCATTTCATAATCCTTTTGGGTCCCTTTCATATCTTCAAAAGGCAGGAAATAGGTTTTTTTACCTATTCAAGAGCCACTCGTCTGCAGGTAAAGAATTTAACAGCTTGTGGGACTGATACTGATTGCCAACAACAAGGCGACTGATCTTCCTTGGCAATGAAAAATCGCTTCTTAGAAGTCACATTGTCAAAGGCAAAAATTGAGATATTGTCTTTCACGTGTTTACTGGGAACAGTTAATACATGACAATAAATATCCAGCATTGAAAGGGGACCTGTCCGCAGTGATTTCTGTGGCAGAATTTAATTGTTCGGATTTTCTGGTTTTTTTTGGTGGGTTGTTTTGAGCATTGGAATAGAAAAGGAACAGCTTGCTCGAGGATTTTCCAATTTAGATGTTTGTGGTAGAAAAAAACCTGTTTAAAGTTAACTTGATTTTTTTTTTTTTAAAGACAGGAGGATTTAAGAGCAAAACCCAAATTGCATAGATTGTTGTATGACATACGTATCCAGATGGTTAGGCTGGCTTATCTTTATTCTGGGATTTGTACATACTGAGCCCCAGTACATGATTTTGGCATGTATCCCGCTATTTTTTGCAGATTTACCTGATGAACTCTTGCCTGTGTGAGCACTGACAGCGATTTTTCTCGTGCTTCAGGAGATGTACTGTTTTATTTCAAGACTCACACACGGTATTTCCATCCCAGCCATGCAAAAATAGGCAGAAGCCCAGGGTCAAAAGTAGCTGAAGTGAACTGATAGCTGCATTTGATCTGATTTGCTGAAAATAACAAGTTGCTGTTGATAGGATTGGTCAAAAAAAACACCCCAAACATAGCAACATATCTGGCTTCGCTTTGCCCAAGATGGTTGTGCCTTTGGGCATCAACAGCAAAACGTTTATTGGGGCACGTTGACGCTTCCGAGGTGTTTCGGGTCACCTTGCTTGAAACTAGAATTATGGTAATGGCGAAATTCAGTCCATCCTGAAAAAGAGGCGAAAAGAAAGGAAAGGGGAAAGGAAAGGGGAAAAGAAAGGGGAAAGGAAAGAAAGGGGAAAGGAAAGGGGAAAGGAAAGGGGAAAGGAAAGAAAGGGGAAAGGGGAAAGGAAAGAAAGGGGAAGGGCAAAGGAAGGAAAGGAGAAAGGGGAAAGGGGAAAGGAAAGAAAGGGGAAAGGGGAAAGGAAAGAAAAGGGGAAAGGAAAGAAAGGGGAAGGGCAAAGGAAGGAAAGGAGAAAGGGGAAAGGGGAAAGGAAGGAAAGGGGAAAGGAAAGGGGAAAGGAAAGGGGAAAGGAAGGAAAGGGCAAAGGAAAGAAAGGGGAAAGGAAAGGGGAAAAGAAGGAAAGGGGAAAGGAAGGAAAGGGGAAAGGAAAGAAAGGGGAAAGGAAAGGGGAAAGGAAAGAAAGGGGAAAGGAAAGAAAGGGGAAAGGAAAGGGAAAAGGAAAGAAAGGGGAAAGGGGAAAGGAAGGAAAGGGGAAAGAGGAAAGGAAGGAAAGGGGAAAGGAAAGGGGAAAGGAAATAAAGGGGAAAGGAAAGGGGAAAGGAAAGGGGAAAGGAAATAAAGGGGAAAGGAAAGGGGAAAGGGAGGAAAGGGGAAAGGGAGGAAAGGGAAAGGGAAAGGGAAAGGGAAAGGGAAAGGGAAAGGGAAAGGGAAAGGGAAAGGGAAAGGGAAAGGGAAAGGGAAAGGGAAAGGGAAAGGGAAAGGGAAAGGGAAAGGGAAAGGGAAAGGGAAAGGGAAAGGGAAAGGGAAAGGGAAAGGGAAAGGGAAAGGGAAAGGGAAAGGGAAAGGGAAAGGGAAGGGAAGGGAAGGGAAGGAAAGGAAAGGAAAGGAAAGGAAAGGAAAGGAAAGGAAAGGAAAGGAAAGGAAAGGAAAGGAAAGGAAAGGAAAGGAAAGGAAAGGAAAGGAAAGGAAAGGAAAGGAAAGGGAAGGAAAGGGAAGGGAAAGGGAAGGAAAGGAAGGAAAAGAGAAGATAATAAGGTTAGTGTCATGAAGGGTAACCTTAGTAACATTATTATTCACACATACTTGCAAAATACTGAGGAGAAACCATCGCTGTAGTCTCATAAGCAGAAACATTACACAAGAACACCTGAATTAAGTTTCTCATCTGACTTTTGGTCTCCCATTGTAGAAGGTTTTGGATTCTGGAGTTGACTTTGGTTCGATGCTCTCATTGGCAAGAAAATTACAATGTGAACATATTTACTAATTATTTTCTTCTAATCAAAGCAAGTAAAAAAATGTTGTGGGTGTTTGGTTGTTTGGTTTGTTGTTTGTTTTTTTTTTTTTCATTTTAGGACATGCAATCTGGCTTTGCTTCCACTTGCCAATGTGTCCCAACCAGTGTCAGTAGTTTGGACGTGATGCCAGAAAAGACCCTAGAACAGAAAAACTGCAGCAACGTCCTTATTGGCAAAGCTTTTTCTATCATTTATCCACCACCAGTTGGTTTATATACTGAAGCTCGGGGATTATCTGTGCATATAAATGTTTATTTTAGCAAGTATAGCTAGGTGATATTTTTAGTAGGAATAGTAGTTAGTAGCAGTTTCATGTGAAAGTCTGTAGTTCATCAGCCTTCGCTGCCACGTATCTTATCTAGGAAATGCAAGCGTCTGCCGGGGAATATTGCGTACAATGCTGCCTTCATTGCAGGCACTTAATCTACACACAATTTATTTATTTTAGCAAAGAGAGGAAGCAAACAACCTCTGCGTGTCTCATTTCGAGTAACCGCATTAACGCTGCGCGATACAGTATCGCTCTGTTTAGGGTGCTTTTTATCTTTCTTAAAAATAAATTAAAAATTTAGGGAAAAAAAAGACACAAAAGCGAAAATCCGCGGCCTCAGGCGATGCAGGAACTGAGCCTATCTGGCCTGGCTTATCAGGCATAGTGGAGGGCAGTAAAAATGCTCTTCAGCAAGCAAAATGGAAAAGCCAAAGTCTTTACTAAAACATCTTCTTCCTCCACTAGCACTGCTTGCTTTATAGGGTGAAGCTGGAGAGACATTGCCCACTTAAGTGTTTATTTTTACTGGTGTCATTAGCTGATTTTTTTCATTAGCGATAGTGCTTAGTAATGGTTTCCTTCGAAAAAATTGTTTTAAGCTGCGTGGATCTTCTTGGCTTTATGATGCCCTGAACTGGTAGGACCCCGCTGCACTAAGGCAGTGCTGCTAATTAATTCTTGGCTGCAGACGTCCTGATAAGAGTAAACAAAGAGCACAATTAGCTCAGGAGAAGACACAGGAATTTGCAGGCCAACCCACATCCTTCCATGATATCATTGGGAACCCACCCATACTCCACCCTTACGGTCGCCGGAGCCTTGGCTGAAGGCAAGAGAGCTGATTTTTGGGAGGGTAAGTTGTAGATCCTAGAGGCTCCGTGTCATTTACAGCCCTGTAAGGATTTTATTCCCAGGAGATTATCTTGGATAACAAGATAATTTATGTTTACTCTCCCACAGAGAAGCCAAAAGCCCCCACACCCATAATAACCATCATCGCACCACCCAGTAAAGCCCTTGATGGCGTGAGATGGCTGCAAAAAATGTTCGTCCCGTGCTCTCACAGAGCTTTTCTTTATTGAAAAGCTCTTTGCAAGCTCAGGGGGAAGGATTTTAATAGCAGGGAGGTGCTGTCAAACGCCTGCTGATAGGAATTCTGGGTTGGGCAGAGGCAGCCTGAAGGATGCTCAAAAATGGGTCTGGTTGGAGATGTTCCCCAAAATCCAGCAGACCTGGTAATGTGGGTAATGCTTCCACAGGAAACCTCAGTGCTAAACTGTTGCCAAAAATATGATTATTTTTATATTTTAATTTTAATTTAATTTTTAATTTTAATTTTAATCTTTATTTTATTTTTGTGCAAGGGAGGACTGTTGAGCTCCTCACAGCACTGGCATGTGTTGCCATGACATTGAAGTAATTGCTGTTAGATTTTCCTCAGTCTTTCAGAATTAAGTGACCAAATTTGCCCATGCCCCCATGAAGGAGGAGAATGATTTTTCTGTAATTCATTAAATAGATACATTATACCAGCGCTTTCACAACAGCAGCAAAGTATTTTTACTGTTCCTACTGTTTGCAGTTTGCTTTAGCAAATCGTGCAACTGATGGTAGAAAATAACAAAATGCAATCTCAGAGTCTTGCCCAAGGGACAATAAGAAGAGAGCACAATAATATAAAGGTGCAATGTGGTAAAATTACGACTAGACTGGCTATCTTGAAAAACAAATCCAGTTCCAACGTTCTTGACCACACTCTTGACAGAGCCACCTAAATACCAACTTGCAGGAACCAGATGTCATCTACCACACTTTCTATCTCAGCAAGGGCTGTTACATGAAAAGCTTGTTCTAGCCAATCCAAGGTAAAAAGCAATTCACTGAAAAACAGGCAGGATCAGGAAAAACTACAAACTAATAAAGAGACTGAGCGAGGCCTGGCTTAGCGAGCACAGGGAAACCTGATCTGGTTTAATGATCATCCTGGTGTCTGGCCACCCGTTGTTGGGTGTGACCCGTTGGGTTTGGGTTTAGCCTCATGTGTCTTCATGCTGAGCTCTTCCTCTGCCTCTTCCACCTGCTCTTCCTCTCTCTGCTCTCTCCTGAGCACTCGCTGCAGCCCACATCTCCCCTTCCTCTGGTAAAGCTTGAATACTCCGTCCACCTCCATCCACCGGCCTTGGTGTCTCATAGAATCACAGAATGGTTTGGGTTGAGGGGACCTGCCCAGCTCCCCCAGTGCCCCCCCTGCCATGACAGGGACATCTTCACCAGCTCAGGTTGCTCAGAGCCCCGTCCAGCCTGGCCTGGGATGTCTCCAGGGATGGTTCAGCCACCACCTCTCTGCCCAACCTGGGCCAGGCTCTCACCACCCTCAGGGACAACAATTCCTTCCTCATGTCCAGCCTGAATCTCCCTCCTTTAGTTTAAAACCATCACCCCTTGTCCTATCACAACAGGCAAGCAGATTATCAGTCTGCTGATGGAAGATCTCTTCCCAATTCCCCCCATTTGGCAGGGGCCCCATTAAGGATTTGGCAGATTTTGTCCATGTCCGTTCTCAGGGAGCAGATGACACTATCTCCTCTCTTGGATCCCCTCTATCTTAAAAAATGTCTGTGGTAACAAAGAGCAAAAGGACTCCTCACCCAGGAACTTGGGCTTTTGCTATGTAAGAAACAGCAGCAACACTTCAGATTTCTATAGCCTTTTAAAATTTTTTTTTAGATTTTTGTTTTTAGTTGAACATTCATTAAAACCCAACATATTTTTCCTCCCCAGCTTGCAGATAGAGAAACTGAGGTTAAAGAGATTCAACTCACAGCAAGACCACCCAGCCAGCCTGTGGGGGAGCTGGCAGATGAACAAAGCCCTCCTGATTTATTAGCCAGCATCCATCCTCGAAGATGTTGCTCTTTCCTCCAGCGAAGTGGATGGACCTTTAATAGCACAGTTAATTAGCGCTTTGTTTTATTTTTGTTTTAATCAGCTTCTGCTGCACCCGAAAGACTTTTCATATTTTCCCCTCTAGGACCAGCGAGAGGATATTGGAAAATCTCGTTGGCCTTTGACCGCTCCAGATGCCCGATGGGCTCGGCGTGGTTGGCGCAGCATTGCTTTGCCTCCAGCCACTTCCACCCGTGTGAAACAGCGACTTGTTTTGCTGAGGCATGTTTTGGGGAAAAAAGAAAGGTTTGGATGTGACCGAATAAGCATCTTGAATATTTCCTTGAAATCCTTTCACCTCTGAGGCATCAGAATGACTTTGGAAAGCAACCAGAGCAAACAATCCCCATTGTCTCACAGAAACGCCGGTCCTGGCTCTCTGCTGGGCAGCATCACCCCGTTGGGTCTCCACCTTGTTTCCGGACATAAACCCTTGTCCGCTCGCCAAATCCTGGACTAGATTACTATTACTATTACTATTACTATTACTATTACTATTACTATTACTATTACTATTACTATTACTATTACTATTACTATTACTATTACTATTACTATTATTGCTATTATTGCTATTATTATTATTATTATTATTATTATTATTATTATTTCCACTGTTGCACCTCTTGGGTTTACTCATTTTCCTTGAAACCCATCCTAGGTGCAAGACTCTCGAATGTCTTCCGATCTGAAGCGCAGCTGGGAATTGCACCCCTTGTACCTCAACGAGGAAAACTCCAACAAAGCAACAGCCACCATGATTTGTGAAATATGGACCTTTGCACAAGGTACACCCGTGTGCTCAGAGCTCCATTCTTGTGAGGAAAGCTGGATTGCTTCTCAGCATCTGTGGAAACCCCAGCGTGAGCATGGTCAGTGTCCTGCTGGGCCACAAATAAGGAGAAAATAGAGATGGGTGCCCTGAGGGTAAGGACATTTCTGCCCTTCAGAGTGACTTGACCAGTCTGCTTTACTAGATGACAAATTGTAACGGCATTTTTCAAAATAAGCATCAGTTTTCAAGAGCAACAGTTATAGTACTAAAATGGACCTCTTAATTAGACACCAAAATATTACATACAGTTCTTCTTTTCTAGGAATGGCTGATCAGCTCAACCAATGTGAATTGCTAAAAGCTGCACAGCCTTTTCCAACTGTAACGATCGTGACCTAAGAGCAAGAGCAGGGATCTTCATATTTGCTTCATACTGGATAATCCAAAAGATGATGAGTTACTGTTGTCAGCACTGATTCGGACTAAATACCCTCTGAATTAACTTCTGTCTCAGCTCAATGTGCAAAGGAGCAGAAAGAATTTATATCACAGATCCATAGAATCATTCAGTTGGAAGAGACCCTCAAGGTCATCGAGTCCAACCACTAACCCAACACTAAACCACGTCTCTGAGAACATCATCTATGCGTCTTTTAAACCCCTCCAAGGGTGGTGACCCTACCACGTCCTTGGGCAGCCTGTTCCAATGCCCAACAACCGTGCAACTGTTCAAGGACAGGTTTACAGAAACTTTTGCAGATCAAGGCACTTTTGATGTCCCCAGACAAGCAGCCATGAGCTCTCCCTTCCCATGCTCTTCACCAACAGGGACATGGTGCCCAACAACGCAGCAGAGGTGTTGGGTGTAGCTCTGCCCAAGCCGCCATGCTCACAAGGAAGGTCGGCATCATTCTAAATTGCTCTACAAATATTTGGCATGAACCACAGAAGGGTGGTGCATCAAGCTGCAACAAGAAATTGGCATTTCTTTTCCCAATATAAAGAGTACTTTAAAGAAGAAGTGCACAGCCCCACCAGTATATGATCATATGGAAATATAGCTGTATGTGAATAAGGTACAGAAAAACACCATTATGAAATAGTTAGGCTGTTCCAGAATTGAGTCCAGGAAAGGTGAATATACAGTTTGCTCTTTTCTGTTTCGTACACCGGCTAATTGGTCTTGCAAACAGTGTTTTTATTGACTTGGCACCAGCCTTTTCTTTAATGGGTTCCTGAAAAGTTTTGCTCTCAACCATTCGCGTTTGGAGTTAATCACTGATGTTTGCAGAGCCCGAGTCCTCGTTGATGCAAGTGGTCTTTGCTCTGTGGACTTCGGGAAGTCCTCGCCCGGGCCAAGGTTTGCAGCGCACGGCCATTATGCTGCATTTGCTACATTAGCATGTGTTCGTAAGTACGAAAAAGCTGAACATCAATATCTAATTCATTTTTTGGGGATGAAGTGCATCTAATCTAAAAAGCAACAGTTTACAGGAATGCCCAGTGCATTTCTTCCATGGCTGCTGGGAAACCAGGAGTCTGTTGGAGTCCTTCATGGAGAAGGTTTCAAGATAACAGGGCAATGTCTGCTGTAAGGCCTCCAAGCCTGGCTCTTCGGGAAGTAAACAAAAATTCATTTGCACAGGGAAAAGTCTCTTATCCTTTCCTAACATCACAGCATTTGCTGTCCAGATTCAGAAAAGAAATGGGGAATACTTATTAAATTAAATGCCAGGGAATAAGGCACATAGTAGGGCTTGTTTTTAAGGAGAAGCTGACGCGCACAACCTGTATAGTAATTTTAATTATTATGGCATAACTCCTACATCTAGCACCCTCTTCTAGCATGCAGGTGATGTTATTGTGCTTCTAAAGAAGACAAGAACACACCTATTGTCCACATGTGGCTGGTTGTGGTTAAGCAATGAAGTCACAGACCCCTTAACTCATGAAAAGTCAAATCACTGACAGTCAAATGCCACCACGGCCACCTCTGCCCCATGTCCCTGAGAACCTCATCTGTGTGTCTGTCCAACCCCTCCAGGGATGGTGACTCCAGCACTGCCCTGGGCAGCCTGTTCCAATGCCCCACAGCCCTTTGGGGAAGAAACTGTTCCCCACTTCCAACCTCAACCTCCCCTGGTGCAACTTGAGGCCGTTTCTTTGTGTCCCTGTCTCCCCTCAGCTCCTGTTCTCCAGCTGAACCCCCCAGGTCCCTCAGCCGCTCCCATCACACTTGTGCTCCAGCCCCTTCCCCAGCTCCGTTCCCTTCTCTCCACTCGCTCCAGCACCTCAAGGCCTTTCTTGGCACCCAAAACTGCCCCCAGGATTCGAGGTACGAATTGTAGATCTGGCCTACGAGGGGAGCAGCGATGGGAGGATGATAATGATGCGGGCTGCTCGATTCCCCAGCAAAATACAATCCTAACCCTGTCACCCGGCGGTCGCCTCTCGCAGAGGAGCAGCTCCTCTGGCGCTGAAGCACAGTCACAGACCTTTTGAACACAGGATCACTCAGCCCCTGCAGTTGTCCTTGTTCGCATGTAACAGCACACGGAGAGGTGAATGGGGCCAGACAAGTCCCTTCCCCGAGAGCCTGCGGGTTTGAAGGTGACACGAGTGCACCGTCCCCGTCCCCCGACCAGGTGGTTTGAATAAGTTATGGGCTAAAAATCTGGAACATTTGTTCTCGTGCATATTAACGGTGAACCCTGGGTGCCGATGTTTATCTAACCAGGCCATTTAAATAATTGGGAGGCGTACGAGCGAGTTCAAAGCCACCAGCTAAGCCGTGTCACCTTCTCCTGCCCTTAATTGTGTGTCAAGCAAGGCAACCTCCGTCAGGTCTTCAGCCTCATGGGTTGTGTTGCAGCAGCTTCAAAGACCTTTGTGAATGGACACAAGGTACTGTGCTCAGAAACACACCTGCCCCATGGAAATAAGCAGGAAAGAATTGTACAAAACTGGTTTTTTTCACCCTATTTCTTTAGATAAACTGGAATTGCTGTTTCTTTGGCAAGCACTGATGGACCACATGCAAACCCTGCCGTCCCTTTTTACTCTCTGCAGCCGTGTGGCAGCTGCAATGGTCCTGATAATTCAAACATCTCACACTTCAGGAAGGTCCCCAATGGCAAAAAAAGAAATATATTTTAATTAAAGTAGCTCAGACAGAGTCTCTCCAGCTCGCTCCTTAGATGCTGGTTTTACAAAGGGCATTTGTTTATAAGGCTCAGCTGGATTTTTCTTAAGAAGTTCCCTAAGCATTTCAGTTGCCATCTGTGCACCATTGTTGTTCAAGTGCATTAGCAGAACTTCCCCGGTTCAATCTAAATTGATAACTTTATCCAGTCTCCACTTAATATCACCATAGAGCAGCTGCTTGCGGAGTTGTTTAATCTCCATTAGAGCGCTTTGGGTAAAATCCAAGCTCGCATCCATATGAAAGCCTGACACAAGGAAGATGCTGCACCTTGGCAGGGCTTTCCAGGCCAGGGGTGTCTGAGGCCGTTCGGAGCTGGATATTTAATATTAGCCTGAAAAACAGGCTGGCTGTGGGTCTCCCTGGAGACCTTGTGTTGCATAAGGAGACGATTCCTCTCTCCTCAGTGTGTTTTTGCACCCCCAGTTTATTTTTTCCGTCCGAAATTCGTTTTGTGAGATGCTGAGATTGCCGCGGTGCCGAAGCCGGGAAGGAGAGCTGGTGTTTATTCAAGGAAATACGCTCTATGAAAGCCTTTCTCTTAATCATCTCAAGTGCTTCTGAAGGGATATATGTTGCACCTTGTTTTGTCTGCAGGCAATGAAATGTGCATGGTTAGGCTTACTTTAAATGATGTCTGATAGAGAAATGGAATCTAGATTATTTTTAAATCTCCTTATTTTCTTTCTACATCTTCCCATACATCCGTCTCTGCTGACAGCTGGGGTGAAATGCCCATCACAGAGGCTCCTCTCCAAGGTTTATTGCAGGGAAGAGAAATTATTTTCTGGGGTAACATTTGCATAGTAGAGAAAAGAACGAGTTCTGCCCTTCATTCCTTGAGAATTTTTCATCAAGCCAATAAAACAGACATGAAGTATCAAGCTTCCTCAGTGTCAGTGTCTCAGTCCTCTCATTGAGTGTAATACTGTTGGGATTACAGCCAGAAATCACTCTTTTGCGTGACCCACTGCTTCAGGAGAACGATTACCCCCTGTAACACAGCTGTTTTTCCTTTGTGCTCTGACCCTACCAAAGCCAACAGCAGTTTTATCATTTATCTTGAAGGATTCTGTATTACCATCTACATTAGGTTTTGGCTAGGCTGTTTCTAACAGACCTTTAATTTAAAGTAACTTACCTGGATTTCAGCCAGCTGCTATTATCATCCCACCTTGAGAAAGTCTGTCCTTACCAAGCCACGTGTCCCATCAGGAAAGGGCAAAAAAGCAGCTCACGGGTGCAGGGTGCTGCTGCCCAGCCGAAGCAGCGAGGAACCCAAATTTCCCTTGTTCCCTGCGGCCAACGGGAATGATGAAGGTAGAGCAACCATTATGGACCAGCCTCTCGTCACAGGACAGCGTGGTGGGCTGTAATATAGAATCATAGAATCATTTCGGTTGGAAAAGACCCTCAAGATCATGGAGTCCAACCATTAACCCACCCCTGGCACTGCCCCATGTTCCTGAGAACCTCATCTCTGTGTCTGTTCAACCCCTCCAGGGACGGTGACTCCAGCACTGCCCTGGGCAGCCTGTTCCAATGCCCCACAGCCCTTTGGGGAAGAAATTGTTCCCCAGATCCAACCTCAACCTCCCCTGGCGCAACTTGAGGCCGTTTCTTTGTGTCCCTGTCTCCCCTCAGCTCCTGTTCTCCAGCTGAACCCCCCAGGTCCCTCAGCCGCTCCCATCACACTTGTGCTCCAGCCCCTTCCCCAGCTCCGTTCCCTTCTCTCCACTCGCTCCAGCACCTCAAGGCCTTTCTTGGCGTGAGGGGCCCAAACTGACCCCAGGATTCAAGGTGCAGCCAAACATAATATATAATAGAGTCCTATAGGGCCAAAAGTTGCACATTTTGGCTGGGATTAATTTATATTAATTTTAGCTGTCTGAAAATTAAACCCCAGAATGAAGTGATTACCCACACTTTAATTACAGACAGGACAGAGTCTTGGACATCTGGATCCAGGACCATGACCTCCACCAGAGAGAGAAGAGCCTTGCAGCATCACGGGGAGGTGGGAGCCAGACAGTCTCACACTTACAGAAGCTGCAGTTCCCACCATGAAACTTACATCGTTCCCCATGGACTCCACTTGCTGAGAGACAGGAGAGCTGCTTGGGAAAACATGACAGGAATCCACAGCTTTTTGCTCCAAGTTTCTGAATAACTTTGAATCATCACAGAATCACAGGACGGTTTAGGTTGGAATGGACCTTCCCAGCTCCCCCAGTGCCCCCCCTGCCATGACAGGGACATCTTCACCAGCTCAGGTTGCTCAGAGCCCCGTCCAGCCTGGCCTGGGATGTCTCCAGGGATGGTTCAGCCACCACCTCTCTGCCCAACCTGGGCCAGGCTCTCACCACCCTCAGGGACAACAATTTCTTCCTCATGTCCAGCCTGAATCTCCCTCCTTTAGTTTAAAACCATCACCCCTTGTCCTACCTCGGCCTTGCTGAGTCCATTACCCACATTAAGAGACTTCCCCCCCAAAAACCCGCTCCCATCCCAGCACCGACCCCGCATCACCACGCACCATAAGGATGAGCAGGAGCCTGGCGCGAGTGGGAAACCATCCACGCATCCCGCAGGCCCGGCTCCAGGCATTAATGTTATCAAATTACAGCTGACGAGGGCAGATTAATGCGCAGCGTGCCCTGCGCCGCTGGAGGAGCTACCGTGATCAGCGCGGTGGGGAGAAAAATCACGGGGTTATTTGGTGTGAGCTCAGGGATGCAATAAAGGAAACAATGAATACAGAGTGGGGTGTTTTATGGGTGCGGGGAATGCGGTTCCCCCCCCACTAATTGAGGAAAATATAATGGAATAAAAAAATGCTTTAAGAAATATTTGTTTGTCCCAGTGGCGGCTTTCCAGCAAGGATTTAGCATGAGATTTACCAACACCTTTCACAAAGGGTGAAACACGGGAAGATGAAGCAGCTCAGGCCAGATCCACCCTAGGATGGGTTAGGGTTAGGGTTAGGATGCTGATGGGGGGACCCCATCCATTATCTTTCTGCTGGACCCCAGCAGCAATTGAGCAGCGATTGAGCAACAGGAAGAAACGTGGGCTTGGCAATGAGAGATTTTGGGACAACTCAAAAAGCGGTAGGCCCTTGTTGGAAGATATAAAGTCCCCGTCTAGCCGGGCAGCATTGCGGTGGGCTTTCTGTGTGCCAGAGCGTGAGATTTGATCGTTCAAACAGAATGAGAGGACGTTCGCTTCGCTTGCAGCGAGCATTTGTCAGGCTGGAGGGCATTGCTCAGGGGTGTGTTGACAACAAAAATAAGATTATTCAGCGTTTCCGTGGCGTTTTACGTTTTCAAGATGCCTTTCAGGCACTGGCCAGACATTAAGCATGAGCTAATCTTTTGTTAGAGCTCTTCTGCGGCCGTTAGATGGGATTAGGACTCAACTTGGGTGGATATTGAAAAAAATAAAGAAAAAAGAATAAATTAAAAATATTCAAGTGATTTTAACGAATTCAAAAGGGCCCACGGCGTGGTCCATGTGTTATGAACAATAATGAGCACTCACACACTTCTCATGGGGCTTGCAAGAATATCCCGGGTGATGCTGAGTAAATGCAATTCCAAATTACTCGAAGTGGTGGCAAAATCAGGAGTGTGACCAAACCCAAATGTTTGCACCTCGTCTGAGCAGCGTGTTGCCCCACACAGACTTCGGGACCTGTCTTTGCTGAAGGATGGACGGTGACTGCTGTTGTCACCCAGCACTGGTCCCAGCAGAGGGGACAGGGGTCCAGGTGGAGGTGCGTGAGTCACCTGGGTGGTTTGGGATAAATCCCTGAAATCTTGGTCCAACATCTGCAAAGCGTGGATGAAATCACTTCCATAACACACAGGGATTCTGGAAAATGCTCATACTCAATAATAAGGGTTTTACACAGACCCTAGCTGATGAGTGATGAGGTGAATTGGCACTGTAGATTCGCTGTAGATTGTTTTTTGGTGTCTTTAGTGGGTTCTTGCATAAATGGCATCATGTGGTTGTGGGGTCAGCAGTGCCCATGGGTGGGACAGTTGCTGGGTGGTCACTCTACAGGGCAGTTTTCTCATAAATGGTTTTTGTTCATGGGGATCATCCGGTTTCAACATCTCCCTGGACCACATGCCAGCCCAGATGTGCTCCAAGCGTCCCCAACAGGGAGGGGAACGTTGTCCCCTCCTGGCAGCCCTGGGAAGGTTCTCAGCAGCTTCAGGAAGCCACTATTTCCTTCAATGAGTAATGGCCCAAGGAACCTCGCTTTTGGGTTCAGTGTTTTCAAAACAGAAGTCAAAGACCATTAGTAACTTCCCCAAGCCGGAGCACGACTGTGTATTGCCACACAACTGACCACAAAATGACTTTATAAGGCTGGAGGTGGCGTCGTCCAGGATGAAGCAACTTGCCCGGCGCGACATGGGATGTCAGTGGAGATGCTGGGAGCTGGCTCAGGAGATCTGGGTACAGAGCCCAGTCCTTTAACCACAGTCCTTTCCTTCCTCTGATGTTCCCACAGAAGGGCTGCTCTGTGGAGATGCTCTGGGAAGCAATGTAGCACTGAGCTACTCCCGGTGAGCTTCACCGTGGAAATGATGGTCAGCACCGACCCCAAGGAGAACACGGGATGGGGCTCCTCAGCATCACGGGGCTGCTTGATGTCCTCGGACCCACAGCTCAGGGGTTCGGGCATCACTTCCAAGCGGGTTACGCTGACCAGCGCGATCCCCCATGAGTGGTTCCGTGCACCCCAGCACACATCGCTCCGTGGTCCCACCTGGCTGGAAGATGCTGGTCCCACCGGCGCCGGCGATGAAATGGATGGAGAGGAGCAGGAGGGCCGTGTGCTCTATCATTCCCAGCCAGAGGACTGCCAAGAGGAAAAGCACTTTCCGTAAAGTGGGCGCTGTTACCAGCTTGTTTGCTGGAATTGCTTGAGTGGTAATTACGCTCCCTTAATATTGACATATTTAAATAGTTTTCGAGCATAATAAGAGTCTTGACCTCTCCTCCGCCTTTTCCAAATTTCCGTGGCAAGCTTTCACTTTGAACAAGGGATTATCTGGAGGGGTGTGACTTGCCCATGTCTTGTTTATTGCACGGCACGTCCAGATGTTTTGCTCCTGCGCGTGGTGCCTTTGGATGTGCTGAATATTTGATGGCGCACAGCCCTGTAAAGGAGCTACAGACATCCCTCATGCAGAAAAAATATATACACATTTCCATCGTGCTGCTTCTTGTAGGAGTTTGTGGGTCACAACCCCCGGCTGATGCCTGGACCCCAACGGGATAACGTGCAGTGGCGTCAGCATCAGTCCCGCAACATTTGCCTTTCATTTGTTATGTGTCAGAAACCCTGAGACACTTTGTACCCAGTGTGGCGGCCAAAAAAAGACCGTTCCCTTCTTACGCTGTTTCGTGCGTGGGCCACTCTCATGAATGCTGCAAAAGGAGGGGTTTTTTTCCTTTTTCCCAGAAAAAAACATCTCACACTAAACACATGGTAGGAATCTGGGTTACTTAATGCCCCTAGCGGCCCCTCCAGTTTCCCCTGTCTGTGGAACATCTCCTGCGTGAATTTACCTTGGTGGATGCAGATACTCAAGTTTGGTACCTTTTCTCCCAAAAATACAAATTCTCTTTTCTCCTATGCTACATTGCTGCGGTTGTCAGTCCATTTATCCCTCTGAGCATCCATCCAGAGAAATATTCAGGCATGGCTTATACAGACTCCTGCTCCTCCCAGCCCTGGGCAGGCTCTGGGAGGACTGGTCTTTGCCAACGTCTCCTTGGGTCCCACCAGAGCGGAGCAGAGGGACAGCATCCCCTCCCTGCACCTGCTGCCCGCGCTGCTTGTGACGCAGCCCAAGATACAATTGGCTTCTGGGCTGCAGGCGATCCAACCTTGAGCCACGGGCACGTTTCACTTAAGCCAAACATCACATTGGCCAATTCGCTACTTGGCCCTGGGTCTAAAGAGAGAGGAGTTTCTCACCCTTGTTTTGTGAAAGCCAAAACAGGAAAAACTCGTGTGCATGCCGCAAACCATCATAGCAAAGCTGGGCTGGAAAATGAGCAATTTCCCTGGAAATCTCTGTAAATGATGGAGGAAAGACTGCTCGTTCTTCCAAGGCTCTGGTTGGGTTGCATTTGCTTGCACAAAAGGGCGTGCATGTGTATTTTAATCTGCGTCAGAGGACTTTATGTACGTTGCCGATTAATACACAGAATCGCATCAAAGAAATACCTGTCTGTCATCATCAGCGTATCCTCCCAGCGTGAACGATCTTGGCAAGACCTTGAGCAGGCCCAAGTGTCTCAGGCCAAGAGCCAACAAAACGTTCAGGACAAGTTTTTTCACCTCCTCGTCCTTCATCATCTCCAGCTTGCTATCTCGAAGGTTGCTGTCAAGAGAGGAGAAAGCTCATAAGCAAAGACACTGAAAAATTGAAAGGGCAGCACTGCAAAGGCATCAATACAAATCCTAACCCCCGTCTCAAGCCTAACTCCCCTGCATCTGGCCTTGCACTGGGTGTGCATGGTGCCAAGCCGCCTAAATAAAGAGAGGCAATTTCTGGTCCTCCCAATGGGGTTGGCAGCACTTCTTGGGAGGAAGGGGTGGGAGATCACTGTTCCCAACTTCATGAGCCCCAGATTGTGGAGAGCTGGAGAAAAACCTGAGGTCATAGAATCACAGGATGGTTTGGGTTGAGGGGACCTTCCTGGCTCCCCCAGTGCCCCCCCTGCCATGAGCAGGGACATCTTCACCAGCTCAGGTTGCTCAGAGCCCCGTCCAGCCTGGCCTGGGATGCCTCCAGGGATGGGGCAGGATTTGGGACGTTTCAGGGATGTTCTCCGTCCTACTCTCCCTTTTTTGGGGGATGGGTTAGGGCAAGGGTCTCCCATGGCGCGAGCAACAGCCGCCTCTGCTGACAGCTGCTGCTGGTGCCCACCAGTGAGGGGAAATAAGGGCTTTCCAGGACCAGGGTGTACATTTTTTGACCTGAAGACAACTATCATCCTCAAAGCTCATCAGAGCCAGTCCTGATGCTGAAAGACATCCATGCAAACACATTCTTTGCTCTGTGTTGGCTTGCCCAAGGCCATGGGGCAAGACACGGAATTTCAGGTCTACGTTGGAGGGTCAGGCCTAGGCTGGAAAGAAGGCTTTAGGACTTGATGCTGGGGGACAAGCTGATTTGTCAGCCCTGGCGTGAGGAGCAGGGAAGGAGCAGATTTATTCCTCGCTCTTAATTTCAGCGGGAGCAGAGGGTTATACAACAGCCAGGCAGATGGAAATGTCACAACAGCGAGCTTGGCAGCTGCACAAACACAACTAATCTGCCCTCCTTTAGCGCTCGTAGCCACAACATAAACATAACGCGCCGCACAAGGTAATAGATGAGGTAAATCTGTCATCGGCAGCCTCATTACACGGGATGCGCTGCCTCGCCGCCCGCGGCTCCCGCGCCCCAGCACCCTCCTGTCACCCCCCTGAAGCCCCAGTGTGGCCAGCTCGGCTGGTATGGCTCAAACCAGCCTGGAAGAAGCTTGGCATCCCCCAAATATCTTGCCCTAAAAGTAGCTGAGATGCTACCAGTAGTCCATACTCACCCATCACTTCTTTATATATGTGATTTATTGTAGGGCACCCACCCAAACCCAGTGATGCCTCCAGTCATGGCCCTTCAACAGCTAGGGTGGTGACATAAAAGGGAGTCATCTTATAGATAGAATAATGAATAATAATGGTTATAGCATTACCAGGGAAGAGAACGGAGCTGGGGAAGGGGCTGGAGCACAAGTGTGATGGGAGCGGCTGAGGGACCTGGGGGGTTCAGCTGGAGAACAGGAGCTGAGGGGAGACAGGGACACAAAGAAACGGCCTCAAGTTGCGCCAGGGGAGGTTGAGGTTGGATGTGGGGAACAATTTCTTCCCCAAAGGGCTGTGGGGTATTGGAACAGGCTGCACAGGGCAGGGCTGGAGTCACCATCCCTGGAGGGGTTGGACAGACACAGAGATGAGGTTCCCAGGGACATGGGTTTAGAGGTTGACTTGGCCACATTGGGTTAATGGGTGGACCTGGTGATCTTCAAGGTCTTTTCCAACCAAAATGATTCTATGATTCTATGTATGTACATATTATATATATATACAAATACATCCAAGATGCCTGTTTAGTCTGTCCCTTCCCAGTCAGCGTATTTTCTTCCTAGTTATTAGCTCTTTGGGTCAGGGCTATGGGTTGTGGTTTATTTTCTAGCACTGCTCTTCCATGGACTATCATTTGGCTCACAGTCCATGACATCAAGCAGGAAGACGTTGCTTAAAAATGGCTGTTTTTTCCCCAAATAGTCAAGAAGACCCTTTGCCATCTGTCTCTAGCAGATATGCTCAAATGTGGCATCAACCCATCTGTGCCCGTGCTCCAGCCTCCTACCTCCTTTCCTGCTGTGAGGAGCCACAGGACAAATTCTGTGCCTTTCTTCTCCGGTAAAGGACTTTTCAGGACAGCATCACCTCCAGCTTCTTGAGGCCACCCTTGTGGCCACGGTGACCTGGACATGAGTCTCTTGGTCTTGGTGATGTGGCTCTGGTGTGGTTGTGTGTCCCATGTAGCCCACCTAATTAACAGAGAAACACAACACTGTGATAAGTGAAAACACCTGGCAAACATCTTCTGGGTCTACGTAAAGATGGACATGCTGCAAACCCACCTCCCGACCAGACTACTTGCTCCACCAGAAACATTTTCCAGTCCAAATCTGGCCAGATTCTGCTGCGTGAAGAGTGGGAACATTTGATAAACTCCATTTCACAGAATCACGGAATGGTTTGAATTGGAAGGGACCTTCAAAGTTCATCCAGTTCAACCCCCTGGATGAGCAGGGACACCCTCAACTATTGCTATGCTCCTTCCATAATGGCTCTGTAAGATGCGCAAGTGGCCTCTGAAACTGCCAACATGTCCCCCAGAAAAACAAGGTAAAAAACAACAAAAAAAGGCAATGAAAGACAAGAGGCAATCCTGCTCGTGTTCCTCGGGGGCCGCTGTGGACACCGGGTTTTATTCCTCCCCCTGCTACGTTTGTCTCCCAGCCCCAATGTGCTTGGTCAGGAAGGAGGAGAAGCCAAGCGAGGAGATAAAGGCAGCCTGAAATTTTATGGCCGTTGTTTAGGTCAATAACGTATTGATTACGTATTTTGCGGGCTGAAAGGTTGACCTTTTAAAGGCCAATTGGCGCCTGCGAGATTTGATTTAGGAGAAAGAAAAGAATTTAAATTTAATTTTCACTTCCTATTTCAGCTGGGAGAAACTTGCAAGGTTGCAGACGCCAAAGCCGCTTTTTCTTGGGGGAAGGTTGAGGGTTTTTTTATTTCTGGAGCCATCACAAAGAGCTTTGTTTCAGGGTGAAAATGGCTCTGTTGTTCGCTCTGCTGCTCAGCACAGTACAAGACACAAGGCACCAAGCAGAGTATCTAATCTGAAGCTCAGCCAAGTAAAAATTTATATATATATATATGTATATATATATATAAAAAATATATAATATGTATAATAATATATGTTATAGAATATATGTTTTAGATAGAAAAATATATATATAAAGTGTATATATATAATGGATACCGAATATTAAGGAATGAAGGGGGGGTTTCCCCTCTGTAGGAACAGCCCGAGCAACAAAACAACACGCAAAGCCGTGTTAGGAAAACCCCCACATTTTTAGGCAATTCTCGGTGACTGATTCTCTGCCCACCATTTATTCCCCATTTCCCCAGCGAGGCGCCTTTGCCACACCAGTCCCCAGGGCCACCATCCCGGTCGCAGTCCCTCTTTCTCCACTGGTTTTGCTGACCTGAAGAGGCCACTGGTCCTGGAGCACCTGGTTTGGGAGGGGCTTTGAATTTTCAGATCCAATTTTGTCCATGGGTGGTTTATTCCCATTATCCTCTGGTCGATAAAGTCCTGAAATAGGGATGTCCAGCTCTGATGGTCCCCTGGACCCTGAGCATCCGCACTGGGCAGGATTTGGGGGGTGATGACATTGCAGACTGGGATGCAGGAGCTGCGTCAGGAGAGGGGACAGACCCTGACAATGGTTTCGGGGACAAAAATAGCAGCGGCAAGGCAAGAACAGCTGTTACTGGTTTAAATTGGCAGTTTTTAACAAGCTGTTTTGCTCTTTGAAAAACACTCGTTGCGTTGCTCTGTAAACAGAAGGAGGGGCCAGGACAGCATCATCGGGGATGTCACCGAGTTTGTCACCGCTCCGTATACCTAAACATCTCCGGTTTTCTCCCAGTGCCATCAGATTCAGGGTTCTCAGCAGCACAAAGCGACGATAAGGAAGGCTGAGGTCTGTCATTTAGTTTGCCAAGGCAGCTGGCAAAAACTTCACGTACAGCAGAACATTTCACCGCGCCTGCCAAGACATATTCATTTTGGATTAATTTTAAGACAGTTTTTAAAGTGGTGATGAAGGATTACACCGTGCGCTTCAGCAGCATTAAAGACAAAAAAAATCTCTCTCTTCTTTAATTCTCTCATTCAAACCGTCCCCGTTGGCAGCTCAGCAGCGTGTTTGATTTGCCATTTGGAGGGATTCACCAATAGTGACATTTCCATTTATCTCAGTGCATGTAAGTGCTGGCACAACCCGTGGGTGGTAGCAGCGCCTTCAATATTAAACCTGGCTACTTGAAGTAATTAATTTGCAAGAAGGCACCACAACCCCAGCATATGAAAATCATCCAGCCAGCAATAACACAGCACCTACGAGTAAATGCTTACAAGCTTCTTGTGCTGCAAACTCAGCTGGAGCCTCGTGGTTTGGGGTTAACTGTTCTCCAAGTACCTACAACGCTGTTACCCCAGAGTGGTCCTGGGTCTTGTTGGACTCAATGATCTCAAGGGTCTCTTCCAACCAAAATTATTCAATGAAAATGTCTTCCCAGTGAAGAGATGCTCAAATCTGCAGCCAGGGACACGCAAAGAAGGGTTGTAGCTCACGTGTTGTTGCTTTTAAGACCCCAGCTCATGCGATCACGCAGCCAATTCCATGATGACCTTCAATCATTAACTCCATGGCCCACAGCACCTCCTTGACCTGCTCCTGATGAGTCGTTGCACCCAACATCACAACAGACACGGTCAACTGGGGTTGTCAGAGTTGGCCTTTTGTCTTTGAAATATCATTATCTTCTGATAACAGAACTGCTATCAGTGTAATGAATGACGCTGGTGACATGTGTTGATGTCTCATGGACAAGAAGGACCACACTGGAGCACTCGGTGATGCCACCAAAGGCACCATAAATGAAATAGTTCTCAGAGTTTGAAGTCAACCTTCTAGCCAAGCCCAAAATGTGAGTAAGATTAATAACAATTGCCAGCCCCATCCAGTATAACCCAGACAACCAACCTTGTGACGTGTGGGACATCCTCCCACACAGAATTTAGTCTCAAGGGACATCTGCATCATACTGAGAGCTCATGGCCATCACACTTTCTGCTAGAAGATGCCCAGGAGCTGATGTCTCATCATCCAGATGCTCAGGACACCCTGAGCAGATTTGCTGCTAAGACCTTTTTGGCAGTGAACCCAGCTAGCTGCCCACAACCAACTCTTGATGGTCAAACTGGAGTGGCTTGAATGATCCAGAAGACGGGTCTAGACGGATCATCTCTGGTGGAGCTGAGGAGGACATCACTCCTGTCCAACCAGCTGACTGCAGCTTGCCAATGGAGCGGGTAGATATTTTCCTCTCCTTTAAATGACAAATGACATTTGACTGCCAGAAATGGTAAAAAATTATCTGTGTCATGCTGCTGGTTTTATGGATTATCTGCTGTGTAACAAAAGAGCCTTCGGCGCCTTTTGGGTGCAGGTATGTGCTTGATATAGAATTTAACCCAATAATATTGGCTGGAGAAACCTCCAAGATAAAAACCTTTGTGAAACAAGCAAAAGCTCCCCAGCTGTAGCAGGATTCGTGCCGTGGTCTGGGTCTTAGAACACCAAGCTGGGCTTGGGGAGCACGGAGAGAGACCACAACTACCAACAGGAACGTAAGGAGAAAACGGTCCCTTCCTCTGAATTTGATAACTCTGTCAAGGCTGTTGGGCGCCGCTATCAGACATGCACCTTAAATACTGTGACTGAAATCTTAGTAGGACCTATTAATAAATAATTCTAATAATAATAATTAGAATAAGATATATAACAACCTCCCCAAACCCCACAAATTCACAACAAACCAAACACAAACCTAATTCTGACAGAATTACAGGTACCAATTTCTAAAGCTAGAGAGGCAAGGTGGCCAAAGCTCTGCTGATGGGTGAAGATGGGAAAGGATTTCCAGCGCTCAAGTGATTATAGAAATGGGATTGTATAGAAAACTCCTGGTCTCGAAGGGTTTTCACAGACAGAGCCCAATCGATCAAGACAGAGACCAGGGTTGACTGACTATAAGATGGCATCTGACCTTTAGTTGGCTGAACTAGACAACGTGTGCGAGAAGAAAACGGATCCGCCCAGTAGAAGAGGTTGAACGGAAAGCTTTAGAGTTTCCAAAGAAACGAGGGGGGGTTGTTTGCTTCTTCCTTTCCTGTTTAACTGGGAGATCAACAATCTATCAGGCGTGTAAAAAACTGTTTTGTTTTCCTGTAACTTGCCTAATACTCTGTGTTAGGCCAGCAGGGTCAAGAAATGCCATGAAACCTGGAAGATTTTTGGGCTGCTTTTGCCAGCGTCGATGACGGCCAACTCATTTGTAGGGCAGCAGGGAAAAGGAATTGTTGTAGCTTCCAACCCGCCACCCAATTTTCAAAGCCTCCTCCGAGCTGCACCTACCATGAGCGCAGAAGTTGAGTTGGCCAAGAGCCCTCCGATAGGTGGGATTCAGCAGGACGTTGTGGCATGAGACGTCCCTTCCCTCGCCAAGCACGGATTTAAACAATCATCTACTTAATACAATCAATAAAACAATGTTATTTTGATTGCATATCATGGGGGACGTTATAAAACCTCATGCACCTTAGGTCTGATGACCAGACCAAGACCCATTGGCCGAATGTCACCATGCGGCTTCTATCACATAAAACAAATACAACTACAGCCCGTATTTACTTTTTGTTTTTTATTACGCATAATAAATCCTTCACACAAAATAATGAAAAGGATCCCTAAGGTGACACTTTACAGATCTGAAGGAAAACAGAGTGTTTGTGACCACGCCAGACTGCAGACTTCAGACCCACATCATGCTCCAGCTCTTGGAAGAACCAGGGTGAATAGCACGGAATTCAGCATAAATCTTGGTCTGGCTCTGCTTTTTTGGCTTTGGATTGTAACTCCAGCTGTTCCAAACCAGCTGGGCCCTGGGAGCATCACATATTAATTAAATTCACAAGGAAATTATGCCACTGGAACGATCCCGTTCCTTCCGTGCTTCAATGTCACCACAAGACGATGGCGAGAAATAATTTACCGTGTGACTCCTACATTGATTCAGCAGCTGGTTTGACCTATTCTATCTGATTGCTGCTTTATGGACTCTTCTCTTAGATTAAAAAAAGCCCTTTTCAAAGGAAAAACCCCAGGTTGTCTCCAGGCTGCTCTGCCTGACCCGTTTTTCATGAAGTTCTCCACCCTCCGGGGTGGAAGATGCTCATGGGGCAGCTTTTAAGACACATGAAAACTGAATCCACAGGTCACAAGTGCATCTTCAGCCTGGCCTTCCTGAGGCTGGACGGCTCTGCCGACCACAAACACTCTCGGTCTTCTAATAAAGACAAAGTTACAGATCACTGCGATAACCAGGAAGAGTCATTGCCCTTTGATGTCTGCTCAAAGGCCAAAAAAATATCCCCATATAAATCCGAAAACCAGCATAAACTTACATGCAGTTCATTTATTTCTCACATTTTCCTACGAAAAACTGCGTTTCCAGTCTTACTATTGCCTTTTCTTCTCAAAAGTGTTTTTCCTAAATGCTCCTAGGCTGTTTATGTCGCTTTGGAGTTATATTTAAATAAATCTGGAAAGCTGCTTGCTCTTTTTTTAAAGCGAACACTTCCATTTGTGTAGGACTCAAATGGACTTCCCACCTCTAAGTAAGCAGATTAAAGTACAATCCCAGCGCACCCTCCAGGGCAAAAAACAAAGGTGCAAGAAACTCTATGTAAAGCCACTTGAAGGATTGAATTCTTCAGGTCAATAAACAGAACATGCTGAAGCAGGCAGTGAGCACCGGGGGTTGCCACCTATGTTTAGGACCGAATTCCTTGGTATTTTATATTTTGGCATGCAATGCACTGCTGACAGTTCTCCACGTAGCGGCATGTGGGATTCGTGTTCACACGCGTGTGCAACAGGCACCGTCGGGAGCATCCCCAGAGCAAAAAATCATCCTTATTTTGAAAAAAAGTTCTTTACGAATCAGGTCAAGCCATTTCTTGTGTTCTTCCAACTGCGGAAAACAGGTACATCAGGATAGGACACTTGAAAATAACAACAAAGAGAATTATTCTACATTCAGATACATTTATACTTCTGCCGTAAAACCTTTAATAGCAAACGGGATTTTCAAAACAAAGCTTTTTCAAGGATCCCCATGACACCGTCACCATTACAAAGTTTTACGGGATGTTGGCCTATCTCACAATCTTTTAACTATTTTCTTTGGAGATATTTTTCCCCGCCAACGTGTTCAATTTCCAGGAACAACTTTAGCACAGTAAAACAAGTCTGCAAGGGACCTGACTCTTCAAGCTGGTGTTTCTACCCCTCCATAGAATATTTGCCAGTCAAACAAACAGGAAAAAAAAAAAAAGACTTGCTATTGAAAATCCTCCCACAAACATTTTGACACCTAAAACAAGTGTTTTGAATCTGCCTGGGAGCTAATCTGATTAATGTGCTGCTTGCAAGTTCACTCGGATGACAGTGTAGACAGCAATTAAAAGCCAAAAAAAACCAGAAGCATGGGATTAGGTAACGAGCAACTCATAACAGAATCCAACAGACCACAGAAAGCTTGACCCAACAAAGCCATCTCACTTGAAAGAAATGAAAATACAACTTCCAAATCAAAGGTCTGCAACCCCTTTCCTCATTTACCCCACGAAGTTAAAAGAACAATCAGGTTTATAGGTGGTAGTAATGTCATCCCCTATGTGTAAGGCCTCATTTTCATCAAACAAGCTCTAAATTATAAGATTATAAATACAAGGTTGCCTACAAGCCCTCAGTTCCTCACACCACAGTCTGTCCAGCGTGTTGGTGGCGATCTGGTTCCGAAATACCAATGTTGGGCTGTACACTAGCGACGAGCGTCATTCTCCGTAAGCTTTGGGGTGAGAGGGTGCACGCTGGAAGGGGTCAGGTATTCACACGCCGCGCGGAATTTCGTTTTCTGGGAGAAGACAAGAGTTGAGTTGGCTCGGCTGGGGCATCCCCTTCAGCCGGAGTCCATCGTGAAGAGCTGGATGTCGTGCGGGTTCCAGTACAGGGCCACGGCGGAGTTGTAGACCAAGGACCAAACGTAGGGGATGAAGAATTCCTCGGGCTGCTCCTCCTCCACGTACTTGAACTTCAGCTCAGGGAACTTCTGCAACGAGAAAGCAAAGTCCGCTGAGGGAAGGTTTGCGTTTCTGTTTGCAAACACGCAGCCCATGTAAACACCAAAGAGGTCTGGTGAAAAACAATCATGGAAGGAACTGAACCATTAGACCCAAAGGAAAATATTTACACAATAAAAAAATAACTCCTAATTTCTTCTTTGTACCAAATGCTACATCGGCGTGTTGCATTCAACTCTTTCACTGTTGATCACGCTCAATTTGGCTCTTAACAAAGACTAAACATGTGAATCCTTTACAAAACACAAAGGTCTTACGGAAAACTCAGTTTTAGCAGCCCCACAAAAACAGGCTTGTACACGTACACACCTGTTCATCACAGTTTTCCCTGAAAAGCATTCTGCTATTAATTGTACCAAGGTCCTTAGCAGGACGAGCAGGAGAATCCTTTGGAAAGACCGTAAGAATAAACACAGCCTGCGATATATTTTCAGGAATCCAACAAATTGACCTTTTTCTTCTAATTGTCTAAGACTTTCTGGATGTAGAAGCTTCCACGAGAGAAACGCTCTTCAAGAAGCACGGTGGGAAGTGTGGCTCCACGGGTGGGCTCCTGGAGGACACTTCCAACTCTGCTCTGTGTTTTTTGGCAGGTCACTGCCTCTGTGCCTTGGCTTTCCCGTTGCTGAGGGACACGCAGAATGACTCCAACAGCACAAAAAAAGAAGGTCTAAAACCCTTCAACAGAGATGTGCACCGTGTCGGCTATCTATCCCACTTCAGCCTCTAAGGTTGTAACCACGTAGACCTTATTTTCCAATTTTCTCTCATTTCTCCCCCCTCAAAGCAGCACATACATGGCAAACCCACTGCGTGCCCTCTTGGTAAGCGCGTGTTTGGGGGACGAGCTGAGCCCACTTTTGTCCTGCACTCTTCAGTCCTTTCATCTACTTCTAAATGTTGCCTGTGCCAAGAGCTTGGCAGAGTCTCAGCTAAAAGACAAATGACAATGATCACTGGGGTAAGATAAAACATGACCCATTTTATTATTTATAAGGCTGTGGCTAAGACTAAGAATAAACTCTCCAGTGTGACGTGATCAGAACAAGCACAGCGATGGCCAAGAAGCCTCTTTGGCCATTAATAATGAAGGGATAACCTGATGATTTTTCTTGAGGTTCCAGTATCCCGTTTCCTTGCGTTCAGGGTACAAGACCCTTCTGGTTGGAACAGTCTCTTTTGAAAGGGCGTTTCTTGGCTTTCAGGGTTGTTAATTTAATTTTTACACAGGTTGTTTATATTTTTGGAGTCAGAGAACATGGTAACTACCCCGCTCTTTCTTCGTGTTGCTTCTGTTACTACAGGAGTTTGGTGCAAACACCAAGTGTGTGATTTAGACCAAGCCAAAAAGGTGCCATCCCCCATATGACAAACATGTCTCCATGGACAGCTTCATTCAACCAGGCTCTGAGCAACCTGAGCTGGTGAAGATGTCCCTGCTCATGGCAGAGGTGGCACTGGATGAGTTTTGAAGGTACCTTCCAACCCAAACTATTCAATAACTCCATGACTGATGAGGATATTGATGCCATCTTCCAGCACGCTCCAAAGTTCTGGAGCTGCTGTGGTTTGGCTGATTGTTGGGGTCAGGCCCTTCACCACAGCTCTTCATAGCTGGTCACCAATATTTCCCCTGGGAGGAAGCATTTTGGCCATCGGTGTGGCTGTCACTATTGTACTCCATGACTTTGGAACATGTGGGGAGCTCATCCCTAGAGCAATCAGGGAGGGAAGGAGGAAAGTGCTGTTTCCAGCACTATCACCTTAGTTTAAGAATCACAGAATAGAATCACAGAATGGTTTGTGTTGAAGGGACCTTTCCAGCTCGCGCAGTGCCCCCCCTGCCATGACAGGGACATCTTCACCAGCTCAGGTTGCTCAGAGCCCCGTCCAGCCTGGCCTGGGATGTCTCCAGGGATGGTTCAGCCACCACCTCTCTGCCCAACCTGGGCCAGGCTCTCACCACCCTCAGGGACAACAATTTCTTCCTCATGTCCAGCCTGAATCCCCCTCCTTTAGTTTAAAACCATCACCCCTTGTCCTATCACAATAGGCCCTGCTCCAAAGTCTGTCCCCATCTTTCTCACAGGCCCCTTTTAAGCACGGAAAGGAAGAAATGAAGGCAGCTCAAAAATAAGGTTGTTAAAGTCGCTTCTACATAAAACTCTTGTTGAGTTCAAAGCCCAGAACCTCTAAGGTACATCAGCAAGTTTCGTTTCCTGTGTCAGACATGCAGTTTGTGGTCGAGAAGCTCCCATTGCCCCTCTGTGCCCCTAAACCAGTTTCTACCACCTCTCTACAACCCCTCCTCCCATGGTCTGTTTGGACCAGTTTGTTTGATCTCCCACATCACTTTGTTTCCCCACTCTTATCATACCCCAAACACTCACCCCCATCTCTAATTCCCTGTTTCCTGGCCTACTCCCATCCCCAACTCCCTCCCGCTGTATCTTCACGCTCTCCCTTTAGTGTATCTTTCTATTTTATACTCAAGTTTTCTTGTTTCTCATCAGCTTTGTGAGATCCTGCTTTTCACTACCATCCCCTTTTCCTTCCCCTATTGGCTCCAAATCCTCGACCTGTACCCGCGTTCCCTTCTCTGCCACCCCATCCTACTTCTCAGGACACCACGTTTCTTTCATCAAATTAACCCTCACTCCAATCAAGCCCTCATGTAGATTTTAACCGTTATTATTATTTTTTTAAACTTGATATTCTACTCTCTTTCTCCTCAGCGTAACCTTCCCCACTTCCCTCCCGAACACTTCCTGACTTGTGGTTGGCGCAGACAGGAACACGTTTGGTTCAGTGTTGTGTCAGCAGAACAAATGGTTAAACCTCACGATTAAACCGCCGCAACATTTCCTAGCAGAGCAAAACCCTCATGCAGGCGTCCTTCTGCACCCCAAATGCAGCCTGGAGTAGTTCTTCTGCGAGCGAAGGGGAAAAAAAGTGATTAAAGACACTAATTTGAGTTGAATTAAACACAGATAATTGTTTTACGCCTTTGGGATCACAGATTATAGTGACTGGTGTCTGCAGACACTCTGGTTTGGGACCATTCAGAACTTAAGAAACACCTGAAGCTTTAAAACAATAGGTAAAATTGTCTTAGAAATTCCAATAGTTACATCTGAGATGCTCAGCTCTTCCAATTCCATTATCTCTGCTGGAAAAAAAAGCCTAAAATAAGTCAGAGAGCATTCATATTGTCAGGCAATAACAGTCAGGCATTGTTTTTATTAGTAAGCCTTTCTTCAGAGTGATCAATGTTGCCATCTATTGTGATTGTACTGTAGCAATTTAATAATCAATTTTAGATTAAAGACTGTAACTCCCTGCAATCAGCCCAGACTCTCTCACACTCAACATATACCTTCAACAGTCTGCAGTTTCATCATGCAAATGTAGACAAGGATAAGGAGATTTTTAAGGAGAGATATAATATGCATTGTCATTATATACATAAAAAAATATATTAAAAAAATTGATTTCCAGGTCGGTAATTCACACCCAACGGCAATGCTCCATTGTCGGTGGTGACTATGGCTTCTCGTGGCTTAAAATGAGAAACTCTAGAGGCTCAAGCACGGAGAGAACTTCTGCACCAGACTCTGTATTGTAAGATTTACCACTGTTAAAATAAAAACCTCTCCATACCGTTTCACTACTGGGGCATTCATTGAAAGCAAAATTTGTTGACATTCAAAATCATCAAATCAAAGTAACTTCAAAGCATTTCTGCTTTATCAGATTGACTTTAAAATGACTTATCACAGCGAGGGTTGAGCACCACATAAAAATGTTGACCAATGCCATAAATCCTTAAGATTTTGGACAGACGGTAATTCAAGGAACGTTTAAGTTCAGCTCTGTGCTCTTGGTCTCCTGCACATTCTGCTTCCAAATAAGCGATCGGGAGCTTTTGCTGTGTGACGGCCAAATTAACGTGATTTTTGGCACTTTTTGAGAACAGGGACCAATCTAAGGCATTTTAAACAGTAATCCTAATGACAGAGGAAACACCTTGGCATGGGATAAATAATCTCTTTTTTTTTCCTTCACAGCTTTTCGTTCAGGAAAGACGGACAAATTCTCCATTAGCCACGCACTTGGCTATTTAAGCTTTTGAACTCATTGCCCTGCCATAAATGAGTCCAGTGAAGCCGTTATTTGCATATTTACCCAGTGGTTACCGGAGCAGAGACAACCCCAGCTGGCTTAAAACAAACCAACCCAAGGCAATACTTGAAAATTCAAGAGCTGGAGGTAACGCGAGGATTCGAACAGCACAATTTAAATACAGACAACTTATAAGCTCTGGCGAATCAACCCACCGCGGCACCTTATCTCGTTTTCTCCCGCCAGACAAAGCAGAAGTCAGATTTTGGTGGTCAGGACGAGCGTACAGAACTAGACAGACCGAGAACTGTCTGCTCCGTCAATCACACGATTCGATGAAAAACCACAGGAAGTCCGATGAACAGATGCAGAGCTGAACGGCAATAACTCCCCTACCGCAAAAGTTCAACGACATGGTTGGTTTTTTTTTGTTTATTGTATATATTTTTTGCAGTTAGCAATGAGGATGATAGCATCGGTGCCAGCCAACAGCCCCTGGTGCGGATACAGGCAACTCGGTGGCTTTCGAGCTACTTGAGCCATATATTAAATAAAGAAAAAATCCCCTTTACTGGATATAAAGCAGCCATTGTCAAAAAAACGGGGCAGTCACCGTGGAAAAAGAATAAAAATAAAGAATTGGATGAACATAAAACTGGAGAATCCTCTTTTCCTCAAGTCCTTGGTTTGAAATGCTGGTTTCCGAAACAGAAATCATCAACGCGAGTCGGTATTTTCAAAAGTGTGTGACCAGTTTAGGAGAAAAGTGCCATTTCCAAAGAAGTCTGAACACATTTGAGAGCAAAATTCACGTTAACTCGTCATCAATACGAAGCGTCAAAGTCTTTCTGAAAGTGGGATTTGTGTGAATTTGAAAAGCTTACTATGAATCTTGTTTGGTAATCTAATGACATGTTGCCAAATTATGTGTTTCATATTGTTTCAGTTAAATAAAGCAATATTGCCTGGGGAACATCTGCAGGATTGGACCTTTTGAGCAAAATACATCAACTGGCAAAGAAAAAAGATAAGGGTTCAGATTCAGCACCGAAACAAGTCATTATTATAGGTGAAATAGTGATTTTTTTCACCCCAGCAAGGTTCAGTCCTAAAACACTCCTCGCACTGAACAGACCAACCTGTGAGCAGTTTGGGTTGAGGGAGGAAATTTGTATTTGTCTGCAAAATCCAGAACCCACAATGAAATATGGTCCCCAAAATCCCAATCTGAGTCAAATTAATGGCCGAGGGTTTTGAAAACAACTCTACAGTCATGGCTCTTACACTGTTCATGGTATTGATATATACCAAGCCATATAATTTTATATATATATATTTATTTTTTAATCTATTTTAATGTATTATTTATAAAAATGTAAGCACTTAAGTGCTTTGGCAGAGTAAAATTTATGGAAGAAAAATTCTCAGTACTTGTCCTAAGATACCAATACACTGAATTTTTGCAATTATTTAGTTCTTCCGAGGCGATAACGCCATTTCATCTTTCTCCAGTTCGCGTCTACACTGTTTCTCTCTGACTTAAGACACAGAGTTGATGTGGCTCGGGTGAAATATCTGTACGGGTTACACCACACCTGCCTGATATCATCTTTGTTGTCTTCTCGGGTTTGAGGCACCGACGTCCCAACAGGAGACGATGGTGGGGAGATGCAGGATGCAAACAGGAAACCTGCTCGACGAAGCACGACCTGCGCGTCTCGTTCGAAGATCCGCGGGGGAACGGGTACAAATGTAACGGCAGAGAAGAACCCAAGCGGCTCGGGGTGTGTCGGGAGGTTTCGAAACAGAAAACTCGAGATGAGAAGAAGAGGTTGAAAACAATCAAAGTGCAGGTGAAATATCGCTGGTGTATTAGAAAACGACATTTTTCCCGGGGAGTAAAATTCGAAAATATTCAATAAGTAACCCGTGGTCACCTAATGAGATACAATATTCCTGGTGCAAAAGGGTGGGGAAGATTTATCTATAGAGGAATCAACCCTTCTAGCCAAGTTAGGATTGTTGAGATGCAATTTCGGTTTTCAGATCACTCAGAACAAAGGTTTGCACAACCACAGGAAAATAAATGCACAGCGAATTTGAACTGAATGACCTGAACCACCACTGGAGAAGCAGATATGGCCCTGTTGAGAGTTCAGAAATTGGAATTTTTAAAAAGATTTTGGTCAATTTTGGAAACATCAACCAAAGAGCTGTGCCTAAATGTTTCCTGGTAAAGACACAATGATTTAAAAAGTGAAATGTTTGCAGTAAACCTGCCAGGTCGCAGAAGTTTGCGAAGCACCACGTTGCTGAAAATAAAAGATACTGTATTTCCAGGATAGGTTGGCAAACGCCAACAGCTTTGAAGTCCTTCTCGACAGTCAGGGATGCACATAGCTACATTCTTATTTTCCTTGCAGCTTGGAAATATTGCTGATAAATAGCAAAAACTTCTAATCACGCCACAGAAATTATTTTTGTTCTCATACAGGGTTGTTAATCTGCACAAATTCCATATTTACTGTACAAAAAGTATAAATTTGAGCTTAGGATGAGGTGACCTCAGAAACATCTGACTTGTTGTTTACTTCTAAAGAGAACAGTAAATAAATTAGACTCCTGGTCAGAAAAACTAGCTGAAAATGTGTCACCTGAAGAGATGATCCCCCCAAAAATTCCTTAAATATGAGAAAACAGCTTTGTGGATATTGTGTTTATGTGGAAACTTATGGACAGGAAGAAACGATTGAGAAAATGAAAGACTAAAGCAGGACTCACATATTAATGCACTGTTAAGTATCACTGACCTCTACATAACATTGTATTATACATCACAATTTTAGGATTCATAACTAAAATTTATTTGCCATGACAGGATTATTCTGTATACCATGTTGTTTAGGTGAATATACATTTATATCAGAAGATTCCAAGATAACAGCTCAACATCTCGGAGACCAGAGAGCACCAGGGGACAGTGATGGGAACATTATAGGGCTGTTTGCAGCACTGCAGAAAATACAATATATGCTGGTTTTGGCAAATAATAAGAAAAAAAGGACTAGAGGCTGAAATATGTAATTATACTTTAGGTTTGATGATGTGTACATGAGGTACTGTCAACAAAAAAATTTCATCCATTTCAGGGCTTAACCTGAAACATAAACAATCTGAAAATGCTGACAGGTAAAAATGAGGAATTTTGTCAAAACTGAAATTAAATGAAAAAAAACCAAGAAAATATTTAAACATATGGAATGAAAAAACTACTGGTCAACACACAAAAATGATGGTGGTGCTCGACCTTGCTCAAGCATGCGATCTCATTGTGTACACGCACCGACTACTTGGATAAATATGGAAAATCCTTTCATGCTTTTGAATTTAGCGAATTAAAATCTGAAAAAAAAACCCCAAAACTAGAATAATCCCCAGACCCATTTCTCAGTTGCATTAAAGGGCACCACTACACAAATGGGGATGAACTTATCACAAAACTTTTATCGATATCAAGTGCATGTATAAGTCTTCTTACCGTGGGATTTGCAGAAAATTCATGTTTTATAACAGCAGGCTCTATTTTTACCAGTGCTAAGGAAGATGAAAACGAGCATATTTGCAGCAAATATTTGTGATAAAACTGGAATGCATTTAGAAACCAATCATTTGCTGCCAACTTTGTACAGAAGATTCATATAGTTGCTAAAAAAAGGTGATGAGATTAGAAGTAGATTTTGGATGCTGCTACAAGTCACAATTAAGTCAATGGAGGTTTAGTAGGACCTGTAAAGAAAGGCGTGGACATAATGAATTTAATATATCTCAAAATTAAAATTTTATGGTTCAGGACTTGCCAGAAATCAAAATAATTCCTCCCATACAATTTAATTATTTGCAACAACACAGAGGAACTCGAAGGAGGGTAAAGTAGCGGTGAAAAAGTCAAAGTCTTTTAGGTGAAGAGAGAAGAAAGAGTTAACTTGTGTATCTGGGCTACAAATTCTGCTCCAGCTTCTGGATAAAAATTATGGATCCGTGCTCCCTTTGTCAACCATGTTTTAAAACAAAACCGATGTTATAAATGCCAACCAATATTCCAGTTTTCAGAGGCAACTACCTGCTAATTATTCCCTGAAAAGCAAATCGCATGTTTTTAATCAGACTGATTTAATTTATTAAACTTTCACAATAAAGAAAACTCACCTGAATTGTTTTAAAAGGGTTTATGAACAACAGAGAGTTTGGAGAAAATAATCCTGCTGAATAATCAATACATACTAATGTGTAGCTATATACTCAAAGACACGGTGAACTACGCAAATTTTAGAGCCAATTATATACTTTAAATTTCTAGCAGCGAGTGCTACTGTTTAAGTCACAGCAAACGTTTTGATTTTGATAGCAGACAACTTTAAAATATGAGGAGTGTTGTTTATCATGTAAATATTAATATAACCTCACTGACGACTGCTCCACCTGGGCTAACACACCATCCCATCGCGCTAAACCAAAGCCCAGGTAAACCTCCCCTGCTCTTCTAGTCCCACCAAACCCTCAGAAATTGTGCAAATTAAACACTTGTCATGGTGTGTGCCACACAACCAGCAACGCAAAATGAGCCCAAGGTGTTTGCAATTAAAGAAACCGTTAAATTTCAACAACGCAACCCATATTTTTGTGTTTTGGTAAAGCGCCGGAGCAAGAACGCCTTGCTACGAGAGGCACTCGCTTGTCTGGACCATGTATAAAAACTGAACCAGCTTCCTAATATGTAAATATTACCAATTTTTTACTTTTTTCTAAGAATTGTCATGCCCAGGGTTAGATTTTTCTTCCCCTACCCTCAAAAGGAGCTGGAGATTCCACCGTCCGTCTTTACAGATTGTCCCACCTTGAGCTCATGGGTGGAGAGTTGGTGACCACCTATGAAGTCTCTTTGCATTGATCTTCATCTCCTTGCTCTTTAGGGTCTGAGATGGGAAAGAAGGGTGACTGACAGCACAAACAACATTAATTTCATAGTTTTAAAGGATTTTTCCTTTCGGAAACAACCTACGTGGGCCCTCTCTGCTGCCCTAACGCAGCCTTGGATTATCCAGTTGAAGTTTGGAGGCAGAAGATCAAGAGGTCAAAGCTCTTGTTTTCACCTGCCTGCTTCTTTCAACCAAAATTCAGAGTTATAACAACGTCACAATTGTTTGTCTTCTCATTTAGTTGCGTAGAACAAATTCCCCCAACACGAAAGGTGGCAGGAGAAGAGCAGAGTGATTCAAGTTTGCATATTTTTCCAGTGACGGAGGTCCCAGACATGCTTTCACTGGTGTGATGCTACAGCAGCATCCAAAACATCCCACCAAGCCAAAAAGAACATTATTTTGGACAACTGGAACTAAGCTCCTCTCTGTTACCACTCCACAGAGGTTTAAACCAGCACCTAGACTTTGCCTTTGTGTATCAACAAGGGAAACAACACCCCGATCTCCCCGTTGAGTTGAACACCTTCCATTAGGCTGATGCCTACTACACATTTCCTCATGCAAAAGGCACCTCGTGGCTTGTTTCTATAAGGTTTGAATTTTATATAAGAGCAGCCACAAAGTCAGAGCCGACATCCTCCTTTGGTCCCCCCCATGCAGGACGACACGCCAAGCTCCAACATCCTTCCTTCCCCCAAGCACCCACGGAGGAAGATCTCCTTTTGAGTTTGTTCTTTTTTTAAATCTGAGCAAGCCAGGCCTGTAAATATTACAAAAATATATAACAATGACTTTAGAACAAGAGGCAGACTTGCTGTCACCAACCATTAACTCTCCGATCAGGGCAGCCTCGGAAGCGAACCCTTATCTGCCTGAGGTTCGGGACGTGCTGACTAACGCTCCTATTGAGTCTGCAGACCTTCGGCTACCTCAATCTCCCCAAACTGGAAAAACCTACCCCCTGATGGATGTACTCCCTCCTTAAGTATTTCAGACCTCGGCAAACAAAGGAATTGTGCCGTGAGATGAGCAGCGGCCACCCCGTTACATGCAGGAAATCCAATTTATTTGTCTTGAGGAGCAAAAGGCGAAATGACAGTCAAAACCTCTCCAGCCGGAGTGCGCGGTGCCAGACTGCAGCCTTATCTCTGCGGGGACGGCGAGCCGAGGAACCGGTGCCAAATGTGGCCGTTCACACTCCTTATTTCGTGGATATGGGACTTCACAGCTTTAAAAATAATTACTATTTTATTTGCCCTAATGCTGAGAGTCCTGTGAAGACAGACCCAAGCCAGGGGGGTTTAACTGGCCTCAACAAATAACCAACGTGCCTTTTCTCAAAAGGATTTTTAGGTTGTTCATTCTGTTATATATTCTAATCTATATTCCATTCTATATTCTATTCATGCAGGGCATGAAGGTTATGATAACATGTTCAAATTAACTACTGAAAAAAGGGTTTTTCAATAATAGTAGCATGAAGGAAGGAGAAAGGGATCACTACCAATGAGTAAGACAATGATTTGGTGAAAGTGAAGGACACCGTTACGGGTCTTGCAGCAGGGCAATGGCACCTCCCTTCACTAATTATGGGGAGTAAGGAGCTGAGGACACCCAAAATCTCATTTGCATGCTTGCTGTCCTCCTGTAGACATTGGTTTCACCCTCCTATGGTGAAACTGCCTTTTTTTTTAATGCAAAAAATCACCTCAATCTGAAAAAGGGCCTCAAGTGAGCTACTCTTGTAAAAATGCATGAAAATTACTTGTGTTCTCTAGTTTACTATGCTTTGGATGCTGTACTTCCAGATTTGTTTGCCTTCACACATGGCACAGATATGCAAAAGGAATTCAAATAAAGTTTTGCTGCCCGATTCTGAGCTCAGAGGTACACGCACCACTGGAATCTCACGGGTCTCACGTTAAGGACAACACATGAATTTAAGGGTGGTGTTTTTCTCCTGGTCTACTCCACAGATACAAATCTATATCCCGCAGGATTCCCCATCTTTCCTCATCTCTTGTGATCTAAGAGCCCATGGTGGCTGGAAGTGATAGGACAAAGGAAACGGCCTCAAGTTGCGCCAGGGGAGGTTGAGGTTGGATGTGGGGAACAATTTCTTCCCCAAAGGGCTGTGGGGCATTGGAACAGGCTGCCCAGGGCAGTGCTGGAGTCACCATCCCTGGAGGGGTTGGAAATACACAGAGATGAGGTTCTCAGGGACATGGGGCAGTGCCACGGGTGAGTTAATGGTCGGACTCGATGATCTTGAAGGTCTCTTCCAACCAAAATGATTCTACGAAACACTTATCACTAGTAAGTCTGTACTAGTCTGGTCATGAAGGATAAGAAGAAAAGCTCGCACTTGGGTAGCAGAGAGTCCATTGGGGTTTGTGACGGTAAGGAGCCAATGTGAGAACACGGTCATGAAAACCCATCCTTGTTTGCAAGCTCAACAGACTGTGGGTTGAGCACTACAAGCTTAAGGAACCATAAACCCAGCCTAAATCCACATGGATTTGAGATTCAATGTAATTATTTGATACTACATATCAAATACAGCTGGAGTTAAGGCACCGTGACTGAAAGCAGCAATCACAGAATCATAGAATCATTTAAGTTTGAAAAGACCTTTAAGATCATTGAGTCCAACTGTCAACCCAACACCACCACGCCCTTAAGAACCTCATCTGCAAAGAACAAATTCAAACACAACTTGGTTTATCCTCTCCTCAGCCATCACAGATTAATATAAATTGTTAATTAATTGCACTCCAGCCCTCCCACACCCATGGAGGCAGCTCCTCTTGCAAATATTGATCTCCCTTTGGAAGCGCCAAGTCCCTTTTCCTACAATAACACTGAATTTTGACCCGGTTATCAACCAACGCTACGAACAAATTGTTCTTGATCAGACCAATCCAAACAGCGGAGTTCTCAGCTGATAATATGTGAGAAATCCCCAGCTCGGCCAGGAAAAAGCCATTTACATCACATATCATCCTAAGCAGGAACAAACAGCCTGTAAATCAACCTGAGAAAAACACCGCAACTCGTACCAAAGGTTGTGACAAAATTAATCTCCGTATGGGAACGCAGTTAAGGCAGCCATCAGTTGACAAATTCCTCATTCTCACTTCTTAGTGTAGTCGCTGTAAACACTCAAGACATTTTTCTAATTTATGCATTTAGTTAGAAGATATCTAGAACATTCCTGCTGTTTACGTTTAACCCAACGCTGCAATGAAAGCCGTAATTTCATTTGGGATTTACATTCTGTCCTCAAAATTTGATTCCTTGATTTAAACACACACACAGAAGTGAAAATGTGTCAAACCATGAAAACAGAAAAGATTATACACCATTATCTAGTTCATCTGTCAACCAGGGCAGAAATCTTCTGAGGACTGTTTTTCTCAATCTGCCACATGTTATGGAAACTTAATTTAAAAGACCAATTCAGAAAAAAACAGCTAAAAGTGGAAGAACTGTTGGACTGGTATAATTGGAAACTGATAACAGGATTGTTTTCTCCCTCAATCTTGTATTCAGTTGCTAATAACTCGCCAAATCTTACACTTCCTGAGATAAAATTGCTGGTGTCTGCCACATTAATTTATGTATTTTTTAAAAGAGTTTATATACTTATAATTTTATGGAATGAGAGGGTTTTTTTTCTAATCAAAGCAAGTAATAAATTAATTTTAGATGCAAATCTTTTTGCTTTTCGACTGCCCCACCTGTACTAAAGGTTTGCAGCAGAAAGTGAATGCAGGGTTTGCAAATAGCTGAGGAGAGAAAAAAAGGAATCTCAGAGTATTTTAGCGTAATTTTACCTTGTGTTGCCTACAGTTGCAAGATATTTGGAAACAACACGTCATGCACATGCGACACATTTGGCACCGGACTTTGCATTAGACTCCCAACATTTGCAACGAAGGGAAAGCTGCGCAACACGTGAGAAGCAGATTTAGTTCCAGCGAAAGATGTAATAAAAGCATAGCGTGGGTTTTTTTTAGGGTATGTAGGAGGGAAACTTGGGAAATGTTATTTAGATTGAGTAAATGTAGAGTTTTCAAGTGAATAGGGGATGGGCTCTGGCTCGGAGCCCTCCCGTAAGATGCTCTGCATGAGGAGTTATGAGTGGAGTTGGGTTCCTGCCAGCAAAACTCGGCAGCTCCGCGCAGGGAAGCGCCTTTGTGCAAAAAAAACCCCAGGAATCGTCATCCTGGAAAGTTAACAGAGTTCAAATGATGTGGCAGGCGAGCGGTTCGCAGAATGGAAGCCGCTTTGAGAAACGGAGACACGCAAAATGTTGTTTACCGGTGCAAGGACCTGTTGCTACGGGGAATGACTTGGAGAGTCTCGTCTTGCTTTCCCAACCTCATTTCTGCAGTTTTTTCTTTCTGCTTTATATTTTATATGTCTTTCTTGTAGTATTTCCTTAGGCTAACAGAACCAAGCAATTTAAAGGAGCTGGAGACAAATAACCAGTGACACAAACCCAGACTGTTTGATATTAGAGTCTGTGTAAAGTTTGAATCCTCCTGCTCAAAGTCTCTATATGTGCCTGTCCTTCCTATAAAGAGAATGACCCTACATGTACCACTGTAAAATAAAGTTGAGGGAATACTCATTTTCAAATTGCACAGCTCAATGAAAGTAGATGCACTGACATGGGACACTGTTTCAGGAGCTCACAAGGAAAAACTGGATTTTGTTGCTCCACTCATTCCCAGTCTCATTGGGTATTTCACAGGCCAAGATCAGACTTCAGTTGTGCATAAGGAAATATTTGATTGATGTATTTTGGCAATTTATGCCTTTTTTTTAGTGAGTGGAGTTTGTATGTCACCTCCTGACCCTTTCCCTACACAAAGTTTGCAGAGCACCGAACATCAGTCCTGTGTTCATCACCACCGGCAGCACCTCATGCAAGGATGCTCCAGCAGCACGACAGAAAATATTCCTTGTCCTGGGTGACAGTAGGAAAATGCCACCACTTACCACCTTTCTTCTCCTCCAGAACAATATTTCTAACATTGCTGGTTTGTGATTATTCACTGCAAAACATCCTTCTGGGTAAGAACTGGTTGTGGCATCTTTCGCTGGACAAGAAGATGCTGATGGGTTCCTCTCATACCACCGGCAGAGCACAACCAGACTCTTCTGATTCAAAAAGAAGATTGTGGCAATGGATTCCCTTGTGTCCATTGCACAAATACGTTTCTGCTTCCTACAGGATGCATAAAGAACTACATACTTTTTTTTTTAAGATTCAGATTTCAATATCTGGGTATTCTCATCCAACACCGATTTTGTATTTGTTGCTCCGTTTCAAGAGAAAAGGCAAATGTTAAGAGGTAACCAGCTTCCATGAGAACATCACTGCTGCTTCTTATCGTTTGTTTTACCTTCCTTCATAACCCCTTCCTATTTTATAACAGCAGGCAAAGAGATGTTAATTAAACCCTTTGCAAATGCTGCTTGTTCCCAGGCTACTTGTCCAACAGCTTTTTCACCCCATTGGCTTTTGTTTTATATGAACCTTAATCACAAATACAAATAAACAACTTTATTATTACCTGGCCCCACAAAGCATTTGAAAATGCCGATAAACAACCCCCCGATTTTCCCCTGTTCTGCTCAGACCCCGGCTCTGCTCCTGCTCAGGTTCAAAGGAATTCTTAACTTTACAACACCAAGAGCTGCCTGATGGCCTAATCCTGGGTCAGAAAGAAAAGAAAAATAAATAAAGAAAAATTTAAAAAGGAAAAAAGAGAAATAAAAAAAAAAAAAGAAGGGGAAAAAATAAAGAAAAAAAATCCCCACCGAAACAAAGCATCTTTAACAACTGTTGTCACAGGACACTATTCCATCTTCCAAAGCCTCTGCATGTAACTGCATGAATTCTCATCTGGTGTCTTAATGGGACGCAGTTAATTACCATCCCCAAGCTGCCCCAGGCAAAGCTGAGACATTAATTGGCTGCGGTTACAGGTTTTTGCAGCAGTGAAGGGACTAAGCCCAGGTGACAATCACAGGAGAAACACACTGGGGAACAGCAAAGCTCTTGTATTGCTGATCACCCCTCCCAGAAGGGTTTATTTTCCCTTCTACGTCTTTCTTGGTTTGAAGAATTAGTCTCAGAATCACTACCAATATATATTATTGTATTATTACATTTGCATTTATGCAATTAAATTGTTATTATCACCTACTACATTTCTACTTGCTGGATAGACAGGATCGACCTTGTCATCTAAACTTTTCAGTTTATTCTTAAAACTGGCTTTGGAGAATGAAAACACCATCCTGAGTTCTGTGGAAGGCTGACCTGTGTAACAATATTATCGAACAGCTCTTCTGAAGCAGCTTGGGTAGCTCTAAAATAAGATTATTTCATTCCAATGTTATTGTTCAGCTTCGTAAAGAAAGCAATTCCTCTGGAATGAAGTGACTGAATCCTGAATGAAGCTCCCAGAAGGTAACTGGAAGAGTTTTCAGGGGTGGAGGGGACAAGATATCAAGCCTTTGTTTAAATATTAGTATCCATGTAGACAACAGCTTGGGAATAGGAGTGTCCTGAGCAAGCCCACCCTTCGTCTTCATCTTGGCCAAGGGATCTCATTCCTGAGCTGCAGAATCACTGGTACTCGAGTCCCTCGCCCGAGGCACCACCCTCCCAAACTACCTTGTGCAACACCCAGCTCTTGCCGCATTCCTTCGGCTCCAGATGAAATTCGTTCCTCTGGATTCCAGGAAGATTGAAAAAAAAAAGCCCCACAGATGAACAGGATGCATCTTTCTTTCCTAGAGAACTGCGACCAAATGAGTAGGAGATAGTAAAAATATGTAAAATATTGGATTTAAAACCCACAACTGCCACCATAATCCTGAAGCCAAGAAAAGCCTCACCAGTGCTTCTGAAAACTCTGCATTTAAGGTCTTCCTACACTATATTTACATTTATACAATTCTATTATTATTAACTATCGCTCTGAATTCGCCTGTTTTCAGCGAGTCATTTCTCTGATAGGTATTAAAGAGAATTAAAATCTTGTGCAGGGGTTGAAGAAAGAAACGGGATTAAACTATTTGGAGTTTCCCCTGATGATAGTCACGGTCGTTTTGGGATCACGACAGGTTCGCTGATTTTTCAAGATATAAAGCAAGCGTGGATTTGAGTGTTAGTGCCACATTGGCCATCAAGGGTGTCCCACCGATAGACATGAGGGATCTCCAAGTGTCCTCAACGCTTTGCAACCTTCTGCCTTCCCTAGTTCAGAATGGAAAGGACCAATATTCTGAGATTCTCAGTAGGGTCCACGCTACACTATTTAAAAATTTTAAGGAGAATGATATTAATATTACTAAAATACCATTTATTTTTTTTTAAATCAAGGAATGCCATATTTGTAGTATTTTTAATCTAACTTCAGCTGTAGATACGGCTCAGAAAGCATCTGATTTTTATGTCAGCGATGAGGCCACGTCATCTACTTATGTTCTTCTGCAACGGCTTAACTTGCAGGACACGGGCTGCGACCGGGGTCCCTTGTGGCACCGAGTCCCGGAGACGTGTAGATGAGACTTCCATGGTTGCAGACGAGCTGTTTTCAGCAACTTTTTGTTTACGGACAAAGCATCCAAAATTGTAACGAAGCTAAATGAGCTAAGGGAGCTCTAAATAGTTTCACAGTGACCCATTCTTAAGAAAAAGGAGAGAGAGGTCTGATATAATAGAGTGCAAAAATTCTGTTTACAGGATCTCCATATACGAAGCGATGAAATTAAGTGAGGGTGCCTGACTTGCTACTGCCATCAATTAATGCAGAAACCACTTCCAGACGTAATAATTACCATATGTACACTGTGCTTTACCTCTGGGCTTATTAATTTCATCCACAGCAGGTTACAACTATTGATTGCATTAAAACGTATCGACATGTTCCAATAGAAACACTCCTGCCGTTGCACAAATTTAAGCGGTGTGAGTGATACAGAAACAGTCAACTACACCCACCAGTGGGGAACTTGCTCGGGGTGATTTCTCCGTCTCCTCTTAAACACAGTTTTGCAACACGAAAGGCCAGCAATTAGCTCAGATGCTTAGGGACACAAATTCTAGGGTCTTCAGAGACAGATATTGACTGCTGGATAAAGGCAAAGTCACTAGGACGACTTATCAATATAAATGAATAAATACAAATAAAACGGCTCTTATTTCTCACTGGAATTTGCCCTGCTGGGAATTTGTCCTGCTGAGTATTTGCCCATGTTCATGTGCTGGCGACTCCGCAGCCTGAAGTTTGGTGAGTCTCGGAAAATAAAGCATTTGGATTTTTAAAAGTGTCTTTGATTTTCTTTTTTTTTCCTGAAAACTTGTTATATAGCAAAAATGACACCCAAATAACATCTAAAAAGAGTGGTGGTTGTGCTGCCTGCCCCAATCCAGCATAAGACAACTGTGTTTCTAACTACACACAAACACTGAAATACATTCAGAAATAACTGCCACCCTGTTTGCTCTTGAGTTTTTTTGTTGTTATCCCATCTGCATAATTAAAGATATATTTCTATAAAATTCTGGTTAAGGTTCTAGAAATTATAATATACAAAATTATCATTAAGGCTCTCTATATAAAATTATTATTAAGGTTGTATAAATGATAATAAACAGTATAAATTATAATAAATAATATAAATTATAACACATATACTATATAACATGCTTTAAAGCCTCCTTTTTACCCTTCTGTAAACAAAGCAGCATTGTTTGCATTTTTATTAACTCTTAATTTTCCCTCTTCTACTTTAGACAATGTGTTTCAAGCAAGAAGTGTATTCTTGCTTGATTGTAGCAGGCATATCTCACATGAAAATAATTCAACTGTCCTAAAATGGTATTTATATAGTCGCAAGCAAGATGCAAAGGGATAAATGTTACATTCATATAGGGTGAGAGCGTATCAGCAATTTCCAGAAATCCTTAAAAAATGAGAAGGAATCTGGCGGTTTTTTTGATACAAACATTCCCAAGCACAAGGAGTTAACGCGTCCTTCCTACTCCAGAAAGCAGGAATGAACTCGATTTCGTCAGCAAGGTTTTTTTGGCAACGCGTGAAAAAAAAACCAAACCCTCCTGTAACCAATTTCATTTCCTGATAAATGAACGGTCCGCGGGGAAAATAAGTCAGCCAGAGGCTTTGGGAACCGCCGGAGAGCTCAGCCGTGAAGTGAGAGGCTCCTGGAAGGAGCCAGACTGTCTCTTCTTGCTGATCGTCCTCCAGCCAAACGGCACCGACCCAACGCCAGACGCCGTTTCCAGCCCATAGCGCCGCGTCCACGGGCGGGATCCCCTGGAAAACCCACCCATGTCACCCTATGTCAGATGTTTTCACCTTAAGCAATCGGGTTGAAAACGTATGGTTGGATAAAATAGGTGTCGGGATGTAACTTGTTTATGTTTTAAAGGCAAATGCTATGAGGGGTTTGGTATTCTGGAGCTGAAAATCTGACCCCCCTCTGCCCTTCCAACAGCAAAAAGCCAAATACAGAAGGATAAATCATTAAGTATTGGGTAGATTTTGGCATTAGCGAGATGCAAAGGATGCAGTTTCAACAGGAGCTATAGTGGGAAGGTAAATGCTGCGTTCAAGCTATAAATTGATTTTTCTTTTTTAAAGTTATCCTCATTAATGTAACTAATCAGTCTTACTGAATGTTAACAGTAAATATCCAGCCTAACTGTAAAATGACAAATGTCCCTCAAACAAGCTCAGCTGTGAGTTTCTGATCTATTTAAATGCCATCTCTTCATACAGAGTTAACCTGAATCTTTCTTCACTTTTATATTATTACAAATAGCTTCACGACTCCAGCATTTTTACAGGAAATTCAAGTAGCTCGACACACAGTGATTTGGACTTTTAAAAGTCTAAAGTTTGAGCTTGTAAAAAAAAAAATAATATTGCCAGTCTGATGACCCCTGAAGGGAAGATAAAAGGAAAAAAACAAATAATAACTTCAGGCCCTTCGTTACCCAAATCCTGGGTAACTTTGTGAGTGGTTTGCAGGCTTTTAATAGCAACAATGTCTGTGATTAATTAACAACTCGAGCACAACCAGATGTCATGGGGACAGGGAGAAAGCGCTGTTGGTTCTGGAGTTTCCTGGGAAGTAGAACATCATTTTGCTAAAACCCAGAATATCTAAAAAGGAAGTTGGAGAAGCTAAAGAAATATTATGCTTGTTCTCAACTAAAGTGTCTGAATTGAGTTTTATTGCAGCTTTTGGCTCACCGGAAAGTCTGGGATAAATCCTTTCTTGCTCCCAAGGAAAATGCTGCTCACTAGGCTCATTCTGCCCTTCATCCCATCACCAAGATGTGTTGCTTCGCTGGGATCTTTGATGCATTCTGCTCAATAATGCGATAAACACAGACTAATAATATCAAACAAGACCATTCTCTTTATGATAACTGTCTATTCAGGTTTGTAAACAAGGTACGTGGCCTTGGACAAACACCAGAGCATGACTCCAGGTATACCAAGGTCAATGCTCAGAGCAAACAAACTTCAGGAGCCCCATCCCATTGCTCCTTCCATGGTTTTACTCATCATAGAATCATTTTGGTCAGAAGAGACCCTCAAGATCATCGAGTCCAACCATTAACCCAACACTGGCACTGCCCCATGTCCCTGAGAACCTCATCTCTGTGTATTTCCAACCCCTCCAGGGATGGTGACTCCATCACTGCCCTGGGCAGCCTGTTCCAATGCCCCACAGCCCTTTGGGGAAGAAATTGTTCCCCACATCCAACCTCAACCTCCCCTGGCGCAGCTTGAGGCCGTTTCTTTGTGTCCCTGTCTCCCCTCAGCTCCTGTTCTCCAGCTGAACCCCCCAGGTCCCTCAGCCGCTCCCATCACACTTGTGCTCCAGCCCCTTCCCCAGCTCCGTTCCCTTCTCTCAACTCGCTCCAGCACCTCAAGGCCTTTCTTGGTGTGAGGGGCCCAAAACTGCCCCCAGGATTTGCGGTTTGGCCTCCCCAGGTCCCAGCACAGGGACGGTCGCTGCCCTGGGCCTGCTGGTCACACCAGTGCTGGTACCAGCCAGGATGCTGGTGGCCTCTTGGCCACCTAGTTTACATTTTACCATCCGTTTCAACACACGAGCTTGCAAAAGTTGAACAGATTTGGGGTGGGTGACCAAGACCCATTCCCAGCTCCTTCGAGCTGATCGTTCCCCAGTTAACAGGGCTCTACCTCCATCTCTTCTGCTCCTCCAGTTGCTTCTCTCAACCCAGTTCAGCCAAGCGGGTTGAAGCTCAGAAGTTCGTGGACTCATTTTTCCTGCTGTGTTCGCACACAGCATAGGAATAAACACAAAGATCTCATGCCGTGAGATCTTTACCAGATTGCTGACCACTGTGGACACGACTGCTCTAGAGAGATTTAGGAGATGGGCCAGTCTCCTCACACCTACCATGCAAAAAAACAGGCCTATGTTGTCCTTTAAAGCAACACACAAGAGACAAACTGAGGAGATGTAATCTCAGTTTTTTGAGATACTGCTCAATCCATCATTATGAGCCACATACTCCCTACCATGGGCTACGCAAAGTCCCAGGAACATGTCCCGTGTCCTGCTCACCTCCTGCCTGGTGGCATCACACCTACGTGAAGATACGGCTTGAAAATCCCATCTACGTGAAGATACGGCTTGAAAACCAACAGCAAATCCAGCCAACGACAGAAGGATTTTTCCCCACGGATCTCTGAAGCGTTAGGATACGGCAACAAACGCTTCAGTGACCAGGAAGAAGACAAAGTTCAAGGTCTCTGTCTGTTCTCAACCTGCGAAAGAAAGCTTTACAAAGTGCTCACTCCAAGTTGAAAGCCCTATTATTAATTTCTGTTCAAAGAGATTTTTGGCTCCTTTACAGTAAGAAACTGATACTACACGAGAAAGTTTAAAGATAGGAGATTCAAGAGCCTGCTAATGCATATTTTCCTGTGCTGATGCTGCAATGATGTTTACATCAGTCTTCAATAGAGAGGTGTCAGAAAAGCATCAATATGCTTTTAACTGTGTGCCAGGCAGACAAGCAAAATAAAATAGCTGTTATTTTCTTTTTCTTGCTCTAGTCAACAATGCCAAAAGTTACTGTTTATTTTTCTCCACCCCCGTGGAAGAATTCATAACCACTGAAGTAAACTTAAGTTTAAAAAGCTGCTTTTAATTCAAAAATTGACTGACAGCTGCTATGTGAAAGCAAACCTCACTTGTTTGGGTTCTCAGGAGCATTCCCATTTGAAAAGCTAAGTTTTCTGAAGCCATTTGGGGGGTGGAGGTTTTTTTTGGTCACTTTCCCTTCCCTGTAACGTTAAAAAAATAATTTTAAAAAATGGCAATATTGTACAATTTTCATATTTAGAGGAGAGGTGGAGGGCACATCCCCTTTTAAACAGCCTTGAGAGTAACGTATAAATACGGTGTCGGTTCCAGCATTAGTGAACTCTCTTTGGGAGAAACGGATGAAGAGTTCTGGTTGGGTATTGGTGGTTTTTTACTTAAAAAAAATCAAAGTAACGTTTTAAAAATAAATAAATATGCCTTCTAAGTGACTTGCCAACACTACCAGACTACGCCAACATTTCAAACATCTTGAGCCCAGTGATACGAAACTCCACGGGTCACAGGTTTCAAGTCAAATGCCGTTTCAAAGGACTGTCCTATAATTTATTTCACTTTCCCTAAAGCTTCTAAGTTAACCAATTTCTATCTTATGTAAAGGATGCTTCTGAAAATGAAGTGTTTTTAACATTCAATCCAATGCGTCAACTGTATTTACATTATACACAACTACAAACATGTCTCTAAAAACGGCTAAAATACACTTTTAATCATGAAATAAAAGGAGACACCAAATTTCAAAGACTTTGGAGCCACATACACTCAAAAGCTAAATTACTTTGGCCCTTGGCTGCTTCAGTGTTAAAAAACAAAACAAAACAAAACAAAACAAAATAAAAACCAAGGCATATAAGTAAAAGTTTAAACAAGCATATTTTGTTTAAAATTATACATGCAATTATATATGCAATTTTGCTTAAAAATATATATGGTCTTCACTGCAAAATGTATTACTATGCTACATGTTCTAATTAGCTACTCAAATCTACGTCCTATTAAGGACATATTTCTGTGGATTGTATGGTATTAATATTTAAAAATGATGGTGGCATTCATTTCTGAACTATAGCCCCCAAGGTCTTGTTTCCTACTGGGATGATGGGGTTAAGAACCTGATTTCTGACTTAATTTCTGTACATTTTTGCAATGTATAATCAAGCATTCCCATATGGTGCACTATGGCAGCAAGTATCTAAATTTAAGTGCTATAATAGTCACAGCTTTTCCATAATATTCTTCACATGCTTTAGATCTTGCCTACACACAGCTTTGCACCATTTAATTAAATAGATTTAAATGGTATAAACCTGCTTGGACATACTTATTATAGCGTCACTCCATTTAGTTTCAACTAATTCTCAACAATTTAAGTAGCTGGGCTTATATTAATAGAAGAGCACCTGCAATAAGGGTTTGCCCTGGTTCTGACAGACACTTTTATAATTCAGTTTTTCAGATTAACCAGAGTTGGTCGAGCGCAGACATGTCTTTGATTGCACACTCGTGGCTTCATGATAAGTTATTTTCTGACCACAAGGCCCATCAAAACAACTCATCTTGTTTCTTTGAATTTTGATTCCTCAAAATCATATTTCTCAAGGGATGGGGAGTATATTCTTCCCTACTCAAGGTCTTGGAGAACATCACCTCTAAAATGAATGCCTTTAAAAGAAATGTGAATTATCGTTCATCACTTTACAGGTCAGCTCACGGCAGCGGGGAAGTTTGACACCTTGAGGGCATAAATTGTTTGACGGAAATACACAATCCATAACTATTCTTCTTCTTAGCTTATGTTTGGTGTTTCCGAAAGGCCCCAAAAGCACTTTGTTTAAATCTTTCTTACACTTCACTTCCTAATCCGATCTTCTTCAGGTTCAGGGTTAATGGCAGTTGAGGGTGACCTAAGAGAAGGTTCCATCACAGATGCTGCCCCATGTCAGACCTAAGGATGTATTAGACAAAATCGGCTCCCACTCTAATAAGACCTTTGACCCTTCAGCCAGAAAAAAACATAAACATCAGGAAGAACTGGATGAATTTATTTTTTAAGTATGTTTTCTGCCTCTCTTGCCCCAAGGCTCTGTGAAGGAGTTGCTGATCTCCACATCTCCTCTGCCTCTACCTTTTTTCAGCATCATACAGACGTTGTCTTCAACCTCAAACCCATGGTAGTGAGGTGCTGACACAGCAGTAAAACAAACACAAGAAAGCATTTAATTTAGATCATTAAAGACCAGTGGTCTGGATTCTGAAGGTTGCATCTTGCCGTGGTCAAATAACAACCATGGAAAACTAAGGACATCAAGACTTGGGAAAAAAAAACATTTTAGGAGCAATTATGATGGAAGATGGGGCAAAGGATGGTCTCTCACGATCAACGTCATGTTAGGTAGGATGCAAACATAGAAAATGACATTTATTCACAATCTGGGGCACTGTGTGGGTGCTGCTCATGTCCTGCCCCTCTGGATGGCGTCACCGTACAAACAACCACCTTGAACATGGTGTGATGGTACAAGTGAGCAGGTTGAACATGGTGTGATGGTACAAATGGCCACGTTGAACATGGTGTGACAGTACAAATGGCCACGTTGAACAAGGTGTGACAGTACAAGAGACCACGTTGAACATGGTGTGACAGTACAAGAGACCGTGTTGAACATGGTGTAATGGTACAAGAGACCGTGTTGAACAGGCTGTGACAGTACAAGAGACCACGTTGAACATGGTGTGATGGTACAAGAGACCACATTGAACATGGTGTGACGGTACAAGAGACCACGTTGAACATGGTGTGACGGTACAAGAGACCGTGTTGAACATGGTGTGACGGTACAAGAGACCACGTTGAACATGGAGTGACAGTACAAGAGACCACGTTGAACATGGTGTGATGGTACAAGAGACCGTGTTGAACATGGTGTGACGGTACAAGAGACCACGTTGAACATGGTGTGCCAGTACAAGAGACCACGTTGAACATGGTGTGACGGTACAAGAGACCACGTTGAACATGGTGTGATGGTACAAGAGACTGTGTTGAACATGATGTGACGGTACAAGAGACCACGTTGAACATGGTGTGATGGTACAAGAGACTGTGTTGAACATGATGTGACGGTACAAGAGACCACGTTAAACATGGTGTGACAGTACAAGAGACCGTGTTGAACATGGTGTGACAATACAAGTGACCACGCTGAACATGGTGTGACCATAAAAGTGACCATGTTGAACAGATGATGCGTTCTCCCTAGGAAGAAAATCTGCAGAAACAAGACAACCTTTCCAGAGAAAGTTTAGTAGCTAAACCAGGACACTGCTTAGACTCCCTCCATTTTGGGGACTTCACATGCATTATTTTTTTTACAGCTACACCCTCTTTTCAAAGCTGAAAGTACCTACATTTGACATCGCCCAATGAATCTGCTGCCACCTCACTCAAAAACCACGTTACTTTAATGATATTTTGGTAGCTGAACTTTTGGTGTCGACGCTGCTTGCCCTGGCGGGGGGTGATGTGCCAGGGACACAAAGCTGCCTGGTCCAGCCACCAACACTCCGATGACAATTTACTCTTTTTCCGCGCACCCTGGTGCCTCAATAATTAGGGACATTTTCCAATGAAACAAACAGAAGCTGATGGAATTGGAAATACATTGTCAAGAGAAAGGAAAACTCATGAGAAGTGCTTTTAACACCTAAAGCAAAGCTTGTTTTGTCAAGAGACCAAAGGCTTTTACCTCTCCTCCTTATACACATTCTGTGAAATTTAATGTCAAACTAGAATGCACTTTGATAAATATTAAATTTTGTACCATACCAAAAAGGTGTGAGTTGATGGCATAATGGCATCCCTGCACAGCACATCAAGAATGTACAACAGAATGCACACCAATTACAAAATACTCATTGACACAAGGAAAATAGAAGAAAAATAAAAGCAGGTCATAAGATGCTCATGAAAATGAAATCTCGGCCTTAAGCACCTTAGCAAATACGAACTTTTCTCTTCTAAAGCATGAAATGTGGCCTCCCAAGTGTGATCATTCCATCAACTCCAATATCTGCTGCCAGTCAGTAGCTGGCATTCGAAACAAGTTTTCCCACTTATTGTAAGAGAGTGGTTATCTGCTGGCTCCCTGCCTCGAAATCCTGAGATAACGCGCAGACTCAAGCCACGGTCCCGCTTCTCTCACGCTCCTAAGCCTGAAAATACACACAGTTCACCAAAGGGAAGAAAGGCAGCCTGAGAACTTAAAAAAAGGAAGAAAAAATGAGGCCAATTTTCACCTATCATGATGATCTCTAAATTGCCTTTAATAAGCTCCTGCAATAAAACAGGGAGCCAGGATTGTGGGCTGCTCGTCTGCGAAGGAGACAGCTCTATCTCCACACCGCGGTTTCTGCCTCCGTCCCGGGCATATTAACTTCATTTATCTCCTCCCACAGACTGAAAGGAGAAATAACCAGCTCTTGATTTCAGCACCTGCCCTTTATCTCTCTCTGTTTATGCAGGAGTCTTCTAAAAGGCTAATTACTCAGCTTGGACTTTCCCTGCCTTCTGCAGTACACAGCTAAAAGCATACGCTTAAAATAATGTTAATTATACTGTTTGTCTCCAGTCAGATCGCCCTAGGTCTGGAAGGAAAATACGAGTTAGATTTCCCATTTCCCAATAATTCTTTGCTGAGAAAATGCAGAATATCTTTCCTAACACAAGCACAAATATATATCTACATATAGACATATACATCTATATATACATGACCTACTCCTACACACACACATTCACTTTGCATCCCATGTTGCTTCCCACAGTGAGAATCAGCAGGAGTACCAGGGTGTGCTACGAAAACGATAAGCTCCATTATGCAGATCAGGATCGTGGTTTTAAGTGCTGTTATTTTTAGTTGACATCCATTCAATGTTTAAACTACTGTCTGAACAACAGACTCAAGCTCTGAATGCACGTAACGCCTCCTGAATGCTGACTTCCTCGGCAAAGGCTGAGATAAGCAACTTGAAAACATTCACTATATTTATCTGTGCATACATGAGGTACTTATATGTAAGAAAAAAAAACACCATTGTTTGAGCTGCAGGGAACCAAATGAATAAAAGTGCTGTTGCAATCCTCATTTTCGCCAATCATAACCTCTGGGGAGACCTTGTTGTGGCCTTTCTGGACTTAAAAGTGGCCCGTGAGAAAGATGGGGACAGACTTTTGAGCAGGGCCTGTTGCGATAGGACAAGGGGTGATGGTTTTAAACTAAAGGAGGGAGATTCAGGCTGGACATGAGGAAGAAATTGTTGTCCCTGAGGGAGGTGAGAGCCTGGCCCAGGTTGGGCAGAGAGGTGGTGGCTGAACCATCCCTGGAGACATCCCAGGCCAGGCTGGACGGGGCTCTGAGCAACCTGAGCTGGTGAAGATGTCCCTGTCATGGCAGGGGGGGCACTGGGGGAGCTGGGAAGGTCCCTTCAACACAAACTGTTCTGTGATTCTATGAATTGCATGTAAGTCACGTCAAACCAGATGAAACAGACCCGTAATTCTTCCATAAATTGTCAAAGCTGGCCAGGAACAAGCCAACTCCTATCCAGAAGCCACTTCTCTGAATTAGCTGTACCCAAACCAGCCTGTGTTAGAAAAAAATGTCCTTTCAGCAGGCAATATTAGTCGGCCTACACGGCAGTACAGCTGGTAAAACTGAACTTAGCAATGTGAACAGCTTATTGTGCAGGAAAAGCAACGGTGCATAGGGTGGCTGGTAGGCCAAGAGTGTTGTTAAAGACATGGATTAAAGCTTTCTCCTTTATTTAGCCACTGAAATTCCAATTCCTCAGAGTGCCAGAGCTACTGTGTAACTATACCTTTAGTCTGATGTTAACAGGATTTTGTTGAGCTTGAGAAAAGTTTCTCCTGAAAACCTGAAGCGGGAAGACCTGAGGAATTATGAGACTCCCAGGAGAGAGGTGCAAGGACAGAGGACACGAAGACTCACAAAGTCACTTCTATGGGACAGAAACACATACTGCTCATCATTACGGTTATATAATGAAGTTATTTGCATTTATAAATTAATGCATGACATTAAAGATACCAAGGTCAGTGTCACCAACTTTTCTTCATGCAGGAGTAACCTGCTCTGGCTCAATTGTTGCTCAGCAAAAAGATTTGGAAAAAAAAAAGATAATAAACAGTAGGTGTAAGTGGACAATGTAGAAGAATTATGTGCCAGACTGACTGTGTTCACTTGGTAACCTTGTCCTCAAACCTAAGTGCTCCAAGTCACACAAGAAGCACCCTTAAAATCAGAAGTACCAGACTGCATGGTGAGGATTTACAGAGCTTGTCAAAAAATGCTGATATGCTGATATAAGTGGCAATATAAACACCTTGTTTTGAATGCTATATATAATTAATGCATAAAATGTAAACTCGATGGGATGACAACATTTCTTTAAATTGTGGCCTAACATGTGGGTCATGTGGCACACTAAGTAACTGATAAAACCATATTTTTTTTCTAATTTATTTAGTGATGGCTCTACATTATGAATGAATCGCTGTAGCATCTTAACATAAGAGCTTTTAATTATCTGCATGTAAGAATAAGCTGTCATAAAAAAAGCGAAATGTCTCTGGATTCCCAGTGTAGCAGGGACACAACCCGAGGGGCTGCATTTGGATCCAACAACTCCTCTGGAATTACAGGGTTCGGACTCTAGGACCAACCTCTCCCAAATTAATTCAGTCTGAGACACTAAATCCGTGACACGGGGAACTGTTGGAAAGAAATTAGTACTTGCAGCCAGCTTGACAATTCCCACTGGGTGTTTTAAAATTACCAGGGTATAAATAAGTCACCGGCCGTCGCCAATGGCCGTGTGTCCTCAGTGAGCCTTATCAGATGATATTTATCACAAAATAAGCGGGTCTTGAGATGATACCTTAGCTCTCTTATCATGGAGTAGGAATAAAAATGGCTCTGTAGAAAGCAGAGTATTTAAAACACACTTGGCATAATAGAGAAGCAAAATTTCCTGTGTTTAAGAAAGCCACATAATTCCCATTTAGTTACTTACCTACTCACAGAGATTTCATTATTGCAGTATTTAAACATCACACAGCCATTAATGGATTTTAGCCTCACAAAATCTGTCAAGTTGGTAAATCCCTCATGAGATCTGAGAGGTTCTCAGAACAGAGGGATCTGCTCAGGATTATACTGAAAGTTCATCATCATGTTGACTAGATTTTCAGGTCCTGAATTGATTTTCAGTAGGCTGGTTAATTCTGAACTAAAGCCCCAGAAATTTATTTATGTAGCATTTAAACAAGACCCAGACAGAGGTGCAGAACATTAGAGAAAGAAGAGTAAGTTAATAAAACAAATTATCAAAGTTTGGTTTTAGCTTAATTAAATAACAGATGGAGAGGTGAGACTGTATCTTCGAGATATCATGAAGAAAAAGTCAACCTCAGCAAATATTAGTTCAATTTAATAACTAATCAAGAAAACTCAAACATTTAGCACAAATTATGAATTTAAATTAAAGCAGACACATACAGGCAATTCACAATGCTTATTGATAAGAAAAACAATGTTTTGACACTTGGATATAAAGGGTGTGTGTGTAGTTGATTGAAAAGGACATTGTAATTGATGAGGTCTCGAGCACTTACTCTTAGCCGGTCTTTGGGCAAAGCAACAGCTCCTTGCTTGATGATTTCCAGAACTCGCTCCACCGACAGTTCCGCGCCAGCTTGTTCTAATCGGGAGCTGAAAAAGCTGATCACCTGGAATGAGAAATCAGAGCACAGAAATAAATAGGAAAGAAGAGATCTCAGCATTAATTTACACACAAAGCTGTCATTTCTTGCCCTAGATCAACACATCTTAGAGAATAATCATGTTATTGCTTGTGTCACAGCCAGGGACACTTCACTAATAACAAATTAGCACAATTATCAGTATTCTCCCGCAGTCATTTTCAACGCAGAGATGACTTTACAATTTAACACACACAGCTGAATTCCTAAATTTACATTTTCAAGTACTGCGCACTGACATACGCTTGTATTTCTATCTGCCAGTACTTCTGCATGCCAGGATTTTTGATGCCTTCCAGTCTGACAGTTTGGGCTAGAAATTTAATTTTCAAGCATTAAAGTAAAACCCTTGTAGTTCCAATGATTTCTGGACAGGGGCTTTAAGACAACTGTTAAATATCTCAATACAACTACGAGACTCTACATGACTTGCTTGGGGGTTTTGGAGCATCCAAAGCCACAGAAATTGGAGGAAGAAATAAAAAAGGCCACAAAGCCCATCTTGTCCCCAGATTAAGTACCTGATGTCCCCAATATACCTTCCCCATCACAAATTCCAGGCCCAAGGACCTGTGCGTTCCCTTTTGACGTTCTCGTCCTCCATGGATCTCCCTGGTGAGGCCAAGTTGATTTTCACCACATTTCCCTCCCCACCCCCTTGTCTGTGCTCCAGCTGGTCCTTGTTAGCTAGAACACAGTTAGGTCAGGCTTTAACTTTGATCCCTCTCCAAGCTCAGCAGGTCGCAGCAGAAGCAGACATCCCACCGGCATTTCTCCATGTGGGACATCAGAAGACCTCCATTTCTAAAGCTCCTTTCATCCCAAAAGGACACACTTTGCAAACTCCATCCCGTATCCCAGAGGAACTCATCAGTCACGCATCCGAAACTCAAAACTCAAGAAGCGTATGGGGCTGAGTTTCAACACCTACTTAGAGTCCTTTGAGGGTACCACAAGATGGTCAGAGTTAATTGTTACGGCCTTTCTACACCTGAACACCTGGCTACTCCCTGGTGAAGCTACACACAGATTGTGCTCATGCTACTGGTACATTCTCCAACACCTCGTAGGCTCATGCTATTGGTAGGTTCTCCAACATCTTGTAGGCTCAGGCTACTGTCAGGATCTCCAACATCTTGTAGGCTCACTCTACTAGTAGGTTCTCCAATATCTCGTAAGCTCATGCTACTGGTAGGTTCTCCAACATCTCATAGGCTCATGCTACCAGTAGGTTCTCCAGCATCTCATAGGCTCATGCTACTGGTAGGTTCTCCAACATCTTGTAGGCTTTGGACACCTCTCTTCTGAAAAACCACTCATGTCCACTTGTGTCTGAATCCCAACCTCCAGCACATCAAGTAATCTTTGTTAATTCTCCCAAGCAGAATTGAGGAAAAGTGTATTATATGACAAGAATCTCTCCTGAGCTCTGTTTTTTCTGTGGTGAGACACAGCCGGAGCCAGAAACCATTATCTTAATTATGCCTCCCAGCTCATAAAACAAAGACAACTGATGGCTTGATGACTTTGGGATTCAAATTTGTTGTTCCTCTCTTGTCATCCCTGAAATGCCAGCCCTTGTTTTGAGCAGGTCGATTTGCTGGATGGGAGAACAATTCTCTCTAGAAACCGAAGTACCAAGCGAGACAGAGAGAGATGACACTTGCTAGATGATGTTTTTTGGGGTTGTTGTTGGATTTTGCCTTTTTGTGTGTGTTTTGTCTTAATTAACAGAAATGCGGAAATGAGTCAAGAAAAAATTCAGGTTTAACCTTCTGTATTGTTACTACAATTATCTGCAGACTTGAATAGAGGGGAGAATTTCGCTGCCTCTGGCAGATGGTGCAGGTAGGTTTTACATTCTTACAGATAAGGACCTGCTGTGATCTCTGATCCTTGCAAAGAAAAACCAAAAATCAAAACAAAACAAACCAAACCAAAAACAGGAGGAGGAAGATATGCTGAGTTCATAGGAAACAGAAATTACTGAGGAAAATGGGAAGAAACAGCTCATTCAAAGAGCATGAGGACCTCGGTGTGAGGGTGACACAGTTTTGGCAGAGTCTGGGACTAATTGCTGGTAGAGGAGACGCGGCTCATAGTGAAATGAGAAAGTCGCCCATAAACTTTGGAAGAAAAACCCACATTCTTCCGACATTTAAACGCTCCTGTGCTGTCAGGAATCTCTGTGAATCCCGCCCTTGCTCGGGGCGGCTCCCGCGGAGAATCCATCATCCCACCAGCAGCTTGAGTTCCACTCGACCACAACAAAAGCAACATTTCATGTTCGGCTTTTAATCAAGAGGATGAAATTCTATCACAACGCATCTGCATAAAAAACTGAATGAAGCTCACCGGATACTACCTGAATTCTTCTTATTTTGGAAAGGCAAAGCTTCCAATTTTAATGGAACACTTATGTTTTTGTAGTAAAGGTACTAATCTTGGTTGAGTTATATTTCACAAAGAACAGACCTATGATAGGCTTCCAATATTTTCAGGCTATGTCAGTATTTCACAGAACCCTGAATAGCTATTTTTGGTATGCAGTTAAAGACTGAAATGAAAAATATCGACTTAAATAACAAGACTTATCTCTAAGCATCATTTGCCTCACTACTTCAGAAAATACAGAATTGGAATAATTCCCTTTCTAACCCTGATAAGCACAGTATCCCAATGACGTACTCAGATACCCAGTGGGTACACCAATGAAATTAAAAAATAAAATAAATAAAAATAAAATAAAGCAAAATAGCTATATAGAGGAAGACATACATACATACACAGAAGAGTTATATCAGTAAGAAAACTAAAAGGCATCTTGCTTTACACCCCAACTGCCCAAGCTCCCGTCTTCTCTGTAGCAGGTTTAACACTTTCCATAATTATCTGCTTAAATATAAAAGATGCAAATGAAAGCATAACATAATATTAAGGCAGAGTAGCCCTTTCCTTTGAAAGAGCTTTAATTATCTTCCACGCATAAGTAACAGAGCTATGTTTAAAATAATAATGAAAATTAATAGATTTCAACTCCTTCTCCACTTAAAAAAAAAAGGAACCAGAAAAAGAGAACTGGGTGGATAACATTAAATGAGTTTCAAGTTTTCGCACATGCTTTAAAACCCAACGCTGAGCATATTAATGTATAGAAAAGAGTAAATCTTAGGGCGAACAAACCAGACCAAGAGATGGTGTCCATTTTTTGATATTCTGAAAATTATTTTTCTCAATTATTTGGGCAACAGGTCTAAGAAAACAGAAAATAACCGCGAAGACTGCTTAGGAAGAAGAATAACTTAATGAGAAGAAGAAACTTAATGAGTTGCTCCGAATTACTTGTATCCAAGTCACGCTTTGAGACAAAAAACCCTCTTTGTGCAAGGAAAATAACCCATTTTAAAAAGCTCGCTCTCTCCAGTCTGTCTCCCATATTAACAGGGATTAAAAGGCACATTTAATCCTGGCTTAAACAGCTCCTCATCGGGAATATCTTGTCAGCATTGAGATGAAACGCTGGATCTCCAGCGCCTTGTCCTGTGCAAAGAGCCTAATTCTGGTTTTGCGAGCATCCCAACCATGAGATGGGTTTGGTCAACACCAGCTCAGGGACCTCTAGGCTTTGTATTTATATATTAATTTGTATAATTATTATATATTACTACACCGTTCATATACTCAAGGTCTCTAAACAAAACCTGTTTTCTACAGTGATTTCCAAAAGCGCTTTTCAGAAAGCTTTTCCATTTAAGAGGTCAGTTCTCCCCCGGAGACTCATCTTTTGCCCTTTTGTTTTCTAAACAATAAATTTACAAAATATTTCTGGATATTAAAAGTGCTACAAGAAAACCAGAATGATTTAAAAGAGACATTTTAGTTTGGGAGCTTTCTTTTTTTTTTCAGATAATGAGGGAATAACCACAATGTCTATTATTCCACCCATCTATTGTTTGCAATCAGGCTGAAAAGGCTGAAGTAAAGAAATATTTCTGTTTACTATAGCAGCAGGGCTATCAAGGACAAGATGTTGCCTCCACTTGGGTTCTTTCAGTGCGATGCCCCAGCCCATCCACAGCCATAACTAACACTTCATCTCCTTGTTTTCTCCTCCAGCTAAAAATAACAGTACGGTTCACTTCTGTCTCCTCTGCCCACAACGGTCAAGGTTAATTCGGCAGAAGAGAAAAAAGAGAAAATAACTTGGCACAAAATGAAAAAGTTCTGATTCCTTTATTTTTAAAAGGATGAAAAGAGAAAGATGCACATGTTGACATTGGTTATTTTACGTTTCCAGACGTGTTTGCTATCGGGAGAGGAAGATGCTGGATTGCCGGCACGCTGAAAAGGGGAAGAAAAGGAGAAAACAAACCTCTTGTCATAAAGTACTGCGGGATTAGCACTTCAGCTAAGCAGCTTCCTGAGGAAAATATAAATTACAACTACGCTCAGGAGCCGATCATCAAACCCTCTGTCCTGCAGAAGAAACAAAGCTGACTTAAGAAGACAAAACTGCTCCAGGTGATTCAAAAGCAGGAGAAACACAAAAGGTTTAACGGCAAATCTAAGTTTTTCAGATTCTCTGTGAAACGAGGAGCAACGTGTTCAAAGACACGTGAACTTTTTCAAGGTACTCGGCTCTTCTCATCCTCCACTTCTAGTAAAGAAAGTGAGGAGAAAAAAAAAATCACTTATTCAGTCTGGCCCTTTTAATTAGCAGGATCAAAGTTTTTCTAAATAAAATAACCATGAAAGGTCAGTTCTCATGTTCATTGCAAGTCCTGAAACACAAGTTGCTGTGCCAGACTCAAGCCAACTCAACTGATTGTAAAATCGAGCAGGGCAACATCTTCGGAGAATTAAATTCCTAGTAGGAAATTGCATCTATCGGACCCTTTGCACCACTAAACCATCGCTCCCGACCTCCTGCTTTCTATCCAATTATTTTGCAAACAACCGCCTTGCAGCTCCTAGTTAAGCTTGTTCAACCGCATGACATCTATCACTAGGAAACCTGAAAGTCATGAAAAGACAAGCTGAGTTCTCACCATGGCCATGAACCAAACTCGCCCTTCAGAATTACAAGGGAAAAGTCATCACTGAATTCCTGACACATCTGAGGTTGCTGACCAAATTATGGACCACCTCTAGAACAGAGACATATAGATGGGTCACAGCTGAGCCGTTTCTCCGGGGTGAATGACAGGAACCACAGCATTCCTCTTTGTTCCCCATCCAGAGGAATATCCCATTTAGCTAAATGAGATGCGCGATACCCTATTAAGATGACTTTCCAAAATGAAAAGTGAATTAATAGGAAACAGAAGGTATTTTGATTTCAGTTTCTCTGTAGAGCATTAACTGTTCCCATATGTTGCCAGTGAGCTGGCAATGGTGATTTTTAGCTTATTTATAAAATGCCAGAGGTAGATAAGTCGTTCTAAATAAAAGAGTGTTCTATACAATCATGGCCCTTAAACATTACAACCTATTCTTTGCCTCAACATTGAAGCACACAGAGCTTACATGTTATCATCACAGTAACGTGAATGCTTCAAATCCTGAGACCAAGTCCTTAATTACTGTGATCCCACAGTTAACCTGGGCAACTGTCGCTGGTCTGGGCAGCTGTTGTAGCTGCAGAACTGTCCCCATACTCCTGGAGACCTACAGAGATGTTCTTGGTCTTCTGCCCCCATGTCGTGCTGCCAAACGTCTGCTCTCCAGAGATCTTCGAGTCCCTGAAAACCTACCGCAGCGCTTCGTTGTTATTAACATCGGCAAGTCTTTGCTTACGACCTGTGAATCCACAACTATGTGGAAAAGGTTATTTCCTTCCCCTTCACAGCAGTGTTTTATTTTAATAATATCACATCACCTTTGGCTGTGGCTGATCAGCACCCGTTCTATTTGTCCTCAGACGTCCTGTTTCCTACAGCTCTTGTTTCTTCCTAGAATTTCTTCCATGCTGCTGGTTGAACATGAGCCAGTGTGTGCCCAGGTGGCCAAGAGGCCACCAGCATCCTGGATTGTATTAGGAATAGTGAGGCCAGCAGGACTAGAGAAGTGATTGTGCCACTGTGCTGGGCACTGGTGAGGCCAAATCACAAATCCTGGGGGCAGTTTTGGGCCTCTCACGCCAAGAAAGGCCTCGAGGTGCTGGAGCGAGTGGAGAGAAGGGAACGGAGCTGGGGAAGGGGCTGGAGCACAAGTGTGATGGGAGCGGCTGAGGGACCTGGGGGGTTCAGCTGGAGAACAGGAGCTGAGGGGAGACAGGGACACAAAGAAACGGCCTCAAGTTGCGCCAGGGGAGGTTGAGGTTGGATGTGGGGAACAATTTGTTCCCACAGGGGCTGTGGGGCATTGGAACAGGCTGCCCAGGGCAGTGCTGGAGTCACCATCCCTGGAGGGGTTGAAAATACACACAGATGAGGTTCTCAGGGACATGGGGCAGTGCCAGGGGTGGGGTAACGGTTGGACTCAATGATCTTACAGATCCTTTCCAACACAAGTGATTCTAAACCCAGAGTAACGTCACTAGCACCAAAAGACTCAAGGGACACCTCTGGGCTTCTCTCCTTTGCATACCCACCCAGGACTGCAGCAAACAACTCCTTCTATTTGCACCATCAGCTCCTCATTACTACCTTCTCAGTACATTTTCCAACTAATTTTGCATCCAATTTTTAGCATTTTCACCTCTTCAGTGTTTCCTGTTTGTCTGATGAGAACATCATGTGCAACAGAGTCAAACCACTAAGTATTAAAGTCAAGAAACGTCAAAACCATTTTATAGATTCTTGACAAGGCGACCTGGCATATGTTGTGGTGTACAAAACTCATTACAGATTGCACATTTTCTGTATTTTGATCAGATTTCCTCAACACAGAACTTGCTGCCTGTTAGTATTTCTGTAGGAAATACAAATCTGGACTATAGTTTAGGATGGGAGAATCTTACACCCAGCATGAGGAGGATTCTGCTGAAGCACAGAGCGATTTCAGGGTGACCCAGAGCATAACATGAACCTCATGTGGACCTCTAGTGGCATCTGATGATGGAAATTATACTCATGCTTCCACTGTAGTGTGGGTGGAGACACTCCAAACGTATTTTGCTGTTTAATGACCACAAAAAGCACCGGTGGAGAGAATCAAGATGTAGCACAGCCCCTCTAGACAGGTTTGGGGTCCTGATCCTTCTGCCACCAAAAGCTGCAACATTTACCATTTACACTCATGATTTATAAGCTTTGGGCCACCAAATTACATTGAGCACAGCAGTCTGAAACCCAACAGAGTCCCCTGATACATGGGAAGTTGGTGGATCCATCCTGCTCTGAATAATCAGTCTTGGCTACAGAAAAAGCCCCAAAATCCTCTTTCTTACATCAAGCTGGGATGGAAGCTTATATAAGAATATAAGAGCAGGTCAAGAATAGGGAGATCCTCCCTGTGAATACATCCTCCCAGCTTCCAGCAACATATATTTTACGAATTTATTCAGCAAAATCTTTAAATATATATATTTTTTCCCTGTATTTTTGACTCTTTTTGGAGCACATCCACATTTCAGACACTCACAACAACTTAACTCACGTGGCCATGAGGATGGAGCTCCCACCTCCATCACTGTAGAAAACCTGGGAGCCAAGAACTCGGTTCTTCTCAGTGCCAACATAATCCCAGACAAACACCCCCATGTGTACAGCAAAACTTACATGATTTGACACTTTTTCAGGGGATAGGAAGACCGGTCACAACATTTTGGCTGTGGCACACAAGACCAAGACAAACTATGGGATGGCAGCGCTGCCGATGCCGTGTTTATCTGCAGGATGTGACAGGGTAGGAGTCAGCTGAATCTCATCTTTTATTGAGATCTGCAAGCCTGACAGCTCTCAGCATTTGCCAGCTGGTGACAGGTACATTTAAAAAAAAAAAAACTCTTTTTTTGACATCTTCGCTTCTCTAACAAAGGAGCTATTTAAAAATTCAACATGCTCCCCTGGAAAGCTTTAAATAGTTTCTGAATGTAAGTGGCATTATGCTGTAACCTAATATTAGATAGTTTTGGGGAGGAATTGTTTAAATTGTTGAGGAAAACCTACATTTAAGTGTTACAAAGGAAAGGACATGCTGCTATCCGTAGGAAGCACAGGGCTGTCATGAAGGAGCTATGGCCAGCACTCATTTTCTTGGATCTGGACAAGTGACGAGAGAAGATGTCTATCTCAGTCAGGAATGAAAGAGAAGTGGAGAAGAGGAGAAGAGAAGAGGAGAAGAAGAAAATAGGAGAAGAAGAAAATAGGAGAAGAAGAAAATAGGAGAAGGAGGAGAAGGAGAAGAAGGAGAAGGAGAAGGAGAAGGAGAAGGAGAAGGAGAAGGAGAAGGAGAAGGAGAAGGAGAAGGAGAAGGAGAAGGAGAAGGAGAAGGAGAAGGAGAAGGAGAAGGAGAAGGAGAAGGAGAAGGAGATAAGATGACAAGAAGAGGAAAGGAAGAAGAGAAGAAGGGAAGAAGAAAGGAAGCAGAAAAGAAGAAGAGATGAAAAAGAGGAGAAGAGAATAAGAAGAAAAAAGAGAAAGAAGACAATCAGGACTTATCTTCACTGCCCATACCATCTCTTTACACATATTGAAGACATCTTGTCCTAATCATCCGGGCAGTACAACACTGTATTCTGTAGCTGCCAAAAATTCGGAGAGTTTTGAGCTCCGAATCCTCTGCTCTCCAAGCTCTTGCTTGACCAGAAAACACGAAGTGAGAACAGAAGAGGAAGAGGGAGGTACAGAGCAGGATTTCAGTTCGACATTTAAAATTCCTTTACGGATCATCAGAAATCTGTCAATCTTCAGTCATATTTTAAAATGAAAGCACCTCAGCATTGCTCAGCTCTGCAAATACTGACTTGACAAAAGAGAAATATTTATTGCGCTTAAAAATCTGTTGTTTTCTATCAGAAGTTATTACTCGGGTTCTCAATACAAATACTAAAGCCACCATCAGCTGCAGCAGTAATTAATTAACCACTGTTTTCCAGAGTCATACTCCATGGAGGGTCACAGTGCTAGCAGCTTCTGATCCGCAGCTATTTTTGGTTTTAATTCTAAAATGTTTACTTACCCTAAAGAGATTGATGTGGAGAGACACTTTTTAGGTGAGACCAACACACAGATAAAGGCAGCTGAACGTCTGCTCTTAAAAAACATCCCCTATATTCATTAATAAACTAGTGAGGGGATTAAGAAAAAGATTGGCTGATGATGGGAACGTGTTTTGTCTTCCATGAAAGGCTTTTAACAAGGGGTAGTTAAGAGAAGCTGGTGGTGTCCTTCCCTGGGGGAGTGAAAGATGTGTCACAGGTTGGGAATTCCTTACCAGACACATCCCAAACTCTCCCAAATTAAAGATGTTGCCCAGAAAAAAGTCAGTGGAAGCCTAGGAAATAGGGGAGAGAACCTCCAACATTTCAGAAGTAACTTGATAGAGACAATGAATACTTTCCACCTCTCAAAAGGATAAAAAAAAGATCCAACAACCAAGTGTAAGCACCCGTTCGACAACGCATCACTCACCAGGTCTATGTTTTGCATGATGTCCTGGAAGGAAGGGTGAGTTCGAAACTGCTCAAACAGATCCCGCTTGTAAAGCAGCGCGTACACCAGGTTGGGGTTGTGGTGAAGAGAATTGGTCAGGCAGGAGTTGATGATCTCCAGCATCATGCGGATCACTTCCTCGATCACGTTCAGGTCTTGTGCCTTTAAAAAAAAAAGGAAAAAAAGGTCAGCATGCCCTTTTCCATCATAAAATAGATGAGGTAATAAAGGCAGAGCACAGGTAATTATTACTAATGGAGCTATTAGCTGGTTAATGTCTCAACAGTGAGCAAATCTGGCGTGCCTGTATCTGGAAAGAGATCTGTTTTTTCCTGTAATAACCCAAATTTTAACCGAACCGCTCTAGTCTTCAGCCTCAGAGCTCGATTCTCTCAACAGGAGTCATCTTCTTACGCCAACAAGAATTCAAATACTGTCATCAGCCAAATTCACTACGGGTTAAGTGAACTTAATCTTTTCAAACCTTCCTATGGTAAGTAAAAGCATTTGAGCATATACTTAATTGAATACATTTTCTGTTGAGTCCCTGCTTGGGGAGGAGGGACAGGGTGGAGAAAAAAAAAAGACAATAAAAAGTGGCTGGTGAAAGAGAAAAGCAAAGACGGGAGAAGGAAAACTGACTGGATCAAAAGCCATCGCACCCTCAACATCTGACAGGGGTGGGTTAACGGTTGGACTGGATCATCTTGAGGGTCTTTTCCAATCAAGATGATTCTGTGATTATCCACACCGCTTGTCTTCTGCATGTACAAAGGAGATTTAAGCGACGAAATCCTTTGGAAATTCTTGTTTGAAGACCAGTATTTGGTGTGCACACTCCAATGAAATTTTCTTCTTTAGAACAGTGTCTGACTGCAGAGGTTACGGATTATTTTTCAAACATGAGGATTTCCTCCTCTTTTAATAACTTTGTCTCAACCGCATGAATTACCATTGCAGTGCAGCGAACGATGGCAGAAATGATGGCACACCGTACCATCTCTGGTGGAACAATCTGAATCCCAAAATGTCCAGTAATAGGAAGATCAATGCAGAAGGAAGGCAATTTAACGATAGATGGGAAAGCGAATACATGTTTGTGTTTCAAGGAGAAAAAACAGGATGTTTTTTCTGTTATGAGACAGTGTCAGTGATAAAGGCGCAAAACACACATAACTGAGGGGCAAACACAATCCTAAAATTACATTCGGCCCTTTGAAGGCAACCGCGATGCTGATGTGGCTCCCCGTGAGAATGAGTTTGACACCCCTGACTGAATCTGTCAATGGGATCACTTTCTATAGAAGAAACAATCTTCACATTCAAAACAGAGATGGTTCCTCTGTCTGTAGCTGTGTGCTATGAAATAACATCCCACTGAGAGGCTGTGAAATATGTATAATGCACAATACTAGACAAAACCTAAAATAATGGCTTCAGCTGGAATTTGAAGAAAAATCCAGACCTGGCTGATTTATCTGGAGTGGTATGTGCTTATGAAGCTGGATTTAATCCAGAATATGGTATATGATGGTGGCTTTGGCATCATTCTCTCCCCAGAGCAGCAAGATGACCTAGTGGCTGAGACACTATCCTTAAATACAGAATACTTTACTTTTGCAGCAAGATTGTGATTCAGGATCAAGCAAAGTCTATATAATTACCAGAAAGGTAACAAGCCACACAATTTCTCTTCAAAAATTAAATTATTTTTAATAAAATATGTTCATTCAGGCATACAGAAAGCATTGCTAACCATATTCAAACATGCTATTTTCAAGAAAACACAGACTCTGCTATTGGTCAAACAATTAAAAGTTACCAGAGGTTATTGCTCAGTAATTAAAGTTTTTAGAAGCTGAGGGACAGAACTGTTTTCAGCTATGATGTTCCAGGTGAAGAATCTGGGATGCAAATAAAAAAATACAGGAGCTGCAGTAAAGATTTTTACCCATAACTAACTACATATATGTATATATAGATATAAAAGTTATTTATAAGAATGAGCTTCTTAAAAGACTGGGACTAAATACCAGCCCTGCATATATGTTATCTGGAGAGCTGTATGCTCCTATAATTAGCGATTAAAGCATTTGTAAGGGCTTAAAACTTTGCAAAACAGGAAAAAACAAGCAGAAAGCCAAGGACGGCGTCAGATGAGACAATGGAGAAACGTCGTAAGAGCCGATAAAACGCTGCGGTGCTTTTGCCACCCCAGTATCTCCACATTCACAAGCGGTGTTACCACAGATAGAAATTAGGCTACAAAAACATTTTGAAGTGGAAGAGAAGTTATCACCTCCTGTATTAACTTTTAGACCAGCTGAACCCTGCTGAAATGCAGAAAACGTATGGTCAAGACATGGTCTACCACATCAATCTTGTAGGACTACTCATTTTTTTTTTACTGAATTGGCTGTTATACAAAATGAAAAGCCAGATATTAATTTTGGGGGGAACAGATAGGCCAGTTTCAATCTATCAAACGTACATTTAAATGAGAGGGGAGTTAAAAGTTAACAGTGTTTTCTTATTGTTTACAACTGCCAAATTCAACATGGGACTAAAATATAAAATTATTACAGTATTCCTTTACAAAACAGGGCTCAGCTGCCTCTGTTGACACTGATAAGAATCAGTCCTCCCTCCACATATTTTTGTTTGTTTATGTACACAAAAAAAATTATACTCATCATTAAAAGAAATGTGTCAGTTAAAGCTCTGTACCAGCTTTCTGAGACTGAAATCTTGCCTGCAAAAGGGCTGGTAACCACCTCATGGTTCCTTCGCAGGATAGGAATTAAATGTGGTGCTTTTTTGCAAAAAAAAATCATTTTTAAGGCAAAAACGCAGATGTTTGGTCATGTTGTGGTTGCACAAGGGACAAACCAAGCAGCGGCAGCTACAAGCGATGCAGGTACAATTCTGGTTAGCACGAGTCTGTTTTGTTGTTGCTAAAGGAAAAAGGAAAAAACAAGCGATAACGCCAGAGAAAAGAGAATGAAAACACGCCGAGCACAGGAATGAGAACATCATCTGGGAAAAAATAGTCCGAGTTCGATAAACACTCACAAGGAAGACACAAATGTGCAAAGCCAAAGAAAACCGTGGGCAGAGCTGCATGTTCTCAGCTCTCAGCATCCTGCGATCTTGTTGCTTTCCTTGCTGCGATGTAATTAATAATTAGCGTGACATCCTCTTGGGCAAAGGTCTCCAGATAATTCAATATTTAAATAGCGCTGAACGACATTGATGTGTAAAAAGAATTGAAAAGTGTATGGTTTATAGAATATCAGTCAAGCAGTCTAAACGTCAAAACCCAGTTTAATATATGGTACCTGTCTTCTAGTTTCTACACCGGAACATTCTGAGTGCTTATCCTGTTCATTTAATTTTACATTAAATTAATTTTATTTTTATTAATTTTTAATTTTAGTTTTTAGAGAACTGGTTGAAAGAATGCAAATCTCCAGCTTCTAAATCCCACTAATTCCTAGGAGATAAAGGAAAACATGTCCATGTGTCACTCAGGTTAACTTTGCTCAATCATACCTCATAACTCGTACTGCCTAATAAAAACCACGACAAAATTACTCCGGTTTTTGCTTTCTTTCCTCCTATGCTAGTTTATATGGAAAATAAGTCATTTGAAATCAGAATTTCGGTCACTTGTGATGTTATAAAGAGATACTTCTATGCAAGAGTTGGCTCTTGGACCCAGGTACAGGCTTTTAAGCAGGGCCTGTTGCGACAGGACAAGAGGTGATGGTTTGAGATGAAGAGGGGAGATTCAGACATTTCGCTCACGGCAGTGGTTGGACTGGATGAGCTTCCAAGGTCCCTTCCAACCCAAACCATTCGATGATTCTATTCCATGATTCCAAAAAACACTACTGCACAAACTTCAGTCTCGTATGGAGTCCACACAATGTGTTATGATTAAACATTTATTTATTGCAAGCTAGAATTCACTTAAATGCAATATTTTTTTTCCCCCTTTTTACCTGAATGTATAGTAATCTGCAATCCAAAGCAACAAATAATTCTACATCTAACCAGATCCACTTTGCAACCTTTTAAAAATCAGAGACCTAACAGCGCACCTTTTCCTTTGTGGGATCCATAGAATGGTGCTATGCAGTATACAACAATATATAGATATTCAGGATGTTACTGCCTAGTAAAAAATCCCCACTTCTCACTGCAGCAATTTTCAAGGAAACTGATACTTTTGGCTAAAAAAAACACTGGAGACTTCTACATGTTGAAATGGTACGATGCTGAATGCTATCGAAAAGGCAGTTATATATCTATATATCTAAGGTTACTGCAATCTGAGCAGGAAGAAGGTTATCTGGCTGAAAAAACAAAACCCAAGCAGGGATGGGTAATGCAATATGCTATCGCCATACAATGTATATAGGGTAAAAAAGAAAAAAAAAAAATAAATCAAAAAAGGTGCACTATAGTGAAGTCTTAATCCAAGAAACCTGATGAAATAAAGTGGAAGTGCCACTTATAATAGCAGAAGAAATATATGATGGAAATACAGGCTGACAAACCCCGCAATTTTGAACTTACTGCTTATGACAATGAATGGCTTTTAGCAGGTGGTATCTCGCAGCTGGTAACAGGAAGCCTTGAAATTTGAATTCTCTAAAGTGTAGATTTATTTACATTGAAGCTTGGTGGCTTTAGGTCACAATTACCAACACCGAAAGCCCTCTCCTGTGGAGCAAGGGTGCACATGGTATGGAAAAGCTGTAGTGAAGCTACTTAGAGGAGCTTTATCTTGAGATATTTTAATGTTTCCCTTCCTAACAACTCCACAATTCAAAGCAGCAAAACCACCTCTGAATTTCCACTTCCCCAGCTGTTCCTGACTGTCCCCTCAAGGCCATTTTGTCCCATTGAAAGTCAGCTGGGGTGAAGGAAGAGCCGCAGGATGATGCGGTGGGTCCGGCATTTGGCGTAGCAGGCAGGAGCGCGTCATGGTCGTGTTGCTGGTAACGAGATGGGGACCACTCATCCTCAGAGCCTCACCCCTGCCGTGAGCGAGGGAATGAACCAAAGAAAGATGAGGATGAAGGTGGTACAGGCAACCTTAATAATGGCTTTTCTTTATTATGAGCCCTTAATCCATGACGCCTCATTCATGTGATATATTTTCAGTGAGATTTCCTCTCAAAAAAACATAATCTGCAAACATATAAACCTGTAATCATAAACAACTACTTCCTTCATGATGCACATATGACTTGAAAGGCAATTTTGTCATCGACAGAAAACAAAGGATACATGTACCATGTACTTAACACTCATACAAAAAGACTCAGAATGCTGAATTAACCCCAAACAGCTCTGGCCGTCCTGGATTTTACCAGGGAAAAAAACACAGAGGAAAAATTTGACAAACTACTCCAGATCCATCAGCTACATCCACAAAAAGTCTAGATGAACAGACAGCTTCAGTTCATTTTCCACATTTTTTTCAGCTAGCTTTACAGATGTTATGGAGTACTTCAAATAATTATATTTTTGGATATTCAGTGGTTAGCTCTTTCATGCTTGCCCGTAACGCAACTATTATAAACTCCAGGGTGATGCACTCTATAGAACAGACGAGTTGACACTCAGGGAATTTCACCTTGATAACATCATTTAACAGCATCCACAGTTCTAACGATGTAAACTTCCCTTTCCTCTTCACAGGGCAATTTCTACAGTTAAATAGTTTCAAATAATTTACTTTATTTTTAGTTACTTTAAGAGAAGCATACACATCTTGTTTGTATTAGCTTTGGGGAGCTTCCAAGAGAGCTGTCTGAATTTCCTGCATTTTCAGCAGAAAATAAAACCTTCAACAAAATAAACTTGTTCTGTCAAACGACTGGAAGAGCAGAGGGGAAAGAAGGAAGCGCCCAAGAAAGCTGCTCTGACATTTAATGCGCAAATGAACTTCAAAGCCAAGCTTTTGGTGACAGAAATCTTACTTTATCTATTTTACTGGCACAACACCTTGGCCGTTGTATGTTAAACCCAGATAACTTTCAGTCATAATGTTGAACTGTGGGAAAATAGGTATTAAGGAAAAAAATTGCAGGGTTTGCTCCGAATATAACCTCAACACCGTCATCTCTTCTTCTACCCATGCACTTTAAAATTCCAACCTAAACCAATCTTATGTTGAAATACTTTAACTTATCCTCTATCTTCCTACAAAGTCATGTTCCCAAATAAACGAAAAATTTCTAGATATTTACCTAAATTCCCACAGTGCTTTACTGATTCTTGGTGATGCTTCGTTCCATAGCCCTGTGCCCATTTTATAGAATTGTTTTCATTGGAAAAGACGTTTAAGATTGAGTCCAACCATTAACCCAACATCCAAAGGGATGAAGAGGTACTTAAGTGCAGGAGAGATGTAGAATTTGGTACTTTGTTGAGACCGGGATTCAGTATCACGACTGAAGAAGGTGTTTAGTTTCACAAACCAGGATTTAGACAATCCTCGTCTTTGGCATTTAATCCCAAACTCCATTCTTGGGAACCTCCCATCTAATTCAAATGTTGAATTCCACCCTGGAATGCAAAGGGGTGACAAATCTCCTAAGATGGTAAAATGACAAATCAAATCAAATCAAATTATTTTCAGCCCAAATAGCTTCATAAAAAGTAAATTATTATGGAAGGCATCTACTCAAGGTCAAACTTCAGAGGCTGATCTAAGCCCACCAAAAAGCTCCAGAATAAGGGGATCCACCACAACGCCCAAAATACCCGGCAGTCACCAGCTGGGGACCCTGTCCGTGCACGAACAAAGTATTTCCAAACCATGTCCAACCACAACAACAAAACTCTGTATTTAGGAGAACTCAACCAAATAATTTTCTAAGGTCCCACAAAACCTGGGAAGCACCTGCTGCTGCAAAAATGACAATGTTCCTACTAAGGAAATTTAAAACTGGGAATCTGTATTTTTCTCAAATCGTGTGTGGAAAAAAAATGAAATTTTCCTGCTGTTGAAACAAAATGGAGAATTTCCCATCTTTCCTTGAAATCGAGCAGTATTCCCCAGAGGGATAGGAAGGTTTTGTTTGGTTCGCCTGGTAGGACAGGAAAGAACAAGTTCCATATGCAACCCAGCTCCACCATACAAAGGTAAATAGATTATCATGATCCAGGCTAATTAACAGAACCTGACTACCTTGAGCAGAGTTTAACGACTTTAAAGATGTCACTCAAGTAAAAAAGTTTCTGATTCCAGCTCAGCTGTAAAATATCACTAGGAAAACTATTCAGAGACATTATGCAGTTATTACCACTACGTGAACTGAAACTTCGACACTACCTAATTAGTTTTTATTTTAATTGCATGGCAGGTCTTATATAACCCTCACATAAAGTTTCATAGTTTTGCATTTAATATATAAATGTTATTTAAAGAAATCTCTTGACCTTAAAGACAACTCCTGATGAACCTCTCTAAAGCAATTGGTCCTCTAAAAACGAACGAGTGTAATAATTTTTCAGGAGGGTACAGTCGCTAACATACACATCAATGTTTGTGTTTTACTACGTACTTAAGTCCAGCTTTAAGAACTTTACAATATCTTTAATGCGTTCTTGGAATGGATTCTTGTCCTTTTTATCCTACATGATATTTAACTGAAGTACAGAAGCTCCTGCTTCTATCATGAAGAATAAGATGGAAAAACATGACATTTTGCAAAAAGACCAATTAGCAATTTAAACCAAACAGTTTTCTTCACATTTTCCCTTCACACCTCCCAAACTTGCCTCCAGACAGTCCACCAGTTACAGGAATGTAATTTACCCACCAGCTCCTGACAGACCCACCATCATCTCTGACTATACTATCAACTATTTTCTTCATGCCTGGTATTATATTTGGCAGTAACAACTATGGCGCTCATTGCAAAATATATATATACATACACACACATCTAAGGGCATATTTCCAATGAACCAACCGCTGTCATTCAAGAAAATCACTCAGTGCTATGGATTTTGTGGATCTATTTTCAGTGTTTAAGCAATTTTAATTGAGAAAGTTTCAAAACTAACTGAATAAATCTCAACCCTCACTAAAGCCGGCAACTAGAAGCCGAAATCACAAGTTCTCCACTGGTTCCTCACCGATTCCATCCAGTGGTTCGGCATCTTTGCCGTGACATTTCCAAACTGTCATTGCCTTGGAACCATGACAGGTTTCCTCCACTGAAAGCACCACTCTGAATAATTTTCACCCTATTTTAAAAGGAAAAAACATCACAACCAAGACTGTGGAATCCAAGTCCTCGATAACTGAAACTGATTGCATCAAGTTTCCGTAATTTCCGTACAATCCAAACAGAAGATCTTGTGGTCCTGATGACGCCCAGGAAAAAAGTCAGTGCTGCTCTCCACATGCTCAGCAGCCAAAAAATGTTCTATATTCTTGCCCTGAGGGTGAAAATTGCTCTTGAAATTTTTGTGGGAGGCATAAGAAAGTCCAAAGGAGTCAGGAGAGCAGGTATTTCCGTCATTACAATTCGGGAACATCAAGAAGGCAAATATGAGATTCCTCCTTTGCTCAAATAAGAAAAATCTCCGCAAAGGTAAAGTGAGTGAAGATATTAATAGAAAAATCACCAAACAAGAAAATTCTCTGCAAAAGTCAACTGAGATCAGTAGAAAAGAGAAAATCACCACAAAATAGAAAAAAACACCAACCCTGTAGACTGCCTTCTGATAATATAAGTCACGTTTAAAATTAATAATAATAAAAAGGTTGATTTAACCCACTGGTGTTCATACAGAACAGAAGGTGACAATGTGCACACAGAAAAATTTTTATGATGGTGCACTATTCCTTTAATGTTTTAGCTCCTTAAAGTCTATAAATATATAAATGTCGGGTCCCAAATAATCAACACTTGACTATGGTCCAGGATCCCCAAACTGTTGTGAGCAAGAATATGCTGCTTTACAGTCATCAATTTACCCCAGGGCTGAAGAGAAATCATGAAGAGCACTTTCATTTCTTCCAATATATTCAGATACAGTAGAGTTAGAAAAGGAATTCAGAAATACAACCCTTGTCATGCAGACTACACTGATTCTTTCACTGGTGTTAAATATTTTGAAAATTAAAGCGATAGAAAAAAATGATGTGAGAAACCTATCATATTAAAAAGAAAAAAATTCATTATTGATCTTTGAAGTGGTCTAAAGAATCTATAGGTAAGCATTTTTAAAATGTAAAAGTATAAAAAAAAATGTATTTATTTATTTTTCTCTTACCACCTCTTCAAAGCTAGTCACTGCCAGGAGTAGAAATATCACTTATTCTATTAAGATGGGCCTGAAAAACCTCTGTAAAATTTCAATAAATGCTCTCACAGGTCAAATAAAATGCAAATAGAAAGGAGAAGAGAAACAGCCTTTTGAGAGTTGATGGCAGGCAAAGCAAATATATGGAGTCGCTTTTAAATTAAATGTTGCTTTTACTACATTCCACTTATTTTTCAAGTGCGTTCCCCTGGATGCCGCATAAATTCGGGTGCACACAGGAGCTCAGGACAGCCAAATGGTTTGGAACCAACCTGAACGCCCAAAAATGAACCTTTAAATGAGATGTGGAAAAACACAAAAGTGACAGAAAATAATTCTACAAGTCTATGAACACAGGTACCTGCTCCAAAATGAATTAAATGCGACAGATGACATTGTCTTAAAAGTTTAAGCAAAACTCTCTTGACAGAAATACGCCAAAACTGCTTTGTCCAACTAGATAAAATTTCCTGAAATATTCAGGAAGTCTCATGTTTTGGCAATAAAACTTAAATTTTTGTAGGCTGGTTGATAAGATGACTGACGTGGACAAGATGAGAGATCATGGAGTAGCACTTGGGTATGTGGGACATCCATCCCTCAGCTCTTACTCGTCAAAATCCTGTAAGCAATGATGTTTACCTATTAATTAAGCTAAGTTTTCTCATTAATTCTAATTAACAGACTCTACCACAAGGTAAGACGGTGAATTTTTTGTGGAAAAATAATTTAATATTTCATAAAATTTCAATGAAGCTTTTGCCCATGGGGACGTGATGTGACTCTTCCTATTGTCTCGATTTATCAAAATCTAAAAGATTAGTGTGGGAATGGGAAATCTTGTCATTATTTTTCAGAATTTTTTCTTTCTAAATCTGTATTGAGTAACATCTGATTTCTTTGCAAGTGCCATGGATTAGTTGCTGGTGCGTAGATTAAAAACCTTGCTTTAGGATCTGCAACATCCATTATCTTCGATTCATCTGATGGGAAAAGACAGACTTCAGATTTTTATTCCTATTGCAATGAAAAAAATTACATTTAACCTGTAATTTAGCATCAGTCCTTTTTTCTCTTGAAGAGCATGGGTGTTTTTTGTTATTCGCAAACAGTTTAAGGTCAAGTGTTTTGGGGTAGCACACACACAAAGGCTGGAGTGGAACAGCCTCTGTACATGGTGTACCAGCTCAATATCAAGAAAAAAGCATCAGAACATGATGTTTTTGCAGAAAGAAAAAAAAGAAAGTCATATATTTCAGTAGCAGGCCACTGATCACTCAGTTTGGGCTCGAGCCTGAGTATGTACAAGAGCAGTTCTGGAAAAGCTCCACCACATTCCAGTAACATATCTAAAGGGCAATAAAAATAATAATAATCTTACTCGTCTCGACGTTGTTTCAGAGCAGCGTGGGCAATCGCAGACATTCCCCAACAGCGGTGGGAATAAGAATATAGCAGGATTAAATCACGGTAATATACTAGTCTTCCCTCTTTATGAATGTTTTAAAAGATCCTTCCCTGAAATGGCTTTATATGTTTGGCAGAAAACAGATGTACAATATGACTATCAGCTTTTTGTTTGGGTTTTTAAAATTTCTTTCCCCCTTGAAAAACATCAGAAAATATTATGTTGGTATGTTTCAAGAAAAAACAAGAGTATCCATTTATGTGTTGATCCAAAACTCCTGCTGTTGCTTTAAAATCAAAGCTGCAGAGTTAAACCCTCACACCCACACCAGACTGAGAAAGCAGAGGTTTCCCTCCCAACGTATTAATATCTATGTTAAGATATAATTAAATTATAAGTTCACTATCATTACACAGAGTCCTTTAACCATTGTGTTTGTATCTAACTCATAGCAGGTTAAAAAGTTATAATTTTTGTCCAATTTCTGGGTTATTGTTGCCATAATTAACCAATTCTGTGGAAGAATTTATATTAAAAAAAATTGATTTAGCACACAAAGTGTGCAATGCATTCCCCTATGTTGTTTAGTTCATAAAACGACAAAGTAAAGAGAAACTTAAGAGAAATCGCCAGTTCCATGGAAGGAAAATATAAGTTTCTATTTCCAGTTATGTCTGTGAAAAGCATGCGGTTGACTGTATAGAATCCAATAAATGCGAAAGCAAGAGATTCTCCTAAATTTCTATTTCTTCTAAATACACATTAAAAAAAGTTAAATACAAAGAAAAAAAAGTTTGAATGCTTTGACAGGTTTCCCACAAAGTTATTTCACAGAGAAGAAGAATCTACTGTCAACACAGATGAACACAATTAAAATTCTCTTTAATGTTGTTTTTCAGGCCAGGTGATGAGGAAATCAGTTTTCAATAAGTGGATTATTTTGCTCCATGTGATGCAGCAGAGGGTCTGAATTTCTGCTTATATCAATTATTATTCTTCTCCAAACCTCCTCCTTTTTCAAGTCATCCCATGACTCTTTCAATCTTATTTGACTCATTCTCTCTAAAATATTCTCATTTCCTTCATCCCACCATTCGGTCCCACACTGTCAATTACCATGATGCATGACATGATACTTAATATTATATTTAATATTAAAAACAACCATTACTGTGAGAATTGCCCTTGGCAATATGTTGTTCAGGGGGATAATACTTCTCCAAGAACATAAATTTTAAGTTGATGGGACCATGATTCTCTAACCAGGGCACAACTGGATCCTGTGCAGGTCCAAACCGGTCCCTGTTCCAGTTCAGACAGATTTGAGCAGCAATTTGACAGGTGAACAATTTCCTGCATGATTTTATCCACATTATCTTCCTCTTGTAATCTTCTTCAAAATCACTAAGTCTTGATTTACTTAATTTTCTCTTATTTTCTCTTGCTGTCATTCCAATTGCAAATCATAGATACCTGCAATGGAAAAAATCTAAAGATTTCTGTTATACTGCATTTTTAAAATAACTACTTTTAAAAACTATTTTTAATAACTATTTTATTTTAATAACTATTTACTACTCTACAGAAATGGATTGATTTTTTTTAAACAGCTAAACCAGATCCCTGGTCAGTCCCCAAGTGTCTCTGTAAAATGTGAAAAGAAGTAGTTGGAAATAGAAAGTGAAACATCAAAAAGTTCTCATGTTTCACCAATGTCTCAAATAGAAAAAGTAGCACGAAAAAGAAATCCCAATTCCAATGAAGTATTTAGTACCAAACAGCCTAAAAGTCTCTGACCAGACTTCCTTCTGCATCCATTTCCTTGACTTCATATGGCTGCACGTTTAAATAAGAACAGAATGATATGATTATAACATATGGTAACACACTTCTGGTTTTTAAGCACTACATTTTGCAATCAAAACCTTGCTTTAGGAACACTAAAAGTTTGGTTTACTACATTGTTGAAATACAGAGCAGTTCCAAAAATAAATCCTACTTTTTGGAGAGCTACTGGATGGGGATTTTTTATTTGTCTGTGGTGGTTTGACAAAATCCGACCACGCAGAGCAATCGGGAAAAGCATCTAAAATCCAAATCAGCAAAGAAAGATGCTTCAGAATGTTCCTTTTTTCATCCACAATCTTCAAAAAACTGGAATTCATCCGAGCTGAGCAAATGTTGGCTTACAAGGCAGTAATAAAAAATTCAAAAAACTGGCATAATGTATACCCTTTACTGCAAAATAATGACAATATCCTAAACCTATATAACTATTAAAGGAGGAAAATAAGAAAAAAATTATAACGTTCATGTTTGGCTTTCTTCAAATGTGTGTAATAACCAAAATAATTGGCTTTTTCAACGGCTTTACCAGGTGTTTGTATCACTAATGTCAGTTCTTCCCACTTCTTCTAATTTGTTCTCATGTCTCCTAAATCTGAAGAGCGAAAGCTTTCAGTCACATTCATAAGCTGCTGCTGCCACACTAAATATTCTTAAAAAAAAAAATAAAATAGCAATTTTCACCCTTATTTTCCCAAATATTGAGAGTATTAAAGTGGAATACAGCTTAATGCCACCTACTTAACATGAATATCAGACACCAGTGAGACTTCTGTGGAACTCCTGAATGATGAAAGAAAAACATCATTTTGAAGAACAACTTGATTTTCCTCAACGTATTTGTCTAAAAAACCTTCAACCACAAGCCTATGATTAAAATCACAATAATGTAAACACCAACTGCAAATAACTATTAGCCCATTATATTAATATATGGAAGTTTAAATAGATGGAACTTCACCAACATTTTCATCACAGAATTTTAGGATCATTTGCTCTTTCTGTTTAAGGATAATTTATACAGCACTTTTTTCAGGAAAGTGTCCATGTCAAAGAAATAACTGATTAATAAATCAGACAGAACTGCACAATTCGGCGATCGCTCAATACAAAAGCTTTAGATTCGGGTTACATTCGTTATTTCAGTCTATTCTGAAATTGCTATTTTTTGATGATATAAAAATAGGGGGATTAGGTAGGAGTAATATTCTTTAAAATATAATTCAGCTGAAGGAGGGTATGATTAATATTTAGAAAATGTATTTATAATTCTTTGGCTCAATACTGGAGTGGGGACAGGCATAGCCAAGAATAACCTGATATTGAAAACTTTACTTGTGCTCATGAGCCATCAACTCAGAGTAATCAAAAAGAAGGTAATTCAGTGTAAAACAAGGCGATTCTCCTATTAAATGCCACTTAAATTATTAAAATTCACATATCATAAAAGCCATTAAAATATTGTACTGGTTTACCATGTCCTACCTTCAGTAAACATCTTTAAAAAAATCTTGTATAATCATATTTTAAGTTTATTACAGTAGAAAAAGAGGATCTAAAAATTAAGAGAAAAATTAAGTTTTCTACACTATTAACAATATGTGCTTAATTCAATAAAAAAATCTTACTGAGTGACTTTGTGACATATAGAAATTGAATAAAATACAGGGAAAAATAGTATTGAAGAGACCTAAGCGGCGCTTTTGGTGAAAAGTAGGTAATTTCTGAGTTTTCAAGAAATATTATGACACAATAAACTACCTAGGCTTTTTCCCTCCTCCCCACTGTTCAACAAATCTGGACAATATCTCAATTAGGAGTCTTGATTTAATTTGCTCAAAATTTCCCATTCTGCCACCAGCGTCTTCAATTCTCCAGCTTAACGAGTAATCCGCATTTTGTACATTCGCAGCAGTTACTGCTAAGTAGCATTTTTACAGACTCCCAGCTAAACGACATTAATTGCATCATGCTAACGTGCTTATGGCTGACCGGTTTATTTGCAAGTGGATTTAATTTCATTTCTGGATCATTACTGGAGTCATCAGACGATCGTGGGGAAGATTTCTTACTTTTTCACGATTGCACGCATCTATAGGAAAACATCTATGTCTGGTGGCAAGTTCTGCGTTCAACCCGTTCTGTAGATAATTTCAAAAATTAGATAGAGCTGCAGCTTTATTATACGACAAAACATCATAACGTTAATTTACAGTTTGAATACTGTTCACATTGATAGTGCATGAAATACTTGTCCACTGCATGCTGGATAGGAGAAAAAAACCTAACTTTTTTGCATGTTATAGAATCATAGAATCGTTTCAGTTGGATGCGACACTCAAGATCATGGAGTCCAACCATTAACCCACCCCTGGCACTGCCCCATGTCCCTGAGAACCTCATCTGTGTGTCTGTTCAACCCCTCCAGGGATGGTGACTCCAGCACTGCCCTGGGCAGCCTGTTCCAATGCCCCACAGCCCCTGTGGGAAGAAATTGTTCCCCACATCCAACCTCAACCTCCCCTGGCGCAACTTGAGGCCGTTTCTTTGTGTCCCTGTCTCCCCTCAGCTCCTGTTCTCCAGCTGAACCCCCCAGGTCCCTCAGCCGCTCCCATCACACTTGTGCTCCAGCCCCTTCCCCAGCTCCGTTCCCTTCTCTCCACTCGCTCCAGCACCTCAAGGCCTTTCTTGGCGTGAGGGGCCCAAAACTGCCCCCAGGATTTGAGGCTTGTCCTCCCCAGTGCCCAGCACAGTGGCACAATCACTTTTCTAGTTCTGCTGGCCACACTATTCCCGATACAATCCAGGATGCTGGTGGCCTCTTGGCCACCTGGATACACGCTGGCTCATGTTCAGACACTGTCACCAACACCCCCAGGTCCTTCTCCAGCCGCTGCTCCCAGAGTCTGCAGCATCCATGGGGTTGTTGTGACCCAAGTGCAGGACCCAGCACTTGGCCTTGTTGAACCTCAGACAATCGGCCCCAGCCCAACCATCCAGATGGTCCAGATCCCTTTGTAGAACCTGCCCACCCTCCAGCACATCAACACTCCCACCCAACTTGGTGTCATCTGCAAACTCACTGAGGGTGCACTCGATCCCCTCATCCAGATCACTGATAAAGGAATCAAATGGAACTGGACCCAATACTGATCTCTGGGAACACCACTCAAGACCGGCCAACAACTGGCTCTGTTCACCACAACTCTTTGGGCCCAGCCCTCCAGACAGTTCTTTATCCATTGCAGATACACCGTCCAGGCCACGAGCTGCAGCTCCTGCATTCTCAGGTAGATGCTGCGGGATATGGTGTGAAAGGCTTTACTGAAGCCTAAGAACACAACATCCACAACCTTTCCCTCATCTACCAGTTGGGTCACCTTGTTGTAGAAGATCAGGTTGGTCAAACAGGACCTGTCTCTCATAAACCCACGTTGACTGGGCCTGATCATACAGTTCTCTTGTATGTGCTGTGTGATGTTACTCAAGATCATCTGCTCCATGACCCTGCCCAGCACCAAGGTCAGACTGACAGGTCTGTAGCTCCTTCCGGCCCTTCTTGTCAATGGGTGTCATGTTAGCCAACTTCTGGTCTACTGGGACCTCCCTAGTTAGCCTAGATTGCTGGTAAATAATGGCAAGTGGCTCAGTGATGACCTCCGCCAGCTCCCTCAGCACCCATCTGGCCCAGGCCTTTGTAAAAATACATCTGCAACACAAAACCCATTAACTTTACCTAAAATACCTAATTATTACATGAAAAAACTCTGGTTAGTGCCATGAAAAGGACTAAACAGGATTTACCTGACAACGTAATGGTGGATAAATATAACAGATAAAAGATTTTAGTCTACAGCTGGTAATATTACGTATTTCTAGAACATTCCTTCTGCTTTAGTTTAGCAAGGCCACGACTAAACTGCATAAACTGAAAATCAGGCTGACTTGAGTCTTTGGGATCTACAGCACTATCAACTTTCATCCCCTGTAATGTAACTGAATCCAGAAAATTTATAGATTTTAGATTTGTTCCATTACATTTAAAAGACAGCTAATACCGCAGTTCATAGGCCTTATTTTCCCTTCTCTTTAGCAATCCCAAATTTCTAAGATAAATACAGAGTCCTTACTTATAAAACACAATTTCTTCCTAGGGAGTAGATGAAATAGGGGAACCTTTTAACATTTCCCCAAGCGCTTGGTTTTCTGTTGGAGAACCTAAAATAAAGGACTATTTATGAAGTACTTGCAGCTTTGAATATAATCAACTGTAATAACAAGACACAAGAAAAAAAAATGCTTTTTGTTGCAACCACTTTTGTAATCCTGCTTTTTAATAACCCTCATAATGGCCGAATTAGAAGGACCCCAACCGAAGTCATTGATCCCACATAAAACAAACATTGCTTTTTCTTCTTAGCTTTGTTTTACAAGCTCCATTATTTCCAGATGACGCTTGAGGGGCCTCAGAGTTTCGAGAATTAGATGCTTAAATATACAGCTGCTTTCTATTTACCGTCTACATCACGTGTAACTCAAAGGAGAATCAAAATATTGGGTACAAACTCAGAAGGATAAAAGAAAAGAAATATAGAAATCTCATTGCCCAGATGCAAAGTTTAATTTTTGTGATTAAGACAGGAGAAAAATTCATCAATATTTGCAGAATTCCAAGGTTGTGTCTACAGCAGGTAGATTTAATTGGATTGGTATGGAGCCAGGAAAAGACTCAGCTCTATATAATCTATAATATATACAGATATCTATTTAATATATAGATATATAAAAATATAGATTATATATAATAAATTATATATCTATACACATACAGAGAGCTCACTGCATTTATATTATTTACATTTTTTCCTTTTGCATTGCCAATATAGATTTATTTCTTTACCTGGATCAGTAGATTTTGGACAGGGGGTTAAAGAACATTTGCACATTCAAGTATGTTTATAAATATGAAAAATGGAACACTACATTGTTTCTATCACTGTGAAAATTCCTTTACCATGCCAGTGCTGGTTAAGTGACAGTCCTATATAGGAAATAATTGAAGATATTGGTACTAAGTGGGATTATTTTTAGGATTTTTCCTAAAGAATTTAAGCTTCACCTGAACAGAAAAATGCATTTTTATAAGCAAAATTTATAAGGTTAAAAAAAAAAGTTAAATTTAAGTTAATTTTAGAATTTTTTCCTATGGAATCATCTCACCTACACTATTTTCTGTGAATATTATCCCATTAACACTGTTGGTAAAATCCTCAGGGATGGTCGAGAGAAGGACTCAATGATGTCGAAATAAATTTTGAAAACAAATCAAAAATTACATGTCCAAATACAGAACCAAGTGATGATGCATCCCAAGCTACTTCCATCTAAAACTATTCCTACATTTAATTTTTATTATAAAAGTATAAGAAAATTTAAAAATAAATATTAAAAATTAATAAATATAAAATATTTAACAAACATTTTAATTTTTTTTCACTAAGCCATTTTCTTTATTACATCAGTGAGAAAATTCCAAACACCTGACATAAGCTTTACAAAATTCAAAATTTTCTCTCTCCTTTTCCATCATTCCTAGAAATAGTTAAAGGCGAATCAAAGTGTTGAAGGGCTCAAATATCTCTATAATATATAGAGATATCTACATATATACACAATTCTATAAAATCCTTAAAAAGCAACGAATTTGGGAGATTTTTGCTCCAACAAGGGGTCTGACATGCTACTTTCCGAGGGAAGTTTGCAGCCTCCAGTTATGCAGTTAAATATCTATGATTTTAAAAATTACACTAGGCTGTAATAAAATTACAAAGACAATAATTGATATGTTTACTTAAGAAATTTGCCTTGAACTGAAAGAAACAAATTTCTCAATTAGTCCCTTACCAGTTTCCAGACTTGTTACAACTTTTGGAAAATGTGCTTTCATTGAATGCAAGAAAGCAATTTAAAAAAAACCCAAACTTAACTGGATTTTTCTCATTTCTTCATCCTCGAGATACTGGTGGACAAGGACAATTTGACCAAAATGTGGTATTTCGAAAGAGGTAATTTCCACTTAACTCTTAATAATAATAAAGCTTATTATTAAACTAGGAAATGAAGTAGAGCATGAGAATTTGTGTCTCTGAGGTGATGGTTTAATTTTGGGGGTTCTCCATCCAGCTCCTCAATCCCATCACATTGAGTACAGTTTACCAGGAAACTGGTCCAGCCTTAATAAAACAAACAAAAAAACGCACAACTCACACAAAAAAAAAACCCAAACCAAAACCCACTTGTTTTTTTTTTCTTTTTTTATAGCCCAGAAAACCTCAAAACCAATATAAAAGCCAACTGACCATAAGAAATGTGTAAAGAAATATCCCAGCATATTCTTACCGTCATCAACAACCAGCAGCTTAGGGACTCTATAGTAGGTCAAAAATTTAGTTTTTTACAGTTTTTACATTTGCTCCTGTTGTATATATGCTTTACGTCATAGATATACCATGTCACAGCACCTGCCTATCACACAATGTTCACAATAGGCTGGGCTCAATCCAAGAATTAGAGAAAAATTTGCTTTTTATCTTCCATATCCATCCTACCCCTAAAAAGGAACACCGAGTATTTACTGTAATTTGGTTTTTTGCAAGTCTAGTAGGCAGAAATGAGTGGAGAGGCACATAAAGGAAAACAAGACCATGAGCAACACCTAGCATATTTCATGTACAATTTAACGCTTGTGACCAAGGTACCATGAAAACTCACTTTCCAATTATACACCACCATGGGAAAAAAAAAGTATATATTGAATTATCTCATTTCCTAGATTCTTTGTTATTCTGACAACACAAACAGAGGCTTTCAGAAGCAGAATATGCTGAAGTAAATGAAATCTGGCCTCAAGATTTATTTAGTCAACTGCCTGTGCTTCAGATTGAGTTGGAACATGAGAAATCTGGGGAAAAAGTAAACTAATAAGGGAAGAAATTCAGTGAAGTATCTGAGTCTCTGGGCTGTTTAGGGATATAAGATAGTGTTTAAAAATTTCAGCCATCTGAAGGTGCTTGACAGTTATTTGATTTAGACCCCAAAATGTCTTAGAGGTTGGTTTTAAAAATATACAGGGTTTAGCAGCAATTCCAGCTGATTGAGCCCCTGTGCCCACAAACTCAGTTCCAGGCGCTCCAATCCAGTTGGGCCGTGACACTGCTCATTATGCAGAAATATCGCATGATATAAAATAATGGAATCATTTTGGTTGGAAAAGAACCTCAAGATCATCGAGATCAACCATTAACGACCACTGGCACTAACCCATGTCCCTGAGAACCTCATCTACATGTCTTGATCTATGACATGATATATTTCAGATATGAAAAGCCATCAGCTCCACCAAAGCAGTGTCTCCTTCTGCCCTGAAGGCCACTTGAGCTCTCCAGGACAAATCAACAAAGAGCCCCAAGACCACAGGAGGAATCTGAAGATGCAGCACCGGAACCAGAGTTAAACACTCTGAGAAATACAAAAGCACTGTCAAACTCAACACTCAGAAATGCTCAGTGCATCCAAAACAGGGTCACAGAATCACTTTGGTTGGAAAAGACCCTGAAGATTACTGATCCAATCGTTAACCCAACACAACCAAGTCCACCACTAAACCACGGAACCACAGAATCATTCTGGTTGGAAAAGACCCTCAAGATCATTGAGTCCAACCATTAACCCAACACTGGCACTATTCCATGTCCCTGAGAACCTCATCTCTGTGTCTGTCCAACCCCTCCAGGGATGGTGACTCCAGCACTGCCCTGGGCAGCCTGTTCCAATGCCCCACAGCCCTTTGGGGAAGAAATTGTTCCCCACATCCAACCTCAACCTCCCCTGGCGCAACTTGAGGCCGTTTCTTTGTGTCCCTGTCTCCCCTCAGCTCCTGTTCTCCAGCTGAACCCCCCAGGTCCCTCAGCCGCTCCCATCACACTTGTGCTCCAGCCCCTTCCCCAGCTCCGTTCCCTTCTCTCCACTCGCTCCAGCACCTCAAGGCCTTTCTTGGCCTGAGGGGCCCAACACTGAACACACCGATTTGAGTTAAGCCATGAAACTGTTATTTTAAACTTCATTTTGAAATGAAGGATGCTCAGTTTGTTGTCAAAATAATTGTTGACAAGAATTTTTGCTGGGGCTAAATGTTCCACAGTAAAACACAGAATTAATGGAAATATCAAGCGACGCAAACATCCAAGTAAATTTGGAGCCTGGACACTGTTACGCAACTTTTGTGAACAAACAGTGGATAGAATTACAGAATCACACAGAGTCACAGAATGTCAGGGATTGGAAGGGACCTGGAAAGCTCATCCAGTGCAATCCCCCCATGGAGCAGGAACACCCAGCTGAGGTTCCACAGGAAGGTGTCCAGGTGGGTTTGAATGGCTGCAGAGAAGGAGACTCCACAACCTCCCTGGGCAGCCTGGGCCAGGCTCTGACACCCTCACCAGGAAGAAGTTTCTTCTCAAATTTAAGTGGAACCTCCTGTGTTCCAGTTTGAACCCATTACCCTTTGTCCTATCACTGGTTGTCACCGAGAAGAGCCTGGCTCCATCCTCCTGACACTGCCCCTTTATATATCTGTAAACATGAATGAGGTCCCCCCTCAGTGTCCTCTTGTCCAGCTCCAGAGCCCCAGCTCCCTCAGCCTTTCCTCACACGGGAGATGCTCCACTCCCTTCAGCATCTTGGTGGCTGCGCTGGACTCTCTCCAGCAGTTCCCTGTCCTTCTGGAACTGAGGGGCCACAACTGGACACAAGATTCCAGGTGTGGTCTCCCCAGGGCAGAGCAGAGGGGCAGGAGAACCTCTCTGACCTACTGATACCCCTTCTAATACACCTCACTAATTATAAATCTCAAAATTTAATTCAACTGAGAGGAGGCAGTTATACTATGATACGCTATATAGCAGTCGTAGAATTGTAGAATAGTTTGGGTTCAAAGGGACCTTTAAAGGTCATCTAGTCCAAGTCCCCACATGTTGAGAAGTCAACCCAGGAGAAAGAGCCACCAAATCCTCTCCAAGATGCTTCAAGCCTTGGGGGCTTTAAGTTGTCCATGCGCATGCAGATAAAAGAGTTTATCCACCTTGTGCATCATTTTACCAGGGAAACAGAAGTGGGATCTCCTGTTCTTTAACCACAAACTAATCTGCTGAAATGTTTCAAGTTCCAAAAATTAAAGGTCAGACGGGAACTTCCAGGAGAACAATCAAAAGCCCAAAACCCACGGGTGTCATAAGGAGCTTCACATGAATTAGAACATGGTACAAGGGCAGGAATACACAGGAAAAACCTGCAAGTGATTAATTTGGTCTGTAAACCAGCATCTCGGGATAACAAAATACTTCTAGGTTATATGGTACGTGTCAGTAATAATGACTAAAAAACGCAGGTTAAGAAATCTGGTTATTTAAATTAAATTTAAGTCATTGCACTATTATATCAAATTATCCTTTTAGGTACTTTTATGCTTAATGACAGAGTAATATGATAGTAAAGTCTCAGATGTGCATGTCCTGGAACATGTATTAACGCTGAAAACAAAACACTTGTTCCATTTTCATCCTCAAAAATCCAGAGCAACTGATAAATCAACACATTTTTACACAGTATTGCAGTGAGAGTTCGAATGAGTACAAACCAAAGAACCTTCAGCAGTATAAGGATATTATTCAAGCCCTTGGAAGACATCTCCTTCTTGTATCGAAACTAGAGATTTTCCAACAAGCCGTGCAATTAAATTACAAAATTGCTGCCTATTTGTGGGTATTAGCTCTGTAAAATGAAGAGGACATGATGGATCTACGGTTCAGAACATACCAATTTGCCCCATGACTCCAGAACTCCCCCAAAAGCTCCTTGGAAATTGTTTTCAATCATTTTTGGGATGCCAGAGCCCCATTCTTAAAAAAAAAAAAAAAGATTTAAATATCCCAAAATACAAATGGCTTGAGAATTACAACTTGACAGGGTACAGTGAGTCTCTTAGCCATGAATAATTGCGGTTTCGTTTTGCCATTTTTAAGTGCAATTTTATTTTTAAAGACGTTTCAGACATGACATCATTCCTACAGGTTCCTGTATTTTGGTGTCGGTGGTTCCTCAGCTGACGCATGTTTGGGTAAATCTCTGCAGATTTAGGGACGTACCAGTTGTGTTTTGAAGCACTTACTGAAGCATGAAGTTTGATACTCACATAATCAGGGAGCGGAGAGTCAGTCGAACCCATGGAACCTCTCAGGGATTGTGTGGCTTGCTCCAGCACTTTGTTGTGTTTTTTAGACAGCAAAGAAAACAAACTGGAGAGAGAAAAGAAGTGAAAAAAAAAATTAAAACTATATTCACAATAGTGTCCTGAAATAGCTCGACTAACCAGTCAGATGGTTCATTATATACAGAAACTTGAATGAAGAAATTTTTAGAATGCAATGAACAATAGTTATACAATTTATCTATTTATTTAACATCTGGGCTAAGCAACACTAGAATTTGAATTAGAAATAATCTATAAAATAAAGGATGTAAAGAACATCATTTATTCATGGTTAAATTCTTAAAAAGTCCAGTTGTAACAGAAGGATCGGTATACATGCAATTTTAAATTCATAACCATTATGTGTCTGCTAAAATGCAATTTTTAAGTGCAGCATCTCATGCAATATAGTGCAACAGATCCTTAATCATCTTGTGTATTGTTCATTGCAATAATTCAATTGTTTAGTACAGGAAGAACCCAGAAGCTTTGCTCTTGGACTTGGTGACGCTTGGGACAAGGAGCAGCCGCAGATGTCTTGTTCATCAGATCATTCAGAAAATATTCAAGCCAGTTTAGCAATTAAAAAAAAAACAAAAGAAGTGGCAAAAATACTACCTCAAGTCCTACATTCGAGATAGCTGCTATTTCTTAGAATTAGAGAAGAGCTTCAGTTCTCAGAAAGCTTTCCTGCCTCAAGAAATGACGCTCGGCATTTCAAGAAGTCCTCTTAATTTTTTTTTTACTTAAAATATATCATTGATATTGTATCTGTCACAGATGGTAGGAGTAGATTTCCCAGAGTATCAGTGGTTTTCCTTTTCTCGCTAGTCAAGAGCCTCAGGAATAGGTTTTTCCAACACTTCTTGCCGCCACAAGGAATTAATTACACTCCTCAAACCTAAATCTTATTTCTCAAGAGCCGAGTCAATAAATTCCACCATTTCCTGACACCTATTCAGATATTTCTCAGAACAGATTAACAGCTTCCTTTTAAGGACAACCTTTGTCATAATTAAGGCATCTAATTAACCCACGTGACAGCCCTTGGGTAGGTTGGACCATTCTCAAGGTTGATCCAGAGTCTACAAACACAAGGAACGGGCTTGAGACAACACGGTTGACACCAAGGTTGGTATCATGGCTGGTCCCACCAAGACAATCAGAACCAGACTGATACAGCAAGAAGGTCAGACGACATTACAAGACCTCAGTGGTGGTTACAGGAGTTTATAATATTTGGTGTTTTCAGGATAACAAAATATTTTTAGTGTCACAAAAACCGGAATCTTCTTTTTCCCTCGTGTTGTCCAACGGAGACTCAACAAGACGAGTAATTCCTGAGAGCAAATGCCAACCTCTCCCCAACTCACAGCTATTAGGACATCCCATGTTAAAAAAGGAAGTAGCAACACTGAAATAAGATATATTAGTAGGCCTTCCACCTTCCCCTCCACCTCTCGTAATCTACTATTCGAAATTTTTGTTCAAAATTTGCATTTGCAAACTGGACATTGGCCCAAATCAGCAGCGCTATTTTTTGAATCACTGGGATTTTTGAAGCCTCGGATTTCAGAGATATTGTCATCAGCACCATCTAGTGCTGCAGAGACAGAATAATCGGTTAAAACCAACTTGGTGATGCTTATGGTGGGGGGGGAAATAAGAATAGGTTAAAGCCGGTGCGTGTCTGCTCCAGAAGATACAGATAGTATCACAGAGAGGAAAAATTTGGAAAAAAGAGGATTTCCAACTAGCAGATTCTTCTCTAAAACATATAAAGTGTTTTGGCTACCAAGGAGATTTAAACAGAAACAAAGAATTGGGATCAGGATTGTGAAAAGTGCATTTATTTGATGCACGTGTAAAGGAAAATGCACATAAATTTGTATTCTGCATGGAACTGGGAGAGCACAGAGCAAATTTATTTTCTCTGATAGAAATGGAGAGAAGAGGGAAATAGAATAAGAAATTAAAAGGATGGAAGATTATTTCTTTATAACGTATTTTTGCTATCTTTAATAAAAATCATTTTTTTTGTAATTAAGTGTGATGTGACTAAACTCGAGTGCTTGCTTATGGCACAAACAAGCTCTTGGTGCCTGATTTCTGTCTCCAAATGGTGGATGTTTTATTACCCGTTGTCTTTGGCACTGGGACTTTCCCTCGCAAAGTTTTGCTTTCCTGCCTAAAACACCAATATTCAGTTTAAAAATCCAAAACAAAATAAATAATAATAATAATTAAAACAAAACACAAACACAATTCTCTTCATAAATTCTGCAAGAATCATCTCTTAGAGGAACACGAGGATAAGGACACGTAGGTAGGAACTTTTTGCACTGAAAATTAAAATCGAGATATATCACAGAGTTGCACTCCAAGCAAACTGCTCCACAAAAATCACAATTAAACAGAAAAAAAACAATTAAGGCCAAATACTCTCATTAGCTGCTGAATTTGGAGGTCCAAAGGATGCGGCATTGCCTCCCGAAATGGTGTAAAACTTCATCACCAAGTAATTCACTTACTACGCCTCAACCTCTGAAAACCACCTTGAAAAATATCACCTTAAATTTTAAAGTATTGGAACAGACTTAATCACAATCCTCAAAAAGCATTTGCAATAAATTTCACTCATAAAAATATTTTATCATCAACCAAAGTTGCCTTCTAAAGGAGATGTGTTATTATGCAGCAGTCACATCTTTTCTGTAAGGTTTGGGGATTTATTTTAAGGTATGAAAAATGCAATTTAAGAAAAGGCAACAATGCTTTACAACAAGGTTGTTCCCATCTCCACAACATGGTACAAGAGACAAACTCCGATTCATACAGAGGTGGGAATTAAAACCATGTCTCAAATTTCCCTCATGTGTTTTAGCCACATTTGTATTTTTGCCCCACTGAAAATCAGGCTGAGACAGAATTGAAAAATACATATGTTACGTGCTCACAGAGAGCAGATTGAATGACAAAAGTCTTGTGTTTCTGATTTTTAGAAATTAAAGCACTGTTTCTTTAATTCCCTCTTTACAGATGAAGTTTTTAATTTGACGCAAGGCTGAACCTCAATCAATTAAAACATAATTTCAGACTAAACAGTAATGGTTGTTTAAATACAAGTGACTTCATTGTGTGTTGCTTGCACACACAATATTATAAAATTCCAATCAGTAATATATGAACTTAAGGGTTTCAAAAAGACAATTCCACAAAGCCCGGGGATCCCAAAAGAAAAAAAAAGTCAATAGTGGGAACTTATTTATTTAACAACTTTCTTTCTGGTCCACCAAAAATCACATCAAAAAAAGTGTATCAGGTATATTTCTCACATGCAAAAAAAAAAATAATGTGTAAAATGAAACTGTTAGAACTAAAAAATTAGGAAAAAAAAAGATCAGGGAATGAAAATTAGAAGTTCAGCCAAAAGTTAAAATTCGCCAAATTCTGGAGCTTTTTCAAAGTTTCGTACAACGAGATGGAAAGTTATTGGTGTAAATAGGATGACCCAAGATAACAGCATTCCAGTTAATCCTGAGTGGAACAATGGAATGGTGATCGTGGGACTCATCCAAAGGAGGAAATCACCAGTATAGAAAAACAGACTTTGTCAATCACACTTGGGTTATTTTTCAATAAGACCAGAAAAAAATATAGAGGATGATATCACTCATTTTAAGAGGCTTTTACACTTGGTTCCACATGGTTTTTTTTTAACTAAGAAACTCATATGATAAAAAGCAACATGAGTCGAACTATATGAACCCAAATTCAGACATCTGAACAGAGAAAAATCTTCAAATTTGAACCTTGAAATAAGTTCTCTTAAAATGCCCAAACAGGAATATAATCTTGACCTTTTTTAAATGCCAACAGCTATTTAACATTTGCTATAGCTACTGAAATATTTTCAATTATATAAAGATGATATATAAGATGATGTGTATCATTCATACAAATTAATGACAAATGTTATGGTTAAACTTTGCAAACGGCACATTCCCTACTGGAGTGTAAAGTAAAAAGAAAAATACATTTTTATTAATTTTTTTGTTTGCCTTTCAAGAAGTTGGACCTACAATAATCTCGTGATTTAATGCAGCCAAACTTGAATTTAGCAGGAAAGGATGCAAACTGCTCCCCAAGAGTGAAGTATCTGCAACTAAGGACCACCAGACCAACAAACAGATGCCAATAATGCAACAAAGCTGTTGAAAAAGTCACTGGTTTTGGTACTAACAAAAATATCCAGCAAAGTTTTGCTTTATGGCAAATTATTAAACCAGAAAACACACTCCTCCATGAAACAGTCAAGAAACTCAATTACTGAACGGATTTGAGAAAAAAAACAGAAAGGGAGACTTGACTGAAATGCAAAAATAGGCAGGTGGAGAGAAGTTTCTTAACAGAGGATCCTTCAAGCTATCAGAAATAAATAAATAACAAGTTTTAGTGAAATGGAAACTAAAGTACCGTTTGCACGGGCACAAGTCACTCTTAGAGAGGTGGTTGAAACCAGGTGTGAAGCACAATAAATCCTAATTTACACTGTCAGGGCCTGGTGCACATCTGCTCCTACACACTGGGAAGAGGAGGAGGTTGCACTTTGAACACAAACTCAAAGCCAACTCAGCAGTGTTGCAACATCATCCTCATGCTTGGTCACTGAATCACAGAACAGTTTGGGTTGAAGGGACCTTCCCAGCTCCCCCAGTGCCCCCCCTGCCATGACAGGGACATCTTCACCAGCTCAGGTTGCTCAGAGCCCCGTCCAGCCTGGCCTGGGATGTCTCCAGGGATGGTTCAGCCACCACCTCTCTGCCCAACCTGGGCCAGGCTCTCACCACCCTCAGGGACAACAATTTCTTCCTCATGTCCAGCCTGAATCTCCCTCCTTTAGTTTAAAACCATCACCCCTTGTCCTATCACAACAGGCCCTGCTCAAAAGTCTGTCCCCATCTTTCTCACAGGCCCCTTTTAAGTCTGCAAAGGTGCAATAAGGTCTCCCTGGAGCTTCTCTTCTCCAGTTGAACACCCCAACTCTCTCAGCCTGTCCTCCCAGCAGAGCTGTTCCAGCCCCAGATCATTTCTGTGGCTCCTCAGGTCCATGCCTGTCCTGTGCTGAGGACCCAGAGCTGATCACCAGCAGCAGACAGAAGAGCCGGACCAGGATTCCTCCTAAATTGCATCCAGGTTTTACTTCAAAAGCCAATGGGGACTTACAGAGGCTGAGCCCAGATATAGGAATGAAGGACAGACATAAGCACAGGAGGTTCCATCTAAACATGAGGAGAAACTTCTTTGCTGGGAGGTGCCAGAGCCTGGCCCAGGCTGCCCAGAGAGGCTGTGGAGTCTCCTTCTCTGAGACATTCAAACCCGCCTGGACACCTTCCTGTGTGATCTGCTCTGGTGACCCTGCTTGAGCAGGTGGGTTGGACTGAATAATCTGCAGAGGTCCCTTCAACCCAAACCAGTCTGGTATTCTGTGGGAGCCCTCGGCTCCAGGCTGCTCCTGGAGTCCCTTCATGTCAGGGAGAATGGAAAAACGTACAGACAACGTAGCATGGCTCTAACATGGAGAGCAGTCAACAGGTTGGGACAGCGATGATAGTCCTTAAACCAAGACCGGCCGCTTTCCTAAGAGCTCCGTTCTAGTTCAACCACAGCACCTTCAGCCCAGAAGAAAGAATTAATTGCATCTTTGGTCTGCGTTACGTCAGAGGTCAGACTCAATGATCAAAGTGGTCCCTTCTGGTCCCATATGCATTTAGGCAATGGTCTATATGTACTGATGAAAGATGCAGACAACAAATCCTCTTGGGAGACAATTCATTGTGTTTATAAGTTTTGTCACATTAAAGTAAATCTGGCAAAGGTAAAACTGGCAAAGGTATCTCCAGTACTAAATTCTTGCATTCATATGCTGACGTATCAGCAGTGTTATGGGCAAGAGGAGCATATTCTGGAAGAAATAATCAAAAAGGAGAGAAAAAAAGCTACAACTTTGCAAGGGGGAAGACATGAACAACCTTTGTAGCTGAAAAACCAAGAGTTGCAGAGGGGGAGACGAATGGAGCAGATGAGTGGAGGAAGGTGAGGTCAAGTTATATGACAGAAAAAAGGAATAAGGACTGAACTTCTGCCAATTCAAATCACTGGTGAGCTTCTCAAGAGAAAAAGATTTCAATTATCTGAATATTTTAAAATATTCTTATGTACTCAGCACATATAGCAATTTGCAGTGCTCAATGTACTTTATTTGAAACTTGAAAATTCAGACGTCCTGAATCTTTTTTCCTCACTTTCCTGCTTCAGAAGTGTATTGCAAATAAAGGGAACAGCACGCAAACACAAAACACTATCTGGTGATGGAAAAAAACACAAAAATTGATGATGAATGTTCTCAAACAATTCAGCAATACTCCGTGCTGTTCCTTCCCTCTGCTCTCACATACATGCCAAATGGACTATTGATCTCCATTTTAAAGAATTAAATATAAGCCCTGAACACCAAAACCACGTTATGCAAATATTCCTTAAACAATAGGATTTTACAACGCCTGCAGGAACACCACGAACATTTAAGAAAAAAACCCTCCTTTATATAGCAAGCTCTAAAAATATGTTTGTTTTGAAACCTGATGTCTTAATTCCTTAATTCCTGTATGTGCAAGGAACACCTCTTGGTTGTGACTTATTTTTTAATTAATTACAGGGCCTATTTTTTAATTGATTAATTAATTTAGCATGAAGAAGTGCAGAAAAAAGAAAATCATGAAGTCCCCAAATGCCCATGTCCACTGAAGAGCCCTTGAGGCATTCTGAATTTGAATTACCCAAGCTATTACGGCACACAAACAGAAATAACAAGAACTCCAAGGACTATATGGGGCAGTTGACTCCATGCAGGGACACTTGGTTTTATCTATTTCAGCCCAACTTTCATGCCTGGAAGAAACTTCAGATCCCCAGAATAAGAAGCCAACTAATTAAGAAATCAAATTGCTAAGGAGAAAACAAGAACATACTTGGTATTTTTCTTTTTAATCTTGTAAAGTGAAGCGTGACTAAATTCTGCTTGAGCAAAGCTTGGCTATATTTATTATTAGGTCCCTCTGGCTCGTGGAAATGATGTGAAACCAAGAGATTTTGGGTGTGCAGCCTCCACTGAGGTCATGAATGCAAATAAAACAGTTTTTACGAGCATCACTGATGGACTTACCAAAGAGTGTTGGAAGGATGGAAAGAGCTTCTCCTGGGTAGCAAAAGGTCTACCTGAAGCTGGTTTTGCCACGTTCTGATAGTGATCAGACTGATTTTTACTTTTTTTTTGACTTTTCTTGTCTAGTGCTTTCTCAAAAACGTTAGTTTGTGTTCCCTTGGAAACCGGCTGTGACTCAGCTGCCGGCTACTTCAGGGCAAATCCCAAAGCATTGCAAATAATTTTAACGTAACCTGGATAAACAAATTATTTCTATCCCATCTTTCTATTAAACATCCAACATTAAAAACTGTTTTAAATTCTACAGTCCTTGATTGTAATAAACGAAGTATTTCAACGTATCTTTAGCTCATGACAGAAGCTTCTCATTAATTTTAAAGAGAATTATTTTATCTGCCACTGCTGACAGATTAACAGAGATCTAGAATTCATGTGTTATAAAGACATGGCAAATTACATCTCCTGAAGGAACTTTCTTATTAATAAGTAGAAAACCACTCAGTCACCGTACCCTTGTGGCAAAAGTATCACAAGTACATTCAAGAGCGACTTCAAACAATTAATGGAGCCTTCACATAACAAACAGGATTTCCTGTTAAAATGGAATCGAACAGACAAAGAGCCTAGAAAGAAACATGGATGTGGTGAGATAAAAAGTAAATATTTACAAAATTAAGCCCAGAGTTTAATTTGCAGCAAGCAGGGAAACGTATTTTTCAAGCGAAGGCATACATTGTCAGGCAGCTCATGGCCACTTTCCAATGCGTGCTGGGAAATGGGTGCTCCTATCGCTGGAGAAATAAAAGGGAAGAGAAAGCAATAAAGTCCTTCCCTTGGATTTAGGCACAGATAATCTCATTCCCCCTTTGTCTGACATGCCAAGTAACATCCTCGTAATTGCACTTCAAGGCCGGCAAGGATGAGAAGCACCACCTAGAAACAATATCTTCCTAATTCCACATCGTATTACAGTATAAATTCAATAACAAGACTGCGATCTACTACAGATATAATCCTCCCTGCAAATTTGGTGTGTTTTTCTCTAACCAAAAGAGTGGCAGGAGGCAAAATAAATTAATGAAGGCTCAAACTGTGGGGGTAAAAGTAGTAATATACGCAGTCCAGGATAAAAAGAATACATGTTTGTAAAGCTCAGACTAATTATAAGGTTTACTCTGAGCTAAATAGGTGTCTCAAGGCATGAACATAATTCCTTTCAATGTTCGCTTTGTTTGTCCTGTTAATATTTTATGAGAATATTGAATGGGCAGAGTCCACAGTATTTCCACTTAATCTACTTGCTCTTAATTTAACAGGGTAAATGTTTTGTAGCTGCTGAGAGAAAACATTTGTCTTGAATTAGGACAAAACTCTGCGGGTGAGAATTGGAGGAAATTGCTGGAGAAAGCGGTCGGAGCAAAACTCCCACCCAAAAACCCGAAGGCAGACTCTGAACAATGAAACAACAAGAAGGAAATTAAAAAGACATCAGTGATGTGCAACCTAAGGTCCAAATCCTTCGTCTCTGAGCAGCTTTTAGCTGGTATGGTTTTGCTCAAACACGCTGGGTGTGCGTGTACATACATATGTATATGTATTTGGGTCGTCGCTACAATTATAAATGGAATTGTGTTGCTTTTCCAAAGGGAAAAATGTGGATCCATATGAGGAGTTAATGGACTCATTCTACACGTTGCTAACACCCTTCTTTAGGCTAAGGCTTAAGCTAAACTTCAGTTTAAATGGTGGTTCATCACCAAGGGTCCCCATCGCATGTCACCCATGTCACGTCCATACAGCAATCCCGTGTTTGGCCTTTCAGTGCCCCAAGGAGATTAAAAATAATAGTTTCTTTTATTCTCCTTTCAACTCCAGAAATAATATCATGGTTCTAGCTTAACTTTATAAAACTGAGTTTTAATATTGAAGCAGTAGAACAAGAACGAAGGTGCTCGAAGGACACATTATCGTGCTGTAGACAGATAATATTAATTTTGTCTTGCACTTTGTTTCCTTTTCCCCACTTTTCTTCTTCTTCAAAGCCCCATCCTAAAGGTCTCTTTGCTCCATGGGAATGAGTTTTATGCTTTTTCTCCTGTTTGGTCCTTTCCGATCACATTCCCTTCCCTCCCCAGTGATCCCAGGACTGTTCCACTAATCCTCACGGAAAGCATCCCTGTGCCTCTCTCTAATCATTAGAGTTAATTTAATTACCCTACTGACATGATTACTTTCAAATTTTAATTTTTTTTGAGGAAATAAAGACAAATCAATTGGACCTACAAGGACTCTAGAGCAAAACTATCGCTAAGGACCTTACAGAAATGACCAAAAATTCAAAGTGTAATGTTGGCGTCACCGCTAAGACATGCCCATAACACCATCTTAGATGCAGGGACTGTCGTTTCTAGACTAAAACCCCAGAAGAAAAGAAAATTTGAAAGATTTGTATCTGTAGATAACCTCCATGACTGTTTATTATGGCGTGTCAATTTTTTGCGAATCTAAATCCAAAAATCTTTTGTATTTTCTTTGCATTTGTGAACCACTGAGAACCTGCGCTGAGTACCACGTGATCTTAAAAAAATCACTAATTACGTATGTGTGTACATATATATATATAGTTTCAGTCTCTTTCAGAGTATTATACATAATACGTATACCTTGCAAAACACAAGAAAAATGCAGGATAGTGTCAAATACCATAATATATTAAATATTTTTCAACACCAAGACCAGGTTTCATCTCTATTACTAAACAGTTCCTATAAAAGCACAACTGAACTTTAAAAATAAATATCCCAAGTAAGAATTGTCTATATCCTTCATTGCAACGTCAACATCAATCCCCTTTTGTTAAATTTCTGTGGATTTATGTCCCTAGGTATACACCTGCAAAATGCAGCCCATCACAAAGAAACCTCTTTCCAAAGGAAAATTCATGTCAAAATAGATAGGAAATTAAAAAGAGGGCTTCTCATCCTGAAAAACATCCACAGCATCAACATAAATATTTACCAAGGATGCTAATTTTTCTTAATTCCTGTTATTCAATGGTTTTTATTTCTTTATAGAGCCTCTCATGATCCCCCATGTCCATTCCTATGGATGTGTTAGAAATAACACCAGGGCCTTTAATCTACTTTATTTCCCAGACATCTTTATCAAGAACAGTCAAGCTGCCCTTCCTAATATCACATCTTAAATTTCAGGAGTTTGCTGATTTTCTCCTCCATCTTCTATGGCTTTTAAAAAAATTAAATAAAAGGAAAAACCAACCTGTGCAAATAACTTGCCTTGTGGAAGGAGCCCAGTCTTTGACCATCCCTTCACCTTTTATAAAAATACTTCCTATATTTAGCAAAAATATGTCTTACCCATGCTTCATAATCCAACCTCGACAGAGCTCAAATGTTAATTTTGCTAAAAAAAGGTGTAACAGACATTACCAGTAGGATTTAGAAACACTATGTTGGCACAAAGAGCACTTACGTAAGAGAAAGCAGATTTTATTTTAGCTAACACTTCAAAGTTATTCTTTTTTGGTAGGAAAAAGGTCATTATTTCCCACATATACTGTCATCCTAAATTACCTTATTCACTACTGAACTTGTCATGCTAAAGAGAGGCTATTTTGTTGCCTTCAAGTCTTGGGATCAGTGGGAAAACTGATCCAAATTAGATTTAATGATTCATTCCAGCATACTTGCAGTTGTGCAATATTTTTCCATCTTCAAAACCAACATGATATATATTTATTTTAAGCCCCAGTGCCTCAAGTTGCACAGTAATTAAATGTACATTGTGTTCAATTTATTTTGAATTTAAACCTTGTTCTCACAGAGAAAAGAGGTTGAGCTTTTGTGCTTTACCTCCCACTCCTTTTTCTACATCTTATTCCCCTGTGTGATTCTTTCTGCCTCTATCAATTCCAAAATCCTCCCAAATTCCTAAAAAAAAATGCCCTCCTCAAAATGCACTTTTTAAAAAGACAAAATTCTGTGATGTTCCAGCTCATTTTGTGTTTTTTTCCAAAGCAAAGCAAACATTTCCAATAATAGATTTAGCAGGATAATGAAGCAAACACCGACCATTATCTACTGTATATTGTACAGAAAGTACAACCCTCATGGGATGGGATGTTAATTCCCCTGTATCTTGGGGAAAAAAATAAAACTATAGCTTGGGACCAAATACAAACTAGGATATTCAGAAGAAAATCATAGAGTCATTTTGGTTGGAAGAGACCATCAAGATTGAGTCCAACCATAACCAAACTCCAGCCCTAAACAATGTCCCTAAAGACACATTACGTCTTTTGAGACACATACAAATAGCTTTCGCCATTTAAATTTCTACAGGTGACAACCGAAGTCAAGCAAAGACGAGTTTTCACAACCTCACTGGTTTAATCTGTGGCCAAAACTATGCTGGACACTAAAGCAATTAGCAAACGTGATTCAATATACAAAAAGTATCATGGTTCTCAGAAGAAAAATCAAAATAATCATAGTATTTTCCAATTGAGCCAAGCAGTGACAAATTGGTGAAGTAGAAGGCAGAGAAGTAGACAACGAGGTGGACAAAAACTGGTTGAACAAACGGGTTTAGAGAGCAACGGTCAATGGCACAAATTCCAGCTGGAGGGTGGTTATGGGTTGCGGAACCCATGTGGTGCTTCTGAGGCCAATCTCTTGAACATCTTCATTAATCAAATCATTTAGGTTGGCAAAGACCTGAAGGTCATCAAGTCTAACCATCAACTGCCAAGTCCACTGCTAAACCATGTCCCTGAGCACCACACCTACACGTCTTTTAAATAAAATCATAGAATGTCCTGAGTTGCAAAGGACCCACAAGGACCATTGAGTCCAACTCCTGGACTTGCACAGAATAACCTCAAAATTCACAGCATGTGTCTGAGGGCATTGAAATTTTAAATCTATGAATTTAAGGGAATAGGTGGATCTACTAGTTCTGAAGAACCAGTACCTCCAAGGATAACCCTCGGTGAGTTTGCTAGGGAGAGAGAACTGTGAGGAGAGGTTGACGGACCAGATGGTTGTGCTGAGATTCAGGAGGACCTGGAGAGGCTGGAGAAACAGGTCAACAGAAACCTCAAAGAGAAATACCAGATCTTGCACATTGAAGGCCAACCAGTAACACCTAAGGGTCCTGGTGCACACCAAGTTGAACGCAGGCCAGCAACGCATTCTCATGGCAAAGAAAAGTCAACATCCAACCAAGACATTGCCAGCCCACGGTGGGAGGTGACCCTGGGGACATGTTATCTGAAGCACTTGGCTTCCCAGTCGTAGAAACATGGACGTACCAGAGTGAGTCCAGCAAAGAGCTACGAAGATGATTAAGTGATTGGAGTGTCTGATGGGCAAAAAAGAAGCTGAGAGACCTAAGTCTGTAGAAGAAAAGGCTTGAGGGGATCTCCATGTGCACAAATATCAGATGGGAGGGTATAAAGAAGACACAGAAGAGAAAGGACAAGAGGAAACCAGCACAAACTGAAATACAGAAAATTGCATTTCAACATAAGAAAAAAAAATCAAGTTACCCAGAGAATTTGTGGAGTCACCATCCTTAGAGATATTAAAAAATCAACTGGACACAGACCTGGGCAACCAGTTCTGCAATCTCCAGAGGTTCCTTCTAACCTCAGCCACTTGGTGGCCCCCTCAAAATTTTCACGAGCATGGTTAAACATTAATCACAGTTGCAACAAACCACAAAATGCAAGAACAGCTATCTGCCAGAAACAAACAGCAAATTACGCAGAAGCTTCATCAAAGCCACAATTGTGCTGTAAAGTGCTTCGGGAATATAGGAAATATATTTTAAGGTAAAATCCTGCGGTAGCAAGAGGATGAGCTGATGATTAATTAGAAGAATGCAGCATCAGAAAGATCTGATTTATTTTTTTATTTTGACCTTTTTTTTTATAATCACTGATTTTTAATTTCTGCTGGGTGAACACCACATTGAAAGCCACTCCAAGGACTTGCATCTTCTTGCAACGTGGAGAAAAGTAAAATACCTATGTCAAATTCTCTTAAAACTGCTCTGAGAAACCCACGAGCAATCAGAGTTCAGAGTAAAATTCCAGTTTAAGAAAGCTCAGCTCTGGGTAGACCCACGTCCTACCAAACACATACCAAGAGTTTTAGTGGTGTCTACGAGTCAGGAGGGTAAAGGTTCACCTTCAGCAGAGGTTCCTCTGAGGTTCACTTCTCGGAGAAAGACCACAAAGCTGGGCTGAACTTTGATCCATGTCACCTTACAAAATCTAAGTCTTGGATTTCCATCAACTGGAAGTCAAAAGACCAATTTATTGCACTCTTCCTGACACTAAACTTGGCCTGATGGGTCACACCTCTTAGAGCTACCCTCTTATATCCCACCTAGAAAATAAGATTTTCCTTTCATAAAATGTTTTGACAACTAACAAGGAACACAGATGTGATACTGCACGTTGTCTACCTAAAAGTATTTGAAGTAACTAAATATACAAGGCAGGAACATTAAATGGAAACTTTTCCATCTTCTTTCATTAGCGTCCCCGTATTGAACTCGTTTTGCAGTTCGGCTGATGCCCCAGAAAACTCTTCCAGCATTTGGAAGAAAAGCCAAACGCTAATCAGTGTCCTGGAGGTTACCCCGGGGCTGCAGGATTAGTCATCTCTGGAAACCAGTGTGGTTATTCTGATTTTCCTCTCCCACTGGTTTTGCTGATCCGCGGCCGGTGCGGTGGGAGCATTCTCGTCGCTGTTTTCTCACAAATTCAGCATACAAACACGAAAGAACAAAAAAACACTTTGGAATAGAGCTCAGAGCTCTCAACGCCGACATCCTGGGGATTCAAAACCTCCTTACACAACTTAAATCAACCCTTTGGAGGATTAAAATCCAAAGCTGACTCATTTCCCCCCCCTTTTCTTTTTAATCCACCTCTGCATTTCTTGGTGAAACAGGCCATGGTGAGGAACAGTGATACTGAAATGTGAGGAGTAACAACAGTTCTTGGAGTTCAATGTTCTCATTAAAATCTCGAAATGGAAAGAACAGAAGAAATAGTCCTTATAGAGTTATTAATTCTGCAAAAGTGGAACGTTTGGGGTCATTTACATCGGTATGAATGAATCCGGAGGCCAGTTGCCAAGACTTTAGTAGCTACAACTTCGTTAAAGCAGGTTGGAACTACTCTGGAAGAACCATGAAGATGATGCTTCTGATCCCGTAGATTGTTAATCAAATATTAAATAAATAAAATTTTTAAATTAACATTAAAAAAAAACCACAAAAAATACACACACACAAAATACAAACAAAAAACCCCAAAAAATAAACCAAAACAAATCTGGATTTTACTCTATGAGATCTATCTCTTGGACTCATCATTCTTAAATGTAGCCAGTACATAGGGAACAACTAGGGAAGAACTAGCTCAGCCACGCAATATCCCACTAAGCAAATTATATTTTTATATTTCAAGCAAAAATCACCTCCAATATTAAGAGTATGTTCTGGAGTTTTCTTTTTCCTTTTTTTTTTTTTTTAATTTTCTTGTTTAACTGCACCATCGATTCTTGGGTTTATCAATTAAAAATTCCTGATTAACTACAAATTTCTATACATAATTTCTACATTTTATGGAGCGGGATATTTTGCATCCAACCTTCAAAGCCAACATCTTGTCTCCTACATCAACATAAATCCCTTGTTGCTTCTGTTCTTCAGAGTCTTTTGCCAAAAATTCATCACCACTGTTCACAAACATTTGAATCTCTTAATCACCTACAACTCTGTCTCCAAGTGATTTTCTCCACCGTTCTTCCAGCTACAATCTGGTGATTTGCAAGAACTCATGATGATGAGGACTTCATAAGTCAAAACGTAGCTTTGGTGAGAATCTCTGCTTTGATTTGACAAACTGGAAGAGGTTTTGAATTGGTAACAGACGTTCGTTATTTTGTAAGTGAATAATTTTCTATATTTAGGCGATAATTACATATTTTAGGCAACAATTTCATGCTTTCAATAGGCAAAAGTTTGTGCAATGCTGGCTGGGAAACTAAAAGAGATAATAGTGGATGATCTACATGGGCAAAACAGAGTATCCACCATGTGCTCATCTTGCCAGCGACAATGAACTATTGAAGCTTCTGGAAAAGTCATTTTCTACACCCAAGAGGAGATGTTCTGCACCCAAAAGGAGACGTTTGGCACCCAAGAGGAGGGAAAAGAGGAGGGAGGTGTTCTGCACCCAAGAAGAGAGATGTTCTGCACACAAAAAATGATGTTCAGCACCCAAGAGGTGACATTCTGCACCCAACGGGAGACATTCTGCACCCAAGACAAGATATTGCAGAGGAACTTGAAGCTCAGTAAAGTTTTTTGGTCTAAATGGAGGATTGGCTTGTATAAACATAAATTCTTTCTGCTTTCAGCTATAAACTATTAAACTCTGTTCAGTCTGACATTCATTTCTTAGCATTCTCCTGAACTCTTCAGGCAAGCTATAGAATATTTCTCTTTTTAGTTTTCAAACCACAGCTTATTTACATACTTCTAAAAGAACAAGACACCCTCCCCAATCCTGATTAATCACCAGACGTTACATACGAACACAAAACCCCCGGACTCCGAACATACAGCTACAATGGAAATGTGTGAAAGTTGTTTTCTTCCAATTTCATCTCATGGGAATGTGGGCTCATAAGCAGCCAATTAAAAATAATTCCATCTGATCCAAATGTGTTTTAGTTTCACAGGCTAATGTGACAGAATGCATCTAGATTGTGTTTGTGACAAATTTTTACCAGGGTGGGAGGAATAAAGGCTATTTTATAGAAAGAACATAGTTCTTCCAATTTCTTTGTTTGGTTGGTTGGTTGGTTGGGTTTTTTTTGTTTGTTTGTTTTGGTTTTTTTGTGTGTGCATGAGAACGTAGAGTTTTGGGCACCTGTGTTGTTTTGTACTATGTGGGTCAGATCACCTCAGTAAAGTAACATTTGTAACAGGAAAATTCTGAATTAAAATACAGTGTTCTAAGAAATCTCTAAGGCAAACAAAACAAGAAAATCCTGCATGGCAATCTGCCCATAATTCTGATTTTTAATGCCAAAAGCCACCACTTCCATCAGTTTGCCATAGGAACTCCCTTGGCTACCACCTCCTATGAGGCCAATTGCTGTGGCTGGACTTGGATGTATCTTTAAGGAAAAAAATCCAATTTCACTTAAAAATTGCGATCTTGGGAAATCCAGAGCCCTTGTTAATCTATTCTAGTGAATCACCCACCACTGTCAATAAATACGAACCAGTCTCAATTGGTTTTGCTTCAAATTCCAGCTGCTGGAGAACATTCTACTTTTGCAAACTAAAAGGTCCTTGATTAAAGAATTGATTTACCCTTAACCTTCCAAATAATTTCCGAGTAAATTCATAAAACTGCCCTAAAATACCTCCAAGTCCTTTCAAAGTCAACTCTCTCTAAAGTGTGACCTACACACATGAAATTCTAAGGGCTCTAATGAAAATCTGGATACATAATTTTAAATAGTATACGAGTTAACAAACCAACGCACGAGGGTTCCCACCAGATGTGCAACCACTTGATGAGCATCCCGTTAAACTGCATTTTGAGATCTACAAGCCAGACAAATACCCACAGCATTGATTTTTTTTATGGCACTGTTTTTTTGATTGATATGCTGTGCAGTGCAAAGACAATTAATTTCTAACAGAACCATTTATAAGAAATTTCCCTCTGCTAAGTCACTCAATGTTGAGTGTAAAGTGATATTTTGATGACAAAAAACCCCAAGCGGTCAATAAACCCACCAGCAGTTGACTAAAAATCACCTTCGAAACGCAAGAAAATATCCAATTATATTCATTCAACAAGGCATCTGGCCATTTTTCATAAAAACATCCGTTTTCATAGGCTGCTCTATAGAAATCCCAGCATCCTGGTACTATCAAATCAACCTGCAGTCTCAAAGAAATATTAGTGTAGCTTGTGTCTTTTTTCCTTTGTCCATTTTTACTTATTCTTGGTTTTATTTACCTCTTCAGGGAGTTAAATAAATTTTGTCCGCTGTTCTATGGACTACCTAGAACTGAAATTTAAAATGTACGTACCATAACCACTGAAATCAATGACTATAACAGCAATGGGTTTGCATTAAAAATAAAAAGTAAAATTAATATTAAACCCATTGGGAAAATTACCATCTTTGAGTCTTTAGGTTAAACGTCAGTAATTCCAGCAATTGGAATTTTTCAGTGTACAGGTGATAATGTTAAGAGAAAAATGTTGCTAATTGTCGCAAAAATGCGCAATTTCCAACTTCAACATTAGAATCCGGATGAATAACAACATATGTCTCAATAATAAGAACAATTTCCCAGTCAACCCGTAATTAAATTCCGTGATAATGCCATGATACTGCAATAGGTAACAATTAAAATTTTTAAACTAAGTTATTTATGATTCCAAAAATAGTTTGCTTTAGCGATAAATTCAATGAAGCTTTTCTCGCCTTATTTTCATTATTCTGCTTCTAATCCCATGAGAGCAGTGGGTTTGTTCATAAAAAGAGAAAAAAATCAGCTGCTGTTCAAAACTTCAAGACTTAAAAAAATCTTTTTGATGAGGTCCAATGACTACATCACAACTATTTTCCTTCTCCCACAGATTTTTAGGAAGTTATTCACCAATAAAGGTTTTCAATAGGTCCTGTAACTGAAGCCCCTTATAAGACTCATACATAACTTTCCTGCAGAAATAAGATTTTGTTACCCTTGGAAATTGTCTGATTCTCAAGTAATTTCTGCTTACACTAATTTATGATGAGATTTTTGTGTGCACACACCTGCGTTGACTTCACTCCGTTCGGGCGACTTCTTTGCAGAGACTCTCATGTTTACCCAACTTTTGAATTTAAATAATCATTAAATTCAAAATACTATTGCTCATCCTGTTGATAGCTGTATTTGTGTGTTGTCCCACCTATCTAGATGTTTATAATATAACAGTAATTATTTCTCAATAACGCTCTTTACATGGGGAATGCTTTCAAACCAGCTCTCCCTGGTGAAGCTCCCAGTGAAGTCAATATTTGGTGGTTAATATTTAAAGTATCACACAGAAGTGATAGAAATTATTTAGAAAAGTGATAAAAAAATGAGTGCTTTAACTGGAAAAAGTGGGAAAATAGAAAAAGACCAGTTTCCAGAAGGCTGAAGGGGCTCTGGATGAGAATAAAAACTAATTTTATGCAGTACTTGAGCATCATGTTGCAGCAATATAAATATTTCTGGTATAATAATTAGCAGTATTATTCAAAGCTGATCTCCAAGGCCCTGATCCACAAAGGCTGCACATCCTTAAATTAATGTCCTAGTATAACTCCGTCAACTCTTGATGGCCTGAGAGAAGGGTGGTTGCAAAACTCCTTCTCTACAGGTTTCAAATAACACTTCTGAAAGAGAGTTTTAACATTATTATTATTATTGTTATCATTATTGTTGTTGTTGTTATTATTATTGCTATTATTATTGTTATTATGTTGTTGAAACAAACCTAGCAGTAAGTAATAAAAGATAAACAAAATGGCTAAATGGTGTAAATTTGACACCATATTTCTATGTCTTTTGAAAAATTTTCTGAATTCAAATGATTCCATATAATTTTTCCTTTTGCGCTGCTGCTTCATGAGCATGTTTAATCAGTTTCCAAGGCTTGGCAAAATCGTATTTCCCATGTCAAGCTGGCTATGAAAATAAAACTGTCCTTAATTTGTTCGGCACCCCCAAACACATCACTGCTTTTCACTAGTCCATGCGCTAAGCCCGGTTCAGTTTAAATAATAAATTTCTGGAGATGAACTGCAATCCAAAGAGGTTTAAAACAAAAAAGGGAACACACACAAGCGTTAAAACATCACACGCCAAACATGTAATTCAACGGGAAACCATAATGGTAAGAATGGGAGAAAATACTTCACATCTCGAAGAACAATTAGTGAAATAATCAATAAATAGCGTGGCCACAACTGAATTATTAGACAGTAGCAATGACAGACAATAATCCCAGGCTCAACATTTATGTTATGCTAATGCACAAAAAAAAAAAAAGCTATTGTGTTATCTTTGTTTTAAAAGTGGTTATTAACTTCTATTAATTAGTCAGTGCCATAGTTCCAAAGTCACCTTTACCTTCGCTCCTTTGTTCCTCTCCCCATCTCCAAACTAAAGGTACAAGTGGTCATGTACATATTCATGTTCGCACACAAAATGTATCAAAATAGCCAGAAAACCTTTAATTCTAGGGCTGTTTCAAGTAAGGCAACATCATTCAAGGTATCAGGATAGCGTTGGAGACCAGACTTTATTTGGCGTTAAATCATATTTTTCACTAGGAGTCCTGCAAAGCGGCCTGGATGGGAGGGTCGTGATTTATAAATCACCATAATTAATTCTCTGCATTTAGTAATTTCTGCATTCCATCTCTTCTCTAAGCCAGATAAATTACTGCGGTACTTAATTTGGGATGGATGCATGGATTCACAAACAAACCCTTTTTTGACACCTCCATTTATGTCACTGTATTTAATGCCCTTTAAAGATTTACACAGGCAAGTTTCCTAAGCGCACACTTTTATAATCATATATTATCAGAAATTAGCCACTAAAAACTCCTACCAAAATATTTTCCTAGAAGCAAGTTCTATTTCAAATACTCTGTCCTCCTCCTATCTCATAAAAGGATAGCCTGGAATGAAAACCTGAGATTGTACAATCTTCTGAGCTGATATATTAAAAATGTATATAACAATAACATATCTCAACTGATGCACAGCTCCCATGTCAGAAAGTAATACCAGTAAACTATTTATCTGTTTCAGTATGGGGACCAATTAGATGAACTTTTTGCTCTAAAAACTTCACAAGCTTGTTATAGGAAAAAAACCACATATATTCTTATTGGTGTTTATTTTGATCAGTAAAGCCACTTGGCTTCCCAAGGACTATTTTGCCAACTTAATGTTGTAGCGATTTCACCGAAACAAGCTGGAATGATTAAGCCATTTTTTTTGTGTTTTCAGATTCCAACTTACACAAGCTTTTGGTGTGGACTGCATTCATTATTATCATGATTATTCATTCTTAAATAATGCCTTTGAAATCCTAGGGTTTCATCTAACTTAAAACCATACCCTTGTTCCGAATCAATCTGGAAAACGCCCCTGGGATGTCTCGATTTTCAACTCCTGTTGAGATCCTTCAGCATAACCCTCCATCACAATGTACTACTAGAAAACTTCTTTTTTATTGCTGCTGTTTTGTCAGATTTTCTTCCCTTGACAATCAAGCTGGTTTTACTTATATTTCCTGTGTGGTCTGTTGCTATTGTACGCTGGGAAGCTGCATTTCCACCCTGGCCGCTTTCCATCTTTGCCATTTTTCCCTTGTTTTCCTAAGACTTCTATAGCGTCTTGGTTAAGATATTTAATTGTCAACAATGAAATAGTAAAATTTTATTTTTACTTGGAGTAAACAGCTTAGAGAAAACAGTTGGGTATTGCAAGTAGAATTTATTTTTAAATTCCCTGCTATTTTACAGTTTTTGTAGACCGCCTATAACTCTGCACCATGAACAAGGATTATATGTTGTTATTTTGGGCTGATGGATTCTCATCGTTCTCATCCTGTATAATCAAAACTGACCAGGTATATAAAAAAAGGCAGATCTATCTTAATTTATCAGTAAGTGCCATGACAATTTACTGAACTGGAGAGCAAAGTTCTATCATTGCCATTCTTGAAAAGCAATTTATAGAGACAGCGTCACCAAAATACCAGAAGTATTAGAGACTTAAATATACGACAAATTATATCTTTGCACTAATTCCAAACGAACTACAGAAGCTTTGGGAATCACAGTTTCTGTTCTTACGTCATAGCTTCAGAATAGGATTAAAATACTTGAACATTAAAAGCATTTAAAATTTTGAAAGGCCACACATTAATTTCAGAAGTTGTGTTCTAAATTAAATATAATAACAAAAACAAACCCAAGCTGTTATAAGACTCCCATTTCCACCAGATTCTTTTAGGATACGCATCAAGGATGCCATGAAGACCCAAACCATCCCCTTAACAATTCAAGGTTATTTTTCAGTTTACCGAAAAAAACCATGCACAGATCAGTCACGGAACATGCAGCATGCAGTAAATGGAGAGCAGAGAGGTTAATAACCTGGCAGCATAGGATCTGAGAATGTGAGAACAAGTTAAAGACAAGAGTTCCTCTCCATTGTCACTGAGGGTCGAGAAGCAATGCTGCAGCGTGGAGCAGTGGGAGTGGGGAAAATACAGTTTGTCCAAGACATACACATATCTCCGCAAGTGGCGGCAGGTATAGCTGCAAGACAAGGGTAAAGGGAGAAAAAACAGAACAGAAAAAAGAGGTATTTGCCTTTGAGAAAGCTAATTCATGGTTTCACGTCCTCGGCTTTTGTGCCAAGAATCAATGGAGGGTGTTGAGTAAGCAATGGAGCTGTTTGACATATAATGAATTTGTTCGGCTGGGGCCAGACACTGGTTCTGTCACCACCGCAAAGGGAGATCACCAAGTTGCAGATTCAATAAATTGCTTTTTAATTTCATTTTTATTTTTTGGAGGTTGATAATGCATTAAGAAAAACTTCTTGCCTCTCTCAGTTCACCCTGAAAATATAAATGTGTGTGTCTGAACCAGGTTTACAAAGTTTATCATAAAAACCCCTGAGAGTATTCACAAAATTTAACTCATTTTCATGGAAACTGAAATCCTGCTTTAAGGGAAAAAAACCTCAAATGGAATTACTGAACTGCTCTGGGATTCCAGGGGTAGAACATTCCTCTAGTTTGCTCTAGTTCCTCAAACATGGTGCTTTATCATAACGGAGTTACACACTTAAGACCTGGAGAGCTTTTTCATGAAAAACTACATAGAACAGCAATAAAGCCATCAACAAAATGTTGAATATTCATCCTAATCGACTCTGGATGCTCTTGAATAATAGCTATTGCTATGTCTACTCACAGGATATCCTCCCACTCATCATGGAAGATGTATAAATTGAGCAGTTGAGCTGCAACAAACTGCATCACTGGTCAAATACGAAGCACATTGATCATATATAACCTCAAACATCTATTATTATAGGTTTTGGATAGAAAATACTTCACTGTATCATGGTGTAAAATACACAAGTGTGATAGCCCAGCTCACAGGGGACATCTCCCCCTGTTATAGATTGTGGTAAGTCCTCCAGAAAGTACCTTGAGCTGCCTAATAAACTGTGAGCTAAATAAAACAGGTCTTTGAGATGCTTCTCCCAGTCTGTTTGCCATCCCTACAGCAGCATGAAGCAAAACCTCCCCTTAACTCTAGGCTGGAACCTCCTCACTAAATCAAAGCACACATCATTTCATATCCTCAGAGGCTGAATCCTGGCCAACGGGTTCACCTACCGCAAGCGCCTGCATTTCACAGGCCAGTATCCCTCTAGAATCCCTTTAGCGGACACGTGTGGCTAACAGACTCTTTCAGGAGACCGAATTGTGTAGTTTGGGCAAGGAACAGGCCAGAAAAGAACATCACCAATGCCAACCCTTGGGGTTCCAAGCCTAACGCTTCAACAAAACCATCATCTTCACGTGGGTTCAAGTCAATCACTCACCTTTGCTCTGGAAGCCAAGGGGCACACAATCCCTTTTGACACTTCACTTGCCAATATATTAATTTTTAGAAGAGAAAGCAGCTGCAAGGAGGTGATTTTTTTAAGCCATCGTGCCTTTTTCGTTTTGACCACAGCATGTTTTGAGCAAGCCTGGCTCTTCTCTTCACAGGCCGGGGATGGAGAAAATAAAAACCAGTATTTGCAGGATCCCACACTGAGGGGAACCCTCAAGACATGAGTCTGCCCTTCCAGCTACCCACAGAATTTTTTCCAAAACCAGATTAAAGAGTATCTTTTAGAATGTTGCTTCTTAGAAGATTTAAATGGTCATGAGTCCATTTAGTATATTTTACCAGCCCTGTTACTTAGAAAAATCTAGCTTATTTCCAGCCTGTGTAGGCCTCATTCCAGCAATTTAATCTCATTAGACTTTTTAATCAAAAAGTTGAGAGAGCTTTTTATTATCATTTATCTTTGACCCCTGCCAATGTTTTCCATAGACAGGAAGAACAAGACTTAAGCCCCAAAGAGTGATGACTAAATTTAGGCTTAGCTACTAAACCAAAGGAGAAATTTCCCAAAAATCTTCACCCAGAGGGTTTGTGCCTTGTTAAGACAAACACAGGACATCAAAGACTAAGCGACTCCATCACTAAATCCTCTAAGCTAAACCTGAATAATAAAATCAAGGCTTAGATCTCTGTGATATGTACATTAAAAAAAATTTACATCCAACTTCCACAGACTATTTGTGGGTATTGAGTTTGAAATCAGACTTACTTGATACACCTGAAATCAGTTTTCAAGCAGCTGCTCTATCTACAGTTACACGTTACTGTAATTTTTGTTTTCTGCATGTTTTATGGGGCATTTTACTTTTACACTACAGTAAAAGGCAATCTTTAGCTACAATACAGTACTAAAAAGCTCAAGAAAGCAATATTGCAGAAAATAAAGAACATTATGTTTGATTCATGGTGTGTGTGCACATATTATTCATGTATTCTGTTTACCCTGAGGATAAAACTTTAGCTCACACAGTACTAAAATCCCGCTCAAGAAGAAGATTATAAATCCCTCTTATAAAAACTAAAAGCCATCTGATCAACACTTCAAATTCTTGTAACAAAACATTGCAGTGTCAACTTCTAATAGCTAAAAAATGGAGTGTTGGGTTACATAAGTCTGGGTAATCAGGGCGGGCTTGTGTTACTCCAACTGAAAAATATATATATGTTCTTACATAATAATAAACTTTCACTTTTTTTTGAGGTAGTGAAAATAAAATAACTCATCTAATGTCTTCTCACTACACAAATATTACCATAGCTATATTCTCTAGAAATTTCAGCCTATTAAAGGAAAATTTAAAAATCCATATGCTCCATTAAACCCTGAGTTATCAACATTCTTTGTCTTTAATAATCATGGATACTAAAGCCACAGAACCCCAATATGTTCAGGTCCAAACCAACAGAGGTTAGCATTAGTATTTTGGAGACTAAAGTACCAGGAATCTATCTGGTAGTTCCACCTCTCCCATCAGATCAGCTGTGATTCCCTGGATGAAAATGAAGATGAACATGGACACAATGACATCTTTAACACAAGATACTCAAAACTGTCAGGGATCAAGTTAAAGCACCAAATTCAATCCTTTTGAGGTCAGAAAGTGGCATTTAGAAGTCTTCAGGGGTTTATTCCCATGGGTGTCTTTTGGTGGTGTTCTTACATGTTTTTCACTTTCTCTACTACATGTAGTTGTTGGGGAATTGAAAAAGGGGAGGAAGAGGAGGGGAGGAAGAGGAGGGGAGGAAGAGGAGGGGAGGAAGAGGAGGGGAGGAAGAGGAGGGGAGGAAGAGGAGGGGAGGAAGAGGAGGGGAGGAAGAGGAGGGGAGGAAGAGGAGGGGAGGAAGAGGAGGGGAGGAAGAGGAGGGGAGGAAGAGGAGGGGAGGAAGAGGAAGAGGAGGGGAGGAAGAGGAAGAGGAGGGGAGGAAGAGGAGGGGAGGAAGAGGAAGAGGAGGGGAGGAAGAGGAGGGGAGGAAGAGGAAGAGGAGGGGAGGAAGAGGAGGGGAGGAAGAGGAGGGGAGGAAGAGGAGGGGAGGAAGAGGAGGGGAGGAAGAGGAGGGGAGGAAGAGGAGGGGAGGAAGAGGAGGGGAGGAAGAGGAGGGGAGGAAGAGGAGGGGAGGAAGAGGAGGGGAGGAAGAGGAGGGGAGGAAGAGGAGGGGAGGAAGAGGAGGGGAGGAAGAGGAGGGGAGGAAGAGGAGGGGAGGAAGAGGAGGGGAGGAAGAGGGGAGGAAGAAATGTAGCAAATTGGGCGAGGTATAGAAAAATGGTATAAAAGCAGTATTCGGTAACTCCTCTATAAACACAATCTAGTCTGAAACACCATAACCAAGATTCAAAAGAAAAATTCCCAGTGCTAGTGTTTAAGTAACTGTAACTCATAATTATGTATTGTAACTCATAATTCCTCTCAATGCATGGCAGATTTTAGGAAGACTACAAATCTTTAACGCTATTGAGAGAAAAGTCTTGAAGACATACATGCCACATGTATTAGCTCAGAGAAAATAGATTAATCTGCACCAATTGAAAAAAAAAAAAAAGATGACAATTCTGCTAAGCCTGATTAAATATTTAGGTCATATTGTCTCTGCGGCAGAATTCGAAAAATGCACAGCAAATAACATCTTTTGCTGAGTTGAAGACTTAATCGCCAGACTTTCAAAAGGGAGTTATGCTACAACATGACTCTATGTGAAAGCCAGTACAAAAGCCTTCTTTTTTGAAAGAAAAAAAAGAAAAAAAATAAAGTATAAGCTAATTAAAGCAGTACATGTTAGTCAGCATCCCAAACTACCTGTATGCACGCAGGAAGAATGTCCTGACGTGCCATGAAGATTTTACTACTGTTTTTGTCAGATAATCTATGTTCTAGGAAGTCCTCTGAGTCATTCCCAAAGTCAAACCCAACCAAAATACATTCTACTCTCACTAAAATATTACATAGATGATAACAACATATTAAATCACTCACTGCATGAGAATGACTAATTATTCTCTGCCTAAAATATCACTTATTAATGTTATTTCATAAAGAATAAACAGCAGAAATGCAAACCTAGCTGTCGTCTTGCCAAGGGTAAAATACCTCATCAAATATTAGGACTTCAGACAAAATCTTTCATTTCTGTTTAGTACTCTGCCGCTGATGACATGATGAACGGTCGTAATGATGAACCACAGTAGAAACAATACTAATTATTCAATTTTTAGTACCAAGATTGACTTGCAGATGTCTGTGGAAAGGTGGGTTGGACTGGATGGTCTCCAGAAGTCCCTTCCAACCCCAACCATCCTGTAATTCTGTTCTCAAGTCATCCCTGACTTGATCCTTTCTCACTACTGGTACCTTCCACCCTCCTTGATCCCCGCCTAACTTCCTAACCTAAGTAATAAGGTGACTTCTCTTGGCTTTCTAAAAATACTCCATTTTTGCAGGCCTACTTTTCAGATACACTAGATTTATATCTCAAAGCATAGAGTGATAACAGGATTTTAAATTACGTTATTGCAAAACAGCAGTTTGGAGGGGAGTGGTCATTTTAGGGTTAAAGGTGCCATAACACCACAAAACAGAGACGCAAAATAATTATTTTAATATGTAAGAAGTGATTATTTGCGATAAGTTCCATAAGTTCCCATGCCCCATGGCAATGTTCTGTCACAATACCAGCCAAATGTACACGACAGGCTCATGAGAGAAATGTTATCTTTACACCTGAAAGTATTTATAGTAAAGGAGGGCAAGGAAATGAAAACCAAACAAGCTCTGGAGATGTTTGACAGACTGAAAATCAAATGATAAATATATGAGAGTCTTCTCTAGAGAGGCCAAATTGCCTCAGGACTGATGAAGTTCTACTAAAAAGAACAAAAGAAATTGTATATTAGAAGCAGACATGAGGAGCTGATGACCATAAGAAAAAAAAAACAACACACACATAGATATATATATATACACACATATATATGAAAGAGCTGGGAGGAAGCGTCTATTTGGTACTGATGTTTGAGATGAAGAGCAAAGGTTTAATCACCAAACGCAGTGCTTGTTTGGGAGGCAGCGTAAGAGATGCTACTACGGGAATGTTGCTTTTGAAACCTCCTGCGCTTTTATCCTCTGGCCAGACACTCGTGATAATTCACGGGCTCCACACGGCACTGCGGGAGATGCCGACGACACCCGCGTTAACACCGACGTTTGCATCGCAGCCCATTTCCAGCGGAATTCAGCCCATCTGAACCCATGTAAATCATGGTATTTGGAGAAAAACCTATTTAGTGATGGACCCAGGAGTACAATTAATGAGTTACAGAAACGTGTCTCTACACAACTTCACAGAAAATTGATTTATTCATTGCAGACATAGGTGCATTTACCTAAAACCTGTTCTTTCCTAAACTTGCTGAAGGCCATTACCATTAAATAGGTTGAGTCATTCAACAGTTACAAAGACCTGATGCACATTAAAGTTGTTAAATCCTGATTCCTTCTTCTGTACCCACAGTTTCACCCTCCATTTAGAAGCGTCATGTGTTTTAAAGCACAATATTCTCTTTGGGAGTCATGGAAACGACGGTGGAAAGGATACGGTGGTGGGAAATAGTTTGGCTTGAGTACTTAAGAGACTCAGAAATGTCAGTAACTGTGCTCTCATTCCTAAAAACAGTCAGAACGCCGGTTTGAAAATGTGGGGTCTGAATAAATGCAAAATTTCCACATGTGGTGGAAAGGAAGGTTTTCAGGAGCAATTTGGAGGGTACTGATTTCTAAGCAAGCAATAGTTTTGTTTCGTAATGGTTACCCACAGCCATAATACAACCTTAGTTTGTCAGATAAATCCTTGTGTGTTCATTACTCATTCTAGATCATAGTTCACAGGTTTTTTCCAAAGAGATTTTCTAAAAAGGAAAAAGTACATGTTGTATCGGAATAAAGCGATTAATGAGCCAAATACTTTGCAACTGGAGAGAAAATACAGGTTCAAGCAAGTCATTATCTTGAGTCACCTCTTCACTTCTGTTAGGGAACACTGTCCTTATAAATACATTCCATTCACAACAAATTATGAAGACAAGATCGCAGTTTCTAGGATTTCACCAGAATAGCAAATAGTTTCTAAAAAGTTATTAGAATTCTGTTGTTTTTGTAAATCTCTGAAAATCTTATGCAGGACAATTTCTTGATATAAACCAGTCTCTTTAAAATGCAAAAACTACGTGATACACATCTTCAGTGTACTGTACATTAGACACCCAAATCCCAAAAAATTGGGATATGACCCAATAAGCATTTCAGTGGCCTTAACCTTTTTTTTTTTTCCAGGTCAGCTAAAAGAAATCAAATTGGACTAGCAGGAATGAATTAATCCCACTAGTTTTATCCTTTTTCCTTTCTTTCACTATTAAACATGCAGAAAACTAAAGCAACACAACTCAGAACCTCAGTCTGCTCTGCAAATTCATCTGTTAAACGCCACTATCACAAAAACAGTTATTTCTACACAGGTTTCCTCAAATATTTCACCTTCTCCACCATAACAGATTCACAAGATCAACAGTTTTAAAAGCTGTGAGGTTCCACCAGAAAAATCAAATATTAATTCCCAAATTTGAAGACTATTATCAAATTGTACTGTTTCCAAAGAGCTTATATGGCATAACAACTCTAAAAAGGGTTATTTGTGATAATTGAAGATGGGACTATGGGACCTTCTACCTCCAAGTGACACTCTGCATTGTGTGCAAGAATCTGTGTGATGCTCTAGATTCCCTGAAAATGGTATCGAGACTTCAAAAAACTTCAGTTCTAATGCTGTGTTAATTTGCATCATGTTCGTTTAATCACACTTTCTGCCAAGTGATGACTTGTAGCTTGTAAGACACTGAAGTCCCGCACAATTTCTTGGATGGTAGAAGAGTAATGAGTTGTTGGAACGACTTTCCCCCACCAAAATGACAGAATTACCATGATGGTTTGTCTTACGGGTCAGCAGAGACACAAAAATGGTCAAGGGAAGAGAGAATCATCTTGCACAAAGCTGAGCTGTTAGAGCGGTATCTATGTAGAGATTAAAAACCTTTCTAAGCCAGGGCAGCAATCAGTAATGATATTTTTAAGGAGTCCTGTGCCATGAATTCTATGACATGCAGAGCAGAGGGTAACAATTCTGCTTCGTGTGAGACGACGATGAGATAGCGCAGAACAACGGTTTGTCCAAGACTTCTCCATGGTTCACACTGATCCAATCTATCCTAAAAGAAAGCTGTCCGTCTGTCCATCTGGGAGGTGGCTCCAAAGGCTCCTAACGGCATGCGGGGCACTCAGCGGCTCATGCCAGATGGGGGACGAGGGTATTACTGTCCCCTCGGGTGCCCCCACAGAATCCCCAGCAGGTTGAATCAGGCTTAAAGCAAGTTCAAGGATATTTCCATGTTGGAAACAGCTGATATCGGCCTAAAACCTCACCTCCATATGTTACCCATGGGCAAAACCAGGCGAGTCCACATGGAGCTGTTGATAAAGCTAAAACTGCTTTTTAATACATTTCACTGCAACTATACTCAATGTATCTAACACAAGATACTTATTTCCTTTTAAAAATTAACTTAATTATATTTACATTGCTACTAATATTCTCTTTTCCCTCATCTGAACAATTGTCGTCTCGCCTTTTGTCACGGCCTTTCCCACTAATTGCGATGACACTTCCCAGTTTTGGACCGGCTGATCAGCTTATAAGCTTCCCCGCGGCTAATCTAGGTCAACAAGCTACTAATATGGCCAGCATATGTTTCTTTTCTTTAACTGTATCGAGATCTTTATAAATTGCTTCTGTCTCCCAACAAAAACCACTCCATAGATTCAGGAGACTCCGTATAAGAAGTTGCAATGATGCAGAGGAGGATGAAGAGTATAAAAAGCATCTGAAAAAGCCAAAGCCAACCAAGGTTGACCAGTTGACATCACAATCTCTCCAATTATCCTGTTGTGCGCAAAACTTTGACTAATAACAGTCCACAGATTAAAACTGAAGTTCAGACTTGGTGGCTTGGAGCTGTTTGATCTTCCATTCCCACAAAGTCCTCTTTTCAAACACTACCTGAACATCAGAACATCATTAATATCTTTTTCTCAGAAGCCACTGGTATTCATTCTACTTGGAACACCTAACAAAAATAGAATTATTGTAACATACTGCACTGTATGGGGGGAATCACATTATAAAGCAGTCTCTCATAAATACAGTATTATTTTATATCCAGGTTAGATAATAAATGTTTCTTCCCTCAACCTGAAATTCTACAGAACTCTTTCAAAGTTAAGAAGCAAAATGTCTTTGAGGTTTTAATTCTTATTTTTCAGGTTATGTCAACCACGCTGAGGAGAATTCATTGCTAAAATCTAAGGCATCCAAAACATCAAACCAAAGGACACAGGGAAAAAAAACAACACAAGTATTTCCAAGTAACAAATTCACCAGCCAGAGCACTATATGGTGATTAAAGTTTGCTGGGATGAACAAGTACCTTGCTACTTTTTAAAGCAAATGTAGAAAATCAAACAAGCTGGTTGAGTTGCAGATAAATCACCTGGAGTTGTATCCATGGAAATTTGCTTTTTCCCTGTTTATGTCAGTGACATGATGTCTGCACGAAAATATTCGGGGACAGGAATTACCAACAGCGCTGCTGACGAAACCCAACATAAACCTGTCGTTAAAAAAACCCTCTCGTGTAGAAAACCTAGAAAACATACTGTCGTGATAATTTCCATTAAGGTAATTTCCTTCTAGCATAACTACAAGCCATGTATGATGCAAAAGAGGAGAAAAAAGTTACCTATTGTTCTTGAACAGCTCAAACTGGAGACATTTCCATTTCACTATAAGAACAAGGAATTTGCTCCTCCCAATATCCGTAGAGGCAAATATCACTATTTTCCTGAAACTGTTCATTACCTTCAATTCCTTTCTTCTTTTCTTTGGGTTATAAAAACGGAAGATACAAGCAGATGCTTGGCAGGTTCGGTATTTACCAGCTCTGGCCACAGGGCATTAATTCCAAAAACGCCCTTTAGAGCTTGATCTTTTATTATTACATAATTTGACTTGTCTCTTGATGTGTGCGGGTGTGAGAGCAGAGGCAGCTGCTTTTCTCTATTTTCTGCTATTACAAACATTCTTCTATCATGATTAACAGCTCAGTAAACTGAGATTTAATGTAACGGTCCAATTAAGATTTGAATCCAGAATATAAAAAAATGTGTCTATTGAAGTTTGTTAAGGTCCAGGCAAAGTCCAGGCTCCCAGGGTGATGCAAACCCATGGGTTTCAAAGCATCTTCGGAGCTTTAAGCAACACGGATCCTGTGTTACAACAGGACTGACAAGTAATAAAGGAATTCGGAACTCGTTTTCATGTTATGTGTTAATAAACATACAAATTTGCTATTACACTATAACTATCACTGATGTCTTACTTGTATTTTGTTGATTTTTGGTTACTGAAAACAGACTCTTCCAAAATAATGTTTTGTAGGGTCAAAGGGTTTCACCCCTAAATTCAGAACGATTTTGGGAAATTTCCTGCCTGAAAACTGCCTCTAAATTAACGCCATTTATTCCCTTGCTGTAAAAAAAAAAAAAAAAAAAAAAAAAAGAGGCAGAACAAAATATTGCCTCCCCAATTAATCTTAATTCTTTTGCTCAATTCACACATACAAGTATGAAATGTTTCCTATGCTCAATTTTATCATGTAAAAAAAAATCACCATTCCTTTATGAGAAGCAACTCTTCTGTTCCTATAATTAAGTTTTCAAATAGCAATTCAATGAGAACTAGAAACCAAACAGCTTTGAAACATTCATGCAGCGACCTGGTTATTTTTAATTCTTTTTCCCAGGTTTTTCTCCTTAAGAAATGCTTTTGATTTGGGAAACTCAATTTTACTCATTTTCTGTACTAACTGTCTCACCGTCGCATAAAGTTTAGGTTCAAAAATACTACATCAATATAAATAAGTAATATTTTCAATGAATTATCATAGGCCAGGAAATAAGGTCATAGAAGCAGACGTGGGTTACAGAGTCATCAACATTCTACCAAACACAGCGGCATGTGAAATATTTGATTATTTTGATTAATTTCCTTCTTATTCCTATTTTATAAAAGCAACAACTGACATAATCTAAAGGAAAGAAGAGGGAAGTAATATGCATTCTTCTTTAAAGGACAATTTTACTTTCAGCAATCAGGACCATCATTCAAAAAAGGGTTGATAATCTTAAAATCGTTAAATTCTGGATGCACATGACTTAAACTAATGACACGGTTTTGTACACAGCTACAGGCATCTATTGTTGGAATTCCGAGAAAAAAGTCAAGTTAAAAGAGCAGTTATGATAAATGCATTTTTTCCTCACCCCACACGTATTTTTTGCTCTCCGTAGCATTAACCACAATAACCTTTTTTCCCCTCATCCAGCAAGAAATTTGGGGATCAAAGGTACTTGCAGCTGGGAATTATTAACAAATTGCAGTAGAAACACGATGTTTCTACAGAAAAGACAATTTTTAATCTAGTGGAATGTTAAACAGAGTTTAAAAAGCACAGTTTAAAGCAATATCATGTCTTCTTATTCTCAAAAAACTGCGGTAAATATTTTCGCTCAAGAAAATCCCTTTGAGGAGCAAAGAGCAGTAGAAAAATTAAATCACTAAGGCAGAAAAATGTAAAATAAATGGTTTTTCTGGGGAGGTGAAACTTCTCGAACACATAATTAATTTGTCAAAATATTGGAATAATTACCAGTAATTATAATAATAAAAATTTAGAGAGACTACTATATATTAAATATAACATAGAGAATATATAGAAAAATATATAATAAAATAAATTGATGATTATAATGCTCAAATCCAACATACTGCACCCTATAGCAAGTTAAAAGTTTGATTTATATTCCTTTTAAACACCTCTTTTCCTAATTTCACATGACTCCTATGTGCATCAGGGAGGTGCCAGGAGCCGCTTTCTCCTCTGAATCCCACTGAACTCCCTAAAAAAGCCCAAGAAACCAAGAAAATATGACATTGTTTTAATTAGATGTCACCTTTAAGTTCCTTAAAGTTATTTAATGTGGAGAAGCGCAAGTGACAAATTGTTCTCAGGATGGGAATGGTTGTGGGGATAGCGTAGAAAAAAGGAAAACCGGAGCGCGTTTCTAGCCCCATAAAGTCATTTAATGTCAAATGTCTAATTAGTGAGGGGTATGGTAACCTCTAGTGGTACATCCCTGCTTAGAAAACAGCAAATATTCCAATATATGAAGGTGTAGAAAAGGAATTTGCCTTAAGTTATCAGTCGTCTTCTCATCACTAATTTTATCAGATTATGAGATGTCAGAATACGAATGTTTAGAGAAAAAAATCTCCATTTCCACGTGTTATGCACACGAGAGCCAGACAAATATCACAAAAGCTGTTTCCAAACAGGTTAAAGGAATTAATGCCTTCACTTGTCGGTAATTGTACTTGGAGAATAGAAACAAAGCAACGGAAAAAATGACCCTTGTTGCTTAAAGACTCTACAGTCACCTCTGGTCGTCATTTGTGACAATAATGACATTCACACTTTAAAAAAAAAAATAAATTATAATATTCTAGCACTGTAATTTAAAGATAGAAATATCAGCGTTCCAGAAATCTGAAAAAGACACAGTGAAGTGCTGATAAAATAGCTCCCTCTATTTAAAACCAAACCAGGATGGAGAAGGGAAGGTTCTCCAAATCAGGGCAGTCAACAAAATTAAATTAATATTACCCAGAATCTTATTATAAAACACCTATTACATCTACTTTTCTTTCCAGCAGATGCTTGGGATAGATTTATATGAATCTGACAATTTTCATGCTGGCTGGAATGTGATACAAATGACCCAAGTTGTATTTGATTGAGCTCTTAAGTACAGTATATTGAATATTCGCAGATAATTCTTTCATAGAAAATAGTTTTCTGAATTTCGAACAATTGGCAGTCTCTGCTCAGAACAGGATTAGGAAAAAGGCTGCGTGGAAATGGAATTACTTCTCACATTAAGGAATCATTAGAGCATCTGGTGAGGCTTAAATTGTGACTGTCTATTCGGTGGTATTGCTAAGCAGATTTTAAGTGTTTCACAGCTACTTAATTTAAAAACCTACACCCTAAAATACTTTATTTAATATTAAGTACCATCTTTGTAGGCACAGAAAACACTTTTTCATTATGGATATTGTGGTTTCCTCTCTCAGGGATATTTGTATTCTCACAGTAGAACCTAGATAGGAATTTAAACAGAAATATTCTGCTTTGACATCATAGAGCAATTAGGGTCCATTAGTGCTGGCTAAATTTAATAACAGATTTCATAAAGCAGGAAAAGGATGGACAACGTATGCCTCAAAACATCAATCTCTTATGAAATATATGTGTTCGTAAGTATTTATGCCTATTGCTTTTCTTGGTAAGTGAAATTTTATAATAAATCTGTGTATTTCAAGAGGAAATCAGGTGAAAATATTTAATTTATGACGGTTAAGTGTGTCAGGGAACTCAAGGTTGTAAAGCTTAAAATTAACAGCATGGGTATCTTTGGACTATGTAAGCATATCATATTATATAGGATAGAATACATATCTCGTTGCCTTTGGGGTTTGCTTCTTCAGTTGATGAGCACATCCATTTTCTGTACATATCCTGACATTATTTACAACTACCAAAATCAGCTCCAACAGTTGGGATCACCGATATCTTTCTCAGGCTGCCATCCTCCCGCTCTATACCTGTATATGTTGTGGTTACTATTTGTCATACAGCCCAGCTCAGATCCCACGTGAAGTCCCTCTGCTAAAAAACATCCAGAAACTGACCAAGAGTAGCTACGAAGACCTTACATCTTTGGAAGAACCAAGAGTTTCAGATATACCCGTGTTGTGTGTTTGCTCTAAGGTCTCTCTTACCATGTGGCACATTTCAAGTGTGGTTTTGCAAGTCCATCACACAATTAAAGAGAGATAACGTGGCTATTTCAACGCGACAGAATTTTCTGTCATTCACTCATTTCCACATGCATTGGTGTCGAGCAACACCAGAAGTCTGTCTGCCTTCAGTAAGAATATCGTTGTTATTATTTCATAAATAAAATCAAGCGGCAATGTTGAAGTCACATTTTAACTACAGGTGTCTAGAAAGATGGCAAATCAGTCACCCAAACATGACAATGTTGACACATCGTGTATGAGGAGTGTTGCATGTCCTTCCTTGGGTCTTGAGTTTTAGACATCAGGGAGTGAATCTGCCTCAAAGATGCAGTTATAGATGGTGAAAAGCAATCTGAGAAGGTTGGAAAAGGTGCCTGGCAGCACAAAAAGCTCCTTTTATAATTCTGGATGTAAAGGTTGAGGTGAGACGTGTCTGCAGAAGTCCCGAGGTCGCTGCTGCCACCTCTAGTGAGAAGCCAGCAGACCACACACTCAGGCATTTCTTATCCCAATTAAAGCAAAACAATGCAGCTGAGCTTCCTTTGAACAAGGAATTCAAATTTTGAACAGTGGATGTCCGTAAATTTGGAGTATTTTGACAGAAAGCCAAGCCACACAGAAATACGCAGATCACTCCGAGATTACTGAGCTGTGATAAGAGCCGGTTGGAACGGGAGCAGCAAGATAAACCTCTTCCTGGCCCAGATTTAACAAACACATCTCGCTTTGGTTGGCAGGAACAGTAGTAGAAGAAAACGGAACAAAATCAGAAACCGGCAAGAGAGGAAAAAGCTCTGAAGTGGAAAACAAAGCATCCCGCTAAAAACCAGACCAAGTTTTTGAGTGTCTCAAATCTAGGATTTAAGAGGCCAAACGTTGCAAATGCTTGGAAAATTCAGAATGTACGTCTACGATTTAAGAAATCATATTTAAGACAATGTCTGTGATACATAATGGGAAAACAGCTTTGATTCAAATTCTGACCACTCACTATCACTGCCAAGGGCATGAAAAGAGGGCGAGTATCAAGCAGAGAAAAGGTAAAAGAAGAATGTGTTAAACCTGCGTATTTGTCCACACTGCCCACAGTCAACCATTTCCAAAAGAGAAATGGTTTGGAGAGAACTAAATCCTAAAGACTAGAGATTTAAGAACAATATATATCTCTGGTTAACCCTGTCCTTTACAAAGTGTACAGGCAGGCAATCATAATTTACCTTCTTTTGGCACACTGGTTGTACTTGACAAGGACTAAAACAGTTTATTCCAGATTCAGTATTTACTCTTCTAAAGTTATGTAGAACCAGCGCAGATGTTGGCTATTTATTAATAAACTAATAATAAGCTTTATCATTTGAAAAGTGCAGTTGTAGTGTCCATATTAGCATAGCCTCAGTCACAAAAGTATCATCATGTTACATCTCATTTAACAAATCTTCTGTCAAATATGCAGGAAGAAGTAAAGTAAGTTAAAAATCCAGTCTGTGTAGTACTTGAGAACCAGCACTCAGTGTGTTTTTGTCATAATGTGACCCTGAAAACCTCGTATGAAAGCAGCACTTGAACTACTCCAGTAAGAGAATGAAAATTCGGAAGTTTCTCAGACAGAGAAACTACTATTTTTTGTGCATTCAGAACAATTTCAAGTATAAAGCAAACAATACTCTGGGATTATGTAATTATTCAGCTATCACTTCAGCTATTAATTTCATTGGTATCTACTCAGGCGTGTAAAATATGAGTTTTTCTGCTTCTGAGAATCAGCAAAAGATGAATTTCAAGGGCAGTTTTTCTATTTACCTGATGATCCTCTGAGCAGCGTACTGGTGAAGCGAGCGGAACTGTGCGGACATATTTGCTAAGGCTGCCAAACAATTTGTGTGCAGGTATTTGTCCTGTCAGAAAGAAGAGGAAAGCAAAAACAAAATTAAAATAAAACACATCAAAGTGTCCTTTTGATACACATTGACACCTATTAAAGGAATAATTCAAAAGATGGATTAATACATGTTGCTTTGAAGGACATGGTCAAAAGCATAGAGAAAAAATGCAAAATGTATATAAGTGGTGACAGTTTAAATATGTTTTCTTAAAATCTAGGGCTTACAAAAGAGAGATTGTTTCAGATTTCATGTGTATGTCTTAAATGATAATACAGGTGTAACAAATACGGAAAGATTCTCCTCCTCTTCCTCCCCTTCTTTTTTGTGGTCTTATCCTTTTTCTGCTTCTTACCCCATCTCCCCATTAACTTTTAACTTCAAAGTGTTCTGTATCTCCCAGAAATATAATCATAAACTATTGCAGAGTTCTGGTCCCCTTGTTTGCATCTCTGAAACCATTTGACCAGACAAGTATTTAAGTAACAGCCCTATTGAAGTCAAATGTTTTCACAGAACCAAACTTGTCCACTTATCCAATTCAGCAGGGCATTTTGCCCATTTAAATCTAAAGCAAGCATTTATATAACATAAAAGATTCCAAATCGTACAAATCCATGCCAAGAATGTCCTCATTCCTTCTAATTCTTCTGATCATACAAGCAAAATCCTTAAATTCACCAATTTAAAACACATTAAGTGATTTTTTTGCGACTTGTAATGTAAAAACATCTGTGACTTGAATTGTTGAAAATATTCAAAACTCTGTGATACCATGTTTGAGATAAAGTATAGAATGGTATGCTTGAAAAATGTATATAAATAATTGGATATGAAGCTATGAGGTTGAAGCAGTTTTGCTTTGCTAGAGCTCAAAAATGTTTTATGGTTCAGTCACTGTCCTACCTCATAAAAACTTTTTCAATAAATAGAGCTGAAATTCCCACTTCTGAGCAATTTCAGAGGGAAAGCACCTATAAAGGATCATTTCTTCTCATCAAACTATGGAACCTTTTCTTCTCAGCTGAAAATATGGAGCTCGGTGCTTGAATTCTGGTCTTACCCTTGTCCGGGTCATGTTGTACTGGATGGTTCTTATCACGACCAGTATCAGGAGGCTCCCCAGTGAGATCTCTGTTAGGACACGCTCAGCGTACCAAGTGATATTTTTCAGTATCTGAGGGGAAAAAAGAAAAGAATAAAGTTCTTGAGCACCTAGATCTGAATAAGAACACAGGAAGTTGTCCAGGGTCTCCTATTCCTTAAGATAGCTGAAGTAGCTTCCAGTCTCAAGTGTGAAAAAACTCACTGTATTCTAAAGCAAAAATAAAAGGAAAAAGAAAAAAGAATTAAGGAAAAAGAGAAAGAAAAAAGGGGGAAAAAAAAGAAAAAAAGAAAGAAAAAAGAAAAAAGAGAAAAAATTGGAAGAGGAAGAGAGGAAGAGGGGAAGAGAGGAAAAAAGGAAAGGGAAAGGGAAAGGGAAAAGGGAAAGGGAAAGGGAAAAGGGAAAGGGAAAGGGAAAGGGAAAGGGAAAGGGAAAGGGAAAGGGAAAGGGAAAGGGAAAGGGAAAGGGAAGGGGAAAGGGAAGGGGAAGGCAAAAGGCAAAAGGCAAAAGGCAAAAGGCAAAAGGCAAAAGGCAAAAGGCAAAGGCAAAGGCAAAGGCAAAGGCAAAGGCAAAGGCAAAGGCAAAGGCAGGAAAAAAAGAAGAAAGAAGAAGAAAGAAGAAAAAGAAAAAATAAAAGAGAATACAAATAAAAATAAAAAGGAAAAAAAAATTAGGAAAGAAAAATGGAAAAAGAAAAAGCAAAAAAAAAACGGGAAAAGTAAAAAGAAAAAAAATAAAGATAAGAAAAAAAAGAAAAACGAGAAAAAAAATAAGAAGAAGAGAAATAAGAATATCCTTATTAAGCCCTGTTTTACATGTCTCAAGCAAACAACATTCCACTATAGGTTATTCCAGAGCTCACACATCTCAACAGTTGGAATTTTTTCCACCTGGTTTTCAGTTTATCATATTTACCAGTTCAAACACTCATATTTTCCAGTCCCCACTTGACCACCATAACCACTTCCACTCCCTTACAATTTTCATTTCTTACCTGGGTCGCATTCTTCCATTTATTGTCATTTTGGGACACAAAGCAACGAAACTTGGCATTTTTGTTTCTTTTAAATTTGGCAGGTGGCAAATTAAAGGCTTTACAATAAAAATGCTGCAGTTGCAGCAAAAATAATGACCTTCCGTGAATATCCCAATGTCCCTAATCTATAGAGATGAAAATTGTACTGGTTCATGAATCACCACCAAAAATTGCTGGACAAATTCAATTTACAAGCAACAAAAACAGAGCTGAAGCTTCATGTTCTGCACTTAACAACCTTATGTGTTTCATATTCTTTATTTATTTTCTATTCTGCTGTCATTAAAACTTTTATTTAACAGGGGAGTTTCCCTACGTTAAAAGCTCCTTCTAAAGCAGCCAGAATAATTAATAAAAAAAAAATTCTAGTCTGTGTCTTAATCAGAAATGAAGGAACTGGCTTCACATGTCAAAGTATTTTAGTTATGAAATAATTATAATAAATAATTAGTAATTAAACTGAGTCCAAAAGGAGACTTTGTAAAGTTGAGGAACACCACAAATCAAGAAGGTAACTTTACTTATTTTTAAAAAATATAACAGAATGTGGTTTTTCTATAGATGAGGAATCCTTCCCATAGGGAATATTTGCACTGGCATCACAGTCACTAACTCTGCTGTCCACATTATAGTGGATTTTGGAGCACACCTCTGAATTTTTGCATAAGGGGAGATCTCTTTCTCCTTCCCTGTACCAATTTATCCTTGTGACGTTAATTTTAAGAGCACCGGGCAATAAAACAAACCTTAAAGTTCAATAAGAAAAGCACCGTAAGGGTGGAAAAACGTTTTGCTTTGCCTCCAAGTTTGCTCTCTCCTTTGGCATAAAACACGTCTCATCCACAAAAGAATGGAGAAAAAGGGAGGAGAAATAAGAAGAAGAAATAAAGGAAGAATTAAGGTTATTAATCTGCAGTGTCATGGTGCTCTGTTGGCTTTGGATGGCAAAATTGTCCATTTTCAGAGAGCTTTCTGCAGTAGAAATTCATGTAGATGGGTGTGCGGAACTTCCCAGTCGCCTCTCGTTATCCAGCTAAGAAGCAAAATTCTGGTTGTCAATTAATTAATGAATGGATTCTTCGCAGCACGCACTGTGGAGTAGGAAAAAACACAACCACAGGGTAAAAGAAAGAAGCAATTAGTGAAAATTTGAATTGAAATCAAACATTAAATGGAGAAGAAGATGGAAGAGGCAAAGGTGGGACTGAGAAAAATCAGTGCAGGGTAAAAGGAACAAGGTGGGGTTTGGGTTTGTTTTGGGGTTATTTTTGGTGCTTTTGTTGTTTTTTCTTTAAGTCAAACTGAAGTCGTAAACTAATATTCACATTACAATTATATTGGCAGGTTTAGCTGCAAAAGCAAGAGTAAACTAGACAAGAAAATCTCATTTATGTTTTCCTTCCGCAGCTGGATCCTCATTAATTTTAGGGAAATCTTCCGCTTTTACTCATCCTGTAAAGAATTTATTGACAGATCACGTGTAAAGGTTTTAAAATTAATGAAAAATTATGGGGGAAAAGACTGAGGCAGAAGTGAAACTTTGTGTGCTCTCAGCAAACTGGATTTATAAGAGAAATTAAATTACTAAGTGATATGGAACCCAAAAATAAACCTACACGTATGGTGCATATGGAATTTCACTGAGTAGATACTATGAGTAAGAAAAAAATGCCATTTCTCTCCAAAAGAGGCTGGAAATTAACCCAGAAGAAGAGTTTTGTTTAGATAACGCGACATTTGCTTCCAACTTTCTGCATTTCATTAATTTCACATAATATCCCAGTCAAAAAAATTCATTAAAATCAGTGCAGATCTCTTCTGTATTCTCACAGCTTTATAAGGTAGGAAATTAGAACATAATTATCCAAGGGAGATGGTCAAGACCTATCAAAACTAGTAAAAATTGGGATCATATCACACCAACAACATAAAAAAGATATTAATGTAGCAGCAAGAAAAAGAAATGCCAGCCTTTAGGCTGGAAAATAAAACTCCAACTTAAAGCTTCTCTCAGCTGCATCAAACTGGTTAAGTAAAGTTTGTCATGAGAAATCAAAAAGGTTTTTTGCTTCTTTTTTCTCTATTTTCTCATCCTCTCATGGCAAACACTCACTATTTTTGAGGAAGCCTGTCTGGCTATTAAAAAAAGACAGAAAAATAAGTATATGCAGCATCTCCTCTACAAGAGGGAGCACATTCATGGATATACAGATGCCTCTTTATGAAAAGAAGCATATAAATGATTTTTAGAGCTGAAGAATTGACCAAAACAACAACTCACCACTTCATGGATGGATCGGTTGAAGCCGTCGTCCTCTGTGAGGATCAGCAAAATGATCAGAGCCATGTAAACGTGGTGGGAATTCCTTTCTTCAACGTGATAGAGAATTTCAAGAATTGGCAGAACCTTTAATGGAAGGAAAAAAAGTGTGGACTAGTTTAGTCTCTCAAATACCTCAGACAATGGAGAGGAGAATTAAAATGTCCCGTGCATCACGCTGCCCTTAACAATATCGTAATTCCTCCCTCTCGCAATAACCACCCCTAAACAGTGACGTAGAGCGTTCAAACACCTTCCATCTGTTTCTTTTCGTCTCCGCAAGAGTCTAAACAGATTCTTTCTTGTGGTTGGACGTGGAATTTCAGTTCCTAATAAATGAGATTTCCAGTCCTACTGGTTAAAATAGGCGCTGAAAGCTTTAGTTTCCCTTTAGAATATGGGAAAATAAGAATTAAAATTATTAAAACAAGTTTTTCACATGTTCAAGCAGGAAAAACAATTGTTTCAAACCATTCAAGCACAAGCTTGGCCTGCAAGGACTCTTCTCATCAAATACATCAGCGCTGAGGTGCACATAGAAATATCAAGACCTGAAATTCAAATCCCAGTTTGGTGTGTGGACATAATCCCAGCAAAGAACCACTTTGGGTTGGGTTAAGCCTAGAAAAGGCCTGTTTTTCCTATTCTAGATAATACTCAGCCAAAGAGAACCGACATTACGAGGAAAGTTCAGCCCAAGGTCTTGTGTTTCCACCAGGACAAGTAACCGAAGCCAAAGTCTTGCAATAATAAAGAAAAGGAGATTATATTGCGACGAGCAGTGTACCTGAGCACTCGGCTAAAGTTAATCCAGATGTAAAGGTTGTCTCGCTACCAACTTAAAATGAGCTTTCCACTGGCTCCAACAACACGGCTTCCCCACCGCAGAAACAGGCCTAAAAATCCCAAAATTTGCTGGAAAAAGGAACTGGAGAAAACTCTCGATTCCAAGATAGTGGATGAGATGTAGAATTTTTTGCCAAGAAGCTTCTAGACACCTAAAAATTTGCTGTTTTTCAAAACAAGCCGAGTGTAGTGGATGAATCATGTGAAACGGATTCTGGTGAGCGGCTTCACAAGCCTCTAAAATTACCAGAATATTCTCCATAATACAACCAACCAGTCCCAAATATGCTAAAAACACATCAAAGTTTCTATGAAAACCAATGAGATTGATCTGAATGCTGTGAGGCCACAAAAGCTTTTGATGGATGGGTCAAGGCAACACCACAAGAAAAGCAGAGTGAAAATAATATTTACATGTTGCAAATATTCTTCCTTTACCATTTCAAAGGGTCCTTCACAAGCTTCTCTCTCCAGTCAGAACTGGAGTCGATGTCTTTGTGTTTTTTTTGAATATAGGTCTTGACAGAAAAGCAAAGAGCAGGTTTTTCCTTAGAGTATCAACTCAGCATATAGCCAAAAAAATCAGTATTAATATTTTTCCTTGGATGGAAGAAAAGGGAGATAAATGTCACAGCGTTAAGTCCATTATTCCATCTCAAATATCTAGTTTGTACGTAGTTTTGCACTGCATAACCTGAAAGTCATTTCCAAGCATTACAATAAGCAGGGAGCAATCTAAAATTATCAAAGAATTGCATTTATAACTTGATTTTGCAGGGAAAACAAGATGCCCCAACTTATCCCCTCTGTCTACACACGTTATTATAATAACAGGTCAAACTGTAGCTGTAAAAGTGCATTTGTGTTCTTTTAAGTCTTTCTGCAAACTCCATTAAAAAATGGTACCTTGATTCTGAGACATTCTAGAAATTTAATTTTACAAAAAATTATCTAAAACTGCAATCAAAATGCATTTCTATGCTTTTAACTTATGTTTATTCTCATACAACGCTAATATCCAACCATGTATGGAGAAGACAATAACCACTTATTTTTATATTGCTGGTCCTTTTATTCATAGCCATTAAATAATAATTACTGTATTACTTCTAAAATGCCTCCATCAGAAGCAGCTTTTAACTGACAAGACACAATCACTAGTAAGAAAAATCACTTTTAATCCCCAAAACAAGGGGCAGGTAAAAACTGAGCCTGAAAATTGCAGGTGTTATAATCCAAGGTCAGGAGCAGTTTACCCCCCAACAAAAAGATTTTAAAAATAGTTTGGTTTTAGTATACAATAAAATACAAGACCATGGAGCCACATGAGTAACTGGCTTAAGTCAAATTTATACTGCAGGAAAAAATATTGCTGTATTATCAGCTGATATAAATACATCTTCATATTCATTATTTCAGTCCAGTCATGTTGAACAGCAACAAAACATCAACTAAGCAGCCAAAATAAAAATATTCAACACAAATAGCTTATTTTTTTACAAGCAGACACCTCACTGGTGTTTTTACTTGCAATATCGGTGTTAAATGCTCTTCTAAACAGAAAAACGCTTCATTTTTTTTCCATCCGCAGACCGTGACGTTGCGCTTATTAAAAAAATTGCTAATTAATCCCTATTTCACCAGTCTCACCACTTCCTGGAGAATGGAAGAGTTATGGAAGACACAGCAACATCCTATTCATTCTATCAAGCAGAATTAGAAGAGTAAAAAAGATGCCATGTTTTACTCCAGATAAAACACAAAGCACAACAGAAGATAAAGGTATTTATATATAAATGAGAGGTAAATTCATACACAAATAAAGAAGAAAGCGGAGATGTCATCTTTTACAACAGTTGAGAAAAACACACGGAATCCATTTAAAAATTCAAGTTACAAAAGAGCGAAGACATATTTCAAAAACCCCCAGGAGATGTCACAGAACATCGGTTATGATGCTTTCCGGGCATTGAAACCAGGGAAGTATTAAAATAGGAGAAAACGCAACAAATGTGATGCACTGAGCGCAGTGAAACAGGAACCAACGTGCCTCAATATTTAAGCTGAGCACTCAGCTTACCCGAGCTCCTGTCTAGGACAGACCTTTCTACATCACTCAACGGCTTCTCTATGAAGAAGCCGCTGACTTGTGCCATATTCCTCCAAAAATTAGTCCACTCTCATTCAAATCTATCCACAGAGAGCACTGGTTTGCTTCTAAATTAGTTACCTTAATTGTTTTGCACCCATAAAGTCAAAGATTCAACCTCCGGGTTTTATTTCTTATCACGTTGCTCTCTCCAACCTCATCCCCTTCCGACGTTACGTATCCATCTCAACACTTCTCAAGCTCTTTTCTGTGCTAACGCTTCTTTTTCAAAGCCTCTCACAGTTTTATTGTTAATTTTCAAGCAAAAAAAGACGTTTCTTTACACTCTGATTTTTCAACAGTCTGTAAATATTTCATTAAATATATTAAATATAGTCGTATACCACAGCCAGCTCTTGCTGTTGCCATACAGGGAAGGAAACACTCAGCTCCGTGACTCCTTCATCTTGTTGACGAGCTCAAGACTAAATGAGCCTTTTTCACCACAGGGTTGTATTTAGGAGATGTTAATTTCTTTATCCGGTAACCATTCCACCCACAATCCTTTCTGCCTCTTCCTAAGAAATTAAAACAGTTTTTCTCTTCCTTACCTACTTGCTAAAAACAAGAGGATTGGGCAAAGATGTCAGTAGCGATCACAAAAAGCAAAATGATGCGTGAAGGGTCAAATGAGAAAAGACAGTTGCAAATTTTGGTATTTAAATAAAAACAAGAAATCAAACATGCTGTTGAGTTTTTAGTGATGGTTTTCTCAATTTTCTCAGCTTTTCCCACCATTTGTTCAACGTTGTTGATTATTTATGTGATTTTCTGTGTGGTTTTGGTTTTGTTTTTTTCTTAGGGGGAGGAAGGATGGGTCATAATACACAAAGACATCGCACACTGTGGAGCATCGAAGTACCTGCATCTAGAGTTCACATACGCACCTCATACTTTTTCTGGCAGTGTTACAATATAATCAGACATCAGAATTAGAAAAGAATGCACACACCTAATCTTTATCTCTCTAAAAATAAAGTAAATGGATATTGTCAGCAGCTGCACAACATGTTGTATCATATATTAAAAGCCCAGAAAATTAAATACGACCATTTGTTCACAGAATTCCTGCAAAATGTCTCAGCTCTCACCTAGATAATCCACAGCAGATGACAAAGGAGTTTAGTCTTGAATTAATTCAGTATCAACCATCTCCCACCAGTTTGCCAACAGTGGTGTCTATCAACTCCGAACTGGAACTAAACATTACTAAAGCTAATTTATAACCTACTAAAACCTGTACCAGGTGCCTGTTACATCAGACATTAACCACAATCCTATTTAAAGCAGCTAAAAACTCATGAGAGTTGCATTTCTGCAAAATCTGCCAGCTGCTTCTTGAAGAGTTTCCGCCTCAAGTCAATCCTGTATGATATTCGGCGTAGTAGGAAAGTTACAGCTCATTTTATGCACTGTTATCCCTGTACACGCACAACAAACTTGTGTAACTTTCTAGCTTGAATAAGAAAAATAAAATAATAAATAGTACAATATCTGCTACCAGTTTCTTTACACCATGCCCAGGTGGATCAAGACTAAGAGGGAATCAAAGCCTGGAAGCTTTATAAATATTATATTGTACTGCACAGATATATTTAGCATCATATTCCTGCAATGAGACAATACTTACAAGATTTTCTATGTCCGTCCGTGCCAACACGTATGTTCGTACATTGCTGTTTTGATGCAGAAGCGTGTACAAAAGAAGAGTTGCTTGGTCGGATTTCTGCTGCTCACACAAAGCCGTGTACAAACTGTTGAAATTAATCTGGAAAGCGTGTGGATTTGATGAGGAAAAAGCAGTGCTATCTGAAATAAATAACAATTTTAAAAAGTCATTAACAAATACATTTACTATCCAGCTATTTATTAGCTTCATAAAAATCTCTGGGGAGAAGGATTTTATACAGAATCACAGGAAGAAAGCAATAGAAGTAATCCAGGACTTTAATCATAAAGCTTGATAAGGTCTCACGAAGCTTCGGTTGTGCCGTAAAGCTGAGGTTGTCCTCCCATGTGAGCTCCTGCATCCGCACAAGACACTCACTCTTTTTTATAAATATCTTTCTTTTATATATATTGCTTGTCCAAATAGCTTCTACTGGTAGAAAAATGAAAATTAAAAAAGACAATGCCAGAAGATGCTGCAAAGGAGCTATGGTGCCTTCGCTGGAATCAATGGTTTATGTGCAAATAAAATTTCCACGATTAGTTCATGGGCATCAGGGTGGATTTATCTGCTACCCACTTTTTGGCATGAAGGGCAAGACTATTCTTATATCTTCAATAAAACAGGTGTTGTCAGGACTTTAAAAGATGGGGAGTTGAGTGGACTAATTAAAGTGATTTTAAACACCGTGGTTTATAGTTGAACATCAGTTTGTTCACGTTCATGATATAATCTGTGCCAGAGCTGGAAGTGAAAATAAAACAGATTTTGGCTCGAAGAACCTCGTCAGTTTTGAGGAAAACGTCCATCAGCACAGAACTCCACCACTTAGGAATCTCCAGTGGAAACGGAAGAAGCAAATGTGACATTCAACACGCTCATACTCATGTCAGAAATCCAGATTTGTGTTCTCCGGAGACTTTTATTTTGTTTTCTTCACATAAAAACCCTTTGAAAGCACGAGGTTTAGTTCCAGTGGAGAGCAGGTACTTTTCTCAACACTCAAGAAGCTTCACAGAAATTTGCAGAAAGTATTTTCCCGTCCAGCTCTTGTTCAAAACCATCCAACTAAAACACGGATGTTCTGCGACACTCCATGAAACGGGACGATCTGCCTTTTTTGGGCTGATTTCTTTCAGCATCCTGGCAACTGAATACACAAACAAGCTACACACATGAAAATATTCCAGCAATTTCATGGCAAGATGGTATTCTGGGAACAATACAAGCTAGGATACTCAAATATACTAAAGGTCTAGACTTAAAGATGTCCATATTACTATAAGCAAGACATTCAAAGTTGAAGAATTGAACTAAAATTCCTCAGTTCCCATAATAACAGACTAGAGATTTTTGAATTATCATTTATTAAAATTGTGTTAACTTAGGAAAACTCTGCAGTATAAAGCAGTGAGGCAATATTATTCCTCCTGCACAGTAATTTCTGCACTATAGGGATTATAGGAAGACGAAGAAAAAATTAAGAAGAATAAAGGAAAAAAACAATGTAAATATAAAAATCTGCATTTTTACAAGCTGTTTTATAGCCAACTGTACTACAACGGCCAACAGATTAGGTAGCAACTATTGAATTCAATAAAAATTTTCCTTTTTCTTCAAATCCTGAAAGATTTCTTGGATATTATAGACTGCATGACCACAGAAAACAGTGAGAACAGCATCACTATGCGTGTGCTCATGGGCAGCCACCACAAGACGAAACAAATTTGGCTTTGAAATGAACAATCCCGTGGTTTCTTACCAAAATTTTCCACTCTTCTGGAGAAATCCCTGTTTATACTGGTAGGGATTGATCACACAAACACTCCCTACACCCGCTGAGACGCACGTGTGCTGCTTTCCCCCTTGTTTTTTTTTAGAGCGTATTGTTAGCCGAGTTTGTAAACAGCTTTCGGCACAGAAGAATGTGGTGGTTGTCACGGATCTTGAACAACATCTCCACCCTTTTTTGAAGGAAAAAGCGCTTGGAAAACCTGCAGGAGCTCCACGGGAGCTTTGGCTCCCACCGGGATTTTGGGGGCCCGGCAGAGCCGATGTTGCTGCTTCTCTTGGCGTGGGCGAGGGGTGATGGCTCCAGCCATTCAGCTGAAAACAGCAGGAGGTCCTGGAGAAACGTTTTCTCCTTCTTTCCTGCAGAGGCAAGACACAGCCTGTCGGCAATGGAATCCCCGCCTGTCTGGGGTGGTTTAACCCCAGCTGGGAGCTGAGCCCCACACAGCCACTCGTTCACTCCTCCCTGGTGGGATGGGGAGACAATCGGAAGAGTAAAAGCGAGAAAACTCGCGGGTTGAGATAAAGGCAGATGAATAAGCCAAAGCTGCACACAGAAAGCAAAATAAGGGGTTAATTCACTGCTTCTCATCGGCAGGCAGGTGTTCAGGCATGGCCAGGAGAGCAACGGCTCCATCACGGGTAACAGTAACTTGGGAAAGCAAACTTCTCTCTTCTTTCTTCTTCCCCCAAATATATACTGAACATATTCTATGGCATGGAATATCCCTTCGGTGAGTTTGGGTCAGCTCTTTTCTCTCAGCTTCTTGTGCATGTGGCACGGCGTGAGAGGCTGAAAAGTCCTTGAGTGCTTAGCAACGATTGAAACATCAGTATATTATCAACATTATTCTCATTCTAAATCCAAAATGCAGCACTACACCAGCTACTAGGAAGAAAACTAACCCTACACCAGCCAAAACCAGGACATTCTCCCTAAAAAACATTCCACCATGCAGAGGAGAGATCAAAATTTGTCTTTTCTGCCTCCACAGCCCCTTCGAACACTGATCGTCATTATGCACCGATTAAAGCCATCCTGCTTCGGGCAAATATTTCTCTTAATTAGGGAAAATTTGGATGCAGACAGCAAAATCAGATCAATTCAACATCTTCTGTTAAGAAGCAAACTGACTCCATGATTCATTAGCTGAGGAGTGCCCACTGACTCTCAAGCTTCACTTCTGTGGATGTTTAAACTACATCGCCTATATTCATAGCACTTCAGTATCCGTTTCATTAAAGGATATTTTAAAATTATTTTTAAAATTAAACAGTATTAAAGAAACTTTTCAGCAACAGCAGTATATCCTGCGATATTCTATAAAACATTAAACTGTCCAAGAGAAAAATAAAACTATTCTAGAGCATGTAGAATAAAAAAACTATCCTGAATTTTATCAGTTTTGGTCCAATTAAATTTTATCAGTTATTTCAACAAAAAAGCCAGACACTATAGATCATTATGGCAATAACCAGCCCCTCAGAAGGTTCACAGGAATCAAATTTAAGCTCAGTTATTAGAGCATTGGTAGCGGAAACAATAAGTCATTGTATAAATGGACATACTGAGATAAAATGCAGCTTTTTGTGTTACTTCTGATAAATAACAGCTTCTTTTAAAATTTTATAATGACACATATATACGTTTTCAATGAAATACATAACTAGTTACTGAGGACATTAAATAAGTCAACCAAAATAAAGCATTCATAGAAGTTCTCAGTTAAAAAAACAGGACAAAACATAAATTGTATAAAGAATTTGATCTCAATTACCTGTGAACAGTATCCAATAAATCAAAGGGGCATGTTAGGACAAAAAATTATTCTTCTTTGAACAAGCCCATATCCACACCTTGTGAAGAATGTGTCTCCAGTTAAACAGAATTTCCCCTGTGCTACAAAGTTTAAGGGGACTCCTGAAGACTCTATGATACCAAACCTACTTATAGGTCAGTTTTATTCATATTTTATGGAATTATGAAGCTGGCTAAAATTTATCAAGTCTGAAGAAAAGAGTACACTTGTTCTCAAAAGAAATTATACTCTTATTGCTCTTCCACAGGTTGGCAGGAGAGAAAACAAGCTTTGCAAAGAGAACCTTGAAGTAGTCACAGCAACTCAACGCTTCATTTTCATCCATTGATGCTTAAGAAATACAAACCTTGTGTGTTCTTGAATGACATAATGGCTTGTCTGTAGGGATTGGGCGTATCGGGAGCATCGGTGAGATTTGCCAAGACAAGGAGAAGGAGCAGACTCTGGTTTGCAAGAGGGGAGCAGCGTTCCAGCTGTGGTGACGCTTTGCTCCCCACCCCACCGAGCGTGAAGACTGTCCACAGGCCAGCTACAAAATAAAATAAAAAAAATAATAAAATATATATATATACACATTATTTCTGTTCATATTTTAATGCACAAAGTTCCTCTAGAGGACCAGATAGTGTCTGATAGGTCAGTAAAGGGAAAAACATTTCACTTTTGTACAATAAGACAACAGGTCTGGCTACTTGATTTCTCACAATGAAAATTTCATGAGTAACAGCTGCAGGTGTGGGAAAGAAGGAACGGAAAGATTGTTGAAAATTCAAGAAAATGAAGTCATAATAATATACAATATATAATAATATATTAAAAGGCAGTAAGGAGAGGTGAAACAAAAGCCTGTGTTTGAAGCGGAGAACCTTAAACATGGAGCAGGTACCAGCTGAAGGATTCACGTAGCAATGGCAACATATTAATAGAGGAAAATGAGCTTGTAGATTGTTTTTTTAATAAAACTGACTTGGTCCATTACGCAGCTTTTTTCTCATGTACTCAATTTTGTTAAACCCAGCACACTTCAGGCAAAAGACAATAACAAAAACTAATATTGCTTAAAGCAGAACCGCCAGACTGAGTCCTGTAGAGATCATCAGTGTTGCTCATTATGATGAGTAGATAATATCACAGCTAATTAACTTCTTAGGAAAACAAAACAAAAGAAAACACCACGATCAACAGCAATTTGAATTTAAGTATTAGGGTATTATTACACTCAGCCTTGTACTTTTGCATTGCTACAGAAGATGGAACCATTTGAAAAACAGCTCCAGTTGGAAGTACTGAAGAGTTCGCACACAAAATGTAAATATTTGGAATTACAAACCATTCACAATAACTTCAAGTTCATTAAAAAGTAATTAAAGGTTAAAGCAACAAATCATTATTGATAGTGTTAAAAAAACAGGCTGAGTCCTCTTGGATAAGCAAATTTTGCTGTCTCATGAGCACCTCATGATAACAAAGCACCAAAACTTTGTTTTAGACCCTCAAAAATTTATTAGGTATAAAAATGTAAATAGCTCATAATTCCACATCAGAGTTTGCTCATGTTAGAGTATCTTTCCCTTTGTGTAGTTGCATTTTTATGGTGCATGTCCAGCCCCAGTGTTAAGGTATAAAGTATAAAGCACCTGAATGCTGCTCGTTAAAAATCTTCTTTTTCATACTCTTTAAACTCTGATGTTTCAGCCTTAAAAGCAGAGTTGTGTTCATACTTAATCCTTACAGCATTATAAAAATTAACTCCAAACACTCAACAACTGCATTTGTAATTCCTGTTCCTAATTCCAGCAGCGTTGGTGACCAAGGTTGATCAGTTATGTGGTAAAATATCAATTAAAAGCGGCGGGAAGGGAGAAAGGGGAGGATTTGGGGATCCCAATACATTCCCAGGTGATAAGAAACAGCCCATCCAGATCACATTGGATTATATTTATCCCCAAATAGCTGCTTAGCACTTAATTTTGTTGATATTTTATGGCAGAGATGGAGCATCTCATCAAATTCTTCATTTAATAGGTCAAAGTCCTAAGTTAAACAGCAGAAAAACAAGAAATCACTTCAAGACCCTGAATTTCTTATTTCCTTTTTTTTTGTCCTTTCTCACACAATTCCATGTACAGCAGAGCAAGAAACGCAGGTCTTAAGAGCCAGGTATGATTTTTGCAATAAAGAATCTGAGATTTTCTGTAAAAAGGCTAAAAACACTCTTCATAGCCACGAAAATAAACCCAGGATTTTAATATAGTTTGACAGTCTGTGGAACAACATTTAATAGTAAAATGAAGTTCTGACACATCAATAAAGAACTTTTTTTGCACCATATTCTTCTTTAATGTCAACACAATTCTGGAGAAATCTCAGCCTAACACTCTGGCCTCTGTTATGCAACAAGATACGAATCAGGTCCATTTTATTCCTACTGGAAGAAAAGTTTCAATGCATTTATTTATGCTTTCAAAGTAAAATTTTAAGAGTTTGATTTTAATGATACTTTGAAATGCAATAATAGTAATAATTCAGCTTCAACACGTTTTCCTTTGAAGGGTTTATCCTTTGTTAAGTTTAAATATTGGCATGAAATTTCAATTACTGCTGGCACAGCCCTTTGGAGGATGCTCATTTCTCTCCTCACTGGAGTTTTGACAGCACAAATCTCTTCCTTGTTCCCCAAACGCATAACCTGAGTCCTACCATACATCGTTAGCATCCTACTAATGAGTTTTATTGCTCTTGACACTGATTTGGATTGAGGTGCAGCCCAAGGCTGCTTTTGAGACTGAAGAACCAAGAGTTGTGGTAGACAGAAAGATCTTCTTGATCTCTTCGTGTCATTTTAACGTTTCCCAAAATGACAATTCTGCTCCTTTGTTGCCAAAATAGGAAGATGACAAGTAGATGAGGCTGGAGGAGTCAGTGAAAGAAAGTTAAATATCAGACAAAAAACACAACCACAAAAAAATATGCACCAGATCAGATCTACCCCGTGTTTCTATAATCTGTGAAATCACGTCCAAGCTCCACACCCTTTCCTATTATATTTATGAAATTTTCAGCATCCAGAAGATTGTTCAGTGCTGCAACAACACCTGAGGTAGCAGCAAATACAGATCACGAACAACTTATGCAAAAGCGATTTTCATTGCATCTAATTGTGCTTCCTCCACCAAATCCAGTGAATAACATCTTCAAAACCATTACAATTACTATTTCATTTTTATTACATTAAGCAGCAGCTTGGGGAACGTAAGGGTTGGGTTTTCTATCATTTAATGTTGATTATGTGTGTCATATTTATTAAGTCACCGGAACAGTTCTCACATTGGGGCTGCTGAATGATTTCTGGTGGCCCCTGGAGAGCTGCACTGGCTCCTGTTCTCGTTTCCAGTTGCAACACTGTGTTAGAAGCAAGCTAAAAATACAGAAATACTTTTCCTTCGACGGCTTTGCCCTGTAAGCGATTGCTCGAGTTGCTGTGGGGATGTTACGTGATAATGAACGTGAGAGGAAAATGGGTCCATGGAATCAGAACCAGTAGAGGATGGATCTGCTTTATCAAAATAAAGTTCCCCTAATGTCACAAGTCAAAGCGATTTTATACATGCTTAACATCTCAGGTCTTTATTTAAGCAATTTGTTCTGAGGAGCGTTGGGTATACTTGCTTAAAAGTCTATAAAAAGAGCGGCTACATTAATTTTAGGAGAATCCCATTGCAAGTTTTTGGAAGATTTGTCACAGTAAGAAACTACAAAAGCTGAGGGATGGGAAATATGGAATAATTTTTATGTGGTTAAAGGAGAAAGGGGAGGAAAAGGGAAAGGGGAGGAAAAGGGAAAGGGGAGGAAAAGGGAAAGGGGAGGAAAAGGGAAAGGGGAGGAAAAGGGAAAGGGGAGGAAAAGGGAAAGGGGAGGAAAAGGGAAAGGGGAGGAAAAGGGAAAGGGGAGGAAAAGGGAAAGGGGAGGAAAAGGGAAAGGGGAGGAAAAGGGAAAGGGGAGGAAAAGGGAAAGGGGAGGAAAAGGGAAAGGGGAGGAAAAGGGAAAGGGGAGGAAAAGGGAAAGGGGAGGAAAAGGGAAAGGGGAGGAAAAGGGAAAGGGGAGGAAAAGGGAAAGGGGAGGAAAAGGGAAAGGGGAGGAAAAGGGAAAGGGGAGGAAAAGGGAAAGGGGAGGAAAAGGGAAAGGGGAGGAAAAGGAAACGAAGGAGGAAAAGGAAACGAAGGAGGGAAAGGAAACGAAGGAGGGAAAGGAAACGAAGGAGGGAAAGGAAACGAAGGAGGGAAAGGAAACGAAGGAGGGAAAGGAAACGAAGGAGGGAAAGGAAACGAAGGAGGGAAAGGAAACGAAGGAGGGAAAGGAAACGAAGGAGGGAAAGGAAACGAAGGAGGGAAAGGAAACGAAGGAGGGAAAGGAAACGAAGGAGGGAAAGGAAACGAAGGAGGGAAAGGAAACGAAGGAGGGAAAGGAAACGAAGGAGGGAAAGGAAGGAACCAACACCAGATCAGATATTTGTCTCCAAATAAACTCTCCCGAAAGCACCAACAAGTCCGAGGAGGTTGGGGCCGCGAGGTCATTCCCACATTGGGGATGTGATTTTTCAGGAAACGAATCATGGGAGCGAGTGAAATGCAAAGATGTTTTAAGTGACTGTGTCCATCCCTCCCCTTGCTGCGTTCCCTCCAGCCTCATTTGAAGGGACTGCAATAGAGCTCGAACCACATCCTTTGAGAAGAGAGTTCCATAATCTAATAAACCTTAATATTCACTTTTTTTTCCCCCTAATACTCAGCCTAAGCATTACTTTGTTTAACTTCATCTACTTATTCCTATAAGTAGTTCTATGTAATACCATAAAACATTTCTACCCTGGTTCAGTGTTTACAGCCTTTAAATATGAGGCACAGGCTTCTTTGTTGTCTCGCCAAATTATATCCATGGATTTTTTCTTCCACTTTGAAAGGTTCTTCCACTTCGCTTCCCAGCTCCAACACTTTGTGCAACCTCCCTGCACTGTAAAAGATACTAAACTGCAGAGATTTGTTGTAATAAACAAGCGTATTCCTCAATTCACTGCAAAAATAGTGTTTCATTTGAAACTATTGATCTTTTTATTGCTAGATTGCAGGAGTTCATACTGGGATATCTAAAATGATATAGATTTTTTTTAGGACAGGAGTCCAGGGGTGTCAAACTCATTTTCACTGGGTGCCACATCGGTCTCACAGTTGCCTTAAAATTAATGTAATTTTAGGATTTTCAAATTTATTTTTAAATGCATTTTAAAATTTATTTATTTATTTAAAAATTTATTTTCAAATGTAATTTTTAGGATCTTCAAATGAATGTAATTTTAGGATTTGGCCTGTGGGCCTCATAATTGCCCCTCGGTTCTATACATTGTGCTCCTTTGTCTCTATGTCGTGGTTGAACCTAAGCTGGCAATACAACCACGACAGTCACTCATTCATCCCCCAAATACAGGAGAGAATCAAAAGGGAAGGGAGAAACTCAGATTGAGATAAACAGAGTTTAATAAAGCAACAAAATATTAATACACTATTAGTAAATGTATATATATATGTAATAGAAATAGAATATGAAATAAAAGAGACTCAAGGTAATTCCTCGTGAACTCCGTCCACAGAGAGAAGCAGCATCTGGCCCTGAAGAGCTGAAAAAAGGAAAAAGGCAGAAAGGCCCGAAGGCCTCTGCAAAACGGCAAAGGGTGAACTAAACGCCCCGAACCAAATTCCCCTGGCTCTGATAAAAATAATGAAGAAGGTGAAGAAGCGAGAGAGACCAGAAGAACCCAACTCTCCTTAAATAATCAGCATGATGCTAATGGGTTGGAATACTCTCATGGGTCAGTGTGGGCGTCAGTGCAGCTCTGTCCGTCCATCCCCTTCCTCGCTGCCTCATACCTGTGGGCAGAGCTCAGAGTGTCCTTGGCTCTCAGAGCAGAGCAATTCAAAATATTAACCCTGTGCTGGGCTGTTATCTCAAACTAAGTCCAAACAACAAGTGTTCCAACCACAAAAAAGAGAAGTTTCTAATGGCATGAAGAGAATTAACTCATTTTCAGTCCAACCTGCACACACCGACACTGTCTCATAACACAAGAGACATACTGTTTTGTTTTCTCCTTGAAACACAAACATGTATTTGCTTTCCCATCTGTCATTAAATTGCCTTCCTCCTGCACCGATCTTCCTTTACTGTACATTTCGGGATTCAAATTGTTCCGAAGATGGTACACTGAATATTTCCAGAGGACGTCTACAGATGCTGAAAAACGCGATGGCTTCATTCGCTGAAATCCTCTAAAAACATTTTTAATATCTGTAACACAAAATTGAGTTTCCTACCTCCTCCCAAAATAAGCCCTAACATGATTCTTCAGGATTTGAGGATGCTCAAAATATAAGCCCTACTCCAAAAATAAGCCCTAGTTACATTTCATTTAAAAAGTCCATTTAAATAGTGTCCAGGTAGCAATATATGTAAAAAAGCAAGCAATTTTTGAGAAAAAATTAATATAAGACCGTGTCTTATCTTTGGGGAAACACGGCAGTAGACATGCCTGGTAACAGACACCACGAAAAATTAAGTAAAGCAAATTATAGACCACATTCCTGAATCAAAAGTTGCCAGATAAAGCTGGAAATAACTCTAATAAGCCATTAATTCACTTCAAGAAATATAGTCCAAAAATTACAGGAAGAGAAAATCTTAAATAAAGGAGGAAATATTCACATATTTTCATTAGCTCCACCACTGGAAATATCTATTTCAACTTCTATAGACACAAGTGAAATTATTTCTGAGACGGAAGAACATTTCTGCTGCGTGTTTGAAGCCTTTCCAGTAGAACTGGAGCTGCAAATGTGACCACAACATAAAAATAAAGGTTTTATGGTATTATATAAGAACACAATACCACAGTATTATGGCTGTTTGAGAGGAAAATGTATGAAAAATGTGGGGAAAACTGCAAATCTACCCAATGTTGGATTCAATTTTAAAATTCAATTTTTTTTTTTTTTTTGGCAGAGAGGCAGGGTCATTTTGTTTGGTGGTTTATTTCGTTGTTGTGGGTTTTTTTGTTGTTGTTTTGGGTTTGTTTGGTTTTTTTTAGTCTTTCTTGGGCATTTACTTTGATTTTTTGTGTTATTTTTAATAGAAAAATGCTCTGGCTTTAAGAAACTTTCTTCTTGTGGTCGGAGTGGGAGGGAGCCCAGAAAATGTGTCTAATCCCACTGACAGTGGGATTTTCAGTAATATTTTTTGTCAACACAAAAATGGGGTCAGAAACAAACATGGAAATATGTTCAAAAACTATCCTGGTAACGTGAGAGCAATATCTATCTGCAGCATTAATTTTTGACAAGAAAATGATCAAGCTCATCCACGGAAGAAAAGCTTCAGACATAAAGACTTCCACAGGATTCCAAAATATCTTATTTTCTCTTCAAACTAATTCATTTCTAAAATGACAAAAAAAAAGGTCCCTTTCCATCCTACACATTTAAAACAGGATTAAGGCAGAAGGAAGACAAGCAACAAAAAAAGTTTTCTGAAGTACAAAATACATTTTTCAAGAAGAAAAATGAGATGTAGCAACATCAATATGTGATCTTAATAATTTCATATTAATTCCTCCCACTACCCTCAACAATTTGAAATTCAGGTGGACAGAATTGTGGGGGAAATGCTTTTAAGATGTGTATTTTGAATTAATTAAATTAACCTTTAAATCTAGTGCAGGCACATGCAAATACATCAAGCAAACAAAATACCGGCTTAACTGAGCAATATCAATGATTTTGATTTTACTAATGCAAAACCAGAAAGCCAATCACATGCCAGTCATTATTTCTTTTGCAATGAAGTAATTAGGACTTATTAGCTACACCTGCCTCTGATCAGAGCACACACCTGGTTTGAGAAATTTTAATAGAGAATAGAAGGAAAATTATAAACATTAAAGATATAAAGAACAAAAGAGATGAAGGAGGTAAATACGTTCAGTATAGCACATAATAGTGCAGAATACTCGCTGCATTTACCCTGATCATCTCGTCCTCTGATTATTTTTAGTTTGTTAGTTAGTACACTCAGAGAATTGCAAATATTATCACTAATTTATCTACACCTCGATTGACCTCCCTTGTAGAGAGAGGGAAGAAAAACTTTTAAAACTAACTCGACAACTGCCAGCATGAATTCCTCTCTATAGCAAAAATGCAAAATATTAAATTTTTTTTTTAAGGTACACAGATACATTCTGGGGGTTACATATGCATATCTGTATTTTATATAATAATAACATTTGTTTCTATAAATTCTAAAATATGAAAAATACCATAATCATCAAATATATCAACTATAAACATATTAATAAGGCAGAACGAACTACCCACCAATGCTAAGTCCAGATTTGTATTGTATGCATTACCTATATATATATTAACTAATGCATTTGAAGCAGCACCCTCAGAACAACCTTAACCCTACACAGAGACAGACCATGAAATTCAGGTTGCTGTTGGCAGAAGTGACCTGTAATGTTCCTAGACAGATCACTACATCCAATAACCAATTTTTGCATAGCGGTTTGAATTTTATGTCACTTAGAAAGCTTAAAACGCTTCTCCTGTTGACTTGTGACTACAGGCAGCCAATTAAAATGAAGTTGTTTCCTAAGTGAGACATGAGAACATGAATGAGTGGTTCCTGGGAACGTCTTATTTTGAAATGATCTGCCTAACAACCTAAAAAAAATAAAAAATTAAAGGCATAGAAGCAACGGAGAAATAATTTTTGCTGGACTCAGTTGCCGACAACACAAGATAATTTTTACCTCATCCCTTATTGGATTTACGTTCAAGTCAAGGAATAATAATGGCCAGTTTTACCATGGCACAACTCAGGATCTCTGAGTTTAACCAGACAAGAATTCAGCAATTGAGATGGAGCAGGATGAGGTAGCGGGTGAACTGGGTGCCTGGATCACAATTTTACCGACAGCAGATCTGCTGGACTCAGCTCTGTAGGGATGTGCCTACTCCTGCTACTCCCAATTTTCATTATTTCTCTCCATCCCATCACTGAATTATATCAACAGCATCTTCCCCAGCCTCTTCATGTCCTTCATTCTACTGAAAACTCCAAATATAAGCGCAGCTGGAAAACTCAGAGCTACACATTTTGGGAGAGCTCTGGCTGCCGCTCTAATTTCAGAGAAGACTTGTTCACACTCCTTGGACCTCGTCACTTCCCCCCGGTGCACACCTGCAATGGGCACGTTGGGTTTTCTAATCCATCCGAGCCCGTCCCTATTTTCACTTGTGAAGTGGAGAACAGGAGCTGAGGGGATACCTTTTGATCTCTGAACTGCCTGAAAGGAGCCTGGAGCCGGGGGGGTCGGGCTCTGCTCCCCAGGAACAAGCGCCAGGAGCAGAGGAAACGGCCTCAAGTTGCGCCAGGGGAGGTTGAGGTTGGATGTGGGGGACAATTTCTTCCCCAAAGGGCTGTGGGGCATTGGAACAGGCTGCCCAGGGCAGTGCTGGAGTCACCATCCCTGGAGGGGTTGAACAGACACAGAGATGAGGTTCTCAGGGACACGGGGCAGTGCCAGGGGTGGATTAATGGTTGGACTCGGTGATCTTGAGGGTTTTTTCCAACTATGGTGATTCTATGATTCGGTAATGCAGTGAGAGAACTCCCTCCTCTACACTACCTGCTGTACCAAGGACGAGAAAGTATTCAAGTGTCAATCCTCTTACTCAAAACTTGGTCCACCAGCAGCTGGATGAAGCAACTCCGAGGAAAGTCCCATCGCATCCCAGAACAGGCTCCCAGACTCGCTGAGGGGTGCAGCATCCCAAAGCTCCGGGGAACACCCTCCCTAGAAACTCAACCTTCAGACAATTTTGCTGCTCGTTTTTCTGCTCTATGTATACAAATTAACAAATTTCAAGACACGGCAACTCAGCCAGATTTAGTAAACTTCCTGAGGGATTGCAACCAGCACATCTCCGTCCACGGTTTTGCTCCCCTAAGGCCCCCTCCCAAATCTCAAGAGCTGGTTCCAAGGCATGAACGCTCTAAAACTCCTCAGTAAAACAGATGTAAGAATTCAGCATTGGTTAAATAACATTTTTCCGTAACCTCATTCTCAGAAGCAGAAGAACTGTTTTCAATTAAAGCAGTCCCAAGAAAAGAAAAAAGAGGAAAAAAAAAAAGAAAAAACAAGATCAGCCTAAGGAAGATACTCAGTGTGAAAAGTTTCATCAAAAACAACTGAGTTTGAAAAAAAAAAAGATTATGAGCAATTGAAAGCTGGATTTCACTATAGAAAGTGCTATACAGACTTATCCATAGGCATCAATACCAGCTCCAGCCATATGAACATTATTAAAATGGTGCTTTTAATGATAAAGCATTGAGAAAAACGACAGCCCTGAAGAATGAAGTCCTATCTCTAGAATTAGCAAACCAGGGCAAAATTTATTATCTTGAGTCGCAGAAAATGCTGAAAGAATCTGCTCACCCTTCAAAGCAGGACACAAATAACTGATAATGTTGGTGAGCTGGTTTATGTCAGTACCTGTCCTTTGGTTTCAGTCTCTGAACAAGAATCAACTCCAGAGGCATTAGAGAGGAGCAAAATTTTGTCACTAGATACCCCGGTTGGATTCAAACCAACAAAATCAAGTTGCAAAGCACAATATCGTATTTAAAGCCCACTTGTACATCTTATTTCTATGACGTTGTCTTTTGGGTAAACAGCCGGTGAGGAGGGAATGGTGTTGGGAAAGGGTTTGGGGTATTGAATTCGCTGACTCCAAAATTACAATGCTACAGGATCAAAAAAAGGCTGATTAATACTACTAACTCTGTCTGTAAATACAGATTTTATGATAATTTTTTTTTTCCAAACAAAAAAAAGATAGTTAACATTGAAATCACATAGTAGCATGCACCAACGCTCATCAACTTTACACGTAATTTTAGTCTTTAATAGTAATGTATAAGAAAGTTTTGGATTTAAATACTGATAAGCCAATTGTTATTAACCTACCTTATGGCACAAATTACATAAAGATTAACATTTATCGCAATATGAGAAGTTACATTTAGAGGCACTTTGTCTCCAGCGTACATGTTCAGTTCCAAAATGTTTCATCTTCTGCACCCAAAATTTTGATACCACAGGGCAAGGGATTCCTTGAGGCTTTTCCTGTTCATAAGGATTTTGCAATAGCGCTAAACTATAAAGAATATGGTGTTTGACCTCCAAGAGCACAACTGGGAAATACTGAGATAATGAAATATGGAGAACTACCCACAACTGCCTTCTCTGCTATCCTCTACAATAAGTCTAAGCTCATGCTTTGAGAAAGAAAATTTCATATAATTTCTTAATATGACTTATTGTGTAATTCTCAGTCTGTACAAGACCAACCTATGTGTTAAAAAAGCCAACTTAGGTGTTAAAAAAAGCCAATTTGAGCAGCAGGACAGCCCTCGAGGGTGACAGCCGGCACTGCTGCCTCCATGGCTGCAACAATCACTTTTGAGAAGTCCTTCTGATTTTTACGGAGCTCTTTCTTCTGCCAAAAATAATTGGCAAATCCTACCTAACCAAGAAGTCCTACCTAAGCAAGACAGGCCTGCCCAACCAAGCAAGGTCTATGGTGTATACAAGTTTTGGAGGTTTCAGCATCAGCAGCTGCCACTTGTGCAGAGCAATCTTTTTTAGGCTACCTAGTTCGGGGTAGATATTACAATATTTGAATTATTTTTCATAAAAACATGATTTCAGGCTCCACGAACTTAAACAGAGAGTGTTGGTCTCTGCTCCCAAGTAGCAAGTGATAGGGTGAGAGGAAACGGCCTCAAGTTGCGCCAGGGGAGGTTGAGGTTGGATGTGGGGAACAATTTCTTCCCCAAAGGGCTGTGGGGCATTGGAACAGGCTGCCCAGGGCAGTGCTGGAGTCACCATCCCTGGAGGGGTTGAACAGACACACAGATGAGGTTCTCAGGACATGGGGCAGTGCCAGGGGTGGGGTAATGGTTGGACTCAATGATCTTGAGGGGCTTTTCCAAGCAAAATCATTCTATGATTCTATTAAATATTGCATATTACAATATTCAATGGTATTCCTATTTATCAAAATTTTAGTTCATAGAATCACAGAATCCCAAGTTTATGGGACCACAAGGATCATCTGGTCCCACCTTTATTAGCAAAAGTCTGGCCTAGACTAGCTGGCCCAGCCAAATCTCAAAAGCATCCAATGTTCAGGATCCACCACTTCTCCAGGGAGATTATTCCAAGGGTAGATTGTTCTCATGGTGAAAACTGTCCCTCTTGTATCCAACCAGAATCTCTCCAGAAGTAACGTGTACCCATTGCCTCTCAGCTTTTCCACGGACTCCTTGTAAAAAAGGACTCTCCATCTTCTCTGTGGCCACCCTTTAAATATTGGAACAGGGTGATGAAGTCTCCTGTCGCTGTCAAGGCTGAACAAACCCCGTTCTCTAACAAATTTCGTTCCCTCAGCCTTTCCTATAGTAAATCTGATGGCATTTCACGTTAATTAGCTCACTATGGAGGTTCTTGAGGAATACGGACAACACGATTCTTCAGAAGGGAAAAATGGATATCAATTGCCCACAGCCTGACCTCCACTTAGCAAAACAAAGCATTCCAATTGTCAAGACTACAGAAAGAGACATGTATATACTGTGTGTGTATATAAATATATATATATATATCTTACTAACTCATCTGATATTGTTAGTGAAGTGGTAACCTTACATTAGTTATCACATGCAAACAGCGTGTTTTATTAACCTTGAAGCAAGGCCTAGCAGTTAAATCATGAGGACAAAGATCAGGACACTGGTATTTTATTCCTGGTTACCATGTCAACTCATTGTATAATTTTAGTCAAGCTGTAAGCATGTTGTTTCCTCTGTTTCCCCTATCTGTAAAAAGAGCAGTTTCTACTTAATAAGGGCATTTAACTCTTAATGCCCTTGGCCTGAACGTGCGTTGTCTTGTCTTGTTAACGTGCTGGAAAATACTCATTTATCATCTTTCTTTTCTAACAATATTCTCCTATTTTTATATTATCTACATTTATTTTAATAATATATTTATTCTATAATATAAAAACATGTATTATTTATTTAGTAATATATACATATGATTTAGATTTATATAACATATTCTCTTTATGTTACAAATCATCCCGATACAATATTTCTGTATATTTTTATTTATATCTCTCCAGGTACTTTAATAACTACAAGGTATAAGTGTTTGTATATATGCACACTAAATACATATTGACATACTCTACTAGGCCATATACGTATTTATAAGAACGTATCTATGCTTATATATTTTATTAAAATAATATACACATAAGCTTCTGAAATGCTTGTAGATCACACTAAGTCAAATTAAAGTCACTGCATTAGGCTCGGAGAGGACATATATCAAATACTAGAGGTCCCAAAAACAATAAAAAAGCACCGTGACTCAACTGCAGAGGAAGAAAATTATTAAATGTAAAAGGATTAAGTCTTTTCCAAATCAGGAAAGAAAAAGGTACATGTGCTCTGGCAAATTCAGTGCTAAACCATATCAAGTCAAGCCAAAAATAACTTCAGAACAGGTTGCTAAAGGTGTAAAAATTAGCAGTAAAAGCTTTTTCAAACAATTGAATGGATAAATCATGGTTTTTGGAGGAGATTCAAATGGGGCTCTTACATAAGTAAGTCATACCTATTAAAAAAACTTGCATTGACCATTCCCATTACTTAACGTCTACCCATAAATTTATCTCACAGACCTTCTGAAGCTTTTTGAAGGAGTCAAAAAACAGGAGTAAGAGCAATCTAGCTGATACAGAGCACATGTCAGTCGGGTTTTTAATAACATTTCCACCAAAACAAGCAGACTCTTGCCTTTCTTTTCCATATTTCTTACCACTTCGTTCCCTTCTTAAAAATTAAAAAATAAAAATAAAAAAAAATAATTAAAAAAAAATCTACATTTCGGTAGCCACATATGAAAATTAATTTCTTCAGCCAAATTGGGATTATCTGTAGATTAGCGTATGGCTAATTGAGGTACTAACACTGCTGATTTCCCATCCACATTTTGGAAACTGAAGCATTCAGGGGTTAAAAACTGAACATACAAAAAATTTAATGCAGGTTGTCACATCTAAAACGATGAGAAGTCACAGAATAATCTCCTGATGGAATGCCAGCTAATTACAAGGTGATAAATAAAAGATAGGACAATTATACACATGGCACAAATTCTAAATTAACTATTTCCCTCCAAGAAAGAAATTTTAAAATTATTACTAGCTTTTAACCACCATTTGGTCCAAACCCAAAAGAGAAAAGCAAAACACAGTCCCACTTAATTAACATCCCATTAATTTATTTGAGGAAGACGGGAATTGGAGGACTCCAAAATATATTTGGAACAAGTTCCAAGAAGCAAATGTACAATATTTCAAGTATTATGCCTCAAGTTTTTATCACCTCCCACGCTGCTCACAGAGTTTAATGATAAGACGCCCATGCGCATTCACGATTATAATTTATGGATACTGGACCATATTTAATTCTAGTTAAAAGCAGTTGGCATTTTAGCACATTATAAAATCCTACGCTTGAGCAAGGACATGATGAGGATTTCCACATTTGAGAAGGAATCATGTCTAACGTGACGCCCATGATAACCAGGCAGAAAAAGAAGTTTTCATATGTATAGTCATTATATCTTTTCAAAATCTGCCTCGTAGGGAGGATAAAGTGACAGGGAGAATGTCAGTTCTACACAAAGGGATTAATTCATACACCAGTTACAATAGTTACAAGTATTTCAGGTTTCCATCTTTAGCCTCGTGCTTGTTTCAAGGAGGCACAAAACACCAACAAAGACTTAATTTAAAATTAACTGGTGAGCTCTAAATATTTGCCAAAGCAAAGTTTTTACCCAGTTTATACACTTTACAAATCAATTATGGCAATTTCCAGATCTGCCAGCTCTTGACTTACCAAAAAATGCTGAAATTGTTTCAAAAATGACTAAATATCAGAGTTTTGAGAGAGTGGTGGTGGTTCTGGCTGGGGGAGAGAGTGTAAAACACAGAGAGGAAAGAAAGATGCTGTTAAATAGACAGTAAGAGGAACAACCATAGCGGCGATTGAGAACACACTATTTTCCAATACACAAACTGCAAAAGCGCACAAGGTTGTTTTTTCTTCTTCAAGTGAAAATACGACGAAGCCAAATGGGAACGAGAAACAACCTGTATTTAGCAAGAGCAAAAATTCCACAAGTCGCTACAAATTCTGTGACAAATCACAAAACCAACTAGACAAGCTACATGGGACTACGATTAAAACATTTTGATGGGCTTATCTAGACCTTAATTATTAAATTTTATTCTCTAGATACTGTTCAAAATAAGTTCACCTAAACCTTTATTTCTGAGAGATTTTTACAGAGGGAGCAGAAAAACAGCAGAGGAAGAGACAAGACTCTTATTATCTCTTTTTTGTTTTCTTTGTATCACTCAACGCACTTATTTAGTGAATTTACAGAGTCCTGGGAGAGCCCATTTTAAATATAATGTATTTTCAACGCATGAAGTGGCACTCACATAAATGGCAAATGCACTCAGAGCAGCCCCACTCCAGAATTTTCCCTGCATTTGTTCATTTTAATGCTGCAATTAAATCACTCGGCTGCACCAAGTGCTGTCACCAGGGCTTTCGTTTTGTGTCTGCGACAGCAGCTAAAAATGGTTTGTTTGGGAAACAGGACAAGTTTTGCAAAGCTTCAGAGTGTTTTAGAACTCAGGCAAGTAAATAGATCACAAAAAGGAGGAAAAAATTGTATAAATCTTCACTAATAAGCTATTCTAACCAATACAGCAATTATAAATAATAAAATGTAGTGACAGCAGCCATTGCAAGTTGAAAGTTTACAGCAAAATTAAACAGGACATCGGGCAAGAATAGGAACGTGGCTAATGAGCACATTTTCCACCCATGCTAAGACTATTTCAGGACAACTTTTTTAATTGCAGAAATGTAAAAAGCTGCACTTTCAATTGCATAATGCTTTTACATAATAAGCAGTTTTCTAACCTAGATTCTCTGTAATTACTCTCCAAGAACAACTGGTACTGAAACCTCCAAACTGGAAAACAGAAGAGGAAGTCAAGGAGGTTAAAAAAAAAGCCTTAAATCACTAAAGATTTCCCCATAATGAAGCGAGATGATGTGGAAGCGTGTTGGGAAACTCAGTGATCACCAAACTATACCTGAGATTAATTCTCTAGAAGTCGTGCAGATTTTAAGATGTAATTTTGGGAGCAGATGCTCCAAATGCTGTTGGAGAGAACCCTTGGAAAACTGACGCTTCTTCAGAAAACATCCATGGAAGAACACGGTGCCTCCTCGCCCTTCTTGGTCACAGAGTTTAAAGAAGTTAAACAAAAATTACCTCAATAACTTTATGATTATAGTCATCTGATTCATTCTACTGAACTTCCAGCAACAGGAAAACCTATGGATAACTTTAAGGAAGGTCAGACTCGGTTGAGGTTTTCTGCTGTGGGTTTGTTTTCTAGTTACAAAAAAACCTACTCCAGATTTGTTGCTACTCATTTGTTTTCTTAAGACTAAACAACTGGATCATTGAGGAACCTTTCAGATACTTATTTTACTGCATGGAGATACACATGGCTGACCGAAGTCCTTCACGTGTACAAATTAACCAAGTGTCTCACCACGAAGACCAACCATTAACTTCAAAAGTTACCAGATTTTCAGGGCAGAATTTATTTCCAATATCCATAATTTCAACTGAACTAAGATTCCTTAGTGAACATATGACTTCGTTATAAGTCTGGATTAGTGTCCAGAGAAAATCTGAGGTCAGGCACACAAATGGGTGGATGAAACACCATCTTCAGGTCTTGGGTTTCCACGTTGTGAGAAGATGAATTGTTATTTTTACCTTTTCCTGCGTTGTACAAATAATTTTTGTGCTTTTGTCTCAGAAGCGCGATGACAAATTCTGCTGATCAGAGCTGTCACAGGTGTTCCAGCTGCTGTACCTGATTGTCACCCCCACAAGATCATAAATGGTGTACTCATAGTAAAAACCCTTGAAGTAATTGGTTGTTCAACTGATTCTATTTCAAAAATTGCCTGTTACTGTTCTATTTTCCAGCCATGTTTTTAGAGCAGTTATACTTTAGAATCTCTGAAATTCTAAAATAATTGTTTCCTGTATAGGGAATTTGTCATGCACATCATCATATCTTACTAAAAACCCTATTAAGTTCCAAACATGGAAAACAAAATTATGTATTGCTTAATAAAACTCTTTTCTTTAGACTTAGTTCCATTTTCCACAGTGGTCTATAAGAAACAACACATAAATACAAAAGACCTAAGTGTTTGACTGCAGAAATACAAGTTATTTGCCGCATTATTTTAAAATATCTAGATATCAAGAAATCTTAAAATTGAATTTTAAGCTCTTTCATCGAAAAGATGTCAGGACCAAAAGTGGCCATAGATGTTTCACCCCAGTGTTCCCACCAGACATCAAGTTGTGCTACATATGTTGGACCACATGACGTACCTGGTCTATAACTGGAGGGTTACACCACCTTATATATTGTGACTTGACATTTGTTCTAATTCTGGTTTTCTGGTTGTTTTCAAGATAATTGTTTTTTTTTAAAAAAAGGTGGTTTAGACCACACATCCTAGAAATTGCCACTGTTATCCATATTTAACAGTAAACCTCAGGGTCTGTTCTCTTTCGAGAAAAAAAAAGCAGAGCTTCTAATATGTTTACACAAGAACTTCAGAAGCAAAATATTCAGAGAATAATGTGAGACCAGTTGTGCAGTCAAAGGAAAAAAAAAGCCTGCAGGAATCCAGCCTCTAGTTAAATTGCTGTTTAAAGAAATGACATGTTCCTTTGCCAGACCAAAATACAGGTTCGTAAGCCTGATAACTATAACGCAGGATTCTCCTTGAGAACATGGAGGAAAAAAAAACTAAGAGCTCTCAGCAAGTGATTCACTTCTCACATTCTCTACTAGTTAATCCTTCTCCCCATAGTTCCTGAGTTTCAGTTCACAAACTATGGATTCAAGCAGATTATTACATGACCAGCAGAGTAAGAACCAGTTGTGAAAAAGCTCCTTCTTGCTGGCAAAGTCCTCGTTCATTTAAGGTTTAATTCAGATCTGCTGAAAACTCATTTGTTCTAAAGGCTCAATGGAATTTATAAATAAAAAATTTATAGGGTTCAAACTCATAAAATGCAGCCCCATGTATCCCATTATCATCATCAAGAAATGAGTTTCTGATTTCTGAGTTTCTGTTCCAAGAACTGAGTTTCTGACTAACGTCTGCACGTTTTAGGTAAACTCCTCACAAGAGTGAAGGGGCCAGTTCTGTTTAATCTCTTTATCAATGATCTGGATGAGCGGATCGAGTGCACCCTCAGTGAGTTTGCAGATGGCACCACGTTGGGTGGGAGTGTTGATGCGCTGGAGGGTGGGCAGGTTCTACAGAGGGATCTGGACCAGCTGGATCGATGCGTTGAGGCCAATTGCCTGAGGTTCAACAAGGCCAAGTGCCGGGTCCTGCACCTGGGTCACAACAACCCCATGGATGCTGCAGGGTCAGGGAAGAGCGGCTGGAAAAGGATCTGGCGGTGTTGGTGACAGCGGCTGGACATGAGCCAGAGTGTGCCCAGGTGGCCTAGAGGCCACCAGCATCCTGGCTGGGACCAGCACTGATGTGGCCACCAGGCCCAAGGCAGTGACCGAACCTGTGCTGGGACCTGGGGAGGCCAAACCACCAATCCTGGGGGTAGTTTTGGGAGCGCATAATTGTGGTACCAGGGGCACCGGAATCACCTCAGGGCTCAAAACGGCGGCCAGAGGGGTGGCGGGATCAGCTCACAAGAAAGGCCTTGAGGTGCTGGAGCGAGTGGAGAGAAGGGAACGGAGCTGGGGAAGGGGCTGGAGCACAAATGTGATGGGAGCGGCTGAGGGACCTGGGGGGTTCAGCTGGAGAACAGGAGCTGAGGGGAGACAGGGACACAAAGAAACGGCCTCAAGTTGCGCCAGGGGAGGTTGAGGTTGGATCTTGGGGACAATTTCTTCCCCAAAGGGCTGTGGGGCATTGGAACAGGCTGCCCAGGGCAGTGCAGGAGTCACCATCCCTGGAGGGGTTGGAAATACACACAGATGAGGTTCTCAGGGACATGGGGCAGTGCCAGGGTTGGGTTAACAGCTGGACTCAATGATCTTGAGGGTCTTTTCCAACCAAAATGATCCTATGATTCTAAGATATGAGGTGCAAAATAAATCCAGGAAGCCAAACTCAAATACATTATTGAAATAATTAATTGCCAGCTGAAGGTGACCTGAGAAAGCCAAGTCATGTAAGTTTTTCACCCTCAAGACTTGCACATCACCCTAGACACACATTAAACGAGTCCTACAGCAACTGTTCAATACAGAAGAAAGATCCATGTATGTACATGGCAGAAATAAATGGACTTAAACTCCTTCTGCACATCAGCTGCAGTATAAAATCATCTCAGTGTGAGAGGTTGACCAATGGGAAAGTAAAGATTTTTAGTTTAGTCAGCCCAAGACCACAGATTTGTGTGTTTATCAGCTACAGATTCTCATAATGCTGAGCAAGAAATCCAAAATATTAACAGGAATGCTAAGAAATTTAGTCTCTTAACAATTATTAGGAATTATTCCAGGGTTGGACTCATTCTGAAATTTCTCATTTAGACAGAAAACCTTGTCCTGTTCCTGACCACAATTCTCTTATGAAACCTTGTTTCCGAATTTATTCCCTACGCTACTCAGCAGACGAGTGACAAGGTCTCAACTCTGTCATTATTAATATCCACAACAGGATGACAGGATTTGGATCCCGGCCGAGGAAAATCCGTCCACTGAACTGCAGTCGTTCCACGATCACAGTCGACTTCAAACCTCCCAAAATGCTCTAAAAGGGCAACACTTGGCACAAAATAAAAAATAATTAGTCAGGGACCTATCTAGAAAAGCCAAACATGAAAGTTTTTTATTAATATGCAAAAATAAAAATAACATGCAAGAGCTTGTCAGACCAACGCGCTCTCATTTTGCATGAGCACCCCAAAGGAAATTTCTTTAATTTCTTTGTCTATACATCCACATCAGGAATAGTTTTATTTGCTTCTGTGCCTTCCTCCTCAACTTCTCACCCATCTAGTCTTTGTCTTACATTCCAGCGATAAGTTTATAATGCTTAGTTTTATCAAACTCTTACATGATGAAAGGTTAAATGAATAACACTGCATTCCAGCTACTGTGCTGGTAATTGAATTTATGTTTCCAGATCCCAATACCATTCCTAGTAAAATGGTTACAGAAATTTTCCTTTGGGAAAGGGAAACCTTTGGGAAATCTCTCCTAAGGTTAAACCCTCAGAAGCTGTGCCAGCTGAAGATGGTTTGGGTATTACGCTTCACACACATCCCTGTGTTATTCCAGCTGCAATAATTGGGCTAATTAATAATATTGCTCCTTCCTAGATCATGACTACACTACCAGGACAACTTTAAGCTATTATTTTAAGACTCAAAAAGACCTTTCCTTCGGGACATCTTCAAAAATGCCATCATATCACACTTGCCACCAGCATCCTTAGCAGAGCAAACACCAACAAAATGCCACTTTCCCCACTTTACCTACAATAAGTTAAGGGCAGAATGATGAGAGTGAAGCTTTGGCGTTAAGCCTGGCCTAAGGTGGCTGCGCCCTCCCCATCAGCAGCCCAGCATGTCACTTGATTCTGAGCCGTGTCCCCACACCCGTGACAGTGACAACCAGCTGCTTGCAGGCACCAAAGCTCCAGACCTGGGGCAAACTTAAAATACCAATAAAAATCAAATTACTGAGAAGCAAAAACGCACACTTTCCTATAAGGATGATAATTGAATTTCCATGTCATACAGAAAATTTTTTTCATTAATGGAAATCCATTCTTTTCACCAGGATGGCTATTTCAAGGTGTCACATTCTTTCATTCTTTAATAGTGTTTTTCTTTCCCCAAAGTGAGTCACTCTGGAAAATGCCATTCTCTTGAAAACAAAAAAAACCTGACAAACAAACCCAAGTGTCACAAAAATGTACGCTCACTGACCTCTACTACAACTCCCAGATACCGATAACTTAAAATTCAATCAGAAAAATCCCAAATTACTCAACAATAGTAACTGGCTTCAGGACAAGGAAATAAAATTTCAATCTGCAACTGTTAAAATAGTTCCTCCTAATACGCTGCTAAGCACATGATCTGTTTGGCTTTGCTCTGATTTGGCTGGGAAGGCACTCGCAGAAAGAAGGAAAATGTTTTCAATGGCTTGTTCAAAAGGAAAAATAGCCATTTATTGGGTTATGTAAAAATTTCATACTTGTGTTGGAAATACAGTCTGGCAGAACATGTTTAATTACCATTGGCTTTTCTGGAACATTAAGTAAAAAATTAACTATTTTATAATCATTAAGTGTTTGTCTTTGGTGGTTTAAGACAAAGATTTTAGTCAAAGGCCTCATTAAATCTTAGATCATTCTTTGCAGAACTTCTCTCCTTTATGTGTCTATACAAAAAGAACAACTATAATACATAGAAATTTTTAATAAATATTTCCAAGCTTTTTTTTTGCTTAATCACAGAGGGATATTTTGCCTCTCAAGTGAAGATTGCTAATTAGAAACTATAGCTGTTGAAGTGAAATTACTGTTGAAATGAAATGATTTGTGAAATCAACCCTCAAATATCAAACATTGCCATACAGGCAATATTGCAAATACGTGCTCAAGCACATACATACAAAGCCCAAGAGAAAATACACGATGAGCCACATCCAGATGGAATGTGGCTCCAGTTGTACTATGTAAAAATTTAAAAATTCACTACAGAATAAAAAAAAAATCATCACGATTTTATGTCCATTTATCCTCCAAAGTATTTTTGTCTTGCCCTATGCAAATTCAGTGTACTCTTCACAGACTGAGCACAATTAGAACAACACTGAACTAAAAACACAGGTAGCGTAACAAAATAAAAATTACAGATTTGGGATTCTAGTTGAGGCAGAAAGTTTCTCTATCTATCTGCAAAACTCCAGTTTTTAACTACAGACATCCTAACGCACACAGATATTTTCATTACATATTAAGAAGATTTTAGAGTTCATCTGATTTTTGGCACCAGCGAAAATTGTGTTTCTTAATCCACTTGATTTTTGATTAATTTCCCCTAGAGTGTCCCTAATGTAAAAATAAACTCCTTAGGTTTAGTTTTTAAATTCCGCTCCCTTTCCAACGCTGGTTTAATTAATTCTAAGCTTTGAAGTAATTTCTCCACATCCCTGCCAAAATTATTGGTAAAGCAAATAAAACTGTTTCAGAACTTGAATTAATTTGATCACAACACAATATTCCCACAACTGACTTGTGCTGCTTCTACCAGTAGTTCATTCTATGCCCAATATCATAGATATTATATGAATAAACTTATCTTCTTTCACCTTGTCCATGGTTAAAAAATCTACCAGACATCAGGAGTTACTTGAGGAAGGGGTTAAAATATAGATTTTTTTCACTGCAGATGCACTAAAGACAAAAGTTAAAAATCCATCATTAGTTATTCTTGGGAAGGAGCAGGAAACTAAAGAGAAAACACGAACTATTTCAGCTTCCAGTGTCACCAATAATGCATAAATAATAATATAATAAAATCATTCTAAAATGCAAAATAACGCAGTAACTTTACAGAATTGGTACACTCACAGACTACAGGAGGAAAAAAACCCCTATATCAGAAAAATTAACTAATTAATTAACTAACTAATGAGTATTTGTATTCCTTCAGTCTTTCCAGACATGACCAGTAGCTGAAAAAACAAAATTCACCAACAAAAAAGTGTAATTTAATAACAAATGCAGCTTGGGAGGAATATAACCTCTTGACAGACCTGAAACCAAATTTTGACGCGGAGTAACTGAAAAACAAATGGAGTTTGTTGGGTTTTACCAGCATTTCTCACTCCGAGCTGAAGCGCAGCTTCCACCGCATCCTGAGCGGTTCACTGAGATATTTTCAAAGTTCTGATGAACAAATGTCTTAAGTCACAGTTCTTACTTTAATATCACATATTAGTACAAAAATCCCATCCTTTCAGTCACATATTAACCCTACATACTTTGTATCTCTTATCCAGAACGATCATCACCAGAAAGTTTAAGATCTCTTAGTTTTGGTCCATTTCTGAGATGTCATGCTCAAGCCTCTTTGTGGTTTGCAACGCATTCAAAAACAAAGTAAAAATATCAGTTTACAAACTTTTTAAAGCATTTTCACATTTATTGCTAAAATAAACGCAATGTAGGAGATTAAAATATTTGTTGATACTGGATCATAATATGAAGAGGTGCAGATTTCCTTCAATCCCTTACTCAAAATTCCCATGATTTTAAGGAAGACTTGAGTATAATGCTTTTTTAAAATAACTGACTATTGAAATTTTGTAATCATAACTCTTGTATTTACCTCAGTTTCAATTTCTGTAATTCTCTAGAGCTATGAAGAGTTCAGAAAGCAAGAAATGCCTCCTTTTCACCAACACAAAATTCCTTTTTCCTGGCCCTCATGCTTTTAAAATATCAAGTTTTAAAACTTTTCTTGTTAGAATGTATCAGCTTGATTCTTGGCTTCCTTTAGCAAGCAATTTCCCCTTGAAGAATTAAAGAAAAAAACAATCACTTTAGAGCCAATAAGTTTGTTTGGGGTTTTTATGGTTTTGGTGGGGGTTTTTCGTAGTGTGTATGGTGGGTTTTTTTTGTTTGGTTTTGCGATTTTTTTGTTTTGGTGTTTTGCTTTGGATTTTATAATGGGTTATTTGAAGGTTGTGGAATATCAGAATAAATGTCAGGGAGATAAATCACCATCACACCTTGTGAAATTTGCTGCAGCGCGCTCAGTAAACAAGCTGGAACACATGGTTCTAATTATGATTTGTATGACGCCAGAAATCAGAAGCTCTAATCATGAACCAAGGCCTTACTATACAATTAATACGGATTGTACACACTCAACGACGCCCTGTACCCTACGGAGCTCATGTATAGGGCAAGGGACAGGGGTCCAAAGGAGCAACTACCATTCCAAAGGAAATATGGAATCTGTCCAGTCGCAAATGAGTGAAAAAAAAAACTTCCAAGAACTGTCAAGCCCAGGACCTTGTAGTATAGGATCACTGAATGGTTTTGGTTGGAGGAGACCTTGAAGATCACAAAGTCCAACCATTAACCTACCCCATGTCCCCGAGAACCTCATCTGTGTGTATTTCCAACCCCTCCAGGGATGGTGACTCCAGCACTGCCCTGGGCAGCCTGTTCCAGTGTTTCACAACCCCTTCCATGAAAAGTTTTTTCCTAATATCCAATCTAAACCTTGCCTGGTGCAATTTGAGGCTCAATACATTGGTGAAGCTTCCGAAACATATCAAGAATTTCTTATAATAATTATATTCTGACTCTTCTGTTTTCAAGACCCTTGTGATTGAAAACTCCAAGAGTTTCATGGACCTGGTGCTAAGAAGTGCTGCTGCTGTACAACCATTCTATACTGTCGCACCATTCAAAATCACAAAGATAAAGGAGATTTCAAGAAAAACAACCACCCCACACAGTTTCTGTCAAAGGAAGCGTGAAAGAGCTTGATACTAAATCCATCTCTGTCCTGCAGCGATTGATGCCAGAGGCAATGTTTTTCTGTGCTGCTGTGGTTAAGACAGAAGATGAGTTTTATCTCGTGAAAGAAAGGCAATAAAATTCTCAAAGGAGACATGCACAGACAGCTCTGGCAATAGTTCACCCCAATTTCAAAATGGCTCCCCTGGTCCTCATGGCAAGACAGCACAGATTTAGGGCAAGATGAAGCTGCTCTAGAACCCAGCTTGTCAGGAAGCTTTTGTAGACTGAGCCTACCAAAACTACACCACCTTAATATTCACCTACGTGGTCTTGAAGAGCATGGGCTTGAGCTGCAGCCACGTGTTTTGCTCCAGGTCAGACACATCTTTAGAGAAACTCAGAGAAAGGTTAAAAATCTGGACGCTATCAAAATAAATCTTCACATTCAGGTAGGTCAAAACACCATGATTACAGTGACGAGAGGATGACGCTGTTACAGACCGTATGGCAGAAGATCAACAGATAAAAACGGGAGAAAAGTGAGCAAAACAGGCAATTAAACATTGACTAAGCATCAGGGAGACAGACAAGGTTGTAGTTACACAGGAGATCATACACCAGATCTGTGACACATCATGAAAAGGTTCTGGAAGGTAGAAACAACCAGCACGAAATATCTGCAGTCTCAAAAAAAAAAACCTTGGTGGAATTTTAAGGAATAACAGATACATCGTTATAGTAGCTTTTTGTGTGTCTCTACTTTGATAAGTTTTAATCTAGATATTACAAACCACAACTATGTAATGACCTTTTTCCTCTTCAATTTTAAGACAAAATGCTAAATATGTCTACACAGTTCTCTAGTGAAGTCAAAGATAACCATGCAAGTGCTCCTATTAACCAGAACGTAGCATAAAAAATAAAAAAATAAGCTATAGTATATATAAGTTGCAAATATACAACACAGACCATCAGATGCCTTCAAGTACACTACAGCTGAATGACTTAATGCAAAGTATATAAATACATGATAAAAAGCAAGTAATGGTCAGGAATATTTGTCTAGTTCCAACCAACGAGTACAAACGTGAGCAAACGAGTCATTATTGACCTCTATACACAGAATTCTGCAATTTACATTAGTGCTACAACAGCACGTTTGTGAGTCAGATTAGTTATGATGATTGCGTAGGTGATTAACGAAGATTAATCATTAGTTTCTTACAGGTAAACCTTGTACCTATTACATCTGTAATCACCTAAACATCAATTAGATCTTACTGTTGCAGTAACTCCTAAGTTCTACAAGATGCTTTAAAGTGTCGGGTTTTTTAATATCAAAGTATCAACCGGATCAACTATTTCAAATGAAACAATTTAAATTGACTTATTTTGCAAGATTCTTGAGTAGCACTAACATTTTCCTGCCCTAGCAAATCATCTGTTTGGCAGTTCCTCACTGTAGTAAGAATTTAGTTTTTCAAGAAATCAAAAGACTAATTAAAAAATTTTGCTTGCCCACGGGGTTAACTGTGGTCCATGAATCAGCAAACACTGAAAATACTCAAAAAAATAAAGAGGAGGGGACTGAAAACAAACAAATATTTTTTAAAGTGGGTTCAATGTATGTTGTGAAGAAAAATTAATCTCTAATACAACACATCAGGGATGCACCATCAAATCTGCCAGCACAAAGAGAACTATTTTGCACAAAAAAGACTGCAAAGATAAAGCAAAGCTGACTCAGTCCAGGAGAACGTCCTTTATGAAGTTACAAAACTAAAATATCAGCATTTCCCTCCTCATTCCAAACCCACAATTGTTTATTTAACTACTGGAGGACCACACATATATCATTCTAATCGAGGTATTTTTATATATAGGATGGAGAAACATACTCGTGTGTAAATAATTTGCAAGCAAAGGCCAAATCAAGGAGAAGTAACCGGGGTGAGGACGGTGGCTGAACGGTTCCAGGGTTAAGGAGGCTCATAAAAGGAAAAGAAGTAAATAAAAAACACGCTATGAAGGATGAGAAGCAGAAGGTGAACTGTGGGAAATGGTGATCTTCTCACATCATGGATAATTATCACTCCTGCTCAATCACAAGGAAGGAAAAGATGGGTGCATTTAAAATACAGTGCCTGGAATGGTTTCTTGAGCTCTGCTGTCCTGTGGCTACAAAATATGCAAAATGTAACACACGGTAACACAGATGGCTGTGATATCCAGTTAAATAATTTCAAATTAATACAATAATTATCTTAGGCCTCAAAATTTTGTTTGAAAATGGAATTATTTTTAAAACGAGGCTCCTATCTGTCTCCTTTCATCCTAAATAGATTATACTTAGGCTTTTTCAGTAAACTTATTGTAAGTATTACGTGGAATTTAAGACACTGAGCAACGTAAAAGTGGATTTTCAATTCTTCCGTTCTTTCAATTCTTATCTTGTTAAACTTACAAAATACCCAAAATATAACAAAAATCACATCTAAGATTTCCATATCTGTTCATTGCTCAAAACTTGTTTTTGTTCCACGACAGACCATCAATTTGTGTTGGTGTCTTCTAATCTATATTGTGCTCTACCCGTGTATCTGATCCTACATAAAATAAGGGACTGCAAAGGGTGAATTCAGAGACATGATGCAAATATGCCATTTACTCTACCCACATCCCAGGCTGGTCATTCAAAAGCTCCTTATAAAGGCTGTTTTACTGAAAGCTTTAAATGAGATGGCACTTCATGTACTCACGAAAGAAGCAACAAAATAAGCGTATGCCAAGAGAGTTGTTAAGAGGACAGTTCAAGAGGAGGGAAGGGGGTGGACATGGAGGAAGAGACAGGAACAGATGGAGGCTGAAATCTTCAGAGTTTGCATTAAGACAACTTGATACACAAGAAGTAAAAAGACACGGGGAGATATGAGATCAGAGGAAGTACAGAGCAAGGCAGGAGTGCTGGCAATTTGGGTGGAATTTACAAATCAATCAAGTCACCAGAAGAGAGAAAAAAAGGCTTTGTTGCCTATGGGTGACTAGAGAGATTCAAACCAAGAAGAATAAAACCATTGGGTAGCAGAGCTATCGAAACACGCAGCAGAAGTACAAACCACTTACTGAAAACCGCTCTAGAAAAACACTGAAGAGCAATTTTCTCTAGCGAAAGAAAGGAATGTACCTGGCGAGACTGTTGAATAAAAACGTTGTGGGGAAAAATTTAATTAATTTCTTCTTTGTTTAAATCAACTGTAACCCAAGCAAAGGTTTTCTGACGCGTTTACCATGGCAAAGGTCTAACCTGGAGCTGCGTGTAACTCCCCTTAGGCAAAGCAGCGAAGTCTTTGGGTTCCGCTGCATCAAATTCCAGAGAAATGTTCTTTTACTGCCTCCGTGAGGAGATCCACAGAAACTGTCACATGTTGTAAAATGTTTGCTGGCAGAGCATGTGCAGTCTGAACGTTAATATTCCCCTAGGGATGCTGCCTGTGAATGGATTTCATGAAAGAGCAAAATAAATAGTATGGAGAACAACTGATCTGCAACGTGTTGTCCCGTTTATCAGGGAAAAAGAAAATAAAATATAGATTTACTGTTAGCAATGTAGATGTATGTTTCTTATTATACAGAAAAGAAAAACCTTTAGAAGGACTTTTATATGTAATACGCACACCAATAAAACCCACTTGGTGTGAGGAACAGAGCAACCACCAACCAAAACACAGTGTATAGCATAATAAACATGAGAAACCTTTTTCTTGACAAAAAAACCAGCATCAAGTCTTGCATAATCTTCAGGTAAGTTCTCTCTATAGCAAACAGTCCACCCACAAAAGGTCAGAATCTAATCACACTATTCAGGAAAAAAACATTAGTAAGCCTACAGGAAAAGGCAAACACCACAGTATGTTATAAAAATTCCTATTTAGGCCATTCCCTTATAACATAAAATCCTTGAGACTGGAGAGACCTCTTGAGAGCATCTAATCCAACCTTCTGCTCAAGCAGAGCCACAGAGCAGGTAACATACCCACCGAGTAATTATAAAGAATAAAATATACATTAAAAAGTATTTCTGTGGGCAGCTTTTCTACCCTGAGCTTGCACACCAGCATCACTTGTTGGAAAAGAGACAGGTTATAGGTGCGTTTGGAAAAGAAGTCACATAAAAACCAATATTTTGTGAGGTTCGAAGCAGAATTTAGAGAAAGTAAGACTCACTTGCCACCCCAGATGCGATTCCGTAAAGCAGTCCTCCCCCATCGGTTTGCTGCTGAAAGACGTGGGTGCCAGGAGGAGGGCTCCGCTCTTGTCTGATGAAATTATAAAGTAGAGTTTTCACAAGTCTGCTGGTGTAAGGGACACTGGAAAGAAAAGGAAAACAGCTTGAGCTGACTGGCAAAACCCGGCACAACAAAGCCTGGAAAAGGAAAGAACATCCACGTGTTGCCCATGCTAAGAATTCAGCAAAAGCCCCTTCAATAGCGGGAATCAGGGGAACTATTTTTGTTTTCCTTTTCCAATCCTACTTTTAAATCAATCACTTCACTTGCGGAATCGTATTCTTTTACTTCAAGACACAACTGGAAAAATATGTATGCAAGGGAAAGAGAAATTATATTTGTTTAGTTTTCACTCCATGCATTGGTTACATAAAACAGGTAACAACAGGATTTCTCCATCTGCCCCCAGTATTTTCAGCTTTGTGCACAGCTGGGGCCAAGTTGCAAAAAACAATAAAACATCTAATAAATGAACATAAAAGAGAGCAGGTACCTGCTACTCCCAATTCAGACCTACCCCTACTGACTCTTGTTCCAAATATTTCTCGTTTTGCCTCAAACCTTCATTTTCTTGGGTTCAGAAGTTTAAGTACCACCAAACCCCACACCCTGCCATTCTGGAGTTTCGGGCCCTACTCCTCTCTTACACCTAGTAGGAATTTCAGAAAACCAAGTAATAGAAACACTTCCCAAAAATCCAGAATTTGAAGTAGAAAGAGGACGAATAGTCACTTGAGAAAAATATATAAAAGTCACCAAGCATTTAAACAAAACAACCAAATCACCAGAACAAGTGGTATTAATATTACACAACTGAGTTAATCACCTGCTAGGTATTTCTCTTATTGAGCTTAAAACTCAAGAGTAGCACTTATTCAGTCTTTCAACAGGCAGCTATTTATTTATATTTATTCTAAACTTTTATTACAAAATTTTATTCCAATATTTATATTGCAAGAAGGCTCACTCGCATTTCTGGGATACGCTGGTTCCCCAGACTGCAACACTACAGTAAAAGATGCTTAACTGAATTAAAAACAAATCTTGCAAAGTAAAAGTAAAGAAATTACCCTCAAAAAATTAAAAATAGTTTCCAAAATAGTTTTACTGAAGTCAGGGCTGCGGGATTTGAACCCAAAACCTTCCAGTCTTTATGTGTTCACTTTTGTATTCTGTTTTCCTTCGAGCAGAACAAGTTTTCTATCAAAACGTATGTAATTGTTTCTATTGTCTGGTCCAAGTGATCAGACCTACCATCGCCCGTGCATCAGGTATTTGTGGATGATGCTCTCTCGGAGAATTTCTTTGTGGAATAATTGGCAGGAGAGGAAGACAATGAGAGTTGTCACCGCTTCCAAGGAAATGCTGTATGTAATATCCCTACAGGCAAAAAAAAAAGGAAAAATAAAGATTAATTTAGTGGGTTTGTTTACAAACAGACTTCCAAGAACACTTGGTAGCTTCACTTGAGGTTGTACAGTTAGTTTCATCTGGGAACATACAAACTACATATTCAAGAAACCCAGAATCACTTTATACCAACAACGGGTTGTTTTTCTTTGACATAAGCATTTTTTTAATATATATGTCAAAAGACAAGACAATGTAAAAAATGTTGAGGTATTGCCCAGAACATTCCAGGTGCAATTTTCAGACGCCGCTTTATTCTAAAAATAATAGAGATATCTCAAAAGGGTACCCTTTGTCCTGTTAAATAAAATTGTCAGAAAAATATTGTTTTCGGTCAGGCAAATGTCCATCTCCACCTGCCAGGAAAAGTGGGCCCCTAAGACAGGAATATAAAACATGAATTCTAGCTTAAGCGTAAGAAATGCGCAGGACAGCAAGATACTACATACGGTTCAGTTTTAAAAGGGATTTTTGAGGTAACAGTGAAGTGTAAAGTCTCAAGATATTACAACAGCCAGTCCCAAAGAATGGGCAACAATTAAATACTGACGCCAGATAGTTTAGCAAAGCTCATTAGGTTCAGGTTAATTAGGAAACGCTGTGCAGCAAAATGAATGAGAGAGATCCACTATTTGGGATATTTTGTCCCTTCTGTTCCCACAATGATTTTGTTACCTGTTTTTAAAAGAGGGAGAAAAATTGCATTTGCCTTCTTATTCAGAAATAAATTGCACACGACACGAAACCTTTTAAAACACAGTGAAATAACTTGGACACAAACCAACATCATTCTTGCCTTCAACCAAGGACCATTTTTATCTCCTCCAAAACTAAGGAGATATTTAATTTGGTGACACAGTCCCATCCTGCCATCCATCAGAAAGATATTTTTAATTTTTCCACCACTGTTACTATTTAATTCCCACAATACGCTTCAAAATCCAGTATCATTAAGCTACAACACAGGTGTCCTGCATCCGCTATCAAGGGGGTTTTGACCTGGGACATACAGGAAATTCAAAATCTATTTATACTTCTCAAATTCAAAGATATTACAGTATCTCTATTTAATTAAAAAAAAAATCAGCATCAATGTGTTTAAGCAGGGATGCGAAGTTCATCTTTGCCACATCGTCACTTTCCAAATATTTTATTCTTCAAGTATAAAAACTAAGTGCTCTTTCAAATAATGACAGCTTTAAAACTATAGCGCAATCTCTCTTGAAACAAAATAAATTAATTACAGAGAAGACTGGCTGGGGTAAAATACTTGATTAGTCTCAGGATTAGAACTGGTGTTGTCCTTACAAAAAAGAAGAGGATTTCACTGAGCAGAAACCACTCTGATTTTTAGCACACTCAAATACTTCAATATTCTCAAGAATGCTTCTAGAAGTGCTGTAAATAGCACAAATTACTGTAAAATATGAGGAAAAAAAGAGTTTAAAGCATCACGGTGTACGCTCAGTTTAAGTTAAGCTCTTCGGCAATAGCTCTAGGCCAGAGTTTGAGTAAAGTCCTTGTTATTTGCTCAAAGCCAAGAGCAAACTGGAAACATAACGTCCTGTATCGCTGTCCACAGAACCGCATCACCTCGATACAAAAATGTTTCTGAAAGGAACGGTTTAAGCATTTGAATTTGTAATACTTTAAGTTATACACCAGGAAGAGACACTGCTTGAATAACATTCTTCCTTAAAATCATGAAGTATACTTTATTCCTTTTGAGTCTGTGCGAGTTATCTGACTTTTTGCCCACTGCTGAGGAAGTTGGATGGTCTAAAATGCTAATTACTGATAATAATTAATGACAATTATGTCAGGCCAGAGGTTACACTGGGATCTGGTTCCACTGCAAGCTCATTTAAGCCAGACCTAAGGATAAGTCAGGAACAGCTCCCTTTCTAAATTGTGATGTTTCACAACCCCCTACCCAAATCCATCCCAAGAAATCCAGGGAAGAGCTAGATATACTGAATATCAACATTCTAACCTGAAAACAAACAAACAAACTAATATTTTTCTATTTAAAAAAAATATAAACACTTGGAAAAAATACATTTTAGCTACAGAGAAAAAAAAAATCAGAGGTTATCATTACCAAGAATAATGTCTCCAAGCCTGAGCTGATAAACCAAAAGGCTGAATTCATGAGATGCTACAACATCTGAACCAGTTGGGTCACTGGAACCAAATTTCAGAGTTCAGTCTGTTTTTTTTCGCTGTCTCAATCATTCGTTTATTTATTTTTCTGACAAACCATACAAGCGTAATGGCAAATTGGAGGGGACATTACAAAATTCTTTTATATTTTTTATAAGATTCAGTGTAAAGAAATAAACAAAGAGGCTGCTGTAATGTATTAAGTAATTTTTGGGGAAGAAAAATCTGCTTTCAATACCCTTATGTAACTCCAAAAGAAAAAAAAAGAAAGCTAAATTCATGCAGTTCCAGTTAGTGAGTTCTTCTCATTTTCTTGCTGTTCCAAACCCAGTTGGGGCACATTTCACAGCAGAAAATTTCTCCTCAATCTGTAAAATCTGTTCAAATTAAATCTGCTCTGACACAAACACAACCACTCAGCACAAGGATAAAGCTGCAGGTCAAATGTACATTTTTCTGAAACTTAAGCATTTCTAAAGGGTCAAAAGAACCATCAAGAACCTCTTTTAACTTCAAAGAAAATACTGTTTATTTATATTGAGCGACTACAGAATAGGGGGGTTTGTTTGTGAATTTTGGTTTTTTTTTAATTTAAAGCTATTGGTCATACAGAATGACTTGACATGGAATTTATGCTGATCTCCAACTTCCTCTGAAAACTGGCTGCTTGCAGATAAGGAGGAAACTAGAAATAATGAACTCATGTATCAATTACATGTCAAAGTTATTTTGCTGTTTATTTCAGAAAACTGCACAATGTTTTGAGTTTCTGTGGGATTTTTTTTATTTCCTTCCCAAGCATCTTGTAAAATAAAATATCCACAGAACTCAGATAAAGCTCATGTCCCAAGAACAATGCGTCAAATCATATACAGGTCTTTACATACATACATATATACATATACAGTGGGGGTTTTTTTCCCTATGGATTTTCTCATTTGGAGATTTCAATAGTTATTCTCACTTTTTTTTTTCCTCTTTTTCTCTCTCTCCTTCCCATTGGAGGATATATTCCCATGTCAGGTAACAGATATATTATATATATATTTTTTTTTTTTTTAAATTTATTTTTTTTTCCTGCTTTTAAGACATTCTGTCATGATGGAACAATCTGGCAAAGACTGAACTGTAGAAATCACAGCATTAATTTCTTTCCTGTATTTGGGTTATTTCCTTATTAAGAGAAGTTGTTCTCCTTGGTATCACATTTCTTACACAGGGACACAAAGCAAGCGCCTGTTTCTTTAACAGATCCAGGTTCTTGCATGTGACACCCAAGCTAAAATTGATTTTTGGCAACAAAATCTTACATATACACATTTAAGCTCTAAAGCAAAAAAGATGTTTTGTGTACCTGTGATTATCTTAAATTATTAATTCCTCAGAGAATGATGACTTGAGACAAAAAATGTGAGATTTCTGGATGCCAGCATGACATAAGTGCATGTATATATTTAACACATTGTTTAGTATTTACATTTCAACAAGAAACAGTTGATACATCAAGGGATTCCTTTCATTGGAATGATCTGGTATCGTTGCTTTTGAATGCTTTTAAATTTAAAAGCCATGTACAACTTGGATTATAGTAATCCTTAAGCAATAAACCCACTAAAAACAAATGATAAAAATTGTAATAAGTCAGCTATACTTTCTGTCTCAATCTCTTTTGTCAGGTAGATAGCAGAGATGTCAGGCTCCTCTTTGAAGTTTTAAAGCAGCGTTGCATTTATCCTGAAAAATGTACTGATTTAGAAGAAATTTTTAAGTAACTAGTTAGTTCTTCCAGGATACAAACTGGAAAGGATATCACTTCTCTTCTGGTCTTCCATCAGGAGCATACATTCTTATTGATTTATTATTTGTATCAACCTTCAGGTGTTTGGGGCTGGAGAACCACACGGACCATCTATCTCACTGCATGTACTGTCTGTTTGATCTCAACCAAAATTTCACCTGTTCCTTTTACAGACAGTTATTTCAAATATCTCACCATGCTGATACTGCACTACATGTCTGAAATAAAAATGTCTATGGTCAAAACGGTCATCCAGCTCAGCTCTGGGTCCTCAGCACAGGACACATGGACCTGAGGAGCCACAGAAATGATCTGGGGCTGGAACAGCTCTGCTGGGAGGACAGGATGAGAGAGTTGGGGTGTTCAGCTGGAGAAGAGAAGCTCCGCGGAGACCTTATTGCACCTTTCCAGACTTAAAAAGGGGCCTGTGAGAAAGATGGGGACAGACTTTTGAGCAGGGCCTGTTGCGATAGGACAAGGGGTGATGGTTTTAAACTAAAGGAGGGAGATTCAGGCTGGACATGAGGAAGGAATTGTTGTCCCTGAGGGTGGTGAGAGCCTGGCCCAGGTTGGGCAGAGAGGTGGTGGCTGAACCATCCCTGGAGACATCCCAGGCCAGGCTGGACGGGGCTCTGAGCAACCTGAGCTGGTGAAGATGTCCCTGTCATGGCAGGGGTGGCACTGGGGGAGCTGGGAAGGGCCCTTCAACACAAACTGTTCTGTGATGCCATGAAGATGATAATAGCAAAGTCATTTGTCAAACGTGGCTTGTGGGGAAAATACAAAACCCAAAATACTCTTCTATATTCGACTCCAGTAGAAGTAAGAGGAGCAGTTTGCAGCAGTCTGATGCTACCAGCAGCTTATGCATCTAAATTAGTAAGGGGAAGGTATCAGTGTAACGACTGTTTCTAAATGACGCAATTGCCCCCCACAGAACAAGAAGTATGGTCCTGTTAAACCTCCGGTGTCTTGGCACCTGTTTTTTCCATTTGAAACTCTGGGGTCGACCTTCTATTGGTGTCATCTGCTGACAAGTTCAACAATGTACCTGTATCACCATCCTGCCACTGCTGGCTTCTCTCCAACGCCAAGCACTGCTCAGAACTGCTTTCTGCACTCACCACATCGTTCGGCTTTGTTCCCTGCCTCCGAGAGACACAGCTCAGAATAAGGGACTGAGACGAAGCACAGAGACAATATGGAGTGTTTGAAAAAGATGGACCCAGTTCCAAAGTAATTTCAATTTGAAATTGGGTCCTTCTTTTTGGAACATTCTGTGTACAGGAAAATCTCAACTAGGAATGCCAACCACCGCTCTGAAGGTATGTGCTGTTGTGAACGCTTTAACCATTCAATGAAATGCAGCTAATTACTCAATGAAATGCAGCTAATCCTGTACCTTAGCAAACAGGCTGAGAGCTCGTAAATTGTTTCACACCTCCAGAGCAAGGAGGCTGAATGGTCAGAAACAAATCTCTGAATTTCACCTCACACCACCAGACCAAACCCCCTCCCCATTTAAATCTTATCCTGAACTTTCACCCAGCCAGAGCCGTCTACTCCGAGTATTAAAAGGTTAAAAGGTAACTAATTTTCTAATTTAGGAGAGCTGCCAAAAGGTCTGATTCATACAGAAAAACTCTCAAATCATACAGGAACCAGGTTTCATTTCCCTGCTTCCTGAGGACCCACCAGAAAGGTGAAAGAGGAGTCACCAGAGAGAACAGGATCAGTTTTGAAAACTGAAAAGCAAATAGAGTATCTGGTTATCAGTCTCAGGATACAACTCCGAGGGAACATAACCTTTCCTCTTGGAATCGCTCCTAATTTTACACCCCCTGACGGCACCATGGCAGCCGGTAGCGCATGGTGCTCATTACGGCCGACTCCGAATGTTTGGGAGATGTCCCAAAGGGACACTCAATAAACACCAACTGGAGGCTCAGAGCATCCCTGACATTTCCTACCACGTTCCCCCACACTGTGTATTCTTGACAGAAAGAGTGAGAAAACAACCAAAGATGAAAATACTCTAATGGGAGTTATTTAAAGGATTAAAATGATGGTTGGATTCAAGACCTTTTATTCCCAGATTTGTTCCTAAACCAACTGAGATCATGTGGCTGTGTCCATTTTCACCTCACTGGCATTGAGCTCTTCCCTTTAGAAACTAAAAATATTACAAACAATCTAGAATTTAAGTGTTGCACAGATAATCTATATTCTTCCGTATTTACCTTGCATATCAAGTCTTGTAAGTAATGTCCATTGAATCTCAGAGAAAAACCTTACCATTCAAATATGAACACAAGAGACGGCTGAAAACCACGACAGAGAAAGCGGATTATTAGGAGCTTGAATATACAGCACGGTATATGATAAACAGCACTATGCTCTGTGATTATAAAGCTTTTCACAAGCTGAAAGTAAGTTAAAGTTCACCCAGTGAAAAGACAGGTCACAGAGAAACACCGATCTAAGTCTAAAATAAAAAATAAATTAGAATTAGAACAGAAAGAAGAATGTGATACAGAGAAAGGTTCTGCTGCTTAGCAGCTTTAGACACTGAAGAGGCCACTCATGTGCCACCAGGAAATAGAAAAGGATATAACACCAATGATGAAAATCTTGCTAATAAATATCTTTTTTTATTTGCTGCACCACCAAATAAAACTCCCTTTGTGCTCATGAGATCCCTCCTACACAGAGCACAACAGTCTGAAACTCTGAGGATCTTCAAAGCGAAGTAACACAAATCTCTTTCAGTTTGGACATTTTTGCCAGCGTCGACCTGCGGTTCTACAGATGGAAGTTTCCCTTTGATGATGCGGCAAAATTGCCAAAAAAGCTGAAGTCAAATAGCTCTTCAAATACTGGAGCTACCATTTTACAACCCTGATAAAGTTCCCTGAATGGTCCTTTTTTAAAAAGCACTATTCCGACCAGTTGTTTTGAAAGGAGAAAAAAACAATAGGAGAGAAAGCAGTCCTTAACCTCTTCACTGCTCACAATTAGCAAGGAAAAAAAGTCTAAATATTTCTCATCTCATTATACATGGCATCATTCCTACGCCGCAATGATTCTGTAGAGCTTTATAATGAATTTTATCACCCTTCTTCCTCCTACCTTTGACTTTTAAGCTCCCAGGAAACATAGCAAGCACCCTTAAATGAGTCAAAACATTGCTACCATTTAAATTCGGAAGTATTAATGACTAAGATTGCAACCAAAACCATTTTTAACTATGGAAAATTATGGAACATAATAGAAACATCCACTCACTTCTAGTGGCACCATAGGGTGCTACTTAACAGTGATGTAACTAGATCACAGTTTTTCATTTTTCCTCCATATGCATTTACAGTTTTTAACGAAGTGAAAATGTCCTGATAACAACCAGATGTTCGGTTATGTGTACCAGCTCTGAACAAGCTGCTGAAAGAAACCTTTATAATTTAAAGCCTTGGGAGCTCTATCTTGCAACAAAATGTTTAGCAAGAGTTTTGACGTAAAAGTCATACAATTAAATACTGAAGGTGCATCTTTTTGCTGACTACGCAGTTTTAAGCATTAATGTACACTCTTGAGTGCTAACATTAACAAATCTAAAAGAAAAAGCAAAGTATCCGTAACATACCCAAGGGAGCCATAAATCAAACATCCACATACTGTAACACAAGTGTTGTAAGGGGCTGCTCACATCTAATTCCTGAAAAGCAATAATGCTGTAGTTTCTATAAAATGCCTTAAAATTAAATGTTAATATATGAAACCTTTCTCCTTGGCATTTTGTACAATGCAGCAGAGCCTGGTTTTCAAAAGGGTAATTCAAGATCTTTCAATAACTTTCAGACACAAAACCATGATGCTGCAGAGTCCTGTCGTCCCCGCTACAACCTGGTTTAGCTACGCACTGTGGAACGGCCTCAAAGCACGTTAGCCTTTCACAACACAAACTAACTTTGAGAAATAGTGTCTTAAATTCATCATAGACAATTCTGAACACTCCTAAATATGCTTTGCTGTACATTTCTGCAGGTTTTCCTAACAAAAGTCACCATATCTTGGTGGTTATTTCATACAAGCACCTGAATCCCAATGCAGTCACTGAATCACAGAATCCCAGAATGTCAGGGGTTGGAAGGGACCTGGAAAGCTCACCCAGTGCAATCCCCCATGGAGCAGGAACACCCAGCTGAGGTTCCACAGGAAGGTGTCCAGGCGGGTTTGAATGTCTACAGAGAAGGAGACTCCACAACCTCCCTGGGCAGCCTGGGCCAGGCTCTGACACCCTCACCATGAAGAAGTTTCTTCTCAAATTTAAGTGGAACCTCCTGTGTTCCAGTTTGAACCCATTACCCCTTGTCCTATCATTGGTTGTCACCCAGAAGAGCCTGGCCCCATCCTCCTGACACTCATCCTTTATATATTTATAACCATTAATGAGTCACTCCTCAGTGTTCTCTTGTCCAGCTCCAGAGCCCCAGCTCCCTCAGCCTTTCCTCACACGGGAGATGCTCCACTCCCTTCAGCATCTTTGTTGCCCTGCGCTGGACTCTCTGCAGCAGTTCCCTGTCCTTCTGGAACTGAGGGGCCACAACTGGACACAAGATTCCAGGTGTGGTCTCCCCAGGGCAGAGCAGAGGGGCAGGAGAACCTCTCTGACCTACTGACACCATGTCCAGCATACAGCAGGGTAATCACATAATCCATCTTAGGGCCAGCACTCTTGAATGGCTTCATCAATGATTTGGAGACAGAAATTGCAGGACTGCTTAGTAAGTTCACCAATGACACAAAACTGGGGGGAGCTGTCAAAATTCTGGAGGGCAGAGAGGCCCTGCAGACAGATCTGGACAAATTGGAGAACTGGGCCATCACGAACTGCATGAAGTTCAGCAAGGGCAAGTGCCAGATTTTGCACCTGGGAGAGTCTGTCTTGTCATGAGGTGATCTTGCCACCTCTGGCTGCCATTCTGAGCCCTGGGGTGATCTTGGTGCCCCTAGGGCTGCCATACTGAGCCCTGAGGTGATCTTGGTGGCCCTGGGGCCACAATTTTCTGTGCTGAGGTGACCCTGCACCTGGGACATGGCAACCCTGGCTGTACATACAGACTGGGGGATGAGATGCTGGAGAGCAGCTCTGTGGAGAGCAATCTGTGGGTTCTGGTCAGCGACAAGTTGAAGATGAGCCAACGGTGTCCCTAGCAGCAAAGAGGGACCCGTGTCCTGGTGCATCCAGCACAGCACGGCCAGCCGGGCAGGGAGGGGATTGTCCCACTCTGCTCTGGCCTCACCTGGGGCATTCACTGTGTGCAGGGCTGGGGACACAGGATAAAAAGGACATAAAGCTAGTGGAGAGTGTCCTGAGGAGGGACACAAAGTTGGTGAAGCGTTTGGAGAGGAAGCCTGGAGAAGGGGATGCTGAGGGCAGAGCTCATGGGCTGCAGGTTCCTCAGCACGGAGCAGGAGGGGCAGGACTGAGCTCTTCTCTCTGTGACAGTGACAGAATGGCAGGAAGATGTGCCAGGGAGGGTCAGTTGGACATTAGGAAAAGGTTCTTCACCCAGAGGTGCTGGACACTGAACAGGTTCCCAGGGAGGTGTCACGGCCCCAACCTGACAGTGTTCAAGAAGAGACTGGACAACATCCTCAGACACACGGGGTGACCTGTGGGGTGTCCTGTGCAGGGACAGGAGTTGGACTCCATGATCCTGGTGGGTCCCTTCCAAGTCAGGACATTCTACAATTCACAATAAGGGACACAGGGAGGTGGGTTACAGACTTACCATTTGTCTTCTTCCCCATCTCACACCCTCCTTGCTAACTTTGAGCCAGGCCACCCAGCTGCATTTCCCAAACAGGTTATTTTCTAGGCAGACATGAGTTCATTCTGCCAAGGCTTCTGACCGAGTGAGCTCAGAGGGGAGCAAGCTGTGCCTGGGCTCAGGAAAGACTCGAGCCTTCATAAACTCAGGGCCTGTGTCAAGCCCAAAATCTTAAGCTTGCTTTTGGTCAGCTTGGAACGCAGGTTAAGATTATGTACCTGCCTGCAAAATACCGCACACAGGTGTCCTAAGCTCTCCTCCCAACAGTACCTGTCATCTTACATCTATATCATCACAATGTGATACTCAACTGTGAAGAAAAATTAGATCTTTCTATATTATAATCACCAATTTCTCACTACTCTATAACAAAATCTACACGGCATCATCCAACATTGCTGTCCACTCTTCAGTTATACACTTTAAAAACAAAACCACACAGAAACAAAAACCCCACATTAAGACAGCACATATGCGGTTGTATATAGAAAGCGGGGGGGAAAATTATAGTACCTCTGAAGTGTACTGCTTTCACCTGACATGACATTTAGAACAATTCTGGAGTGCAGGACCGTTGCACAGGTACCTCTGCTCCTGCATTTGGGACAAGGAGATGGTCTTCCCCGCTTAAAAATAATCTCAGTATTTCACTGAAGAAGCTTAAGGTGGATGTGGAGAAGCAATATGTTTAGACAAGAGCTGCATGTTGTATCCACTCTGACACCAAACTGCATCTACAGAATCCAAGGGACACGATAATTGTGACAAACCTCTGCTCTGGCTACGGACATAAACTTTGCTCTGCTGAACGACGGTTCAAAGACAGACCCAGCATGGAGATTCGCAACAAAAATTCACCTTTATAGCAGCTTTACAGACAGACATTGTTAGTGCCACCATAAGCTGCCCATCCTCTAGCAAATTATCTTAAGTCCTGCTACTGAAATAATTTCAAGCTTGAATATTATATGTATTCCACTCAATCTGCCCCTACCCAAAATTCAAACACTAGGCTTGTAGTTTCCTTGATTTGTTCCAGCTAAATACAGTAATGAACTACTGCCTTGATCCAATGCAGGGAAAGAATTTACAGAGCAACTGATCAGAGAGAGAGAAGTAAAAAGTAAACTCGCTACTAAAATAATCCTGATCAATCTCCTGAAAAAAATTAATATTGCATTAAGCACAAATATCTCAGCCTTATAACATCTTTATGAAGAAGAGGGTTGGATTGTGTATTAGAAAAAGCAAGTTTTTCCACATCTCCTTTCCCCTCACCTATTTCCCTTCTAATAATATGGGGATAAAATCATTAATTAAGGCATCTCTTTGTTAAACATGTTAGACCACTAAGCCAGAAAATAATATACACAAAACCCAAAAACCTTCCACATCCAGCTGTTAAGAAAAGTGTATCTTTGATATAACTGAACATTAAAGATTACAGACAGGATTTATAATTTTTTATAAGCGATTATTACCACTGTATTATATAATCAACTGTTTTCAACAGCTACTTCCATCCCCAGCAACCATATTCACACAGAAAGAGATGCTGACAAATTCAGCTGCTGAAAAGGGTTAAGAACCATCATGACTGCAAAACTTCTTTCTGCCAGTAAAACAGAATAAAAGATACTGGACTCCACAAAGACATTGGGACTTCCAAGAAAGAAAAATAAAAGCCTGCAGGATTTATGAACTTGCCTGTATATCGCAGTCCTTTCACCTCTTTGTACTTCCTCTAATCCGCTCCAAACAAAAAGTGTATCTGTGCCAGGAAGTCCTGACAAGCTTTGCTGAACAACGCTCTAAATCATCTCACTAATTAATTACATGCTACCTACCCAAATCCTGGTGTCGCGTTGACAGAGACGTATTTAATGAGAGCAATGTTTCAAAAACTATTGCATCTTTGTCAGCTTTCCAACCAAAAGAACAATCCAAAGGAGAAAAACTAAATCAGCAACAGAGCAACACACTAAATAGATAACGTGAAACTCTATCAGAGCTGTGATGTTTTAATTAGGGCACTTAATTTTAGGCACAGATTACAATTTAATACAAAGGATACTGCTAATGCTATCTTGGGTTAAGTTTATCTTAAGGGAAAAGAAATTAAAACTTATCAGGACAGGTGTGGAAAAACATTTTTGTTTCCCAAGAGCAAAGCAAGTTCTGCTTCATATGATACTGAAAGACGTTACAGGACACAGATCTGTGTCTCAAATACAGCAGACACATGAAAAAACCCATGTAAACAGTTCTGCAGGTCTATAGAAACATTCCACTTATTCATTTCTCTTCTTTTTCAGACGTGAATTTGCTAGTATTCCAGAAATCAGTATTAATTAAGTCACGGGATTTATTTAATGGAAATGCAGTTCAAAAACCCACAAACCTGCACAAGAGCAACTTCAGTTTGCACCTTGCTGTATTCCCCAGAGACCAAGTGACACCTCCAATGCATCATTCCCTGGACAATCAGCACAACCATTTCTAGCCAAAAGTTAGCAATAACCATCCATGTGCTGCCAGAGGTACCTGAAACAAATGTCAGAACTCCTACAAAATAAATCAGGATCATTTCTGCTGCTGGTTTGAACTGGGTGTGAGATGCTGATCATGTTTTTCTACCAACTGAATACTCAGGGCTGGTACCACCAGCAGGTTATAATTATCGGTGCTGTACCATCACATGCAGCATTCAAACCCAAGTATTTAAATATTATAATCCCACCACTCTAAGTTTTCTGTTCTCACAAATGCTCAGTTTATACAAGGAGGCTGGAAAAAAACAACCAATCAAACTTACAGAAGTGGAATTTCAACAATGAGCTGGATGAGGCAACACAGCAACTCTTCTATGAGGTCTTCACACTCTGTTCCTGAAAATAAACACACCAAAGGTTTTCTGGATTTCCAAATATCAAAAGAAAGCAGAGATTTGAACACATAGATCCAGACGATCAATATCTTAAACACTAGAAGAGTAATTCTACTTGTTTTAGAAAACTTTCCTGAAACAGAAAGGACCTGGGATTATCACCAGAGCAAATGGTGATGCTAAGCCTTATATATATGTATATATAAAAATGAATAACTAATAACAATAGGATAAATTCAATGAGATGTTGATATTCTAGGAAATATGCTAATGTTAAACACATCAAGCCTTATTTTGCTGCTTACCTAATGTGATATTAAATGGTGTCAGTACTATCAGATGAATTGATAACTAGTGACTTCTCACTGCTCCACAATTCGAGTCCACCCTCAAAATTCTGAATATTCGCCACCCCTTTTTTTAATCCCAAGTGAAGAATAAGCAGCAACAGATATAAAACAGTTCAATCTGTCTAACATACAATGAAAAATATTCTAAATCGTGATCTGTCAAATAAATGCAGCCTACTGTACATATCACTGCTGCTCTTCAGCAATTAAATACATATATTATTTTTGCCTGAATGCAAATTCATTTATTTAAGAGGTTTTACACATGACAAGTAAGAATTCATGAATTTCCAAAGTGCATTTTAAGTGAGCAGAAATTATTCTACAAAATGCTAAAAAATTGTTTTAAAAACATAATAATTCTAAGCAATAAAACTGGTGATATTTTACATTAGCACTGCAAATTTTAAAAGCAACTCTAACAAAAGACTTGCAAGACTTTCTGAGGAAAAAGCTTATTAAACCATATGAAGTTGCCACATAATACTATTAAAAAAAAAAAGAAGATAAATCTCTTGGATCATTTTGCTTTCAAAATAAAATTATAAATACAAACGTACAACAAAAAGGTATCATTATTTTCTCTGCAGTACCTTCGCCATTACAGCATTGCAGCACAATAATCACCCCCAAATGCTTGTTTATTTTGTATTTTCAAATAAATACGCCTTGCAATAAACACAACATTACAGGCAGGTTATGGTGCTGTTACTCAGTTTAACCCCTGTTTGTTCTTAAATCCAGGATTCAATTTTAAGAAGCACACCAGAGGGAATATTCACAAGAAAGTAAAATTACTTCTTTCCACCATCAGTTTATTAAAAACACATTAAAAATTGTCACCTAGTGAACTGCACGTTCTAAAGGAAATAGGGTTTTTTTAATCACGGAAACATGGTTTCCTTTATATAGAATCCCCCATGAGGAACACAATGTAGCTCCTGTTAGTAAAAATACTCCTGTTTGGAGTATTTAACCTTCGAAATCACCACCGATAATGAAGCCCAGATAATCTAAAGCAATTTGAACGTGACAATTTCCTAAAGTTTTTTGAATCTAGAAAACGCTTATAGAGCAAAACTGCTGTTAGTGCCCAAAAGGTAACGAATTGTTTCTCTTGACAATTGAGGAAACGGAGGACGAGAGAGGAAAAAGGATGGGAATAAAGTAAAATGCATTTTAAGAACATTGTTTCTTCCACTATACTATATACACAACTCATTTGAAGAGAGAATAATGTTATTTGAATATGAGAAAGGGCTTTCCCTCCCCACTATATTCAAAATAAAGTGAGAAAATATTGGCTTAGCACAATCATGTAGAATCGAAGATGTTGGTCTTTCCTGCTCTGTTCTCAAACCAGTTTTTCTTTTCTTAAAAAAAGCTTAATTGCTGTAATCAATGTCATTCAGCTCTGATAATTAATGTATCCTCTTCCCCATTGGGGCACATGTATTCTTGTTTAATTCTCATCTTGCCAAGACAATGAGGCGGCCGCGTGCCAAATCTATAACGTGAGAGGGAGTCATAAACACGGAACGTGATGTATTTTCATCAACAATGCCTCTTTCAATAGCAGGATAAACACAATACTCCTTCACCTTAATAGAACACATTCTTGGATCAAACATGCATGTAAAGCCTTGGGGAAAATAATAAAGGGTGAATCTGCCCAGATTAGACTTAGAGAAAGGAATCATAGGTGCACCTTCTAAATTCTATCACTGCAAACACAAAGAGTTTTAAAAAATAAGTCAGTCCAGTTATGCTCCAACGTAATTTTTCACCAGCTGTATATAAGTCCTCAAACGTGGAATATTTGCATTGTGGGTTTTTTGGTGGGGTTTGTTTGTTTTTTTTTAACATAGATACTATAGCTTTTTCAAAGCTTCACACATGACAGACGCTGGATTAGCAAAATCTACATCCAGAGACTCCACCTGTAAAATCAACCCAGCTCCATACTTGGCCATGATATGGGATCTAACACAGACCGTAAAACAACGTTTTTCTTCTCAAAAACCTCATCGCTATGTTGTCACGACCCAATCTGGGCTGCTGTAGCAGCTGCATGTGCGTAATATTAATAATATATAATATTCAGGTATTGCAAGTTACAGTCTCACTTTAAACGCTACTTGGTTTCCTGTCCTGTTGCTCCTATAGATAACAGGATAGAACCCGGACGCCAGCAATGAAATAACTATTAATACTTCCTCACAAAACAGTACTTAAAACCCCAGTCATCCCATTCATTACACAACCAGACTTAAAGCTTCTTCAGGTTTTGCGGTTTTACCTCCAGTTCTGAGGACTCCCAAAAATTTCCGATTTTCACTTAAGAGTGTTAGTAATGAGTCCATAAACTAATTGCCATCCTTGTTTCCTTTATATGACAGCTGAATACTCATTAAATCATTTAAAGGCTGCAGTAAACACATTTATACCCCCCTCTATGTCCCATTATTTTCTATAATACACCAAATAAATTCCTCAGCAGCCTTGCAATAAAAACTTCTCTATGGAACATGAATTAGTTTTCCTATTACAGGTCAGGGAATAGGTTAAATAAATTGATTATTTGACTTAGACCCCTCTGAATCATCATTCAGTTCTGAATTCTGAATTCACAATTAAAGACTGTGCAGAAATTATGGGATAAAAAACAGTGGAAGTCTCATTTTAAAGTGAAGAATATGTGTTAACAAGACTAACTCCAGCCTCAAACCAGCAACTGCTGAGTCCAGTTTAGAATTTACCAATATAACGAATTTTTAGCTGAATCTTACAGCATGCGGTTTAAATCCCCATAAGGATTTTCCTACAATCAAAATTGTGCAATATCCTCCAAAGTTGTATGCAAATTCCTGATTAGGGATGAAGAGGCAAAGGCTGTACTTTCTATGCCAAAGAATCACCTGAAAACTGCCAAAAGGAACAAGTTTCTATTAATAGTTTGACAGTTCTTGGTGGAAACTGACAAAGTGTTGCAGGAGGGACTTGATCCTGCACAATTTGCTCATTCCAGCTTTCTCATGGTAGGTTACAACATCCTTGCCCTCAAAATTTTTGTCAAAGGAAAAGCTCAATAATCCCATTTTATGACACAAAGCACAACCACATCTGAGCTTCAAACACAGCCTAGCAGGGTGAAGCAGAAATCAGACAAAAAAAACCCAAAAAACGAAAGCATTGCAAAATCCGGGAGGAAAATTCTTGCAGATAAGACAGTTACAAAAGGGACAATGCAGTTCTGCACGCTGAAATCCCAGATCCTACATTTAAACTCACAGAACATGGTACTACGATATATTCTTAGACTGGAAATAAAAAACAAGTGAAGCTCATGGTTTAAATGGGGAAACAAACACCATACAGTGATTTCCAAAGGAGTTTTAAGATGATCCTGAAAAGAACAGTTACCTTTTCTCAGAAGGCTGTGAGATTGAAAAAGGCATAAAAAAACCTGGTCATAGGAGAGAAAGGTTGCTTTTTTTGTTAGTTGCACTGTTCTTCCAATAAGTACTCACCAGCCGTTAAGAAAATAAGCCAAGAGTACTTCAAAATTCACACACTGCATTAAAGCTTTTATCTTATACACATAATTTAATTACATTAATATGATAATGTATTGAATAAGGCTTGTTTTATCATGCTCACGATTGAAAAACAGTAAAATTATATCAAGCTCTAACAAACGAAAACATTGCAAGGACAACTAAGGACTTAAAGTTTTTAAAAGGATGCTCAAAGATAGTGTGAAGTACACACAACTTTAGTAAAAGTAGTAATAGATTTGTCTAAACTTCATAACAAGTTTGTCTAAACTTCATAACAAGTTTGTCTAAACTTCATAACAAGTTTGTCTAAACTTCATAACAAGTTTGTCTAAACTTCATAACAAGTTTGTCTAAACTTCATAACAAGTTTGTCTAAACTTCATAACAAGTTTGTCTAAACTTCATAACAAGTCAAGCTCTAGTTTCCATATAATAATAATTAAAACAAAAAACAAAGCTACATTTGACTTAATTATGAAAATACAAACAAAAAGAGCATTTAATTCTGGTCTGCTCACTTTAATAAACCCTACCACAACAGCATTTTATTACACTCCGTTAATAATCCTTCACCTTTCCTATAGCTAAGTTTAAAAGCTACAGGAAGGGATTCACCTTATTACCATACTCCAGGTATATTTTAAAAAATATGATGTGAACCATCTCCACATACAATCAAGTGCTACGAGACATGGTATAAATGTGGATATACCACAGCAACAAGAATCACTTTCCATATCAAGCTGCAAGGAACTCACAGTGTAAGGAATAAAGATGGCGGGGGTTCAAGAAAAAACATCTCAGCCCTTACATCTATTCTACTGTGCCACACCGCATCATTTTTTAACCAAGAATAAACATTAAAAAAATTGTAAACCAAGAATAAACCCAAGGCTGAAATCCTCTGAGTCACAGTAGGCGTCAAGGAGTTCAAACTAAATTTTAATGACCAATTTTGCCGGGCTGATTGTTGAGGGAAATCCACAATCAGATACTTTTGGTCATTCTACCTTCTTGCCAGACCGATTTTTGCTTTTTGCAACTACAAATTCCACAGTATCTTTATAACAAAGGAAATCAAGGCTCCTGTGCCAGCTTTACCCATCATATTCAAGAGCATCTCGATATGGTGCTATACAAAGATTTGTTAGCAGTGTCAGGGCTTTGGTTTTGCTGTAATCAAACTGATTTTGAACATATTCACATTATTCACGCTCAAAAAAGAGCAGATAGCAGAAAATGAACAGCTAGATTATTTGAGCATCCCTGTCATCCTTCATCTTGTGTAATACATGCTCTATTCCCTGGAGATGCACTTATTTTTTAATATTCTGTCTAAATTCTATGACTTTTGCTGCACTCTTGTATAAACTACTGCCTGCTAATTAAATTTTAGCTGTTGTCTTTTCAATGGATCAGTTCTAGCCACAGTAAGGTTACCTTCCCTCACTAAATTCCTAAAACTTGCATTAATTCCACTCCCTGGCTGCTGCTGTTTTATGAAACATGTGAAAAGAAACATTAAATAACTGCAATGTCATAGTTTCTATGGTATTATGTGGTCAGCTTCACCCCAATTCTATTCTGCTCTTCTGAAGATGACCGTTATCACCCTTCAAACTGTATTAAAATGGTCAAAGCTAAGGTAGATCTACAGTACCACTCCTGAACAACTGTTTAAAAAAAAAATGGCAAATCAAGTTTGGAAATAAACGACCCTGTTAAATTTAATATAAATCTTTGAAGAAAAAAATAAAACTATTTAAACACTACTCTAGAAGAGGTCTGTTTTGCTCTAAGAACCTGTAACACATAAACAGCTTGTTAAAAAATGTTTAATTTTAGCAGAAGACGGCAGTTAATGTTATTAGAAGCTCTCAACACATCTTGAAGGTGTTCTCTTTCACATGTGTGATACAAAGGAAGATGTTTTATGTCAAATTACTTGAGATCACAAAGGAAGTCGGTCAGTCTGATTATTGACTATGCACGGTGTCCCGAAGAGCAAATCTGTTGTATGGAACATCATTGGTATTTTATTTCTAGTTTTAAAGCAAAGTTTGGGATTCTTAGTCTAAACAAAACATAGAAAAATAGAATAATTCTGGTTGGAAAAGACCCTGAAGATCATCAAATCCAACCATTAACCCAGCACTGCCAAGTCCACCTCTAAACCATGTCCCTAAGTGTCACATCTAACAACACTGGAACTTTTTATGAATAGTTTCTTGTGGGATATTTGTTTCACCTACCATATGAGCCTGGTGCTTTCTCTTCATAAGTAAAATGAAGCTGCAGCTCCTCTTCTGACATTCGACTGATAAAGACTTTCAGCAAACAGCAAATGATAAATAGTGCGTTGTGAGCCTGCCAAATAAAGAGGTGACTGGAAGAAAAGAAGCAGAAACAAACAGGAATTAGTAACATTTGACCTGCAAACATGCACCGAAAAACACAAGCAGCAAAAAGGTTGAGGGGAATCCTCAGAGCAAAGCGGCATTAAAAAGAAAACTCCTCCTTTATGAAGCCCCCAATGTGATGACTGTTGGATATTTCTCCATGACTGTGGGGGAACAATTACATAATATTTCCTGTCAAAACTATACAGCGCTGCACACACAACCTACTGTTCTTTCCTACAGCCTTTGCACGATATTACATCAAAGTAATGTCTTTACACAGAAGTTTCTGTTCAAATCCAGTTCAATTTTAAATATTTCCAAGAGAAAATATTGGTTCGTACAATTATATTTAGCTAAAAAGATCAGGCGATTTTTAAACAGCTCTAAACCAGCAGTAACCAGGAGTTACACCATTTGTATGCTAAAGGTGTTTATGTAACACATAAGATGAACACAAATGTGTCTTTTTCCCCAGCAATATATTTATCTATTAGACTTAGCCTTCTGTGCTTGGAAAGGTACTACATACTCATTCCATTTCAAACAATGATTTAAGAAAATTCTAAGTTTCGGTCTGTGTGTTAACTAAAAGTGAAAAACTTAAGAGTGAGCAGCAAAAAGAACATTCAAAAGCTTTTTTTTCAGGTACTTACTTCTGACATTCTGCTGAGATTTTTAACTCTTTGGTTCTAGAAAGAAAGACTTTAATCAATGACCCCAGGTTTCCTGTTTGAGGATTCTTCTCAACTAGATGAGGAAAAATAAGATATGATTACATAGCGTGCATAAGTTGACACTATTTAGTTCAAATATTATATAGAATGAAACAAAATTTCAACATCTTAAATATTTCTACATAATCTGTTTTTCTGTACAGCTGTTGCTCTTCTTTCAAGGTTCTCCAGGACACGCTTTACTACCCCGTAACAGCTCTCCAAACATATTTTTCATCCTAAATTTCAAATATCTCAAATGTGGAGCTCATGCTCCTTCCTTTCCAAGACTTCTCTACAGCACAATAATCTCCTGGCAGAAAATTGGGCAGGCTTTCACAACCAGCTTTTCCCTTCTTGAAAGATGATTGATCAAATTTATATTTTATCCCTTTCACCCTCTGATAAATTCGTTCCCCTTATTGATCAGTTTAGAGAGTGGATGGAAAAAAGAGGTAGTAGGAATTAAGTTATTTGTTTTAAACTTCTCAGTCTTTCAAGTTCTACAAAACAGCTGACTATAGAAGTTTCTAAAAATTTGGGATATACATAAACTCACCCTTTACACTACTTTAATCTTACTAGTGGAACGCATACAAGTAGAGTTCAGTATCCTAAAGATATGGGTGTGCGCATGAATGCCGTTTGTTAATTTTCACGATAAAGCACATGGAAAAAAAGTTAATTTGTCACAATTTCTCACCTAAAGACTTGCAGACTGAGATGGTGGCTTCTTCCAACAGCTTCAAGTCAGCACTAGGGGAGGGAGGAAAGAAAACAAAAATGGTTACATGAGCAATTGGGTTCCTGTACTTAAGTGAAAAATCATCACAATATTTCTATGAAACACTTAATTTCACCAGTTCATTATCTGTTTTACACAGATGGGTTGAGGTGAGAAGGAACCTCTGGAGATCATCTTGTCTCTGCTCAAGCAGGGCCACCCACAACCACATCCAGGTGGCTTTTCAGTATCTCCAAGGACAAAGACTCCACGCCAGAGAAGAACAACTATATGAAATAACATCTTTTTAAGAAGCATTATATTAAAGAATCTTCAACTTGACATTTAACCTCAAGCTGAGTACCACTTTCCTTTAACTAATCTTATTATATCTATGTAACAATCACATCAGACACACCAATTTTTTCCCATCATCTTCATTAATTACTTGTTGGTATTACCCAGTGAAAAACATCAGCTAACAAGAACAATAAAGCACCAGAGCAAAACCTGCCGACAACCACTGAAAGTAAACACCAGCTGTAACAAACACGTAAAAAAGACATTTACATACTTTTATCACTACAGACCTACTGTTAAGAGACCAACTGATCCTCAAAAACAAAAGAATACACTGGAAGTTTATTTTTCCTTAATAGACGGGGAAAAGACAAATAATAATCAGATATTGTGGACACATTAAGCAATATGAAGGTGTCCCAATATTAAGAACTAAAGGGCAACATGTTACAGCGTTTCACCACCTCCTTTGAAAAAAATTTCTCCCGTATATCTAGTCTGAATCTCCCCTTTTTTAGTTCAAAACCATCACCCCTTGTCCTGTCACTACAGACCCTGCTGCTCAAGTTATTGGAGAAGATTGTACTGTCTCTATACAGACTGAATTATTAATAATATTAATAACAGTAGTCATTCTGAAATTCCCCAAATTAAGTCAGTCAAAAAAACCCCAAAACAAAACAAAAACCAACACACACACAAAAAACACCCAAACAGCTCAATGTTTGCAGATATAACATAGTATGTAACACAGGCTGAACAATTTCAGAGCTCATGCAGCTACATCCTCACAATTAAAGGTATGAAAATCACCATCCTCAGAATAAATAGGAAAGTAGCAGTGCAATGAAACCCGAATAGTAACTCAGTCTATAAAAGTCAGTGGTCTGGCCTCCATTCAAGCACTCGTCTCCTATAAAAATATTGCAAAACGTAATACTGCCATCATTAGATTGCCAAAGTCGCCATTGCTTCCTAAGCATTAAACTTTCCGATGAGTAACCAGATTTATATAAAATCAGAGATAAAACACCTCAACCCCGTCTTGGCAACTACCTGTAGGTCTGCCATGGAACTTCTAAAAAGCAGTCCTCCTTTATTTGTTTTTAAATTTAAATTGTAATCCAGTTGACAGCATGGTCCTAAAAACAGATGCATCAAGCCAAGATTAACTCTGGGGATATTTGGGAAGCCCCTAAACCAGCTCCACTGTCAGAAACCCACAGTGATTTGAGCTCTTGGAAGCCAAGTTTAAGCAATGAGGACTAGAAGAGGAGGTAAAGATATTGGTAGAAACAGCAGCAAAAAGAATTCTTTCAAATCTTTTTAATAGGATATGTTTCAAGACAGAGACATCAAAACTTATATTTCAAGATGCCTGAAAATTTTCATGTGTATCAGATTGATTTAGTGTGTAGTGACCTGACAGCAGAGACAGCTGAATATCCTAGGACAACTTCAGATTATGAAGATTGACTTTTTTCTATATCAAATATCAGCATTTTCCTCCCTTACAAATCGCTTTGAAACATCAGTTTCAGAAAGAACAAACTTACACTTCCATATATACTCTAAAAACATTAAACTCAGTCTCAAAGGTGGTCTCTTGTTTCAGTGCTAAAGACACGCAGAGTAATTCAAAACAAATGGTTTAAAGCAACAGACAACACAATTTCTTAGGTCTATGTGAAACAAGGACTTTTGCACTAAAAAAAGGAATTTTTTCTTCCTTTTGAGTCATTAAAAAACACACCAAGTCCCCAGACAAATTCCACAGACTTGCCTAATTCCTACAAATTGCCAGGATCAAAACAAGCCCTTCAGATCTTCAGTAAAGCTTTTAACATTTGAGTCATTCTTTTTTTCCTACTAAAACAAAGTTCAATGTTTAAAAAATAAATATAATCCTCTCACCCACATTCATACAAGAACTGAATTTTGCCATCCTGAAGACAACAACGTCTGTAAAATTTCAGTTTACACAATAGAAACACCTAGAGCGGAGGAGATGCAGCAGGACACTACCACGACAAATAAATAAGTCTGAAAACAGTGGTTTTATATTCAATATAAGTAATACTATATTACTTAAATATATAGCTACATTCTCAAGGATGGATTCATAGAGAGAGTACAGTGAGGAGGTACCAAAAAACAGCCCAATTTCCAGGCACCTGGAGCAATGCTTAGCAGTGGATTTCTTAATGTGGGCAGGAAAAAAAGGGAGAGAAATGGAAAAAGTTGCCTATTTTTTTTGTGAAGACAGGAGATAGAATGTATTAACACTTAAGCAGAAAATGCCAGGGCCAAGATTCATAACGCGGTACAAACGAAATGATAGAACCAGCTGCAGTGCTGCCTTTGCTCTACGATCCCTGCAGAGATGACATTTGGTTAATGAATTGATAGAATAATGGAAACTTAACACTAAAACCTCAATTTTTCATTAATTACTGAAGTAAAGCTCCAATTTTCTCTGAACACCCTCACCAGGGGAATACAGACTGTTGTGTTGCCAATATACATGTATACACATGCACATATATAGATATATATTTAGGAGTTCACTATTTGGGACAAAAAAAAAACGCTAAAACATATTTCAATTGATCCCCTCACAATATTACACTTAATTGTAACCAAGTACCCATGGGACGATCCAGGCGGGAACAACCTTTCAGAAAAGGAAAATATCCCACACGTTTTCCACTCTGCAATTTTATCAACCAAGAACTGGGAAAATAAAAATTACACTTTTTTCAAAAGTGAAAAAAAAACTTTTCTGAAAAGATGGTATTTTCTAGAACAATATTTTCTGGAACATATAAAAATAGTTCATGTGCACACAGTAACAAACACCAGCTTTGGGCCATGGATCTGTCATATAATGATGACAGTGACCTGGGTGAGTTCACATATAACCATTAATTTCACCTGGTAGTACCTGAACTAAATTACTTGGGTTTGGGCAAGTAGTATAATATCCCCATTATATTTACCAGTTCTACAATTTTCTGAGGCATGAGTAAAAGATACAACCTGGTGCTGGGATACAAATGGGGTGTGAGCAGTGGGGGAAATGCTAAAGCTTCAAATAAAAATACATTTAACCACACAGCAAGAAATTATTTTATTTGCCTTGTTATATAGAGGGTAGGCCCACAGACTTCAGCAAAACTGTAATTAACAGCAAAATTTGCTTCCTGACAGCATAAACTTCTTTAAAGAAAATGAGTTTATCTTGTTTTATATTAAAGGCATCAAAACATGAGAGGTTTTGCAGTGATTAGTGTCTTGCAATGTCTCAACAAGACAAGCAGTCAGAATATTTGGTGTATAAATTGTCACTACAAATCCATCTCTAGGCAGGAAATATCTGCATCACATCGTAAGTACTGGGAAGGAGAGAGAACAAATCAAAATTAAGTTTAAACTTGCAAGCTCAAAAACTACCCCTTTGATATCAGAGGTCAAAATTGCCCTTTTACATTTCACAAGGAAGAGTGAAAATTATGAGTCATCATATGTAAAGGCATTGATTATTGACCAGGTAGAACATACTACGGAAACAATATTTAGATAACATAAATTCTGTTTTTTCTTGCTGAAATTGCTCTTCTATCATTTAATAATCGAACTTATGTCAAGCTTTTTTCTTCATCAGCAAGTTAGTTTTCTGTAAGAAAGCATATTTTCAGTAAAGGTGCGGAAGCAATGGTAAATTAAGCAGCCTGTTACTCAAGAAAAAAAAAACACTACAATTTTCATTGACTGCAGATTTTCATTTCTGCCTTCATACCGCCAGAAAGCTGGACTTTGCAAACAGCTATTCTGGCATATATTGTAGAAATATATTACTTCCAAAGAGAATAAAAACATATTTATAAAAAAAAAAAAAACAAACAGTGGAGTTATTTTACAGTGGCTGAAATAAATTCAGTTGCTTTACTTTAAATTTACTAACAATCAGTCCTACAGACTTCAACAAAACCATAATTAATAAAAGATGGTAAAAGAAAGGAGTCATCTTTGAAAAACATGGTTTTATCTGCTTTTGTTTGAAAGCTATCACAATAGAAGAGGTTTCAAAGCGGCAGTGAATAGTTAAAATATCTCAACATGGCAATAGAAAGTATTCTGTGTATAAAATGACATTATAAACATACCACGGTGTCTGCTCTTATTATAATAAAAATAAGATGCAAATTCTACTAGACAAAAAACCAGCAGCTTTCCTGATGTTTTTTTCCTCTAAGTAAAGGTTTTTTGCTTTCCCTCAACTACAAAACAGAAGAATCGGCCCATTCAGTAAATTCACACTGTGGGAATGTTGACTTTAATGGAGTAGGCAGAGGAAAGATGTCAAAAGAATCCAAAGCCACGTATAATTTATTGTACCAATTTCAAAATCTACCATATTAAAGCAACATAAAAGTCGCTCAGTTTTATGTTTTCCCATTAATGGTTCCTGCGCACTATTCTTGAAGCAGCCGCTCATTAAAAACTCTGGGGAAGGAACAAAGTGGAACAGTAAATATTAAGCACATGATTTTCAGCAAGTTCCGGTTTAGTTAAGTCCGGTTTAAGTTTTCCATCAGGAAAGAATTGTAACTAACGCCACCGCTAAGGAGGAGGTTGCATTTTTGGGAGCGACACAGAGCAGAGCCAGACAAACACAAAAGTCCGTCTAAACCGAGAGCCGAGACACCAAAATAAATCTCAGGGCTGCTGTTCATGACAATAACTAAACAAGTCATCCAGAAAAGCTGTTATTTTATTTTTCCAATATCCAGACAGTATTCAGATTGACAAGACAGCCACTTGAAATGTGGCAAGTGGCAGGTTGAATAGGTTTTATATGATTTTAACTTGGCTCCCGTGAGCCCATTCTGTGCAACAAATAAGCACATGTGAAGGAAAATTAAAAATAATTTAAAAAAAAAATTAAAAAGGAATTTTACCTACTTGCCACCCATAACCTGCTTTACAGAAGAGGAGATTATAATACAACTTTTACAGTGCAAAGCATGAGGCAACTTAAACTAAACTGCTAGTAGCTTTTTATTTTACTGTCATTTATGTGTGTATTATTCATCTCCTAGTCCTAAATAATTTAAGTGGCTTTACTTGCCAAATACTCCAGACTTGCTGTGGCTGTAACTATTGCTCATGGTCACAGGCGGTGAACAGGGATTCACCGACAGCTCATTTCTCATAATTGATGGTTGATTCACAATCCGGATTTATGAATGCACAGACCAGAATTACCCCCACTTCATATTCACTCTTAATACTTGCTTAACTATGAAGAAAATCCACATGATGAGGGGAAGAACAGCTCAGAAAAGCAGAATATCACACTCCCAGCACGTGCTTTCATGTGCATTTTTGGATGGCACAGCAGATTTAAGCAATCTCACCTTTTAGCCGAACAGTTCGCTCTGCCCCCCAAACCTAAAAAATAAAAATCAGTCCCTCATTGTGCCAGAATTGTTTTGCAGTGCCAAGCTACGAATCACTCTGGAGAATTAACTTGGCAGAAAAAATAAACACTTCTCTTTTTGCCGGGTTGTTTTTCAGATAGATTAGCTCCTGGTTAAACTCACAGGCAGAGCAAAATAAACACCGGGATAGAGAAAAGGCAAAAGCATCTTGCATCAGTGTTGCTGACAGAGATGCAGCAACTTTGGAATCAGTAGCATTTATTCTTCCTTGTAAACTACCTTGTGCTTTTCACAGAAATAGATGACAAAATGAATGGAAAAAATAAACCCAGTAAAGAAAACATGGTTGCATAAATGAGAAATTATAAAGAACTGTAAACGGAATCACACAAAGAGAGATCAATATATACAATTGGGAGAGATGGCAAAAGAGAGAAAACCAGAAAGGTGAGAAATGGATAAACAGAGATAAACCCAGCTGAAAGGGGCATGAGAGAAAAGCAAAATGGTGACTAAGAACTAAAGGGCATAAAGTGCTGAGAAAAGCAAAGCATAAGGAAAAGAAGACAGACAGCAGTGCCGTTATCACATCAGATATGGTATCATACCCTCATTTTTCTCAGAGTAGAAAACCAGTAAATTCAGCAGCTCTCAAGGCCCTGAGCTTCTGGTTTGGGGGATTAAAAGACTATTGTTCCTTGGAAGATCCAACTGGGTTTGGCAGCCTGAAAGATCTTCCTTTGGCGGCTGCAATCAGTGGTAGCTGGGCTAATCTGGACGACCTTCTATAAAGCAAAGCACAACTTGCGTATTCCTTGTCAGACAGAAAATACACATGGAAGAGTGTTCAAAACCCCACAAGCTTATACAAACAGATTCAAATTTTCCTCAAATATATTGTGAGTAGCCTCTGTCTTCCTTGCAGCTACTGGTTTCTTCATGACAACAGGGTGAATGTGACACTGAAAGCGACCCCAGTCCCACCACATCCCAGGTGTTGCTGCTTTTTGTTGTCTTATTTATTGTTGGTCAGCTTTCCTACGACCATATATTCTCCAACTACCTTCTCTTTTCATGTTTTTCTCCTCTTTCCCTATAGTACTGTCATATATAGGACAGAAGTACATCTGAAGCAGCATCCAGAGAATGACCCCCTTCCACCTGGGGATCGGATCAGTTCCATCTTTGCAAAAATTCAAGGAAGTAAAAAAGTATTATTTGAGAAAAAACTAAATTGTGTCTTGTTGGACAGGTGAAAACTGGCTCCCTTCCACAAGAGCCAAAAAAAAAAGTCATCTTGCTCCTGTCTAAAGACTGACCTACACTCAAGCCTCATTAAAACAAAACAGAGTTAACTTGATACTTTGTGAGGTTTTAATCTCAGAGATGAGCATTGACCTCTATTGTTCTGATCATGCAGGCAAGGTAATCTGATTTACACAACAGCTGTGCAGCCAACGGCATCCAACATCATTTGTCTAATGCTTCTCTCAGGTAGGTGTGACTTAATGGGAAATTTCTGTTTCCTTCCAATTATTAAGCTGCACAAAAGATGCCTCTAAAAATCTCTTTCCTCCAGCTGCCGGGCAAAGAGCACCACCTGGTGTTCAGCTAATTAAACCTTCAACTGGCTTTTTTTTTGTTGTTTGGTTGTTTTTTTAATTATGTTTCTTGTTTGTGTATTTTTTCATTTGATTATGTTTGTTTTGTTTTTTTCTTCTTTTTAAGAGAACTTACTCTGCACTGTATCTGACTCCATGAAATAAGCACAAAAAAGCTGCAAACTATGAAATACTCCTTTATTTTGGTGGTGGAGGAAGAAGCAGTAGAACAACTGAAGAAAATAGCTGGGGTTGACATGTAACTATTTCCCCCCCCAAAAAACCACAAATCAACATGGTATTATATGACTTGTTAGAATATTGTCCTACTTGTTAGTCACATATAGGCTGTGAACAATTCTTGTATCTTCGGGGATCTGTGAGAAAACACAACTTGCTCCTCACCCAGTACTAATTATGCACTGCCCTTGACAAGCTTTATAACTCACCCCAACACTGTATCTTCTTGTTACCCTCTGGATACTCTCTCCATGCAGGAGCCAAAATCCTTCCTCCTCCTCACTCTTCACAAAAATAAAGTCTAGTAAATGCCTCCCAGTTGTTTACTGGAACCATTTTCCCTCCCAGTTGTCTGAACATCCACTTAGTCCCAGTAGTAGGAAACACAATCTGCCTGATCTGGTCCTAATTATTATGAAAATAAATGTCATTTTTTGCCTTTCAGAAGGTACTGTGCACAAGACACAGCACAGAGTTAAGTCACATAAGATGTAAACTATACCTCACTAGAAATTGTATCCCATTCTTTATTCAATCAGTGATCTATATTTAAGACTTGAGAGCTCAGAGCAGTCAAATCTGCACTGGTTTTTCACCTTCTGAAAAAAAAAAAAAAAAAACATTTATTTTGACAGGAGCTCTGTTTTAACAAAAAAAAATAAATTGAAAGATGGCAATCAAATTGGCCGGAACAGTCCTTAAACACATTTCCAATTAATTAAAGCTGAAAAGTGTTCCAAATTTTAGCAGTAACGCATTATGGCCTATTTAAACCTGTTACACAAGTGGTTAGATGGCACCTGTTACTACCCTTTGTGAAAAAAACAGATCCTTTGCAAGGAAATACCGATGATAATAATAAAGGTGTCAAATCAGACATTCATCTGACAGAAGATTATCAGGTCACGTTATAAACTGTAAAAAACAGTTTAAGTGATAATTAGAAGTATTAGGTAATACCAGACTCTTAAGACTGATAATCAATAGATAGGCCAATGAATTTCGCAATGGACAAGGATTTATTTTCTGTATTCCTGGACATGTGCTGTGGATCCTCCCAAAAATATTAATTCTGTTTATATCTACACCACTTGCTGGAGCAAAAAGACATGTGGAACTTGAATTTTAGATATTTAGAAAATATTTTTGTGGATACATGCCAAGCTTCTTTGTAAAATGTAAAAGACAGGTGGGATAAAGCCATACAAGAAACTCAACAGGTAACCTATAATTAAGTTATGAAACATGTACAATTCACTGTAAGCCATGAGGAAATATTATGTTAGTCCTGAGCAACTCCAGAGGCTTTCCCAAGGAAACAAGAAAAAAGGAACCCACAGGAATGGAAGAGGTGGTGGAAGAGCCTCCAAAATTAGAAACAACGGTCCATTTTACACATGTATTTATTCCTCTGCTACGCAGAACAGCATTAACAAAACCACCCATTTGCTTTCAGACTTACAAACACACAACCAAGGTTTAGTTTTTCAACAAGAACCCTCTTACCTGTTTGTTGGAGTGGTAAAGCTGAAAGACAGCAGCTGATTCCAGAAGGGGTCATTCTCGGAGATGGGCTCTGCTCCTGCTAATTTCTTTAAGTACTCATTTTCTGGAAGCTCACTGATGCTGCTGCTATTTGCTCCCATCTTCTTTATTTGGCAAATTCTCTTCTAAATTTTCATTTCTTCAAGGAAAGAAAAAAAAAAGAGAGAGAGAAGCATTTAAAGTCTTTTGTACAAATAAGGAATATACAGATCCTAAATTAGCAATCAGTAAAGCTTTAGTTCACTGTCATGAATAATTACTGAAATGTAGAAAACAGGCACACAGAAAGACATTTCAAAGATCTTTCTTTCTTTCAACAATGACCTCTTCATCCAAGGAAGTTAAAAGTTACTGTGCTATATACTTCAGTCACTGTCTCACTTGGACTTCATAAATCACACTGAACAAGAATACAGTATCACAGTTGTATCAATATCAGGGCTGCTACCAGTGGGGAAAGCTGCAAAGAAATCACAATTTAAGCAGGGACGTCAAGTTGAAAAGCTATTAAAAATATTTTTTCCAAGTCGATATGTGTAGATAGAAAATTATTTCTATTGTCAAGAAAGGGAGTCTGTCATGGAAGAAATTGCTGCATGTTATCAATGATCTGCACCTTGAAACCTCTTGCCTTCAAGGAGGGAAAAGATAAAAAATATATACATCAAAAAACTGCTTTTTGAAGCAATGCCGCAGAAGCTGGTAGAGATATTGTCCAAAACCTTTTTTCATTACCGGCTGTGTTGTCCTTGACCTGTGCAAGAATGATGAGGTTTCAATTCTCCACGCTGCTCATCAGCACTTTTCACCTTTATAAACAATTTAATTAAAGAAAAAAACACCATGATGCTATTAACTATGCACCAGGGATGCTCCTAAGCATCTTATATCTTTGCAGGACACCAGCTTCAATAATCTTCCATCTTTTGAGAAGAAATAACTGTGACTAATAGCTTTGAAAGTTTATATTTATACATAGAAGAAATAAGAACAGGAACAGCTATACTAGAGGATGTAAGATGCTACTTGGTAACAACTCTTCCCCTTGGTCTTCAAAAAAGATATAGGATCTGTTTCAAGAATCACTCCAGTACCGATTAAGACTCATCATCATTGCAGAAGCAGTTGCTTCCAGAAAATACCATTCTAGCAGCAGTTAATATTAATAAAGAACAGTATAAAAATGAGGAAAACTTACTAAATAGAAACAAAAAGCTGCAATGTTTGCAGTGATCGCTAAGTCTATTTGAATAATTTACATTTGAGATTTAGAGTGAATGCACAGCACCCAAATATTTCAGAAACACCAAAATGCCAGCATAGACTGAGAGCAGAACACAGGGTATTTTCCATCCTCCACCATCACTATTAGCTGCTCTAGAAGACAATACAGCAAGATGAAACTTTATACTGACTCAGTATATCAGATTTTACAACCGCACCACTGCAGCTCTGCCATCGTGCACCCATGGAATTCTATTTTTACGGAACAGCTCAGTTTCTACCACCCCTCTTTATATCTGACCAAAGGGAAGAGAGAGACAATAATCATAACTTCATTCATGTCTCATTTAGCAAAAACTTCTGAAGATACTGTCTACAGAATTAGCAGAAGTCATTTTAGTCACGGAGACATGAAGAAAAATTTAAAAGTGGCCTGTGAGTGAAAATGGAAGTTTGTGCCAGGGAATTCTATGGAGAAGCATTGAAGGATTACAAAATGTAATTAGTTTAAGAGGATTTCCAGAACTTTGGTTGAATGTTTACTCATGGAACAGAATGAATGTATCTTACTGGAATACAAATTTTGCTGCCTCCAAGAAAAGAAAAAAAAAAAAACACACAAAACCAACAAGACTTAGAGTACACTACCTTTGAAATAAGGTCAACAAATACTAAAGTTAGAGATTAAACAGAAGAATCAATCAAAAGAATCCAACTGTTAGACAAATACTTGTAAAGTAATTAGTAGGTACATGGACTTTGCAAGCTTTGCCTTCTACTCATTTGTGCACCAACTTAACTCAGAGCATCCAAATAAACATATTTTTTCCTCTCTCTTATATCCCAGGTTTTTTCTTTCCTCTCCTAAAACATTCTATTCACTATACTCCTCTAAAGTAAAAATCTCCCCAAGTTCTACTAATACTTACTAGAGATGACCATACTTAAAACCAACATTCAACAGGTATAACAAAGCTAACTCCTTCCATCATTAATTATATTATCTCAAAACTTGCTGGTTTTGTGTTATGCAATGATTTTATGGTGCAGCCTGAGCACCTTCAGCTCCTACAACCTAAAGTGCCATAAGCCCAGCATTAAATCTGAAAAACATTTATTAGGAACTCCAGGTGGTAGAGGAAACAAGTCTTTTCTTCAGAGTTCATAAATACCCCCTAGGAAAAATGTCTAAAAATAATTTAAACATTAAAAAAAAATAAACATCAATATTTAATTTTCAAGCACTTTAGCAACAGTAATAAATTAACCCAAATGCTTTAACTTCAATGGTTACATGTTATCCACGATCTCCAACACACTTACAAGAGATACACTATTCTCCAGTCACCACCTGAAAGCATTTTGAAACACATTTTCAAATACCAGACATGTTTCTTTTCAAAACAGCTGACATTAGCTCAAAAACTCTCTGATAAAACATTACTTAAATTTGCAAATTGCTTTTGATTAAGAAGCACCATCGTTGTGTCTCTAACACTGGTCAGGGCAGTAGAGGTTCAAGTTTTTACAGGACATAAAAGGTTGGTCAGTATTTGCAACACACCACTATATTTTAATTGTTATTTTTTTAATTTTAAATCTTTACTCATGACTTTCCCTAGACTTGACTTTCACAACCGCCCCCATTGCAGCTCCAGGGAATTTCAGTGACTTCTGAGCAGAAGGTTCAATAGATTCTCTTTCCTCACGTGCTAAACTGGGAGAGTCACAAGAAACACCAAATAAGAAGAAATCGCTTTTCATTTCCAAAAAAATCAGTCCCAACCCCAGCAGTAAATTACTGCAGAAATCTATTTTTTTTTAACTGAAATACACCAAATGCATGGTTTAATTTTCAAAAAAAGCTAAGTCTTCTCTTGAAAAGCAATCAAGCTAATTATTTGCTAAAAATAAATAAAGAAATAAAAACAGACATAATTTATTAGCAAGTCTTTTAATTTAACACTATTATTACCTCTACCAACAACTCTAAGTAAGCTGGGAGCAACCCTACATAATCACAGTGTCATGCTCTGTTAAACCCAACATCTGTTTAGTCCTGAACTTGGCTCCGGGACGCAGCAGCAGCCGCTCCAGAGCAACCACCAAGGAGTTTGTTCTGCACATCAGGACTCATTCCAATCTCAAAGGGCAAGGGGTAGATATATACCCCAAGTTTAGTTTACTGTCCCTTCCAAAAGATTTTAATACTAATTATTAACAATGTTTATAAGAATGTATTTTTTTCTCTTCAATTTAAAAGCAATTCAACAACATACACGTTGTGCCTGAGCTCCCAAATGTAACTCAAGGTACAACATGTACACTGTTCAAACTTGTCATGTTTTCTAAACCTTCTATTTCAATCATTTTAGACAAGAAATTATAGTTCCATTAAGTATTAAATCTCCTACTGGTCTCAACTTAATTGATATTATACTAATCCACCCAGTGTAACCAGCTGCCCCTTCCAAAACTGTCCTTGTCATGATGGTCTGGTTGAGTCTGCAGACAACCTGAATAATACATATTATTATTTTTTTAATTAGTACAGACGATTTTACTACACCATCTGAGATCTGGTCTCTAAGCTAGGTCTTTAACCCAATCATATGAAAATAAAATTAAGAAGTGATGCTATTCGAAAACCTACGTTTGAAAGCCTAACAAAATTTAATTTCCATATATGAAAGCACTTCGGTTACCTTTACAGTTTCAGGAACTAAAACAAATGCACATTGTTTTCCTTTCAAGCAAAACAGCTGATATCACTGTAAAAATGAGAATATACAAGAGGTAATTCTGCTTCTTCAAGTATTAACACAGCTGCTGCACTGAGGTTTTTGGCTAATTCCCACTTGTTTCAGACCATATTTCACCCATAAGACATTAAAATGTCCCACAAAAGCCTAACATAAAACTTCCCACGCATTTATTAGGCTACTGCAATAAATACATATAATTCTTCATGCCACAAAAGATGCAGAAGATACAGTAATCGTAGATATTATTCAGCACCAATATTTTAATTATAGTGTCCATGCAATGTATTTGAGTGTATAAGGATCAAAAAAATCAGAATCTTTTTATCAATTAACGTTAATTGCTGCTAGAAATGCCAATGGTGTCTATACAGACCAATTTTCCAAGAGGAAAGCAAGTTGGGTACCACACATACCCAAAGGTACCAGAAAAGGACTAACAGATCTCACCACAGAAATGATAACTGATGCTGTAAAAAAATTAAAATCCTTTATTTCAGCAGCAAAACTGTAATTTCTCTTACCTACACATCCTCCAGCTGCTTTCTGCCCACCTCTAAAAAAAAACCATCAAGCAGTAAGCAGAGCTTTTAATTCAAATTATGGTTAATTAAGTTTTTAGACACACACACTTAGGTATCAAGAAAGAAAAGCTCCCTTAATAAGGATGGGTTTGCAGCTTTCCTGGCATATTAAGTGTTTATTCCACTGCACTGTCTGGGGAATTGTTTTGGGAAAGTTTTGGTGCTGTTAGCGAGGCTGGAAGAAGAAAAAAAAATTTTAAAAAAAGTGATTTGATCTTTCTTCAAAGGTAAAAAACAGTTATACAAATATTTCATTAATACCAAGAGATCATTCATTAACCTTCACATAGACTCCAAAACAAGGTACAAAAGCACAAGGATTTTAGTTTTATCAACTAAAATGGTAAATTTAGTTTTATCAACTAAAATGGTAAAATTTCACTAAACAAAACAAACGATGGAGAAATATACAGCAACGAGAATTCATGTCCATAAAAGGGATCTTCATAAAATAATAATCTTTATAATCCTCAGAATTTAGGATGTTTTGCCATTTTTTATCGAGAGAAAAACGCTGAAATAATCTTTTTTTTTAAGCATGTTAAGGAGTACAAATATTTCAGCTATACCTTAATGCCTGGCAATCATCAAATGCAATCCAACTACTACTAAGAATTTATCTCCTCTTACACACCAGTCACTTATCACTGAGCAGCAGAGGAGATTTCACAATAGAATAAATGCATCCTTCACAACTAGAAATTAAAAGCATTTCCTACTGGTTTTAAGTTAATGAGTTACACAGGAAAGATTGTTTCAGCTTATTTTACTTTTCACTGTACTGATTTGCAATTTTCCTCCACTTTTCTATCATGTATTTGGCCACCACTCCTTTCTCCAACTCCCTTTCCCCACACCTCTTATTTTAACACAGTGTTCAGACACAAAAGCATCAAAAAAGAAAAACACGCACACAAAAAAAAAGGTTTTGTGCGAAGCAGAAAGAGACAGACAAGCTGTTTTTTGTCAAAAATACAACATGTGAACTCTTTCTGAGAACCTGGTCAACCATAAATGGGTCTAATCTTTGCAACCTGGGGACAAATATATTTCATAGTTTTCTAGATATTGGTCAAATTATTTATTTCTCCTCTACCATTTTTCAGACTCTATGAAGTTTGATGGCGACTGTCTCCACTATATCTACAGTCCTTTAATATATTTTTGCAGCAGCACAGCACACTAACCACTCACCAGGTACCAAAATATAATTCCTTAAAGCTCAAGACCTTAGGACAGATATACTTTTGGACAGGTATAAGAAATGCAACATAATCATGAAGTGGTCCATGCAATACTTAAATACAATAAAAACAAAGAAAACCACATCTTTAGGTAGCTCCCAAGATAATTGAATCAGACTTGTCCACTGCTTATCGTGCTGGATGAGTAAAAAAAAAAATCCTAATTTTGAAGAGAACAGTTTGCTTACTTGGTGTCCCACCCACAGGACAGTTGTTGTGCTTCCATACGAAGAAGGGATTTTTCAAGACCTTCTTGGTAAGGTAGAATATTTCAAGCAGAAGAAGTGGGACATGAGTGAGCCCAGACACTGGTTGTTGACCAAACTGCTCAGTAACTGATGCTATAAATCACCTTTGTCTTTGCCAGTTTATTCTAAAGACCACAGTTTGCTGACTTTTCATAAAGTGTTCTGAAAAGCAGGTGACGGGAAAATGAAAACCTAAATTCTATAAATGAGACTGAGATTTACAGCTTCTGTATCTTCTTAGTACTATCTCAACACACATTTTTCTTCATTCTTTATAATAACATATAATCACTATCTAACAAGTTACTGTTGTGGTGATCAAATCTATTAATTTGATCACTAAGGAGGCATGTTTACTAAGCTCAAAATAGCTTATTAGAGATGAACTACTGGTCACCTTCACAGCCTTGTCCAGAACTGGAATCACTGACTCGTAGAGGGGAAAAAAAAAAAACAACACAACAACCAACCTTGCTCAAACTGCTTTTCTCTGAAGTTACACAAGATCCAAAAAAGCTTCACAAAAAAAATGCCATTACTTCTTTCTGTTCCAACCTTTTGCCTCAGAATAAAAACAACAAGCATTGCTAGCATATAAGTATTCTACGTTTAATTGCCACATGTAACAAAACAGGTCTCTTGTTCATTAGTATAAAATTCCACAAGATGTCCCTAATTTTATCCTTTTTTAATGCTGCTAGTTCCACTCCCACACTAAAACATTATACTTGTAGCCAAATCGCCCTGAAGGTTCAAAAACTCTAAAGGGCTTTTTTCTGACCTCCTACATAATTCCAGTGATGACATTTTATTAAACAATTACCAAACCAATCCTAATAATTTGAGAGTAGCATGACAGCATCAGCTTTAGAAATACATCCTATCATAGTGTGAAGGAAGAATGTGGGGAGCAATTTAAAAAAAAATACCTTTATCATTACTTTTACATTCCTACATCCCACATTAAAGTCACAACTCAAGCACAGCAAGTGTTTTCTAGAATACATGCAGAAATAATCTCTTTAATGTGATTAGTAAAACACCATTAGAAGGTCAAGCACACCTTATATTACAGTTTAAAAGGCTCGCTGTTTCTCCATCTGTTAAATAGCTACCACAGGTATAAAATACGTGTTTCAAAAGTTTCAAGAAGTGACAATCCAAATGCTAATTCTGCTCTTCGCAGTGGGTGGGTATTTCTTGTTGAAAGTTCATTCCAGGACAGCTGGACTGGGACTAAAAAATGAGAAGAACAAATTGAACTTTCAACAAGAATATCAACAGAATACAGAGCTTAGAAAAACTGAAAAAGACTAATCAAAAATATACACAACCCATGCTGAGATGGAACTTTACATCTTAAGAACATACTGCCTATCAGTACCAGTATTACTGGTTTGACTGTATCTTCTTCCCGTGGCCAAAACCAAACTTTTATTAGCACAAATACAGCAATGGTTCTCAAAAGCACCATTTTTACACAAACTACCTGATAATCTGGAATGGATTACAGTGTTGGAAACTTTGATATTAAAATGCTTTATGATTATTTATGAAGTTATCCCTCTTTTCTTTTTTTATATTCAATATACCTACCTAAAAAATCAATTTGTAGTAATTGACTCAGTTACTGCCACAATTAAAATGGGCAGTTGGGTTGGATATGACACAAGTCATGCTAAACCTGCTATGATTTAATAATCTAAGCAGCTGCTAGCTTGCTATATCTATCTCTTTATGGAAGGGATGTTAAGATTACTGTTATACATATTTAAGATTTTCTCCCTGTTTCACTCTCAGGCATAAATACAACTTGTGTAATGGCCAAAGAGATGTTTCAGAAAGAAAAATTCAACTACAATACCTTATAAGCTTCAGCAAGATGCTTAGATGTCCATTAAAAAGTCTACTTTTCTAAAATATTGGTCTATGTTACTGTATTTCAAAGGTCATACAATTATTTTGGCATCTGTACTCTGCCCACAATTGGGCACTATGTATATTTTTACAACAGAGCTATTTGTCTCCACTGTACATTTTTTGTACGTACATCTAATTTTATATTATGCTACACATCATTATTTATATCATTTAACTCCAGGGCCTACTGCAAATGAAATTACACTTGCCAAAGTGCGTGATTGCTTTAAGGTGCAATAGGTTTTCCACTCTGGAGAATACACTTGGAATAAATACCTTTATCATATATAACCATCCTCTTTGACCACAGTTCATCAACCACCAAACAGGATTTCCTACTTTTAACACCTTCTGTCAGTCACCAGCATGTTAAAAACATCCTGGAATCTTCTTCTGGAAGCACCAGACCCACCTCAGTTCAATATCAATTTGCTATACACACTTTACTTAATTTATCACCAAAATACTACGCAGGACTGGAAGTGGAGGAGCTGGTGGTTCCTTCCACCAGGTGAAAGTGCTGAGCAGAGTCCGGCATCTCCAGGGCCATCCATGGGCTTCTCCTGACACAGTGGCCACATGAAAACAGAAAACAGCCCAGGGATAGAATAGAACACCACCTGCTTGAGCTCCTGGCAATCTAAAGCGCAATGACCATCTTTACTTCACTCCAACTGGAGCAATTTCAACGGTTTTTACTCGGGAATCGACAAACGGGGGATTACACAACCCAGTTGCCTGCATTAGGAAACTGGACCAAACCACCCAGGAGATTCTTTACACTCCCCTGCACTCAAAAAGTGCTCAGTGCAGGAAGCATTAACAATCTACTTACTTCTACTAATACCTGAATGATTATAATCGCAGCCTAGCACATTATCCCTCAGTACACGCGGCAAAAGAAAACAGATTATGGCTTCACAAATTCACTACGCTTAGCACAAAAGCTTAATATATATATATATGTATATATACAATAAATATACAATATGTGGCATGAAGGCATCCAAGACAAAACCTGATGGCAATTAAGACACAAATTCCTTTTCAAAACAAAATATTTTCCCACTCTTACTAAGCATGAACCTTCAGAATACGAAAACAAACCGGTAATAGTGACCAGGAAGCAGAGCAGAACCCGTTATATTGCAAATGCAGTAATTCGGCACTATAAAAACCTTGTAGTTCACAAAGGCAGAGAGGAAAATACGCTATTTTATAGTATTATCACTAACAGGGGCATGAACCTTGCTCGCTGTGGCTTTGACCGTGTATAAAGAGACAACTCAGTGGCGGTCCCGGGAGCCCCGGGCAGGGAGGACCCGGAAGGTCCCAGTGGGGCTCGGCTGAGGAGATCGGCAACTCCACGGTGCTCTATCGCGATATGGGGCCGAGCAACGACGGGTGTCGGGACAAGGGGACAACCGGGACGTTTAGGGGCGTGTGACAAGTCCCTTCACAGCCCCCGGACCGGACAGAGCCCCTGGGGTTCCCCCGCCGCCCGCGTCCCTCAGCCGCCCCTCAGCCCCCGCCACGGGGCGGGCCCGGAGGAACCGACGCTTACCCCGTCCGCTCGCAGCACAACCGCTGTACGGGCAGGTGGGAGGCCTGTAACGAGGCCCCAGCACCCCCGCAGGCCCGGCCCGCTGCCCAGGGGCCTCCCCTGGAGCCGCGGGGCCGCCCGGCCGGACCCGGCCCGTCCGCTCCGCTCCCCTCAGGCGGCTCCTCCGCACCCGCCAACGGCTCCGCTCGCGCAGGCGCGCGCACCCACGGCCTCCCAGCCTTCCACGTCGCCAGCTCCTCCCGGTGCGCATGCGCACAGGGAGGCAGCGGATTGGTCAGGGGAGTGGCGGCGCCGCGGGGTACTCTGGGAAGTGTAGTCCGGCCGGGTGGGGCCCGGTCAGCGCCACGGGAACAGCCGGCAGGTATCGGCGGGCCTGAAGCTCCGGGGAGCCCGGCACACGGGTACGGGCTGCTCTCAGGAACACGGGCTGCCTTCCGCGGCCTGCCCTCCCCTGCAGCCGCCTTTTCTGCCAATGACGCCTGAGGTGACTGACAGGAGGTGCCTGAGGGAGAATTGACCAGGCACAGTCCTGCCCTCACACAGCTTTACATCATTCTGGAATATTGTGTCCAGTTGTGGCCCTTCAGTTCCAGAAGGACAGGGAACTGCTGGAGAGAGTCCAGCGCAGCCACCAAGATGCTGAAGGGAGTGGAGCATCTCCCGGGTGAGGAAAGGCTGAGGGAGCTGGGGCTCTGGAGCTGGACAAGAGGACACTGAGGGGGGACTATTAATGGTGATCAATATGGAAAGGGGCAGTGTCAGGAGGATGGAGCCAGGCTCTTCTGGGTGACAACCAGTGATAGGACAAGGGGTAATGGGTACAAACTGGAACACAGGAGCTTCCACTTAGATATGAGAAGAAACTTGTTCCTGGTGAGGGTGTCAGAGCCTGGCCCAGGCGGCCCAGGGAGGTTGTGGAGTCTCCTTCTCTGCAGACATTCAAACCCGCCTGGACCCCTTCCTGTGGAACCTCAGCTGGGTGTTCCTGCTCCATGGGGGGATTGCACTGGATGAGCTTTCGAGGACCCTTCCAAACCCTGACATCCTGGGATTCTGTAATTGCTTATACCTCTGGTAACCTTCACTTCTGAGTTGTTTTTAATGCTATCAGCAGCTGGTTGTATAACTACCCGTTAGTTCCTTCAAAAAGGAAACTCTTCACAATATGAATAATCCTGTGGCAGGTACACTCGACCGCCCAGCCAAACCAGAGCAGTTTGGTTCAGGTTCCAGAGGAGAGAAAGGCCTGAACCACAGCCAGGCCGCGACCTTCTTTTAGGAAATGCACAGGGAAGCAGAACAGCATCCGAACCCCAATAACTTGTGGGTGCAGGGAGTCTCGTGCAGACTTTTCCTACTGTGTGCAATTTGACTACAAGTCAACCACTTTATTCCTTAAATCTGACAGCCTGGATGAGCCACTTTGAGCTCTCCCTGCTAAGTAAGTGAGCTGTGTCAATAGTTTTACTACTCATAGGTTAGTGGATGAGCCCAATTTAAGTTTAATATTAATCATTTAGCTTAATTAGATGCACACTAAATATTATGAATTATTTAGCGTCATCAGGCTTTGTGATTTTTAATATACTCTTTGCTTCATGTTACTTGGTAAGCTGGATTTGCTAAAATTTTAAGCTGTAAAGTTCTGCTCATATTTACCAAAACCAACTATAAACTATACAAAACACTTGTAAGATAAGGTCTAATTCACACTTTGCTGGGAAAAATGGGACTGGGAAGAATAACGATCCATTCCAGACATCTGCAAAACAGGGCCTATTTCGCACTTTGCTGAAAGGATTTACCCAGACAAAACAGTACCTGCAAGGCCATGGACCATAAACATACAGCTGAACAAAACAAAGGCTCACGTGGAATGAGAGAAAAGAATCCAATGAGAAGCAAAAAGACCCCAAAGTGAAATGTTGCTATTGAACTGAATCATGGTATGAATGGTTTGTAAGAATATAAAGGTCAACGGTTTCCTATGCTCAGGGTGGACCTCTGCAAAGGTACCCAGCTTGAGCCAGCCCTTCTGCTATTCTACTCCATTAAAATTTCCTTTTTTCTGAGAATTTTACCTCCTGAAAGTCACACAGTTATCAGGCCTTGAAAGTTTGGCTCTGGAGTTCTAAAATACAGACTCCAGAGCGAATGGTTATCAGGGAGGGAATGGATGAGGGCTGGCTTTCGTGAACGGGTAGAGGCCTCACCTGAGTTTGCCTTCTGAGCTCTAAAATACAGATTCTTTAAGAAATCTAAACATTGTTCTGCAGTGAGCAGAACCCTAAATTACCCCCCCGCAACAGTATCACAGCGCGTGACACTAAATACACAACTCGGGTCTCACACGTACCTGTAAAACCTGTAAACTGGGTGTGTGAGCAAATAGGACACGTACAAACGGGCAAGTGCAAAGGTGGGTGTGACCACTTCATATACGTTGGCACAAAAAAGCAAATATCTTTGGTGTCGTGTTCATATGGTGTTTGATTGGCAATAAAAATGGTGCACAGCCAACAGAGGGGCTATAAAAGAGGTGAGACTGTGCACAAAAAAGGAACTGATAAACAATCCTCATGCAAAATACAAGTATTGCTACATTTATCTACGTATAAATACATCTATTCAAAATATTTAAAAGGCTTTGTTTCAAATACAACAATGAAAGAAACCTAAAGCGCTATGAGCTAAAAAAACATTCCTAAAGCCAGTGAGTCACTGCAGCAAATATGGTTTTCAAGACCATTTCAATTAAACTACTGCAGTCAGGCTCACTGAAAAGCAAACATAATGACAGTCTGTGAAACCTAAGATATTATTTGGTTCATTGAGCATGTTCTAACAATCAGAAAATCGCACAAGGGAGATAATCCCTTCCTTCATGTGTTAGACAGTTCAATGAAACAGAATTAGTTCTCATTGAAGGCAGATTTAGTTAACCTAAGTGTAAATTAAATTTATCTTAATTTCCTTTACCAGCAGCCTCTGAAAAGACTCTTCTTCCAGCAATGATGTTCTCCATTGTACAGAAGGCTGGGGTGCGATTGCCGCTTTTTGGTATTAACATTATATTGTATTACTGTCGTTAGATCGGCCTTGTGAATTTTAACACATCTGAATAAAGATCATTTTGCACAGAATTCAGGGTCAGTGTCGACATCCTGAGAGGCTGATCATGTTCCATTCAACCCGCCAGAATTTCCTTTGCCTGCAGAATCAGGTCCATCAAAAGAACTGGCAACATAAAACTTTCTGAACTTTTTTTTTTTCACGTACTTGCAGTATTTTAAAGGGGTATTTCAATTATTTGAAGTTCTTGGCATCAAGCTACCGAACAAACACATGGAAAGTACCATGTCACATTTAGACCATCCTGTAAAGAAATATAATTTTAAGTTAGATTATTTGAATGTTATCTTTTCAAATAGTGTTCCTTGATTCTTCCTCAATAATATTTAAATAAGCGTAGACAGCTGTAATGCAGAAGGTCTTATGACATGATTTGAAGAAGTACTGTGGTCTCTAAATATGCCTTATCTGCCATTTTCTAAAAGTTTTCAGTATAAATGACGTTGCTACTACTTTAGTAAATTCTAGTAGACGTCCACCAGCCATCAGTAGGTGTCTAAGCCCTTTTGTAAATCTTGCTTTTAGTGAGTAATAAACATACAGAAATTTTCTCAGTTAAATTAAACATACTTGATACACATATTGTTCTCTCACGTGAGGATTTCCTTAATTTCTGTCGACTTATTTGTCCTAAATAAAGCTGTAGGCGTTTCTTAGCCTCCCAGCAGATGATCTCCTCTCCTTCACCTGCTGTTTTTATTTATTTTTTCTTAACTCTTCACAACACCATAGGATTATTGACCTATTCTTGGACATTTTTGCAACACAAACCAGCCAGGCCTCCCAGTGAGGTGCCTCATTCCAGAAAGCTTTGTGATGATTAATCACATTAGCGTTTAATTGCAGCTTAGAAAAGTATTGAAACACCACTTCAGAAAGCACGAATGGGGTAATTTTACAAACAAGAAGAGATAATTGCATTATCTGCCTATTTTGCTTTTTGCAGGATTTTCAGCAGCCCTGCTGTTTAAATATGGTGCTAGAAGTCTCACTATTATAGTTTATTGTTCGTGTCGCTGTTTGATGCACTTCCTTTTCCAATAATACTGTGTGCACAAGCACAGGCACGTCGCGAGAAGAGCCAGAGGCCACCAATGTAATTGCAAAGAGCAAGTTTATTTTGGTTACCTCTCTACTGGGGGATCTCCGTAGCTACACCTGAGCTCCCAGGCAGAGGCGGCGTAAGCGGGGACTCAGGCGCTGGTAAGTTTAGCCCTGCTGGAAGATCGCTGGGCCTGCTGAGCTCGCCTGTATTTCACGGCTTTAGGCAGGCGCAGCCTCCCGCTCTTTCTCACAACGAAGCAGGAATCTCAGACACAGTGATAAGGTGTCCAGAGTTTCTCCCAGGCCTGTGTTATCTAACACAGGGGTTCTACTTGTCAAGCACACAAGGTCAGTAAAACAATTAGTGTGATGTATGTGTTTTCTTTATACCCCAGCTGCGGGTCACTTGAGCGTGTTTAGCTTTCTCCTCCTCGCCAATCTTCCGCAATTCCCATACATTCCACCCCCTCGCCCAAGGGACCGGCTTTGCTGGGGCCAGAATAGCCATAGGTGTTCATGTGAGCGTGTAAAGTTTAGAACAGAGCATTTTACAGAGATACTCAGCAAACATATATACATCTATAAAGAGAGAAAAGGAACAAATATATGTGTGCAATAATAGGTTGCATCTGGCGTCCCGTCTCTCTTCTCAAGAGATGAGATGAGTCTGTTAGCCAGGTACTGTCAGTGGATTGCTCCATTTGATGTGTCAGTTCCACAAGATGTTATCGTCTATCCTGGCTAGTGCAGTAGCTGTCTTGAAGCCACACTTGCGTTAGAAACGTCAGGGCAGCATCTTCAGCCACTACCTACCCAAGGGAAAAAGAATCATGAGAAACATGAAAGTTAAAAAAAAAAAAAGAAAAACCCTTGGTATAACACATATATGTAACAGGACTATTGCGGTAATAAATCGACAGCAAGAGATCTGCAGCTATTAGTCTTGTGGAGGTGTGTCCTGCATATAATGCTTGTAACGTAGGGTTACAATGCACGACGAGCCAATCTGTGATACGGGAGGAAAACAGGGGCATCTTCTCCTTCCAATAATACATACGCTGTTGCTCCAGCTCCTTCAGCTAGTATTACTCCGGGTTTGACAACCTGGTGTGGGGTAATTACCCACACAGACTGGAAAGCCGTGGCCTGTGCTTTCTCAGGTTGAACTTCAACACGATGTTGGGTCTGCGACACCAATAACACTGTTCCAATGCTGTCTCCTCTAGACAAAGTACAGGTAGTCATTGAAGATATCTGAAATACAAGAACTCGGGAGTCTGATATTAGCAAAGGATGTAACATAAGAGGAGAAGTCGGAGTACACAGCCACACAGCATTCTCAGGAGTTATTATGTGGACTTTCACATCCAGATTAATAGGTCGTGGTCCCACTTCGCAATCCATTGGGGTAAATAATTCCATTTCCCCTGTAGTTAGTATTTTGAGAGAAATACCATCTGGAAGGATTTCAATCCGCACCATGTTTTGTACTGGGGGTGTTGTGATGCGGTCATAGGGTGTTTGATTATGGATAATCCGACTATGAAGCAAAAAAACTGCTTTAGTCAGATGTGGGCTCCAATGTTGCAAAGTTTTAGTACTGGTTAATTTTTTCAATTGTTCCTTCAACATTCCATTCATCCGTTCAATTAAGCCATTGGCCTGGGGATGGTATGCAATGTGAAACAACCAGTCTATACCTAACCCTCGAGCCCAGTCTTGTACATTACGTCCACTAAAGTGTGTCCCCTGGTCACTCTGTATTTGATGGGGAGGTCCATAGTGATGGATGAGTTGTTCTAACGCCTCAATCGTATTATGCTGATTAGCATGTTTAGTGGGCTTAGCAAATAATAGCCCTGACACCGTATCCACAGCAGTGAATACATATTGCCACCCCCTAGATGGGGGTAAGGGGCCCACATAATCAACTTGCCAGGTATTCAAAGCCCACTGACCACGCTTTATCTGTCCCCATGGCCTACATAGTGCTCTTAGGTGTAACCGTGTACAAGTAGCGCAGTTATGTGCACATGACATATAAGCATGTAGTGGCAAAGGGGTTTGGTTATGAGCAATGTCCCATGCACGTGCAGTAGAAGCTGAGCGATGACCACAAGCAATATGTGCATGTAAAGCCTGAGCATGTATGTCAGCAGAGGTCATCTCATCTACCTCTCTGTTGTTCTGTGACTCAAGTGAGTCATCTTTTTGATGAGCTGAAACATGTCTCACCTTCAAAGGAGATGTCTGTACGTGCTGCCAAATTTGTTGCCATATATCTGCTCCCCATATTGGATATCTTGGTACATGCCAATTGTCCTGGGCCCAGCGGGGCAACCACATTGTGAGACTTTTATATACTACCCAACTATCGGTATATAAATAATGTGCCTTCCCTTCCAGGATAGCAAGGGATGCTGCAAGCAGTTCAGCCCACTGACTAGAGGCCTGTACACCCGTTTGCCATAATATTATGCCTGGTAAAGGAGCGTATGCAACCGCCCTCCATTGTCTTTGTCCAGTTGCAGTATATGTTGCACTGCCATCAGTAAACCAGGCATCCTTCTTGTGCTCTTCTGTTAACTCGTCACAAGGAGGAGCCTCCTCCACAGGAGAGGTCGGGATGTCTCCTAGAGGAAAAGCTTCCCCAAGTGCAGGCACATGATTGAATGATATTGTACCAAGAAGGGTGGCACGTGGGGTAGTCACATGTGAGTTTCCTGGTAAAAATCGTTGCTGCAGATAGTGTTTCCACTTCCAGTGTGTAGCTGCCTGAGCTACTCCTGCATGGGCCCTAACAGAGTCATCTGCAACCCAGCCATGAATAGGGATGGGGGTGTGTACGGTTACACTATCTTGACCCGTGATACGTTCTGTTTCCTGCAGTGCCCAAACAACAGCCAGAATCTGTTTTTCCATTGGGGTATAATGAGTAGCAGACCCTTGCAGTGCTTTAGACCAAAACCCTACGGGTTCCTTCTGATTTTTTGGTCCAGTTGTCTGCCACAATCCCCAAGAGACTACATCGTCCAAAATTGTTACTTCTAGTTCAAAAGGATATCCTTGCCTGGGAGTATATAACCGTGCATGTTCCATCAAGGCACTTTGACATGCATCAAAAGCTTCTTGTTGTTGTTTGGTCCACTGCCAGATAGCTTTCTTTCTAGTTAGTTTCTGTAAAGGCCTCATTAAAATTGCCAAATGCGGAATAAAAGTCCTCCAATACCCCAGAAGTCCCAAAAAGGTCTGTAGCTGCTTTGCCGCAGTTGGTACAGGAAATTGTTGAACTGTCTGCTGCACTTTATTTGGTATTTCCTTAATCTGCCCATGCCAGACGACCCCCAAGAACTGTACAGTGGTACTAGGGCCTTGTATTTTCTTTGGATTGATTGTCCAGCCCCGGTTTTGCAAATGTGACTGCAATGACTCAGCAGCTGCTTCAATTTCCTGTTGTGACTCTGCCATAAGCAAGAGATCATCGATATAATGGTACACAGTAAGAGTACCTGACCACGATGCTACATCAGCTGCTACCATTTGATGGCATATAGAGGGGCTGTGTTTGTATCCTTGGGGCAGTACCTGAAAGGTATATTGCTTTTGCTGCCAGGTAAAAGCAAACTGATCTTGACTCTCTGGGGCAATGGCAATTGAAAAGAAAGCATTAGCAAGATCTAGTACCATTTTCCATGGCAATAAGTTCTTGCCAATTTTTTCTATGAGTGTAACCATATCTGGCACCGTAACTGCAAGGGGGGGGTGACTTTGTTCAGTTCTCTGTAGTCTCCAGTCATTCTCCAAGTGCCATCTGTTTTTCAAACAGGCCAGATAGGATTATTGAAAGCCGTCATGGTTTCTCTAATAATCCCCACTTGCTGGAGTGCCTGGATAGTCTCGCTAATTTCTTCCTCCCCCCCTGGGATGCGATATTGTTTCATAGTCACCACCCTGGCAGGTGCAGGCAGCACAACAGGATCCCATTTTGGGAATCCACGCAAGACAGTTACAGACCCGATAGCAAATCCAGTGCGTGGAGAGCCGAAAGAAAAACGACCATTTAAGGTTTCGACTGTCCGCCCTGCTAGGACATCAATACCCAGAATATATTCTTTAATCGGGGCAATCAACACTGTTGCAGTAAATGGCTTGGCATTTGCAATTGTGAGGGTAACGGTAGCTTGGAGAGCAGGGGTTGGATGTCCCCCCAAACCACAAATCTGTGATGTAGCATCTTTGTTCTTAATATCACTATGCAACACTGTGACCTCAGCCCCCGTATCCACCAGAGCTAACACATTCAAAATCCCTCCAGACCGCCACTCTATGGTTAAAGGAACATGAGGGCGTCGGTTCCCCTCACGATAGGAAGCTACAGTGGCAGCAACCTTGGGGGACCCGCCAAACCTTCAGTCCCGCTGTTTAGGCAACTGCCAAGCAGCGCCTTGTTTTGAAGCGGCAGACGGGGTGGAGGGAGGGTGCGGGGGGGCTGATGCGGCTGGAGATGGCTGGCTTTTTGCTGTAGATATTGACTGTCGCCAGCGGCGAAACAGTTCTGCTGTTGACAGCCCACCGAGTTCGGATCGTGGGACGCCAGCCTGTAAAAGATCATGCCACATCTGTCTCCTCGTCACCTGTGCCGCAGACCCTTTTGATTTTGCTGACTTTCCCTTGTTCACTATTCGGACAGAGGGTCCTGAGAGCATAGTCTCAAGATCTTTCATGGCAGTCACCAGAGCACCTACATTACCTGCGGCAGCTTGTATTGTTGATATAAGGCAGGGTTTTACCGAGACAGGTGCTCCCTTCAACAACTCCATCCTGATACTTCTTGTGATCGGTATATCATCTGGACTAGTCCCCGTCAACACTGCATGAGCCATTCCCATTTGCCGTAGCAAAGTGGTACCCTCTGATATTGTAGACCAACTTCCGAGGGAAGACATTAACTCCTTAGGGTCTGTATGTTTTGCTAAAACTGCTGTACACAACCACTGATATACTGTAGGTGCGGTAATGTCTACCCCGTTTGCATTTCTAATATTCCGCAGCTGGACAAATTCTCTTTGTATCGAATCATTCTTAGATATAGGACATAAGAGATCCTTTTCAGCTGCTAACAAGTGGACTGATGCAGCTCCATTATCCCATGCTCGCAAAAGCCACTCCAATATACCTTCCCCATTCTTTTGCTGGTAAAGCTCCAAAAATTCTCTTAACTCTTTTGGAGTGTAAGTACGCGTAAGCTGTACCCCCCCACCAGGATGTTCCTGCTCTCCTGTCATCTGGATGAGGGGTTGTGCCTGCACCACATCCCTTTCTTTTGAATCTGAATCCAATTCAAATTCAATGTCAGAATCCGAGGATGCACTGCAAATATTTCCATCCCATTCATTGGGATCCCAGGAATGTTTCATGGTGAGAGCACGAACCTCGGAAATCGAAACTCTATGTGACCCATGTTTATCTCGCCGTTTATTAGCAATACGCGCTACCAGACAGTCCACTTTGTCCTGCAACCCCGAGCAGCGCTCTGATTGGGATGCAATTACTTCATGCGCCATCGCCTTTGCCTCTTGCAAAGTTCCAATTTCCTTCTCTAAATCCGCGACTTTACTCCGTAATGCAACAACTTCATGGTTAAGAGATCTAAGACCAGTGATAAATAGCCATCCCAACCTTCCCGCTAACTTGCGAGAAGATTTACAAGCCGCTCTCCATGGAAACTTCAGTATGGCCGCTTCAATTGCCTGGGGAGTAACCACCCCCCCTTCCTCAATCTCTGGCCATATCTCCGGCGGAGCCAATTCATATAGGAGAGCAGCCACGGGGGCCCAGGGCTCCGTACTGGGCCATCCCGGAATATGGGGAGTCACCCGTGAGGCCTCCCCTGTCCCGGGTGTTTTTTTTTTAAAAAGCCACGGCATGGCCGTTTCTAGCGACCACCGACTACGCCAAATGTGTGCACAAGCACAGGCACGTCGCGAGAAGAGCCAGAGGCCACCAATGTAATTGCAAAGTTTTGGTTACCTCTGTACTGGGGGATCTCCGTAGCTACACCTGAGCTCCCAGGCAGAGGCGGCGTAAGCGGGGACGCAGGCGCTGGTCAGTTCAGCCCTGCTGGAAGATCGCTGGGCCTGCTGAGCTCGCCTGTATTTCACGGCTTCAGGCAGGCGCAGCCTCCCGCTCTTTCTCACAACGAAGCAGGAATCTCAGACACAGTGATAAGGTGTCCAGAGTTTCTCCCAGGCCTGTGTTATCTAACACAGGGGTTCTACTTGTCAAGCACACAAGGTCAGTAAAACAATTAGTGTGATGTATGTGTTTTCTTTATACCCCAGCTGCGGGTCACTTGAGCGTGTTTAGCTTTCTCCTCCTTGCCAATCTTCCGCAATTCCCATACAAATACCCTAAACAATTAATTATGTAGATTTTAGAAACTGCATGCATTTACAAACTAAAGGAGCCTCAGTACGGCTCTTTCTCTACCTTTTGTTGTGTTCCCAGCTGTAAGAGCTGAAGGTATTACTCCAAAACTTTGGCCTGCTTATCAGATGCCCGTAATTTTAAAACAGTGTCTAAGTTTACCTGTCCTAGGACACAAACCACAGCAGAAGGGACGATCTTTTACCTTTTACTGGCTGAAGTTTAAATGGATACCATTTGTCGCAACAATATACAGGCGAAATATCCAAAGATACAGAGGACAAAAACGATCAGAAACTGGAGCGGCCTCTTTTCCTCACTTCTGCTTCCTAATCCCCGTCTTCTCTACTAAGCAATCCACACAATAATATATCTGAGAAGCAATAGGAGTGCACAGTTAGTATCACCACCTTTTATTGTATGGATTATACCATGCAGGCACGCTTAGCATAATAAAAAACAGGTTTTAATATCACAAAGAGTAGGTACTTGACCGGTCTAAAACGCCACATCTGTGATACACCGATCAGATGCAGGATTATGTTCCATGGATGATGCAAAAGCTGCTTAAACAGCAACACCAACTTCACTTCCTAATTGACAAGCTCGTTAAGGGAGAGCAAACAGGATTAGGCAACGACTTACAAGGAGTTTTCTGTGATTCACCTTATTACGGACGTAACGGTTGTAGAAACACAGGCCCGATATCCAGCTGTGAACGTTGCACTTGGATTCACACAAGACCTGACAAAACCACGTAGTAGTAGGAAACAAAACACCTCACCAGAGGCATTTGGCATCAATTAAATCTTCGGAATAATTAATTATCTGGTAGGAGATAGTTTTATGACCTCCATCTGCCCGGGGCCTGTCTGCAGGTTTGATAATATTTTCGTACCACTTTAAATATTTCTAGCTCAAAAGCCTAAGAACAGTTGCACGAAGCAACTTATTTTTAAAGAAAATCCTTGTTTATTATAACTGAAGTTACACAAGCACGTTCAAGAGATTTTACTTAGATTTTTTGCGTTAAGACAGAGCTGCAACACTTTAAACCACCGCAACAGAATATAAAGCAACAATTCTCCTGCATCATGCCTCTGCTGCTCCTGTCCAGGAAAGAAAGGCACAATGTTTAAAGGGAAATAATTCATAGAAGTATCAAATCTAGACTTTCTGCTTATAGCAAGCTAAGTAAATTTTGCATATAGCATAACTCCTTTAGTTCATCCACACATTTGACATGAAAATCTAAATTCTTAATAATTTAACCATGACATTTATGTTGCCACAATGCAATTTATGGGTCTTCAGCAAGATCAAGAACAGCTACAGTTTTAAAGGTGAAAACATGAAGTATTATATAGCAGTTAGTCAAACTGAGATGCCATTTACCTTCCTAGATTTATTAATAAGTTATTTAACCTAAAAGCTAATCACATCAAATAGATGAAAAGCAGTTCCAGTGAGGAAAATAAAGAATATTTTTTAAATTAAGAAATGTGCTAGCTGCCCTTTCTGTGGCAAGAGACCCTCTCCTGTAAGTGACAAGGGGTGTTTTTTTCAGCTAAATGTGCAAAGGAAAAAAGTCTCTAAGTGCGAGAAATATCACCAGTTCATATTGGACACAAGGGAATAATTTCGTCAGGAATTAATTCCTTTAATCCGTTTTCTTGTCAGAAACCTCTGAGGATCTCTTTGCGGCAATTCCATTTGCAATCCCGTTGCTTTCGAACTGCAAATAAAAGACAGAGTCATTAATGAGATGTCAAAAATAAAGGACTTCACACCCATAACAGTTACAGCTGGTGACAAAAATGACTTTCAGAAGCAAGGGCAGCGAAGAAATCTGCACAAGAACCAAAGAGCTGGTGTCTCTTTTAGATTTACACCTTAGCAGGGAGGAAATAACGGCAGAGGTAACATGTACAAATCTTTGCATTTTGTTAGAAGAGACAAATAATAATGTTTTCCCCCATTATGAGCAGCAGAGCTTGCTGAAAAGTGTTGTTTTTTTTTTTTAATTCTGCTTCATGCATCTGGTGTGATGCAGCAATTATTTGACTTCTTCGTCTTCTGAAAGAATACGCAGTCATTAAAAAAATAAAATTAAACTTGTTTCAGAAGACAGGTACAATTCCTATCCTTCCAAGACCAAGAAGCTGTCTTGAAACATTTATTTCCAGCTGGTTCAGCACCAGTAACTCCCTTTCATAAGAAAATAGCCACACAAACATCCATAAAAACCCCCAACTATTTACAGTTTAGTGCTGCCAACCCCAAGCTATCACTGGGTGTTTGATTTGGACTTTCCCTGTTGAGCTAAATGCATTCATCTTACTTTATAAACTCCAAATTCATCCTCCTGATCTCTTTTGGCAGCGGAAGGTGCCCGTGGGTTCCCAGTGTCACCTCCTTGGCCTCGTTTTGGGGCCGGCGTTTCTTCTACCGCTTTCTTGGGCCACACGCGCTTCACAAACGGCGCGATAAGCGGGTAAATATACGGCTCGAGGAACTTCTTGTAGACCCAGAGGAGGACAGGGATGACGATACATGGAATGCACACCATGGTTTCCTCTCGTTCTGTCACAAAGCTGGTGAGGGGAAAAAAAAAAAACACAATTTAGGATGCCATGAGCTAAGAAAACAATCTTAAATCACGAATAAGGTTTGCAGTCCATATTCGAACATAAAAGAGTCTTTACTAAGAGATTAAAGTTTAAAAAATACTGCACGTCCCAATGCTATAAAGTCCTCAACAAGGGAAATATTCGTGAAGTTTTAAGCAAAAAAACAGTAGAGCTTGCATTAATTCATCATTCTTACAGCTGGAACTTAGTAAAACTCATTCAGAAAATAAAAAGGTTTTGCCTAAGCCACAGAAATACAGTTTAATCAGTGAGCTGCAGATATTAGCTCAGTTCTTACTATAACAAAGGGCCCAAAAGGTTTGTTTTTCACATTTTCTTTTTATTTAAGACGCAATTAAATGACAGGACTGAAATCCATCTAATGGCTGAAGGGCAGGTTAGCAAGAGGAAGGAGGAAAATCCTCGTCAGGATTTGAAAAAACTAGAAAAAAATGAGAATACGTGTTACTGCCTTCGTCCCACACAGGAGGAATCGCTTCATCCCACACTCATCCCGTAAAATTACACAAATTATAAAAAATTTAATCCTTCTCTCCCAAAACCAGGAAATGTTCAAACATGGCAGCCTGAAATTTATGATCAAAACAGGAGAAAACCAAAGCACGGGGATGGAAAGATAAGCAGGATTAGAGCTGTCCCTGTATTTTATATATTAGATTTAATATATCAGGCACACTTTGCTGCACAGCACAGCTTTGCCCTTCACAACCCTCTTTTTTAAGCCACCTATAATCCCAAATTCTCCCATTAAGCAGCAAAGCAAAAGGTTCCCAGGATGGAAAATGAAGATACAGATGTGCACTTCGTTTGGGATCAGAGTTTTGCTTTTTTTTTTTTTTTAAGCTGGCCTAAAGATTTTTTAGCCCCAGGACCAATTTCCAGTTGACTAACTCCGCGTGTAGCTTCAGCTGCTTCGGATGTAGTTGTTACAGGATCTGTTAATCCCTGAAATCAGAGAAGAATCTTAAATTGAGACAACACAAATGAGGTTACCCATTTAAAAATAATTCAGGTATTCTCCCTGACATAATTTCTTAAATACTGAATTTCCAGCAAGATGTTGTGGGTTCATCCATTATAGAACAAAAGAAACACCTCAGGTTGTCTCTGCAGCCCCTTTGCATCCAAATTCCTGATCAAAAATGAAGTCAGACATATGCCAGATGCAAAATTCAGTGCAAATAGGTCATAATATGTTTAAAAATAGGTCATTCTGTGATATGTAATGCAGGGAATTTTTAGGGAAGAAAACAAAACAAAACACAAACAGGCAAATGGTCAAATTTAACAGCAAGCGTATTCCTTTGTGATGTGAGCTTTTGTTTCTGTCAGGCAGCACCTATTGGGTCAGCAGAGAACAAGCGTGACATTGTAATTTAAGTACGTTTGGGGTTTTTTGGTTTGGGTTTTTTAGGTTTTGGGTTTTATTTTTTTTGTAACTTGGTAGCTACTCGACTGTTATTATGAAACAGGAAAATAAAGCCTACGCAGATAAAAGGCCTTATTTTCTCTTTCCAAAAAGAATGAGCTCGTCTAGAAGGGATAATTTCTGTGGTCTGCTCCGGTTCTGTGTCTGATGCCCAGGCCCCATTCACTCCGCCCGCTCCCCACTAACGGAGCCGCTCCGGCCGCACGGAAAGAAACAAATGGCCGGGGCGAGGCCGGCCCCCGGGGACACTTCCAGGCCGGCAGAGCACGACGGGACCCCCCGGAGCGGCCACGGCCCCGCCGGCTCCCGCACGGCCCCATTTACCTGAGCAGCGATCGAGCGCCGGCACCACCCGCTGCCGCCTCCTCCTCCTCCTCCGCCGCCGCACCGGAAGCGCACGGCGCGCTTCCGGCTGACGCACTGCGCAGACGCTCCACCAATGGGAGAAGGCGGTGTGTGCGTCACATGGCCCACGCCCCGCCCGCAGAGGGGGGTTCTGCCCCACGTCGAACGCGGCCGCCCCCGGGTCCTACCGCCCGCCGGCAGCCGGGAGGAAAAATGAACCACCCGGATTTATCTAAAATTCGCTTGTTTTGTGTATTACAAACGCCCAAGAAGTGCACGCAAGACATGTAAACTTTTACAATTTATTTATGTACATCTGTGGTGGCAGATTTTACTCCCGCGCCATCAGCTTTTGCTTCTTGAGCTTCTTTTGAGAGATCTGAAAAAAAAAAAAAAAGAAGAAAACCCCAAAAAATGAGAAAACAGCAACAGTCTGGATGTTCCTAAAACAACTTACAAGAAGTTTGAAGTCAGAATTTGAAAGAAAGACTGAGGATTGTTAGAAATGTCTTCACCTGTTTACGAAACGATCCACTAATCGCATTTGACCTTAATTAAGTGTCCTTACAAGCTTACAGACTTAAAATCTCACCCTCACACATCACACCTGGGAGGGGGTACAAAAACCCAACCAATATGACCCCAAAAAAGTTCCTTTTCTACATTCTCAAGGTTGTATTTACAATAAATATCAAGGTTGCTCAGAAGTAATTAATTTCTTTTCATGGGTATTCCAAAGGTGTCCTAAGATAAGTCATCACAGCAACCTCTGTGTCCCAAAAATCTTAAGAGCATTAAATCCCCACGATGTTTTGACGGAGGATACGAGTCGGTACCTTTTTCTTTTGAGCGACTTCTTCCTCTGGCTTGGGCACGATCTGCTCCTTCTCGGTGAGGATCATCTCAATGTGGCAGGGGGAGCTCATGTAGGGGTTGATCCTGCCGTGCGCTCGGTAGGTGCGGCGGCGCATTTTGGGAGCCTTGTTCACCTGGATGTGCTCGATCACCAGAGAATCCACGTCAAGACCCTGGGGTGGGAGGGAAAGATCCAAAAACCTGTGATTTTCCTCTTGGAATCAATTGCCTCCACAGCAGAAATTTTAATAACCACGTCCCCACGTCACTAAAAGCAGTTTAATTTACACCAATGACCCTTCTACGTGTCACGGTGGATTTAAAATGATGCTGATGGCTCAGAAAGAGAGAATTATTCTTTCATGGTTACTCCAAAATATATTAAATTGTCATCACCGCCATCAAATAAACACAGAGTATATTGCAAATATACAAACTGACCACGAGTCTAGAGATTTCTGGAGTTATTTTGTACATCTTAAACAGACCTGAACCACACTTAAGAGTGGTTAACCGTGCACAAACTCACGATCCACAAAGAATATTACTCACATTTCAGCACGAAACAAACTCTTCGCATTTAACACCGTCTATTCCACCCTACCTTGAGCTCCGCGTTGCTCTCCGCGTTTTTCAGCATGTGCAGCAAAAACTCAGCGCTTTTTTTGGGCCACCGGCCCTGTGTCCAGCCCCACTGCTTGGCCTGCAAGAGAAGGAACGTTCTTTTTTGTTTGTCCCTCTACACTCCGTTAATTTGCTATTAAATCCCTTTTTTAGCAAGCTCGCACATCAAAGTAACTCAATTTCATGAATTACTTGACACTGCGAGTAGCTGCAATGCTTACACTGGAATTAAGTACTTTTACTCTATTTAACTTTATATATAACATTAACAGACTGCTCTCAACGTCATGTTTTTACCTGGGCGCATCTCCCAACTCCCCCGTTGTAGCGGCGGAAGGGGACACACTGTTTCTTCAGGGTGACATCCTTCAGGTATTTGGTGGCCTTGCGGATGTGCATGCCCTTGATGGCCTGGGCCGTCTCACGGGTGTTCTAAAAAAAAAAAAATAACAACTCTTTTTTTTCCTCTTTTACTAACTAATTTTCTAACGCTTGGCACAATTTCCATCCCCAAATTTTGAATTTTAACCAATGTCAAGATCTTTCCAAACAGCAAAATAAAGTTTGAGTATTTATACTTTTCCTAACTCTTTTGACCACTGATACAAAAAAGAAACCTGAAGGATAAATTCTTACTAAAAGGTCAAATATGGCACCTGAAAGGAAGTGATGATGAGCTACACAAGCTACAGCATAATATCTTCATAAGGGAATTATAAAGTGGTGAGAAAGTGAAAAATCAAGGATAAATGATCAGTGCTTAAGACACTAAATGTGAAAGTCTGACAGGAATTATAACCCTGCTTGACCACAATAAAAGAGCAAACCAAAATAAGTGAAATATCACTATGTTAACACCGAGCAGCTGCTCAGCTCTGATCCAACACAATATTCCTTCCAAATGGCCAGAAAGGGAGAATAAAACAAGGAAAATCAATCCCTCATCTAACACCAGCCCGATTCCTCCTGATAAATTCCCTGTCGCTGTTTTTCTATTTTATTTTATAATCTGTGTTATGAAGCTCTTTTAGCACACACCACGTTGTGTTTGTTCCTGTGGATAAAAAACACTACAAGCAGGTAAATAATAACTACACCACTCTACTTATTAAGTATGTCATGATCTAGAAGACTCAAAGACACTTCCTTCAAAAAAAGGCAAAACAAACCTTAAAATCAAATATATTTACACATCACATACCTTGAAATGCACTCGCAGGTTGGAGCCCCGTGACTTGCATGCTACGGGGAAATAAAAAAAAAAAAAAGGATCAATTTTAAGAATTAAAACCTCAATGGTTTCGCTTAAGACCTACGCGAACATCCACGAAAAAAAATAACAACTCACATTTCGTGGGGTTCTCCGGATCCAGGGAGTAACGCACCATTTTGGGCGTTCAGCTGAAAAATAACAATACATATATATTAAGCTTCTAACAGAGATATACAGAACCTGCCGCCAGAGAACTAAAGGAGCTGCTCAGAAATTACGCTTTTTTTTTCACAATTAAATCCAAAGGTGTCCTAAGAGAGTCATCACAGCAGCCATGGCCTCCCCAGGCCCTGATCCCCCCCTCATCCCCAAACGCCGCCATCTCCATCCCTGCCCGCCCTCCCCCGCAAATACCCAGGGAGTCCGGCGAGGCGGACCGAGCCATCGCCCCCTCATCGCCTCCCCGGGGCTCCCGGGGCGGGATGGCTGCGGATGGCGACGGCTCCATGTCGGACATGGCTGCCTCACCTCGGGGCGGCGGTGGGGAAGAGGAAGCGCAAGGCACGCCAGGAGCCGCGAGAGCCGTAAACTCTCGCGAGAACCGTAAACTCTCGCGAGAACTCGCGCGAGATTTCGAGCCGGGCGCTGAGAGGCCGGCGACAAAATGGCGGCGGGCGGAGTTTTCTGAGGGTTAAACCCATTGGTGTGGAAAGAAAACACCTGTTTCAGTCAGGAGACACTGATTAATGAACCAAAGCACAGTTTTATTAACCCCCAGCTCAACGCTGATGTTGTTTCAGTTTAGAAAGCAGCTGACTAGAGCGAGGAGCAAGGCCGAGGGCTGCAGCTAGATGGCGGCTCAGGATGGGGATACAGTAGCACCTGACAGGGTTGTCAGATCTGACCAAAAAGATCCATGGTTATGAATTGCAACTGGTACTGCACCATTATTTGAAAAAAAAAAAAGTTGTTAAAAGTTTTTTTTTTTTTTTTTCCATTTTAGGCTGTGACTAGAACTGCTTGGCAAGTTTGGCAAGATGTAAAATCACAGAATGTCCTGAGCCACAAGGATCATCGAGTCCAGCTTCTGCCTCTGCATGAGACAACCCTAAAGTTCAGACTGTGTGTCTGAGAAAGAAGCGGTTCAATAAAACCAAAGTCTTGACTTAAAGTGGTACCAGCTCCAGCAAAAGGCTCATTGAGAACAGTTCAAAGTGGAAAAAAAGATAGATATCTAACTGTGCTGCCAGTGTCTCATGTCCAGACACCTCCCTGCCAGGAGAGGTCCTTTTTTTTTCTTTTTATTCTTTTTTTTTTCTTTTTTTTTTTTAATTTTTAGGTCTCTTGTTTAACACTAAAAAACCCGAAGTTAGGATTTCACTCAGGTGGGATGAGGAAAATATTTGATCTGTCACAAATATTGAGGTGGCTGGGAACTGTAAAGCTCCAATTCTGACTGCAACTCTCCATTCACCTGCCTTAAAATGTGCCTTTTACTTTCCTTTCAAGGAGAAGCTTCCTGCAAAGTCTCTTAAATAACTTCGAAGCCTCAATCTCGAAGCAGGGGAACCTGCTGGGGTGCAAGCAAATATTATTTCTTCTTTTTTATATACTTTTTGTAAAAAAAAACCCAACCAAACAAGATAGAGTTAACAGCCCACACCCACAAGAACACTACTTCTTGGTTTTAGATGCTTATTTTGAAATACTTCAAATGCATTTTCTCCAATGACCGTTTCCATTATTATCCGTGGGATCAGAAGCCATTTGGCACACACCACCATCTCAGAGCAGGGGTATGTGAGGAAGGATCAGCGCCGTCAAAATACACGCGCGACAGAATTTTCGAGCCAAGCGTTACTAGGAAAAAAAACCCACACAGCCAACCAAAGGTGTCCCCCTTAGGGTCTCATGACTTTGAGGAAACAATAAATATGTGAAAAGAGATCTCAGCGATGCCTTCCAACACTTCCTTAGCGTTTCAGTTCTTCCTACGGAACAAGAACTGTCACGTTTCTGAGAGCGCCAAGTTTCCAGGCACGGTAAATTAAAACTAGGAAAAGCTGAGCTCCTCAAACACATCCAAGGGAATCTCCTCTCACAGCCCACCTGGATGTAACTTTACTTCTTCGTTATTCCTGCCCCCAGGACCTGCCTCCACGTAGGAGATCAGCGCTGGTGGAGGAACGCAGCGTCTTTATGTGAAGCACCTTTACACGCAGCTGCATCTTCACAACAGAGCACCGAAGCAACAAGAAAGTTCTCGACACCTGGTGGGAATTATCACATGGTTATCACGTACATCAATCAAACCCCAAACAAACAGGGCAGGTTTTTTGTTCCTTACGTTTTCTGTTTCCCTGACACGTGGAACTGTTTATGATCGGCTGCTTGCAGGGGTGGAAGGGTAGAGGTAGGAGTGTTTGTGGATGGTGTCAGGAAATGAGCTGCACGTTTTCAGCTTTCTTGGGAGGTTCACGACTGAGGCGTCTGAGCACGTGCCCTCGTTGAGATTTTACCCGGGTTATTATCCGCCTTGGACATTTAGCTTGTGTGAGCTGACTCGACGAGAGCTTTTGCATCCTAAGCAGAAAATTTAGACATGTAAATCCCAAATAATGTCCCAAAAAAACTCCAGCATAGGAGGCATCCGCCTCCTAATCCTACTGGAATCTCAATTCCATGGGACTTTCAGCATGGCTTGTAGTGACAGGACAAGGGGTGATGGTTTTAAACTAAAGGAGGGAGATTCAGGCTGGACATGAGGAAGGAATTGTTGCCCCTGAGGGTGGTGAGAGCCTGGCCCAGGTTGGCCAGAGAGGTGGTGGATGAACCATCCCTGGAGACATCCCAGGCCAGGCTGGACGGGGCTCTGAGCAACCTGAGCTGGTGAAGATGTCCCTGCTCATGGCAGGGGTGGCACTGGGGGAGCTGGCAAGGTCCCTTCCAACCCAAACCATCCTGTGATTCCATTGTATGACTTTACCTTGCACTTCCCTGGTGCCACTCCTCACTCAAAAGCAAAGATCCAGACCTAAACAGCTCCTCTGCTTTGTCCTCTGGAAGCTCCTGCTGGCCATTTCTATCACCTCCTGAGGTCGAAAGCTGCAGAAAGCGACAGTGTCCAGCTTAACGCAACGGCATGGTGGCCACAGAATGCTTCCAGAATGTGGGAAACCCACTTTCTGTTTTCTTCCCTTGAGAAGTTTCCGAGCCACATCCCGACCGCGAGGCCAGAGGTTATTCTGTGGCAAAGGTGCTCCCACCCATCGGGTTTTCTGCCGAGCATCTCGCAATGTGTTGGCTTCACACCTCTCTGGACCCGCTCCTGGGACTCTGCTAAAAGCCCTGGGACATACAGATCCATTGGGGCTGATAGACCGAGCTTAACTCCAGTTTGTTAAAACACAGCACTGTGCTGTAGGAGAGGCGGTTTGACCTGTTCTTTGTGCAGGAATGGAAACCAATTCCTCCGATTTTTCTGTAGATTTCTTGGCATTCATCTTGCAGACCCAGTTTTTGCAGCCCAAGGGTTACGTGGGGATATTAACTGTCATTTGCAAAATTACATACAAATGGGTTGCTTGTCCTAATGCTTAAGCGGAAAATCTTGAAGATGTTTTAAATTGAAACCAGCTTGAATGAACACTGAAGCTTTCCAGCCTTCAAACCTGTGCCTTTTCCCTGTGAAATCCTCTCTCCTGACCAGTCTACAGACTCTTACTAACAATCCCAAGAAGATGGGACTGACCATTGTCAGCAGGACAAGACGCTACAGGAGTTTTGTTCTACATCGGTTATTCTGTCTTGGACCTGGGGGGGTCCAGCCTGGAGAACAGGAGCTGAGGGGAGACAAGGACATGAAGAAATGGCCTCAAGTTGCGCCAGGGGAGGTTGAGGTTGGATCTTGGGGACAATTTCTTCCCCAAAGGGCTGTGGGGCATTGGAACAGGCTGCCCAGGGCAGTACTGGAGTCACCATCCCTGGAGGGGTTGAAAATACACAGATAACATTCTCAGGGACATGGGGCAGTGCCAGGGGTCGGTTAATCATTGGACTCAATGATCTTGAGGTTCTTTTCCAACCTAAATGATTCTATGATTAATACAGATTTTTTTAATATACATATGTGTATCTACAGGTACATATGTGTACGTATAGAAATCATGTCATAAGGGTATTATCTAAAACATATGAACAAGCGAGATGCTTTTGATTCCCTCTGAGTTCCCCTAAACCACAAGCAATCCTTTACAAGAAGAGCTTCGCTATACACTCTTTATTCGTGTTGTGTAGATACCGTACCCAGTCCAGCGGTGAGGAAACGGCCGCGGGAGCTCAGCGTCACAACAGCGGCGTATCTGTCCTGACCGTCCCCACTGCTGACGCGTGACGCCGCAGGGACAGCACCTTCCCCGGCCTGCTGGTGAGCAGCCAGCCAGGAGCGTGGACAAAACAGCAAAAAACCACAGCAATCGATGAGATTGCCTTAATTCTCAACATTTTTGGCATCTTCTCCTAGAGCGACAAGGTTCATCCACCCCCTGCACGCCCAGCTAAGAGGGAATCACCAGTAAAACAAACCTCCTCTGTGATTCAATAACCTTGTTGCTGAAGTTTGTGTTTATTCAGTGTGTTTTCTTGCCAACAGACCATTTGCGCAGGTTGTGGAGGTCTATGACTGCCCGTTCGTGGATTTAATTGCCAGAAACGAACCAGCCGATTGCCTCGATTGAGTAAAGCAGTAAGTAAAGATCTGCCTGATCATAAACACCATTTGGGATAAATTAAATCTCAGGCTTACGTTTGCTCTAACCTGTCTGGCTCGTAACCGAGAAGCACTTGAAACGTGCTTTTGGTTAACCAAAAATATCCCTGGAATCAGGGAGATTGCCCACAATTTGCATCCACAACTTAGGCACGAATTAAAATATGGGAAATTCACTTGAAACATTAAAGGTTTTTTTTACTGCGAGGACGATTGAACCCTAGAAGAGGAGGCTCAGGGAAGTTGTGGAGTCTCCATCCGTGGAAGTGTTGAAAAAGCATCTAAAAAATAGCTTGGGCAAGCAGCTCTGGCTGACCCTGCGTTGAGCTGCAGAATGGTTGTTCTAGACCATTTCCACTGGCCCTTATAACCTCAATTTTTCTAGGTCGGTGAATTCTGTCAACATTTGTAAAGCTGAGTGTGCTCTGCATGATGAAGAACAGCCCCAAACTCCATTTTTTGCACTGCATTTCCTAACCACGACGGATCAAAGATGATCCCCATCTCCTCTGTTATTATCTTTCTTTTCGGGGCTGCCTTGGACAAGAACTTCTCTGGATCAGCTGATAAACCACAATTAAACCTGGTTTTCTCTTCCAGGGGTCTCTGCACAGCGGAACCCGGGGCAGGACCCATCTCTATCACCCCTGCAGCCCTCTCTGTTCTGCACCGAGATGAAGATCTCGGAGCCTGGAAAATGAGGTTGGATTATGTCTCTGAAGCAAAAGTTCCAGCCAGCAGACAGGTTTCTCGTCATGACACGCTGAGAAGCTACAGCCCTGAACATCTCTTCCATTCTTCCAAACTTAATAAAACCCGCAGCAACCCTTCCAGGATATCCACTTATCATCCCAGCGTGTGATTCCTGTCTTCGTTCTTTATTGTCTGGGATTTTCCCCCAGTTTCTGCTCTGACAATTGCAGCATCTTCCCCTCCGCAAGACACAGATTTCCCCACTTTGATTCCAAAGTCGCCACTGAAGTCATCCCTTACTCCTGGTTTGTTCCTTCCCTCCCTCTTCCACTTATTCCCCTTCGCTATTACGACAATTTGGACACAACCCCCCCCTCTCAAAGCTTTCCCAGTCACGGGGAAGGTCATATGATGGGTCAGGACGGCCGGGCAAGGCTGCGGCAGGCGCGCGGGGCCCCATTCCGAGCGCATCTCCAGCTCCCACCGCATCCCACAGCCAACCTGGGACTCCATCAGGTGCTGGACCCACAAGGCTGCGGCAGGCGCGCGGGGCCCCGTTCCGAGCGCATCTCCAGCTCCCACCGCATCCCACGGCCACCCCGGGACTCCGTCAGGTGCTGGACCCACAAGGCTGCGGCAGGCGTGCGGGGCCCCATTCCGAGCGCATCTCCAGCTCCCACCGCATCCCACGGCCACCCCGGGACTCCATCAGGTGCTGGACCCACAAGGCTGCGGCAGGCGCGCGGGGCCCCGTTCCGAGCGCATCTCCAGCTCCCACCGCATCCCACGGCCACCCCGGGACTCCGTCAGGTGCTGGACCCACAAGGCTGCGGCAGGCGCGCAGGGCCCCATTCCGAGCGCATCTCCAGCTCCCACCGCATCCCACGGCCACCCCGGGACTCCGTCAGGTGCTGCACCCGCAGTGTGCGGGGCCGCGATGACAACTGCGCGGTTACGGGGCCGGCGTACGCTATGGAATTGTGTTGCAAATGCAAAAACGGAGTATTTTAGTGGGGTCTCGCGCCCATATCCCCCATCCTGCCCATGCACAGGCCTCTCCTCACACCCAATCGTGCTCTGCTTAAAAAATATCGCCTTTGCAAAGCGTATAACTGACCAGTACAGAAAAAACCTCTTGTTTTCCTGTGCCCTGACCTTCGTCTGTCTGTCTGCCCATCTGTCCTTGGACTGGGAGTTCCTAAAATGAACATCAGCAGTGTCTGTACGTCGCAGGCAGGAACACGAGTACAAAGTACTCAGATGTGCTCCGAGCTTTTCTTAACTAATTACAGAGCCACTGACTCTTCCTAATAAGAACAAGAAACACAATAAAGGGGAGAAGTTAAGCAATTAAAACTAAATGGCCAAAGAGTGAAGCAGAGCCCAGTGGGGGACCAGCATCCTCAGGGACATTGAATTCTTTCCTATTTTCATATTTCACGTGCTGTAACCGCATGTGATAAATGTCATTACCTTTTGCTTGACGCACTACGGAATGAGACTGGATTCAGCAATAACTGATGAGTTTTCATATTAAAACGTGCAAGGTGGTGAAAAATCAAAGTAATAATATTGTAGGTGTAAGAAAAGGCAACATCTGAGGAGAGCAGGAGATTCCAGCTCATATTTGAGAAGGCGAAAGGTTCAAAGGAAAGAAAAAATGAAAAGCAAGGTGCTGGAGAACAAATTATACCGACCTTGATGATACACAGCGTTATCTTGTGCTGCTTATTCCTGAGCCCCAAACTGTTTGTCACACTTTTTCTCTGAAAAACAAGATAATGTGTAAAGTCTATGTTTGTGGTTTAAAATACCTTTCCCCTTTAATGTGAATCACAGTAAAATAATGCCAAAGAATCTCTTAACCACCAGAAAAATCTGTGATGGGGACCATAAGGGGAGGAAGAACGTGCATGAGCTGACCCAACACAGCTCAGGAAATACGAATTATTTGGGATTTGCTATCGTAAAGCTTGGGAGCAAATTAGCAATAATGGAGAAGAACGAACATTATATTGTTTTATAACGTTTTGCTAAAGTAATTAACTAATTGGTTTTTATAAATAACTCCTTTTCTTTCCTGTAAGCACTGGGAAGTTGAGTGGCGTGCTCAGAGTTTCCTCGTTTTGCTGTCCATACAGATTTACGGGATCAGTTGTGAAAGCCCGAGCGCCACCGAGATGAATTGAAAGTGGATTTTGGAGCGTTGAAAATCAAGCTCTGGATGGTTTGGGCTTCAGTCTGGGAAGTTTTTGGAGGAGATGTCAGCTCACTAATTATTCTACCCCAATGCCAGCTTGCAAGGTCTTTCAGCTGCTAATTAACCAGAAATGAGCCCAAAGAGCTGTACCCTGGTCTGACAGACCCTTCTAAACTGGCAGGAAAGCTTCTGCCTGCTCTGATGGTTCTTATGGTACCTCTTACTGATGGTGTTTCCATATCCAGCCCAAATTTGGGCCAAATATTCCCATAGATTTGAGAAAAAAACATGTGGATAAGGAGACGCGCTCTAATGCAATCGCTAAACCGAACAACCATGCCCCAAACTCCTCTCTGGACTCTCCAGCAGCTCCACTTATAGAAAGATATCAAGGGAGTAGTGTTAGTAATTTATTATTTGTTCATCTTTTCTCTTTGCTGGATGCAGGAAAGTTAAGGCAGGAGCGATGCTGGGGCTTCACCATCTGAAGGGTCAAACAATCCCAAGCTTCTGAGACGTTTCTCCAAATCCCCCAGCAAAATAGGACCTTGGAAAGGAGGAGAAGCAAACCCTGACCACCCACGACACCTCTGCACTGCTCCAAGCCCCAAAATGTTCCAAATTCATACAGCTGGGATGGAAAAGCGTGGGGTTTGAGGTAAATGCATAAAAAGAATGAAAATACATGTTATTTCTCAGCACAGACCTACAGATAGCCTTGTCTGGAGGGTGGATGGAGCAGGACAAGCACCCACCACCGGCTCTTGTGTCCGACACAAAGCGGCCAAGCGGTCTGGATCCATCTCACAGACCACGGGACGTGCGGGGAATGACAAGTTGCTGAATTCAAGCTTGTCCCGTCAGCCACGGGGAATATTTGCTGAGACACATTGAGCTTTCAGTCTGTGCTCCTGCACCACTGGGGCCGGAGATGGGGCCTAAACAACCATCAGAGCAACTTGGGGACTAATGCGAGGTGAAAAGAGATAAAAAACCATCATAAAAATCACTTCGTGCCACTCACGGGAAAACGACACAACAAAAAAGTGGCCAAGAAGACGTTTGGCCTTGGCCACGGGCGGTCTGGCAGCAGGACCTGCTGTGGGAAGAGGGGCGACCGGCGGGGATCAAAGCGTTCTGGAAACCTCCGGTGATGCCCGGAGCCAGGTACGAACTGTAACGTTCCTCCCGGCGTGACAACCTTCACGAGAATTAGCGTTTCGTAGGAATGCGGGGATTTATTCTTCAAGGCCCGGCGTATCCGCCAGCCCAAACACCACGCCGCCGGAGCATGTGCTCGATAAGAACCCGGGGACAGATGCCAGCGGATTTAATGTGGGACAGGAGGCCCGGTGCAGGTTTGCAGACTGCTGGCAGGGTCAGCTGTAAATATTCCCCTCACAATCAAAGGCATTCATCTCAGGATTACATGCTGGGGGCTTTGTGGTAAAGTAAATTTGCAACTAACAGCACCATTAATAGTCAGACAGTTTAGTTGGCTCACTGGCTGCTATTTATCTCCCCCACACACATACCCCCACAGTCATTTTTACTACATCTAAATACCACGGGGATGGATGTTTGAATGATGTAGCCTAAGAAATCAGCTTAGAAGAAGCAGGAGAAGGGGTTACCTCCAACAAAGGGAGCTCAACGGGGTTCGAAGGGGGACATCAAGAGCGGGTAATGCCGCTGAAGCATGTGAGTTGATTTCATAACCCGACGGAGATTAACCTCTTCTGTAAACCTGTCGAGGGAGATGAAGAATTCATTGGTTCTATAAAGCCTGCTCATTTGAAAGGCTGAGAAGGGGAGGAGAAACTACGTGGGGTAAGAAATGGCCGCGAAACAAAGACACCAAGGCCTGTTTTCACCCTGGTTTGATGCTCACGTAACAAAAATATCCCAAGTAGAAACTGCGCCGTGTAAGCGCTAAATAGACAGTAATTGGTGGCGTGATTACAAGAAAGAGATCGCACAGGGTGATACAAGGATGTTTTTCACCGCAGAGCGGGACTTTTTGGGGACCACAGACCTCTGCACCCCCATATGACACGTGGAGCCTCCCAGAACCGTTGCTCAGTGCACCCTGAGCTTGCTGCAGTTCTCTCTCCCGGTTCATTCTCCAGCCCCATCTCCATCCCTCTTCCCACATCATCTCAGAAACAAATTAGGCAAAAGGAGCCAAGAAGGAAACTAACACCAATCTCATGAAATTCTGCTGCCTGGGTTCTGTGTTTTATAATTGAAAAGAAAAAACTGGTTTATAAATTTAAAAAAACTGAAGAGAACAATTCCTCTTTCTCCCCTCCTGCAAATCCTACTCCGTCTTTTATTGGAGAAAAGGAATGAAAAATAGAAGAAAAACCAGGCAGGAAGAATGGAGGGTGTGGAAAACACTCTCAAGTTTCTAAATGTGGAATGAAGAATTTGCAGAATGGAAATAATCACTCCCTGACGCTGAATAGCTGACCAAAAGCAAAAAAAATATCAATCTCTGGCTTGTGCAAATGAACGCTCCTTAACAAGAACATCTTCAACTCTTCTCATTGTGCCATTGTTTTCGCCCCACGAACCCAAAAAGAAGCATTAAAGACAGTTGTTTTGCAAAAAGCTTCTGACTTTAGTCTCCAAGAAGAATGGTAATGGCGCTCTGAGATGTTTTGCTCGCATGGAAACAGCATCGAAAGGGGCTCATTGCTGGATGCACGGCTGTGGAAACCTCTCGAATCCAATGTTGCTGCTGAAAAACCTGTCTAGTCCTTCCCCGAGATCACCAGCAGACTCCAGACCGTTAAATATTTTGGCATATTCATTTATATAACATACTGATTTTAGCTTTTTACTCCTAAGACTAACTCCTCTTACATCCTTTCCACCTCCACATCTCATGGCTCTGCTCCGATTCGCCACGTTCAGTGCAGAAGAAGAAACCAACCCAGCACCCACCTGCAAAGAGCTTGTGATTCAGCCAGTGAAAAATTCATCAAAACTAGGAATTTCTCAGTAGAATTATTGGGTGTAATGAAGTGTTATTTTCCAAACACCTCTGGGTGGGAGCCTTTTTATCCACGCCAAGCCACTACGGTTACGGAAAGGTCATCGCCGAGCCACACTCTGCGCCGATACGATGCCCATCACACCAATCCCTGGATGATCGGCACCTTTTTTTTGGCCGAAGCAGCCAGGAATTCTTTCCATGCGCTTTCTTCTTGCTGTTCTCACTGCTACTGTCGTTCTTTGGAGCCAGAAGCAAAGAGCAGGACCCCCCTGACTTTGTGGTGCACAAACAAAAGGAAGGCACATCCCAAGAGTTTCACAAGGCCAAGAGGCAACAGCTGAATGCGAAAGCACGGGAGAAAGAATGAGAAAACGTCACAGCAGCCGACGGTCTGGCAGAGTTTTTTGATACTACAGATTTTTTACTAATGATAAAAGCATTTGGTGATGAGGCTTAGCTGATTCATTTCCTGCAGGAATAAGTCTGGTTGTGGGCCAGCAGTTTAAAAAAGGGACCTGCTGGTGACGAATAACCAACAATAGCAGTGGGTAAAATGGTTAAATAAAGAGAAAAGTGATTTATTTCTCTTGTGATGCTGAAGCAGGATCGATCCGGACTGAGCCATTGGGAAAGGTTCTCGTGTTCAAAATGCAGAGCGAGGTTTTGTCACCATTAACGTTGTGCAGATTTCTATTCGTGCTTTTAGGGAGATGATGGGTTTGGTAGATAAAAGCAACACATCGATGTAAGATGCTGACTTTGGAAAGGTACCTGTGCTATATGGGAACTGATAAAGCTTTCAGTGCTGTTCCCAATACTCAAAGATTTTAAGTGGGCTGTAATCTGGGTGAGATGGAGCAGCCTTGATTCAATTCCAAAAAGCCAGGTATTACATCCTTATCTTGGGTGTTTAAGTTGGATGTAGAATTTCACCTTAGGCATTTAAGTTGGATCTAAAATTTTGCTGTTGGAAGAGCTGAAGAGTTGAATGCGTGTTTTTATTGTTGTGGGGGTTTTTTTGTTGTTTATTTGTTTTAATTTTAAGGTAAAAGAAATCAAGACCTCAATATAGAAACTGCAGAGGGGGTCATTGGTGTAATTGCTTTTTCACCTTTGCATATAATGATAAATGGATATTCCAGCTCCACAGACCATACTCCATAGGATGTTGATAATTTAGAACAGAATCATAGAGTAGTTTGGGTGGGAAGGGACCTTCCCAGCTCCCCCAGTGCCACCCCAGCCATGAGCAGGGACATCTTCACCAGCTCAGGTTGCTCAGAGCCCCGTCCAGCCTGGCCTGGGATGTCTCCAGGGATGGTTCATCCACCACCTCTCTGCCCAACCTGGGCCAGGCTCTCCCCACCCTCAGGGCCAACAATTTCTTCCTCATGTCCAGCCTGAATCTCCCTCCTTTAGTTTAAAACCATCACCTCTTGTCCTATCGCAGCAGGCCCTGCTCAAAAGTCTGTCCCCATCTTTCTTACAGGCCCCTTTTAAGTCCAGAAAGGTGCGATAAGGTGACCTGGCGCCTCTTCCTCGCTTTCCGCCGCGAGTTTGGATGGAAAGGGAAAGAGTAACGGGAAGGGGAAGAAAAACAGCTCAGCAAAGCTGTGTGTCCAGGAGCATCTTCTCCGTGCACCACGTGGGGTGAGTCAGCGGCAGAATAAGACCAAATATCTTATGGCTAAAACAATAGAGGCAATAAAGAAGTCAATTTGGTGCTCAGAGCTTGTGGAGCCAGCACATCCCGAGTGGGAAATCACGGGGGCTTCCCACGCATGGGGCTGCAAACCCTGGGGTATGGAGTACGGCAAGGGGAGCGCTAAGCCCCCCTCAGGCCTTTGCGGGCCCATGTGCTGCCGCTTCACCCACCCGTGACCACCGCGGCAGGCTCACGCATCCCCCCCCCCCCCCCATCCCCTGGGGTTCCCTTCACGCCGCGGGTTGCACAGCCCTTTGCGGGGCCGTGTCCTGCTGCCGCTTCACCCACCCGTGACCACCGCGGCGGGCTCACCCACGCACTATCACCCCCCCAATCACCCCCCCATCCCGCGGGTTTCCCCCCACGCCGCGTGTTCCCGCGGGTTGCTCATCCCTTTGCGGGGCCGCGTCCCGCTGCTGCTTTGCCCACCCGTGACCACTGCGGCGGGCTCACCCACGCAAACCCCCCGCTCCGTTCCCCGGGGTTCCCCCCCCCCCCCCCTTCCCACGCCGCGTGTTCCCGCCCCCACCGCGTGAGCTCCACGCCCCGCCCCCTCTCCGGCGCGCGTGGCTTTTTTCATTCATGCTCTCGCTGACGTCACGGAGGGCGTGACCAATGGGAGCGGCGCTTCGGGCCGGCGCCGCCAGACTCCGCCCCATCGGGCCACGAGCCCCCCCTCCCGCGCGCGGCCCCTTAAAGGGCCCCAGCTCGCCTCGCCGAGCTCCCGCCGCGCAGCCCCGTCCGTCCGTCCGTCCGTCCGTCCGTCCGTCCGAGCGATGAGGAGGCTCGTCCTCCTGCTCTACGCCGCCGTCACCTGTTGCATCGCGGCGCGGGGAGGAGGAGAAGGTGGGTGAACGCGGGCCCACGCGGGACGGGGCGGCGCGGCGGGGGCAACACGGGGATGCGCGGAGCAGGTTCCTCTGCCTGCAGCAGGTTCAAGGGCGCTTTGCTGACCCTTACCGGCTCTGCGATCCATTCGTTGGCAGATGCCACAGGTGCGGAGCTGCCGGAGGACACGCAGGACCGTGGGCTGAAGCCGAAGCCGCAGGTGAAGTTCAACCTGCGCTCCTGGGCGGATTCCGAAGAGGATGGGTGCGCGTTCACCACGGGCCAGCGCGAACGGCTGGAGGAATGCGGGTTCAACGCCACGGCGAAAACCTTCTTCATCATTCACGGCTGGACGGTGAGTACAGAGGACGCCGCGCGGCTCCAGGAGACGCTTCGTGTACAATCCATCCCCTTAGAGAAACTCAATTATCCTGCAAATGCTCTGTGCCTGCAGAATATATAATATTTTGGACAACTTTTCGGGTTTTCAGCACTCTGGCCCCTTAGTAGCTGCACCTGAGGTCTCTGGAGCAAAGCGATGTGGGTTTTGCTTAATGACTCTGTGTTTGCATTTCATAGAATCATTTTGGTTGGAAAAGACCCTCAAGACCATCGAGTCCAACCATTAACCCAACCCTGGCACTAACCCATGTCGCTTAGAACCTCATTTCATGTCCCCAGTGCTTGAGCTCATTCATCCTATATATCTTTTCCAACCTAAATGATTAAATGTCTGTATAACTTGAATGCAGGATAAGGACCTTGAGATTTTTGCCTAAAATCCAATTAAATGACCACTCTGTTGATAAATATACAGACTTGCTGTAATCTCAGCTGCGTGTCCGCAGCCTCGGCTTCAGCTACGTGATAAAGAAACAGAGGGCACACAGGCTTTCTCAAGCTATTTTTGCTTCTACGTTCGATGTGCACGAGGGGATTTATCAAATCCACCGGGGTTTATGCAAGCAGTGGTGCAAATCATTTTGCAATCCATCAGAATTTCTGAAACTCTCGAGGAAAAGAAAAAGAAAGAGAGCGATAAGGTGGCACGTAACGAACGCCTCTCCCTTCTGCCTTAAAAGGCAAGGCAGCTAATTACAGCCGGAGTCTCTCAAAACCTGTTTTTCTTATACCACTAGTGCTGAGAAGCAATGGGGCTCGCAGAGGAGCAGAATATGCAAACGATTATACAAATAACTCGACCGGGAATGTGTCACCTGGGTCCTGTGAACTGGAAACCACCACGTGGATCTCTTCTTTTCTAGATGAGCGGCATGTTCGAGACGTGGCTGGGCAGCTTGGTGGCGGCGCTGCAGGAGAGGGAGAGGGACGCCAACGTGGTGGTGGTGGATTGGCTCCCGCTCGCCCACCAGCTCTACACCGACGCCGTCAACAACACGCAAGTCGTCGGGAAAAGCATCGCCGGGCTTCTCGACTGGTTGCAGGTAACGCGAATTGCCGGCGGTCACTGTCGTAATGCTGTTGCACAAGGGAAAGGAGGGTTCAGCAGTGAGCGGAGAAGGTTGGGGCGTCATCCCGACCCCAGGGCTCGGTGGGATGATGGCTCGGAGCTCCAGTGTTGCTTTGCAGCACTTTCGGAGCAGCAGTGTTGAAGTGGACATCAAATTTAGGAGCCCTTCTTCCTAAAGTCCTTCCTCCTAAGGTCCTTTCTTCCTCCTAAGGTCCTTTCTTCCTCCTAAAATCCTTCTTTCTTCCTAAAGTCCTTACTCCTAAGGTACTTTCTTCCTCCTAAAGTCCTTCTTTCTTCCTAAAGTCCTTCTTTCTTCCTCAAGTCCTTCTTCCTAAGGTCCTTTCTTCTTCCTAAGGTCCTTTCTTCCTCCTAAAGTCCTTCCTCCTAAGGCCCTTTCTTCCTCCTAAGATCCTTCCTTCCTTCCTTCCTTCCTTCCTTCCTTCCTTCCTTCCTTCCTTCCTTCCTTCCTTCCTTCCTTCCCTCCTTCCTTCCTTCCTTCCCTCCTTCCTTCCCTCCTTCCTTCCCTCCTTCCTTCCCTCCTTCCTTCCCTCCTTCCCTCCTTCCTTCCCTCCTTCCTTCCCTCCTTCCCTCCTTCCCTCCTTCCCTCCTTCCTTCCTTCCCTCCTTCCTTCCCTCCTTCCTTCCCTCCTTTCTTCCCTCCTTCCTTCCTTCCTTCCTTCCTTCCTTCCTTCCTTCCTTCCTTCCTTCCTTCCTTCCTTCCTTCCTTCCTTCCTTCCTTCCCTCCTTCCTTCCCTCCTTCCTTCCCTCCTTCCTTCCCTCCTTCCTTCCCTCCCTCCTTCCCTCCCTCCTTCCCTCCCTCCTTCCCTCCCTCCTTCCTTCCCTCCTTCCTTCCCTCCTTCCTTCCCTCCTTCCTCCTAAAGTCCTTCTTCCTAAGGTCCTTTCTTCCTCCTAAAATCCTTCTTTCTTCCTAAAGTCCTTCTTCCTAAGGTCCTCTCTTCCTCCTAAAATCCTTCTTTCTTCCTAAAGTCCTTCTTCCTAAGGTCCTTTCTTCTTCCTAAGGTCCTTTCTTCCTCCTAAAGTCCTTCCTCTTAAGGCCCTTCCTTCCTTCCTTCCTTCCTTCCTTCCTTCCTTCCTTCCTTCCTTCCTTCCTCCCTTCCTCCCTTCCTCCCTTCCTCCCTTCCTCCCTTCCTCCCTTCCTCCCTTCCTCCCTTCCTGTCCTTCTTCCTAAAGCCTTTCCCCCTACGGTCCTTCCTTCCTCCTAAGGTCCTTCCTTCCTCCTAAGGTCCTTCCTTCCTCCTAAGGTCCTTTGTTCCAAGGTGAACTCAGGAGTTGGGCATTCAAAGTCAGCGTTGGGTTGGAAAAGAAGAAGGAAAAAGCCCACGGTGCTACACTCACTAACTAAATCTGTGGCCAATACCAAAGGACTGCTGGCAGCTCCCTGGGTGAAAGCTGCTCCAGATGCTGCTTAAATAAAGAATATTAGAATTGGGGGTTGGGTGCTGGTTACTGTGGCTGTGGGTAAACCACAAGTACCACCCAAACCATTCGGCTTGTAGTCTTGACAAAATAAAAGAGCAAAATGTGCTTGTCTGCCCCCTTCTCCCCAACTTTTTCTTACAGACTTGAGTCCTGCAGGTGGGAGAGATGCCACATGTCCTGAAAGATGGGGGTGGGAAATTACCTTTTTTTTAATATATGTTTTATTTTTCCTTGCAGGAGAACCCGCTCTTCCAACTTGAGAACGTCCACCTGATCGGGTACAGCCTGGGTGCCCACGTCGCCGGCTTTGCTGGTAACCACGTCCATGGGACAATAGGCAGAATTACAGGTAAGTGGCTTTTTAAAACCAATTTCCTTAGTGGCAGCGAGTTTCCCCGAAGAGGCTCATTTCCTGTGTTGTTGCGATGTCATTTTGGGGCTTGCTTAGTCAGAAATGACAAGTTTCCTACCTGTGGCAGCAGTATGGGCCTCTTTACAATAGAAAACATCTTAATTTTGAACCCTAAATGTAGGCGAGGTTCAATGAAATAAACCTTTCAGAGGCGAACCTGGTCTTGAGTATATTTGAAGTTAAATGTGGGTTCAAAACAAGACCTTAATGTCAAGATACTAAGCCTCTGAGTGATATTGTTTCTGTAATTATAGCTCATAAATTAATGGAAGTGTGAGCTGTTGGGTGCAGTTTGTCCCATGGGATGCTTAGTCAAAAGAAATAAAATCTGAGAGTGTCTTGAACAGATTGCTTCTAAATTCTAGAGGGAAGCTGATTTCAACATGTAAGGACTTAGAACATGGTACAAGGGACTCTATTCTATATGAAATCACCCAATTTCTTACCTGGCGTCTCGCTCACTGTTTCTAACCCCAGGTTTGGATCCGGCTGGCCCCATGTTTGAAGGAGTGGACCCCAGCAAGCGCCTCTCCCCCGACGATGCCAACTTTGTGGACGTCCTTCACACCTACACGAGGGAAACGCTCGGCGTCAGCATTGGCATCCAGATGCCTGTTGGCCACGTTGACATCTACCCCAACGGGGGAGACTTCCAGCCTGGCTGCGGATTAAGCGACGTCTTGGGAGCAATTGCCTATGGGAGTAAGTTCTCATTACTTATTTTGCCTCTGGTCAGCGTAGACCACTCGCAAATTGATTTGGGTTGATGCTGGGGGATGATTTGACATATGGTGTGAACTCTGGGGTTGTCCTGTGCAGGGGCAGGAGTTGGACTCAATGATCCTTGTGGGTCCCTTCCAACTCAGGACATACTGTGATTCTATGTCTTACAAGAGCAAACTATTTTTTCTTTCTAAACTGCCTGTAGAACTGGAGATAATTGCTAGAAACTACACCTGCTTTTAATCCTGAAGTATCACCTTCTCATTCGTACAATAAACTATGGTCATCTTATGCTGGGTCTAAAATCCTCTTTAAATCTCTTTTCATGGTAAATGACAAGTCCTCTTCAAGTCATAGAATCGTTTTTGTTGGAAGAGACCCTCAAGATCATTGAGTCCAAGCAACAGTGCCTTGTACTAACCTCTTGAATTGCTAATGTTTGAAACATTTGAGCCATGCTCAACTCATGTTGGGCTACAAAAAACCTAAAAAAAAGGCAGCTGGGTTGACAAATGATTGAATACAATGTATCCCTTGCAACTCTGCTTCTTTAGCTATTGGTGAAGTTGTTAAATGCGAACACGAGCGGTCCGTGCACCTCTTCGTGGACTCGCTGGTCAACCAAGACAAGCAGAGCTTCGCCTTTCAATGCACGGACTCCAGTCGCTTCAAGAAGGGCATCTGCCTGAGCTGCCGCAAGAACCGCTGCAACGGCATCGGCTACAACGCCAGGAAAACGCGGAACAGAAGAAACAGCAAGATGTACTTAAAAACAAGAGCAGATATGCCGTTCAAAGGTACGGTTTCCCTCTTTAAAAACGCAAAATCTCACCTCTAAGAGCAGACTTCCAAACGCAACGTTGGGAAAGATGTAGAGGTGGAAGAGGAGCAGCATCTTGAAGCAGCGCAGCAGCAGGCGTTAGTCTGTTGCTGTTATTGGGCTGCATTGCTGTCCTATGGCATCCCTGGGCTCTTTCCTTTGTGTAAAACCAACAGGCCACATGGACACTCTGCCTTTTAAGCAGGATTATCCCTTGCACGTGTTATAATTCCAAGACCACCCCAAACTTAGAGCAGCGTAAGGTTGGGGGAGCCTTCCCCAGAGTGGACCTGCTGTTGTTGTTGTGTGAATGTCGAGTTTGTAATGAGGGCAGGAAAAAGTGATCAATTATATCTCAATAAATACATGCTCTAGCTTTTGCCAGCCAACACTATTTCTTAGCAATGTTGTCTCTCAACAAAGCTGGTTTCATCTGTGCTCTCCTTGTTTCTCTCCAGTCTACCATTACCAGATGAAAATGCACGTCTTCAGCTACCAAACCTTGGGAGAGGCTGATGCCACTTTCTTCGTCACCCTCCATGGCACCAACGGAGAATCTGACCCCCTCTCTTTGGAAATGTAAGTAAGCTAAAGCTGGCCCATTGTGCTTGCTTAAGCCTGAGACTAGACAAGGCGGCCTTACTCTTTTTCCCCTGGTAACACCTGAGCTTGGCAGCCTGACCTCATCACCATTCCAAAAAAACCCTTTTCATCCCGTAACTTAATTATCAAAACAATTTGATGTGCCCGGTCCTCTCCATGGCTCATTATTGAAGGGTTTTGGTTTTCCCCTCTACCATTATTCCGAAAGCACCCGTATCTCTGGAGGCATCGCTGACCTCCTTTAGCTTTTCCCAGAAGAAACACAAAGCGTGAAATCCATATTTAAGCTACGGAGGGATAGCTGAGCCAAATACATGATGCGCTGTATCAAACCAGCTACCCAAGCTCACTTTCTTTAGCATAATCACAGTAATTCACTGGTGACAGTTGAACACGAAGCACTTGATAAGCCGCAAAGAGCTGTGTTTAACTTCTGGCATGGAATGAATGAGCATCTGGCACGGTTCCACCAGGAAGAAACGCTGAGTCTCAACTTGTCTTTCAGGCTTGATCAAATTGGCCTCAATGCCACCAACACCTTCCTGGTCTACACGGAAGAGGACATGGGTGAGCTTTTAAAAATCAAGCTGACTTGGGAGGGAACGTCTCAATCGTGGTACGACCTGTGGAAAGAGCTGAAGAGCTACTGGTACCGGCCTGCGAAGACTCCCCAGGAACTGCACATCAGACGGATACGTGTGAAATCTGGGGAGACGCAACAGAGGTGAGAATTGTGATAGTCTGCACGTAAGCAGACTTGAAACTTTATTAAAAAGGAGAAACATGCAGAATCTAGCGAAAAAAGTTGGTGATTTGAGCTTAGCTGGTACCTTAAATTCACTTTCCTCTTCGGTGTTACCAGGCAATGCCCCCATGGTGTAGGAGAGCGAGTTATTTGCCAGCAGGAGGTTGCAAAACAAGTCACTGCAGATGAGATCTGAGATGTTCTTCTGCTTTATTTAGACCCTGTGACACTGTCTCACCTGCCCCTGGGGACTAAATTAGGTACTGCGAGATGGTTTAGATCATACCCAAAGGGTTAAAGTACTGACAGCACCAAAAATAGTGAAACGTAGATGAGCACGGTTGTTATTTATAGGCAAAATATGCTGATTTGGTACAAGCTAAACCTAAAACTGCAACCGGTAACATAGGATATAAACCAGCCATTCAACAGGTTGATGGTGTATCAAGATGCTCCATAGGAAGGATGTCAAACCAAACAACTTGTTGCAGAATTAGCTGCAATCCATATTATATGTTAATTATAGAGAGAAGAGGTCCCTTGTCTTGACTCCCGATTATTCCTCCTAGGTTTGCTTTCTGTGTGGAGGATTCCCAGCTGACCAGTATAACACCCGGGAAAGAGCTCTGGTTCGTCAAGTGCCCAGAAGAATGGCAAAAAAGGTAGGAAAAAATCAGCTGAGAGAATTCTTACGATGCTGGGATGAGTAGAGCCAGGTTTATTTTTGTTTAGACTCCTGGAACCTCTTTTTTCCTAAAAAAAGTTAATAAATTCCAGCCCAAGATTCCCATCTATTAGATTTAATTTTCATGGATGCCTTAACTAACTAGGCGATACTATCTTCACTTCTGAGCTTGGTTTATTATCCTGTACTTTTATGTGCTTACAAGATCGATCTAACATGATCCCTGGGCCTAAAGAAGCTCTCGTGGTAGATGCCATAAATTTATGGGTACCAATACCCAAGATCCTTGCAATAGTGGAGAGCAAGTTAGAGGCGTCTATTAAACGCTCCTGCCCTGTAAAACAGAGTAAAGGTGGGAATGCAAAGATTGTTTTGGCCTGGGAGAAGATCTTGATCTCTTGATCAAGTTTGGGCTTAAGATGCAGCTGAGGAGTATTGAGTCCTACCGCTTCATCTCTGGCTCTGCTAATCTCTTCTGAGTGTAAACTCAGCCTTGGCCAGAGCATCTCAGCCCTGCCTAAGCTTCATGGGACTTTCCAGACACTTAGGATCAGTCCTAAGAGTAGGACTTCCAGTAAGTCTGGTCCCCGTAGTGACAGCTTGATTGCTTCAAACCGCCTCTAATCATGCTTTGAATGAATCCTTACTCATTTGATTAATTATTGTCTCCTTTAGATGAAGCCCAGCCTTTTAAATTTCAATTTGTCAGTTTAGAGCTTTGTGGCTTCTAATCCAGAGAACAAAGTGCTTGTTAGGCTTAGCAAAGTCACGCTTTTCACAACCTCCAGAGCTCAGCTCAGGAACACGAGCTGGTTCCGTTCCAGCTTTGGCAGAACCTCCCAAGCTGCGCTACACGCGGCGACAAACAATTCCGTGAATGAAACCCCTCTGCAGAACACTTGTTCCTCTGCCACAGGTCTTGAAAGATCAAGTAAATATTCCTGCAGGTACAATAAAATAAGATATAAAACCTATAAAACAGAATTGCTGGCAGATGTGCCCTTCCCGCTTCCTTCTGGAGTTGAGCTTTTGCACAAGGCGAAGGAGCAAATCTGAGCTGCAACGTGTTGTTTCTAGGAAATGATCCTACCGAGATCACGAGAACTTCTTGTCCAGCTCCCCATTCCTGCCAAGTTCACTGAAAAATGATATAATTCCCTATTTGGAGATTGAGTCTGCAAACATCTGTCCACCCCGAATGGATCCGAACAGGCAGAGTGTAACGTCGAAACCTGTAATTTCTGTTTGCTGCCTGCTTACGTGCATAATATCTGCTTCAGACTCTCGTTGGGCAAAACGCTGCTTTGACAGAATAAAATACCAACCTGTGCTGCCTAAACCTGTTCTTAATGTCGCAGAGTTTCATAGGAATTATTTATTACTCCTCTTAACTTCTGCATTTTACTAAATATTTATTTTTCTCTCTCCGCTCTTCCCAGATCGGTCTCAAATTTGCTCTGAAGGCTCCTCGAAAGGCTCACAACGGAGCAACCTGGATGCCTGAAGACCCCACGGGTGGCGAGAGGCTCTGGCAAGAAAATCCGGCTTGGTAGCACTTAAAGCAACTGGCTCTTCAGGACAAACATCTTGGATCAGGTGCAAGAAACTGAGGAGCAACTGATGGACTGTGGTCTTAGACCTAGAACAACTCAAACCACATTTTCCCTTCCCCAAGAAGCCTGGTTTGTGTGTTTAACCTTCCCTTGACCTGTTACACGCTGCGTTTCTTGCCCTGCTCCTGTTAACTGGGCCTACGGATGAGACCCTCGGCAACTCGAGACCCTCGGCGACTCGAGACCCTCGGCGATTCGAGACCCTCGGCGATGATCTGGTCTGCCTGCCAGTGGAGTTGAGAAGATAGATAACCACACTAACTGCCCATCAGAACGTTGGCGATGAGCTGCCAAGAACAAATTAGCATCTAGCGTAGGACTTAACGTGGGTCCAATAGCACTATGGGCTGCGGGAAGCCAAAACCAGCACAGGTCAAGCGCATGGGGTTGTTCAGGGGAGGGGTGGGAATAAGCACAATGCCGCTTATCTTCAGGTTGTCCTTTGCTTGCCTTAAAAAGAACCCATTCTGTGTCTGGCCGATACCGAAATCTCTATATGACCTTAGGAGAAGGTATTTCTGCGTCTTTCGCATTCCTGGGGCAGAACACGGTGCAGATGGCCGGTGATGGTCGGCGTTGGCCACCAGATTGTCCCGTCCCACGTGTCTTGGCGTGAGGTGAACGGCTGCCCATCTACTGACCGTAGAAGAGGAGGACGGTGATGAACCAAACTGCTTCAGCAGAGCTTCGCACCGATCCTGTTGACTACCGAGAACACGTTCGGGTGCTGTTGTAGCACCGGTGCGTAATTAAGACCTTATTTTGGGGCGAAGATATTTGACTGAGCCAAACTGATGCCATCCTACCCTCATTGCCACAGCGTCCCGGTTGGATTCGCTGGAGCTGGCTGAACTTGGCTTTGCTTGGAGTTGGACAGACTCTTTACAACCAAGTGGACGTCGTCAGAAGTGGCCTTGCCGGACTGAGTTCTGAAGATTTAGCAAGTCCTGAGGCCTGCAATGCTCTGAATTTTTGTAGCGCTTCAATCCAACCAAAGCAAGCACATTTGGAGATTTATTTTTGTTGGTTTTCCACAATTTTATGCAAAGGCTTCAATAACTGAAGCCTTTGGTGCCTGTGACTTGTCATCGTGCCATACTTAAAGTGGTTTCGAAGCCCTATTTGTATATTGTGGTTTTTGTATGACTTAAAACCTAATTTATTTCTCCTCTTGTACATATGTAAAGTTTAAAACATTTTGGTTTGGAGTAACAGTTTTTATAAGCCTTACGACTTAAAAATAAAGGGCTTTGTAAGGATGAGTGAAGTCTTGCTATTGCTCTACAAACTTTGCCAGAAGAAGCCCGAGCGCAGCAGAAAGAGGACACAAAGGCAACCAGGTGGGTGCTGGCAAGCAGGTGCCTTTATCCAGCACCAAATATCTTCAGGAATGGACCTTTCCTTCCCACCCCGTTTTTTTCCTGCCATATTAATACTGCTTTTGGTTGAGGAAAAGCAAGATATTGTGTTATTTGCCCTCTATGGTTATTGCAGTGAACACAGTGGACCCTGGGAAGACCATCCCTGCTGGCCCAGGCGAGCCAGGACAAGTTCGGACAAACTCCCTCTTTGTTGACTTCCTGCATTAGTGGTTTTTCCTCTAGTAAATGTCATTTTTTCCCCCCTGAAACACTTCACCTTTGCCTGACTTCAATATTTAGACAACCTGTAAATACTTTCAAGAAGACTTGCCCAAAATCTGCTCGCTCACTGAGGTTTTTCCCAGCGGCCGCACCGGCTGGTTTAAGGAACCCTCTCTGTGCTCTGCCTTTCCCCGACACCAATCGGTGGCACAAATCCAGCAGCGACAGAAGGACTTTGCAAACAAACTAAATACCAAGCTGGGGGAGATTTACATGAAATTACTTAGTTAACCTTTTCTTAGGAAAAGCCCAGCAATGGCTGGACTGGAAGGAAAACCTTGTGCAAAGGCAGGGGGACACACACCAGGAGTTATTTACAGCTTAGTTTGGGTTGAAATCCATTTTTGTAGCAGCGATGGGTGACAGGACCACACGTCCTGCAAGTGATGCATCCCCAGTCAAATTGGAGAATTAATGTGTGATTTGGGATTTAGAATCATAGTTCTAGAATCACAGTTTGGGTGGGAAGGGACATTTAAAGCTCCCTCAGTGCCCCCCCTGCCATGACAGGGACATCTTCACCAGCTCAGGTTGCTCAGAGCCCCGTCCAGCCTGGCCTGGGATGTCTCCAGGGATGGTTCATCCACCTCTTTGGGTACCTGGGCCAGGCTCTCACCACCCTCAGGTGCAAAATCCTCATCAGAATGCACCCCTGCACTGTCCCCACAGTTACGAGTTGCATTGTGCATTGGAAAAGTTAAAAAAAACCCCAACAGACTTCACTTTTTGGGAAGCATCTCCTAAATTTAGGGTAGGAACAGCAAATCTGGGCAAGGCCGAGGCTGCAGAGAAACAATACGGGGAATTCTTTATACCCCTCCTCACCCCAAACCGCGGTTGCCTGAGCTCCAGCATCCCAGTTCAACCTCCCGTGATGGGGCGGTTTCACCAGGTACACCCCGCTATCTCTGATTTGAAAATAAAGCGTCACAAAATCTATTTGGAGTTTGTTTGTCCCCCATTCCCCTGTGTAACATCACCCCTTCCCTCAGCTGTAAGATCAAGCAGAATCCCCTGATGCGGGACGTACCGGCTGCCTCACGGAGACGCTTTCCAAGCTACAAAAGAAACCTGAATAAATTCAACATAACAGCTGCGTTCGGGAAGAGAAAGACCAGCCAGAGTTTTCGGGAACGCTTTTTTGCTACAATAACAAGACAGCTAGGTTAAAACATTCACCCGTCGCCAAAAATCAGCCTCATCGCAAGTTGACCGCGGCTGTCCGAGAAACTCAAGATCCCGCTCCTCGGCGCTGGATACCGAGTTGTAATTTTACGCCTCTGGGATGCTGACATTCCAACATCAATTACACAGCTCATTGCCTGCCCGGTGAGCCCATCCGGCCCAGCAGCGAACACAAAGAATCCGGCGACTTCTGCAAAAGCATCCGGGAGGCCAAAGGGATGGGTAAAGTAACTTGACCCAGAGCTGACCCCAGTTTCAAACTAAAATCAGATCGCTTTTTATTGCCTGATTATTGGGGTGGGTTTTTTTTCCTGGCTCTGTACTTTCTGTTCTCGGTTGTTGTGCAGCTGTTTCGCAAAGCTTTGGGATGTTTATGGCAAAGAAGACACAAAGACCTGATCTGTAAGAAGATTAAAAAAATAAGGAAAAGAGACCAATAAAATAAGGTTTCCAGGCCATGTTGTTCCACCTCTCCCAATTAATACAAACCGGCACACCAGCCCAAAGCAAGAAATGACACAAGACTTGGACCAAACCTCAAGGCAAATCTGGTTGATTGTCTCTTTTCTTCCTTTCCATATGGCTTTCCATATCCTGTTTTGAGCTGAAAACACATGTATCCTACAGAATTATGAAGGGAAAGGCCACATTCATAGCTGGAGCTAAGCACGTCTACTGAGACAATCTTAACTCTCATGCCATAAAGTCCACAGATGTTAATGAGAAGATGATCCTTGCTCTGCAAAGAAACAGCCAAACCTTTCAGTTCTTTAAATAACCCGTTGAAACACCCATGGAAAAGCTGGATGATGTGTTTGCAATGGAGAGGACTTCCATGACAGATTGGATAATAGAGCTTGAAATTGGCTCTACATTTCAGAACGGTGGATCTGGCTGGTTTAGGGATGACTGGGGTTATAGAGAAAGCTCGCTGCTCCCTCTACAAATTCATTAGCGTTGACTTTATTGTTGAGGAACATGAATCCTCATGATACTCATCACCAACCCTCACCACTGTGAATAACGCTGGAGCACAAACCAAGGGAATTCGGGAGCGAGAGCAGCACAATTCTCCTTTCCATGAGCAGGCGAGGCTGCAACCCTCACGCCAATAACTAAATTAAAGCGCAACAAAATCAACCCATGGCCGAAGATTAACAGCTTTGCCTTAATCGTGCTCCACGAGTCCGTGACGGAGACAAATCCCAGACGCCTTGACCTCGGGTAACTGCTCAGCACGCACCAGATGGGCGCACGGGCTTCTCTTCTGAGCAGTTTTCATGCACGCAAAAGTAGTCGAAGGGCTTCTTTTGCTTACTGAAGCTTTCTTCGGCTTGTTCAGCCTGGTCTAACATAGCTTACACCTCCGTCCTCATATAATATGCTGGAAAGCGAAGGAAATTACAAATTAAAACAGAGAGAAGGAGTCTCCTAATAGCTGTTACGGGAGAAATTCTATTCCCAGGAAAGAAGCAGCACGTTTGGACGCTGTATGTATTTCCCGTAATGATTTCCGTAAGAAAGCTGCTAATGTTCCCTGCTTTTGCTTTTCTGTGGTTGCTCCAGAGTCCTCGTCTCAAGAGCTCTGACCCATTTTTTGTAGAACCATCTTGGTTGGAAAAGCCCCTCAAGGTCATTGAGTTCAACCATAACCCACCCCTGGCTCTTACCCACGTCCGTAAGAACCTCATCTGTGTGTCTGTCCAACCCCTCCAGGGATGGTGACTCCAGCACTGCCCTGGGCAGCCTGTTCCAATGCCCCACAGCCCTTTGGGGAAGAAATCGTTCCCCAGATCCAACCTCAGAAAGCAAAAAGGTTGAACTTATATTTTTTAATACTAGTTGAAACTCTTCAGGTATCTAATGGGTCAATGCTTCTCTAATTTATTTGTAATATAACGATTAAAGCTTAAAGAGGAAAACAATGCAAAATAAGCTCTCTTCTAGTCTACTTTCCTTCAGTACTCGGGAGCTAGAGAGGACAATAAGTGGGTCATACATACACAAATGTGTATATAGAATTGTAATCTTGATATATGTAATTTTTAAAAGAATTATTAATGATAACAAGAAGGGGAGATGCATTAAATTATTTTTTTAAGCCCTTTCTGATGGCTTGGGATCTGAAAATAACTGGTGACTGAGTTATGCTGGTACATGGCAGGTTACTTTTTAGTGCAAGAATAACGGAAGGTAGTGCAAGAATAACGTAAGGTAGTGCTGTGGTTTTGCATGGCATTTAAAAATAGCCGAGTAACGAATGCTTCGTGATTTATTATAGTATTTTATATTGTGTCCTTTAGTATTGGGCAGTATTAGAGTATTAGTATTAGTATTAGTATTGGTATTAGAAAGCAATTCTTTGCAGAGAGAGTGGTCAGGCATTGGAATGGCTGCCCAGGGAGGTGCTGGACTCACCATCCCTGGAGGTTTTTAACCTGAGATTGGCCATGGCACTTAGTGCCATGATCTGGTCAATGGACTGGAGTTGGCCCAAGGGTTGGACTGGATGATCTCTGAGGTCTTTTCCAACCCAGTCCATTCTGTGATTCAACCTCTCCCGGTGCAACTTGAGGCCGTTTCCTCTCATCCCGTCGCTTGTTCCTGGGGAGCAGAGCCCGACCCCCGATGGCTCCAACCTCCCTTCAGGCAGTTCAGAAAGCGAGGAGGTTCCCTTTGAAATCTGCAGGAGTTTTTCCTCCAATTTCAGGGTTTGGTGGGTTTTAACCCACAGGGAGATGCGGCTCTAGGAAGGCGACAGAAGCCGCCGCGTTGCCGAAACACCTCGGCGACAAGGATGCGCCGCACTTCACAAGGCTGGTTACAAAAGGTGCAAGCTCAGAAAATTAAACTTCATACACATTTTTTAGTCCTTTTTCCTCTTCCCATCACCTTCATTCACTGACCCAAATTCCTGTCTGAAGTCCAAGCCACACGCTGCCTCCGAGCCAGCTCCAGCAACAACATCCAACCCTGACCTCGACCCATTCCGCGTTCCAACAGCTACTTAACAGGACACGGTGAACTTTCTATCTAGCGCATCTTCCCGAAGCTGAGCCAAAAGAAGCTCCGGTTTTGCAGTTCGAGCCAAAGATTCTCGATTACCTTCTGCTGCTCTGTAATAGGATTCGAGGGTTCAAGTCGTTTCCCCTTCCGCGCTGGAAGAACGTGAGAAATAAGTGGAGAAAACCTGCCAACTACATGGGAGAAGCAATGAACCTGATTGAATAAATGAAACGCTGTCAAACAATCGAGAAAAAACAAAAAAAGGAAGAATAAAAACCCCCAAACTTATCTGTGTTTCATCCTCTTCCAGTCCTCTTACAAGTTATTAAGTGGGGGAAGGCAAGAACAAAATCAAATAGACTTATGATATTTAAATAGATCTCCTGAAGAGAATGATCACTGATATTGGAAATAACTGGGATAGGAGAAATCAGCCAGAAAAAATATTCTATTCTTCCACTTATACCTAAATAGTGTGTTAAAAAGAAGAAGAAAAATTGATGAAGACCATGTTAATTCCAATTACACCCTGTACAGGCCACTGGAGCCTAAGCCAAGCCCTGCCCATCATCATCAGTTTCCATAAGGAGAATAACTTTATTAGTTAATTCTTCACAATCACAACCCCTCTCACCCTGTAGCTTGTGAAAATCACCCTGCACCCACATTTCTGCACCCACATCCCAGGGGTGGCTTCCACCCATGAGCCACTACCAGTAGATCCGTATCTGTTTTCCTTATTGGTTTTTATGCCAAGCTTTAGAAGAATTGGCCCCTTCCACCCCTTTCTGGAGAGAAATATTTCCTAATATCCAAGCTAAACCTCTTCTGGTGCAACTTGAGGCCATCCCGAATGTCAAAGGTGTTTACAGGGCTCCATCCTTAACATCTTCATGGATGCTTGAGCATCCCGAAGGAACCGCCACTACTCAAGAGGTGCCTTTCCTGGGAATTCTGAGACAAATTGGGATTGCAGCTGGTTTGGGAATTCGAGGTGAAGGATGGTGTGGTCCCCCAGCCAAACTCCTGGGGAATATTTATGATACTCACTCTATTAATTTGATTTCTCCATCAGGATAAAGCCACTTGCAGCACCTTCTTTACACCCGCTCCAGACCCGACATCTGCTCGCTGTCCGGGGCAATCAGGGGCTGATTTACCCCTAAGGAGATGGGCACACAAGCATGTGTTTGTAAACCAAGAATGATTTATTCCTCTTATTTATTCAGAAGGCACACCACGTCAACCCCATTCAGCACGCCTTTTATTTATTATTTCATTCCTGCGCTTCGAACAAAGGCGCGCATTGTTCGACCCCACGGCTGACAAACAGAAACTGGTTATTTATTGATTTTTTTACATTCCCGCTGCGTTGTTTTCCCCCCAGTTTTGCCGAATCAGCTTTTCACTTTTGCATTTTAAAAGCTTTTTGATTTAAAAAATAAAAAAGAAGCAAGAAATCTGTTTTTTCTAATCCCACTGAGTTACCTCCTTATTACGTGGGTTTGACGGCGTTTTGTTGCTCCAACAAACCAGAGGCTGTTTGTGCCAGTTCACCCAGATCCTTCTGCCTGGAACATCCCATTCCATCCCATCCCATCCCATCCCATCCCATCCCATCCCATCCCATCCCATCCCATCCCATCCCCTCCCGTCCCATTCCACCCCATCCCATCCCGTCCCGTCCCGTCCCGTCCCATCCCATCCCATCCCATCCCATCCCATCCCATCCCATCCCCTCCCGTCCCATTCCACCCCATCCCATCCCATCCCATCCCGTCCCGTCCCATCCCATCCCATCCCATCCCATCCCATCCCATCCCATCCCATCCCATCGCTTTAAAGTGACTGAGCTCAAGAAACAAAGCAAAGGGTTGAGACTGATCTTGGGCACATACTGATGTAGCCTTTTCATCCTGATTCGGGGGAAGAAAACCAAAAAATGGTTAACACGGAGCTGTTGGGTCTCAGTGGGTTGCAGATTTTAGGAGCTGTTGAATTGAATTTTGCTCTAAATGGATCCACCGCCCCATGGCAAAAAGGTCCGGGGAACAGCACAGGAAAAGGAAAAAACCAAATTAAATCTCCTAGTGCTCGTTAAACTGCAAATGGTCTCTGTACCCGTTGCAATTAGAGCTGACCTATTGCAAAATACGCACCAAGCATCTCGCTACTGGACTCCTGTTGAACTATCCAGACTCCCTGGAGATGATGCTGAAGCAATCGCAGATATAATATTTTCACTGGCTGACCCCAAAAAGGGTCTCTGGTTATAGCACAGAATAGAAAAGTAGATCCAAGGTTGGTCATCAGCACTGATATTTAAGGACAACCTCAAGGTCACAGAGCAGCCCAGACATACAAAATGTGCTACAAATCACTCAGCAAATGGCCAAAACTGGATTATGAGGTTGCTGGTCTCTGTTCCTGCAGGATGCTCAAAGCTGACACAGGTGTTCAGGTCTTGAGCCCAGAAATAGGACAAGAGGGGAGGTTGAGGTTGGATCTTGGGGACAATTTGTTCCCCAAAGGGCTGTGGGGCATTGGAACAGGCTGCCCAGGGCAGTGCTGGAGTCACCATCCCTGGAGGGGTTGAACAGACACAGAGATGAGGTTCTTATGGACGTGGGGCAGTGCCAGGGGTGGGTGAATGGTTGGTCTCAATCTTGAGGGTCTCTTCCAACCAGAATGATTCTGTCACTCAGGTCACAAAAAGCTTATGTTGAGAATGGGAATTCATCCCATGAGGTTGGGTACCCCTGAGGGAACACCTGGGTGTCTTCCAGGGCTGGGTTAACAGTTGGACTCGATCTTAAAGGTCGTTTCCAACCAAATGATTCCATGATTTATGACGAATCTCTCAACAGCATGCCCATAACTCGCTGTTCTCATGACCTACCGTCCACAATTACAGGTGAAACTGCTTCAGGTCTGGACATGAGCTGACGTGGAGGCTTGGGAGGTGGGAAAGGATGGTACCAGCAACCCAGTCTGGTCAAAGGTGATTTTCAAGGGTGAAATCTATTTAAAGACATTTATGCTGGTCCCATTTTGAGTTTTTGGTTTCTTTCCTTGAGCTGAAATTCTGAAAGCCTGAGACAATTATAACGCAGATCCACAGCAACCATGGGGTGATGTTGTGGGGTATATGAAGACTACCAAGGGACATCTTATGACACGCAAGTGTGACCCCATCTATCCATGTAACAATCCTCTATACAGGTTATAATAAGCAGAAATACAGTCCCTCTCAACTATATGATGTCAAGGACCAGCGTTGACCAAGGGACACGCTCATTTTGGCAAATAGAGCCTTTTTCAGCAGTAGGAACATGTTACGAGAGCTCCTACCTCATTGAAGTCTGCAGAAGATGTTGGGTCATCAAGAAGCAGCTTTCAATTCCCAGCTTCTGGTTGCAATCTGGTCCCCAGTGTGTTATTTGCACCCTCAAGGGAACACACCAGAAGGGATTTCAGCAGCAATATTGTCTTTATTAGCTCTGTAAAGCTGCAGACAACCTCACACCAGCTACTGAAGGAAAAACAACTTGAAAGAAGAAAGACATGAAAGAGTTTCAAAGCAGAATTTGTGCAGTAAGAGCACAGATAAAGCACTTTGCCCATGACAACATGTCGGGTCTTATCCATATTGGCCTTTATGGTTGAGTTCAGGGTCCTAAAAGAACTCAACTGAGTATTTCCAAGGTGTTCAGGTGCCAAAGGAAGCAGGTGAGAACTGAACGTGTTCTCCTGAAAGGTTCTTTTCAAAGGATGCGCCCGGGCGTGCAGAAAACGTGCCCCCCCGGCTTGTCTCTTTACGATCTCCCTTTTGTATCCATCATCTGCTGTTATCATGTCCCTTATTATTCAAAACATCTCAAAAACAAGTCTAACACGGCGATACTCCCTGCAAAGATGCCCTTCCTAGAGCAGAGGAGACCACGCCATACCTAAACCCAAGGCCCCAGACCAGTTCTCCAGCATGTTTGCAAGTGCTCCTGCCAGAACTTGGTGTTTTTATGGACCTTGTGGTTGCTGTTTTCACTTGTCAGGAGACAAGAAACACAGGTTTTGCACAGGAGTTTCTACATACACAGGAATTTCAGTCCTGGAGTACCTCAGATTTCTAGATCGATAGATAAGAGGCGGAGGAGAGATCTTCTCGCTCTCTACAACTGCTTGGTCTCTTCTCCCAAGGAGCAAGCACCAGGATGAGAGGAAACAGCATCAAATTGCACCAGGGGAGGTTGAGGTTGGATGTGGGGAACAATTTCTTCCCCAAAGGGCTGTGGGGCATTGGAACAGGCTGCCCAGGGCAGTGCTGGAGTCACCATCCCTGGAGGGGTTGGAAATACACGGAGATGAGGTTCTCAGGGACATGGGGCAGTGCCAGGGGTGGGTTAATGGTTGGACTCGATGATCCTGATGGTCTCTTCCAACCCAAATGATTCTGTGATAAATCCTCTTCTCAAGTCCATGCTCATTTGCACATGGCCTGGAATGCATCTCAACCTTTCCTTGACCTTTTTCTTGGGCCTCCTTGAAATAGTTGGCCCAAATACAGCGAGAAGACACTGAGGCAGATCTCAGACTACTGTAAGCTCTGCCCTTGGTGTGAAAAACAGTGAGTTCAGGTTATTAAAACAGAGCTCTGAGTTCCAAGAGTCTCACGAGGTGAGGAGCGCCTCTTACCATGTGCTTGTCATAAGACAAGGGGTGATGGTTTTAAACTAAAGGAGGGAGATTCAGGCTGGACATGAGGAAGGAATTGTTGTCCCTGAGGGTGGTGAGAGCCTGGCCCAGGTTGGGCAGAGAGGTGGTGGCTGAACCATCCCTGGAGACATCCCAGGCCAGGCTGGACGGGGCTCTGAGCAACCTGAGCTGGTGAAGATGTCCCTGTCATGGCAGGGGGGGCACTGGGGGAGCTGGGAAGGTCCCTTCAACCCAAACTACTCTATGATTCTGTTCTAAATTATCAACATCCTATGGAGTATGGTCTGTGGAGCTGGAATATCCATTTATCATTATATGCAAAGGTGAAAAAGCAATTACACCAATGACCCCTCTGCAGTTTCTACATTGAGGTCTTGATCTCTTTTACCTTAAAATTAAAACAAATAAACAACAAAAAAACCCCACAACAACAAAAAACACGCATTCAACTCTTCAGGTCTTACAACAACAAAATTTTAGATCCAACTTAAATGCCTAAGGTGAAATTCTACATCCAACTTAAACACCCAAGATAAGGATGTAATACCTGGCTTTTTGGAATTGAATCAAGGCTGCTCCATCTCACCCAGATTACGGCCCACTTAAAATCTTTGAGTAGTGGGAACAGCACTGAAAGCTTTATCAGTTCCCATATAGCACAGGTACCTTTCCAAAGTCAGCATCTTACATCGATGTGTTGCTTTTATCTACCAAACCCATCATCTCCCTAAAAGCACGAATAGAAATCTGCACAACGTTAATGGTGACAAAACCTCGCTCTGCATTTTGAACACGAGAACCTTTCCCAATGGCTCAGTCCGGATCGATCCTGCTTCAGCATCACAAGAGAAATAAATCACTTTTCTCTTTATTTAACCATTTTACCCACTGCTATTGCTGGTTATTTATCACTGGTAGGTATGATCGTCTCTTCGTTAGGCCACTGAACTGGCCCACATTGGTAAAAGACTGGGAGTGGGAGCAAAACTACTGGTTTTCCATAGTAAAGAAAACAGGGGAAGAGAAAACAAGATATTAGTTATTAAAATAATTGCTGATATGCGGTAAAAAAGGAAAAATATTGAAAAATTGTGTCAGATGCTGTGGCATCTGAACCCCATTTGCTACCAAGGAGAACAAGATAACAAACATTTTACTTTGCCTCTCTTAAGCCAATTTTGCTTTGTTTCAAACCCGCTTTCCAGAGCCTGATTCTGCAATATGATCTTTTTCTTGAGCAGGTTGAAGGATAATCCATTTCTTCTCTCATCTGGAAACACCTTCCGACACCACACTCTGCATTTACGGAGCATCTTTAATCTTGGCTGAAGTGTTTATGGACCACGGGCCTCATCGCGCTTCCAGCTGCATCTGGTTGGGAGAGAGGTGAATTAAAGAAAAATCACTGTAATGTGTGCAACATCAAAACAAGAATTAGCTCCATATGAAGCCCATTTGGCTCTGGCAGGGCCCATTTGTGTTCCCCTCTGTTTTTCTTTGTTCCTGCTGCTCGGCATAAAGAGAAGATAAAGAGGAGGCTGTAGATCACGTTGCATAATAAAGCACAATTTCTTGCAGGGGATTTAATTTTAGTAGAAAAGACAGTAGATCTTGGAGGTCTCAAAATAGATCAAAATCCCATTTTCTCAATATCCACTGAAGAATGAATGACTTCCCCAAGGATTGCGTGGCATCGAGCAGCAACATGAAGCGTGGGAAGGGAAAATTAAGGTGTAGAAAGTGATCAGTCAGGTCACAAATCTCAATAAATATCTATGTACCAAAGCACGGGTTAAATTATCTCCCCAGGGAAGCAAAGCCTCCCTCCAGCCAGGCTCAAGAGCTTGAGGTCTGCCCATCAATGGAGATCCCGTATAACACTGAGATAACATGCAACGTTCCTGAAACAAAGTCTTTGAGAACTATTAAAATTGGGAAAGAACTCCTTCCAATTCGAAGTACTAGGTCAGGAGAAGGCTCAGTGACCTGATGGAACCTGCTGTAGAGATATATCATAGAATCACCACCCTCAGGGGCAACGATTTCTTCCTCATGTCCAACCTGAATCTCCCTCCTTGAGTTTAAAACCATCGCCCCTTCTATCGCAACAGGCCCTGCTCAAAAGGGTTGGTTAAGCACATTCTTCTTCATTCTGCTGTGCCAACAGCCAAGTTTCTGGTGGGTCTGATCTGTTGGGATCTGCAGAGGTTGAACAGGTTCCAGTGTAAGCTGGGGAATGAGCTATTAGAGAGCAGCATAGGGGAAAGGGAGCTGGGGGTCCTGGGGCCAGCAGGGTGAGCATGAGCCAGCACTGGGCCCTTGTGGCCAGGAAGGCCAATGGTACCTGGGGTGGGTTAGAAGGGGGTGGTCAGTAGGTCAGAGAGGTTCTCCTGCCCCTCTGCTCTGCCCTGGGGAGACCACACCTGGAATCCTGTGTCCAGTTGTGGCCCCTCAGCTCCAGAAGGACAGGGAACTGCTGGAGAGAGTCCAGCGCAGCCACCAAGATGCTGAAGGGAGTGGAGCATCTCCCGGGTGAGGAAAGGCTGAGGGAGCTGGGGCTCTGGAGCTGGGCAAGAGGACACTGAGGGGTGACTATTAATGGGGATCAATATGGAAAGAGGGAGTGTCAGGAGGATGGAGCCAGGCTCTTCTGGGTGACAACCAATGACAGGACAAGGGGTAATGGGTGCAAACTGGAACACAGGAGGTTCCACTTAAATTTGAGAAGAAACTTGTTCCTGGTGAGGGTGTCAGAGCCTGGCCCAGGCTGCCCAGGGAGGCTGTGGAGTCTCCTTCTCTGCAGACATTCAAACCCGCCTGGACACCTTCCTGTGGAACCTCAGCTGGGTGTTCCTGCTCCATGGGGGGATTGCACTGGATGAGCTTTCCAGGTCCCTTCAATCCCTGACATTCTGGGATTCCGTTATTCTCTGATTCTGCGAACATCTGCTCAGGTTTTCACTTGGAGGGGCAGAGATGGTGCCATTTTTCTTTCGGAGATTCCCCCCAGTGCATTTGCTGATGGGGCCCAGGAGGAAATCCTCTGACGGAACTTGACTGCAGATCTCTGTGGGTTTTGAAGGAAACACAAAAGTTGGGCACGCTCAACGATTCTTGCCTTAAAAAACCAAAACACCACACAACCCAACAGTGGCACCTCCTCTAACCCAAGTTCTTTCTCTGCCTCCATGAATCAAGGGCTTTCTCCTCCAAAACAACCCCTGTGGGCTTCACTAAAGCTTCAAACACCTTTTTCCTCATCACCAGAACTGCGCTGGGGGCAGAGAACTGGAATGGGACAGATCCTTGCTCGTGACACACGGTGAGCGATGGTGCAAACCTCTCCCTCCCTCACTGTGGTCCTGGGGTCTTCGCTGGCTGCTCCCAGCCCCACAAAAATCAAGAAAGACCCTATAAAAGACCTTTTTTTCTCCCCAAAGGCTGCCAGGTGGAACTCAGCCAAGAGACAGCAGACCATGACGGACAGACCCACATCGCTCAGGCAGCAGCGGCCACCCCAGGGAAGAATTCGGCCAAGGAGAGCAAAACACACGTACACATCCACGCTCGCGCCGCTGCGGCCAGAGGTCGAAATCCAATTAGGTATTTTATTCCTCGTTTAAGTCTCATCAGGCTTTCAGGGCTGGAAGAACATCCGTGTGTGCCCGTGAATCCACGACTCTGCCGGGGATGAAATGCGATTTGCATTCGAAGCGAGTCACTGATCCCATTCCCCTGAGGTTCACTTGATGCCTGGCTTAGCAGAGGAGCAGTTGGGTTTTATTTACCGCTGGACTTGGCTCCGTATTCGACATCAGCCCCACACAACGCCTCTGATTTTCAGAGACCACATAGAATGACGGTGGCTGCATCGGTTCCTTAGGTTCCTTAGGGCTTCCCACCTCCAAAGCTTGGTCACCTCCTCTACCAATGATGCTCTGAAGACCTTCCTGGGCAGTTTTATCAACCTTGGTGTAAGAGATGCTGTGGTCCTCCTTAATTAAGATAGCACTATGAAAAATAAATACACTATTTATATAGGAATTTGCTGATTTTGAAGTGAACCCTTCTGGCTTTTGGGCTACTGGAAGAGGAAAGCTGTGCTACTCGTCACCTGCTTCTTGGTCAGCACTAAGCTCTCAGGCCTTGATCTTTTAGCGTTAACTAAAAGGCCACGTTGTCCAAAATGCAGAGTCCCAGCTTCCCAGTTTCTCTCCCCCGAGCACAATGAAGACAAGTGCGCAATACGCATGCAAAAGTAATGAATTTCTTCTTATTATTTAATCAAGTGGTCACATAGACCAAATAACCACCTAGGTGGGACTTGTACTCACTTATCTCTTCACGTGTTAAGTGCTTTCCCAAAGTTAAGAAGTGATTGCACCACAGAGCTCCTTCTCCAGGAGGAACTGTAAAATCCTTTCTTATTTTAGCCAGTTTTGAAAGCTCGGAGAGGTATTGGGAAGATCATGGTCCTTGGGCTTGGAATCTTAGATGACATCTAAGCAAAAAGTGGCCACCAAGATATTCTCGTTCTGCTAGTATAGCACAAATGGAGTATAGGGTGCCCTCTCTAAAGATATTTTAACAGACAAAACGGGGGTTAAATGTCTTCCCCCACCCAGGGATTGGGTAATTTGGTTTGTGAACAACACCTCCCACCAATGCACGATTGCTCGGCTGGTATCACAAGGGTAAGGATGGAGATTTTGGTTCCGCATATGATCCCTATAGCGATGATCCAGGCTCCTTCAATCATGGACTCATTTTGGTTTGGAAAAGACCTTTAAGATCATTGACTCCACATATTAACTCAGCCCTGCCAAGCCCACCACTAAACCATGTCCCTAAGCACCACATCTACGCATCTTTTAGGTACCTCCAGGGATGTTTAGTTCATTTTCAAAGCTTTGTGGCAATCACACTGCACTAAAACACACTAAGCAGCAGACAAAAAGGGGGGAAAAAACCCAAAACAACTTAATTTGAACCCAAGCAGCTTGTTGAGCTGGGACTGGTAGCCTCATTCACTTGGTGACAACAAGAAGCCAAGGTGGAGCGGAAGAGGCAAAGTGACAGATCCTAAGACCAAGGGTTAAGCCCCCTGCCAAAAACATAACCAGGGTGGTTCAGAAATACCACCAGACTCAGTTATTGGGAGCCAAGCAGAGAAAAACCAGTGAAATAAGGGCAATTGAACAATCCCAAGGAAACACAGCCCAAAGGTTACCAGAAATGAGAGGTTGATCGAGGACAAGGGCGGAGGCTGGATGTGGTCGACATGCTTGAAAAACCTCAACAATAACAGGGAATGTAGCAAGGGAACAAGTGAAAGGGTTTCAAAATAAAGCTTTATCGCCTTCCTAAATATATTTGTGCTGACTCAGGTCTGTCCTCACACCAGTTGCCTGATGGAAACAAGTCAAGTGCAGTCAAACAGCTCAACAGGGTGAACACCCAATACATGGAAATATAAAGTGTATTTTTGCATGTCAAATGACTAAAGTAAGAGATAGATACTGGGGAAGAAGAGTGCCCAGGTAAGTGGAACAGTGACACTGATATCAAATGAACAAAAAACCACACACACACAAAATAAACCCCACTCTGCTTGTAGACTTTCTACCTGGAACATTAATTTGGAATATTATCAGTTACACATGTCTGGAGGAGTCTGGTTCTTTAATATCCATCAGTTCCTTCTGATGTAGACACATAGGTTTCCCATATCAAGTTGCTTCTTTCAGGCCAGCATCATACTGGTTGGGACTATATATATATCAACATATACATATATATATATGCCATAAACCTTCAATAGCTAAAACTCTGCCCAAAACAATACTTGTGGTATAGCATCCAATTCTGCAATTGATACCCCCATGAAAAGAGCTGCTTATTAATACATTTACCCAACTACCTAAATGCAACGTGGGCTGGGGAGATAAATGGGGAGGACAATCAAAATACTAAACATCAAAACAGCAAGAAAGAAAATAGGGGCAAAAAATAGATTAAATCTTAGTGATCGTATGAGAGGAAAGGAGAAGAATAATTGGGATTGATAAAAATGTTTCAGAAACAGCTGCTAGCAGAAACTTTTGCAGCTGGCAGATGTGGATCGTTCACTATCTTCATTTCTTTGGCACTCCCAATCTGTCTGTTTTCTTTTTTCTGGTACTCAGACGGCAATTTGTTGGGGATAGAGACTCTTTTTGGTGTCTCTATGGAGGACTTGGCCCAGCGGGACTCTGATTATTGAGTGCCATAAAACAATAAAGACAGCTCAACCCTGAAGAACTGAGTTTTGACAATCTAGAAACAGTCACGACACTCATTCTTTCCTGCCAAACATTTAACTCGTGGTGAGCTATAGATTTAAAGCATATATGTGAATATAGATACATCAACAGGAACGTTTTTATGTTTATTTAGGTTTCTGTTTATGGGAATCCTACAGAAACTGCATCAGAACAATAGCAACAGATCTTCTCCATCCAGCTTACAACACATGGTCCTCCTGAAAACCTCTTCCCAACAAGCACTCACCAACTTCTCCTTGGCCTTCTGGAACTGCCACAGGTAATTCTGAGGTTAACCAGGCATCTGGTTCACCCTGCTTCACAGATTTTGCCTTTTCAAAGTGTTTTAGGGCTTAGTGATCAGCCAGACGTAAATAATCCCAACAAATATCTACTTGTGAAGACACAGCGTATGTGTTTATGTCACCATGGGCCTTCCCTGCTAGGATCCTATTTATCCAGCCACAGGTCATGTATATATTCTACCCTTCTACTTCAACCCCCAACTGAGAATCTGTGTTGGATCCCCTAAACGCTCCTGGGAAGTTTAAAATGAGCTCAGATCTCCGTGGGTGGCTCTTACTTTTACAGTGGATCATGTCCAAACATGAGGTTGAACCTCACGCAGCTTGGAGGTTGCTCTGGAAGGTTCCGTCCATCGAGTCACCCTTGTAGCAGGGCCAACAACTTAGATTTGCCCAAAGCGTAACCCCCAGAAATGCGTTAAGTTTGGGATCAAAGACCAGAAGAAATGGAGAATCACTGCTGGGCTGCTAATCCTCCTCTTCCAACACAGCACCAGTTTCACGCCAACAAAAACACAGTTATTTGTTGGTTTTAATCACTTTGAGGTCTAAAACTTCTTCTTAAAAATGCTTCTTCAAGCTCTAAATCAGCCAGAATGGGGTACGGGTGCATTTGGTAAGTGTCCTGCAGGAGGACACGATGGCTCATGTGAAGTCAGAGGGTCACGTTTCCATCGTGGCAGATGGTCATTCAACCAAGCGGAATGCCAAGTCAATAAGTGTGCGATGGATGTCTGTCCATAGGCATTTCCCTAACTATAATCAGGCCATTTTAGTCACCTCTTGGACACTATTTGCACCAAATCTGGGTGTCTCAACCAGTTAGTTCTTCAAAGAGAAAGGCCACACTTCCCCATGTGTTTGTACACCACTGAGTGCCATAAACTACCAATTCCTACAGGGCAAACACCACCAAAAAAAGAATATTCATAACGTTGAAGCGCAGTAGTTTTCTTATTCAATACAAGAAGTCCAGAAATATCTTAGAATATAAGTGCCAAGGCAGTCAGCCAATAAACAAATCAGTACTTCTTTCAGCTTCAAAATTCAGACACAATACAGAGATTCGCTTCCCGTTTATCCAGGATAAAAGGTTCAGCGTAGGGAGCAAGTTCAGCTGAAGAAGGAATTTGCTGCAATATTTCCCCGAGCTCATGAGGTTGGAACGACCCACCCCAAGCAGATGCCACAGGACTTCAGGTGTCCTACAGTCTCAAACCTCCTGCTTGGTCGTTCCCCAAACGTTACCTGGAAAATCTTGCCTGTTCCTTTTTGCACCGCAGAGATTCATCATCAGATTGCGCCCACCTACGTTTGGCAGGACTCCACCATCCGTCGTGCTCGAGCGATGAGTAACACCACTTTTCCCATGCATTTTTTGTGAATTAACGATACCAATACTTGTGGTTACAAGGATTGGGTAAGGAACAGTTCCAAGTCCCTCTCACATGAAATGGATTTTCCCTAAAATGCGGCTGCTGTGAAGAAACCACTCATGAGTTTTGATCTGGTTTTGGTGAGAGAATCCGGATCCTCTTAGGATCAGGGAGGTCAGGAGACTCCCAAGACCTTTGCCCTTCCTATATCCCCATTTTGTCTTTGTCAATGTAGGCAAAAAAGGGGCAGTTTCGGCTCTAGGGCACCAATGTTTCAATGCATTGAACAGAATATTTGCAGCTGGAAGAGGCCTAAAATGATCTTGGTCTCTTCTCCCAAGGAACAAGCAACAGGACGAGAGGAAACAGCCTCAATTTGCACCAGGGGAGGTTGAGGTTGGATGTGGGGAACAATTTCTTCCCCAAAGGGCTGTGGGGCATTGGAACAGGCTGCCCAGGGCAGTGCTGGAGTCACCATCCCTGGAGGGTTGAAAATACACACAGATGAGGTTCTCAGGGACATGGGTGGATTGGCAGTGTTAATGGTTGGACTCTATGATCTTGAGGGTCTTTTCCAACCAAAATGGTCCCTATGGATATCTTTGCCAAGGAGCCATCTCTCCTCTGGGACTTGTTGCAACTCAAGGTGATCCAGAAAACCATATTTATTACTTGCAGAGACCCAATCCCCAAGATCGAAACAAGAGGTCCAGCTGCTCCTTCCAGTAACACACAACATCTCTACAAACCTGGGGATGCCGCGTCCTTCTTGGGGCGGAAGATTGACCCACACCATTGGGTTGTACTCCAGTCATGCTTTTCAAGATTGTTTAATTTTCTTACAGTCAAGACGGTTGGGAGCTTTGCTTATTTATTTAAGGAAAGCTGAGTTTCTCACAAACACAAGAAATCGGGCTTTAGAAAAGCATCACAGCAAATGGCAAGACTTGGGAAAGAAACCCATGACCTGGCAACATTACAAATATACACAGGAATTTGGGGATTTAAGAAATTTGGGCTTCAGAAAACACATTTAACTAGTTTTAGTGCAGAACTCCTAAGTACCATAATTTTTGGTTTTCAGCCTCACCCCATACAAATCCAGAGGAATTAAATGCACTAACTTAGCACTGACTTAGCAACTGAGCTCTTCATGGCCAAGCAATTCCCAAAGTTCTGTGTTTTCCCTGCATTTAACTGTTATACAGGCTTAGTGGAGCTGAAAATATAAATGGTGACTTGAAAAATATTGAATTTTAGAATATTTGTTGTCGGAAGAGACTCTCAAGATCATTGAGTCCAGCCGTTCAAAAGCTTTGTGCTTGAGACTCTTAATTCTATTTGGATATTAAAAATGAAGATGGCAGAGCTTGGCGAGGTAAAAATTGCCTTCAACTTGGACACTGATTTTAGAGGAATGTTGGGAATGTCTGGCTACATGCCACTAAGAAATTAAATTAGCAGGTGCTATAGAAGCTTAAAAAAAGGTCATTTTTCATCCAGTGCCTAATGAAAATGATGAAAACCACAGACACGAGGACATCGGTCTCAGTGGCAATAGTTTGGATTGGCTCCGGTAATGCAACCACTCAGCTTATGAAATGCAGCAGTTGCAAACAAGAGGGAAACGACAAAAAAAGCTCCGGCTTTCCAGCCAAATTGGAGACTTAAAAAGGTCTTTTCAGCAGGAAAATGCTCTCTCCCTGATGGAGGAAAATCAATGCAGAGCAGGGGGATAGAAACAATAAAATATGTTAATCGCTCTTTTGCCTACCGGAGAGCGAAGCTGGGGCCCAAGGAGTAAATGATGTTTCAGGGAGATTTCTCTCAGTGGCACTGCTGTCTTTAGCTAAACAGAGAAAATGAATTAAAAACATTAAAATTAATAAAAGTAATAGAAAATTTTAAAAAATAAAAATAGAAACCAATCTTTTTCATTACTACTATCTGAATACGCCACTTAAATTGGCCTCAGATCGGTTCCCATCCCTCAGTGACTCCTAATGCACGTCTAAACGGCCGAGCCGATATCTCGCATCAGGTTGTTTTGTCTAAGTCCAAATTGTCTTCGTTTGAAGCAATGAAAACAACTCGTCCTCCTTTGAGTGATTTTCACTGGGATTTCATGCACAAGGACGATTCTACAGCACTCCTGTTGTACACAATGATTGAGACAACAATTAGCTTAACGGGGTAAAAGCACCTTCCTTCCCCCAGGGACGATTGACTTTTCATTATGTTTTGATGCCAAATGCAGCATCACAAGCGGAGAGAGAAGAAAAATAATAATTAAAACAATCAGAATTTGAAGCCCAGAAGGAGTTTTAATAGCAGAAAATATTCATTTCTAAAGTGAAAGAGTCTTTGTGGGAAAATAAACTTGCTGGGCTTAAAGAACCAGCCAGGGAGTAAGTTCAAGCACTGAACCAACTGTACCTGTACAACTAAATTGTTGGCATATTTAATATCACTTTTTTTTATGAGTTAACATGACCATAAATATGATTTGGGCATCATAAGGAAGGAGTCAACATGGCCCTAATACGATTTGGGCATCATAAGGAAGGAGTTAACATGACCCTAATATGATTTGGGCATCATAACGAAGACAACTTGCACTATGTTCCCGAGGGCAGCGTGGATAAAGCTGAGCTTGGCTGGGCTATGACTACCCAAGGCTGGGCTTGGCCAGTATCTCCTGTTGAAGTAGCTCTCATTTATATATATAATCTCTCATTTATATAAATAATCTCTCATTTATAGAAATAATTGTGTGCAGCTTGACAAAGAGACTGTAGCCCAACGCTCTTTGATATCTCAGGTAGGTGTTCTCTCCAAAAATATTCAGAGCCAATTAAGCCTTGAGTCATAAAAATCTCAAGTGGTCAAAATAATAGAAAGAATAAGGATATGTAGAGGTTTGCTTATAAAAATCTTTGCTCTTGTGCGGTTTTGTTGGATGTATCGGCCTTCGGGCAACTGAGTTACCTGCATTTGGAAATGTTCCACGGCATCCACGCGATATCAGCAGCATTTATAGGAATTTTGGGATTGTTGCACCGTCTTCAGCTTCAAGAATTTTAGTTTTCTAGGGGGTAACAGCTGAGAGAATGGAAAATATGAGCGGCTAAGAGAGGAAGGGAGAATTCCCTGCTTCCACTTCTTTTTGTGCGTGTGCCCAGTTTCTATAGCTCCTTGGGATTGCGATTACGCCATGTGGGAAGGTACGTCTGGGAAACCTCAAAATGCCTCCAGATCGATTTCCATAAAAAATTCACTACCCTCGCAGTTAATTAAGTCATTTGAAGGCGCTGGTGTGACGCAGAGGAGATGAAGGATTTGTTGCTGCGATTATGTGATGGTGAGAGAGACGCAACACGAGCGACACGTTCCCCTCGCTCTGCGTTCGCCCAACGCAAACTCGAGCTCCACAGCCAAATCCATGCAAAGAAAACAAAATAATACAGGCTAAATGAAGGAATTAAACATCTTGCTGCTTAAGATCATTTTCCTTGGCACCACTCATGCTGTAAGAAGATAGTTTATCCCAAATAGGCTTCTACTTTTTCCTCTCTTTTACACGAAGGGAAGAGAGAGAAAGAGGGAGGGTGAACATATCACACCTCCCGCTTTTTTTGGGAATCGTTACCTTATTTTACTGTATCAGGACAAAGCTAGAAAAAAAAATACACATCAGTTTGGGAATATTTTGCAGGTGGAGTCATAAATCAACTAAAAAACCCTGTAATCTGTTGGCATCCCGTGTTCACGGGCAGAGCCAAGATTCCTGCTTTGACTTGATCCGCGGCGAGGGAGGGAACGCAACCCGTTCTCCGTCGCTGAGATGCGAAGGGTATTTGTTCTCTCTTATCAGCAAAGAGCAGCTCCCAGCTTACCCGTCTGCTCCATCCACGAGATAATCTAAGTTTTATTGCTGCAGTTCAGGCCAAACACGCCGGGCTTTGGAACTAAACCAGAAGACTTTAAAAGCCCCTCAAAACTATAAAAAAACCCGCTCTTTTTTCGTCATAAAGTGGTATTTTTTGAGGGCAGAGTGCCCACCCTGTAATGTGCTTTAATAATGTTGGCGCTTATTACATGTAGACCTGGCTTTTCACGTCACATGAGCCAAGCTTAAAAGCGATTCTCAGCCCCTCCGTGAAATCCACTTGATCCTCGCGTTGAAATGTGGCTATTTCCAGATGATATGAAGCACCTGTTTAATGGGGGCTGGGGCAGGAAAATCCCATATTCCAGCCAAAAAAGCAGGAGGAACTTCTGGACGATTTAAGTGACTTATCCAGTCGGCCATGCAAGGGAGATTATGGGTTATTGTCCTGCTTCGACAAGAATTGTTCCACCATGAAAGTGTCCCGGTGACTCCCTGACCACGACTGAGTCACAAAGAATTGTCCTCTGCTCCCACCCCAAGCACAAAACCAGCACAACCATCTTGTGCCATGACCACGGGGGACCAACGTTGAGCTGGCACAGCCACAGGCTGACCAGTTATTAACGTAATTATGGGGTTCGGAAGAGAAAATGATGATACAAAGATTGGCCGTGTGACTAAGCAAGTCAAGGAGACCTTTGAGGGACATCTCAGCAGGAGATTGTGCTCAGATTCTCCTGCAATAAGGTATAAAACACCACAAAAACCTCTTCAGAATGAAGCTGGAGATTTCTCAGGATAAATGGCTGGAAGGCATTCAGGGACCTGTTCTTCCTGTGCTTGCAAAATCGGAATTAATAGGCTTTATCCAGATTTAGTTCCTCGTTGGGGCAGGAAGATTACAAAATAATTCACATTCTCCGAGTAAAATTAAACTGACCTCTCCCCTTCCTGTCTTCCCAACCTGACACAGTAATATAAGGACTCTGATTATTCTTCACCTATAGGTCTGACACCATATATCGCTCATGGGATCATCCATAAAGCGTGTGAGCCCACGCCGCCCCGCTCCGACAAGAGATAAAATGAGGTAGAAAACACCCAGCGAGTCACGGTGCCCACGAGATGTGCTGCCAAAACCTGAGGAGGATGTGAATGAGAGAACAATGGGGTTCAGAGCAGACAAAAGGATTGAAATCTGAGCCACAAAAGTATCCAGGCAGCAACTGCAGCAAATAATCCATGGGATGAGGTTGTTAAAGGAGAAGGATCAGCATGTACTCAGCTTCCTTGGCTGAAATCAAAGAGAATCGGTTCAGGTTTGGGCCCCTCACGCCAAGAAAGGCCTTGAGGTGCTGGAGCGAGTGGAGAGAAGGGAACGGAGCTGGGGAAGGGGCTGGAGCACAAGTGTGATGGGAGCGGCTGAGGGACCTGGGGGGTTCAGCTGGAGAACAGGAGCTGAGGGGACACACGGACACAAAGAAACGGCCTCAAGTTGCGCCAGGGGAGGTTGAGGTTGGATCTGGGGAGCAATTTCTTCCCCAAAGGGCTGTGGGGCATTGGAACAGGCTGCCCAGGGCAGTGCTGGAGTCACCATCCCTGGAGGGGTTGGAAATACACAGAGATGAGGTTCTCAGGGACATGGGGTAGTGAGAGCGTTGGGTTAATGGTTGGACTCAATCTTGAGGGTCTTTTCCACCCTAAATAATTCCACGATCTCCGCAGACCTTGAGCACAGAGAGAAGGGACAGCTGGAACAGTCAACCCAGGCACACAAAGCTCCTGCGAAGGACAGAATTTAAAAAGCAGCTCTGAATGTCCTTGACTGTCTGGATGTTGTTGCTGTGCCATTACGTACGCAGCGCCAACACTCAAAGCTGAGCTAATGAAAGAAAACAAACCCCACACCCCTAACTGAACAGAAAAGGGACTTGCTGATCCCAAGCATTCAAAAAGGATGAGTCACAAAACATCACAAAATTGGAAAATGCTGCTGTTGTGACGTTTGAATGCCCAGGGCACGGTTGCTTCACGCAAAATTCGCCTCCCACGGTGAGGAACAGATGATCTTCAAACCGGGAATCTCGACACCCTTCCTGAAATCCAGCACAAGAGACCATTGGGAAAATAACTCCTGGGACACTTCAGAAGATAATTTATCTTATGTTTATTCTTTTTCTTGGGGAGGGATGTTCTCCATGACCACTAGAGGTGTCCACCATGAACCAGGTGCATCCTCTCCAAGGAGTAAATTTATCTGCATTACTATTTGCGTTTTTCATTGACTTTTTGCCCCCACATTTAATATTGGAAGAATTTAATATTTTCAGGATATTCCTGAAGCAGTTTCAGCACAGTGCTTGTATCGATCACCTCACCAGTTTGCCTTTGAGCATCATGTACCAAGTGAAGCATCATCAGCTTCACGCAGGGAAGGGTTTTATTGCTTTTTGCCCTTATCAGTTTGGGATTTATTTTATTTGTTAAGTAAAAGTGACCGTGAACTTGGGGTTCTCTGTGTTTTCCAGCAGGGCGTATCTGCTGTATTACTGAATCTGCAGACCAGACACACTTCCAATGTTTAGCAGCTTTAGTCCCAATATCAGCTGTCTGCAGACAGTTGTCCCTGCGATCTGCATGCTGTATCTTGTACCTATGAGAAGCCAAAATAATGCACATTACAGGAAAACTCAGGGTGAGCATGAGCCAGCACTGGGCCCTTGTGGCCAGGAAGGCCAATGGTACCTGGGGTGGGTTAGAAGGGGGTGGTCAGTAGGTCAGAGAGGTTCTCCTGCCCCTCTGCTCTGCCCTGGGGAGACCACACCTGGAATCTTGTGTCCAGTTGTGGCCCCTCAGCTCCAGAAGGACAGGGAACTGCTGGAGAGAGTCCAGCGCAGCCACCAAGATGCTGGAGGGAGTGGAGCATCTCCCGTGTGAGGAAAGGCTGAGGGAGCTGGGGCTCTGGAGCTGGGCAAGAGGACACTGAGGGGTGACTATTAATGGGGATCAATATGGAAAGGGGCAGTGTCAGGAGGATGGAGCCAGGCTCTTCTGGGTGACAACCAGTGACAGGACAAGGGGTAATGGGTTCAAACTGGAACACAAAAGGTTCCACTTAATTTGAGAAGAAACTTGTTCCTGGTGAGGGTGTCAGAGCCTGGCCCAGGCTGCCCAGGGAGGCTGTGGAGTCTCCTTCTCTGCAGCCATTCAAACCCGCCTGGACGCCTTCCTGTGGAACCTCAGCTGGGTGTTCCTGCTCCATGGGGGATTGCACTGGATGAGCTTTCCAGGTCCCTTCAACCCCTGACATTCCGGGATTCTGTGAAAACTGACGGGCAGAGCCAATATTCCCCCTGTCATTAATGGAGATCTGTAAGGTTTGTTTCCTAAAAAAAACCATATTTTGGAGGGAGAGGCAGATCTTAAAGGAGCTTGTTCTGGGGAGTTATTTGGAGTTTCTAATTTGCAGACAAATCTTCTGTCGCAGTTCTTCCATTTCCCCGAATTTGCCTTTCGGTGAAACAAAACCCATATTTCCTTTGTCTTTCCTACCTCCGGGGTGTTCCTGTTGTCACTTACTAAAGAGCCTTTGACATTTCAGCTGCTTAGAAAGAGCTGAAAATATACCTATAAAGCTTCTCCTTCGAGCTGCGCATCCAAAAAGTGCCACCGATTAATTATTAAGCATCTCAGCCTGGCGGACATTGAAGTCCAGCTCCTGATTTACATACAAAGAGGGGAAGAACGAGCAAAGAAAGACGCAGAGAGAACAGGATAGCGCTGAAAAGATACAAAATCTATTTAGTGATGCTGTTTCTATCATGGTTTGATGTTTTGTAGGCAGCGCAGCTCAACTTTCAGATATAGCCCCCAAATCCTTCTCATCCTGTTGTGGCAGCTCAAGCAGACGATATTTCCAAGAAACGTTTGGGCCAGAAATGAATATGTTATGACGGATATAAACACGGGCGAGCCATTTATAGTGAAAAAGAGACAGTGTTTACTGTTGCTGAGCAGTAGGAAAGATAAATAAAAGTATTCTCAAGTGCGTTCAGCTGCATCTTGCTACAAGAAACTGCCCTGGTTCTTCATTAAAACCTTTACAGACCAAGAATTGGGAAGGAACCACCTTGTTTTCCCATCATCTCATCCCCAGCCTGGGGAGGTTTTCTCCTCACTTCACCATGATTGTTGCATTCAGTTCTCTTGCTTTGGAGGTACCTTTAAGCAAAATTATTTCTTGTGGGATGTGTGGCAGATACTCAACCTCAGGAAGTTACTTTGCATCTAAAAAGGGGGAAAGAAACCCTCACCAACTCGCCACCACCATAAATCAGTCATCTGCAGAATGTGAACTGGTAAAACGTGGCCCTATCAGGACTTAAATGAATATTTCCCTATGGTTTCTACAATGTGAACATTTTTTCTCTTTCCTAAAAGAAATCTTGTGCTATAAATGAAGAAACTTCCCCAGAAACACGACAAAAACCCCCTTAATGGTACTGACCTCCAGGGTTCCATTAGAGCCTATAAATGGGAGAAGCTTTCCCTCGTTAATAAAACGAACCTAAAAGCTGAGTTTCTCTCTAAATGTTTAGCGAAAAAGGTCACATCGCGATGTCACCGCAATGCGAGAAGGTGTTTCGGGAAGGGTTTGACAGACGATGGGGAGAAGCGAGCAGGAGACCAACATATCCCTGGTCTTTCCAGGATCCAGCATCAGCCTGGAACAGCGCCGAAAACCCCACCGAACCCCATGGGGTAGGGACAGATACTATTTTACTTGTAAAACTTCAATAACCACCCATATTTTCAGCTCTCCGGCACCGGAGCTGAGGCTCTTCTCCAAGATCAGCGCCACTTTTCGCTTATGTTATCCCATAATGGCATTTCTCTCGAATCCTGGACGCAGATACCGCTGCTGCTAAACCGACTCCGGAGCCAAGGACACACAATATTGTGCTTTTCCTATCGGCTCCTTCAAAGTCTGCACAGATGGTCGGTTAAGAGCAACACCCTCTCCCTCGCGCAGATAACCGCTGATTCTAGGAAATCTCAGCATCCTGAAACACGACCCAGAGGAGATGCAAATACACGTCGTATTTTGCATGGTTGTATCGATACCGAGGATAATTTAGGACTGGGGGGAAAACACAGGATTGATTTCTCCCTTTGGGAAAAGCAGCCCGGTGCATGGTTTTTAATTCTTACTTTTAATTTTAACTCCCCGTCCTCATGGGGAAAGCAGCACCATCCTGTAAGACTCCCCAGCACTTAAGTGACTTCTTAATACTTCGTAGATTTGCAAAGCTCTTTTGTTTCCTGTTTTGTCTACTCCAGTTCGCAGAGCTTCACGCAGCATCATAAATCAGCGACGTCTCCAGCTTAAGGAGACCGGGTATTAACAACAAAAGTAGACACGCAGACAGATTGGACTCGACTTTGTGACAAGATGAGCCTCACGCTGGTTTTCTTTGCCCTCTCCTTTGCCATACAGAGCTTATTTTTAAATGGGATGCAAACCCCTTTGACAAAGCCCCCAGGTGCTCGTGGTTCCTTCGTGATGGTGTCAAATCTGTTCAAGTGGGCCCAGAGACTCGATTCTGCTACTAAAAAACATCCTTGCTAGGGCATTTTTAAAAAGAGACAAATAATGAAAACAGGAAACCACGAGTGGTTTCACCCACAGTAAGTTCAACTGTTAAAAAAACACAGAACAAAACCAAAACCCCAAAATATATTGAGCTATGTTTTCTGAGAAAGGCTGTCCTGACGGCCTCCTCATTCCTGGCTGTTTTCCATCTCCCACCATGGCCCAAGACATCCCCCTGCTTTCCAGAGTGTCACCATATCAGCGCCCAGCCAGTAATTTTGCTAATGAAGAATAATCCTTCTCATTTTGCTGTTGTTGGCAACTCTACCCTGCAACGAACCCCCTGTCCAAGGAGTCTTGCTAACAGACAAGAGAGGAGGAACTTCTCAGGGACGTTCATCCCAAGGGAATTTGGGCTAATCAACCCAACTTGGGGCTCTGAAGTCTTCCTGGTGTCCCAAGAAGTCAATGTCCATCCATCAGTGAAGAGACTGGATTGCTCCCAACACACCTCTGGTTCTCCATGTCCATCTGTCCTTCCTCCCTTTGGTCCACCAGCCACGTGCCCATGAACGAAGATAGTGAGGGAGAATTTTCTTATATAATAAAGTTTCATTTCACACTGGGAATTTCAAATGAACAAACCATCCAGCCTCCCCACCCCAGCCCACAAAATCCCCATAGAGGGACTTTCTGAAGGCCAAAAGGAGGCAGAAGTCCTTTTTCTGTCCAAAACTCTTTCTGTGCACAAAAGGCACAACTAGATTAAAATATAGTAATGAGAAAGCACCAGTCCAAGCACCAAGAAGGTGGGATGAAGAGATTTTCCCCTGACAGCCCCTCCTAGTTCTCCAGTTGCTGCTGGGTTCCATTGTGGCCTTCTCCCTCCTCACCATGTCCTCTTGGATAACACAGGACCAGGAGATCCAAACCAAAGAAATCACATCGGCTCCACGTGTGGAGCTTCTGGTGTCAACGCTGTGGTCTGGAGAGGACACTGATGGAAAGTTCTTCACAGAAACAGAGAATCCCAGGTTGGAAGGGACCACAAGGATCATCCGGTCCAACCCTTCTTGGCAAAACTACAGTCTAGGCAAGCATTCAATGTTGGGAATCCACCGCTTCCCTGGGGAGATTGTTTCAATGGTTGACTGTTCTCACGGTGAAAAAATTCCCTCTTGTGTCCAACCAGACAGGGACACAAAGAAACGGCCTCAAGTTGCACCAGGGGAGGTTGAGGTTGGATCTTGGGAACAATTTCTTCCCCAAAGGGCTGTGGGGCATTGGAACAGGCTGCCCAGGGCAGTGCTGGAGTCACCATCCCTGGAGGGGTTGGAAATACACACAGATGAGGTTCTCAGAGACATGGGGCAGTGCCAGGGGTGGGTTAATGGATGGACTTGATGATCTTTGAGTTCTTTTCCAACCTAAATGATTCTGTGACTTTATGGTAGGAAGCATCTCATCTACAGCCAGTAGAAAGAGAGGAGCATTTCCAGAAAACAGACAATCCCAACATACCAAAGCAACGTGTAAGAAGATACATGAGCAAATAACTTGGAAAAGTCTTGTCCCAGCATAAGAAAACCCAAAGAACCAAAAAAAACACCCCAGCAAAATTAGGCTGTTTGCTTCCTGAAGCTATAGAGAGAGGTGGGATGACTTAACTTCCCTCCTTCAGTAGCCAAGTGAGATGGCGACACAGCTCACCTTCACGACACAGAATAGATCAAAGCTTATTTTATTTTAAATAGAATTTTTATCTAACACCACAACGCCTTGAAACATGAAGAACGCACAAAGGATTTCACGTAAGGTTGTGTCTTAACTCCCCCAAAACCCAGATTATTTGTACGCAAAGCACCACACGCCAAGAGGTTTGGTAACAGTCAGAGTTGCTGGGACCTTGGATGAGAAAATGATCTTTACATCTTTAAAAATCCCAGCTCTTTTCTCTGAAAAACTTATTGAACCTGTTGTCCTTATTCCCTATCCCAGTGAAAAAAGAATTCTGCCTTCATAAATACATAACTTGAGGGATTCCTCCTTCTAAATAATTCTCTTAAAACTGACCTTCAAATGGATGTTAATTTTCACGGTACACGTACATAATTTCAAGAAGTGATTTCAAAACTGAAGATGTAAATTCAGTCTATCTTCTATTTAAACTGACAATGAGTTCAAACTATAAAGGGAAACTTGGACAAATTAACCATATGCTTGAAGATTAGAAGTGTTCACGTTATATTAATGAAAATCATATTTTCCAAAAATTTTCTTCAACTTAAGAACTGTCCCTTACTTTTCCAAGTAGTTCGTGCATATTTCTATATAAGAAAAACAACCATACTGTATTCTCAGAGGAGGACAATACTTAGATACATAAAGTAAAAATTCTACTCTAATAGAACAGATAAATAATAAAAATAAAAAAGCCAGAACACGAATAATTCAGAATAACTTATTTTCTGAACATCACACTTGCCAACTCCATTGCCCTTCCCACAGTTAAATTAAACCTTTAGCCAGAAAACATTCCTCAAATGAGTCTAATAACTGAGCAAAATTGCATCTACGAAAAGAATAATCCTCTAGTTCATTTGTTAAATACTCAAAAGTCTCTAAAAAGAAGAGAAAAATAAAGAAGACAATATCTTTGTTCTCTAGTTTGTAGCTGCAATCTGTCAGAAAGAGATTAAATGCAAAAGACCCTAATTAACAGAGCCAGAAATACCGTATCCTTAAATAAACCAAGCTAAAATTCATCAGTGTGCTTGGATGAAGGATACGGGAGAACATCCCATCACAACTAAACCAGCAAAGGTCCACGTGGCTGGTTGCACATCCATCCACACCTTGTGTCCTCCTCCCCGCCCCTCCAAAACGATGACCCCCAACAGCCATCGCAAGCACTCATGAAGAAAAGCAATAGAAATGAAACACGTAGCTTTTTTGGAAGTTAATATCTCCATTGGAAATCAAACCTATGGACCATCCTTGAAGCCATCACTTGGTTTGAAAACACTACCAGCTCCACCACTCATCAACCTCCTGCCATCTCAGTGCTGCTCCATCCGTTCAAAACCAATATGGGGAAGCCAACCTAACTTATTAACCCTCTCAGCTGACGAGGCAATTAGCAGCAGGCATGATTGCACACTCTGCCAGTAGCAGGAGCACATGTCCTTGTGGCCGAAGCCTCCTGAGAAACCATCTTGGGTAGAAACCAATGCAAACTTGTTGAATTTGGGCAGTGGGTTTACTCTGGGGTTATCTTCACCTCCCATTTTCCATGTGTGCCTGAATTTGGGATGAAACGGCAGCTGAACACATCGTTTTGAGCTTGTTGAAGAAATAAAAACACCACCAGTGCTTCTTCTCATGGGTGAGTTGCATCTTTTGGCGCTGATTCTGAAGATGCTCTCAGTGACAAAGGACACCTGGAGTATGTTATACCAAGATAAGACCAAATCTCATGGCTGTGTAGCTCTTAACGTGCAGTGATTTATGGGTTGCTGAGACTGTCCAGATTTGTGTTAATTAAGAGAATTCCAGCAATTGGTGTTGGAGTAATTAAATCCCCATGTATTTCCTTCTATGGCCGAGTTCTTGCTGTACCTGCAGCAGCTTCGTCATCGCAAAAATCGGATGACGAGGAAATTCAGCCTCTAAGTAAAAGCAAAAACTCTGATTCCTCGGAGTTAATTTACAAGTGCAATAATCCACCTGGAACTGTTACCTGGCTTCCCACTGTTATGAGGTGATTTGCATGAAAAAACAAAAAGACATCTCCATAAGAAATGGAAAATAAGGATGGATTGTTGAGTCCATCCCTCCAGCCAAAAACAGAACGGGTAGTATTAATCCATAGAGCTGGACTTGAGCGTTGCTCCGGAAAATGTCTCAAGATGACCGAAATGATTAAAAAAGTTTCTTTGCATCCTGCATATTTAACTTTTTCCCTTCTTTCTGCAACACGCTACGATGGGCACTGCTTTTGCAACAGAGAATTTAAGGGGGTTTTGCTCTCCAGGGCATCTTTGAATCACAGAATGGGCTGGGTTGGAAAAGACCTCAGAGATCAAGTCCAACCCTTGGTCAAACTTCAGTCCATTGACCAGATCGTGGCACTAAGTGCCGAACTAAGTTCAGAACATTTCCTAACATTAAAGTACCCTCTTCTTCCCACCTGATTTTCAGACATAAATCAGTCCATGTTCAGTGTGGATGCACACTGACCTCTCTTTAAATTAATGCAAATACAAGTAATTTCTGTTTCGGAGAAGCACAAGGGTTTGATCTCTTTGCTCGCACGAATTTCCCGGGAAGAAGGTGAAACAGGATGACACTCATTTGAGAAGAATGTTGCATTTTTGCAAAGTCAGAGTATCATTCATATTTGACAGGAATGAACTAAAACCATCTTTGTTTCAGGCTTTAAAAAAACTAGAACACATGGAGTCAGCGTTAATCCCGCGGGAAGAAAATGCAACTGTGTTTCCAAATTCTTTAGGTTTCAAGTTATAAATCATTCATCCAGTGCAGGACTGCAAGGGGTGAGGTAACACACAGCTCTGAATCTGGTGACATATTTCTCCTGTCCTTATTAATTAAGATCAGATTAATATGTCAGTGAGAACATATGTTCTCCAAAATACGTTTATTTTGAAAAATAGCATCCCTTGGCCTACCAAAATCACACCCCTCCTGGTAGAAAAACTCATCAGGACTGTTACTATTGTATATTAACACCATGGAGCTTTGGTGAGAAGTCTCCATAACCACTCCTGGGACAAGCAGAGCAAGTGTCCTGTGTGTTTTTGGTGAAAAACGATAAGCAGAACAAAAAGTGTTAGTGTAAGAGTCACCTGAGATCCGATTGATGCAAGTGATGAAGGCTGGAGAGCCTCAAGCAGCCATGGGTCATCTTCCAGATGCTTGACCACACCGATCTCTGGAAGTTGATGGGAACTTGGACGTTGACCACACGTGGAGACACCAGCGCGTATCTACATTTGGACACTGAGAGTCTGGACCTGAATCCCACCCACGGTGCATTTTTTAGTCATTTCCCAGGATTAGATTGGATCTTGGGAACAATTTCTTCATGGAAGGGGTTATCGGGCATTGGAACAGGCTGCCCAGGGTAGTGCTGGAGTCACCATCCCTGGAGGGGTTGGAAATACACACAGATGAGGTTCTCAGGGACATGGGTTAGTGCCAGGGTTGGGTTATGGTTGGACTTGATGACCTTAAAGGTCTTTTCCAACCACAATGATTCTATGATTCTACAGTTCCACCAGAATGGTGGATCAGGCCCTACCACAGGGAATCCTTCCCTAATCTTCTCCTCAGCTGTTCGCTGCTCTCCATTGTCACTCTCTCCTGATTCATTTTGGCCCACTTGAAGGTGAAGAGCAGCTTTCAGGTAGGACCCTGTGGAACTCCTATTATTTTTTCTCCACAAACTACCATACGTTGTCTATGGGTCTCAACCCCAATGGCCTGAAAGGTCTAGACCAAACCACATCCTTTGCGAGAAGAGCTGAGATGCCAGATGGAGATTTCTCCAAGGTGCCATCCATGACTTCTCTTCACTGGAAGGAGCCCAGAAATACATTATCTTGATGGCACCTTCCCATTCGTAGGATATTTCTTAATACTGAAGAAATGTTACTCGGGTATCACCCTCCACGTCAAGTACACACAATATTGTTCTCCAAGGCATTTTGAGGCCCTTGGCAAGCCTGTGCTCTCCCAAAGGACAGCGCAAATCCAGCTTAATCCTCTCCTGGATTATGGCCTGTAACTGTGATGACCCAATTTCAGACAAGAGGTGTGTCCACACCGTGCGCTTTTCCTCCCCGAGGTTGGAAGTTTGGAGTTAAATAAGGAAATAAACCATCATAAGTCAGCATTTTGAAGGTCCAAAGTCTGCTCTGGGGCTCTTATTTCTCCAGTAGTTGCTTTCAGCAGTGAGGAATGAGGGACAATAAGTCAGAAATGGGTCACTGTGTCCTACCACTGCCTGTGACACACAGCCCTTCCACCTTGGGAAGATTTATAAATTCCTCCTTTATCTCATAATCCTTCATTTTCACCCCGTAATTTCCTTGGAATCCACTGTGAGTCAGCAGGATGTTTTAAGGCAAGATCGTTGCACGGCTTTGGAGCAGATAAATCACGTTCCTGGGCCAACCAATGGATGTTTTGGCAATATTATCCATCTCTCCCTTCAACCCCAACCCCCAGAAGAGGGATGGAGCCAGTTCAGGACCTGCATGAAGCTGCTCCAGACGCCGTTGCCTCGATGACCCTTCCCAAGACAAGCTGAGGTCTCGGCGTGACCGTGTCGCACGAAACCGAGAGCCCCTTGGCACAAATCCCGCGTCTCACAACCGTGTTTTCAGCTCCTGGAGAAGTTTTCTTCCAAACGGGAGAAAAACATGAACATTGTCAATCGGTGCGTATTAGGGATCGCATGGCCGGCAAAAATACTTACCCTGGGATGCCGGCCAAACCCTTCCCACATGGTCATGTCCTCCCTCCCAAAGCTCTCCCAGAAACAAAAACAATAAATAAACACTTAAAGTCGGTGCTGTAGTTTGGTTTAGAGGTGGGTACGTGTCCGGAATGAGAGACGGCTGAGAGCAAGCGCTTCCATTTGCTAAGAAAAAGCGCCGGAGCATGATATGGGGGGTCAAAAGTACCGCTTTAAATCACTTTATTTCTTAAAAATTGTCATTTTTGGCTAATATATCCCGGCCTTCATCTGAAAGTGACGTTGCCTGCAAATGCCATCGCATCAGATGTGGAGGGCGGCTTCTTTCATCCCCGGCAGAGGCCTGGGGGCTCAATTCGCAAAGATCTTTTTCTTTGGAGATGCCAACAGATTTCTGCCCCTCGCCCCCCTCTCCCACTCCAACCTACATTCACAAAGGAAAAGAAAAACCCAAAACACACCACATAAATGGATCCTGTAGTGTCTGCAATGTAAAGAATTAGCTGAATGGGAAGAAATGAAGCATGGTCTTTATGTCCTAGTTACAGTCAGTGCAAACATCGCCGCTAATCCCTGTTGTCGGAGGGGACCGGGGAAGGGGCACGGATAGATCCCACTGGGAACATTCTGTCTCTCTCAATCTACACTTGAGATCACTTTTTTTGGGGGGAGTGTAATAAGATTGAGTTGTATTAAGAGGCCCCTGGATAACGTAAAGCTGGGGGGGATATTGTTCGCCGGCTCTTCCACCGAATGTAGCACCTACAATCTTCATATGCCGGGAGGTCTTAGCAACCCATTCATTTCAGGGGAGAAAAAGGAAGCTATTCATTGCCAGTAAATCCCATTTTGCCATGGCAACCCCCCCCTTCCCGCCCCTGGCGCACAACAGTTGCTCACAGGGCTGTTTCAAACCAGACAACAAAACCAAACCATCGCCCGTCCAGCCCTGGCATCTTCTGCTTTGAATCCCCTGGCGACCTCCAGGGCAGGGACAACCCGGTGATGGGGAAAGGGTAAAAATGCTGCGTTGTCACCTCCCCTTGGCCCCCACCATCCCATTTTGCATCCCTGAATGGGACCCAGCTCAGAGGTGGGACATCGTAGAATCACAGAATCATTTTGGTTGGAAGAGACCCTCAAGATCTGCAAGTCCAAGCACTAATGCAATATGTCTATGGTCTTGTCACAAGAGCTGCTGGATACCAACCCAGTTCCCACCAGTTTGGGAGCCTCCAGTTGGCTTGTCCCCCTCCAGCCATCCTTGGGCACAATTCCCATGGTTTGCAGCCCACAGCCACCAACAGAAAACGCCCGTTTGTGCGGCTCATGGAGTACGTTGGGCATTGGAACAGGCTGCCCAGGGCAGTGGTGGAGTCACCATCCCTGGAGGGGTTGGAAATACACAGAGATGAGGTTCTCAGGGACACGGGGCAGCACCAGGGGTGGGTGAACCATTGGACTTGATGATCTTGGAGTTCTTTTCCAACCAAAATGATTCTGTGGTTCTATGATTTTGGGGTTACTAAAGCTGTGTTCAAGCTGCCAGGGGAGCCATGGGAGATGTAGAGCTTCCCCCAGCAGAACATATTCCACTCCAGGTCTCACCTCTGTCTCTCCATCTCTCTCCCTTCCTGATGTCCCATCCCTGTGGAGCCATTAGATGCGTAGGAAGGGTTGGGGTACGGGAAGAGCACCCTGCAAGACCAAGGTTCTTTGAGACGCTACCCCAAGCCACTTTGATCTTGTACTCAAACTACATCTCAAGTTACAATTTCAACCAGAGCAACCAAGAAATTGTTGTCCCTGAGGGTGGTGAGAGCCTGGCCCAGGTTGGGCAGAGAGGTGGTGGCTGAACCATCCCTGGAGACATCCCAGGCCAGGCTGGACGGGGCTCTGAGCAACCTGAGCTGGTGAAGATGTCCCTGTCATGGCAGGGGGGGCACTGGGGGAGCTGGAAGGTCCCTTCAACCCAAACTATTCCATGATTCTAAGAGCGAGAAAGAAATGACCTGTCCACTGTCTCCTTGCAGGAGCAAGACGTGATTCCTTTATGTAGTTATTACCTGTAGAGATTGATATTATGTTACAGGAGACTCATCTGGCAAGCGACGAAACAGGGAAATAGCAGCCAAAATACAGCTGAGCAGCGTCGGGAAGACGCGACCTCCTCGTGGGCTTTAACTTTGCAGCATCACATCTGCTGACAGCAGCTCTTCCCGAAAAGCTAAAAATTCCATCGCCTTTTGGTTAACCTGAATTCATATTTAAGAGCAAATTAGGGATTCCTGGCATAACTTCAGTTGCGTAAAAAAATAGATTTAAGAACTTGTTTTGATTAAGAATTCATGGGTCGTTTTATTTTTATAAACGCAGAGAGAGTGCAAAGCATCAGGAAATAGGAGCAAATGTTTGTGCCAGGTGTTTTCAGAATAAATCCCGGGAACACCGCAGATTTTATCCTGCACTTTATTATCGACTGTGGCAAACGAAGCCCTTCTGGTGACCCAGGCTTTTCCCTGAGACATCCTGGGCACTAAACCCTCCCTTTCCATAGGCAAACAGGGTCAGGCGGTTGGTCGCACCACAGCCTATTAATAACTTAAACACCTCCCAGATCCTTTGGCAAATTGCTCTATGTGGTGGTTTTCTTTTCAAAGTACACAATTAACGTCATATTTTTAGCGGCACTTTTCCTTCAGAAGTTTCTCACCTCACCAGAACACCTTCCCAGAAAATCCGGTGGGATCTACCCCCACTTTTGCAGCCATAAAACAGTAACTTTAGAGCCAGAGCAGGCCTCTGTCTTCAGAAATCAAGTTGTCTTTCTCTAAATCCAGTATTTAATTCAGCCGAACAGACCATTCCTGGATGCTACTTCTCTCCGTTCACAAGAACGAGCATCTGGCTTGCTGAGATGCTTCAAATAAATTGCGACGAATCCCACCAAAAAGCCTCCCTAGAAATAAATCCCTTAATGACAGAGTTGGGCTCGCACCAGATTCGCTGCGATCGTGGGAGGAAGGGAGGAAAATAAATCCAAAGGCTTCGCCGTTCTCAAATTTTCACTCAAAGGGCTTTGACGTGAGAAAAAACAGATTAGAACTAAGCGGTTGGAGAAACTTCTGCTGCCAGCTGTCTGTCCTGCCTCGTTCCCCTCCGCTGTCCCCATAGACGTGACACAGACAGCCTGGCTCAGGCAACAGCTGTGAAACCACTGGAAATTTCACACAGATTTGGGGTTTCTTTCATATGGGAAGTGTAACGTGCAGCTGTTGAGCAGCTGCTCCGCGGGAGCTTAAGCACCCGTGTGGCAGCGACGCGGGTCCTGGGCGAGGAGGAGCACCTTGGGGCAACCAGTGCACCCATGGTTGATCAGTGTCCATAAATCGGAGCTTGGCCTTTGGTCCACATCAGTTTTGACTTGAGAACGTGGTTTTGGGATCAATCTCTGAAAGGTCTTTGCTCCTTTGGTTTGTTTCCCAAAAGGGGTCAGGCTCTGGGCACACAAACCCAACTCAAACCCAACTGGAAGGTGTGTGGAAGAAGAGCTCTGACCTTGCAAAACCAGACATGGTGTCTGCATTCCGGGAGGCCTCAAAGTATTCAAACATTGAAAGACCTGCACCACAACGACATAACACAATGTATTTGGGAGAGTTAAGAGCCAAACTCTCTACTACTTGACTATTTTGTTTGGCCAAAGCCTTAAACATTGGTGGCCACTTGGCTTTTGCTAAACCATTCAGGACTGAAATGAATCACGGAACCATAGAATCGTTTTGATTGGAAAAGGCGCTCAAGATCATCGAGTCCAATCGTTAACCCAACACTGTCATTAAGCCATGTCCCTAAGAACCTCGTCTACCCATCTTTTAAACCTGCTCCCCACCGGACCTGTTCTCCAAAGCCCCGCGTTCAGCGCAGGGTGTTGAGGAATGACGTTATACAGCTGTGTGGGAGCTGCCAGGACCCCATTTGCTCCTTTAAGCCTCATCAAAATCAAATTTGGCTTTAGGATCTGGGAAACGCTGTCTTTAAACTTCGAAAGCCAGGCTCAAACAAAAGGTTGCATGGTTAAACTGAAGCCACACCGGGAATGCGATGATTCAGGTGCCCTTCAACCCAACCGGAATGTCCACCACTATTGGAGGGTTTGTTGGGATTTGTAGTTCCTGAACCACCCGAACAAAGACCAGGATCTGCCCTGAGGGCTGTAGCGTCCATAATCTGGGCCACGTTTGTGTCTTGGAGCTGGGCTTTGCCTACCCTGCTCTCTACACATTGCTCAAAGGCAGGGAGAAGATGCTCAGGTGAGCTTGTCCTAACTTAACCAGATTAAGTATGACCTTTGGTTTATAACATCAGCCTCTTGATCAAGAACTGTCAATTTGCCACCTCTTAATTTTACCATAGTTCCCTCATCCACTCTATACAAGCCAAGAAAAGCAAGCAGAACATCAGCAAAATCTCTTCTTAGAACAAGGAATCAAATCATTTCTGTATCCTTCCCTTTGCACAGAGTTCTGGTTCATCCCATCCACTGTGATCTTGTCTTCTCACCATTTTCAAAAAGCAACTGCATAAAAGCTTAAAACAAAAAGAGATTTCTCTTTTTCCACCGTATAGGTTGTTTTATTGATAATTATAGGTGAATTTATTTAACCTGTTGGCACCCATTTACAAAATACTTCTGAGAAATGGTCCAGACCCTTTCCAGTGGTGTAATTTGGATCCCCAATGAGACAGACAAAACCAAAAGTGAAGGGGAAAACATAAGCATTGCAGAACACTATTCTATATCCACTCCGTATTTTTGCTGCACACGTCATATTGCAAATGCTTTTTAAATTGCTTTGCACAAAACGAAGTGAAATTCAGGCTGTATGTTTTAAGTAGTCACGCTCCCTGCAATGGTTTCACTGCGGGTGTATGTTAAATGTAAATCAAATATATAGGAATAGACCCAGGGCAGAACCTCAGATCTACCCGCCCTTGAACTTCCCAGTGCCTCAGGGGGCAGTGCTGGGGCCGCTATTATTCAATATATTCATCAATTATTTGGCCGAGGGAACAGAGTGACTGTCAGCAAGTTTGCTGGGGACACCAAGCTGGGAGGAGTGGTGACACTGGAAGCTGTGCTGCCATCAGAGACCTGGACAGGCTGGAGAGTTGGGCGGGGAAATGGAATGAAATAGAACAAGGGCAAGTGTAGAGTCTTGAATCTGGGCAGGAACAACCCCAGGTTCCAGTGTAAGTTGGGGAATGAGCTGTTGGAGAGCAGTGAAAAGGGAGCTGGGGGTCCTGGGGCCAGCAGGGTGAGCATGAGCCAGCACTGGGCCCTTGTGGCCAGGAAGGCCAATGGTACCTGGGGTGGGTTAGAAGGGGGTGGTCAGTAGGTCAGAGAGGTTCTCCTGCCCCTCTGCTCTGCCCTGGGGAGACCACACCTGGAATCTTGTGTCCAGTTGTGGCCCCTCAGCTCCAGAAGGACAGGGAACTGCTGGAGAGAGTCCAGCGCAGCCACCAAGATGCTGAAGGGAGTGGAGCATCTCCCGGGTGAGGAAAGGCTGAGGGAGCTGGGGCTCTGGAGCTGGAGAAGAGGACACTGAGGGGGGACTATTAATGGTGATCAATATGGAAAGGGAGAGCGTCAGGAGGATGGAGCCAGGCTCTTCTGGGTGACAACCAATGACAGGACAAGGGGTAATGGGTACAAACTGGAACACAGGAGGTTCCACTTAAATTTGAGAAGAAACTTGTTCCTGGTGAGGGTGTCAGAGCCTGGCCCAGGCTGCCCAGGGAGGTTGTGGAGTCTCCTTCTCTGCAGACATTCAAACCCGCCTGGACACCTTCCTGTGGAACCTCAGCTGGGTGTTCCTGCTCCATGGGGGGATTGCACTGGATGAGCTTTCCAGGTCCCTTCCAACCCCCGACATTCTGGGATTCTGAGATTCTGTGAAATGATAAAAATTTCGAACTCAAGAGGCAACTTCCTTCATGCAGCATCTTCACTCCTTTTAAAGAAACATCCTCAGGGCTTTGGAATCTCAAGAATTTGGAATCAACTCTGATTTTATTCTCTCTCTTTAGGTGGGAAATATTGCAAAGTTAATCGACCTTTTTAATCAAAGATCCTGAAATACGCCCACACGACACTGCTGATAAAATCTGTGGGTGATATTAGCGTTGGCAGGATGGGAGTTATCATTGAGGGCAGGGCAGGTGGGCACGGGATGATGGAAATCTCTCAACCGGCCAAACATATTCAGACGAATCCTCTTTTCCCTGAGCTGTACGGAAAGTTGCGGTTGGAGTTGTTACCTACGCAGTGGGAAAATGCGTCCTGGAAGGTTTCAGATGGAAAAGATGAGGATGCAACGGTATCATGGTGATGATGCAGGTGCAATGATGCTGAAAAAGCTGGTAGCGATGCAAAAAATATATAGGTAAAGGTTAGAGGAATATTTTCAGGTCTCTGCACCAAAAGGAAGGACAAAACGTAATGTAACTGCGTATCTCTGGATTAGGAAAACAAAATAAGTAAATAGGTACTAATGGACCTCCAAAAGCTGAAGCCAGACAACTGTAAATTAAGAACAAAGTGCCTTTTTGCAGAGTGTTTGATTAACCACATGGAACACCCGTCACAGGAGACGATAAATCTGCATTTCTTGATCTCTCCAGCTCCAGACAGCACTTTTCTCAAGAGCGTGCTTTAGCCAAATAGAAGTTATTGTGAATAATAGGGGGAAACAAGGAGGAGCTTTGTCTTCCTCCAGTTGTGTCGGGATATTTGTTTATTGTAATCACCTGATGTTTTAAGATGTTTTAATCCTTCCCTTGCACAAGTCAGTGTCCTTCCAAGTTGCTTTTTCCTCTTCTTGCTGAGCAAGGATGAGAACAGCCCTTGACTGGGACACGCTAACGAAGACCAAGAGAGAGGCGAAAAGCCACCACGCAACACATTTAACCCTTAATACCAGGAAAAATGCAGTTAACTGGAATAATCTGATCGGGTTGCTCAGCAGCGTTCAGGTTGATCAGCCTCTCTGTGCCAAGGACAACCCGTGGTGGCCTCCTCCTCAAAACAAGGGGTGCAGCCCTCGGAGATGGGGGTTCCCACCCCAACCCTCGCTCTGCAAAGATTCCAAACGCTGCCAAGAAAAGAACAGAAGGAGGCATTTAAGACATTAAATCCATTTGGGCAAGGGGCCCGAATTCGAGTCATATGTCTCAGGGTTTAGGAAAATGTGTCCGTGTCCTCACGACGTCACCGCTGTCGCCAGTTGCTATGGGCCCCCACGCTGGGGGTTGGACTAAATGAGCTTTGAAGGTCCCTTCCAAGTCAAACTATTCCATGATTCTATGATGGTCTATGCTGGAAGACCATTCTATGATGGTCTGTGCTGTTTGCTCGTTAGTAAATCCTCGAAAAAATGCAGGACAATCTATTTTCTCAATGTACAACGTGATGTTTTCTGTCCGACTGCCGGTAACGATCGACTGAGCAAAGTGAAGCACCAACTTTATTTTTTAATTAAAATTATTGTTTCCATTCTTCGAGTTGTCCAATGTAAAGCTCATTTGCTTAAGATCCTGCGCCAAAGGGTTCTCCTTCCACCCAAAGGCTTCTCATAGACACCTAGGAAGTATTTTCTTGCAAGCATAAATGATTTGATGCTTATGAAATTGTCCCAACCTCTGAAGCTCGGCTCTCCTTCCAACAATGTGTTCTCTGTGAGCCCCTGAATAGAAAACATCAGCCCATAGTGATAGAGCTCCAGCCTTAAACATGGGATAAAAGTGCTTTTCAATGTGTACTTGGGAGGAAAAAATGTCTTTTAATGCTCACACAGTACTCCTTTTAAAATGCTAACGCCACTTAGAGCTATTGATAGGAAGAAGTCGGACTAATCTTAGCAAGACGTTCCCATGACCTTTCAGTATCTGCAATGCTGCAACTTTGCTTCAAATTATCTTTGCAGGGGAAAACAATGTAAAATCTACCGAAGGATTTATAGCAGACAAACGACTACTTGTTAAGAAGCCAAAATATTATAAGAAGAGATTTTGGGTGGCTTTAGGAAGCTGGTACTGAAGCGAGAGCAATTCCCAGTGGGAATATTGAAGAGCAAAATAAAAGAGAGTGAAAGGGCTCAGCGGTGATTTCATACAACACAGAGTGTACCTGGGGAACTCCCTGCCCTGTGATATCAGCTCAAATTAGCCCTTTAAAACAAAGCAACAGGGATGAAACACTGTGACCCCCATTAACTTTCTCAGCAACAATTAAAAATACTCTGAAAACATAAAGTTTCAAACCCCTTTTTGTTAGGAAGCAAGGCCGTGAAAGTTGGAAAGAATCAGCAGATTAGAGATGGTAAAATGAAGCTTTAAGCAAATTCGCATCAAGCAGCAGTGCTGGGATACAAGATGGAATGGGTTGGACATGGCGCTTAGTGCCATGATCTGGTCAATGGACTGGAGTTGGCCCAAGGGTTGGACTGGATGATCTCTGAGGTCTTTTCCAATCCAGTCCATTCTGTGATTCTGTGAAGAGGTTGAATTAGGAAAGATAGAAGGAAATGTCTCCTCCCCAATGTCTTTGTGTACAGTAAACTGTGCTCGCCAAGTTATTCAACACCTCTGCCAAACAAAGCTCTACATGTTGTAGCCGGTCAGGCTGACCTAAATCCCAAAGAAATACAACAGCTGGGATAAAAAAGAAATCCCAGCAGAGAAAATACATCAAAATGCTATAAAATGGTAACAAAACAAACAAACAAAAAAGCACAAAACCTGATGTTAGCTTTGGCTGTAATTAAGATCTGACGGTTGGACAGAAGCTCGTGCCAGTCTGGCTCTGCTGGGACTCCTGACGACGACTCTGTCCTGATGTGATCCCTGGGTTTTGCATTTCAAAAGTGAACCTCCAGCACTCACATCGAAACCTAAAAAAGCAGATTAGATCGGTCAGTTCATCACAGGAGTTTGCCAGGGCGCAGGTAGCGGTTAATCCTGGGGGAACCGTGGTGATGCCCTTTGGAAAACTGGCCAGAAGCCTCATGGTTTTTAAAATGTATTTTAATATTTTTAAACAGAAGTGAGCTGCTGACTAAGGCATTTGGCACAGTGTCCCACAGCATCCTCACAGCTGAACTGAGGGAGTGCGGTCTGGATGAGCGGGGAGTGAGGCGGAGTGTGAACTGGCTGAAGGGAAGAAGCCAGAGAGTCGTGGGCAATGGGGCAGAGTCCAGTCGAGGCCTGGATCCAGTGCAGTGCCTCAGGGGGCAGTGCTGGGGCCGCTGTTATTCAATATATTCATCAATGATCTGGACATTAAGTGTAGAGTCTTGAATGTGGGCAGGAACAACCCCAGGTTCCAGTGTAAGTTGGGGAATGAGCTGTTGGAGAGCAGTGAAAAGGGAGCTGGGGGTCCTGGGGCCAGCAGGGTGAGCATGAGCCAGCACTGGGCCCTTGTGGCCAGGAAGGCCAATGGTACCTGGGGTGGGTTAGAAGGGGGTGGTCAGTAGGTCAGAGAGGTTCTCCTGCCCCTCTGCTCTGCCCTGGGGAGACCACACCTGGAATATTGTGTCCAGTTGTGGCCCCTCAGCTCCAGAAGGACAGGGAACTGCTGGAGAGAGTCCAGCGCAGCCACCAAGATGCTGAAGGGAGTGGAGCATCTCCCGGGTGAGGAAAGGCTGAGGGAGCTGGGGCTCTGGAGCTGGAGAAGAGGACACTGAGGGGGGACTCATTCATGGGGATCAATATGGAAAGGGGGAGTGTCAGGAGGATGGAGCCAGGCTCTTCTGGGTGACAACCAGTGACAGGACAAGGGGCAATGGGTGCAAACTGGAACACAGGAGGTTCCACTTAGATATGAGAGGAAACTTGTTCCTGGTGAGGGTGGCAGAGCCTGGCCCAGGCTGCCCAGGGAGGTTGTGGAGTCTCCTTCTCTGCAGACATTCAAACCCGCCTGGACACCTTCCTGTGGAACCTCAGCTGGGTGTTCCTGCTCCATGGGGGGATTGCACTGGATGAGCTTTCCAGGGCCCTTCAACCCCTGACATTGAGATTCCTTTTCTGCTGTCAGTGAGCAGTTTTTTCCCTAGTAAGAACAATCATTACTTTTACTAGCGACAGCTGTTATCCTGGCCTCGGCTCAGCAACACTCGTTCTCCTGGTTCCATGTGGCTGGTAAGACCTCCCATCTGCAAAATATCAACTCAAACTCTGATATTTTGGGTTTTTTCTTTTAAATCAGGTGCAGCTTTGCTTGCTCAGCCCTTGACCGGGGATAAACGGAACCTGAGACCGGCGACGTTCAGCGTCCCTGGTTGGGTGCTTACGGCCGAGCAATGGATTTGAGGCCTACAAAGCCCAGCCAGACCGAAGGCCACGAATTGGGCACCTTCAACATTTTCACCCATGTCCTCATCAGCCTCTTGCTGAGGATTTGGGTTCCTAAACCCCTTGGCATTGCTGGGAAACTCCAAAAGAGGGGAAAAAAGATCCTTTCCCTGCCGTTCGGTGCATTGAAAGTCGGCAATGCCAGACATCTTGGCTTGCTGCATTCAGCCTGAAGGCCTCTTTGTCTAACGTGACTTATTCATAATTACTCAAGCTGCTAATTTTACTCTTATGTAAATGACGTTGGGAGGCAAAGCACGAAGGCAGCAAGGCACGTATGGGATAATGGATGGGAGGAGGAAAGAAACGAAGCCAGCACGACATGAGAACGGTGCCGAGCCGATTCCAGCAAACAGAAACGCTTTTGGGAATTCCCTAGAAATCCGGGTGGTAAAACGCAGCTCCTCCGATTAACAACTGAAAAGCTGGAAGGGTGAAAAGACTCAGTCTCAATTTGGAAAGAATCAGTTCTAGGGCCATGTTCATCCCTAAATCAGCCCCAGCGCTGCCTCTTTTAGCCCCGGGGTCCTCAGCTCTGCCATCCCAAAGGCACAGCCCTCGGAGGATGTCTGAAGACATCCTGCCTTCATTTATTGCTGACAAAACTCCAAATGAAGCCTTCTAAACAAGCTTGCTTGCTTTGGGATCCAGAGCAAACACAAGCGGATGCACACAGCAATTAGCAGGAGGCTGTCCTAAGTACATTTATTTCAGTGCTGGTGTTTACCCGCTTAACCAGCATTTGTTTTCCGTCTTAAACCTCATTAGTCTTTAATAAAAGGCGTTTACAGTCGCAGCGCATGCCTTGGCTATCTGGCTGGCTGCACCGCGTGTTTTGGAAGCCATGAAGATGTCAGGAGAGGACAGGACCGGATTTCTACAGCCATAGACGTGGGCTGAGGTTTGCACGTCGCTGTTAATTCTTAACCTAATGGGTCTGAACCCTATGGTCAATATTTTCAACTCTTATTATTTGCTGGGCCTCCAACTTCTTTCCACGGAAGGTTTGGCCTCATGTACCTATTGCCAACACAGCTTTTCTCGGCTACCTTGCACAGCCACCCAACGAAGTAGCCATAGACTTCATCAAATAGTGCTTCTAGGAAAAAAAGTCATTATAAACTCAGCTAACGAAGTCAAAATATAGATTTACTGATACATCTTTAGACAAGTGAGTAGGGAGAAAGCAGCCAGAAGCCAAGTGCTCATGAAGATGCAAATGTTCACACAGGCTTCAGGAGGAAAGGGCTTCACCTGTCCCAAGTCCACGTGCTGTCCCACCACCCAGTCACAGAGAGCAAGGGAGAACCAAACACAACTTGAGCTTGGGCTCCTTACCTGCAAGGGTCACAGATTTCACTCGGGGCTGTTTCCTCTTCCAGATGAGAGGAAACAAAGCTGCAAGATGTTAATTACTGGAGAAAAGAGAAGGTGATTCCAACTTCTTTCCAGGAGAAAGAGCATCATGTACCAGCCAAAGTGCTGAGCCAGCTAAGCACCATCTCTGTAATTAAGCATAACCTTAAGAAGGTATTTTCTTGTTTTCTCTACTTTTACCTCTGTTCATTTACTCCAAATCTATGTTTTTAGTGTCAGGAACTCTTTGATCTGTCTGCCTTGTCCAATGGTACAGCTGGGTGAGCGTGAGACGTAACAAGGTTTTCTCCTTCCCTGGGGCTGGTGACTCTTTAAACGGGGATACAGGGACGCGACTCCCCAGGGCTGCCCCCCAAAGCACCGGTTCGATGGGCACTGAGGTTTGCTTTGGGTCAGATACTAGAATCATAGAATCATAGAATCATTTGGCTTGGAAAAGACCTTCAAGATCATCCAGTCCAACCATTAACCCACCCATGTCTCTGAGAACCTCATCTCTGTGTATTTCCAACCCCTCCAGGGATGGTGACTCCAGCACTGCCCTGGGCAGCCTGTTCCAATGCCCCACAGCCCTTTGGGGAAGAAATTGTTCCCAAAATCCAACCTCAACCTCCCCTGGTGCAACTTGAGGCCATTTCCTCTTGTCCTAGCGCTTGTTCCTTGGGAGCAGAGCCTGACCCCCCTGGCTCCATCCAACCTCCTTTCAGGAGCATCAGCTGATGCTCTTCAGAACTTGTCTCCAGCTTTTAAATACTCTTTTTGTTTTAGCTCCCCCATCACCCTCTGTCTCACCACGAGCCGTCTACCACACACAAAGCCTTCCAGCTCCACCACGCCACAATGGGCAACTTCGCGCATAAACCCCTGATGTATCATACGGTAAAACCACCAATCTCATGCTTTGCATTTTCAAACGCGACTTTGTGAAGCGGCATGGTCTCCGAAGTCACCCGATGGGTCTATTCCTTATTTCGTGCCCAGAGACACCCCTAAATCTTCAATTACTACAGCTCAGAGCAGCAACCCACCCCTCATGATGTCTCTTTATCGCTGGACTTAAGAGTAAAAAACGGGGCTGACAATACTGAGATGTCAAAACTCTTATTCCAAATTGCTCCATGTTCTGCAGAGCTTCATAAGCAATAAGCCACCTGCTGTCACCTATCGTCATCCCTCGCTATCTCCTTTTTCAACAGTTGGGTTGAGGCTGCGTGAATCAGCAAGTTGTAAGATAATACATTCTGTTGAACATCTTCATTGATGATTTAGATGAGGGGATTGAGACCATCAGCAGCAAATTTGCTGACAACACCAAGTTGGGAGGGAGTGTGGAGCTGCTGGAAGGCAGGAGGGCTCTGCAGAGGGATCTGGATTCCAATGGGCTGAAGTTCACCAAGGCCAAGTGGTGGGTCCTGCACTTTGGCCACAAGAACCCCCTGCAGCGCTCCAGGCTGCACAGAGTGGCTGGAGAGCAGCCAGGCAGAAAGGGACCTGGGGGGACTCATGGACAGGAAGCTCAACAGGAGCCACCAGTGTGCCCAGGTGGCCAAGAAGGCCAATGGTGTCCTGTCCTGTATCCAAAGCAGCGTGGTCAGCAGGACAAGGGCAGTGATCCTTCCCCTGTGCTCTGCATTGGGGAGGCCACACCTGGAGTGTTGTGTTCAGTTCTGGGCCCCTCAGCTCAGGAAAGAGATTGAAGTGCTGGAGCGGGTCCAGAGAAGAGCAACAAGACTGGGGAAGGGACTTGAGCACAAGCCCTATGGGGATAGGCTGAGGGAGCTGGGCTTGTTCAGTCTGGAGAAGAGGAGGCTTAGAGGTGAGCTCAGCACTCTCTAGAACCACCTGAAGGGCAGTTCTAGCCAGGGGGGGATTGGGCTCTTCTCCCAGGCACTCAGCAACAGGACAAGGTGGCAGGGGCTTAAGCTCTGCCAGGGAAAATTTAGGCTGGAGATTAGAAAATTAGCCTGGAAATTCTTCACAGAGAGAGTGGTCAGCATTGGAATGGCTGCCCAGGGAGGTGCTGGATTCATCGGCCCTGGAGGTCTTTAACCTGAGATTGGCCATGGCGCTTAGTGCCATGATCTGGTCAATGGACTGGAGTTGGCCCAAGGGTTGGACTGGATGATCTCTGAGCTCTTTTCCAACCCGGTCCATTCTGTGATTCTTTGTGATTCAACCTTTCCAATATTCTCTGGATGTCCAGTTCTAGCTAAATAATAGGCTGGAGCACTTTAGAAATGAATAAAATGTATTGCAAGCAGAAACATTTCCATCTTCTTTTGATAAAGGCTGCTGAAAAGCTGCTCTGCATGGGGCCGAAGTTGTTAAGCACAAATTCTCAGTTCCACACGTTATCGCTTCATGTCCTAAAAAATTGACCATCAGCACCATCGTATCCATTTGCAGAGGTGGAAATACGCTCGAAGAACCTTGACAATCCCTTAGGAAGCATCAAACGGCAGAAAGGACAATTCTGTTTCCATTTTACATCATCTTTGTCAATCAAAATCACAGCCAAGTGGTGGGATTACACACAAGCTGAGCTTTACGTGTCCTAAGCAGACCGGTACATGATGGGACAGTGAATTAAATCAGAGCTGAATCACCGTTCTCCACTCCTACCACCCACTGAGGTTCATGGTGTTTAGTGGTTTCTTTAAAATCTTCGCTCCCGGGGAAAATGCAGCTGTCGCCAACATAAAACCAAAACCTCCTTCTTGCGGATGCTGGAAAAACAACGATCAAAAAGCTCAAAAATTAAAAGGTAAACGAGCCTCACTGAGTGTGTTATTTCAAATAAGCCACTGTGATTTCAAGCAATTTTCTGTGTTGGGAAGAAGAGATTGGGAAGTGATTAACTTTTAACTAATTAAAGCGAGAGAGCCGGGGCTAAAGCTCATAATGAATTCAAACGCTCCTGTAAGACAGATGTGACTGTTCCAGGAGACACCTTCACATCTGGAAACCGGCTCCTGGTCAAGTTCAAGGGTCAAGTTCAAGATCTCAGCCTCTATAAAGTGTTAAAATAAATCCATTTGCCAAATTTTGGGGGAAAAAAACAGTTGCAAAGCATCTGTTTCAGCAAAAAATCTTAGCTCCCAATGCTGTGTTATTTGAAGATTAGGCTACAGAGATGCTAATCAATGGGATAATTTCAAGGGAGATCGTTAGAAGGGACAATTTTATTATTGTCAGTATTTACCTCATAACATCAACTAGAGGTGAAAAGCAGAACACGTCTAAGGAGATACAGAGATTGGGTTGAGGGAAAAGAAAAAAGGGAAAAAATCACGACTGAGGATGTGGATTTCTTCAGATGTCGTGGTCAATGCGGCAGAGTCCAGTTGAGGCCTGGATCCAGTGCAGTGCCTCAGGGGGCAGTGCTGGGGCCGCTATTATTCAATATATTCATCAGTGATTTGGCTGAGGGAATAGAGTGACTGTCAGCAAGTTTGCTGGTGACACCAAGCTGGGAGGAGTGGTGACACTGGAAGCTGTGCTGCCATCAGAGACCTGGACAGGCTGGAGAGTTGGGTGGGGAAAATGGAATGAAATAGAACAAGGGCAAGTGTAGAGTCTTGAATGTGGGCAGGAACAACCCCAGGTTCCAGTGTAAGTTGGGGAATGAGCTGTTGGAGAGCAGTGAAAAGGGAGCTGGGGGTCCTGGGGCCAGCAGGGTGAGCATGAGCCAGCACTGGGCCCTTGTGGCCAGGAAGGCCAATGGTACCTGGGGTGGGTTAGAAGGGGGTGGTCAGTAGGCCAGAGAGGTTCTCCTGCCCCTCTGCTCTGCCCTGGGGAGACCACACCTGGAATCTTGTGTCCAGTTGTGGGCCCTCAGCTCCAGAAGGACAGGGAACTGCTGGAGAGAGTCCAGCGCAGCCACCGAGATGCTGAAGGGAGTGGAGCATCTCCCGTGTGAGGAAAGGCTGAGGGAGCTGGGGCTCTGGAGCTGGACAAGAGGACACTGAGGGGTGACTCATTCATGGGGATCAATATGGAAAGAGGGAGTGTCAGGAGGATGGAGCCAGGCTCTTCTGGGTGACAACCAGTGATAGGACAAAGGGCAATGGGTTCAAACTGGAACACAGGAGGTTCCAGTTAATTTGAGAAGAAACGTGTTCCTGGTGAGGGTGTCAGAGCCTGGCCCAGGCTGCCCAGGGAGGCTGTGGAGTCTCCTTCTCTGCAGCCATTCAAACCCGCCTGGACCCCTTCCTGTGGAACCTCAGCTGGGTGTTCCTGCTCCATGGGGGGATTGCACTGGACGAGCTTTCCAGGTCCCTTCCAACCCCTGACATTCTGGGATTCTGTGATTCTGTGATTCTTTGAGAACAGCAAAGTATTAATACGCATCAATCAGCAAAATTGATAGCATTCATTAATAGGTTTAAAAACACCCATTTTATGAACACTTAAATGCAAGAATGATATATTTGATCTTTTTCAAGTGTTTCATCAATATGAGATTGCACTGGGGGTTTTCTTTGAACAGCAACAGCCGATGGCAGCAAATTCCCCAGCGAGCGTTTCAAGGAAATGAGAAGCGTCTCGGCCCGTGTCGAAAGCCTCTTCTGTCACTGCGTAGCACGAGAATATCCGCCCAATTAATACTGCAAAAATCCCCCTCTCGGCTGCTCTGCTATTTTCTCAGAAGACAAAGCCCCGCAGCTTTCTCTGTAGCGAGAAATTTCTGTGTGTCTGTCAAAAGTAAGATAGCTTTGCAGGATTAACTTAGAGAAAGCCTCCGTAGTTGGGTTTTCTTTTAAATATTTGTGTGATTATAGGTTTCCCACTCTCCAAAGATCTGGAGAGGGAGCGGGGATCCATCCCAGTTGGCAGGACGGGATGTTTTAATGGTACCTGATGCTTTTACAGGCTGGTGCGTTCCCTCTACATTCATCTTATGTCGACGGCATCAGGTAAAACATCGCTCAGAAGCCACCTTGGTTATAGAATCACAGGATGGTTTGGGTTGGAAGGGACATTTAAAGCCACCCCTGCCATGAGCAGGGACATCTTCAGCAGCTCAGGTTGCTCAGAGCCCCGTCCAGCCTGGCCTGGGATGTCTCCAGGGGTGGTTCATCCACCACCTCTTATTGACTCCCATTTCAGTTCTCATGGACCAAAGCTGCACCAGCCTCAGCGATACCTTCAGAGCAGAACACGTTCAGCCCAATTCTTGCTCTTATTATTCATAAACCCTAATTAGAAAGCACTTTCTCCACCCATGCAGTATGCAGAGGAGTTGGTTGCACCATTGGCTTTGATGTTGAGCTACATCAACCGATTCGGCCCTATCCAAGGAGCTGTTTGTCCAGGAGAACCCCAACCCAGGGAGGAGATCATGGACCTGTAGGTTACCAGCTCAAAACTCCCCTTGGACATGGGACAAGCAGGATTGCACCGTTCTTCGGAGCAGAGCCACGAGCAATCATTGCCACCAGCTCTCCCTTCAAGGCAGATTGGAGAAAGTTATTTTCTAGCTCCTTTCATAGAATCATTTTGGTTGGAAGAGACCCTCAAGATCATCGAGTCCAACCATTAACCTGACTCCGGCATCAAACCATGTCCCTAAAAACCTCATCTATATGTCTTTTTCCATATGAAAAGGCCTAAAAATGTGAATGAACCCATTGATATGGCTGAGACCAGCTGCACTTTGTGTCTTCAGCAGGATAAGAACAGCCTTCCCAACACATATATTTGATGGGAAATGACTTAGTTCAGCGTTGGTAAAGCTCAGAATAACGTCCAGTCTGGCACAACGGTTCATGGGTGGACAAGCTCTTCTAGGTCCTGAAGAACAGAAATACTAGAACATTATTTGCTTGTAGAAATTATTTAATTCAGCCTGGGACTGCCCTTCCTGAAGCCGGTGTGGGGTTATTTACCCAGGCGGAAAATCGCAGGGTGTAACCAGGTGGGAATAATATGACCTCAGATGGGATCTGATCCGGTCACCGGTCAAACAACCGGCCTGGCAGAGCAGCCCGTGGGGCCAGATGATAAAGAAATCCCTTTCCCTCCTTCCCTGGAGGAGAATTCAACGTGAAAGCGATTGTGTCTCCTTGCAGAACCTCCAGGCAAGGTTGGAAGATGCTGAAGATGCTCCCACCTCCCCGATGTGGATGAGATGTCCTGTGCCATTCCCCCGTGATACTTGGTGGTGGGATGGGTGGTAAAACCATGGAAGATTAGGGAGAAAAACACCTATTTTAGGCAAAGGCAAGGGTTGTTAGAAGGTTAATGGAAGAGAAAAGTCACCATCCTACTCACAGCTCTAACAGGAGCGTAGTTGGACCACTGACATCTCTTGTCCTTCTGGTATCTACTGTAGGTGAAGGAAAGTCCATCTGAAGACTTACCCAGAAGCTGTAGATAACATCAGCAGCCCCCTGAACACACAGAAGGACCTTGGCGAACGCTTTCGCTCCCTGATGAAACTTTGATCAAATTCCGTTGGGAAATTGCTTTAAAATTTGCAGACAAGGGAGGCAGCTCCCACCTCCTTCAGCCCAACACCCTGTGGGTCGCTCTCGTCTCTTCTTTCCCATTAAGCCACTTCTAATTTGATGCCAGGAGGTCGCCGCTCTGTCATTTACATCCTCCTCATCGTTATCTATGGATATCCCTATGGATAAAAGAAGGATGGCGTCATCTTTGGTTCTGGGATGTCTCATGCGCACCAGGAGGAACATGGAGAATAATATAAACCAGAAATATATCCCAGACCTGGCGACCTCGTAGCCAGATAATGAGAAACATTTCTCTCTAACCAAAGACTTCTAGGGATAGAAACATTAAGAAATGATCTTAACGCTAAAAATTGAGACAAATTCTTCCAACCCCAAGACAAAGATTACATAAATCTGGGAGTTGCTCCCAGGGGTGGAAAGGGAGAGATAAGAAGCATCTCACGCAGAGGTGGGTACCACTCCAAAAACACCTTGGCTAAGATTTTGGGGGTGACCAGCCCCCCTGTTTTACCCCAGTCCCCAATAGCGATGGGGTCCTGAGGTCCCCATCCCGGTCAGGCAGCATCACTGGGGACAATGGGCAGGACACCGGGGAGCAGGAGGTAAAAACCTGCTCCAAAGCACCTCAGATAAACGTCACAGCTAAAAATCCTCCAGGCAAATCACTCCACAAACCCCAAAGCTTCTGTCTGTGTGGAATTTTGCCCTAACAGCCCCAGCACGGAGAATTTCCAGGACTGTATCTCACCCGGGGCAGCAGTGATTCACACTTCCAGCATGGTTATTTTCACCCCCCCTGCTTTCTACTTCTTCCCCTGCCCCATCTACATGAACCCAACGCGGGCTCAGAACTATAGAAGCTGTATTAATAATCATCTTTTATGTGGGTTTAATGATCTCTCCGGATCTGCCAGCCCGCAAACTTGAAACTCTTTATGAATGTGACTCACACCCGGAGCAAACGTTCATTGGCCGACAAACTCTCCTGATTTCGCTCCGTAAAAGTCCTTTTCCTATTGGAAGAGAGGACCTGAGGTGTTACCTACACTGCAACTCGAGTTCACTGACTCCGAATAACCCCAGATACCGGGAGTATGTGATTTTATTCTCATTCATTCATCCTCGAGCAGCCTGATAATGAACTCTGATCTCCCACCTTGCAGAAATTCCCTTTGTACAGACACGTTTACGACTTTTGCAGCCTATGTTTTAGAGTAAGACTATCTGCAAGACTAAAAATAAAACCAAGTTATTTTTCTCCCCAAATATATTAAACATCCAGACTTGCCACGCTGCACTTAAAGGATTTCGATGAGAAGCCTCAATCTGTTTTGAATCAGCATCAGATCCCACTTAGGAGTTGGTGTCTGACCTGGAGGTAAATGATGTCCGGTGAGCGATCAATGAATTGGAGAAATGATTCTAAATTCAAATACAGGATTTGCGAGTGGTTCGTAAAGCAGAAAGCTGATCCATATGGATGCTGCATAGTTCAACACCGGCAATTTAAGGTGAGCCAAGGTTCCTGCGGTATTAAAACTTCTCGAATTGCTGTGTTGTACAAAAATCCCCCCAAATTCCTGCCCTCCTGCCTCTCCCAGAGCTGCAGATGGATGAAGGAGCAGATTAGAGTCTCATGAATATCCTCAACTATCTCTCCCAACACAGAAAAACACCAAAAAGGAGGAATTTCCTGGTTAAAAAGAACTCGGCTGAGGTGTTAAATTCAACCCCTGGACACAAGTGATGGGCTCAGCTGCTAAAGAGAAAGTTATTAACAGGGCAGCATATAGAAATGTATAGATTTAACCTCCTGAACAAGCATGTTTTTCAAGTTTACCAGGTACATGAGCCTAGACGGGCGTCTCTTTTGTACGTGTTTATTCACATTTATACATCTGCATTCATAGCATTACATGGAGCATCTCCCACCAGGACCTGGGTTCCATTGGAGCAGAAATCAGCCCCAAAATCTGGACCAGTTCATTTCACCAACACATTTACACCGGTTAATCTGCTTTATAAGAAAATCCGGAGCGAAGCGGACACGTGAGATGTAAAGGCATCTATAAATTGCTTCTCTGCGGAACAGGCCGTAATAAAGAACATCACCACGGCTCACATATGGAATGAAACATCTTGGATGTGTGCCTGGAACACGGCCACCTGCTGACAATCTACCATAACATTATATACATGGTGATTTTACCTTCCTATTACACATCCTCAGGGTGTTCCCGAAATAAGACTGTGTCCGATTATATTAGCTAAACCTCCTTTTTTTAGGTAGGCATTTACTTCTTCACTCCCTCTCCTAATTCACCCGCTAAAACGTTAATTTTAAAACATAACTTTTGTTCTACGCGCTTCTCAAACATCTTCAGCATCCTACGCTGATTATCCAAGTCACCAATACATTTTTCTGAGCGTAGACGTCGTTCTCGAGTATTTTTCCTCCCTTTTCTGCATGGAAAGTGGTACCAGCAATGAAAATAGAGTGGAAAGCCCAAGGATGGATGGATGGAGAATGAAAAGAACGTCTCTAGTTCCACACTTGGGATGCAACAGCCCCCTCACAACACATTATAGATTTCCTGTCGCATAGGAAAGGTCACTCACGTCACTATTTCTTCCCCGGTGTATTTGCACAATATATGTGGCTTCTCATTGAGCTGTGACCACGTCAGTGTTGGCAAATTCCAGTGTTGGCTTCTTCTGCAAACACCCACTCCATTCAACAAACGGCACTAAAAATGACATTAAATCATGTGAAATGTCACCGGAGCCAAAGCACACGCACAAGGATATTTTTCTAATATACTCATAAAACAGAGAAAATCTTTAATCACCACAGATTAGCAAACCCTGTCTGTTAAAAGACTAAAAAAACCCAGCCTTAAATAGAAACAAACATAATTATTTGCTCATCGTGACACTAAGGTCAGTCCCATCTTCCCACCGAGCCCTTTGTCATCCATCCTCACAGAAGCCAAATGTGCGTACAAATTGCTGGGATGGGAGCCATCGGTGTGACATCCCCGTCCCGCATTCGTCACACGTTTCAGAGCTTTGACCCCCAGCCAAAGTCCCTTCCAACCCAAACTGTCCCGTGATTCCACGATCGTCTGGTGTTGAGCGGATGATGCCACAGGGCAGCCCGTGGAACTCGCTGTCTGATTTTTAGAAATGATAACAAAAGAGACGTAAAGGTCCCAAAACCCCCCAAACCTTATCAGCGACAACATCTGGATTCGCTGAATCCACATCAGGGCTTTGATTTTCTGTCATTCACCTCCGAGATAAACTGTTCAATGAGCTGCATCAGCTCTAAGGTAGAACAATATATCACTATACGTGTATGAAAAAACCTGAAGGACACGGATATCTCGGTTTTCCAGCGCTGCCCCACAGCAGCGTGCGTGGCGTTTGTTCCTAGAAGCCTGCTCGAGTCATTTTTTGGTTAGATCATCTCTATTTAAGGCTGTTCAGAAAAGACAAGCGAGGGATAATCACGGCTGGATGAAACCCAGAGCGTTCCCACGACGTCCAGCTGTTTGCTCCCTTCATCGCACGGAGATCGCTGCAAACACAGGCAGCGGGGTTCGCGGTCTTTTAATATTTTGCTTCTTCAGAAAGAGCGAATATCTCGGGAAACGGTCCAAGGCGGCGAGAGACGGACACGGACGTGCCAAAACACGATGTACGTTGGACACCATTCCCCATTGCAACCTGCGTTTCTCCAGCCGGCTGATCTGCAAGACGAGTTTTTCCATGCCCCGGGATCAAATTCAGAAGCGGCGAGATGTCCAGATGGTTTCTCTGTCGGGACAGCAGCAGATACGCGTCTTCCAGCTTGGAACCCACAGTCTGGCCTCGGGTGTCTGCGTTGCCTCAGAGCGGTCACTCACTTTCCAAGGAAAAATCTTACACTTTGGTGGGAATCTGGTTGGTAAAGCCAAATTCAGCACAAGTAGAATCACAGAATGGACTGGGTTGGAAAAGACCTTCAGAGATCATCAAGTCCAATCCTTGGGCCAACTCCAGTCCATTGACCAGATCATGGCACTAAGTGCCATGGCCAATCTCAGCTTAAAAACCTCCAGGGCCGGTGAGTCCAAGCACCTCCCTGGGCAGCCATTCCAATGCCTGACCACTCTCTCTGCACAGAATTGCTTTCTAATCTTCAGCCTAAATTTAAGTTTAAGCCTATGCCCCCTTGTCCTATTGCTGACTGTATAGAAGAGCCCAATCCCCCCCTGGCTAGAACTGCCCTTCAGGTGGTTCTAGAGAGTGCTGAGCTCACCTCTAAGCCTCCTCTTCTCCAGACTGAACAAGCCCAGCTCCCTCAGCCTCTCCCCATAGGGCTTGTGCTCAAGTCCCTTCCCCAGTCTTGTTGCTCTTCTCTGGACCCGCTCCAGCACTTCAATCTCTTTCCTGAGCTGAGGGGCCCAGAACTGAACACAACACTCCAGGTGTGGCCTCCCCAGTGCAGAGCACAGGGGAAGGATCACTGCCCTTGGCCTGCTGACCACGCTGCTTTGGATACAGGAAGGTGCTGGATGGACTCTTATCTCCCCCATCACCTTCACCTTTGTTTTGTAACCCATTTTTTTATTTGCTTGGCAGGTGTGGCCAACTTTTGGCCTCCTTGGAGAGTCACCACCTGCTCCAAGAGACCTCGGTGACCGCCACGTCGCGGTCGCAATAAAATCCGAGCTTGAGTGCAAGTTCAGCCCAGGAAGGAGCAAGAGTTACAGAGGGTTTAGCCTGGAGGTGCTCAGATCTCAGCCTGGGCTCATTGCCAGAAATAAAAAGCTTCCTGTAAGCCCAGTCTAGAGACAGCTTAGTCACAGCATGGATTTGAGACAGCTCTGAAGGGTCTCCAAGAACCCCCATGAACTTGAGCAAGGACGAGTTGGGATGGACATCAAAGAGCCAGAAAACAGCACTAAGTAGCAGGTTGGGGGGGTCGAAATTGTAAATTCAGGTCTGAACTCTGCCTAAAGCCCATCTTAGGCCCCTGAGCTTTGTGGTGGGTCACACTCGGGGTGGGACAACCGCTTGGGCTCTCTCAGTGCTTGGGCTGAGCATGAGAGTTGCATGAGAGCAACTAAATCTGTCTCTATCTCCAGCACAGAGTTGTTTCCTCACCTCCAGTGCCTCAGTTTCCCTACCTGCTACAGGAGCCCAACAGCACTCTGAAGTCTCTGGGTGAAACTCACGCCACATGTGAGATGCAGGCGTCACTGCAACGTAATTACAACAATTTTCCTCGTTAAACGTGGCTTTTTCTTCTCCGCCGAGGGGTTTCTCTGCTCGCACCACCGCTGTTCCAGGCCACGGCGTTCGGTTCCCGCACCGTATTTCATTCGGGGACGTCACACAAAGAGCGTGGGAAGCGCGGGGGGACCAGCCCATTGATCTACAGCGCTCAGAAAATCCCGGCGTGTTCGCTCCTTCTCGCCCCTTTGTAGTCGTGACCTCTCCGTGGCGAGGCCAACCTGCTCCTCGATGGCGTTTCAGAGCTGACCAGGGCACCGAATGGAGAATTAGCCAGAACACAGCGTCCTTTGTTAAAATACTGATTTGTAATATATGTAAATGGAGCAGGTTACTTTTCCAGCTCTCGCACCCATCACCAGGTATGGACCTTCCTAGTGCGGCAGAGCCAGAGCGTAACACCCCCCGTTTCTGTGTGAAACACAAGCCGTGTTCCTCCATCCCGGTAGAGAAATCCGATTGCGTCAAATCAAACAATCAACTACTTGATATTTTGCAGAATGTCCTTTTATCCTCCCCAGGAGACTCAGGGGTTTCATGCCATCTCTTCTTGCTGTCACTCAGCTGGCTTGGGGACCTTGAACACGGCACAACAGCCCAAGCTGGCAGTTCCTCCAGACCCCAACAGCTCCTCTTGCTCCTTGTCTTTGTTTTCCTGATGTTTCTTTGCTCTTTGACTTTACACAGGGCGGTGACATTGTCAGTGGGCTGGAAACCATCCCAAGAAGCTGGCACTACTCATGGGACTTCATTATCTTGTATATATCGAACACTAAGGCTGCACCTCAAATCCTGAGGTCAGTTTTGGGTCCCTCACGCCAAGAAAGGCCTTGAGGTGCTGGAGCGAGTGGAGAGAAGGGAACGGAGCTGGGGAAGGGGCTGGAGCACAAGTGTGATGGGAGCGGCTGAGGGACCTGGGGGGTTCAGCTGGAGAACAGGAGCTGAGGGGAGACAGGGACACAAAGAAACGGCCTCAAGTTGGGCCAGGGGAGGTTGAGGTTGGATGTGGGGAACAATTTCTTCCCCAAAGGGCTGTGGGGCATTGGAACAGGCTGCCCAGGGCAGTGCTGGAGTCACCATCCCTGGAGGGGTTGGACAGACACACAGATGAGGTTCTCAGGGACATGGGGCAGTGCCAGGGTTGGGTTAACAGTTGGACTCAATGATCTTGAGGGTCTCTTCCAACCAGAATGATTCTATGCTTTGCAGCACTATGTTCAGATACCTCCTGGCATCTGAGATGGAAGAAAAGGGTCAGAGAAACCCCATCCTGTCAATGGTAACATTTTAGACGCTGACTGCTACCATCAGTTTCATTCTGGGGCTTCGCGGACCCAGCAGCAGCGCATTTGGGCCTCCGTTCATAGAACCACGTCACTTGAAGCTCAGGACTTGTCCCATGTTCTGGTCAACCTCAACACAAAGATCAAGGTTTGACCGAAGGACATGGAAGGATGCTCCAAGAGAAACCCCAGGCTTTTACGTCGTGGTGTTTTAGCAATTAAGGGTCTTGCAACACTATCCCACGGTGGAAAGCAGTTGAGTGGAGCCACCAAAAGAAAAAGCAGGGTGGGATTTTGTTGGGTGAGGCTCAACACAACTCTATTTTTCCCTTGTAGTAGCAAATACTGGAGCTAAAAGGCAACAAAGATGAAAGCCAAGGAATGAACAAAGGAAGAGGAGGAGACAAGGGGAGAAGGATCAGAGGCTAAAGGGCACCCAGAGCCTCATACAAAGCACTTGGCTTTCTTTTTCATCTTGGCCTCGATCAAGAAGGTCCACCTCACTTTTGTACAGTCCCAGGCCATATTATGCCTTGTTTTCTTCACCAAAAAAGAAAGACAATCCCAGATCTTTGCAGATACCAGCTCTCACATCAAACCTGAATAAGGGTCACATTTTTCAAAGAGGTCGGAGTCTGTTATATTCTAGACCGAGGACATAAGAGGGCCCAGAAGATGTGGGGTTTCTCTGAAGTTCTGCTTTCCACGTGAATGTAGATGACCAGTTTAGGACCACTCTCCCTTCACCGTGCCTCACATTGGCAAGTTTTTTAAGCAAATTGGACAAAAAACGAACAATCTCTAAGAATTAGCTTTTCTACAAAGTTTCTGGAAGCTTTTGGTAGGCAGAACCCAAAGAGAAGGAGAAACCCTGCAAGTGTATCCACTTAGGATTAATCTGTGGATCCATATCCTATTAAATATTGGAGAAACACACACCAGAGAGCCCTTGAAACTCCAGGTCCACCAGAAAGCTTTCAGTTGTAGAGCTGTTTTGGTTGGAAATGACCCTCAAGATCATCAAGTCCAAATGTTAACTCCAGTCTGGCACTGATCCATGTCCCCCAGAACCTCATCTATAAGAAGTTTGAATGGCCACGAACAGGAAAATATCGATCAACGGCAAGTGAATCACAGAGATCTCACAGTCAGAAAGAACCAGCTGATTTATCTCTTGGGGTTCATCACCTCACCAACACTTATTAACACCACACAGAATCTCAGAACATCAGGGGTTGGAAGGGACCTGGAAAGCTCATCCAGTGCAATCCCCCCATGGAGCAGGAACACCCAGCTGAGGTTCCACAGGAAGGGGTCCAGGCGGGTTTGAATGTCTGCAGAGAAGGAGACTCCACAACCTTCCTGGGCAGCCTGGGCCAGGCTCCGCCATCCTCACCATCAAGAAGTTTCTTCTCAAATTTAAGTGGAACCTCCTGTGTTCCAGTTTGTACCCATTGCCCCTTGTCCTATCACTGGTTGTCACCCAGAAGAGCCTGGCTCCATCCTCCTGACACTCACCCTTTAGATATCTGTAAACATGAATGAGGTCACCCCTCAGTCTCCTCTTGTCCAGCTCCAGAGCCCCAGCTCCCTCAGCCTTTCCTCACCCGGGAGATGCTCCACTCCCTTTAGCATCTTGGTGGCTGCGCTGGACTCTCTGCAGCAGTTCCCTGTCCTTCTGGAGCTGAGGGGCCACAACTGGACACAAGATTCCAGGTGTGGTCTCCCCAGGGCAGAGCAGAGGGGCAGGAGAACCTCTCTGACCTACTGACCACCCCCTTCTAACCCACCCCAGGTACCATCGGCCTTCCTGGCCACAAGGGCCCAGTGCTGGCTCATGCTCACCCTGCTGGCCCCAGGACCCCAGCTCCCTTTTCACTGCTCTCCAACAGCTCATTCCCCAACTTACACTGGAACCTGGGGTTGTTCCTGCCCACATTCCAGACTCTACACTTGCCCTTGTTCTATTTCATTATATTTTTCCTGCCCAACTCTCCAACCTGTCCAGGTCTCTGATGGCAGCACAGCTTCCAGTGTCACCACTCCTCCCAGCTTGGTGTCACCAGCAAACTCGCTGACAGTCACTCTATTCCCTCATCCAAATCATTGATGAATATATTGAATAATAGCGGCCCCAGCACTGCCCCCTGAGGCACTGCCCTGGATCCAGGCCTCAACTGGACTCTGCCCCATTGACCAGAAGGTCTAACAGTTTTGGTGCCATCCAGAATAAATGCCTCATTATTTAAAAACACCTCTGTAAGTGAAGTCCCGTGGGAAATGTGCACAGCACAGCTTTTCCCCCCTAAAGCTGCATTTAAAAAAATAACCCACAGTGACCTCAATCCCTAAATTTAAATGATGAAATCAGCTGTTATTGAGAAAGTAACGTTGGTATTTTCAGCCGGTGAAGAGGAGGGTTCCTGACGTAGCCCGGAGCTCCTCTATCGCAATAACGATGTTCCGGAGATCTGTGTTACCTTATGTGGGAAGAGAATACGCCTCACCAGTCTCCAACTGGGAGCAGGGCTGCACCAACAGGTTCAACTGGTGGAAGGTGTGATGGGGTGCAACCCGTAGCCCATGCCGAGGCTTTATTTCATGCACCCTGCCATCCCGCGATACCATCAACCCTTAAAAAGATGTTGGTAAGAGCAAACGTATCTTAAGAGCGGTTAGTAGACCTAAAATAAAGAGTTAGCCCCTAACTACTGCTGGAGAGGTCCATAAATCATTGAATTATAGAAGAATTTGGGTTGGAAGTGACCTTCAAAGCTCATCTAATCCGACCCCAATATATTAATAAATGTCGATATATGAGATTACAGCCCAACAGAGATGGGCGCTGGTCTCAGCCACGAGGTTCTCCCGGTTCAGGCATTTTGACACAATATTTCTTACGTTACATACATTATATACTTATTCCTTACTTTCCTGCATGAATAGAGGCCGTTTCCAAGCACGTTATGCGGTGGGTTAGAGACAGCGGGAATTAAACAGTTTGGATCCCCATCCAAAATGACAAAAAGCTGTAACCACGTTGTTACTGAAACCCTGGTTTGGGTTGTCTTAAATTAATAACAAGGTTCAGCTCGCCGGAGCGATGCCATGTGCTAAAATTTGGATAAGACTTGAAGAAAGAAGGTGTCTCGGTACCAGCGGCGACTTCTTACTCCAAATATACAACTTACAATGCGTAACTGTACTGGTGGGGAGGAATCGGTGTGAATTATCGTTCCTGGATTAGTCACGGGCTCATTTCCCCAGGTGGTTCGGAGCTCAACAGAGGCAGCGATCCAGACCACGGGATTATTCTTATTAAGAAGCGAACGGGAAAGAGCCCCAAACGACCCTGGGTTTCCAGTTTGAGTTTCAGGGATCGGTACTCAAAACAACTATCGATTTATCTGCGATTTGAATTTGGTTTGGTTGGGAAATCTTGTTTAGGCTCAGCTTTTCTCTCAGCTGACAGCCCCTTAGCCATCAGCGTTAGAATCAAGTCCACATTGCCACAGGTCTTTATATCCTTTATGGGTCTTTATATCATTTCCCCCTTGTTGTAACTCCCTAACCTTTCCCTTCGCACAAAAAAGACGGGGACACAAACCAAATCACAAGGCTGAGATCTGGGATCAGCACAATCTGGGATCAGCTCAGCGTTCCTGTACGTATTCCAACCTCTATTGCAAGACTTTTCCACACCGGTGTTATGAAAGAGCTTGCGATAAAGTTGCTGACTCCGGCTTTTTTCCCCATGTTCCGCACCCCTGCAATACATAAATTAAAGGTTTGATACAGAAATTAAAGGTTTGATAGAGAAATTAAACGCCACCCACCCCAATTTTGCCCTCAGCGTCTCCCTGCTCCTCTCCCCCTCACCCATTGACTTTTTTCCTTGGCAAATAAACAGTTGTGACTCAACATTGAAATCCAGACGCCGCTTTTCCACTTTGCTTCTCACAGATTGAGGCGTTTCCCTTTATCCGTCGTTGCCCTCTTCGTCTCCAAATGCTCATTGCACAGACCCGATCGCTTGGCTTCTCGCTCTTAGGCGCAACTCAACCATTCTTGGGTGTTGATAAGCAGAGCTTAATGTTCTTCTATGCTCCCAATTTAAAAATCTAATTTCTTTGTACTATATTTCCGATCTATCGCTCGTCCCCCACCAGCGCCAGCCAAAGCCGCTCAAGTTTCTCCCTTTCCCATCAGCTCCTGGTAGCGGAAACATCAGAAGAAGCCAAATCACAGGGACAAGCGTTGGGTGGTTGAGACGCCAAAAAATGTTCAGATTTCCCAATTTTGGAGCATCTATGGAAAAAGAACGACCCATTTTTTCCTTCGCGTGTTCCCTTTGATTCACGTTGAACATGGCCCAGTGGTTCCTGTCTCGGCAGAAGCTCCATTTGCTGGATGCAAAACCCTCATTCGAAAGCCACAAGTCGATGGTCATTGCCTCTGGATGTTTCCTGAGATCGCAACATCCAATAAGTTGTATTTGTATTATTTTAATCAGAAATAATTCTCCCATCCTTTAAGAAGTGAGTTCCAGAACAATATTCTTATTTAAAACATATATTATGTCAATTGTTTCTTGAAGACGACTCATTTTCCTATCAGCAGTAATCATCAGATTGCAGAAACTGTCTTAAAAACCTTGCCTTGAGTAAATAAATTGAAATAATACCCAAGAAGTCACACCTACTGGTTATCAGAGGCCGCACATATTTGTAAGCACCTATATATATATATATATAGTCTTGAAAATCACTTTGCAGTATTAAATGTAGTATTTATTAGGTCACCATTTCCCCGAAGAGACGCAGAAAGTACTAAAAAAGTCATGAATGTAACTTTAAATATACTTAATACACATAAAATGCCTCATTTTTCAAGATGCTAGAGCTGGCTATTTCTTGCAACTTCTTCCTCTCATATCTGTGTTGTTTTTCTTTCCACTAAACCAGCGGTATTGTTATTTCCTCTTGTTTTCTTGAAACAAGGAGACTCCACGCACCATTTGGCAGCTCGTTGCAAGCAGTTTGTACTTGATTTTCCAGAAACGCCGCGTGTTATTTACACTGCCGGTTGCAACACTTTTCTCTGTGTAAAAGCTCCCTTCGATTTCACTAATCGTTGCCTTATTTTTTTTGAATAAACAGCTGCCGAAGGCAAGAAGAACATTGCAGGGTAGGAAACACACAACATCAGTCTCTTTGACATTATTCCCAGAAACGCTGCAAAAATCCATCCTCATTTTTCTTTAAGGAAGTCCTATAGTATTCAACGGGAAACACCACGCGATCGCGGAGTTAAGAGTTGATATTCCACATCTACAAGGTTTTGGCAACAAAATAAGAGCTTGCATTAAACTAAGCCCACTGGAATAATATTTAGGGAAAAAGAATAATAATCCTGGAACATACATCCCTATAGAATCCCAGAATGTCAGGGATTGAAGGGCCCTGGAAAGCTCATCCAGTGCAACCCCCCCATGGAGCAGGAACACCCAGCTGAGGTTCCACAGGAAGGTGTCCAGGCGGGTTTGAATGTCTGCAGAGAAGGAGACTCCACAACCTCCCTGGGCAGCCTGGGCCAGGCTCTGACACCCTCACCCCAAATAAGTTGCTTCTCCTATTTACGTGGAACCTCCTGTGTTCCAGTTTGAACCCATTGCCCCTTGTCCTATCACTGGTTGTCACCCAGAAGAGCCTGGCTCCATCCTCCTGACACTCCCCGTTTCCATATTGATCCCCATGAATGAGGTCCCCCCTCAGTCTCCTCTTGTCCAGCTCCAGAGCCCCAGCTCCCTCAGCCTTTCCTCACCCGGGAGATGCTCCACTCCCTTCAGCATCTTGGTGGCTGCGCTGGACTCTCTCCAGCAGTTCCCTGTCCTTCTGGAGCTGAGGGGCCACAACTGGACACAAGATTCCAGGTGTGGTCTCCCCAGGGCAGAGCAGAGGGGCAGGAGAACCTCTCTGACCTACTGACCACCCCCTTCTAACCCACCCCAGGTACCATTGGCCTTCCTGGCCACAAGGGCCCAGTGCTGGCTCATGCTCACCCTGCTGGCCCCAGGACCCCCAGCTCCCTTTTCGCTGCTCTCCAACAGCTCATTCCCCAACTTACACTGGAACCTGGGGTTGTTCCTGCCCAGATTCAAGACTCTACACTTGCCCTTGTTCTATTCCATTAAATAAGAAATAAGATATTTGACATTTGCATAGAGAAAGGAGCTGAAGATATTTAGTGGACATTAACATCAATATTCTGCAAGTGGTAGATGCAAAGGGAAGGGATTAATGTCCCCTGACATCAACCACCTCAAAATTAAACGCCCGATCGCTGTCTTGGCTTCTTGTTTAACCCAGATTAAAGTCGCTGCGATGTGCAGGTGCCCCTTTCTCACTCCCTAGAGGGAGTAGAGTGCTAAATTTAAATAGGGGGCTGGAATTAAATCGGAGGCGACCCGCTCCTGAATGCGCGTCCGGACCCAAAGCGCATCGGAATCCCTGGAAAAATGACAGTGGTAATTCTAGAAAGGGGTTTTTCGTCCTTTGCTGCTGCTGCCCAGAGGTTTGGGGAGCTTGGGATGGGGAGGAGGGAAAAGCAGCTCATCCAATGTCTTGTATTTTTTACACGGCAAACTCCGGTTTTCCACCCACGCTGCCAGCTCCGCACAAACCTTTTGATTCTTCCTCCCGTTGAGAAACAAAGCGCAGACGCCGGGCTGAGCGCTGCCGAGCGCCGCTATTCATCCATCCGAGCGGCGGCGGAGACTGGGGCTCAAGTTTCCTCCTAGTGAGACATGGGCTGACTCGAGAGCAGCCAATCTGCGGCCGAGGCTGCGGATGATGCCGGAGGGGAGAACCGAACACATCCCAGATGACGGAGCAGCCGCCAGGCTGAGTAAGCCGGGCTCTGCTGAGCCTGACCTCGCTTGCACCACCGCTCAATCCTCCTACACCTTCTGGGGATGCTGCTCAGCTGCAAATTCCTCTTTTTTAAGAACCATTTCTTAGTGGTTTATACTTATTTTTTGCTTTTCTTCACCCAGTTCCAAGAATCTTGCGTTTCCCGTCGCCGCGTGGTTTGTGTTCTGTTGTAACCGCAGGCAAGTGGAAGGTGTTTTAGAAAACAAGCGTTGGATTTCCCAACGCGGGCTGAGCTCGGGGGGCAATATCACCAGCAGCACAAAGGGAAACCCCGTCTGTAAAACAGCATTTCAGAATAAATATGGTTACATTGAAATCGTATCGAAAGCGGCAGGGCTTGCTGGATGAGCTGAATCCCTAACTCAGAGACGTCTGCCCTGGATGAATTCGGGCCGGACACCAGTTCCACAGTCAAGTCTTTGGAGAGGTGTAACCTACACAAAAAATCCCATTTGGAGTGGGTTTATCATTGTCAAACAAAGCAAACCAGCTGGAAGAAGCTGGCTGGAGCGTTTTCCTTCATTGCCTGAAGCATTAAGTACAAGTTAATAAAGAAACATTGTGGTACTGAGATCAATAAAATCCTTTAAGTTTTAGATTTCTGTCTTTGCTACATCCACGTTTCCTCCTCCTCCTCATCCTGGGATTAACTACAAACAACTAAAGCAGCACAAATAATATAAAAACTAAAATAAACGCCCTTATAAGGGTCATTAAAAGTATTATTAACACCTGTTCCCTATTCGAGTAGGAAAATCCTCCTCGACAAAATTTAACACACACTTGTACAAGGCAGTTTTTCAATCAGTAAAAGTCCTTTATCGCCTTATTTTGATCTCTGACAACTGTTGCTCGGTGATGTTTCCATGGTCTCCAAGCTCCTACCAGCGCTGGCCCTCAAGACCCAGTTGTCACCCTCACCACCCACTTGTCACCCCGTGACCCACTTCTTGAGAACTCCGAGGAGTGGAAACGAAATGTGCAGAATTGGTTGTGTAATTTGCGCAAAATAAGTGGAGCATGAACTTAGATACATCTCTTGGATGATAAAAAGCTTCTAGGAATCCTGAAGATCCAACAGACATCCATCCATCCATCTATAGGGACCTTGACCTCAGCCCAACTGAAATTAGTGGAAAAAACACCATTAACTCCAGATCAAAAGCACCGTTGAACGGCCTAAACCCACATTTCACAAACTGTAGTTGCCCGGTATCCCCATCCTTTGCCTTCAGGTGGCCTCATCCAAGACTGGTTTTGCATGTGGGACCTGGTTGTCCCAAAGCAGAGCCCTACGGGCATCAGCAAGACCTTGGGCAAAGCTCAGCCCGCCACTAATCCCACCTCTTTGGAGGAGATGCTGGAGCCCTTCTAAGCAGGGGTTTAGGCCAGCATAGAATCACAGAATCATTTTGGTTGGAAAAGACCTCACGATCATCAAGTCCGACTGTTAACACAGCACGACCAAGTCCACCACTAAACCATAGAACCATTTAGGTTGGAAGAGACCCTCAAGATCATCGAGTCCAATCATTAACCCACCCCTGACGCTACCCCATGTCCCTGAGAACCTCATCTCTGTGTCTGTTCAACCCCTCCAGGGATGGCGACTCCAGCACTGCCCTGGGCAGCCTGTTCCAATGCCCCACAGCCCTTTGGGGAAGAACTTGTTCCCCAGATCCAACCTCAACCTCCCCTGGCGCAACTTGAGGCCATTTCCTCTCATCCTGGCGCTTGTTCCTTGGGAGCAGAACCCAACCCCTCATGGTTTCAACCTCCTTTCGGGTAGTTGTAGAGAGCGAGAAGGTGGCTCCTCAGCCTCCTTGTCTCCATGGCCTGCGATTGGCTGTGGGACATGACTACAGGGACACGTCATGGGTGCTCCATCAGTCACGCAAGATCCCACAGCCATCCAGCCTGCAGAAGACCTCACGCCACCTGACGAGTAAAGGAGCCGTAGGTAGTGACGGAGCAGGTACAACCAGCCTGTCGGGGAGCTGGTTGCTGAGCTAGGCCAAAAACCGAGCTCAAATACGGTCCAAAATAAACAATGGGAGAATCCACTTCTCTGCGGAACAGTTTGTCTGGGACGTGGTGTTGAAACCTCAAGTGCGTTACAGCAGCGACATCATCTTGAGAGGCACCTCTGCTGTTTGGAAGGGTACATGTTCATGGGTTTTAAGCACACCTACCAAATGGAATAAAGCGGTTAAACCCAGGAGAACAGCTATGCCTTATCCCACAGAGTGATCCTCAGTCCTATACAACTGCTCCAATTTTCTTCAGCGTTCATAAACGGGTGAGAAGGAACCACCACAGTTCCAACTGGGAGGTCTTGCATCCACTGCAAGGAGGACAACAACCATCTCTGCCATTTCCTAGAGGGCAAGGAAGAATCACAGAACAGGCTGGGTTGGACGGGACCTTCAAAGCTCACCCAGTCCCAGCCCTAACATGAGCAAGGACACCATCACCAGCTCAGGTTGCTCAGAGCCCTGTCCAGCCTGGCCTGGGATATCTCCAGGGATGGGGAATCTACCACCGAGAAGAGAGGTTGCTCAGTTCCTTAAACCACTCCTAAAAATTATATAGAGTTTTGCTTATTCTAGCACTGAACTGCTCTCCTACCACGTAACCTTAGAGCTGAGACTGGATGAGTCCCACCATGTTTAGCATCAATATTTCTATACGTGCAATAACTGTGCTTCTGTCATCCGGGCGTTGAGACCTAAAGAGAGGGATCTCCTTTACTCCTCAGTACAAGGAGAGCTTGGAGAAGACAACCAAGACGCCTGCAAAAGGCAGCAATGCTTCACCTCCTGGGCTGCGGGACCATCAAAATGTCAGCGCCTCTGTAAAGCACACGAAACACTTTTCGAAACACAGTCGCCACCAGGAGAACATTGTTTTCCCTTGGACGAGTCCTCCCTGTGGGTTTTAACGCCAAAATCTCACGGCTACAAAGGGACAGTTACAAGTTCTCCAGCAGTTTAACAAATACCCTGATAAACTTCAGCGTATTGGTGGTGGTTGGTAACCTCGAGGATTTTAGTTGTATCAAACACACGTTGGTTGCCACTTCAAAACACGCCAAACCGACGCCTGTGCGGGCCTCAAAAATCATAAATTTAACATTAAGAAATGAAACTTCCCCTCGGACAAACAACAAATGCATTTGTCCAGTGGTCACCGAGAAGACTCATTTCTTAATCAGACTTTGTAAGCGCGACACACGCCAACGTAAGCTCGTCTTACCTCATGCGGGTTCAGAATGTGCTCACAGTGCGGTTGTGCAGAAGTAGAACTGGGCTCAAGCGCCAGGTCAGGATGAATCAAGCGGTTACCCAGATCAGTAAGCACCTACAAAGCAGTAAGGACACACAAACACTCCTAAAGCTTCAGCAAAACAGCCACATCCCCATTTTTAGGAGCTGAGGCTTCTCCAAGCAAAACGATCCCATCTCACGCGGTGAATCATTTCAGAATTCTCATGTACTTTATTTCACAGGAAACTCATTTTCTACCGCTCAACTTTTAGCCGGGAGTTGACCTCCGAGCTCTGCTCCTGAATTCAACCCAGGGCTCAAGCCAAAGTCCGCAAGGTTTAAGTTCACCACAATCTCATTCCAGCAGCGGCACAATTAGGTATCGCTGCGGCTACTAGAAGTTGGACCACCTAATTGCACAAATGTCTAAGCAACAGGGAGTGTGAACAAGGGGAAAACAGGGGGAAAAGGGAAGAAAAAAGATATAAGAGCTTCAAGCGACTTCTTCTCCATCACACGTGCGCTGCTGGGAGTCGCCGACGCTCCCCCTTCCTTCCCAGGAGAGTCACGGTGAAATCCTCCCCGTCTCAGAAACCGGTGATTGAGACTGAAATGACACAGGTGGGAGCGACGGGAAACAACAAGCGGAGCCCTGCTTTGAAGTTCAAGAGTCATATGTCCAGCACGGAGAGATCTGGAAGCTATTTTAAGAGAGCTCACGCAACACGGTGTGTTGAGCAACATGAAGTTCTTGTGAATCTGACTCCTCTAGGGCACGGTCACCGAGTTACTACAAACTCTGAAGTTCCTGGAGGAACTCACGCTCTGTGGGCAACAGGGTTCAGATCCATAGTTGTCCTGCCCCTCAACTTCAATTTACTCCGTGCTCAACCTACTCCATACTGAACCTCATACTCAATCTACTCCACACTCAAGTTCATACTCAAGTCTACTCCATACTCTACTCCATACTCAGTCTACTCCACACTCAAGTCTACTCCATACTCTATCATATACTCAAACCCACTCCATACTCAAGTCCACTCCATACTCTGCCACATACTCAGTCCACTCCATACTCAAGGCTACTCCATACTTTACCTCATACTCAAGTCTGCTCCATACTCTACCACCTACTCAAGTCTACTTCATACTCTACCACCTACTCAGTCTACTCCATACTCTACCACATACTCAAGTCTACTCCATACTCTACCACATACTCAAGTCTGCTCCATACTCTACCACATATTCAGTCTACTCCATACTCAAGTCTACTCCATACTCTACCACATACTCAGTCTACTCCATACTCTACCACATACCCAAGTCTGCTCCATACTCTACCACATATTCAGTCTACTCCATACTCAAGTCTACTCCATACTCTACCACATACTCAGTCTACTCCACACTCTACTCCATACTCAAGTCTACTCCATACTCTACCACATACTCTACTCCATACTCAAGTCTACTCCATACTCTACCAAATACTCAAGTCTACTCCATACTCTACCACATATTCAGTCTACTCCATACTCAAGTCTACTCCATACTCTACCACATACTCAGTCTACTCCATACTCTTTCACATAGTCTACTCCATACTCAAGTCTACTCCACCCTCAAGTTCATACTCAAGTCTACTCCATACTCTACTACATACTCAGTCTACTCCACACTCAAGTCTACTCCATACTCTATCATATACTCAAACCCACTCCATACTCAAGTCCACTCCATACTCTGCCACATACTCAGTCCACTCCACACTCAAGGCTACTCCATACTTTACCTCATACTCAAGTCTACGCCATACTCTACCACATACTGAAGTCTGCTCCATACTCTATCACATACTGAAGTCTGCTCCATACGCTACCACAAACTCAGTCTACTCCATACCCTACCAAAACCTCAGTCTACTCCATACTCTACTCCCTTCTACTTTCCCCTGAATCTCAAGTATTTGAATACTCACACTTGCCACTGTTGGAGTAAGAGTCACAAACACCAAATTCTGCTTTTCGTCCACCACAACTTTGCGTGTTTTTCTCCAAATTAAGCCAACTTTACCAACTGTAGATATGATGAATTATTACTCTTAAAATACGGTTTAGAAGTTTCTGGAGTTTGCTGAATATATTTTTTCCTGAAAAGAGCATAACTTCAGTTTTGTGTAGGTGAAAACCTTGAGCCTTGTGAGCAGCAAATGAGTTGTTTAATACTCAATTCAGTGATTACAAGTCCAGTAAACACAATTTCTCAATGCTCTGCCATCTCCCTTCTGTATTTAAATTACGTTTTCTTCTTCACACTCTTTCCTGATGTTGCAAATTCCAAGACCTGAAAAATCTCTATTTATAAATAACCACAGCAGAGGAGGGGAAAACATTGTAGTGTAAAATATTCCTACAATGATTTTATCATGTGTATCTTATACTTGAGCTAAATGTTTAGAAAGAGGGATTAAGATTTTTCTCCCTGGCAACAGTTACAATAAACACACCGCTAGGGATAAATATGTGAAATAGAAGATAATCGCTCAACACTGAAGAAACGTGTTTGGATATAGTGAGGAACTTGGAGAAGCGTCTGATTCTATTAAAACCCTGAGCTCCCAGCTCGCTGCCTGCGTTAAGGTCTCAATTTTCGAGAAGATTCAAGCTGTGGTTTCACAATCATTAAATGCCACACTCGGGCAATTCCTCACGTCGCAGAAAAGAGATTCAGGCCAGGTTGGGTGCGAAGACGCAGTCCGGCTTCTGCTGAATCAGAGTAAGAGACAAAACACGAGCTGCTCCAGCTTAATACCTGCCAGGGTGAATTGATCACACTAAGAACTTCAAATAGCTGTGGATTAGAGCTTGACCTCTAATTCCTGTGGCTACAGCGTTACCAGCCCTACAGCTGGATTTGTTATCAAAGAGTAGCCTTAAATACATTTAAGAACGTTACCTTTGAGAAATACTCACCCATTATGAAACTAAACCCAACAGTCTCGTGTAATTCTGACTTACCCTGTGCTCCGCTCTACCTGTTACATTTAATTTCTCATGTAAACGTAGATAAATTAGCACTAGATCCTTGTAGTTGGTTTTGGAAAACTGCACCCCCGTTACTAACCCTTTAACTTACGCACACTCAGGAGGATTAATTTCCCCTCTGATCCCCGTTCTGTAAAACAATAAAGACTCTGGGGTCTGTAATAGCAAATACGCATTGGTATTGCAGCACCTGCTTGGTTAAAACACACAAAAGGAGAAACGGGACCTGAAATTTCGCATGATTTGGTTTCAAGGTTAAAAAAAACACTCGTGAGAAAAGCTGTGTTACCATATGGAGGACAAACACCTTTGTAATAACAGGAGTGAGATCTGTAGGGTGTTGAAAATGCACCATCCAGTGGTAGAAAGCTACATCTACATTGAAGAGTAAATCTCACGCTGCTTTACGAGTCTGCGATGATAACACATTCATAAGCGACCCGGAAAGTGAGGTCAACAGCGTGACATATTTATATATAATTATATATATATATAAAATGACCAAATTTGACTTGCACAGCTAGAATTACACACGGCTCTCAAAAAACTGAGGGATAAAAAGGGGAAATAAAACATTAAGTGCAAAATAAGGCGTATGAAGGGATCATTCTTTACTGTACCTACGTGGTGATGAGCTCTGAAACAACTGTATCTACACAGGGACGGGATCCTGGAAAAACCGCGGCCAGTTCTCTGAAAACAAGAGTTCAATGATTACCCACAGTCCAGAAGGAAAAGGGAATTGGTTCTTACAGAGCTAAGAAAGCATCTTGCTTTATAAAATCAGCGCGGCAATGGTATCTTGAAGAGAGAAACCTCAGTACCACTAACTTAAGATACAGTAGAAAAAGATATTGTGCCAGATGAACATCTGGTTGTTGCCTTAGGGCAGCTGTTTGTTTTTTGGAGCAAGCTACGAGTTGTTCCCGAGATCTCAATTCATCCAAACGGCATCTACGTTACGTCAAACGATTCATAACTTGAACTCCAGCGCCTGCAAGAGGTGAGATGTGCGCTTGGCAAATGAGGTGAGAACAGCCCCGCGTTACGTGGCCCAAAGAGATGGTACTCGCAGAAGAAATGAAGCGATGAGTTGCTGTATTTTTGCAGTCACGGCACGGCAATGCAATGAGGTGCAACTGCTCCCCTTCGTGAAAGGCTGGCAGATTTACTAGAAATCTCTAGAAACTATCCAGTAAATACCAGTTCTACCTCAGGCAGGGAAAACAGCCTATTGGAAAACAAACACTGGCTTAAAGTAACAGTTCTCAGTGGGTTACTTTTAAAATGAAGAAAACAACAAAGAAAAGCAATCAACCAACCACCAAACCAACCAACCAGCCACCACACCAACCAGCCACCACACCAACCAACCACACTAGCCACCAAATGACCCAACCAACCACCACACCACCCAACCACCACACCTAACCAACCACACCAGCCACCAAATGACCCAACCAACCACCACACCAACCAACCACCACACCAACCAACCAGCCAGCCACCACACCACCACACCAACCAACCACCACACCCAACCAACCACACCAGCCACCAAATGACCCAACCAACCACCACACCAACCAACCACCACACCAACCAACCAACCAGCCACCACACCAACCAACCAGCCAGCCACCACACCACCACACCAACCAACCACCACACCCAACCAACCACCACACCCAACCAACCACCACACCCAACCAACCACCACACCCCCCACCACACCAACCAACCACACCACCCACCACACCAACCAACCAACCACCACACCCAACCAACCACACCAGCCACCAAATGACCCAACTAACCACAACACCAACCAACCACCACACCAACCAACCACCACAACAACCAACCACCACAACAACCAACCACCACAACAACCAACCACCACAACCACCAACCAGCCACCAAACGACCCAACCAACCACCCAACCAGCCATCAAACGACCCAACCACCACACCAACCAACCAGCCACCAAACGACCCAACCAACCAACCAACCAGCCAACCAGCCACCAAATGACCCAACCAACCAACCAACCAACAACGCAACCAACCAACCACCAAACGACCCAACCAACCAACCACCGAACGACCCAACCAACCAACCAACCAGCCACCAAACGACCCAACCAACCAGCCAACCACCCAGCCACCAAACAACCCAACCAACCACCCACTCACCAACAAAATAAATAACAAGTGAACCAAATAAATAACACCCACCCCTTTTTTTTCCTCTTATATTTATTGTTCTTTTGGGAGGCACAATGGGAATCTCAGCTTTTGCTCATTTTCTTCTTCCCTCGCCAACAGCGGGTACAGGTTACAATCCACAATCAGTACCTACTGAAGGTCTCCAATTAAATTGATATCTCCTGATAATAAAAAGGTGCACGTGCCAGACAGCAGCGGCAGCTGAAAGAAAAATAGTTTAAACAATATTTGCTTCTAGAGCTGCACCGACTGCTATTTTAAGGCAGGTTTGGTGAAAGTTTAACAGGCAATTTCCTCAGGAAACGAAAAGAATTTTGCCTACATTATCCCTGATTGAAAAGAGGCTTTCACAAAATCCTTGATCAGTGCGAAATTATATTGGCGTTACGCTTCCTTTGCTTCGAAAGACATTGATTAATCTTTTTGTTCGGAATTCAGACTTCCCGGCTATTCCTTTACCTTGCAGGAATGGCACAAAATGAAGGCGGCGACGTTTTATCGCCGCAAAAGGCAGCAATTTCTCAGGAAATCAGCGATTTGGGCAGCGTTGGAGTTCCCAGCGTCTCTCAGGCCGTGTTCTCGATGACAAGAGCAATTCCTTGGCCGCCGCCAATGCAAGCCGACCCAACTGCGTATTTCCCACCACGACGCCTGTACGGAAAAAAGAACAGTGAAAATTATTTCTATTTATGAAACGACAGTCGCTGTTGTCCTGATTGTATGAAAGGAAACTAGCTAGCAACTAAGTACTATTAAATATGATGGTTTAGGATGAGTCTTGCATCTGGGTAGGAACAACCCCAGGTTCCAGTGTAAGTTGGGGAATGAGCTGTTGGAGAGCAGTGAAAAGGGAGCTGGGGGTCCTGGGGCCAGCAGGGTGAGCATGAGCCAGCACTGGGCCCTTGTGGCCAGGAAGGCCAATGGTACCTGGGGTGGGTTAGAAGGGGGTGGTCAGTAGGTCAGAGAGGTTCTCCTGCCCCTCTGCTCTGCCCTGGGGAGACCACACCTGGAATCTTGTGTCCAGTTGTGGCCCCTCAGTTCCAGAAGGACAGGGAGAGAGTCCAGCGCAGCCACCAAGATGCTGAAGGGAGTGGAGCATCTCCCAGGTGAGGAAAGGCTGAGGGAGCTGGGGCTCTGGAGCTGGACAAGAGGACACTGAGGGGTGACTCATTCATGGGGATCAATATGGAAAGGGGGAGTGTCGGGAGGATGGAGCCAGGCTCTTCTGGGTGACAACCAGTGATAGGACAAGGGGCAATGGGTACAAACTGGAACACAGGAGGTTCCACTTAAATTTGAGAAGAAACTTGTTCCTGGTGAGGGTGTCAGAGCCTGGCCCAGGCTGCCCAGGGAGGCTGTGGAGTCTCCTTCTCTGCAGCCATTCAAAGCCGCCTGGACCCCTTCCTGTGGAACCTCAGCTGGGTGTTCCTGCTCCATGGGGGGATTGCACTGGATGAGCTTTCCAGGTCCCTTCAACCCCTGACATTCTGGGATTCTGTATGTTGTTCTTTTTCTAGAAAAACATCATCCAACCTCAACCGATGTTAAAATATTTCCGTAGAAAACAAGGTCTGGCTTTTTTACCATCAAGCAAGCCAAAAGAGACAGAATTTCTGAAAGCAGACTAAAAATACCTCAATTCATGAACCAGATGAGCTGTGATCCGCGATCCCGACGCGCCCAAAGGGTGACCTATGGCGATGGCACCTCCGTTGACGTTGGTTTTTTCAGGGTCAAGGCCCAAAACCTTTTCGACAGCTAAATACTGCGGTGCGAACGCCTCGTTCACCTGAAACACCAGAGAAACGATAAAACCATTCGCCTCCGATTTTCCGCACAAGTTGTCGGCGACGCCTGCACGCATGGGATGAAACGCGACGCGGCCTTTTTCTTCTCCAGGTCAATGTTAAAAATGGTGTTGATAAAAGCGTATGCAGGCATTGCACAGATTGCCAGGCCAAGCTATGAGGAGTAACCTCACGTTCACGTTTAAATTCCTTTACCTCGACCAAATCCATGTCCTTCAGGGTCAATCCTGCTTTCTTCAGAACCTCGGTGATCGCAGGTACAGGGCCTGTTGGGAAATTGTGTGCAGAGTTAGTTAAATTAAATTAAAACAATAATAAAAGCTTATAAATATGTAAGAATAGGTTCATAAAGTCTCATCTGACTCAATTCCATGAGCCTCTATGCAGGCAATGAATCCAAGAAAGAAAAAGGCTGTTCTGGAGTTGCCGGACATGTGTTTAGTTACGGTTATTGTTGGTTTGGTGGTTTAATATAACGGAAAATCCTCTAGGTAATAAAACTAACAAGAAAATGTCCCTTTAGACACAGGTCCCAGCCAAATAAAGCCAGTAAGATCTTTTTCTTTTGAGAATATTAGAGAGTTTGGCAATAAAACCGTTCTCTGGAAGAAAGTTGCCATTTATCATCTTAGCTTGAGCAACTGAAAGGGGTGCATGGAGCCAAAACGCCTTCAACAAGCGGCGAGGAAGACAAATCAGAGCTACACATTTCATTACGGGAATTAAAGCTTATAGAAATTAAAGTGAATTTCAGGAGAGAACTGGGTTTAAAAAACATTGAGAGGAAAAGGTGGGGGACTAAAAGAGCTAATGTTATAGGTACCACACGTAGCCCTTCAGCCAAAGCGAGGAGTAAATCGGTCCCTGTGAGTAATGATCTGTAGTAAATACACAAAAGCCTTCACTCGGCACACTGCAGCCTCCCTTTCCTTCCTTTGTGATATTTAAACGCTGCTCAACGCTGTTACATCAAAAGTATAAAATCTAAGATGCCTCTCCATCCCTGGGAAAGTGATGGAACGACTTATCCTTGATGCCACCTCAAGGCGTATCAGGGATAAGAGGGTCATTAGGGGCAGTCAACACGGCTTCACCAAGGGGAAGTGGTGCTTGACCAACCTCATTGACTTTTACGAGGACATAACAAGATGGATGGATGATGGCAGAGCGGTGGACGTGGTCTGCCTTGACTTGAGTGAGGGATTTGGCACAGTGTCCCACAGCATCCTCACAGCTGAACTGAGGGAGTGCGGTCTGGATGAGCGGGGAGTGAGGTGGAGCGTGAACTGGCTGAAGGGAAGAAGCCAGAGAGTCGTGGGCAATGGGGCAGAGTCCAGTTGAGGCCTGGATCCAGTGCAGTGCCTCAGGGGGCAGTACTGGGACCAGTATTGTTCAATATATTCATCAATGATTTGGTTGAGGGAATAGAGTGACTGTCAGCGAGTTTGCTGGTGACACCAAGCTGGGAGGAGTGGTGACACTGGAAGCTGTGCTGCCATCAGAGACCTGGACAGGCTGGAAAGCTGGGCAGGGAAAATGGAATGAAATAGAACAAGGGCAAGTGTAGAGTCTTGAATCTGGGCAGGAACAACCCCAGGTTCCAGTGTAAGTTGGGGAATGAACTATTAGAGAGCAGCGTAGGGGAAAGGGAGCTGGGGGTCCTGGGGCCAGCAGGGTGACCATGAGCCAGCACTGGGCCCTTGTGGCCAGGAAGGCCAATGGTACCTGGGGTGGGTTAGAAGGGGGTGGTCAGTAGGTCAGAGAGGTTCTCCTGCCCCTCTGCTCTGCCCTGGGGAGACCACACCTGGAATCTTGTGTCCAGTTGTGGCCCCTCAGTTCCAGAAGGACAGGGAACTGCTGCAGAGAGTCCAGCGCAGCCACCAAGATGCTGAAGGGAGTGGAGCATCTCCCAGGTGAGGAAAGGCTGAGGGAGCTGGGGCTCTGGAGCCACAACTCACCGATGCCCATGATGGAAGGGTCGCAGCCAGACGCGTGATACGCGACTACTCGCGCCAGAGGAGTAAGACTGTGCTTCTTTAGGGCCGATTCACTGGCAATGATGACAGCACCAGCTCCATCGCACACCCCCTTGGAATGAGAGAGAAAAGCATCTTAAGTGGAGAAAAGAAACCCTGACGCTTGAGTCCAGGACATTACTATTTAACAGACAATTAGTAGCGTTTATTCAAAACCATGGTCTTCCACTATTCTGTGGATTACGAGAGATAAATGTAGGTGTCTAATTCATTTCAATGGTTTAGAAGCATTTTTGCCACTTGAAGCCTCCCTTACACTGGAAACATCAACCTGTAGACTGACAAGAACACTATTTATGGTGTATAATATTAATACAGACACCAACGCTTATTTTGGACAGGAATTATACAATTACAGTGGTACTTCTGGCCCAAAGAACATTAATCAATCGATTAAGGTAATGACTGTAAGAGGAACAGCGATGCTAAGCGCTCTGGGTAAGAACAAAACGTGGTTTGGACACAGAGGATACTAAAGGTGGTAAAAGATGAGCAGCAGCCTCATGCCTGCTGATTTGTAAAGCAAATATTCAGTAATCATTGCCCCCAAAAGAAAGCAGAAGGGCTAATCCTACACAGGCAGCAACTGCATCATTAGAGGCTGATGAGGAGCGTTAAGGACTCACTAAAGGCCCAGCGACAATCCACAGAACCAAATTATAGGAGCGGACTGAAGGATCCCCTGCCATTTAGAGGCCGGGAGGGTTAATCCTGGCCATTTAATTCCAGAATTAGACTTGATTTTCATCAAGAGCCAAATGTGGTTCAGTGAGACATCAACGCGGCGACAATGAATTTGGAGAGCGCTCAAGGTGACGCTTTCAGGAGCCAAGGCCTTGATGTACTCACCGAAGCGTTCCCGGCAGTGACCGTCCCGTCCTTTTTAAACACACACGGGAGCTTTGCCAGCTGTTCCGGGGTGGTCTGGGGTTTGGGGTGCTCATCCTTTTCCACAGTTTCTTTCCCCTTTCTCGTTTTCACTTCAATCGGTGCCATCTCAGCGTTAAAGTAACCGGCGTCCTGAGCTGTAAGCGCAAAAAGGATTACGCCGAGATGCACAAGCTACATAAAACGTACAAACCGTTCCAATCAGTGCTAAAAACAGATTAGATTTGAAGTTATAACAGAAACGCTTCCATTCTTAAATTGACTGACCAGCTTTACACCTCTGTTGGGTTTTGAGAGCGTATCGGTCACAGTCCTCCCGCGTGATGTTGTATTTTGCGGCCAGATTTTCAGCCGTAAGCGCCATAGGGAGTTTAACGTGCGTATCTGTTAGGCCGGCCCACAACGTGTCTTCCAGCTGCATGAAAATTGGATAGAATATTATTTATTATTAACATTTCTCGTTAGCCAGCGCCTTCTTGGAAACTGGCGGCGCTTTGTAGAATTAACTCGGGTTACCTACAGGTATTTTATTTGAATTAAAACAAATTTATTGTGAAAGTGTTGTGCATTATTTTAATTAATCTACATTGGGCTCTAGTGTGATTCTTCCCACTCACAACCCCGAGAGGTTTGGGAAAGCCAATGATTCTTCGTATTTCACTCCTGCATAAACTATTTATTAGAGATCTATGAGAAAACGCATCTGCCTTTCTGTCGTAATAGAAAAACAGTGTAGAAAAAACACCGAAATATCCTAATTCAGCATTTTGATGTTACACAGAATGGACTGGGTTGGAAAAGAGCTCAGAGATCACCAAGTCCAACCCTTGGGCCAACTCCAGTCCGTTGACCAGATCATGGCACTAAGTGCCATGGGCAATCTCAGGTTAAAAACCTCCAGGGCCGGTGAGTCCAGCACCTCCCTGGGCAGCCATTCCAATGCCTGACCACTCTCTCTGTGAAGAATTGCTTTCTAATCTCCAGCCTAAATTTAAGTTTAAGCCCACTTGTCCTATTGCTGAGTGCCTGGGAGAGGAGCCCAATCCCCCCCTGACTAGAACTGCCCTTCAGGTGGTTCTAGAGAGTGCTGAGCTCACCTCTAAGCCTCCTCTGCTCCAGACTGAACAAGCCCAGCTCCCTCAGCCTCTCCCCGTAGGGCTTGTGCTCAAGTCCCTTCCCCAGTCTTGTTGCTCTTCTCTGGACCCGCTCCAGCACTTCAATCTCTTTCCTGAGCTGAGGGGCCCAGAACTGAACACAACACTCCAGGTGTGGCCTCCCCAATGCAGAGCACAGGGGAAGGATCACTGCCCTTGGCCTGCTGACCACGCCGCTTTGGATACAGGACAGGACACCATTGGCCTTCTTGGCCACCTGGGCACACTGGTGGCTCCTGTTGAGCTTCCTGTCCATGAGTCCCCCCAGGTCCCTTTCTGCCTGACTGCTCTCCAGCCACTCTGTGCCAGCCTGGAGCGCTGCAGGGGGTTCTTGTGGCCAAAGTGCAGGACCCGCCACTTGGCCTTGGTGAACTTCATCCCATTGGAATCCAGATCCCTGTGCAGAGCCCTCCTGCCTTCCAGCAGCTCCACACTCCCTCCCAACTTGGTGTTGTCAGCAAATTTGCTGCTGATGGTCTCAATCCCCTCATCTAAATCATCAATGAAGATGTTCAACAGAACCAGAGCCAACCCTGACCCACTGAATAAATGGTGATTAGCAGATCCTGCTGCAAATTTCCCACTGTATTCACTATGGATTTAACTTCAGAAGATAATGGCGATGCATTTAATTGCAATTGATCACTTTTAGAATTCAGAGAAGCTTACAGCTTGGAGGTATTTATTCTCTACTGGTTTATTTACCCATTTCTACCCTCAATAGCTGTAAAAACCAAAAGAAAAACTACTAGACCTTGAGTTCTGCTCCTAATCTGGTTCCAAATCGAATGTTTCGAACTGCGTAAGGAGCCTGGCTCATATTTTCAGCTCCGCCACACAGAACAACTTCGGAGTCGTTAAGGCAAATTTCCTGTTAAGAGAAAAAAAACAACCAGATTTAGGATTTAATTTGCCGGTTTGGTCAGACAGGAACAACCATTTTAGGAAAAGACCTCATCACCTACAAAGCCGCTCGCGCACAGAACAAATTCAAGCTTAGTCATGCGTATATTGATGAAAGGGTATTAAGATCGGGGTCTAATTAAGCGCACAGAACCTAAAAGCTCCAATTCCTAAATGCACCACCAGACAGTTCAAGTTATTTGCAGACTGGAATGGAAGCAGATGAAATTATCTCCATAGACATCAGATGATTAGTTAATAATTACTACGATTGATTTGTACTGAGATGCTTCCTATAGTTACTAAAACCTTTGTGCACGTTTAAGCATCTTGGAATAGAATCTGTAGTTGTGTTGTGTGTCATAATTTTGATATAAGTGGTCAAATTCACCAACAGATTTATTCAGTGTGGCCTTTGCAGAAAGCACTAGAAAAAAGACACTTAAAAAGCACAGGTTGCTGCTTATATAGGTGAGAATATGAGCAATAATCAGGTGGAAGTTGATGCCCAGGAATTCCAACTCACACAAACAGGATCACAAAATGCAACTATTGCACAGCTGAGCTCTATTTCACTGGGTGTTGTGTTCCTTATATTGAACCCAAAATAGCTACGATGATGATTTTTAAGACAAACCACAAAATATGTCACTGTGGAGGCTGAGCTTCTTCACAAAACCATGCAGGACAATCAGAAATCGCTACCAGTGGCAGCTAAAAATCCACGTTAAGCCTCATCCCAAACATGAAGAACATGTTTCGACATATTTTTCTGATGTAAACACTCTGATAAAGGTTATAATCCCAGAATCCCAGAATGTCAGGGGTTGAAGGGCCCTGGAAAGCTCATCCAGTGCAATCCCCCCATGGAGCAGGAACACCCAGCTGAGGTTCCACAGGAAGGTGTCCAGGCGGGTTTGAATGTCTGCAGAGAAGGAGACTCCACAGCCTCCCTGGGCAGCCTGGGCCAGGCTCTGACACCCTCACCAGTTTCTTCTCAAATTTAAGTGGAACCTCTTGTGTTCCAGTTTGAACCCATTACCCCTTGTCCTATCACTGGTTGTCACCCAGAAGAGCCTGGCTCCATCCTCCTGACACTCACCCTTTATATATATCTGTAACCATTAATGAGGTCACCCCTCAGTGTCCTCTTGTCCAGCTCCAGAGCCCCAGCTCCCTCAGCCTTTCCTCACCCGGGAGATGCTCCACTCCCTTCAGCATCTTGGTGGCTGCGCTGGACTCTCTGCAGCAGTTCCCTGTCCTTCTGGAACTGAGGGGCCACAACTGGACACAAGATTCCAGGTGTGGTCTCCCCAGGGCAGAGCAGAGGGGCAGGAGAACCTCTCTGACCTACTGACCACCCCCTTCTAACCCACCCCAGGTACCATTGGCCTTCCTGGCCACAAGGGCCCAGTGCTGGCTCATGCTCACCCTGTTGGCCCCAGCTCCCTTTTCACTGCTCTCCAACAGCTCATTCCCCAACTTACACTGGAACCTGGGGTTGTTCCTGCCCACATTCAAGACTCTACACCTGCCCTTGTTCTGTTCCATTCCATTTTCCCCGCTCAACTCTCCAGCCTGTCCAGGTCTCTGATGGCAGCACAGCTTCCAGTGTCAGCCACTCCTCCCAGCTCGGTGTCACCAGCAAACTCGCTGACAGTCACTCTATTCCCTCATCCAAATCATTGATGAATATATAACTAATATAGATTAAAAAATAAGAGCTTTATACCTGACATCCGTTGGCAATGGATTGGAAACCAGAGCCACAAAGTCTGTTGACGGTGAGGGCTGGAACCGGGACGGGAACTCCCACCCGTAACCCAGCGTGTCTCGCGATATAAATCCCATCCGCGGCGCTCTGTTGGCAGAACAAATAAAAGGGTTCGTTACGCTCTGATTTCTTTAATACTCCGGGTGAAAAGGCAGCGTGGTGTAATTACATCACTGCAAGAAGATGGTGGATGTTCAACCGAAATCCTACTTGTGAGAAGGAGCACTTCAAAACCACACCATCCTATATGATCTGAAAGGGACTAAAGATGTTAAAAAGGAAATCAGTAACTTAAAGAGTCTTATGTTTTCCCTTTTTCTTATGTGGTGAGCACAGGTATGGAATAAAAAATGGTAACAGCACTGTAAGGGATCTTTTCCCAATAGAGAAAACATGTTCTTGGGGATCATACCCTAAGATAATATGAATTATAAAGGTAAAGTTCTGTGCACAATGCTACTGTCCAATGTAAAAAATAATCAACCTACTTCTGCTGAGAGAGAGTTAATGGTGATACATTTAAACTTAATACTTCTAAGGAATCCAGGACTAAAAAGAGAAAATCTATCGGATGGGGAAGCACAACGCAAAAATAAACCAAACGTAATTTCAACGTGAAAAGACTTATTTGGGTGGTGTTGGTTGGTTTTTATTAGGAGAACGCTATTTTTTATGTGAAAGCATTTGTGGTAGAATGCAAATCCCTCCCTCTCTTCTTCATCATGGAAGGAGCAGACACATCTCCCTCTCTCTCTGCTACAGTTTCTTTTGTTTGGCCCCAGAGCACCCTGGCCAGGGCCCTTAGGAGAAGAGTGTGGAGGCGCCAGGGAGCCGCTGGGCACCCACAGCCAGTGTGGGGATGTTTGGAAGCTTCAGGGCCACCCCACAGCCATTGTGGGGGTGCAGAGAAGCTTCTGGAATGCCCACAGTCAGATCTGATCAGGCTATAAAACGGGATTCTCGCCCAGGCCCGCCCCTTGTGCGCAATCTCTTGGAGTTACGCGCTAATACGGTTTAATAAAAGTTGGTTTGGACTCTGTTGTCCCTTAAATCAACCTCTGGGTGCCGCCATGTAAGAAATTTGGACGGCGTTTCTTTTTCTAGGCCACAATCAGTTCTTAAGAAACCCAAAAAGAAGCCGAGATGGCAGCTGTAGAATCACAAGCTACACTTTAGGCTGAAAATCAAGAAGAAACGCTGCAAGTTTGTTCACTTCTCACAAAAGTTGTGTAACTTGGCTCTTCTGGACCCTTGAAACACCCAGGGCAAAATAAGCCCGTCTGCCCTTAATAATGGTAAAGTCAGAATACAAAGCAAAACCAAACCAGAAATGCTCTTTGCTGTGTTGCTTAAAACAAAACCCTAATCCTAATATCCCAATCCTAACCCTAATATGCGGGTAAAGGCAGTTTTGCAATGTTGGTGCTCTGTATATAACAAGCGCTTTGATTGCTTCCAATAATATAAATCATGTGGGTACGTCCCTTAAACATGAAACATAACACTATAAACGCTACTAACCCACTTAATTTCCACCCCTTTGGCTTATTCTTGGCTGCAAACCATAGGTAACTACGTATAGGACCAGAGGATGAATAAAATCGCTGCTGACCAGCGAATTTTCCAAGCTACCAACCTGTATGACGTTGCCGACGATGACGCTGTCGATGATCTCGGGAGAGACTTTGCCGGCGGCCAGCGCGGCCCGAGCGGCGATTTCCGTCAGGTCGGTGGCGCTGAAATCCTTCAGCAAACCTCCGTAGGCCCCGAACGGCGTTCGCTTCGCCGCGACGATGAACACGCCTGCGAGAGGAGTGAGAGTTAGTCAGATAACCAACAGCGAATCCCCATCCTAAGCGGGTGACGTCCTAAATCCAGAAGTAGTTGTAAATCAAACAAATGTGAACGCACACAGTTCAAGATGGATAAGATATACAATATATAGAGCTTTATCAATAGGGTATAGGTATTTTTATCAATGATTTGAGTGCACCCTCAGTGAGTTTGTAGATGGCACCAAGTTGGGTGGGAGTGTTGATGCGCTGGAGGGTGGGCAGGTTCTACAGAGGGATCTGGACCAGCTGCATCAATGGGCTGAGGCCGATTGTCTGAGGTTCAACAAGGCCAAGTGCTGGGTCCTGCACTTGGGTCACAACAAGCCCATGGATGCTGTAGGGTCAGGGAAGAGTGGCTGGAAAGGAGCTGGGGTGTTGGTGACAGCGTCTGGATGTGAGCCAGAGTGTGCCCAGGTGGCCAAGAGGCCACCAGCATCCTGGCTGGGACCAGCACTGGTGTGGCCAGCAGGCCCAGGGCAGCGACCGTCCCTGTGCTGGGACCTGGGGAGGCCAAACCATGAATCCTGGGGGTGGTTTTGGGCCCCTCACGCCAAGAAAGGCCTTGAGGTGCTGGAGCGAGTGGAGTGAAGGGAACGGAGCTGGGGAAGGGGCTGGAGCACAAGTGTGATGGGAGCGGTTGAGGGACCTGGGGGGTTCAGCTGGAGAACAGGAGCTGAGGGGAGACAGGGACACAAAGAAACGGCCTCAGGTTGCGCCAGGGGAGGTTGAGGTTGGATCTGGGGAACAATTTGTTCCCCAAAGGGCTGTGGGGCATTGGAACAGGCTGCCCAGGGCAGTGCTGGAGTCACCATCCCTGGAGGGGTTGAACAGACACATAGATGAGGTTCTTAGTGACATCGGTTAGCGCCAGGGTTGGGTTAACAGTTGGACTTGATGATCTTGAGGGTCTTTTCCAACCAAAATGATTCTATGACTATAAAGCATGCAGAATCAACGGTCAGAAAGCAAAACAAGGAAGATTCCAGAAAGCAACTTGAAAAAAAAAAACAACAGGCCCAGATATTTTGGATCCAAATCCACGGACAAACGCGTTGGCCAGAAGCGGAATTTCAGCTCTGGAAAAGCCGCCTTTGAACCAAACCCAATATCTTGGCACAGCGTCGCTGCTCCCGCGTGCGAAAACACGTGCGCTGCGTTTGTGAACTTTCCCCCAGTTAAACAACAGAGCCACGAAACATCCCCGGTTATATTAAGTAACATTAGAAGGAGAAATAGATACAAGAATGCAGGTGGTAAGCAGCTTGTAAGTGCTGTTTTCAGGTCTGTAATGCAGATTATTTTGTTGGGTTGATTTTCAGGGGGAGGGTTCTCTTCTTCTTCTGTATTTGGATCCCAGGCTGTGCGATTTATATAAAAGAACTGGTCAAGGTCACACTCACAACCTGAATACAATGTTAAAACCTGGAGCAGGCAATTAATACACTCATTATCTGGGGGATAATTTAAGCAAGAAATGCAGCTAAAAGATAGGAGTGAATGGGTTTTGAAGCCATGAAAAGAGGAAAACAAAGTAACACATTATAAATGCGCTGTTGATCCCTTACACTGACACAGTAAATATTGCAAAACTACCAAAAGGCAGAATATATTTCCTCAAAAGAATAAATAGCTGCTAATTTATACATCTAAAAAGGTCACTTTTCAGGGGTTTAAGTGCAAAGGGAGCTCCACAATCACTACAAATATCGATCTCAAGAGGTTACGGTATATTCAGAGGTGTGAAAAGCAGCAAAGGGGGTGATGCGGGGAAGGTCCTGTACCCAGGTTGGGAACAACTGCTCGGAACGGATCCCTCGTATACGTTATATCCATCATCATTTTTCCCTCTTCATTCAACAGATGCCAGCAAATCATTCATTTTAATCCAAAACAATTCTTAATCCATTGATTTGGTTTTTTTTCACTTGGGTTATGCATATTTTTTTCTGGAAAAAAAGCTGAAAACTCTTAATAAATAGCATGTGAACCCCTAATATCTGTAACAAATATCAGGATGAATTAATGAATTTATTTAAGTAAAACGAGCGTGTTCAACACAGTCACTTCAGGAGTAGTTCCCAGCTGATAGATTGAAACTTACAGCAGCCGGTTTTATTTAATTATCCCAAATGGTTTGTATTAACAATAATTTATCGAATGTTCCCTTTGAGACTCCAGCAAATGTTAACGATGCTTGTAAAACAAAGCTTTGGTCACAAAGCTTTGCTGCGGAGCAAACGAAAAGAACTCGTTCTCCTCCCTTTTGTCGCTTATTCGCGTTATTTGCTGAATAGATTGAGGGTGAGGATGGAACTTTGCCCTTCAGCTTTCACAATAACATCTCCCTTTAAAACCTTAAATCTCTAAGGGAAAAAGAAGTGGTATAACCTGTGTTGATTATAAATGAGCACAGAGCCTTTCCCATAAGGACTTTTTTTTAAGGATTATTACTGCAGAGCCTTCCTATTTTTGCTTGATTGGAAAGACACCTCCAAATAAAAGATCCCATGCTCTCCAACAGCTCTAAATCGCCATTAATTAGTATTAACCTACATTACATAGCAAGATTTCCAGAGCCTCTGCAATTTTCCAAGGTGATAAAACATGGGATGAAAGCGGAATACACCGGGATAAGGAAACTTTTAGGGCTAGAAAGCAAAGGTCACTGTGAATCCTCAGCAAACACTCAGTTCAAGGCTTCTTTTAATGAGGTTTTGTTAATCACCCACGGCCAAACAGGCTGTTGTAAGTCTGAAATATCCCTTAACCCTCCAGTATTGCAATATTTCATCAGATCGTCTTTTAAAGGCTTAAAAAACAACTGTTAACCTCCCCAAAGAATTAACTGCGTATAAAAAACATCATTGCAAGAGAGAAGATTCTGAAATAGGCACAGGAAACTAACACCGAACAAAGCTGCTCTGTATTATCAGTTCAGGGGAATAATATGAAATTACACTAATTACACCAAAGAGAATGACAGAATTAAATTACACTAGACAGGCTCTCAGCCCTGAAGCCTCAAGCTGTGATTATATACACGTTATTATTTAAGTACCAGCCGCCAAACAGCAAAACCCTGTCAAACAGATAAAAAGCACAATTTCACCACGCTCCAATTTTGCTTTTAAAGAAGATCGGGACGTATTTATGGCATTTTTAAGAGGCATAACATTTAAAGCGCGTAAAGCGGAAAGCATTTCTTCCCACAAAATGCTTGTTGGTGTTTTGTTTTAACCGTTAGCGCTGACACAGGGGGGGTGGATGTGACAAAAGTTCAAGTTATTAAGTGTCACTTCTAGTCACAGCACGCAAATATGGATAGTTAGCTGACATATAGATGCAATGTTTGCGTATATATTAAAGCTAAGTGGATAAAATCTGGGTTTATTTCTACCACAAGTGGCTTAAGCGCTGCAGCAAGTCAAGCACCGCCCGTCACCTTTACCTCAGACCCGCCCGCCATGACAGAACCAGCCCGGGTCCCGTTGTCCCCTCCGTACCCGGTGGCCACACCACCCTCCCTGGGGAGCCCCACAACCCCCACCCGGTAGCGGGGAAGCACCGGGGAAGCACCGGGGAACCGCAAGGAACCCGCCGGGGTTGAGTGAGAGGAACCCGGCGAGGTTTATGGAGCCTCACCCCTCAGAAGCGCCATGGCCGCTCCGCTCCCGCCGCGCCTGCGCCTGCCCCTCCGCACATTGATTACGCTGGGGGCGGAGTGAAACCACCACTTTTTAAGGTATTTTAAATATATTCCACCCCCACCATCCGCGGCTGAATTCCGCGGGTGCCGTGGGGAAGGTTTTATGGGGAAAAGTTACCTCAGACCCTGAGGGTTCGGCCCTTGGAGCGGCTTTAATGGCGGTTTGGCGCGCTGAGGTGCTTCGCCCTGTTTCCAACCTTCATCCCGTTAAAAGTTGGACTTTTCTCAGAAGAATCCACAAAAAAAGAACCTTTTCAAAGGTGTTTTTGGAAAAAAAATACACGTTGAGGTATGATTTGGGTGGGTAAAACCTAAGACTGTCTGGCAGATGAGTATAATTTGCATACGAAGAAAAGTTGTCTTCATTCAGTTTAAGTTTCATCAATTTTGTACTGTTTTCCTGCAAATAATACAATGTTTGATTCAAAATAATCGTTCAGCAGCTTCCCCTATATAATTGCAATGGTTTAATGAATCTATTCACACAGCAACACGCAACTTTATATTTAAAATAGGCAGATTTTATGCTATTTTTTCCTCTCTCTGCCATTGATTTACCTGGCACCACATCCCCTTCATTCATCAACAACAGCTCAGAAGATTCCACCTTTAATTAGTTTCTAATTAGCTCACAATACACCTTCATTAAGTTCTAACTCCTACACCTTTTAAAGCCTTAAGTAAAAGCTTTGAGAGTGTTCATTTGTGTTTGTAAAGCACTTTGTAACTCTTAAATACAAATGTTTCCCACCTGGAGGATATTGAAGGGTATTTTTCACTCTTCCCTTTTGGACCAAAAGTCAGGATTTCTTCAAAAGTGTTTATTTCACATATTTTTTTGTATCCACAGCTGAATATTACAGTGACTATTACAAGCGTTTTCCTATAAACAGAAGTGTAGTTTACAGATTTGTTCCAAATGGAAAGATATTTTATAAGTGGTTATTTATTTCATCTACAGTATCTCCTGTATATCATTTAACTTCGTTAAGAGCAGCTTTACCTTCTGCTTTTTAAGGTAATTAAGCTTCGCATCCCCCCGAAAATCCCTCAACAAACAAAACAGACGTTGCGCTATAATAGCACATTTTTCTTATTTCAACATAATTCTAAAGTCTGACTTTTATATTATAAAGGAAATGATATATTCATTGGGACTACGTCCTCTGGATTGTTTCAAGATCTATATCGTTAGAAAAATCAATTTATAACCGGAATAAACGTGAAACAATAAAGTCGGAGGAAAAAGCTTCGTGCAATTTGTTTTAATTAGGTTTTAATTATTCATCTCCAAGGGCAAAACGCTGATTTATCAGCTTAATACGCTCTGAAATACGCACTTGGCGGAGTTTTGTTCGTTCATTTATCATTGCAAACGGGACCAAACCAACCTGTCGTGTTTCAAGTGCGTCTTTTCCGCTTGGTTCTGCAAACGAGACGAGGGGAAGTTCGTTATCTTCTTAATATTTTCGGTGTGATTGGAGCGGTTTAAGTTGAAATAGCAGGCAAACGAGCCACAGGGCTCCAATTCTGGTTTGTATCTCATCCAAAGGCTTTTTAGATGCTTTTAGGATACTTGAAACTTCGGCAAAATCGCCTCACAGAAAAGCCCAAATTCCGCTTTATTTTTATTATTTTAAACTGCGATGCGTTTGGGGGGGGAAAAAGGGATAAAATAAAATTCAGAGCATTGCAAAAACATCCGTTTGCAACAAGTGAGAAGAGGTAGGTGCGATAAATTAAACTATTGCAGAAGAGGTGATGGGAGAGGGCACAAATTATCGTTATTGTATAGAAAGGCACTACTGTATAGACCCAGTAGACGCAAATGCTTGAGGATGATGATTTAGAGGTAGCGCTGGTACTATACAAGCAATACATTTTAGTCTATAATTAATTGGGCGATGATTAGAGGAAGATAACTTTTAAGTCTGGCCTTAGGCTGGGCCTAAACCATTCGAAACATGGGATTTACCCACCAATAGGTCTCTTCACAGCGCTCCATTTCTTTAAAAATGTGCTTTTTTTGGCTCGTAATATACATATATGGTACATACAGGACTAGTAGTTTGTATATACATAGATTACATACACGATGTTGAAATCAAAACGCTCCGTATCTCAAAAGGTGGCTGCAGCGTGGTGGGATTTTGGGTGTTAAGTGACTTCACATTTTAATCCGAGGAGGAGGTTGATTTGTTTTAATTTATAAGTTAATTATATAAAAAATCGGAATAGAATTGGAATGGGTTGCAATTGGTTGTAGGCAAAGAGTTTGTGTTGACTCCTCAACGGTTTAAACGACTACGTTGCAATTTTGGGTGAAAGCGTTTCATTGCTCATCCGTTCCCTTTCAATTTCACGTCTTCATTTGCTTTTCTTCTTCATTTTTCTAAGCCCTGTATTTGCACGACTATTAAAATTTCAGCTGGCTCTTGAACCGAACACAATTTTGCCGTGGACCGCTAAGGCTGGGCCTAACCCAGCCAACAGAAACAGCAGCAATTATTAAACCAGGTTGGTTTTGCGCGTCTTATCCACGCGTGAGATTCGGAACCTCGACGGCCGCTGCATCAAAGCTTTCGACTTTTAAAAGCAGAGGAAAAGCCAAGAGCAGGGATTAGGATGACGCTCGCCTATCCTAGAAGCAGGAGGCCTAAAGTTGTCCCTTGTCTCAAGATTATTTCACCAGGACTAAAGCTTTGTGAGCCACTTAATAACGGAATTAAGCCCAAGCTGGATGTACATAGGGGAGCAAGCGAATCTTTCAAACCTCGAATTTGTGATGAATTCCACGTCGCCGCATCCAAGCCTGATAAATACGTATCGCACCTTCTGCAATCTACTTCCTAACTCGCTATCGTGATAGATCTTAGCAACAAGAGGCAGAATTGAATATCACGTTATTAACACAGACAAAACCACCTCGCTATTAGACAATTTCCACGTCCCTCAAGGCAGCAAAAGTGTCTCAGATTTCGGGTTTAAGTGCCATTTCTTCATCGACACAAAGTGAGTCGGCTCCCGCTCATGGTTCTTCTTTGTTAGCTGTTTTGGGGCTCTGAACCGCGTCAACATCAAATCAAGCAGTCAAAATTAAATCTACATTTCAAGTATTATTATTCTGAGCTGCAAATTACCCCCCCAAAAGAAAAAAGAATCACATATAGATCAGTCTCTTCTTTTACTTTACAGTTTAACATCCATTTATTACTGTGGATCGGTGGTTCTTTTAAACCTGTTGTTTAAAGAGCTCCTTTGAGTGAGTTTTCTCTCTTTGCTGGAGGTCTCTGGGTAAGGAAGGCTGAGCTTAATCCCATTTTCTTCAGACTTTCTGGAGAAATTCCAAGTTGAGCGAGGCGGGGATGTGAATGGAGTCCATGGTTATGGAGGAAGGGTTGAAGGGGAACAAAACCGGGAACATGTGCTTGAAGTCCAAGAGCAGCTGCGGAGGGTCATTTCGCTCCTGCAAATGCGTCTGCGAGGTGCAGAATAAGAAAAATCGATCAATCGTTGGCTTTTCTTTGCATTTCTCAGCGTCAAAGGCTTGAGAATGTACAAAACGTTTGGGTTTAATGTCTTTATTTCTCCCTTAGTTGCCTTGTAGCTCAGAAATAATTCAATTTCTCACCGATTCCCGTAGCCTCACTTCTGAGTCACGTTGCATTAGCTGAGCTGGGAACTTAATTGCTTATTGCACTTTGTAATTAACGGCCTCGTTATCCCTGCAGCTGTGTGTTGCAAGAGCACGAAACCCAGGACAACAGGCAAAATTACAAAACGCCTGAGTTATGCTAATGAAATCTGCATTAACTCGTTACTATCCCCCCCACTTTAAAGCCTCTAATTTACCTGGATGTCTCGTATGAAAGCTACAGTCACACGTTCTTCAAACTCATTCACTGGAGTGTAGAGATTAAGGATCTTTACAATCTGTTGAGAACAAAAGAGCGTTGCAGACAATCATGAGGAGTCCAGAATTCAAAGCACCACTGATATTTTGTCTTGATACAACCAGAACAAGCTTCCCATGACCCTCTTGAGAAGCAGAAGTAGCACAAGAACCATCCTGATGTTCCTTTTTGTCTGCTGGAAGGTGTGTGAAGCATCTCCAGATCTGCTCAAATCGCTTTTTGTGGCAATATTTGTAAATTGGGAATTAAACTGAACGAGGGGTTTATCCAGGGACTTCAGTCAGCTGGCACACGGTGACATGAGTGACCAGTACGGCTGATGTCACCTCCACAACACTTCTGCTCCCCCACTACCGCCTATCGCCACATTTAAAGATGGAGAAAAGATGCCCAAGAATCACCAGAGATCAGTTTATACCTCTGGCTTCTCCCTCCTACAACATCATCAACTTAAGACCACGCAATCCAGCGGCAAAGAACACGAGTTTAGATCCTCCTGGAACGGAGTCTCCAAGTTTAAGGTCAGATCCAGCCTAGAGGGGCCATTCTCAACCCCAAATCCATATTTTTCTGGGCACCCCACAGACTTAGCCAGGTTAGACCTGCGAAGAGCAGGTGGGTTTAAAGTCCCACGTGTCTGACTTATACCACGAACCCCTCTAGCGCTGGGTTTAATCTTTGAACATAGAAATCGCCGCCCCGCTCCCCACCTGCTGCATGGTGAGCGACGTGCACAAGGAGCAAATGGCCTCGGCGTCTTCCGACGTTTTCTTTTTGAGCTGCAGCAGCTGCGCCGCTTGGATCAAGGGCTCCAACGTCTGCGCCGCTCCGCTCTGCTGCAGGTTCTTCCCGTGCAGCCATTCCTCCAGCTGGCTGATGTTAAACCTGCGCGAGCGGCCAAGATAAGACGTGAGATGAGAGATAAGATCACCTCAAAAATCCTCTGCGAGACTCGGGGTGTGTTGCAGTGCTGGTATATGGAGGACAAGCGCGATGGGAGCGGCTGAGGGACCTGGGGGACTGAGGGGAGACAGGGACACAAAGGAACGGCCTCAAGTTGCGCCAGGGGAGGTTGAGGTTGGATGTGGGGAACAATTTCTTCCCCAAAGGGCTGTGGGGCATTGGAACAGGCTGCCCAGGGCAGTGCTGGAGTCACCATCCCTGGAGGGGTTGGAAATACAGAATCACAGAATCCCAGAATGTCGGGGATTGGAAGGGACGTGGAAAGCTCATCCAGTGCAATCCCCCCATGGAGCAGGAACACCCAGCTGAGGTTCCACAGGAAGGTGTCCAGGCGGGTTTGAATGTCTGCAGAGAAGGAGACTCCACAACCTCCCTGGGCAGCCTGGGCCAGGCTCTGACACCCTCACCCCAAACAAGTTGCTTCTCATATTTAAGTGGAACCTCCTGTGTTCCAGTTTGAACCCATTGCCCCTTGTCCTGTCATTGGTTGTCACCGAGAAGAGCCTGGCTCCATCCTCCTGACACTCCCCCTTTATATATCTGTAAACATGAATGAGGTCACCCCTCAGTCTCCTCTTGTCCAGCTCCAGAGCCCCAGCTCCCTCAGCCTTTCCTCACCCGGGAGATGCTCCACTCCCTTCAGCATCTTGGTGGCTGCGCTGGACTCTCTCCAGCAGTTCCCTGTCCTTCTGGAGCTGAGGGGCCACAACTGGACACAATATTCCAGGTGTGGTCTCCCCAGGGCAGAGCAGAGGGGCAGGAGAACCTCTCTGACCTACTGACCACCCCCTTCTAACCCACCCCAGGTACCATTGGCCTTCCTGGCCACAAGGGCCCAGTGCTGGCTCATGCTCACCCTGCTGGCCCCAGGACCCCCAGCTCCCTTTTCACTGCTCTCCAACAGCTCATTCCCCAACTTACACTGGAACCTGGGGTTGTTCCTGCCCACATTCAAGACTCTACACTTGCCCTTGTTCTATTTCATTCCATTTTCCCCAACTCTCCAGCCTGTCCAGGTCTCTGGATGGCAGCACAGCTTCCAGTGTCACCACTCCTCCCAGCTTGGTGTCACCAGCAAACAGAGATGAGGTTCTTAATGACGTGGTTTAGTGTTGGGCTAACAGTTGGACTCAATCTTGAGGTTATCTTCCTAGCAAAATGATTCTATATGTGTCTTTTGATGCATGTTTGCCATACTCGTGACAAGAGACAACCAGAGCGAAGCCGAATACTCAACAACTCAAAGCAAAATGTATACTCTCTGTTGTCTTAGAAATAAATGAGCCATGTAACAGCTGAAGAGCACAAGGGTTGTGCTTTTCTACAGCATTCAGAGACATCCAAATTTCAAAAGTCAATTAAAACGAAGCTTTTAAACGTTTAAATCACCTTTGAAAACATCTACGCAAAAGGTGCTTTCGCCCGTTTCGCTCTCATGCTCAAGAGGAACACGCAAAGGATCCCAAATCCGATCGTACCTGAGCTGCATGCCCGTGCTCCACGAGCAAACGTCCTTCCTGAGCAGGAGATTGTTCAGGGCAACCGCGTTGATCATGTAGAAGAGCTGCTTGAAAACCTGCTGCACGATCTCCGGGTCCAAACCCTGGTCGCTCATGACGCCGTGGAACGTGTTCAGCTGGCGAATTAGCGCGTCCAAGCTGTAGCTGTCGCCGTCTTCCACGCTGGAGGAGCGATTCCTGTAGCCCATGGGTTTGACACCGGAAAGCCCCTGGATGCTTTCGTTTTCCAGCACCGCAGACACTGAAAAAAGGGGAAAAAATGAGCTAAAAAAGCCTTTATCCACCTGTTACTACACAGAAATCACAGAAACTGGGAATGTGTCTGCTTTGAGTTGTAATCAAGTCTCCCTCTATCCCCACCGCCGAGCCTGAAATTCTGTGCTTCAAGCGATTCATTGGCTCAAAGGACTGAGAGGAATGAAAAACAGATTAAAAGGAATCAAATTCTTCCAGCCTGATTGATAAAAGAACAGGACAACTTTGCGCAAGGAGCAGGAGGTACACGCAGCGATGGAATTGGGTAGGAACAACCCCAGGTTCCAGTGTAAGTTGGGGAATGAGCTATTAGAGAGCAGCGTAGGGGAAAGGGGGAAAAAGTCCTTTGGGGGAAAAGTCACCGTACAAAGTCATGAAAAGCCCTCAGGATATATAACAACGGTCAAAATCAAGTGCGAAGGTACCGATCATGGGTTGGAGGACGCCCTCGGCCACCTTGATGAGCTGCTGGTAGATCTGGATGGAGAGGTGGCTCAGCACCTGGCGATATTCGGTCAGGTCGAAGTTCTTCAGACAGTGCTCGTTCTGCTTCGGCGTGTTCTGCGTCATAAACCCCTGAACGCCGAGAGGTTAAAACAGCCCGTTTTGTTATTCCACCCATTTATCACCCGGCAAAATCACTATATTTTTAATTAATATTATATATATATGATATTATCCTGTTTTCTTACCGCGTCTCCGCTGTACTGCTTCAAACAGTGCAGGAGGCGACACGTATTCGCCAGCCAGAACGACGTCATCTCAAAATCATCGCTGTGTTTCTGAAGGAGCAAAATTAAACCATCGTTTTGAGCTTGAGATCAAGAAGATCGCTCTCCGTAGACGGGCAATATGAGCTATTCGTTCCTCACAAACGTTATTTTTTAAATGTATAAACATAAGCAATTCTTTTTGCTAAGATCAGGTTGGAAAATGGCTACGGAAGGCGAACTTTGATGTGGTTCGAACCACCTCACGCCAAGACAAAAGGCAACGGCCACCCACCTTCAGCACTTTCTTGACGCCGTTGATGGTGGAGGTGAGCAAGGAGTGGACTTTCTGGTCGTCGTTGATATAATCCGCGTGTCGGATGCACATGTAGAGGATGTAGGCGGGAAGGCAGGGGACGGTCGCGGACACGGCCTGAGGCTTGAGATCTGAAACGTTTGCGTTGGTTTTTAAAAGAATCCTTTTAAAATTCACCCACTTCCAGCAAAACAAGAGCTGGAGATGCACCCAAGCAAACCCCAAAGTCTTCCGGACGATGAGATTTTGGCTCTGCAACGTGGATCTTCGCAGCACGGACACGGAGCCAGAGGTGCAACCGGAGCCGGGCAAAGCGCAAGAGCCCGCGCTTTGTGACATGATCCCATTACAGATGCACGACTAGAGCTCTACCACGTAAAAACCTACTCGAGCAGCGCACAAATACTCTTAGCAAAGCTCCCTGAAGCTTTCGGGAATATCTCCCGCAGGTTATGAACCCCCCACTATGAATTTGTGACGTAGCAAATCACTTTTTCCCCTCAAGATACTGAATAGGAACGGCAGCTGCGGGAATTTGCGGCCTCTGAAGGTATGAAGCTCAGCAAGTTAAACTGCGGCCTACTTTGTGCATTTTCCATTTTTTTTTGCTATTATATCTATATATTATCACAGTATGTTTGGGATTGGAAGGGACCTCAGAAGATCATCCAGTGCAATCCCCCCATGGAGCAGGAACACCCAGCTGAGGTTCCACAGGAAGGGGTCCAGGCGGGTTTGAATGGCTGCAGAGAAGGAGACTCCACAACCTCCCTGGGCAGCCTGGGCCAGGCTCTGACACCCTCACTGGGAAGAAGTTTCTTCTCATATTTAAGTGGAACCTCCTGTGTTCCAGTTTGAACCCATTACCCCTTGTCCTATCATTGGTTGTCACCGACAAGAGCCTGGCTCCATCCTCATGGCACTCACCTTTCATATACTTATAGACATTAGTAAGGTCCCCCCTTAGTCTCCTCTTCTCCAGCTCCAGAGCCCCAGCTCCCTCAGCCTTTCCTCACCCGGGAGATGCTCCACTCCCTTCAGCATCTTGGTGCCTGCGCTGGACTCTCTCCAGCAGTTCCCTGTCCTTCTGGAGCTGAGGGGCCACAACTGGACACAAGATTCCAGGTGTGGTCTCCCCAGGGCAGAGCAGAGGGGCAGGAGAACCTCTCTGACCTACTGACCACCCCCTTCTAACCCACCCCAGGTACCATTGGCCTTCCTGGCCACGAGGGCCCAGTGCTGGCTCATGCTCACCCTGCTGGCCCCAGGACCCCCAGCTCCCTTTTCACTGCTCTCCAACAGCTCATTCCCCAACTTACACTGGAACCTGGGGTTGTTCCTGCCCACATTCAAGACTCTACACTTGCCCTTGTTCTATTTCATTCCATTTTCCCTGCCCAACTCTCCAGCCTGTCCAGGTCTCTGATGGCAGCACAGCTTCCAGTGTCAGCCACTCCTCCCAGCTTGGTGTCCCCAGCAAACTTGCTGACAGTCACTCTGTTCCCTCATTTAAATTGTTAATGAATATATTGAATAATAGCGGCCCCAGCACTGCCCCCTGAGGCACTGCACTGGATCCAGGCCTCAACTGGACTCTGCCCCATTAACCACGACTCTCTGGCTTCTCTCCTTAAGCCAGTTTGAATCTCAAGGTTACAAACTCCTGGGCAAGAGAAAAAGGAGCCAAACCCAGGAGCAGAGCGATTTCCTCACCTGTTACGAGGTTTCGGATGAGAAGCGGTTCGTCTTCTTTATAATATTCCAACATGCCCTGAAAATCTTTCTCCTTCCTCTGGACGGTAACTTGCATGTTACGCTCGTTCCGCCTCCTCTCGGCCGGTAGCGCGGCTTGGGACGCTGCGAAAAGAGCGTGAAAGGTGATCCAAAATGATTCACATCCTCCACGGGCCTTCGAGCAGACGCCAGGTCAAAGCATTAGGCATTAAATTTCCAATCGTATCAGCTTCAAACTGATAAAAACATCAAGAAGTATTGAGCCTCGTGCTTCCATCCAAATTTCATAAAATAGGATGGTTTTAAAGAGAAAAGTCTACAGATCTTTAAGGTGTAGAAGCAGAAGCCCAATATCTACCAACAGCCAAGTCACCTTCAAAATCTTGGACCTTCTTCATGTAAATCTTGAGTTGCTTCTTGAGCTTCTTCTCGTTCTTCTCCAACTTCTCGAGCAATTCTTTGAGATCCTGCAAAACAGAAGACGCGTTGGGTTTAAAAATTAAAGAAATTAAACCCCAAAGCAGCTCATTTGGGGTGAGTTTGAGGCTGGAGTCATGGTTTATGCACCACTACTACACGATGTGAGCATTTTGGGAGAAGAAGAGCCGTGTTATTCCTGGATTGCTCAGCAAAACCATGAACGTCGTGGATGTCACGCGTCTGCTTCTTCTAGAAGTAACCTACAGCAGGTAAATACTCACAACACATCACCCAAAGCGATTTCCTCCCGCTCAGGGTACATTTTCAATATATCCTCTTACCAGATTCTCATTGGTGAGCCGTGTAATTTCTTGCTGAAGTCCAAACTCCACCTGGGCCTCGGGCGGGAGCTGCAGGCTCTGCAGAAAAGCCTGTTGCTGTTTCTCCAACTCTTCTCTCATGGCGTCCACCTCGTTTTTCAGAGCTTCCACCTCCTCTTCGTGCTCTCGTCTCTGCTCCTGGAGCTGCGCTTCCAGCAACCTGAGAAAGGGATGGAATGGATGGGTCTGTGATTTTGGTATCGTGGTGGTAGCCACCGTTTTGAGTTTAGATCCTTCAAAATCAGCCAACTTGGGAGATGCTTCCCACAGAATCACAGAGTGTCAGGGATTGGAAGGGACCTGGAAAGCTCATCCAGTGCAATCCCCCCATGGAGCAGGAACACCCAGCTGAGGTTCCACAGGAAGGTGTCCAGGCGGGTTTGAATGTCTGCAGAGAAGGAGACTCCACAGCCTCCCTGGGCAGCCTGGGCCAGGCTCTGACACCCTCACCATCAAGAAGTTTCTTCTCATATTTAAGTGGAACCTCCTGTGTTCCAGTTCGTACGCATTACCCCTTGTCCTGTCACTGGTTGTCACTGAGAAGAGCCTGGCTCCATCCTCCTGACACTCATCCCTTATATATTTATAACCATTAATGAGTCACTCCTCAGTGTTCTCTTGTCCAGCTCCAGAGCCCCAGCTCCCTCAGCCTTTCCTCACCCGGGAGATGCTCCACTCCCTTCAGCATCTTTGTTGCCCTATGCTGGACTCTCTGCAGCAGTTCCCTGTCCTTCTGGAACTGAGGGGCCACAACTGGACACAAGATTCCAGGTGTGGTCTCCCCAGGGCAGAGCAGAGGGGCAGGAGAACCTCTCTGACCTACTGACCACCCCCTTCTAACCCACCCCAGGTACCATCGGCCTTCCTGGCCACAAGGGCCCAGTGCTGGCTCATGCTCACCCTGCTGTCCCCAGGACCTTTTCCCCTACGCTGCTCTCCAACAGCTCATTCCCCAACTTACACTGGAACCTGGGGTTGTTCCTGCCCAGATTCCAGACTCTACACTTGCCCTTGTTCTATTTCATTCCATTTTCCTGCCCAACTCTCCAGCCTGTCCAGGTCTCTGATGGCAGCACAGCTTCCAGTGTCACCACTCCTCCCAGTTTGGTGTCACCAGCAAACTTGCTGACAGTCACTCTGTTCCCTCATCCAAATCATTGATGAATATATTGAATAACAGCGGTCCCAGCACTGCCCCCTGAGGCACTGCACTGGATCCAGGCCTCAACTGGACTCTGCCCCATTGCCCACGACTCTCTGGCTTCTTCCCTTCAGCCAGTTCACACTCCACCTCACTCCCCGCTCATCCAGACCGCACTCCCTCAGTTCAGCTGTGAGGATGCTGTGGGACACTGTGCCAAATCCCTCACTCAAGTCAAGGTAGACCACGTCCACCTCTCTGCCATCATCCATCCATCTCGTTATGTCCTCGTAAAAGTCAATGAGGTTGGTCAAGCACCACTTCCCCTTGGTGAAGCCGTGTTGACTGCTCCTAATGACCCTCTTACCCTGATATGCCTTGAGACTCCCAAATTTGAGTTCCTTTACTCTTCCCATTAGCAAAGAAGCAACACAGATCAACACCTGTGGGTTTTCCTAAAGCTCAACTTGATGGGGATTTGTTTCGCTCGTCCCCTTCCAAACATCACAGCTGATTTGTAAAAAGATTTGTTTCCTTGTATTCCATGCCATACAAATACCAACAACACGATACGCAACTGATAGAAGTCACCAAAACCAGCTTTTCTCCCATTTTTTTGCTAATAGTTTGTCCTGTCACCCTTGGTTGAAACACAGCTCCGTCATCAGTGACTACGGCCAACATTAGCAATGCCTAATTAGAATCACGACGGCTCCTTTGAAAATTACAGGATCTTCATTACTTTAGTTGGGCTGATCCCAAAGAGGACAACGGGCCCCAAAGAGGCCTCAAAGAGGACAACGGGCCCCAAAGAGGCCTCAAAGAGGACAACGGGCCCCAAAGAGGCCTCAAAGAGGACAACGGGCCCCAAAGAGGCCTCAAAGAGGACAACGGGCCCCAAAGAGGCCTCAAAGAGGACAACGGGCCCCAAAGAGGCCTCAAAGAGGACAACGGGCCCCAAAGAGGCCTCAAAGAGGACAACGGGCCCCAAAGAGGCCTCAAAGAGGACAACGGGCCCCAAAGAGGCCTCAAAGAGGACAACGGGCCCCAAAGAGGCCTCAAAGAGGACAACGGGCTCCAAAGAGGCCTCAAAGAGGACAACGGGCTCCAAAGAGGCCTCAAAGAGGACAACGGGCTCCAAAGAGGCCTCAAAGAGGACAACGGGCCCCAATGAGGACAACAGGTCCCAAAGAGGACAACAGGACAACAGCAAAGGAAGAGAAAGAAACCAAAGGGAAACAGTAGGGGAGAAAGAAAGAAAGCGTTTTGACCTGGCAACTTGCTTTAAACCTTGATAAGCCAAGCCGAGCTCGCCATCTTCATTGAGATACCCCCAGTCCTCAGTCTTGCTAGAAATAAAGGACAGAGAAAAGGAAACGAGAGGACAGAGAAAGACGAAATGTCAGTTGCAGAAGGGGAAAAGATGCAGAATCCTTATTACTTTTTCTTAATTTATTTTATTAATTGATCACCCAGTTCAACCTCCTGGCAAGTTACCGTAATTCCAGAGATATTCCTATTTTTACCAAAAATCCGAGCTAATTAGATTAATTAATATGTGCCGAAAGAATTTCCTACAATACCGGGTAGACCTCAAACAAGCCTGAAATGAGTCGAACGGACACGATTCACAAAACCTCATTTCTCCTTTATCCTAAACCTTTTTTCCATGTGAAGCCACCGCCGGCCTTGCAAAAAGCAACTAAAATACCCCACGTTCTCTACAGAAATCGCTTGTAAGTTATCACCGTAATTAATTTAAAAGCCTAAACCTTGAGCTGCATGGTTATTATTTCCAATATTGTCACCTGAGCTATATAACAGGGAAGCTGGTGGTGATTAATGAGTCATTAAGTAAATCACTAATCATCAATGTAACTATTGGTCCTGATCCAGGGATGAGCCTCTGGGTCCTCAGCACAAAGCAAAGCTGAAATATAGGGTTTTAAACTATATCTGGACTCATATATAAAATAGATGTAAATTCAGAATATCCAGCCCGTAGTATGGCAGGAATTTGGGGGATGTAGTGTTATTAAAAGCTATTAAGCCACAACTTAATCTTTCTACTACCTTGCTGAACGCAAATTATTTCTTTTATTCAATTTGACATTGGTTTTTCTACCTTCCCAGCATCTCCTTTCCCTTGGGGACACGTTGTTCCGATGCCGAGCGCTCCTCACCCATCACACAGCAACATCTTCGCTACCCAAGGTCCAGCAAACAATCGAGAAGCTGAGAACTCTCCAAAATTTTCATTCATTTTAGTCCGGAGCTCAATTTTGCCCAAACCCTCGTTCTGCTGGAGAAAGAAATTTAGGCCGCGCTTACCGGTTTGTCTCGCACATCCCCTGATAAGCTTCGATCGCATCCTCCTGGTCGATGTGCTTGTCGCTGTTGGGCCAGCTGGCGTTGCTGGTGACGTTCTCCTAAAGCCGACAAGCAAAAGGTAGTAAAATGACACCCTGCACATCTCCCTCTTGCTTTTTCGAATTCCTAAGAGCCAAAAAGTCGCGATTTGCCTTAACGTGAGTGTCCTCGGGGGTAAAGAGCTTCTGGGAATTCGCATGCGTGAAACTGGGAGATGGAAGGAGGATGCGGAGAACCTGGGAGATCAGGGGGAGCGTGGTTTGAAATACAAACCGCACCGAAACCTCCAGGAATGATAACGCGGTTAATTAAAGAACCCAAGGGAGAGTTTTCACTACAAATGCAATATATTCCGGCTTCACCAGTGAGCAGAATCTGGTCCAAAAGATGTTTTTCCATATCCTGTTTCTTTGCAGAATAATTCAGTCGTCGCACAAACATCATGGGGAACATCTTGGACGTCCACGCATCACGGGTTGTATCTTATCCATCAATAACCCTACAGAACCTCCTCGAACCATCTTGACGCACAGAGGCCGAAGCAGAGATGGCATCGCTCGGGCACATTTTCAACACCGGAAAAGGCAAAGAAACCGCAATACCCGCTCAATTACCGTGTTTTTCCCCGTCTCTTTTTGCTGGGCCGCCTTCATAATCTGCGTCCTTAGGATGAGCACCTCTTCCTTCCGCACCTCCAGCTCTTCGTTGGCTGATTTCAGCTGGTTCAGCAAGAGGTTGTAACTCTCCTCGCCATCGTTGGCCGAGTTGTTGTGGGTTGCTCGCTCCGCGATAACCTCGCGCAGCTCATTTAATTCGTTTTTCAGCTTCTTGTTCTCCGACTCCAGCTCTTGCCTCTGGAAAACAAAAGCAAAAGTACCACTGTAGAGAAGGCAAACACAGAATCCCAGAATGTGAGGGGTTGGAAGGGCCCTGGAAAGCTCATCCAGTGCAATCCCCCCATGGAGCAGGAACACCCAGCTGAGGTTCCACAGGAAGGGGTCCAGGCGGGTTTGAATGTCTGCAGAGAAGGAGACTCCACAGCCTCCCTGGGCAGCCTGGGCCAGGCTCTGACACCCTCACCATGGAGAAGTTTCTTCTCTAATTTAAGTGGAACCTCCTGTGTTCGTTTGTACCCATTGCCCGTTGTCCTATCATTGGTTGTCACCCAGAAGAGCCTGGCTCCATCCTCCTGACACTCCCCCTTTCCATATAGATCCCCACGAATGAGTCACCCCTCAGTCTCCTCTTGTCCAGCTCCCTCAGCCTTTCCTCACCCGGGAGATGCTCCACTCCCTCCAGCATCTTGGTGCCTGCGCTGGACTCTCTCCAGCAGTTCCCTGTCCTTCTGGAACTGAGGGGCCACAACTGGACACAAGATTCCAGGTGTGGTCTCCCCAGGGCAGAGCAGAGGGGCAGGAGAACCTCTCTGACCTACTGACCACCCCCTTCTAACCCACCCCAGGTCCCATTGGCCTTCCTGGCCACAAGGGCCCAGTGCTGGCTCATGCTCACCCTGCTGGCCCCAGGACCCCCAGCTCCCTTTTCACTGCTCTCCAACAGCTCATTCCCCAACTTACACTGGAACCTGGGGTTGTTCCTGCCCACATTCAAGACTCTACACTTAATGTCCAAATCACTGATGAATATATTGAATAATCCCGGCCCCAGCACTGCCCCCTGAGGCACTGCACTGGATCCAGGCCTCAACTGGACTCTGCCCCATTGCCCACGACTCTCTGGCTTCTTCCCTTCAGCCAGCTCACACTCCACCTCACTGCCCGCTCATCCAGACCGCACTCCCTCAGTTCAGCTGTGAGGATGCTGTGGGACACTGTGCCAAATGCCTCACTCAAGTCAAGGTAGGTCACGTTGGTTTCTTCTCCATCCCTTTTTCCTTCGCAATTAAGAAATCACCGCAAGCCCCACAATGTTTAACTTGCCTTTAAATTCATTAAATGAGGTGGGAAGATGCTGATTTACACAACTCGTTAGGTGAGTGACGGCTGCGCTAATTTCCACTATGGCTGTTTGAAAAGACCCTCAAGATCAAGTCCAACCTTGAGCACCTTTTCACGCTTTGTCTCCTCTTATCTATGCACTATTTACTTTTTTTTTGGAAATGTAATAATTCCAAAAATAGCTGGGGGCAATTTATATAATTTACACAGTGTGTAGCCAGCACAGCTGTGGAAACCTCGTTTCCATAGGAAACGGGTGTTGATAATTATAAATCCTTCCAAATTAGCAATAGCAGGTTTTAGCACAGCGGAGGTGTGAGCGGAATAGATGAGCATCTGGACATCTTGCTGCAAAAACACCCTGGATTCCTTTCCCAATTTACCTTTAAATTATTTCTCTACTCCTTTCTCGGTGGATTTTATGGATTGGTTTTATATCTAAAGACATCTGGTGGGTTAATGGTCGGACTCGAACGTGAGCGTCTCTCCCAACCAAAATGATTCAATGATGATTCTACCAGAGCAGAACAGATGTTGACCCAAAGAGAAACATCTGTGAGCCCAGCTCAGGTGCTGATGGATCAAATTATAGGAGGTTTGGGGTTATTTCCACCTTTTTTTGGCTCTTGGATCCACGCCATAGGTGACGGCACCAAGCAGGAGGCTCCTCACTCACCTTCAGACTGTTGTACGCAAAATCCTCGTGGTCCGAAGTCACTTCAGGCTTCGTTTCGATGACCTGCGCGATTCAAGAGATATTAATTAATACATAAAAACAGCCAGGAACTGGCGCATGGCACAAGACGGCCAGCACCACCATAATAATGGTATTAATTGCTGTTAAACGGAGTTCTGCCAACACGTAGAAGTGATTGCTAGAATTGCTTCGAACACATCAGACAACCAAGGAAAGCCATGAAATATTAGGATGGATGAAAAGTCGGCTCATACCTGGGATTTCTTGCTCTCTTGTTCCTTTTTCTCCAGTTGGTTTTGTAGCTTTTTCCTCTCCTGCTCGAGCTCCCTCACCCGTTTCTGGAGCTTTAGGAAAAGGGTCATGTCCATGGCTGCTTTGTCCATCCCGACCTCCTGGAGAGGGGATAAAAAGGAGAAAAATTCTACGATTCTATGGAAAAAAATGGAGAAAAAGTCAAGTTTTATAACCTCACAGCATCAGATATTAATTGTTTTGAAACCCGGAATATTTTCTATTAGAGCACAGCCAATACCGATTCATTTGACTTCAACAAACGCTCTCAGAGCGGTTCAGAAATATGAAAGTGATGTAAAAAGATGCGCTGGAAGGAAAAATTGGATATTAGGAATAATTTCTTCCCCAAAGTGTTGTTGGGTATTGGAACGGTGGTGGAATCACCATCCCTGGAGGGGTTGAAAATACACAGAGATGAGGTTTAGTGTTAACGGTTGGACTCAATGATCCTGAGGGTCTTTTCCAATCAAAATGATCAATGATTCGATGAATTCTATGATTCCCCAGGGTACCTCCACTTGCTGCACGACGTCCTCGGTGTCCCCGATCTCCGAGGTCGATATGGACGGATAATTGGAATCGGACTCCAAACTGCTCTGGTTGGATGGGTTTCTCCTGTGTCCCGGGGTTTGCTGCCAAGGAGCGACGCAGATATACAAGATATTCAGTGTTTAAAGAAGGATTCCTCCCAAATTATCATTTCTGAGAGCAAATAGGTTTATACAAAGGTTCGATTGTCACCTTACACTTCACCTTCACTTCGTTACCTTCATAATTGTCATTTCATCCCGCAAGTTGTCGTATCTCTGTTCCAGCCTTGAATATTCTTTGACCAGGTTCTGATACCGAGATCGTTCTTCTTCCAGCTCTTTCTTCATCTGGATATTTTCCTCAACTGTATTTTGGGCAAATCCATCTTGAAAATAAGGAAGAAAAAACGTTACGATCTTCATCTCCGAAATTAACTTTGTGTATATACACATATATATATATATTTACCTTCAGATTGACACAGGATCCTGTTGTTAAGCTCCTCTTTTTCCTGCTTCAGCAGCGCGTTTTCTTCTTCCAAGTCAGATATTCGCTATGAAAAAAGACATAATCTGCCGATTGTTTCGAGCAGCTTACATAGTTAAGATGGACACAGCGAATATGAGCATTAATATTAAATAATTCTGGGCCCCTCACGCCAAGAAAGGCCTTGAGGTGCTGGAGCGAGTGGACAGAAGGGAACGGAGCTGGGGAAGGGGCTGGAGCACAAGTGTGATGGGAGCGGCTGAGGGACCTGGGGGGTTCAGCTGGAGAACGGGAGCTGAGGGGAGACAGGGACACAAAGAAACGGCCTCAAGCTGCGCCAGGGGAGGTTGAGGTTGGATCTGGGGAACAATTCCTTCCCCAAAGGGCTGTGGGGCATTGGAACAGGCTGCCCAGGGCAGTGCTGGAGTCACCATCCCTGGAGGGGTTGGACAGATACAGAGATGAGGTTCTCAGGGCCATGGGGTAGGTGAACAGTTGGACTCCATCTTGAGGGTCTTTTCCAACCAAAATGATTCTATGATTGCAAAGAGCGCCTACAGAACATGAGCTACGACAAATCTGCACCTTCCTCAGCAAACCCTTCTCCTTGGCGTAGGTGTCCTCCACCACCTTTCTCTCCCCGTGGGCTTTTTGGAGCTCCAGCCGCAGCTGCTCCATCTCCTCCTGCAGGCTCACGAGCTGGTTGTCGTCACCACGCTGGTTCCGCTCATATTGCACCAGCTCCTTCTTGAGTTTTTCCACCTCGGACGAGTGCGTTGCCGTGAGCAGAGAGAGCTGCTCGCTCAGAAGTTTGTATTCCTTGTTCTGCAGCCCCAAAAGAGAAGAAAATATATCAATACGCGCAAAAAGCATCAAGATCCTTGAGCAGGGTGGCTAACAAACTTCCAATAACGAGCAGATGAGCTTCCTGATAATCTGAAAATTAAACCTTTGGCTGTTTCTCAGAGCTTTGCTCACCAGATTCGCACCAGCTCATGAGAAATGAATCACCCTGGTTCATAAATCTCCGCTGTTTTTCCCACCTATAAAGGGGAATCCACAATCTCTGCTCGTTTTCCACCACGTGCTTCATGGTTTTGCGTCCCGAGGTTCATATATATGATTTTATACGCCAGCAAACGTATTTCAACATTATATAAATGCACAGGAACGTTTTATCTTCTTGTGCTTGGAAGCAACATGGAGGGTATTTATCGGATTAACTTATAGGTGGGAAAACCATCCTACATCAAATGATTATTCTGCAGCTCGTTAGTGAGAAAGATCTTCAGACACCGAGGTGGAGACTCAAGATCCAAGAGGATCTGCACTTCCATGGTGCTGTCGCACCCTTACGAGTGTTTGGTCACCAGTAGAAGGTTGATCTTCCCATGAAGTTTGGAAGGATGTCATGGCGGTGGCAAATCCTTCGCAGGAAGGACAAGAGAAAAGAGGCAAAGCAGAACCACACCAGGTTGGAGACCCAAGATGCAGATGCATCTATCGTGGTGATGAACAACACTTACAAGTGTTTGGCCACCAGCAGAAGGCTTCCCCCACCATGACATCCTTCTAAATGTCATGAGAAGATTAAATCCTTTCCAGAAAGGACAATGGACTAGAGGAAAGGAGAAGAAAATGACACCAAGGTGGAAACCCAAGATCCAAGTGCATCTACCATGGTGGTGTCCAACCCTTACAGGTACTTGGCCAACAGTAGAAGGCTCCCACCAGCACGACATCCTTCCAAACATCATGAGAAGATGAAATCCTTCCCAGAAAGGACAACAGAAGAGAGGCAATGCAGGAGCAGAACCACACCAAGGTGGAGCCCCAAGATCTACATGCATCTACCATGGTGGTGTCCCACACTTACAGGTGTCTGGACAACAGGAGAAGGTTGCCACCACCATGATATCCTTCCAAACATCATGAGAAGATCAAATCCTTCCCAGGAAGGACAACGGAAGAGAGGCAAAGCAAAATAAAATGACACCAAGGTGGAGCCCCAAGATCTGCATGCACCCACCTTGGTGGTGTCCAACCCTTACAGGTACTTGGCCAACAGTAGAAGGCTCCCACCACCACGACATCCTTCCAAACATCATGAGAAGATCAAATCCTTCCCAGAAAGGACAACAGAAGAGAGGCAATGCAGGAGCAGAACCACACCAAGGTGGAGCCCCAAGATCTACATGCATCTACCACGGTGGTGTCCAACACTTACAGGTGTCTGGCCAACAGGAGAAGGCTCCCACCACCATGACATCCTTCCAAACATCATGAGAAGATCAAATCCTTCCCAGGAAGGACAATGGAAGAGAGGCAAAGCAGAAGAAAATGACACCAAGGTGGAGCCCCAAGATCTGCATGCATCCACCATGGTGGTGTCCAACCCTTACAGGTGTCTGGCCAACAGGAGAAGGCTCCCACCACCACAATATCCTTCAAAACATCATGAGAAGATCAAATCCTTTCCAGGAAGGACAATGGAAGAGAGACAAAGCAGAAGAAAACGACACCAAGGTGGAGCCCCAAGATCTACATGCATCTACCATGGTGGTGTCCAACTGTTACAGGTGTCTGGCCAACAGCAGAAGGCTCCCACCACCATGACATCCTTCTAAATGCCATGAGATGATTAAATCCTTCTCAGAAAGGACATGAGAAAAGAGACAATGCAGAAGCAGAACCACACCAAGGTGGAGCCCCAAGATCTACATGCATCTACCACGGTGGTGTCCAACCCTTACAGGTGTCTGGCCAAGAGGAGAAGGCTCCCACCACCACGATATCCTTCAAAACATCATGGGAGGATCAAATCCTTCCCAGGAAGGACAATGGAAGAGAGGCAAAGCAGAAGAAAATGACACCAAGGTGGAACCCCAAGATCTGCACGCATCCACCTTGGTGGTGTCCAACCCTTACAGGTGTCTGGCCAACAGCAGAAGGCTCCCACCACCACAACATCCTTCCAAACATCATGAGATCAAATCCTTCCCAGAAAGGGCAACAGAAGAAAGACGAAGCAGAAGCAGGACCCCAACTTGTCCCAGCGCAAGACCTACCTGCTCGTCGATCTTCCTTTGAAGCTGGACCACCTTGTTCTCCATCCCGATGTTGAGTTTCTTCAGGTGTTGCGCTGAGCGGGCCTCGATCTTCAGCGCCTTCAGCTCCTGCCTGGCCTTCATGCGCCGGTAGTAGCACTGCAGAACGATGGTGGCGCCTCGGACCCGGCGGAAGCGAGTCCGGGCCAACCAGCCGCGGGCGTACTTCTGGAGGATCGTGGCTTTGTGTTCCGTTAGGATCTATTAAAAAAAACAGGCAGAAACGCGACAATTAAGGGAGAAGTTCACTCGCAAAGGGAGCGGTAGCCCCGGTTTTGCTGCAACGTTGCGTCAACGCTTCTAAAAGTGTCTTCAAGAGGTCTTCTCCAAGTAGAAGAGTCTTGGTAGGTGATGGATGGAGATGGAGGTTGTTATTTTACATCATTTTATAGATGGGAAGAGGCGCCTCAAACCCCATTCCTGGCTGGTGAGGACTCGATGGGGACATTTGCGCTCAAGTGGGACTTCATGGACCCCCTCAAAATAGAACAGAGATCCACAAGATCCATCGGTAGCAAAATAAAACAGTCATTAACACCAATACTTAGTAATTAACTTGCTGCCCCTTCAGCTTCGGACAGAACTCACCAGAATAGGTTTTACATTGATTTTTTAGCGTGTTCCGCCCCCACAACGTGATAAATTATATGGTGAATAAATGACAGATTACAAGACGCTTTGCTGTTATTATTTTGGGATGGAAAAAGGCACCATATCAGCTTCTCTTCCAAATCTCTTCTTTCACCCTCAGGTTTTCCTTGCGCTCGCAAAGTTTAATTGGGGATAAAGGGGTTGTGTGAAGTCGGGATGCGGCTGGATCCCTGATCTCCAGTGGGTCACCACATAACTTCGATTGCCTTCAGAACTGGTTCATCATGCCTCTAACTTCTTTAATTACCGCATGATCATCCAATTAAGCATAAATTTAGGTGACTACCAAAGTAAGGCCGGACCTGAAGAGCGGACAGAAGATTCCCCAAAGCTGTTCTTGCTTTTTTGACCTACTGTCACAAACCTTTACCTCATTGCTTTCAGCTCTTGGTTTAGCACAGAAAGAACTAATTAAGGATGGATTAATAGTGATAAATGACTTGATACTTTCCACAACAAACCCTACGGGTCTTCCCACCTGCAGCACGGCTCAATAAATCACTTTGCCAACGAGTATTTTGCAGAGTCTGCGTTAGATCAAGCGACATTTCCAGCTTACCACGATGCCTTACGGCATCTGAATGACTCATTTCATCGAGTTGCCGCTGCCAAGATCATTTTTGCTCGCACGGCTTTAAACGGCAACACCTCCCCATCACCGTGTGCTCAGTCGGCTTCGGAAAACGTCAAAACAGCCACAATAAAGATACTTCCATGCTCTTTTTACGCCAAGACACCCCGCGGAGACGTACCCTGCGATAAATCCTCCTGACAAACATGCCCCGAGCGAAGGCCTGGATGGTGACGGTCGCGTTGCGGACGCTTCGGAAAGCTCGGAGGACGCGCAGCATTCGGAACTGTTTCTGGAAGACGACGGCCGCTCTCGTCCTCCTCAGGTGCTCGGCAAGTCTGAAAAGCACAGGAAAACAGGTTAAAAACCACCTTAAAATCTCGGTTTTTTATAAAAATACCATATTAAGTTTTAAACTGGATGGAGAGAAAAACCTTTGGTCCAAAAGTAGCTTGATGGTACCAAAGAAACACCATCCCAGTAGTATCGCTAAGAAAAGCGCAGCAGGTAGCATGACTTCGTTAGAATAACGAGAGCACCTACTCAACCAGCAAGCGACACGCTTCGTTATTCCTAAACGGCATTAAAAGCAAATCTTTTCCAGCTTTTCCCCTTGGTTTGAACTCTTCGCTTTACGTACTGGAGCCAATCGACGTCCCGCGTTGGCTCCGTCACTTCCCCAACTATAAAAAGCCAACAGGGTATCGAGCGACGCGGTGACAACGGCACCAAATCGATTTGCCATTGAAACCGGCGCGCGTTGGTTTGGCAACGCTCGCGGTTCACGGCGAGGAAACAACGAGGGATGCGGGCAACTCGGTGCCACGTCGCTCCCGTTCTCCGACTGACGTCGTGTTCCATTTGCCGTTCCACAGGTTAATGAACGCCCGTAAAAGCTCCGTTTAATTGGATAACGAGCTTGTTTTGCTGGATTTATGATCCATTTATTGCTCTCGACATGAGGTATTATATAGATATTTGATCCACATCTTTATTATGTGAAAAGCGTATCAAAAGCCATATTGGATTTGCTTATATATTCTCTTCGTCAAGGCCAACGATTTCTTATTAGGACCCATTGAGCCAGAGCTTATTAAAGAGGACAAGGGATGGCCCATTCCCGAAAAAAAAAGAGGAAAACTCAGTTATTCGGACAACATCCATCCCCCAAAAAGAGGCGAACTGCATACAGAGAGTTAAACTTCAAGCTCTATTATTCCGTACCGTAAATAGCGCCGTCGCCAGTCGTTTGGAGTGATTTTTCTCATTACAAAGGGTACAGTAAATCAATGTTGAGAGCTCCCCTTGGATACCACGGAGGCACAAACCTGCGCTCTGCAGAAAAGGAGCGCGTAGCGCCTAGCAAAGCCAATCCAAGCGCCTTTTGCCAGTAAAATAGTAGTTATGCAAAGCATTTTCACCTAAATTTATATATACTTTAGGCATCTGGTTGCAGCTTAGCTGCCTACGCTCTTACCCTGAACCTAAGGATTAAACCCACGTAGATACAGAATCAGTTTGAGACAAAGAATTTTGTTCTCTTGCCCCCAAATAAAAGGCTGGGGAGAGAGGCTGAGAAATAAGGCTTGAATTTAGCACCATAGTGCACAAAATGGGTCTTGTTGCTATGACCCCTGACTTTATGCAGAGATGAGGTTCTTATGGACGTGGTTTAGAGTTGGACTTGGCAGCGTTGGGCGAACGGTTGGGCTCAATGACCTCCAAGGTCTTTTCCTGGACTCGATGACCTCCGAGGTCTTTTCCAACCAAAATGATTTTACAATGTGAAGTTTAAGGCCTACGAGATGGAAGAGACGGAGAACAGGACCCACCTCCGTGCCCGGTGGCCACGCGCGTAGCGTTGGATGACGACGGCGGCTCGGCGCAGCCTTTTGTACTTGAGCCTCTGCAACCAACCCCGAACGGTCTTCTGAATCATGATTGTGGCAGCTCTGAACTTATCTGCTCGTAGTTTCTCCAGATATGCCACTTGGCCTGCACGGAAAAAGATCTTGGTACGTCCAAACTGGAACTTGTCTGGATCCTTTTCAAAAGCATAAAGGAAACTACATTTAATTCAGTTGAACATTCTTTTGGTTTGTTTCAGTCTATGTTGCTCAGTAGCTACAGATCAAAACCCCTCTTTGGATCAAGTTTATCAGCTCACGTTAATTGCGCGATGAGGATATTACCCTACTATACCACACTACAAACGGCTCTGTAGCCGAGACAAACGCTCGGTACGTAAGGAGTAAAAAACCCAATTGAGTAAAGAACCCAACTCCTCAAAATCCTACGAGGAAAACAAGGATCAAAAATTAAAGCCTGGCTTAAGATGGCGTGCAAGTTCTGGGCTCCGCAATAGCCAAGAAGAAACGTTTGCGTGCACATTTGTGACTTAAAAATAACGCACAGGAGTCTATGGTTTTGGTACGGGGTGCGACAATTCTTATTTGCTTATATATAAGGGAGAAAAGTGCTTTTTCTACATATTAGTGGCCATTAAAAGTCTCCCATACATCAATATACAGAAATTATAGTGTTTTTCTCATTTGTGTAATGAGATATTTAATGACGGGGTGAAAGAATTGACTTTGATTAAGGTTCACGGTGTTGAACACAGCATACAAAGCTGGATCTCTCAAATACGTTCCAGCCAAAATCCAGAAGGGTTGGAGGGGATGAGTTTTTTGGAGACGACCCATTTTTTATGTGATAAAACCCTCCAGACTTCACCAGTATTAAAACAACACATTCAGCAATTGAGAGATTCCACGTCAAGTTTGTTCTCGCTATCTCGGAGGGGAAATAAACTGCAATAAGCACCTAAATGAGCAGCGGGTGAAGCAGGAATTTGATTCATATCAAAACCAGGAGTTTTCGTGCTTTCAAAAACCGTCGCCAAAGGTTTGGTCCCGGCTCACCTGAATGAGATCTTCCAACAGGGTCTGGCAGATCTGCTTCTTGTCGTGCTTCGAGAGGTCCCTCTTCTTCATCAGAACGCGGTACCTATTGAAAAAGTCGTGGTAGGACCACCTGAAAGCGAAGCATACAGAGGATCAATCTGCGCGCTGGGCGGTATTTCTTTAACATAAAGCATTTGGAGTCATCGATGAGGTGGGTATATCAGCAATATAACACTTATTTCAAAATGTGCAAGTTTCGCGTCGCTTCAAATAATAGTGAATTTTAATCCCTATCTACACAAGATCGTCGTGCGGATGGACAGTGAATGCTACTCCCACCCTCAAATGATCAAAAATATCAGATTATCACTAATAAAAATAAGATATGCGCTATGCGGAGCCCTCTCTGGGGTGAGTTACAGCACTGCGAACTGGCTGAAGGGAAGAAGCCAGAGAGTCGTGGGCAATGGGGCAGAGTCCAGTTGAGGCCTGGATCCAGTGCAGGGCCTCAGGGGGCAGTGCTGGGGCCGGGATTATTCAATATATTCATCAGTGATTTGGATGAGGGAACAGAGTGACTGTCAGCAAGTTTGCTGGTGACACCAAGCTGGGAGGAGTGGTGACACTGGAAGCTGTGCTGCCATCCAGAGACCTGGACAGGCTGGAGAGTTGGGTGGGAAAAATGTAATGAAATAGAACAAGGGCAAGTGTAGAGTCTGGAATCTGGGCAGGAACAACCCCAGGTTCCAGTGTAAGTTGGGGAATGAGCTGTTGGAGAGCAGTGAAAAGGGAGCTGGGGGTCCTGGGGCCAGCAGGGTGAGCATGAGCCAGCACTGGGCCCTTGTGGCCAGGAAGGCCAATGGTACCTGGGGTGGGTTAGAAGGGGGTGGTCAGTAGGTCAGAGAGGTTCTCCTGCCCCTCTGCTCTGCCCTGGGGAGACCACACCTGGAATCTTGTGTCCAGTTGTGGCCCCTCAGCTCCAGAAGGACAGGGAACTGCTGGAGAGAGTCCAGCGCAGGCACCAAGATGCTGAAGGGAGTGGAGCATCTCCCGGGTGAGGAAAGGCTGAGGGAGCTGGGGCTCTGGAGCTGGGCAAGAGGAAACTGAGGGGTGACCTCATTCATGGTTACAGATATATGAAAGGTGAGTGTCAGGAGGACGGAGCCAGGCTCTTCTGGGTGACAACCAATGCTAGGACAAGGGGTAATGGGTACAAACTGGAACACAGGAGGTTCCACTTAATTTGAGAAGAAACTTCTTGATGGTGAGGGTGTCAGAGCCTGGCCCAGGCTGCCCAGGGAGGTTGTGGAGTCTCCTTCTCTGCAGACATTCAAACCCGCCTGGACCCCTTCCTGTGGAACCTCAGCTGGGTGTTCCTGCTCCATGGGGGGATTGCACTGGATGAGCTTTCCAGGTCCCTTCAATCCCTGACATTCTGGGATTCTGTGAAAAGCGAACGCAAAGATCACACCAAACGATGGGTTTGCGTTATGTCGGGCTTAAGCTTAAACTTGCTTTCTCAACGCCTCCGTTTGCGAATTACACTTCCCGTCTTGCGCTTTGATCCTTTCGCTTTGTGCAGAGCAAACCTGTTTCCATTTGAAGCACGTTTGAGGCTTCACGCGCCTCTAAATCAAAAGCGACAGAACGACGGAGCCTGCGGCGCTTGGGACCTCCCGCCTGCTTCGGGTCTTATTTAAGCCATGGATTGCTTGGAGAGGAGAAAAGAGAAGGTGAGAACATTCTCAGAGTCCATTTAGGAGTTGATATTAATTAACCGCAGCTTTTTGGAGGAAGAAATTATCCCATGGGCTCCTCGGCAAAGAGCGGATGGTGATGCGGCAACGTGTAAGCAAGAGCTGGGTGGAAAACACCCAAATCCATCATTTTCCTGGGGAGATTCCCCAGATGAAGAGCCAGATACCTGCAGAAATGCCTTCAAAATCAATCATAAATCACCATTTCCATTCAGGCCCGTGCCTAACGACACGACATCGTTTCGCCGCGGCCGCTCGCGCTGATTTAACAGGAGGTGACAGCCCTGAGATCACAACCGCTCGGATTATCATCCCCGGAATATCAAGATAAAAGCCCTGCAAGGATGGGGCTCAGCTGGTTCATCAGGAGTTTCACCGGTTTCATTTAATTAGCTGCGTCGGGTTGGGTTGGAGATGCCATTACAAGATCCCCCCCATGAGAAAGGAACAATTAAAGATGATACCTCAGTTCAACTTGATGGGTATTAAATGAAATTGGAAAGCTGAGATCAAGCACAACCGACCTCAAAGGTCGTAATTTTAGTCTGAAATCAGCGCAGCTCACTAAAGGCAATAAAAGGAATGGAAGGACAAAGAAAACCAACTTTAATCTGTAGCAAAAACCCTTCTTAGGCTTGAGCCTAAGATGCTCAAGAGCTTAGTGACTTGCTCAACCCCCCATTTCTCTGTCATGTACAAGAAATAGATGGAGGGAAGAAGCCATAAGACATTCCCGAAATTAAACCTTCTATTTATGGTTTAAAACCCAAGATTTGGACGCATTACCCAAAACTCCAAGTGGTATCATACCCTGAAAGGATCAATATTTTAAGCAGTGAAGAGCTGGACTATATGGATCTTTCTATAGGAACCAAAGCCTCTTTGTGGGGCAGGTGTATTAAATATTTAAGCCAAGATTTGGCGTGAAATTCTTTTAACGGAGATCTGCGCTAATTAATTTGCTACGGACTCATCGTTACGTGGCCAATTTCTACAGAGATTAATGGTTTTATAGCATCCTCCGTGCTTTCTAACGGAGACGTCGATGATAAATTTACTATCTACGCATTTCAGATGGTCCATTCATCAGTCATTTAAACACATGCTAATCAATCTATTTCTTAATTGCTGCGTAACGTTGAAAATAGATCATTTAATTTGAAATTTACTCACGCAGAGGACCGTGGAAATGAGAAAATAAAGGCAGATGGACCCAAAATGGGCAGCGCTTCATCTCAAGGCGAGAATATATCGTGTCATACATAGAGCATTAAAATAATGTATTAAAACTTAATATTTTTCTGACAGCAATGGTAAAATAATTATCAAAGCCTTAAAACATTGAATTCTTCAAGCCATAAAGTGATGATGATGAAAAAGGGGGAAATACCAACCAAATGTGGCTTTATCCAGAGAGCGCTTGGGACGGCATGTTGGAAAAGAGATGTAAATACTGAGATATCTTCACACAAATGAAGATAAAACTCCCAAAGATCAAGTTTTCTGGTATTATATTAAGTGGTTCAAATGTATCCCTCATTTTTGGGGAAAAAAGGAGCTTGTCGCGTCGCTTTTTGAGATTTTTCAGGATGGAACGCTCTTCGCGGCAGTCGATTATTTGCCGTTAATATAACTTGGTGGGTATTCAGTGGTTTCTTCCCTCCCCAAATCCTGATTAGACATCGACCCATGGGCTGGTTTTTAATTTCCCCTCCTGCCTTACAGATCATGTATCACAGAATCCCAGAATGTCAGGGGTTGAAGGGACCTGGAAAGCTCATCCAGTGCAATCCCCCCATGGAGCAGGAACACCCAGCTGAGGTTCCACAGGAAGGTGTCCAGGCGGGTTTGAATGTCTGCAGAGAAGGAGACTCCACAGCCTCCCTGGGCAGCCTGGGCCAGGCTCTGACACCCTCACCAGGAAGAAGTTTCTTCTCATATTTAAGTGGAACCTCTTGTGTTCCAGTTTGAACCCATTACCCCTTGTCCTATCACTGGTTGTCACTGAGAAGAGCCTGGCTCCATCCTCCTGACATTGCCCCTTTCCATATTGATCATCATTAATAGTCACCCCTCAGTCTCCTCTTGTCCAGCTCCAGAGCCCCAGCTCCCTCAGCCTTTCCTCACCCGGGAGATGCTCCACTCCCTTCAGCATCTTGGTGGCTGCGCTGGACTCTCTGCAGCAGTTCCCTGTCCTTCTGGAACTGAGGGGCCACAACTGGACACAAGATTCCAGGTGTGGTCTCCCCAGGGCAGAGCAGAGGGGCAGGAGAACCTCTCTGACCTACTGACCACCCCCTTCTAACCCACCCCAGGTACCATTGGCCTTCCTGGCCACAAGGGCCCAGTGCTGGCTCATGCTCACCCTGCTGGCCCCAGGACCCCCAGCTCCCTTTTCACTGCTCTCCAACAGCTCATTCCCCAACTTACACTGGAACCTGGGGTTGTTCCTGCCCAGATTCCAGACTCTACACTTGCCCTTGTTCTATTTCATTCCATTTTCCCCGCCCAACTCTCCAGCCTGTCCAGGTCTCTGATGGCAGCACAGCCTCTGGCGTGTCAGCCACTCCTCCGAGCTTGGCGTCACCAGCAAACTTGCTGACAGTCACCCTATTCCCTCATCCAAATCTTTGATGAATATATTTGTCTTGGTTTTCTCCGAGGCTCCTTGCAGCTCCTACAAAAAGCCTGATGGCCATGCTGACATTAACACAAAGCTAAGGGAAATGAACTGAAAAGCAGCAGCTGAAACGCCGGCCGTGACACAACGCGCCCTCCAGCGGCCTTCGTTATCTTGATAACGAAGCTCTTAAATTTTAGGAAGCCAGGAGCCAACGTGGGGGCGGCAAAATACTCGATTATATATCTATATTATCTTTTCTAACATATATATCTAAGGCCACAGCAAATTCGCAGCGCGGTACCTGGAGGGGAAGCCGGCGGCGCTGATGCGGATGGTCTCCAGCACTCCACAAGCTCTCAGCTGCTGCACCGCTCTCTTGGGATCGAACCTGCGATCGGATTTAAGACAAAGATTAACACAGAGAGGAGGAACCCACATCGTCCACCTAAAGCATCCATGAGAACATTTACAGTGGCGTTCTGGCATGATCCCACTTTTGAATCACTTTTACCTCCTTCCATCCCAACACCAAACGTACAAAGAGGTCCCAGCTCTCCAGCATGAGACATTGGACAATGGACAAGGTTGCTGGATGAAGCTTGGACTCAAAAGATGTTGATGTCCGTCAACGTTGCTGTCCATAGATTTTAGGAGTCCATCAAGGTTGAGGTCTGTAGATTTTAGGAGTCTGTCAAGGCTGAGGTCCGTAGCTCTTAGGAGTCCGTCAAGGTTGAGGTCCGTAGCTCTTAGGAGTCCGTCAAGGTTGAGGTCCGTAGCTCTTAGGAGTCCGTCAAGGTTGATGTCCGTAGCTCTTAGGAGTCCGTCAAGGTTGATGTCAATAGATCTTGAAGTCCATTAACGCTGGCGTCTGTAGATCTTGGAGTCCGTTAACGTTGGTGTCCGTAGATCTTGGGAGTCTGTCAACGTTGATGTCTGTAGATCTTAGGAGTCCATCAACGTTGGTGTCCGTAGATCTTAGAAGTCCGTCAACGCTGATGTCCGTAGATCTTTAAGTCCACTAACGCTGGTGTCTGTAGTTCTTGAAGTCCATCAATGCTGATGTCAATAGATCCTGAAGTCCATGAATGTTGGCGTCTGTAGATCTTGAAGTCTGTTAACGTTGGTGTCCGTAGATTTTGGAGTTCGTCAACACTGATGTCCGTAGATCTTTGAAGTCTGTCAACGTTGATGTCCGTAGATCTTAGAAGTCCGTCAACGTTGATGTCCGTAGATCTTAGAAGTCCGTCAACGTTGATGTCCGTAGATCATGGAGTCTGTCAAAGCTGACGTCCGTAGATCTTGGAGTCTTGTCAAAGCTGATGTCCGTAGATCTTAGGAGTCCATCAACGCTGATGTCCGTAAATCTTTAAGTCCGTTAACATTGATGTCCGTAGATCTTTAAGTCCACTAACGCCGGTGTCTGTAGTTCTTGAAGTCCATCAGTGTTGATGTCTGTAGATCTTGGAGTCCGTTAACGCTGGCGTCTGTAGATCCTGAAGTCCGTTAATGTTGATGTCCGTAGATCTTGAAGTCCACCAACGTTGATGTCAATAGATCTTAGAAGTCCGTTAACGTTGGCATCCGTAGATCCTGAAGTCCGTTAACGTTGCCATCGATAGATCCTGAAGTCCATTAACGTTGATGTCAGCAGATCATAGAATCATTCCGGTTGGAAGAGACCCTCAGGATCATCAAGTCCAACCATAACCTAAGTCTAGCACTAAACCATGTCGCTAAGAACCTCATCTAAACGCCTTTTCAATCCTTTCAGGGATGGTGACTCCGCCACTTCCGTGGGCAGCCTGTTCCAATTGCCCACAGCCCTTTGGGGAAGAAATTGTTCCCCAGATCCAACCTCAACCTCCCCTGGCGCAACTTGAGGCCGTTTCCTCTTGTCCTGTCACTTGGTATTTGGGGGAAGAGACCAACAGCCTCCATGCTACAACCTCCTTTCAGGTAGCGATGTCCGTAGCTGTATTAGATTTCCACAACAAAAGGAAGGGGAAGCTTCAGTCCTGGAAGATCCCAGGGCAACGTACGTTGTACACGAGGGGAACTTCCTGCAATTGGAAAGCCAGGATTGTCTCCAGCAATAATTCCAGCTACAGGTTGAGGCTGAAATAATGAGCTTAAAAGTGGGGTAAATACACAGTCAGAAGCACCTGGTAGGTTGTTTTTTGCCTGGAAATGCAAGTAAAAGATCACAAACCCTGCCTGAAACAGAATTTGGAAGGAAAATTGTCAAAGGTATAGGCCTAAGTTGGGCATTCCTCTCTCTTTGAAGTCTTCTCCATCAGGGATCAAGCTCAGATGCAGCAAATTTAACGGCGTGGTGCCAACATTTCCTCCAGGCTGGAAGTTCTGACGTTCCTCACCTTCCAAAGAAAAAGTCCTTACATTTGCACCAAGATTGAAAGTAGGAATGAGAGTAATTCAGGGAGCAAGAAACCTTGGAAAGACTCTAGTCCAACATCCTACACCTACATCATTCTTGTGCCTATTTTGGTTTCCCAAAATCCATAGGTTGACAACTCTGACGTTCGCCAGATGGGAAGCGTCGCTCAGACTGTGACACAAGCATAATTATCCTCCTGGTAGGTGCCACCCAGAAGTACAAATGAGTTCGTTTAGCTAATTATTGCACGATATTCACTGGAACTTGAGCGTCACGTGAAGAATTGAATTGGGATGTTAAAGGCATATTAAGAGCTAAGCATTTTTGAACTTAAGAAGAACAAAATTGGATAAAAATACCTTGTCTAAGAGGTTAAACAAGGGTAACAGCTACAGTTTAAAACCTACGATACGCCTCTAAACTAGAGGAAGATCCAAACTGGTTTTTCCCTTCAGCCGTTCGCTCACCTGGAAAGTTGCTACAAGTCACATCTTTACTTTTCCCACATTTATTTTGGAAGCACCACGACATTTTGGGTTTTCATTTCCTTCTCTGCTACTTTTCACTCTGCTATAAACCATTTAAATCAAAGCAACTCTAAGATGAAACTGCGCAAAGCAAGGATGCTCAGTATTAGCTGAGTATCTATGGATTACTACGACCTGCGTTAATCTTCATTTCACAGACACAAAACCCACGTTATTAAACCCAAGAGAAGCAACTCCAGCAAACTACGAGGAACCTTCCGGTTACGGAAACAGCATCACAATCTCTTGGAGCAAGAGGAAAAGCCCAAAGCACACTCCGGTTGTAACACTGAATACATTTAGTCAGCCAAAATGACACTTACTTAAAGGGGAGCTTCTCGTCGTTGGGCTTGATGCAGCGCACGTAGTGCGGGGTGGTGGCGTTCAGAGTCTCCATGAGCAAATGCAACGAGTTGCGGAACTGAAAGACAAAAGGAGAGATGGAGGTGATGGGTCAACACACCCCAAGTTGGCTGGAAGGGCAAGAAGCCGCCTGCGGTGCCAACGTCTCGATGCGACACGGCGTCAACCTCCCCGTCAGCCCAGCACATCGATCGTTGAATCGTTTTGGTTGGAAAAGACCCTCAAGATCATCGAGTTCAACCATTAACCCACCCCGGCACTACCCCATGTCCCTGAGAACCTCGTCTGTGCGTATTTTCAACCCCTCCAGGGATGGTGGGGTTCCCAAGATCCAACCTCAACCTCCCTTGGCGCAACTTGAGGCCGTTTCTTCTCGTCCTATCGCTTGTTATTTGCGGAAGCAACTCAGAGAAGACAATGGTGGGTTCAGGGCTTTCAGGTCAACGAGGTACAAGAGCACTAAGTGTTTGCTCAGGGCTTTCATCAGTTGAAATGCAATGGCCAAACTGTTCCCATCCTCAAAGGTCATGGGAAGGTCTGCTTCACTTTTACCCCCCAACCTGTGCTTCAAGCTGAAGAAACGAGATCTGAACTGTAAAAACATCTGGATTTACCCATCCTGTTCCCCAACTGATCCGCTCATATCATACGTTACCTGGTGTCCCACCGTTTTCTTGTGCTCCTTGTTGGCAGTTTTGATCGCGGGCCTGGCAGAACGGACGCTGATTTTGGCTGTTCCCTTTGCCATGGAAGTGGTGGATGCAGCGTCCTTCTCATCTTGGAATAAGTCGGCGACCATTTGATACTGAAACCAAAAACCAACGCCTGAGCAGCTCTTTGTTTAGCCAACCCACCCGAGTCGCGTTGCTCTGGTGGCTTTTTCTCCCCATTTTAAGCAGGAAGTGTCAAAAAGGCAATAAAGCAAAAGCAAGAAGCGTTGCCTACGTAACCACATCAGCAGGACCATTCACCGTTGGGTTTTCTAGTTCATCAAACCTTGAAAAACCAGGACCACGTAGAAGCCCAGGATCTATTCTATGGATAAGAGGGAAGGACAGATTCCTCCTGCCCAACCGGCAGGGTCAAAACCACTGGTGCATTAATCGTAATAATCATTATAAAGAACCGGGATATAGTATTTAACAGCACGTCCATACGCTTTCAATCGGCGTTCAAATTGCTCCTCTTAATTCAAACAACATCAACTCCCAAGTTTTTGCTCATCTAGGTCACAAATCCACATTTTGGTGTCACCTATGGAGCCATCACAAGGCCCTAACGCCCAATTCCGAGGAGCGTCCGCTTAGTTTACAGGTCAAATAAACCCGGTTTAGGCCAAGCAAGCGAGTCGCAAGGAGCAAGGTTTGGTTTCTTTGCTATTAAACCACAGCCCGCTCTGATATGGCCCTTATATATGATAGAAAGAAGAGGAGATGCTGTTAATAAACCCATTTCGGCATGCTTTTAATTTATTTTAAGGAATGAATCACAGCTCCGCTCTGCACCTCCAGGTAGAAATCAAACAGAAACCCCCATCAGACGCCGCCAATTCCGCAGCAACTTCAGGACTGGCTAAATAATTAAAGTCTCAACGTAATTAATTGATAATGAAAGAGTCGAGGATGCGGGGAGGAAATTCTGGTGTGGTTTTAAAGACTCTATTAGTCCTGAAGCAGAAAAACCTTGTTTAAAGCCCAAAAAGCTCCCGAGCAGCAAGTTGTTTTTACAATATTTGGGAGAGACAAGGTACACGGCGTAAAATCGGGTAATACGGGAGCAAGAGTGATCGCCAATATGTGTTCATTTGTTAAGATTATGGATTGGAAATGGTGTAAAATAGCTCTAGTAGAAGCTGGAATGTTTCTAAGCTCATGCCAGATTTCCAGTGGTTTATATTCTTCATTTTAACTCGATTATCTCCCGATTCGCTGCGTTTACCTTGCTGGCTTTGAGGATGTTGATCTGTTCCTCGTACACCGTGTCCCTGTTTTTTTCCAGGAATCCCTCGCTTTGATATTCCACCTGGGACGAACCAAATGAAGAAGCTCAGATTAAATCCAACCACACAGGGATAAGGGGTTTTGTCCCATCGCTCCCCTACCCTCACCTGAGACACCAAAGCGGGGGGAAGAAGCGGAACGAGGAACAAATTTGGGTGGGATACATGCACAAAATAACGTGTTTAAGGAAAGGTGAATATTAAATTTTGCTATGAAATGCGTCGTGTCAGGATTTCAATTAATACGGGTCCTACAGCACCAGACACATTTAGAATCCCCAGTTGGCATCTCCAGCATCACCTCTCACATTGTCCTCCATCATTCCAACACTTGCAGCTCCTGCTCTTCTACAATCATTCTCTTTCCAATATATTTTGGAATATATCCTTGAGAATAAGGACTTCCCTCTCCCCTACTTTAAGCTTAGCTCAAAAAGCCAAACTGAGGGAGTGCGGTCTGGACGACCGGGTAGTGAGGTGGAGTGTGAACTGGCTGAAGGGAAGAAGCCAGAGAGTCGTGGGCAATGGGGCAGAGTCCAGTTGAGGCCTGGATCCAGTGCAGTGCCTCAGGGGGCAGTGCTGGGGCCGCTATTGTTCAATATATTCATCAATGATTTGGATGAGGGAACAGAGTGACTGTCAGCAAGTTTGCTGGTGACACCAAGCTGGGAGGAGTGGCTGACACCCCAGAGGCTGTGCTGCCATCAGAGACCTGGACAGGCTGGAGAGTTGGGTGGGAAAATGGAATGGAATAGAACAAGGGCAAGTATAGAGTCTTGAATTTGGGCAGGAACAACCCCAGGTTCCAGTGTAAGTTGGGGAATGAGCTGTTGGAGAGCAGTGAAAAGGGAGCTGGGGTCCTGGGGCCAGCAGGGTGAGCATGAGCCAGCACTGGGCCCTTGTGGCCAGGAAGCCAATGGTACCTGGGGTGGGTTAGAAGGGGGTGGTCAGTAGGTCAGAGAGGTTCTCCTGCCCCTCTGCTCTGCCCTGGGGAGACCACACCTGGAATCTTGTGTCCAGTTGTGGCCCCTCAGTTCCGGAAGGACAGGGAACTGCTGCAGAGAGTCCAGCGCAGCCACCAAGATGCTGAAGGGAGTGGAGCATCTCCCGGGTGAGGAAAGGCTGAGGGAGCTGGGGCTCTGGAGCTGGACAAGTGGAGACTGAGGGCTGACCTCCTTCATGTTTACAGATATATAAAGGGGGAGTGTCAGGAGGATGGAGCCAGGCTCTTCTCAGTGACAACCAGTGATGAGACAAGGGGCAATGGGTTCAAACTGGAACACAGGAGGTTCCATTTAGATATGAGAAGAAACTTCTTCTCAGTGAGGGTACCAGAGCCTGGCCCAGGCTGCCCAGGGAGGCTGTGGAGTCTCCTTCTCTGCAGACATTCAAACCCGCCTGGACCCCTTCCTGTGGAACCTCAGCTGGGTGTTCCTGCTCCATGGGGGGATTGCACTGGATGAGCTTTCCAGGTCCCTTCCAACCCCTGACATTCTGGGATTCTGAGATTCTGTGAGTTTGGAGGCTGACATCGCCCCAGCTGATCTAGTTCTGATTGTCCAACCAAGATGATGGTCAACCAGTCATCCCTATCACCAAAAAGCATCTCATGGTGCTATAAATTAGTTTCTCATTGTGTTTCTTTGGTTTTCTTACCTTGTCGGCGAAGTGGAGGACGATGAAGGACGTGTTGGACATGCGGGGTTTCTGGAAGTGTTGGCAAGCGCCGTGCCGGTCGTAGAGCTTCTGCGCCCAGTTCTGGTCGGTGCCTTTGGGAACCTGAACAGGGAGAAAACAGAGCGAAAATAAAGTGGTGGTGGGGTATATAGAGAGATTTTGGGGATTTCTTGGAGTTCAGGGTACAGGAATATTTGTGAAATAAATTCCAGCTCCTCCAATTCTACTTCTAAATAACTGTAAACTTCTTAAATTAGTGCAATATAGCGGCACGGAGACGCAGAGAGACAAGCGGGATGGCAAACAGGTCTGCGAGGAGCGGACGTGAACGTTCTTGGCACTTGACAGAAGAACACAAGAAAGGTTAATGAGCATTTTCTAAATAGGTTTAGAAAATGTATTTGGCACATAAAAGGACTTTTCCAACCAAAACGGTTCCGTGATTCGAGAATTTCTCTTGCAAAAAGATCAACCCCAAGTGGCTCCTTCTCTTTAGAGCTCTTCATGTCTTCCCTCCAATCTCAAAGTCTTCTGTCTGCTCCACCAAAGTCATTCCCACCATGATAAGGTCAACCATACCCTCAGGCCATCACAGACATTCAAGTCGTCTTCCACACGCCCTCCCATCTTCCAACAATCCCATTTTCAGAGGACAACCACCCTCCTCAATGCCCGTCTCTCCTGATGGGTTCTCCATTGGTCTTGTTCTCCTCAAGGGCTCTGCTCTTAGCCCAAAGTACTTCCCACCAACACCGTTGGCCCCACGGTGACTCTGTCCCCTCTTCTTCAGGCTCATCAGTTTGTGCTAGAGCACGTCAATGTCACGCCCATCGTGGTGGCCTTGGTTTGTGGCCATGGGACAGCAACTCTTGCTGTTCTTCTGGCATCTTTTGACGTTCAAGCAAAAGCAAGAGGTTCTAAAGCTCCAGATCTGGGTAGGTGACGCTCCAGTGCGGGAAATGGGGAAGAGTCGCTTGGAGGACGCCAAGGGACATAAGGTCACAATCCTATGGAGATGATGAGTCCTCCTGGGCAAACCATGGACATAACTGGGGGCTGGACAAAATCATCTCCACAAGCTCCCTCCAACCTTCAAAATTCTACAACAGCTTCCAACTCGTGGGACCTCAAAGCTGTTTAAAAACCCCCAAACTCAACCAAATCCTAAAGTCATCGTTTTTTTTTTCCGAGTTAGGGGTTTTATCGCTTGCTTTCATGAGACAGGTTTAGTCCTTAAAACTCCAATCTCAACTCAAGACTCTATTTTATTGCCAATTCCCATTTCAATCCCATCCCGCCTCGTTCTCTGAACAGCGACAAGACTCAAGATCCGTGACCTTCGTTAGCCGAACGGCTTCACCATTTACCCAACCACCCCCTCCTCAACCTCACATTAAAGATTAAAAATATAAAACTCCATACTGCGAAGCGAGAACATTAACGCCAAACCTTCTGCATTTGCGCTAATGTTTCATTATGTTACCAGGAGCCCCCTCGATGCCGTTTCAATCCTGGTATATATTTATTTTCCACCGTCGTACGTGCTAACAAGACCACTCGCAATTATCCCATTGTGGTCCCGTGGTTGGTTCTCCCCAAGAGGCCGAACGCTGCTGCCAGTGGCGCGGGGGTGAAGGTTTTCATCCATAAAGCGGTGCTTTTAGTTGACAGGTTTTGCCGAAATGTTCATAAAGCTGGAGAACGCTTGCAGGTTATTATAAAAGAGCCGATTACAGGGCTTGTAATAAGGGCCTGTGATTAATGACGGCGTTCCCTACTGACAGGTAAATACGCAGATAACTGGCATTTGATGTGGGGGGATAGATCTTGTGTTCTATTTTCTTTTGGTCAAAAAGAAGTATGGATAAAAAAAAGGAATAGCAGGCAGATCTACGGCAAAGTTGCTGTTTCCTTATGGTCTTGACGACCCCCAGGAGGTGGTTTGAGCCTGAAGAATTTAGCGGAGACTAAATGCTGAATATCAAGCTGACCTCCTGAGACAGCACTGCCTAAGACGCTACTTGAATGTCATCAAATCAAGTTTAATTCGTTATCATTTTGAAGGAGTCTTCTTGAGATCCGATTTGAAAAGGGCAAAGTGTCCGTATCCCTGGGAGGGCTGAGCTGGTGGGACGTGTGGGTTGGGACAGTCTGGTTGTGCCCTGTCACTTGGAGGAGAGTGGCTGCTTGACAGGTGGCGCCGTCCCCGACAAGGACAGGTCAGCCTGAAATCCCAACAGGGACACTGCTCTGAGAAAAGGATTCAAAACCTTTCCCTCCGATCACTGAATCGTAGAATCATTTTGGTTGGAGAAGACCATTAAGATCATCAATTCCAACTGTTAACCCACCCCTGGCACTGACCGATGTCACTAAGAACCTCATCTCTGTGTATTTCCAACCCCTCCAGGGATGGTGACTCCAGCACTGCCCTGGGCAGCCTGTTCCAATGCCCCACAGCCCTTTGGGGAAGAAATTGTTCACCACATCCAACCTCAACCTCCCCTGGCGCAACTTGAGGCCGTTTCTTTGTGTCCCTGTGTCCCCTCAGCTCCTGTTCTCCAGCTGAACCCCCCAGGTCCCTCAGCCGCTCCCATCACACTTGTGCTCCAGCCCCTTCCCCAGCTCCGTTTCCTTCTCCCAACTCACTCCAGCACCTCAAGGCCTTTCTTGTGAGGTGATCCCACCACCCCTCTGGCCACCATTTTGAGCCCTGAGGTGATTCTGGTGCTCCCAGGGCTGCCATTTTGAGCCCTGAGATGATTCTGGGGCCTCCGGGGCCACCATTTCGAGCCCTGAGGTGACTCTGGTGCCACCATTTCGAGCCCTGAGGTGATTCTGGTGCCGCCATTTTGAGCCCTGGGGCGATTCTGATGCCGTCATTTTGAGTCCTGAGGTGATTCTGGTGCCCCCAGGGCTGCCATTTTGAGCCCTGAGGTGATTCTGGTGCTGTCATTTTGAGCCCTGAGGTGATTCTGGTGCCGCCATTTTGAGCCCTGAGGTGATTCTGGTGCCGCCATTTTGAGTCCTGAGGTGACTCTGGTGCCCCTGGTACAACCACTTTGAGCCCTGAGGTGATTCTGGTGCCCCCAGCGCTGCCATTTTGGGGAGGAACTCCAGCTCCTGGATAAGATTGAAGGAATCAAAAGTCACAAGCAACGACCATCCCTATGGGCACCCAGGCCAGAAACGCCAGCTCTGGTGACACCAGGTACCCAAGTTGGCAGCAAATATCTACCAAGGAGGTTCTGAAAGATCCGAAAGCGAATAAAATGCCGACAGATGCATGTGAAAGGAGATATTTACCCTCCTTCAAGCTACCACGGGTTAAAACCCATTCTTTAAACTTGTGTAAAACCAAAAAAATCTTTGTGAAAAGGCTTTTTACCTTGCACTCTTCATCCAGCAGGTCCAAGATGCCAAGTTTTGCCTCTATAAGGTCTATGCAGGGTTGGTTATCGTAGAAATCTATGAGAGTCCAAGGGATTCCCTCCTTCATGTACTCTTCTTGTTCCAGCTTGAACACGTGCTGAGAGGGGAAAGAAACAGATGAGTTATCAACCAGCACCTGAACCCAACGCATCCTCGTTCGCACCGGAGCCAAATATTCCCTTGGCACATCCAGAACGTTCCCTGAAGCCATAAGAAGCTTTTGGCGCCCTCACATGCAAGCAAAATCTACCTCCTAGTGAGAAAAATAAGCAGCATCACACTAAGAAACCAAGTAGGGGGGGATAAAAATAGGAGGTTTTAATGACTTTCAACCAGAAAATGACTGAAGCTGTCACTACGTTTAAGCCGGAGCCAAATATTGAAGCGGCAATGATATTTATATCTCTAGGGCTGGGCAAACTGCCCTCTTTCCTCGATTAGCGTTTTGCTAATTAAAGTAGGGACCTGTAGCAAGTTGACGAGCCGGGAGCTTCACAAAGAGCACCCATCAGTCCACAAGCGATATCAACATCTTTCTATTGGAGATACTTATTAAAAAAACCTAATAAAAATCATCTTTGCGTGGCTTATATATCTCAGACCTTTGCCCAAGCGGATAAATTGTCTCTATTTCAGAGCTACTCTAAGCATATTAAATGATTCTTCAAAGATGGCTTTGAAAACCTCTTCAAACGTCACCTCGGAGTTTGAATTTCTAAGCTTCAAAAGCGCTAGTTGGACGTCCTAAGCGAGATACGAATAGCGCAAATACGACCCCTAATTTCGTTTCTAGCAGCGTTAGATACGCCACAAACGTTCGCGCCGATGCGCTTGATCCGGTTTCAAAGTACTTGGCGGTTCCCAAGCTGACCTTACCGAGTTGAACTGCTGCTGGAGCTTCTCGTTGGCGTAGTTGATGCAAAACTGCTCGAAGCTGTTCACTTCAAACGTTTCAAACCTGCAAAGAGATGAATAAATCAGCGTTGAGCTTCATCACCAAGGAGAAATCTACTTTTAGAGCCACGGTGATGGGGAACACCGGTTATTCAACTGTTTCTTTGCATCTTTTCTATCGCAAGTCTATGCTTTATTCCTCATTTCACGAAACGTCTCCCTAAGGCTCCGGGGATTCAAAATGTCCCTTCTATGCATGGTTGAGATATTCGGTGTGACTGTAACTTCCTGCCCATCAGGTGGAAGCGCCGAGATGAGAAACGTAACGGCCTCTCTCAGGGAAAAAAATATTATAAAATATTAAATCCAAATACATTCGCCGCAAAGGTGATGGAGAAACAGGAGCTGCCCCGAAAGACCCGATGTGGTATTTTTAACACAGAAAAAAAAGAAGGTATTAAATTCATTATAGCTTCTGTATTTTAGCCCTGAAAGCACAGGAGGAGGTGGCAGAACAGTATGAAGTATTAAACACATGAAACTTGCTGGTTTTACCCCAAAATGAGTATTTCTAGCACTTTCTGAGGACCAGCTGGAGGTTCTCCACGCAATGCAGCTGTTCCTCAGGTATCGCCAAGTGTTCACCATAAAAATACCTCAGCCCTCAGGAGAAGGAAAATGGAAAAATAGGGGAAAAAAGGCACTTTTGTGCTTTTATCAATCCCTGAAGAAACTCAGGACCAGCTCTCTTCTCCCTCCACATGTCAGAAATTGAGCTTTGTGATCTTGAACACGACTGTTGAGTATTGAAGCTGGGAGGAGTGGCTGACACTGGAAGCTGTGCTGCCATCCAGAGACCTGGACAGGCTGGAGAGTTGGGCAGGGAAAATGGAATGAAATAGAACAAGGGCAAGTGTAGAGTCTTGAATGTGGGCAGGAACAACCCCAGGTTCCAGTGTAAGTTGGGGAATGAGCTGTTGGAGAGCAGTGAAAAGGGAGCTGGGGGTCCTGGGGCCAGCAGGGTGAGCATGAGCCAGCACTGGGCCCTTGTGGCCAGGAAGGCCAATGGTACCTGGGGTGGGTTAGAAGGGGGTGGTCAGTAGGTCAGAGAGGTTCTCCTGCCCCTCTGCTCTGCCCTGGGGAGACCACACCTGCAATCTTGTGTCCAGTTGTGGCCCCTCAGCTCCAGAAGGACAGGGAACTGCTGGAGAGAGTCCAGCGCAGCCACCAAGATGCTGAAGGGAGTGGAGCATCTCCCGGGTGAGGAAAGGCTGAGGGAGCTGGGGCTCTGGAGCTGGACAAGAGAACACTGAGGGGTGACCTCATTCATGGTTACAGATATATAAAGGGTGAGTGTCAGGAGGATGGAGCCAGGCTCTTCTGGGTGACAACCAGTGACAGGACAAGGGGTAATGGGTGCAAACTGGAACACAAAAGGTTCCACTTAAATATGAGAAGAAACTTGTTCATGGTGAGGGTGTCAGAGCCTGGCCCAGGCTGCCCAGGGAGGTTGTGGAGTCTCCTCCTCTGCAGCCATTCAAACCCGCCTGGACACCTTCCTGTGGAACCTCAGCTGGGTGTTCCTGCTCCATGGGGGGATTGCACTGGATGAGCTTTCCAGGTCCCTTCCAATCCCTGACATTCTGGGATTCTGTGAAACTAGTTCAGCCACATTGAGAGCAGGGGGAACTGCGATCTACATATCAACGCCAAGCTACGGAGCCACAGATCAGGCCGGCTGATCAAGCAGAGATGGAGGATGTGCTGGAGGGCACATAGCCCCATCTGATACGCCCAGCTCGGCAAACAAAGGGGAAAAGCTGAGACCCTTTGGCATGGCCTGGGACTTGTCCAGACTTGTTGATCCACCCTGGGGACCCTGACTCTGAACCAGCCATGGGAGGACGCTGCGCTCCTGACCCCGGCATCCTCGCCGTGGAACACCGAGGCCACACATCCTACAAGTCCTGTCATCCACACTGCGGGGCCGTAAGGGACTGGATCCCTCACTCTTTTCTTTCTTCCTTTCTCTCTTCTCCCAATTCTTTGTCTCTCCTTTTGTATATATAGATTAATCTCTTTCTCTCTCCCTTATACCTTAGTTTTCCTTCCCTCTCCACCACTCTCTCTCTTTCCCTTTTGAACATAGAAGGATAGCACCATCTTTAAGTTCTGCTGTTGATTTCTGGTTACATTTCGTATTATAGCTACTGATGCTACAAGTGCTTTTAGCAAAACTCACAACTGAATTGGACCCTGGGGGTGATCGTCTGTCATTCGCTTCACATAACGGCGCAGAACGAACCCAGAGTTAACTCACACCTGATCCCATCTGTTGACTCAGGGCGCGTGTTGCGTCCAGAGTTAACTCATCCCTCACCTCATCTGTTGGGACGCGGCAGCGACAAAAGGCGATGTCTGGGATTAATTAATATTTGTGTTAAATATGTGTCGAGAGTCTCGATGGTGAAGAGCTTCTTGATCTTGGTTGCGTGGCCACCGCACCGAGTCGTCGTCAGCTCTTTGCAACTAAAGGGACGTGATTTGCTTGGAAATCATTCCCGCAGGTTCATCACGGGAGCAACGGGGCAAGAAAAGACTTAATTAAAACAGGGACGGAAAACACGACGAGAGCGGCGGTACGAGAGGAAAAGATATGGGAGGGGAAACCCTTTTTCCGCTCGAGAGACATCAGATGTGATTTACGAACCCTCAGCCCTGCACAACATCAACTCCAAGGAAGATTTCATCAAGTTGCTAATTAAGCGACTCTGCCAGCGCAATTTGTTAATTGATGGAGCGCAGACGGCTGTTTTGTTCTATTGGTTTCAGCGCCTATATCCTGGTGCAAAAATTAAGTATATTCTCTATGTCATCACATCAAGCCGGCTTGGGGACAGCTCTGATGAGCCGATACGAACGCTGCACTTCGGCTCTGCTCCCGTTCCCCGTTCTGCCGCACGACTGGGATCTCCTACATCCACCGTAGCACCGGGATTAATGCTAAAATATTCATTAAAAAGTTCATAAATAAGTCCAGCATATTGCTGGTTGTCTGGGTGTTCCCACTTCACACGGCAAGCAGAGGGAAAACAAGTCGTTAATACAGAAAGGTTTTTAATGCTTCACCCTCTCACCCCAAAACCAGCAGAGAAATAAGGATGGAAGGTCAAGAATTAGGAGATAAACCCCACAATGTCTGTACTCTGGATTACGGACCCTGTCTCCAGAAATCCCACCCATAGGGACAATCTCTGCAAATCTACCTCTTGCCATGGGATCTGCAGGTCTCTATGGAGAAAATAACCCCAAACATCGTACCCCGCGCTGACGCCGGCGCTGTAAAAGCATCGGCGGGACGTGACGCACAGGAGACGCGCGGCTACGGAAGGTTTTTCTTCCACACTAACAGGTTTTCAAGCTTAATCTTTCATGAGCGTTATCCTCAAGTCTCCTTTGATTCCGGTTTTGGAAAGACCGCGGTTGGTTTTATAACTCGGACGTCCAGCTTTCTGTATTGACCCAGGTTTGAGAACCTCAAGGCCATAGCTGAGGGTCTCAAGACCATAGGTGAGGGTCTCAGGATCATGGCTGAGGTTCTGAGGACCATGTTTGAGGGTCTTGGGGCCAGAGGTGAGGGTCTAAGGATCACGGGTGAGGTTCTGAGGACCATGGGTGATGGTCTAAGGATCACGGGTGAGGTTCTGAGGACCATGTTTGAGGGTCTCAGGATCACGGGCGAGGGTCTCAGGGCCATGGCTGAGGGTCCTAGGGCCATGGGTGAGGGTCTCAAGGCCATGGTTGAGGTTCTGAGGACCATGGGTGAGGTTCCAAGGACAACGTTTGAGGGTCTCGGGGCCAGGGGCGAGGGTCTCAGGGCCATGGCTGAGGTTCTGAGGACAATGGTTGAGGGTCTCAGGGCCATGGCTGAGGGTCCTAGGGCCATGGGTGAGGGTCTCAGGGCCATGGGTGAGGGTCTCAGGGCCATGGCTGAGGGTCCGAGGACCATGGCTGAGGGTCTCAGGGCCATGGGTGAGGTTCCGAGGACCATAGGTGAGGGTCTCAGGACCACGGGTGAGGGTCTCAGGACCACGGGTGAGGGTCTGAGAACAATGGTTGAGGGTCTCAGGGCCATGGCTGAGGGTCCTAGGACTATGGGTGAGGGTCTCAGGGCCATGGTTGAGGTTTTGAGGACCATGGCTGAGGGTCTCAGGACCATGGGTGAGGGTCTCGGGGCCATGGCTGAGGTTCTGAGGACCACGTTTGAGGGTCTCAGGGCCATAGTTGAGGGTCTGAGGATCATGGGTGAGAGTCTCAGGACCATGGGTGAGGTTCCAAGGACCACGTTTGAGGGTCTCAGGGCCATGGGCGAGGGTCTTGGAGCCATGGGCAAGGTTCTGAGGACGATGGTAGAGGGTCTCAGGGCCATGGCTGGGGGTCCTAGAGCCATGGGTGAGGGTCTGAGGACCATGGCTGAAGGTCCTAGAGCCATGGGTGATGGTCTCTGGACCAGAGCTGAAGGTCCTAGGGCCATGGGTGAGGTTCTGAGGATCACAGCTGAAGGTCTCAGGACCACGGCTACAGGCTTTCAGGACCATGGTTTAGTGCCAGGGTTGGGTTAACAGTTGGACGTGATCCTGAGGGTCTTTTCTGACCAAAATGATCCTACGATTTACACCCAGCTCATCTTTAAGCTTGATGCAGCACGGGGGACAGAAATCCCCAACGGGAATAGCACGAGAGATAAATCCCAAAAGCCAGCGCTCAAGCGAATCTTCCAAATGCTGTTTCGGAGATTGGGCTGCAAAACCTAAGGGAGGATGGAAACTTCAAACCCCGTATCGTTGCAACCAGATGCTCGTTGCGTGGAGATTGGACAAGACGACGTTTGAAGGTCCTTTCCAACCCAAACTACGATTCTACGATATCAAGACCGCGCTTTTCGCGACCCTATGATTCCCAAGGCCTAATTAACCAGAGTTAAGAGCAGAAAATCACGCCTACCCGTAGATATCGAGCACGCCGATGAAGGAGTGTTGCTTGACGGTGGTGTGCAGGGCCTTGTTGATGTGCTGCACGATCCAGTTGAAGAGCTGAGCGTAGATGTGCTTGGCCAAGGCGTCGCGGGCGTTGAGCACCTGCTGCACGGACATGTTCTTCACGTAGGTCTCGGCCGTGGTGACGAGCTTGCGATGGCAAAGCCAGTGCTGCATCTGGCCGTGCTCCAGGCCCAGCAAAGCGCAAAAGTTGGCCAAGTGCTCATCCTCGCTCTGGAAGGGGAACGAGAGGTCAAATCAGCAGGTTGGCGACGCTCCGGAAGCGGAGTTTTAACACCGAATCCTCAGATCGGTGCAAGGAATTAGTATTTAATGATTATTTAGGGAAATAGTGTGTAAGGACAACGCGATGAGGGCTCGTCCAGTTGCGTTGGTCTTCATGGACGTGGAGGACACGGCTCACGTGGAGCTCTACGTGGTGGGACAACCCATAGTTTTCCTCTGCTCTATTTTTGAGGTCTTAAACCTCATCAAAAACCAGATTTCCACAGTGATTGTCTCCACTTTACTCCTCCTTGAGTTGCAGCCGCACGCTCCTTCCGAACAACCTTAATTAACCCTCAATTAAAGCTCCGGCTACGCCGTTCCACCGGCCTTTTACAAAGCGACCCCATTTTGAATAGCGAAGTTGCAAAATGTGCATTATTAGAAGGGTTTGTGTTTTGCAGAATCAATTAAATGAAATCTGAATTTCCTTGTCTCCAGTGCGTTAGAAAACTCAACAGACAACTGGAAGATTTAGAGATGATTTGGGACATAAGGTGGTAAATGAGGTTTGAATTGTTTTGCTCACGGGTTGGCTAGAGTGGAGAAATAATGCGCTATCTCCCAGTTAAAAAGCAAAACAAGCATGAAATTATGATGTGTTTTCAAAAATAGAAAAGAAAATAAGGAGGGAAAAGGTTTTCTACCAAAAGATCCGCTCGATATATCCATAAATGAGCACGCAAAGCTCTTGTTGCCGACCTACCGAGACGCTACAGGCGTCGGCGTCCCGTTCCCCTTGGATTTCCAAGTTGCCGAGGTGCAGAATGGCAGCGATGATGCGGAAAATGGTCGTCTGGTGAGACTCCTTCACACCTACGGGAACAATCGACAGCTGATCGCGGCACCGGAAAACAAACGGTGGGGTTTGCTTTATTCAAAAAACGCCAGTTTGGTTTCCTTCCCGCGTTGTCCAGAGTTATCAGACCGCCCCCAATCAATTCGTTGTAAAGTCATCGCTTAAATGTGACGGCAACGGGAGCTCCTCACGTTCATTCTTTACCCCTAATGGTTGTATCAAAGGCATTTTATCACGCGTGGGTTTCACACTATAGAGAAAACGCATGAAAACAAGGATTCTACAGTTGCTTCTACACTGGGGATAGAAGATTTTATTGCTATATATATATTTTCTAGCAGATTTTTGCAGGCGTTCCCAGCAGGGCCTTTGCTCAGCAGCAACTCGCACAGAGTTTTCTTGCCATATCTTGCATTTTCTCATCCCTGTTGGGTTTCTGGGCCTGTTTTATGTTCAGTTCTAGTGTCCTAATTATCCGCCCAAGGTCTGAGACAGCACCTGCTGGGTTTTGAATTATCAAGAGCTTCTCTTTCTCTCTCTCGCTCTCTCGGGACTTCTCTGTTATCAGCACAGTGAGAAACGTTTCAAGGTTACTAAAAGGAGCAACGCTCTGGTACTTGGCATTGTTAATTGGAGTTAAGCCTGCCTAGGGTGGGGATTTGCAGATAAATCGGACTTCTCGTTACACATAATAAGGCAGGAAAGTGTAGGAGTAATTTCACCAGGCCCTGAACAGAAGCAGAGTCAGGGGAGGCAGAGAAAGGGACCAAAGTGACACCTCATGTGGCAAAAGGATGGGGAGAAGGTCCCCTGGGGGTTACAGTCCCACGGGCAACAAGAGGCCTCTCCAGCAGTTCCCTGTCCTTCTGGAACTGAGGGGCCACAACTGGACACAAGATTCCAGGTGTGGTCTCCCCAGGGCAGAGCAGAGGGGCAGGAGAACCTCTCTGACCTACTGACCACCCCCTTCTAACCCACCCCAGGTACCATTGGCCTTCCTGGCCACAAGGGCCCAGTGCTGGCTCATGCTCACCCTGCTGGCCCCAGGACCCTTCTCACTGCTCTCCAACAGCTCGTTTCCCAATTTATACTGGAACCTGGGGTTGTTCCTGCCCAGATTCAAGACTCTACACTTGCCCTTGTTCTATTCCATTCCATTTTCCCCGCCCAACTCTCCAGCCTGTCCAGGTCTCTGATGGCAGCACAGCTTCCAGTGTCACCACTCCTCCCAGCTTGGTGTCACCAGCAAACTTGCTGACAGTCACTCTATTCCCTCATCCAAATCACTGATGAATATATTGAATAATAGCAGCCCCAGCACTGCCCCCTGAGGCCCTGCACTGGATCCAGGCCTCAACTGGACTCTGCCCCATTGCCCACGACTCTCTGGCTTCTTCCCTTCAGCCAGTTCACACTCCACCTCACTCCCCGCTCATCCAGACCGCACTCCCTCAGTTCAGCTGTGAGGATGCTGTGGGACACTGTGCCAAATGCCTTACTGAAGTCAAAGCAGACCACATTCACCGCTCTGCCATCATCCATCTATCTTGTTACGTCCTCACAAAAGTTTGGTCTGCAAGAAACGCTTCTAGAGCTACTAAAGAACAAGGCAAAGCCAACTAGCTCAGCGGGAAGGTGGGTTTTTAGCACTTAGTGTTACAGGATAGCGACAGAATTCAGAGAAAATACCAAAAATCATTTGCAAAAGGCTTCTCCAAGCGCTTACCAAGAAGGGTGAAGGCATGCCTGGTTTTCTCCAAGTCGTCGGCGTCGTCCACGCCGTCGATGGACGTGTCGCCTCCCTGAGACGTGTAGAAAAAGTCTTCGGCGCACGCTAGGAGAGGAGAACAAGCAGAAACACATCAGCGACAAACAGCAGATTTGAGGAGCGAGGGGCGTTTGAAACGCAGACGCAACAAGAAGAGACCGCGGGATTCAGAACGGCGATCGCCTTGTCCGTAAACCAAGGCTTAATTTGAGGCCCAAACCATCAAGATCCGCGCCCAAGGGTGAGAACTGGAAGCCAGAATCGCTTCTCAGCAGCAACTTCGGTTCATTTCAAACCCCAACGTATCGACAAAGTATCACGAAAATAATGCGAGAAACCAATCTACTGCGCATTCCTGTTGGTAACCTTTAAAATCACTGCAATCTGGGCTTATTTTTTGACTCATTGTCATCAGAAGGTCCCCACCCCTTCCCAGCCCTCCCGTGGGTTTGTGTATTAGCTGTAATTTCAGGTTGTAAGAAACACAGCGAATTCTTTTTGGCACAAAAAGCGCCGGGACACGGAGGTTTCAGTAACAGAAACCAGTCAAGAATTGTGCACATCCGCACCCACGGAAAAACACCCCGACCTATTCATTCCCTGCACTAACGCCAAACATCTCGAATTTCGGAGCAAATCGCTTTTTGCCGTCGTTGCGTTTTGCGGATACGCGAGGGAGGTAGAACCACGTACTTAGGCCGAGGTCTTTGAATTCCGGAAGACTCGCCGAGGCGCAAAGCTGGTAGAAGATGTGGTAGTTGCGCTCGTCCTCCGCCTACGGGGGGAAAACGGTTAATTCAGGGGTAAGAAGAGGTTATGGTTGTGCTCCCATCTTGACCACCCTCGTGGTCAATGGGGCAGAGTCCAGTTGAGGCCTGGATCCAGGGCAGTGCCTCAGGGGGCAGTGCTGGGGCCGCTATTATTCAATATATTCATCAATGATTCCCATCATCGCAGCGGCATCCTCGGTGCCACCAAGAAGGTGGGGACCTTGTGGCACGTGGGGAAAAGGAGGCGCCACCCTTGCCATGATCCACGGAAATCAATACCACAGGAACCAAATGTCAGATCAACTCACCTGGAAAACAACGCGGGACTTTTCCAGCAGATAGGTCCTCATGTTGGCGCCGATGATGTGGTATCTTTTATCGAAGCCGATCTGAATGTATTTCCCAAAGCGGCTGCTGTTGTCGTTCCTGGTTGTTTTGGCGTTTCCAATTGCCTGCATAAAAACAACACGAAAGGTTGATTTTCCAGTTCTTCGTCAAGCAGACGAAGCAAACGCTGTTTTAATCACTTCCGGGGACCCAGGGCGATCGCAACAAGAAGGCCAATATGTGGGTTTTACCTCCATAATTGGGCTCGACGCAAGGACTTTGGCTTCGATGTTGGTGTCGCTGGCGGAACCGCCCACGGTGGCGAAGAAGCGCATGGCGTATTTGGCAGAAACCGTCTTCCCCGCACCCGATTCCCCGCTGACGATGATGGATTGGTTCTTCTCGTCCCTGTGGCGGCAGAGAAAAGAAGCTTGTGGTAATTAACCTCGTTAATTTGCTTGTTAATAGTCGGTTTGTATCTCGCATCCATCTTCACGTGGCTGCGTCTCTCTCGTCTTCTCATCACCCCGATGCCGGATTTATGCTGGATTTTACCAAACTAATCGTTATTTTGGTTGGGAATGACCCTCAAGATCATTGAGTCCAATGGTGAATAATCCACAATTGTGCTAAATGTTAATTAAAATTTAATGGATGCTCTGACCATCCATCCACCTTATAACATCACAATATGCTGCTTGACATTCATCTAAAGAACTATTAACTATCATTGGTTGAATTTCAGCTTTAATATTATATATTTAACATCCCTTCAATGCCTTCACTCAAGCATTTGAGCTTTTGCTTAACGAAGCACGGGCAATTAGGTGCAAAATTCACTAACGTTGCCTTATTGCTGAGCTATTAAAACATAAATACCCAGGAAGGTTCCTCTGAGCTCCAAATACATGAAAAACGAGTGAAACTGTGAAATCAAGCACCTTAAAATTAGGAACAGCAGGATTCATTTGACAAAAGTAACACAAAGGAATAATATAATGGATTTAAAGAACACAACTGCCCCTGCCAAGACTGCGGCCAAACCAACCCGTACTCACGCTTCATTTAAAAGACGGATCTTTATGCATGTTTCGTACAATATTAACACACAATCTCCCCGCATCAGCACGTTTCTGGGTGTCCTTGTATCCCCTCAGCTCCTGTTCTCCAGCTGAACCCCCCAGGTCCCTCAGCCGCTCCCATCACACTTGTGCTCCAGCCCCTTCCCCAGCTCCATTCCCTTCTCTCCACTCGCTCCAGCACCTCAAGGCCTTTCTTGGGAGGTGATCCCGCCACCCCTCTGGCCGCTATTTCGAGTCCTGTGGTGATTCTGCTGCCCTTGGTGCCGTCATTTTGAGTCCTGTGGTGATTCTGGTGCCCTTGGTGCCGCCATTTTGAGCCCTGAGGTGATTCTAGTGCTGCCATTTTGAGCCCTGAGGTGACTCTGGTCCCGCCATTTCGAGCCCTGAGGTGATCCTGGTGCCGCCATTTTGATCCCCAAGGTGATTCTGGTGCCCTTGGTGCCATTTTGAACCCTGAGGTGATTCTGGCGCCGCCATTTTGAGCCCCGAGGTGATTCTGGTGCCGCCATTTGGAGCCCTGTGGTGATTCTGGTGCCGCCATTTTGAGCCCTGAGGTGACACTGATGCCGCCGTTTTGAGCCCTGAGGTGACTCTGGTGCCGCCATTTCGAGCCCTGAAGTGACTCTGGTGTCCCTGGTACCACCATTTTGAGCCCTGAGGTGATTCTGGTGCCGCCATTTTGAGCCCTGAGGTGACTCTGGTCCCGCCATTTTGAGCCCTGAGGTGATCCTGGTGCCACCATTTTGATCCCCAAGGTGATTCTGGTGCCCTTGGTGCCATTTTGAACCCTGAGGTGATTCTGGCGCCACCATTTTGAGCCCCAAGGTGATTCTGGTGCCGCCATTTGGAGCCCTGAGGTGATTCTGGTGCCGCCATTTCGAGCCCTGAGGTGACACTGGTGCCGCCATTTTGAGCCCTGAAGTGACTCTGGTGCCGCCATTTCGAGCCCTGAAGTGACTCTGGTGTCCCTGGTGCCACCATTTTGAGCCCTGAGGTGATTATGGTGCCGCCATTTTGAGCCCTGAGGTGACTCTGGTCCCGCCATTTCGAGCCCTGAGGTGATCCTGGTGCCACCATTTTGATCCCCAAGGTGATTCTGGTGCCCTTGGTGCCATTTTGAACCCTGAGGTGATTCTGGCGCCGCCATTTTGAGCCCCAAGGTGATTCTGGTGCCGCCATTTGGAGCCCTGTGGTGATTCTGGTGCCGCCATTTTGAGCCCTGAGGTGACACTGATGCCGCCGTTTTGAGCCCTGAGGTGACTCTGGTCCCGCCATTTCGAGCCCTGAAGTGATCCTGGTGCCACCATTTTGATCCCCAAGGTGATTCTGGTGCCCTTGGTGCCATTTTGAACCCTGAGGTGATTCTGGCGCCGCCATTTTGAGCCCCAAGGTGATTCTGGTGCCGCCATTTGGAGCCCTGTGGTGATTCTGGTGCCGCCATTTTGAGCCCTGAGGTGACACTGATGCCGCCGTTTTGAGCCCTGAGGTGACTCTGGTGCCCCTGGTAACACCATTTCGAGCCCTGAAGTGATCCTGGTGCCACCATTTTGATCCCCAAGGTGATTCTGGTGCCCTTGGTGCCATTTTGAACCCTGAGGTGATTCTGGCGCCGCCATTTTGAGCCCCAAGGTGATTCTGGTGCCGCCATTTGGAGCCCTGTGGTGATTCTGGTGCCGCCATTTTGAGCCCTGAGGTGACACTGATGCCGCCGTTTTGAGCCCTGAGGTGACTCTGGTGCCGCCATTTCGAGCCCTGAAGTGACTCTGGTGCCCCTGGTAACACCATTTTGAGCCCTGAAGTGACTCTGGTGCCGCCATTTCGAGCCCTGAAGTGACTCTGGTGTCCCTGGTACCACCATTTTGAGCTCTGAGGTGATTCTGGTGCCGCCATTTGGAGCCCTGAGGTGATTCTGGTGCCACCATTTTGAGCCCTGAGCTGAGAGGCCCAAAACTGTCCCCAGGATTCAAGGTTTGGCCTCCCCAGCACCGCTTGGGGTGTTAAAACCGTTTTTGTAGCACAACCCACCAGACACACGAACCCAACAGAGAAAAACCAATTCCACCTCTAAAGAAACTAAGACCAAGCACCAAAACCACAAATATGTCGGATAAACCCTTAGCAGCACTTCCCAGGATGGGCACCACCAGTGATTTATCATCATTTATCTATTAAACAGGCGAGAAGTTTCACCTCTGCATTGATCATCATGGACAACCAAGACGACCCAAATTAATTAATATAATGACCCGAACTCCAACCTCCATCCATCAGAGATAATTAGAAAAGCACCAAGGCGCAGAAACCCAAACCAGAACCGAGTCCAGGCGCAAAGTTTAAAGGACGCGGAGATGAGGATTTTAGGGACGTGGTTTAGCGATATTGTTGGGTTAATGGTTGGACTCGATCATCAAGGTGGGACTCGATGATCATAAAGGTCTTTTCCAACCAAAATTATTCTATGATTCCACGAAAGCTGAGGGTTGCAAACAACGGCGGCATCCGTATATAACTTATACACTATAAATTGAGTGTTTTCCATCATTTTGCTATCTCAACGTTGTCTTTTTCAAGCAGTAATACCCGTTTCTAAGCTTCTCCAGGGTTGCTCCAGCTCTAATCCCGGATCCGACACTAATTCTCAATGTCGCGGAGCGAGTCGCTCTGCGTTTCCACCACGAAAATCATATTTAACCTACTTCTTTGGGGATGCTCAGAGGATTAATGCCCATAAAGCAAGCTGAAGATTAAAAACGCTTTAAGTATTGTAGTTCGAATTTAGCTCGACCATAACAACAAGACCCATAAAGCCTCGATGCACAATAGGCTCTAATACACTTGTGTAGGTTATAAATGAGCGCAGCTATCGCACCACGGCGTTAGCGATATACAAACCGGCAATAATTTAATTACCATCGGTGCTAAAGTCAGCAGCAACATATCGACGGCTTTTTCAGGGCTATTATTTATCCGCCATATCCCATTTCAACGTCAAAACGCGGTGTAACGTCACCCGGATAATGCATGGGGACGTTAGAAGACGCACGGCCCATCCAGGGTCTTCTGTGAGATGACGCATCGGGGGTGACGAACCCCCTGGGGTTCATCCTGCGCAGCTTCGGAGATGATTTGCTGATACACACCTGGGTTTTAGCAAAGAGCCAAAGGGAAAATACGGGTTTGAGTTGCTCAACTGCTGCGAAAAAGCGTTAAAGTACCATTTTGGCCCCAAACGGGAAGGGATGAGCACGCGGGGTGATGCTCGAAGAGTAAGTAATGTGCAAATTGAGCTTATTTCTGCAGCCACCTAATGAATACGAACATCAATCCGATGCGTCTGACGTTGAGATCAAACACCACGGCGCAAATCCAAACGTCTTTGCGGAGGTCACGGTGCTTTTACGCGATGCTCCAGCAAACCAGTTGCTCCTATGAGAGCGGTGGGAGTCTGGAAAAGCCCCTTCAACGAGTAAAGAAAACCCTGCATACCCAAAGTTCCTACAAAATGTTGAGCTGTCTCCAATCTTTCCACCAAATCCCAAGGGCCGGCGGGGAAGGACGAGCTTCTCCCGGGATTTACGCTTTAGGGAAGAACACAAAGTCCTCGGCCGCGCTAAAATGAGGTCAGCGATTCTTTTGTGTGCTGGCTTTAACGAGAGCAAAACACGCGCCTGGCCAATTTTAGCGGTTCTCCGGTACCCTGATGCTCTTTTTGGCGCTGGGATCGCACAGCCGAGCGTCCCCGGCTCCCACCCAAGCGGCTGCGGAGCTCGGCAGCCGTGAAAATGGAGATGGCGTCCTCCCAAAAAAGATCACACAGGGTAAGGATCACAGTGGTTTTCTGCTCCACACGCTTGCAACCCCAGGAGTTGAGCTCTGCAGGCACCAGGAGGACAAGGTTGTTGTTCTTCCACCCCATGGCAGCCCCAGAAAGAGGGTAAAAGAATTGTTATGTTTGGAAAAAGACCCTCAAGATCAAGTCCAACCATTAACCCACCCCTGGAACTGCCCCATGTCCTTGAGAACCTCATCTCTGTGTCTGTTCTGGTGTTCCCAGGGCCGCCATTTTGAGCCCTGAGGTGATTCTGGTGCCACTGTTTTGAGCCCCGAGGTGATTCTGGTGCCGCCATTTTGAGCCCCGAGGTGATTCTGGTGCCGCCATTTTGAGCCCCGAGGTGATTCAGGTGCCGCCATTTTGAGCCCCGAGGTGATTCTGGTGCCGCCATTTTGAGCCCCGAGGTGATTCTGGTGCCGCCATTTTGAGCCCCGAGGTGATTCTGGTGCCGCCATTTTGAGCCCCGAGGTGATTCTGGTGCCGCCATTTTGAGCCCTGAGGTGATTCTGGTGCCGCCATTTTGAGCCCTGAGGTGATTCTGGTGCCGCCATGTTGAGCCCCGAGGTGATTCTGGTGCCACCATTAGGAGCCCTGAGGTGATTCTGGTGCCACCATTAGGAGCCCCGAGGTGATTCTGGTGCCGCCATTTTGAGCCCCAAGGTGATTCTGGTGCCATTTTGAGCCCTGAGGTGAATGGCCCAAAACTGCCCCCATGATTCGAGCTTTGGCCTCCCCAGCGCTGAGCTCCTCCATCACCTCAACCATCATCAGCCACCGACGCTTTTAAAACTCCTACGCTGCCATCTAATTAATTACAGTTGATATACATAAGACAATCTCAGATACTCAGAAACCAACAGGACCAAATTCTCCACCCCAAGGTCTCCAAAGCTTCGGTGGGGACAAGGGACAACAAGCAGTGGCTGGGAGGTGGACAAGGGCATCGCCAAGTCCTTGTGCTCCCATGTAATTATGATGCTCGTCAGCACCGTTCTGAAGGCTTAATTATATTTGGTGTTAAAGCTTTCACCCCTTCTACTACGACTCCGGTGATATTTCATACATGACAACTTTGTGGACATCGCAAAGCATCGCACCGGATGATGTGGAAGTGAATAGGGGGCCACAGCGTCACCGTCCAAATTTTGGTCACTTCCACAAAAGTGGCAGCAACTGCTGTGATGTTTTTACGGCGAGAAATAAATTTGCGAGGGGAATATTTTGGCGGAACTCTGGGCTCCTGCCCAAGCATTGACACGGGAGGGAATTGGAGCCACCGCCAAGACTGGGACGCACAAGGGAGCTTTTGTTCCGCGGAGAAAAGCGAGAAGCAAAGCAGCGTTTGCGCTGGATCTGTGGGGGATCCTGGGTGTTCTCACAGAATCCCAGAGTGTCAGGGATTGAAGGGACCTGGAAAGCTCATCCAGTGCAATCCCCCCATGGAGCAGGAACACCCAGCTGAGGTTCCACAGGAAGGTGTCCAGGCGGGTTTGAATGTCTGCAGAGAAGGAGACTCCACAGCCTCCCTGGGCAGCCTGGGCCAGGCTCTGCCACCCTCACCCCAAATAAGTTGCTTCTCATATTTAAGTGGAACCTCTTGTGTTCCAGTTTGCACCCATTACCCCTTGTCCTATCACTGGTTGTCACCCAGAAGAGCCTGGCTCCATCCTCCTGACACTCCCCCTTTCCATATTGATCCCCATGAATGAGGTCACCCCTCAGTCTCCTCTTCTCCAGCTCCAGAGCCCCAGCTCCCTCAGCCTTTCCTCACCCGGGAGATGCTCCACTCCCTTCAGCATCTTGGTGGCTGCGCTGGACTCTCTCCAGCAGTTCCCTGTCCTTCTGGAGCTGAGGGGCCACAACTGGACACAAGATTCCAGGTGTGGTCTCACCAGGGCAGAGCAGAGGGGCAGGAGAACCTCTCTGACCTACTGACCACCCCCTTCTAACCCACCCTTCTACCATTGGCCTTCCTGGCCACAAGGGCCCAGTGCTGGCTCATGCTCACCCTGCTGGCCCCAGGACCCCCAGGTCCCTTTTCACTGCTCTCCAACAGCTCATTCCCCAACTTACACTGGAACCTGGGGTTATTCCTGCCCAGATTCCAGACTCTACACTTGCCCTTGTTCTATTCCATTCCATTTTCCCGCCCAACTCTCCAGCCTGTCCAGGTCTCTGATGGCAGCACAGCTTCCAGTGTCACCACTCCTCCCAGCTTGGTGTCACCAGCAAACTTGCTGACAGTCACTCTATTCCCTCATCCAAATCATTGATGAATATATTGAATAATCCCGGCCCCAGCACTGCCACCTGAGGCACTGCACTGGATCCAGGCCTCAACTGGACTCCACCCCATTGCCCACGAAGCTTTAACTGGGATTTCAGGGGTACAAACGCTTCCCGCAGCACCCAAAGGTGTAAAAAGCACCAGCACCCATCATACAATCAAATACCAGGCTGGAAGGGCCCACAAGCACTGCCTGTTCCAACCTTTTTTGGCAATAAGAAGGAAATTTTCATCCTTCCAATTAATTACTGTTGGTTTGTAATGATCAATATTCCTAATTTGGTCTTTTTCCTTAGTTCAGAGTTCATGGAATTATACAAATTCCATCTTAAAACTGAAACTGTGTCTGAATTAAGGTACAACCTTCAAAACACTTTCTTCTCAACTAAAATTAACCTAAGATTGAGGACTAATTAAATCGATTCATTCACCACAATATTGCGAGTTCAATCCTACTTGCAATCGAATTCCTATTTAGGGCTGAATAAGAATTTCGATATATTTTATAATATTCATTTTTATATCAATAATATTTATACCCATCTTTGCAAAATCTTCATGGAAAAGATGCCATTCTTGGCACCCAGAGGACAGAAAACCACCGTTTAATCATGAAATTTAATATAGTTTTAACACCCTCTTGTCCCCAAAATAAGCCCTACCCCGAAAATAAGCCCTAGCATGATTTTTCAGGATGCTCAAAATATAACCGGTCCCAAAAAAGCCTCAAGCATCATTTCAACCATAGATTTTTTAAGGGTTTAATACCCCAGTGCGGTGTCTGATCTCAAGGAAGCAGCTTAATGAGTCAGTTAAGTTCTGTAAACTTAATATTGACCCATGGACGTGTCTAAATTGCATTTAATTTGGTTTTAGAATGACTAAATCTATTTTTTACTGTATATATAAACCTCTATATGCGTAAACACACTTCTATAGATAAATAAAGGCAAGATGTTCAGCAGAGGCCGTTTCCCTGCTCTCAATCGCCTTGTAAATTTGACCTTCTGAGATTGCAGGTTGGAGTTTTATTCCCCATCTATAGGATGTACCAGACACAACATAATAATTTAAAAGCCAAACAAGTGATGCTTTTGCGCCGGTTCCACGTTGGTGAGGAACTCTGGCTCATCTTGGATTAGAAACGCATCTTAAATCACAACTTCCAACCAAAACGGGGCAGAAAATGGGTCAAAAGCCTCAATAAACGGTTCAGCGCGTGCTTTTGCGATTAAAAGCCAGGGTTGGACAAATAACCAGTTTATCCACAAGTAAATTTAAACACACTGTGGGAGTTCAGACAACTATAATCAAATGATCCCCAGTGCCATAATTTGAAGCTTCCTCTTAAATTCTCTTTTGTAAGAACAAAATCTGTCCATAGCGACACAATAAACACCAAGAAAACTCCGCTTTGAAGGACCTAGAAATATCTCCAAATATCTACCGGTCACGTCCTAACTCAAAAATCCTAAACCAACCGAGTTCAGCCTGCTTATCTCACTCAATTATCTGAAATGTGGTTTCCTCGGAGGTATTAAACTTGACATTTGCGGAGCGGTTTGAATTTCTGCCAGGAAACTCAACCAAGCGGCAACAGAAGGATCCCCGTCTGAACGGCGGTTGCGCCGAACCCGTTGAGTTTGTGAGGGCCGCGGAGATCCCCGTCGGCCCAGCCTGTCGGTCTCACCAGCCGACACCGCGGAATTAATTAGAAATAGTTGACCTTAAAGTGATTTCACAGAATCAATTGGGTTGGAAAAGAGCTCAGAGATCACCCAGTCCAACCCTTGGGCCAACTCCAGTCCATTGACCAGATCATGGCACTAAGTGCCATGGCCAATCTCAGCTTAAAAACCTCCAGGGCCGGTGAGTCCAGCACCTCCCTGGGCAGCCATTCCAATGCTGACCACGCTCTCTGTGAAGAATTTCCAGCCTAATTTTCTAATCTCCAGCCTCAATTTCCCCTGGCAGAGTTGAAGCCCATGCCCCCTTGTCCTATTGCTGAGTGTATAGAAGAGCCCAATCCCCCCTGGCTAGAACTGCCCTTCAGGTGGTTCTAGAGAGTGCTGAGCTCACCCCTAAGCCTCCTCTGCTCCAGACTGAACAAGCCCAGCTCCCTCAGCCTCTCCCCATAGGGCTTGTGCTCAAGTCCCTTCCCCAGTCTTGTTGCTCTTCTCTGGACCCGCTCCAGCACTTCAATCTCTTTCCTGAGCTGAGGGGCCCAGAACTGACCACAACACTCCAGGTGTGGCCTCCCCAATGCAGAGCACAGGGGAAGGATCACTGCCCTTGTCCTGCTGACCACGCTGCTTTGGATACAGGACAGGACACCATTGGCCTTCTTGGCCACCTGGGCACACTGGTGGCTCCTGTTGAGCTTCCTGTCCATGAGTCCCCCCAGGTCCCTTTCTGCCTGACTGCTCTCCAGCCACTCTGTGCCAGCCTGGAGCGCTGCAGGGGGTTCTTGTGGCCAAAGTGCAGGACCCACCACTTGGCCTTGGTGAACTTCATCCCATTGGAATCCAGATCCCTGTGCAGAGCCCTCCTGCCTTCCAGCAGCTCCACACTCCCTCCCAACTTGGTGTTGTCAGCAAATTTGCTGCTGATGGTCTCAATCCCCTCATCTCAATCATCAATGAAGATGTTCAACAGAACTGGAGCCAACGCTGACCCCTGGGGACACCCCTTAGTGATGGTTGCCCGCTGGATGCAGCCCCAGCACTCTCAGGGCCCGGCCCTCCAGGCAGTTCCTAACCCAGGAGAGAGCGCACTTGTGCAAGCCACGGCCTCCCGGCTTTTGCAGGAGTATATTATGGGATATAGCATCAAAGGCTTTGCTGAAGTCTAGATAAACCACATCTACAGCTTTCAGCGTGAAGCGGTTCTGCATCGTACAAGAGGCTCAACTCTTGGATCTCACGGAAGACGAACAGAACGGTGAAGACGAGCACCAAGCCGGGGAGCCGCGGTGCCGTGAAAACGCACCAGAACGCCTTGTCTTGTCGACTACGAACATCAAGACGTTCCGTCCTCTTTACCGCAACGTCGCTACCGTGGCACGCTGGGAACATTGAGTTTTTGGCTCACCTGGCCATCTGCTTGTAGGCCTCCTCGGCCACGGCGAAGATGTGCGGGTCCATATCGCCCGCGTTTTGGCCGCTGTACGCGTAAATGACATCTTGTTCGTAGATGGGCAGCTGCTCGTAGGGATTGATGGCGACCAGCACGATACCTTCAAAAAGAGAAATAGAGGCATTACGAAGAAAGCGCAGAGTTAAGATTCGCGGCTTTTCGGGGCTTGTGTTGGTTGTTCTGAGAGATTTTTGAAATAAAATGCTCGGAGGAAACCAAATATAAGAATTAAGAGTCTTTCCCCATTCCCTTCTTATCTCAGCGTCTCCTTCAAAGTGATGTGCTTTGATATATAAGCTCCCATACAGCTACAGAGGAGGGAAATGGAACAGGTGAGGAAGTAAATATATAATAATCTCTATTTTGTAAAGCCAAGCTTTGCAGGGGGAGTGAGAATAAGAGTTAAACAGCCATCACTTCAGAAAAGCAATTCCTACGCCATCAAAGCTCCGCCAGGCCCAAACAAATATCCCGGCTTTTCCCCTGGCTTTATTCTTGAGTAAAAGCTCATAACAAAGAACGTACTCAAATCAAAATGAAACGTATAAATCACAGGGAAGAAATGCCAGAGCTTGAATTAAAGCTTTCAAGCGTCTTTCCTTGGAAGGCTGAGCGAGCCCAGGAGCTGACGCGCGCCCCGCAAAATGCGAACGCCCGCAAGGTTCCACCTCCAAAAACCTTCAGGTTTTGCAGGTTTAAATTGTTATTGCTCCGGAGAATTGGTTTGGAAAGGTGCCTGGTGGAAAAGGATCTGGGGGGTTGGTTAAATTAGGCACCAGAATCACCTCAGGGGGCAAAATGGCGGCACCAGGGGCACCAGAATCACCTCAGGGCTCAAAATGGTGGCACCAGGGGCACCAGAATCACCTCAGGGTTCAAAATGGTGGCACCAAAATCACCTCAGGGCTCAAAATGGTGGCAACAGGGGTGCCAGAATCACCTCAGGGCTCAAAATGGTGGCACCAGAATCACCTCAGGGCTCAAAATGGGGGCACCAGAATCACCTCAGGGTTTAAAATGGTGGTAATGGGGGCAACCAGAATCACCTCAGGGCTCAAAATGGTGGCATCATGGGCATCAGAATCACCTCAAGGCTCAAAATGGTGGCACCAGAATCACCTCAGGGCTCAAAATGGCGGCACCAGAATCACCTCAGGGCTCAAAATGGCGGCCATGGGGGCAACCAGAATCACCTCAGGGCTCAAAATGGCGGCACTAGAGTCACCTCAGGCCTCAAAATGGTGGCGCCAGGGGCACCAGAATCACCTCACGGCTCTAAATGGCGGCACCAGAATCATCTCAGGGCTCAAAATGGGGGCACCAGAATCACCTCAGGGCTCAAAATGGCGGCACCATGGGCACCAGAATCACCTCAGGGTTCAACATGGCAGCCCTGGGGCCACCAGAATCACCTCACGGCTCAAAATGGTGGCCCCAGAATCACCTCAGGGCTCAAAATGGCGGCACCAGAATCACCTCAGGGCTCAAAATGGGGGCACCAGAATCACCTCAGGGCTCAAAATGGCGGCACCATGGGCACCAGAATCACCTCAGGGTTCAACATGGCAGCCCTGGGGGCACCAGAATCACCTCACGGCTCAAAATGGTGGCCCCAGAATCACCTCAGGGCTCAAAATGGCGGCACCAGAATCACCTCAGGGCTCAAAATGGGGGCACCAGAATCACCTCAGGGCTCAAAATGGCGGCACCATGGGCACCAGAATCACCTCAGGGTTCAACATGGCAGCCCTGGGGGCACCAGAATCACCTCACGGCTCAAAATGGTGGCCCCAGAATCACCTCACGGCTCAAAATGGCGGCACCAGAATCACCTCAGGGCTCAAAATGGGGGCACCAGAATCACCTCAGGGCTCAAAATGGCGGCACCATGGGCACCAGAATCACCTCAGGGTTCAACATGGCAGCCCTGGGGCCACCAGAATCACCTCACGGCTCAAAATGGTGGCCCCAGAATCACCTCAGGGCTCAAAATGGCGGCACCAGAATCACCTCAGGGCTCAAAATGGGGGCACCAGAATCACCTCAGGGCTCAAAATGGCGGCACCATGGGCACCAGAATCACCTCAGGGTTCAACATGGCAGCCCTGGGGGCACCAGAATCACCTCACGGCTCAAAATGGTGGCCCCAGAATCACCTCAGGGCTCAAAATGGCGGCACCAGAATCACCTCAGGGCTCAAAATGGGGGCACCAGAATCACCTCAGGGCTCAAAATGGCGGCACCATGGGCACCAGAATCACCTCAGGGTTCAACATGGCAGCCCTGGGGGCACCAGAATCACCTCACGGCTCAAAATGGTGGCCCCAGAATCACCTCACGGCTCAAAATGGCGGCACCAGAATCACCTCGGGGCTCAAAATGGTGGCACCATGGGCATCAGAATCACCTCAGGGCTCAAAATGGTGGCACCAGAATCACCTCAGGGCTCAAAATGGCAGCACCAGGGGCACCAGAATCACCTCAGGGCTCAAAATGGTGCCACCAGAATCACCTCAGGGCTCAAAATGGTGGCACCATAGGCATCAGAATCACCTCAGGGCTCAAAATGGCGGCCAGAGGGGTGGCGCGATCACCTCACACCAAGAAAGGCCTTGAGGTGCTGGAGCGAATTGAGAGAAGGGTAGAAAACACACATAGATGAGGCAACCTCACTGATTTTAGACAAAAAATCAAGCTTGCATCAAACTACAAGCCCACACGCAGCTGCAAAAGGCTGCGAGTTGTGTCAACAGTCAAACATCAGAGATAATTACAAATTCAAAGGAAAATTGCAACTATTACCAACCACCGAGGGCACTTATTTCAAGGATGCTACTCTAAAGAGTCATCTCCTCCTGCCAAGCGTTTCCTCAACAACCCAAATTGCGACACTTAATCATCGCCGTACGTGCCACCCTTAAACCGGCCACAAAAACACGCGTTGCACCGAAATCTTCCCACTCATCACTTTGAGAAGCCATCAAGGTCTTCTTGAGCGGCAGCCAGAGGGTTCAACATTCAATACTCTCCAAGGTCACTGAATAAAAATGGCTGAATCGCCTTTTTTTGGGTTGGTTTTTCTTTAGGTTGCAATCTATTCATAGATAACCCGCTGTTTTAGAGTGGTTTTGGCGATCCACCCTCCCTAGGAAGGACAAACCCAAGCTCACTCTTTCTCTTTTGAATATAAGAATTAGAAGACCCCCAAATTCATCAAGAAAAGGAAGCAATAAGTCTTCTGAGGTCTACCAGGAGAAAAACCTGCTATGGATGGGTTGGATCGCATCTTTCTGGCACGCTGCTGTTCTCCGGTGTTTTGCTAGGTCCTGCTTTTCCCCTTTCCAGACCGCCAAGCACATCCAAAGTTGGCCTCAAATTCATCATTTAGAGAGCAGTGTAGGGGAAAGGGAGCTGGGGGTCCTGGGGACAGCAGGGTGAGCATGAGCCAGCACTGGGCCCTTGTGGCCAGGAAGGCCAATGGTACCTGGGGTGGGTTAGAAGGGGGTGGTCAGTAGGTCAGAGAGGTTCTCCTGCCCCTCTGCTCTGCCCTGGGGAGACCACCCCTGGAATCTTGTGTCCAGTTGTGGCCCCTCAGTTCCAGAAGGACAGGGAACTGCTGCAGAGAGTCCAGCGCAGCCACCAAGATGCTGAAGGGAGTGGAGCATCTCCCGGGTGAGGAAAGGCTGAGGGAGCTGGGGCTCTGGAGCTGGACAAGAGGACACTGAGGGGTGACCTCATTATGTAAAAGGTGAGTGTCAGGAGGATGGAGCCAGGCTCTTCTGGGTGACAACCAATGATAGGACAAGGGGTAATGGGTGCAAACTGGAACACAAGAGGTTCCACTTGGATATGAGAAGCAACTTCTTCATGGTGAGGGTGGCAGAGCCTGGCCCAGGCTGCCCAGGGAGGTTGTGGAGTCTCCTTCTCTGCAGCCATTCAAACCCGCCTGGACACCTTCCTGTGGAACCTCAGCTGGGTGTTCCTGCTCCATGGGGGGATTGCACTGGATGAGCTTTCCAGGTCCCTTCAATCCCTGACATTCTGTGATTCATCTGTTGAGATGTTGCCACCAAGATTTACATGCATGGACGACAAGCTTGGAGGTTCTCAGTGCACCAACCCTCAAAAACCACGTCTAGTTTGGCAATCTAAAGCTTGTTGGCTCACGTTCGTGTCTCCCATCTGCCTCAAATTCACACTCCCTGGACTTTCCATGTGCCACGGCCCCTGGTTTGTGGTCGGGAGCGGTTTCTAGGTGGACACAACTCAACCGGAGCTCAACACATGGCGTGGACACTCACCGCAGTACGTGTAGATGTGGTTGGACTCCAGGAACCTGACTTTGAGGTTGTGGAGGACGGCGGGTTCGTGGAGGTAGCTCAGGGCCGTCAGGTCATTCTCTCCCACCAGGATATCGGGATTGCGCAGGAAAGGCAGCTCCTTTCCTTGGACATCAATGGGATACTCGTAGAGCTGAGGAGAGACACACGGGGAACGTGAGGCCGCAAAAACCTTTGACATCTTATCCAAGCACAACTCCCCCCCGATACTATAAAATATTGATACTTGCACATCCTGCTATAAATTAAAGCTATAGGGACCTGGATGACGCACCACCAGGTGACAGGTCATCATAAATGGCTTGGAGGTGGCCAAGAGATGGTCCTGGTGGACACTGATGATCCACAAGCACCAACCTGAGAAGATCTGAGTTGTTTTCAGGCCGATCGTGGGGCAAAGAGCCTTTAGCCAGCTCTGAGCCATAACAGACACCATAGAAAACCACAGCTTCACCTCACCGAAGCATCTTCACGCTCTCCAAAAGGCCACCTCGCTTCAAAATACACCGGTGATGTTGTCATGACGTTGGCACTGGATCGCCGAACGGCACAAGAATTAACCCAAGTGCTCAAGGACGGGGATGCGCAGCACGTCCGAGCATCTCGGCCTTGTTTTACATCCCAGCTCCACGTTGCCGACGGCAATTGTCAAGAGTTTGCGTTCAGTCTCGCGTCTTAACGGCAAATAGAGCAGGGATCCCTTGGGATATTTTGGGCTTTTCATTCAGGAGTGCGGCCGGAAACCATAAAAATAAAGCCCCAAAGCATTTAAAGCGCAAGGACAAAAGAGAAGCGCTAAACAGTCAGGTAATGCATGTTGGTTGTAAGGAATAAAAGGCTTTCAACAGCTTCAAAACCCCCAAAGAGATGAACGCTCGGTGTCTCCGGCTGACGTACATGATTTTTTCCCCTTCGCTAAAGCTTTTCAACCCAGCACGACTTGGTTTCCCGCAGGGTTTAATACAAAAAAGCAGCAAACTGGGGTCTCTGGGAGCACCCATAATACGCAGCAGCTTCTTGTACAACTCCTGAGCATCACGTTTGCATCCTATTATTAAATATACATTCAAAGATTGATATGACTGAGAGATGTGGGATGGAGAATCCAGCAGGTCCGATCATGGAGCTACTGGGAACCCACCCAGAAGCACAGGATGGTGATTCATGGTCCTACAAGAACAAATTTGGTGCTTCCAAGGGACAATGAGGTGGTATCTGGGCATCTCCTCACCCTCCATCCTCCCATATCAGATCGCTGCTCACTGCTGGAGGAGCAAACTGGGGAGGACAACGTGCGCAAGTGGGGCGGAACTGGGAAGAGCCAACAGCACCCTCACCATCAAGAAGTTTCTTCTCATATCCAAGTGGAATCTTCTGTGTTCCAGTTTGCACCCATTACCCCTTGTCCTATCACTGGTTGTCAACCAGAAGAGCCTGGCTCCATCCTCCTGACACTGCCCCTTTCCATATTGATCATCATTAATAGTCACCCCTCAGTGTCCTCTTGTCCAGCTCCAGAGCCCCAGCTCCCTCAGCCTTTCCTCACCCGGGAGATGCTCCACTCCCTTCAGCATCTTGGTGGCTGCGCTGGACTCTCTGCAGCAGTTCCCTGTCCTTCTGGAGCTGAGGGGCCACAACTGGACACAAGATTCCAGGTGTGGTCTCCCCAGGGCAGAGCAGAGGGGCAGGAGAACCTCTCTGACCTACTGACCACCCCCTTCTAACCCACCCCAGGTACCATTGGCCTTCCTGGCCACAAGGGCCCAGTGCTGGCTCATGCTCACCCTGCTGGCCCCAGGACCCCCAGCTCCCTTTTCACTGCTCTCCAACAGCTCATTCCCCAACTTACACTGGAACCTGGGGTTGTTCCTGCCCAGATTCCAGACTCTACGCTTGCCCTTGTTCTATTTCTGGTATCACAGACTAATTTTGCTAGGGGATGAAAAGATATGAGAGGGGTCAAGTGCCTTTCTCACAACCTAATTTTAAACAAAACTGTTAGGGTGGGAAAACGCTGAAGCGTTAAGGCAAGAAAACACATTTTAAAATATTTCCTAAAAAATATGAGATGGTTCGGTTTCTTCACACGTTAATTTGAAGCTTGAAATTCATGAGAAGAAGAACGACGTGGCAAAGCTTACAGTTTCATCTTCAAGTTTCAGATGGAGGCTTTTATCTCCTTCTTTGTAATCCTTGATGATTTCTGCCGATCTCCAAACTTCGTCGGGGTCAGGAATCCAAACCCGGGTGTACTGGAGAGAGGAGAGGAACAAAATTCAGAATGAAACGGGGCGTGGGGGGGGGTGGGGAGGAAGACGGGAGGCAGGGGGGAAGAAGAAGATGGGCGAGACGGGGGGGGAAGAAGGAGACGGAGGGGGGGAAGAAGGAGACGGAGGGGGGGGAAGAAGGAGACGGAGGGGGGGGAAGAAGGAGACGGAGGGGGGGGAAGAAGGAGACGGAGGGGGGGGAAGAAGGAGACGGAGGGGGGGGAAGAAGGAGACGGAGGGGGGGGAAGAAGGAGACGGAGGGGGGGGAAGAAGGAGACGGAGGGGGGGGAAGAAGGAGACGGAGGGGGGGGAAGAAGGAGACGGAGGGGGGGGAAGAAGGAGACGGAGGGGGGGGAAGAAGGAGACGGAGGGGGGGGAAGAAGGAGACGGAGGGGGGGGAAGAAGGAGACGGAGGGGGGGGAAGAAGGAGACGGAGGGGGGGGAAGAAGGAGACGGAGGGGGGGGAAGAAGGAGACGGGGGGGGGGGGGAAGAAGGAGACGGGGGGGGGGGGGAAGAAGGAGACGGGGGGGGGGGGAAGAAGGAGACGGGGGGGGGGGGGGAAGAAGGAGACGGGGGGGGGGGGAAGAAGGAGACGGGGGGGGGGGGAAGAAGGAGACGGGGGGGGGGGGAAGAAGGAGACGGGGGGGGGGGGAAGAAGGAGACGGGGGGGGGGGGGAAGAAGGAGACGGGGGGGGGGGGAAGAAGGAGACGGGGGGGGGGGGAAGAAGGAGACGGGGGGGGGGGGAAAAAGGACGGGGGGGGGGGAAGAAGGAGACGGGGGGGGGGGGGAAGAAGGAGACGGGGGGGGGGGGAAGAAGGAGACGGGGGGGGGGGAAGAGGGAGACGGGGGGGGGGGGAAGAAGGAGACCGGGGGGGGGGGAAGAGGGAGACCGGGGGGGGGGGGAAGAGGGAGACCGGGGGGGGGGGAAGAGGGAGACCGGGGGGGGGGAAGAGGGAGACCGGGGGGGGGGAAGAGGGGGAGACCGGGGGGGGGGGGAAGAGGGAGACCGGGGGGGGGGAAGAGGGAGACCGGGGGGGGGGGGGAAGAGGGAGACCGGGGGGGGGGAAGAGGGAGACCGGGGGGGGGGGAAGAGGGAGACCGGGGGGGGGGGAAGAGGGAGACCGGGGGGGGGGGGAAGAGGGAGACCGGGGGGGGGGGAAGAGGGAGACCGGGGGGGGGGGAAGAGGGAGACCGGGGGGGGGGAAGAGGGAGACCGGGGGGGGGGGGGAGAGGGAGACCGGGGGGGGGGGGAAGAGGGAGACCGGGGGGGGGGGGAAGAGGGAGACCGGGGGGGGGGGGAAGAGGGAGACCGGGGGGGGGGGAAAGAGGGAGACCGGGGGGGGGGGAAGAGGGAGACCGGGGGGGGGGGAAGAGGGAGACCGGGGGGGGGGGGGAAGAGGGAGACCGGGGGGGGGGGGAAGAGGGAGACCGGGGGGGGGGGAAGAGGGAGACCGGGGGGGGGGGAAGAGGGAGACCGGGGGGGGGGGAAGAGGGAGACCGGGGGGGGGGGAAGAGGGAGACCGGGGGGGGGGAAGAGGGAGACCGGGGGGGGGGGAAGAGGGAGACCGGGGGGGGGGGAAGAGGGAGACCGGGGGGGGGGGAAGAGGGAGACCGGGGGGGGGGGGAAGAGGGAGACCGGGGGGGGGGGAAGAGGGAGACCGGGGGGGGGGGGAGAGGGAGACCGGGGGGGGGGGAAGAGGGAGACCGGGGGGGGGGGAAGAGGGAGACCGGGGGGGGGGGAAGAGGGAGACCGGGGGGGGGGGAAGAGGGAGACCGGGGGGGGGGGGCGAGGGAGACCGGGGGGGGGGGGGGGGGGCGAGGGAGACCGGGGGGGGGGGGGGGGGCGAGGGAGACCGGGGGGGGGGGGGGGGGCGAGGGAGACCGGGGGGGGGGGGGGGGGGGAGGGAGGGGGGGGGGGGGGCGAGGGAAGGGGGGGGGGGCGAGGGAGACGGGGGGGGGGGGGGGAGGGAGACGGGGGGGGGGGGGGCGAGGGAGACGGGGGGGGGGGGGGCGAGGGAGACGGGGGGGGGGGGGCGAGGGAGACCGGGGGGGGGCGAGGGAGACCGGGGGGGGGGCGAGGGAGACGGGGGGGGGGGAAGGAAACACCTAAAGGGGGGGGCGGGGAGGATGGGCCAAAATGGGGGAGGGGGGAACCAAAGCCGGGGGGGGAAGGAGGGAACCAATGCGGGGTCAAGGAGGAAGGGGGAACCAAAGTGGGGTCGGGGGGAACCAAAGTGGGGTCGGGGGGAACCAAAGCGCGGTCGGGGGGGAAGGGGGGACCCAAAGCCGGCGGGAGAGACCAAACCCGCTCTAGAAATGCCCAAAATAGTCGGGGATGGGGAGGCACCCGGCAGCCTCAAAACCAAGATGTTCAACCACGGACCTGCCTGGACAGATGGACGCGGAGAGGGACACATTGACCCCAAAGCCACCCAAAAAGAATGGTCCTTTGGTGATTCTTCATCAACCATGACCAGGTGAGATGTTGGAAGCACCGGTGGAGGTCCCAGCTTTCAACATCCACCACCCATCCATGAGCTTAGAAGCTGGTGGTCAAAGCCTTGATGCCCCACCAGCAACCCCAAGCACAAGAGTAGAGAATCTGAAGAACTTCAGCGGATTCTCCTCGTGCGTACACAAGAAGACGTTGATGTCTTGGGAAGCCCTGGGGTAACTCGTTCCCCGGTTGAGACACCTTGAACGCGACCTCCGCTCTTCCCATCCTGCTAAATACGGGTGGTTTCGCTCCACAAACCTGCACCCAACGCTTCCCTCGCACCCATAAATCCCAAGTACGTCACCAAAACCGACGCTCTTCGCCATTCTTAGATCTTCACAAGCTGAGCTTTCATTAAAACCCCCCAAGGATTGGAGGTGGCCCATGGTGGAGACCACCAGGCTCACATCTCCTGGCTTCCAACTTCTGCAACCTGTTCCCTTCAAAGCAGCTTCGCATGATGTACATTTGCCAATTAAATTAATCGCGATGAGAGGCAGAAGGTCACCAAACCACCTCATAAAACCATAAAATACTTCGGATCAAAGGGACCTTCGAAGGTCGTCTTGGCCAACCCCTAAGAGAGCATCTCCATGAACATCTTGTTCCATAAATAATTAAACTAAAGGTGAGATTAAGTTTATACGCCACGTTCTGGCTTAATTAGCGTTATCTTGATTTTCTAGAGGAGCTTGTTATGAATGCAAAGGGCAGGTGAGTCTATCCCAGTTTAGTCCGGGTTGTTTGATGGTCTTGGCACTTTGGGCCAAGCTGGAAGTCGGCAAATCCATCTTGATTGTTATTTTAATCCCCTGAGTTATTTCAGGAATGGCGACACTCACGGGTTTGTTTTTTCGGGAATTCTTTATCCACGGGCGTCTTGCCAACAGAACCGCAGCCGTTAGGAATCCGGTAACGAATTAGGAATCCAGTAAGGAAGACAACGATAGAACCAAGGTTCTTCCACGCAAGTTGAGAAGAACTTACGAAAGGACTTTAAGAGAAACCACGCACGCCTTAGAAAAATGAATGACTTGATGCTCTTGATGAGGACAAAAATTAAAGAGGAAACAGCATGAGCTTCAGTCCTGGCTTCCCCAAGAATATTTACACACAGAATCCCAGAATGTGAGGGGTTGAAGGGACCTGGAAAGCTCATCCAGTGCAATCCCCCCATGGAGCAGGAACACCCAGCTGAGGTTCCACAGGAAGGTGTCCAGGCGGGTTTGAATGTCTGCAGAGAAGGAGACTCCACAGCCTCCCTGGGCAGCCTGGGCCAGGCTCTGACACCCTCACCAGGAACAAGTTTCTTCTCATACTTAAGTGGAACCTTTTGTGTTCCAGTTTGTACCCATTACCCCTTGTCCTATCATTGGTTGTCACCCAGAAGAGCCTGGCTCCATCCTCCTGACACTCCCCCTTTATATATCTGTAACCATGAATGAGTCCCCCCTCAGTCTCCTCTTGTCCAGCTCCAGAGCCCCAGCTCCCTCAGCCTTTCCTCACCCGGGAGATGCTCCACTCCCTTCAGCATCTTGGTGCCTGCGCTGGACTCTCTCCAGCAGTTCCCTGTCCTTCTGGAACTGAGGGGCCACAACTGGACACAAGATTCCAGGTGTGGTCTCCCCAGGGCAGAGCAGAGGGGCAGGAGAACCTCTCTGACCTACTGACCACCCCCTTCTAACCCACCCCAGGTACCATTGGCCTTCCTGGCCACAAGGGCCCAGTGCTGGCTCATGCTCACCCTGCTGGCCCCAGGACCCCCGGGTCCCTTTTCACTGCTCTCCAACAGCTCATTCCCCAACTTATACTGGAACCTGGGGTTGTTCCTGCCCAGATTCCAGACTCTACACTTGCCCTTGTTCTATTTTATTCCATTTTCCCCGCCCAACTCTCCAGCCTGTCCAGGTCTCTGATGGCAGCACAGCTTCCAGTGTCACCACTCCTCCCAGTTTGGTGTCACCAGCAAACTCGCTGACACTCACTCTATCAGCAGTCCAATAATCCCCCTTCAGCTCTCACTAAAATTCACCTTTCACCAAACTTTTGCTTTGCAACAAAACCGTTCTCGGCGTTGGGAAGAGCCGCTCGGGTGGTGGTGTCGCTATAGAAATGCATCAGTTTCGAGTTTCTCCGGGGCATCTGTGGCTTTAAAAATCAATTCTGCCCCACTTGGCAGTGACTCAGGAGAAAAATCTGGCTGTGACACAGCAGCGGGACAGAAAAAGCTCCGTTAAGCGACTTGTAGATCATTAACTTCTTTATTATTATTTACCATCTTGAACGCTGGGACAGATGGCAAAGCGTAATCGGCCCTTTTCCAAGATTCCCATCCCGGGAGGGATTTCTCCTTTATCAGAGAGACAATCAAAGCGTAGATTGAGGTCGGGGCTCCCCCGCTGACCCCACATCCCGTTTTAATCCGGCTCCTCCGATCGCTGCGGGTACCAGAAAACCCTCGCAAGGGTTGGGAGGGGACACAGAGGTTTCGCCGCTTAGTACGGAGCGAACGGGGATGCTCCAAACCCCCCTATTGCCTAATTCCTGCAGCACTGGTACCCCGTGTTGGGCCTCGTGCACATCCCCACGTCTTCCTCACCTTCAAAAAAGCCCGGTAAATCAACATTTTAACACACAACAAGGCACACGCGCTACCCCAATATCACGCTCGAGGGGTAGAGCAATAAATATTGCGGGTTTACTTGTTAAAAAAGGAGAAAAGAACCCCGTTCTGTAGCTCAAAACGTTCGTTTGCTGCGAGTATTAAATGCAAAGGGAAAGACAGCGGCACGCAGCAAAGCGCCTCTAATTAGTCAATGTGATAATGAGCGATTCACGTGTTTCCCGGAGCTGATAAAAACACACAAACCCAAACAGAGGAGTAGAAACTGCACCAGGCCTCATATTCCTCGAGACACGCGGATTTTCCAGCATTTATCCACCGGTTCGTTAGCAGTGTTGCTAATGAATCAGGGTTTAAAAGCTTGGGTTTATCAGCGTGCCAACCTCATCTCTCCATCTGCAGAGTTAAAACCGGTACTAAGCAAAGCGGGGCTGACGGTGAACCCCGACACCAAGCGTCCCCCTAATATTTCTGCTTTCATTAAATACTTCCAGGACTAATCGATAGCCTTAAACAGCCAAGTCGTGCCTTCCCGTCCTCTCCACATCATGATTTCTCAGCGGTGCTCGTTAGCGCAGGCTTAATGAAGAGCGACAGGATCAGCGCCAAGGTCTCGGGTGCGCAGGCAGCGCCGCTCTCGCCGCAGTGACAGCCTGAAATGCAAAATCCCTCTTGCAATGAATCATGAGATGCTGCAAAACCATTTGGTCTTCATTTTGGGGTAAAAATGGTCCCTCTTAGGCTGGAGAGAGATTTCCTTGTAGGTTGCAAGACTGGGATTTGCTCTGGGCAGCTCAACAACTCTGGTATTTTTACTTTGCTTCTCTATTCTTTCAAAAACCCACCAAAATCAAACCTCTCTGTCAGGGTTAGGAAGACTTGACCCACAGGAGATGTGCACTATCGCCTGTGTCGCTGCTACCAAACCATCTTAGAGCAGGCCAAGATGGTACAGCAGGAGAGTTGTGCCCGTTGCTCTACCAGACGCTCACCTGTTGCTCTAAGAAATGCTCTACAAGATGCTCACCAGTTGCTCTACAAAATGCTCTACAAGATACAGACCAACTCCTGAGCAAGATGCTCTAGAAGACGCTCACCAGTTGAGCAGATGCTCACCAGTTGCTCTAGCAGACGTTCTACAAGACGCTCACCACTTGCTCCACAAGACGCTCTAGAAGACGTTCACCAGTTGCTCTACAAGACACTCTAGAAGATGTAGAGCAACTCATGAGCAAGATGCTCTACAGGATACTCAGTAGTTGCTCTACAAGACGCTCTACAAGACGTAGAGCAACGTGTGAGCAAGACGCTCTACAGGATACTCAGTAGTTGCTCTACAAGACGCTCTACAAGACGTAGAGCAACGTGTGAGCAAGACGCTCTACAGGATACTCAGTAGTTGCTCTACAAGACGCTCTACAAGACGTAGAGCAACGTGTGAGCAAGACGCTCTACAGGATACTCAGTAGTTGCTCTACAAGATGCTCTACAAGATGCAGAGCAACTTGTGAGCAAGACGCTCTACAAGACGCAGAGCAACTTGTGAGCAAGATGCTCTACAAGTCGTTCACCATTTGCTCTGCAAGACTCACACCAGTTGCTCTAAAGAATACTCTACAAGACGCTCACCAGTTGCTCTACAAGACGCTCTACATGACGCTCTAGAAGATGTTCACCAGTTGTTCTACAAGATGCTCACCAATTGCTCTACAAGATGCAGAGCAACTCATGAGCAAGATGCTCTACAAGATGTTCACCATTTGCTCTATAAGATGCACATCATTTGCTCTAAAAGATACTCTAGAAGATGTTCACCAGTTGCTCTACAAGATGCTCTAGAAAAGGCTCACCAACTGCTCTACAAGATGTTCACCAGTTGCTCTACAAGATGCTCACCAGCTGCTCTACAAGGGGCTCTACAACTTCGCAGTTGCTCTAGAAGGTGCTCTACAAGACGCTCTAGAAGACACCCACCAGTTGCTCTACAAGACACTCACCAATTGCTTTACAAGACACTCTACAAGATGTAGAGCAACTCATGAGCAAGATGCTCTACAAGATGTTCACCAGCTGCTCTACAAGATGCTCTACAAAAGGCTCACCAACTGCTCTACAAGATGTTCACCAGTTGCTCTACAAGATGCTCACCAGCTGCTCTACAACTTCGCAGTTGCTCTAGAAGGTGTTCTACAAGATACTCACGAGTTGCTCTACAAGACGCCCAGCAGTTGCTCTAAAAGATGCTCTAGAAGATGCTCACCAGTTGCTCTAGAAGATGCTCTAGAAGATGCTCACCAGTTGCTCTACAAGGTGCTCTACAACTCACCAGTTGCTCTACAAGGTGCTCTGCAAGATACTCACCAGTTGCACTACAAGGTGCTCTGCAAGATGCTCACCAGCTGCTCTACAAGGTGCTCTACAGCTTTACGGTTGCTCTAGAAGGTGCTCTACAAGATACCAGTTGCTCTACAACACGTTCATCAGTTGCTCTACAAGGTGCTCTGCAAGATACTCACCAGTTGCTCTAGAAGACGCTCACCAGATGCTCTAGAAGGTGCTCTACAACTTTACAGTTGCTCTACAAGATGCTCTAGAAGACGTTCACCAGTTGCTCTACAAGATGTTCTACAAGACGCTCACCAGCTGCTCTACAAGACGCTCACCAGCTGCTCTACAAGGTCCTCTACAACTTTACAGTTGCTCTAGAAGGTGCTCTACAAGATACTCACCAGTTGCTCTACAAGACGCTCTAGAAGACGCCCACCAGTTGCTCTACAAGACGGTCTGCAACCCATCAGTTGCTCTAGAAGATGCTCTACAAGATACTCACCAGTTGCTCTAGAAGATGCTTCGGTAGCCACAGGATGCTCAAAGCCTCACTCCAGCATCACCCACCCGACCCAACTCCTCTGCTGCTCATTAACTCTTCTTCTAAGCCATTAATTAACAAATTGCCACACCTCGCAGAATCCAGAAACAATCCTTCACACGGTTAATTATTAATAAAGTTGGGTTTTAATTATGGAGTTTAAGATGTCCTTTCACGCCAGGTTTTCAGAGTTCTCCATCTATAACGTAGCCTCACGATGCTTTGGGGAAATTCATCAGTGTGTTCCCTCCCCAGTGCTGTGACCACCCTCCATTAATTCATTTTATATTAAAATAATCCTAGGAGGATTATTTAATTACGGAGCCACCTCTCCACCAGACTGAATTTCCAACCCAATTAGAAAGAAGTAATTGGATTAATCAACCTGTATAGTTATCCCTCACCTTTCCAGAACTCACACGCTTAATTCAAAGAGGTTTTGACTTACAGTTGTATTTATGGGGCATTTCTTCGGCATTTTCTAAGCACAGGGACACACTGGAAAAGCCCCCGGGCCACCTCTGCATCTTTTTCATTGCTAAGCAACCGAAGGAAAACAAATTGATTACGGAGGATTTAAGTAAGCAACGTTTTACAGGTTATAATTAAAAATTCCAGCGATAAGATTTATTAGCAAGGAGACGTTCGGCGAACGGCACCAGCGGTCAAGAGCAAAGCTGGAATAAATAGGTTTAATTGGAATATTTGAAGCGGTTTCCTTCTTAATATATAAAATGGGAATTATATCGCAGATACATATTCAGCTGCATTTTCCTTCTTATTTTCTTATAACTTGGCTTTCCAGATCTTCCAGCACTAATATCCTGCAGCCTCTTATTTACATCACCCAGCAGCATTCTGGAAAAGCAGCTCCTAAATCCCATATGCAATTTCCTCTATGAAATATAAGGGACACGAAAACTTAAAATGAGAAAGGATGGAAGCAAAACTACCTCCGGTAAGCCCTGAATTTTGAATTGCAGGAGATTCGGGACGCGATGCTGTGTCGTGTTCTACACAAAGAGGACGTAACGTGTCCAAAATTTGGAGAGAAGTGAAAGATGTTCCTTGTCCCATAAAAGTTCTCGGTATAAACGGTGATGTTCAACGGTTGAGTCAGAAACGGCCACACCAATAGAAACAAAACTTGAGTTAACGGCAATTTTTAACTTATTGCCCCAAATTAAGGCAGTTTTTTAGGCATCTCTTGACTGTAGAAACATCCCATGACCCCATGGCTCAACCTATCAAGAAGCAAATTCCTGTTCACTATGAACAACCATCGAGGATTGAACTGAAATCCACGATCTTCACTTGAGTTATTCTCCATACGTGTCAAAAATCACCTGGAGATTTGCAGATTTAAGTCTCAAACCACCGTAATTATCGGAATATAATTCACGCCAATAAAACACGGCAAACTTGGGATGTTAAAGGAATAAAAGAACCTCAAACCAACTCATGAAATAATCATACCCGTGCCTCTGCTCCTCAACAACGGACGGCGGGGAGCTCTTATCAGAGCATTATTCAAGCTGGTGACGGAGCTCAACCTCCCTATTCCCAGCTGCGGTGAAGATAAAACCCACTTGGTGTAGAGATAAGACCCACTTGCTGTAAACAGAACGTTCAGAAAGGCTTTAGTAAGAGCACAAGAGGGGAATGGATCCCATCAGATCATTGGTGAGGTGGATTCAGCAGCAGAAATGCAAATATTTGCTTTTCCTTCCTCTCTCCTTTGTCCTCCTCGTGTTGGGTTTGCAAAATGGGGTCACCTCCAAACGCAAAGTTAAAGGATGTACCCGGTGTTAACGCTGCAGAGCAAAACCAGCCCAGCCCAACACCCCAGGAACTTGCTGGTCACCTCCTGTTGCTTGTCGTTGATGCTTTCAATCATTTCTATCTCCTATACATTTGACTCGATGATCACAGAATGCCAGAGTGTCAGGGGTTGGAAGGGACCTGGAAAGCTCATCCAGTGCAATCCCCCCATGGAGCAGGAACACCCAGCTGAGGTTCCACAGGAAGGGGTCCAGGCGGGTTTGAATGGCTGCAGAGAAGGAGACTCCACAACCTCCCTGGGAGCCTGGGCCAGGCTCTGACACCCTCACCGGGAACAAGTCTCTTCTCAAATTTAAGTGGAACCTCCTGTGTTCCAGTTTGAACCCATTACCCCTTGTCCTGTCACTGGTTGTCACCCAGAAGAGCCTGGTTCCATCCTTCTGACACTCCCCCTTTCCATATTGATCACCATTAATAGTCACCCCTCAGTATTCTCTTGTCCAGCTCCAGAGCCCCAGCTCCCTCAGCCTTTCCTCACCCGGGAGATGCTCCACTCCCTTCAGCATCTTGGTGGCTGCGCTGGACTCTCTCCAGCAGTTCCCTGTCCTTCTGGAGCTGAGGGGCCACAACTGGACACAAGATTCCAGGTGTGGTCTCCCCAGGGCAGAGCAGAGGGGCAGGAGAACCTCTCTGACCTACTGACCACCCCCTTCTAACCCACCCCAGGTACCATTGGCCTTCCTGGCCACAAGGGCCCAGTGCTGGCTCATGCTCACCCTGCTGGCCCCAGGACCCCCAGCTCCCTTTTCACTGCTCTCCAACAGCTCATTCCCCAACTTACACTGGAACCTGGGGTTGTTCCTGCCCAGATTCCAGACTCTACACTTAATGTCCAAATCATTGATGAATATATTGAATAATAGCAGCCCCAGCACTGCCCCCTGAGGCACTGCACTGGATCCAGGCCTCAACTGGACTCTGCCCCATTGACGGTCACTAACGCATTTCAGAGAAGCCACCTCAACAGAAACCCAAAGCTTTGCAAGAACGGCACCGACAGCCACAGCGACACACAAGGAGGGGACAACGCAGCCATCACCGACCAAGCCCATTTCGGCTGCCAGCGCTGACGTCCCAGTAAGAAACCCCGAGGGACTGGTTTTCACAACAGCTCTTTTCATAGAAAAGCAGCTTAACCTGTTTCGAGGGTCTTTTAATCTGCGCTCGGAGGTTTTCCATCCATCCACCGCCACCAAAGCGCCGGGAAAAGGTTGGGATTTGTTTGAAAAGAAATAACCCAACCTCAGCATTGCCCAGCGCCCCTTTCCAGCCAGAAACGCTCACGATCTGGGATTTCCCTGCTCCTCCAATGCTTCCATCTCCCTTTAGGATTTGCACACATAGGGGAAAACCCACATCTTGTTTTGCACTGACATCAGGGAAAATAAAATTGTAAGATATCATAAGATATAAAATAGAGGCTCCGGTAGACTGCTGCACTTCAATTTTATTATCGCTCCGTATCTTGAGGTGTTTCAAAAGCTATTGAGCTTCCAAACGATGCGTTCAGATCCAGCTCCTCCTGCCCTCGGCTGCTGTATTTTGCTCTGTCTTGACTTGCTGAATTACACAGGTTTCGTGTGAGTAAAGTCCTTCCAAAACACCTTCTTATTCCCAGAATAATTCCCTATTTGAAGTTTTTAGCCTGACTGCAGGACGGGTTTATCCAGATCCTGGGTGTTTTTTAGCTCTTCCCAACTTCCCGCAAGGCAGAAAAAGCTTCTGTCCCATCGCCGCAAACTGCAATATACACCAAAAATTAGCTACGATATGAAATTAAGACAGAAGTGTTGTTGCTATACTCCGCAAATACTACAAAGCTATTTTTAAGAAGGGGTTACAAGAAGTTTCAAGGAGATAAAGTCGGGCTTTTCGCTCAGCTCATGCGGCCGCGATGATAAAACCTCACGCCAAGAAATGGCTGCAACAAGTTGCTTGATGGAACTTGTAGTGCTGTAAAATACCACTCGAAGAACACTCTCTTCGGTTGGCTTTGAAGAAAAGGTTTATATATCATATATTTAAGCATCAGGTTTGGCTTTCTCCGAGTTTTGCAACATCGTAGTGCTACAGTTCTGTGATTTCTGTTGTTGTTTTGGCCAGAAAAACCCCAAAATGGAAGAATAGGGATGAACTAGGGGAGGAATAGGGATGATTTAGATGAGGGGATTGAGACCATCAGCAGCAAATTAGCTGACAACACCAAGTTGGGAGGGAGTGTGGAGCTGCTGGAAGGCAGGAGGGCTCTGCACAGGGATCTGGATTCCAATGGGCTGAAGTTCACCAAGGCCAAGTGGCGGGTCCTGCACTTTGGCCACAAGAACCCCCTGCAGCGCTCCAGGCTGCACAGAGTGGCTGGAGAGCAGTCAGGCAGAAAGGGACCTGGGGGGACTCATGGACAGGAAGCTCAACAGGAGCCACCAGTGTGCCCAGGTGGCCAAGAAGGCCAATGGTGTCCTGTCCTGTACCCAAAGCGGCGTGGTCAGCAGGACAAGGGCAGTGATCCTTCCCCTGTGCTCTGCATTGGGGAGGCCACACCTGGAGTGTTGTGGTCAGTTCTGGGCCCCTCAGCTCAGGAAAGAGATTGAAGTGCTGGAGCGGGTCCAGAGAAGAGCAACAAGACTGGGGAAGGGACTTGAGCACAAGCCCTACGGGGAGAGGCTGAGGGAGCTGGGCTTGTTCAATCTGGAGCAGAGGAGGCTTAGAGGTGAGCTCAGCACTCTCTAGAACCACCTGAAGGGCAGTTCTAGCCAGGGGGGGATTGGGCTCTTCTATACACTCAGCAATAGGACAAGGGGGCATGGGCTTCAACTCTGCCAGGGGAAATTGAGGTTGGAGATTAGAAAATTAGGCTGGAAATTCTTCACAGAGAGCGTGGTCAGGCATTGGAATGGCTGCCCAGGGAGGTGCTGGACTCACCGACCCTGGAGGTTTTTAACCTGAGATTGGCCATGGCACTTAGTGCCATGATCTGGTCAATGGACTGGAGTTGGCCCAAGGCTTGGACTGGATGATCTCTGAGGGCTTTTCCAACCCAGTCCATTCTGTGATTCTGCGAACTGCATGGAAGGCTTGTGATACGAAGAAAACATAGAAATCAGAAAAAGCAAGAAAACAACCCTCCTGAACATGAGAGAAGGTCAGCACAGTAATATAAAATACAAAAATTATTAATACTTATTATCTCTACCCTATGAATGTGTTTCCCTCCCTCACACATCGCACAACCTCTATTGTTTGAAAAGCGTTGATTTGAAAGTGGGTCATGTCTCCCGGCATTACTAAACCTTCCCAAATTTCCCCCGATTAGTCAAAGGCGATATCCCCTCTGACATGTGAGTGATTGAGGTCGTGTGTAATGCCATTTTTCCCCTGAATGAGCCACATCAAAGAGGGTTGTGAGCCAGATAAAACAGTCGCCAACAGATTGTCCTCAAAATATTACGGAGGAAGGATGACATTATTCTCTTGGAATGTTTTTTAGAAACATTCAGTCTTTAGGTGGAGAGACAAAAAACGCCTTCAGTGTTGGTAAAAGGATGAAATTTCAACTTACGAGCTGCGTGATCTGATCACAGAATCCCAGAATGTGAGGGGTTGAAGGGACCTGGAAAGCTCATCCAGTGCAATCCCCCCATGGAGCAGGAACACCCAGCTGAGGTTCCACAGGAAGGGGTCCAGGCGGGTTTGAATGTCTGCAGAGAAGGAGACTCCACAGCCTCCCTGGGAGCCTGGGCCAGGCTCTGACACCCTCACCCCAAATAAGTTGCTTCTCATATTTAAGTGGAACCTCTTGTGTTCCAGTTTGCACTCATTACCCCTTGTCCTGTCATTGGTTGTCACCCAGAAGAGCCTGGCTCCATCCTCCTGACACTCACCTTTTATATAATGAGGTCACCCCTCAGTCTCCTCTTGTCCAGCTCCAGAGCCCCAGCTCCCTCAGCCTTTCCTCACCCGGGAGATGCTCCACTCACTTCAGCATCTTGGTGGCTGCGCTGGACTCTCTGCAGCAGTTCCCTGTCCTTCTGGAGCTGAGGGGCCACAACTGGACACAAGATTCCAGGTGTGGTCTCCCCAGGGCAGAGCAGAGGGGCAGGAGAACCTCTCTGACCTACTGACCACCCCCTTCTAACCCACCCCAGGTACCATTGGCCTTCCTGGCCACAAGGGCCCAGTGCTGGCTCATGCTCACCCTGCTGGCCCCAGGACCCCCAGCTCCCTTTTCACTGCTCTCCAACAGCTCATTCCCCAACTTACACTGGAATCTGGGGTTGTTCCTGCCCACATTCAAGACTCTACGCTTGCCCTTGTTCTATTTCATTACATTTTTCCCTGCCCTGATGGTTAAAAATTATTGTGAGTGCTAAAGTCCGCGGGATTTTCTGAGAGCCACAACATCCAGGACACAAAAAGCCATCATGTTGGAGATTAGTGACAGCCCAAATTTGGGAATGAGATGATATTTATAAGTAGAGGCATCAGAGACTAAAAAGAAAAAGGAGAAAAAGCATTTTGCTATTTAAAAAGTATTTAAAATGGGATATAACACTGAAATCTCCGGGATTATTTATATGCAAAAGGTTCAATATCAGAAAATTATAGAATCAGTTGGAGAGTGGATCTGAGCTCCCTTTTTGAAGGAAAAAGAGTTGGAGATCCCAAGTATTTAGCAGGTCGGTGACTAAACGAGATGTGGGCAAAGTTTAGCAAGGACCAGCAGTTTGCGTTGTGTTGATTTACTTCACGTGACTTCCGAGCGCTGAAACTTTGTACCGAGCAAAGAACGCCAGGAGACGGTAGCTTTTTCACTCCAAAAACCACTTCAAAATAAATAAGAAATACTATTTTAGCTTGGTTTTGTGTCTGACGTCGGACTTTGGGATGCAAACGCTGGTGCGGAAGCACTTGGGGAGGAGAATCCTGGTCGCAGTTTGGACAGCGAGAAATTCCACCTTGTCCATCCCAGAATGAAGCGTCAGGTGCTCCAAGTGAAATCCAAGCAAGTTTTGCTCCTAAAAATGATTCTCACCCACCTTGGAGGTCAAGCAAATGGGTATTTCGGCACCATGGGGACGGTCGCCGCGCTCGGGGAGGGGTTTCCCTAAACTAAGCGGCCGTCGCTCACCGAACCAGCCAAAAAAGCAGCATAAGATGAAGATTCGTTCTGACAGCCTGGGCTCCGAGTTTATTTTGGCACGGCGAGAGCACACGAGGTTTTAAAGCATCTCCCAGAAAGGGAGGGGAAACCCACAACCAGTTGCACCCAAAAGCACCAGCCCTTTATTCAGTATTTTCTAGAATTCAGATTTGCATGCTTAAGACGTTTGGGTTTTTCTCCAGATCAAGAGATTTAAACCATGGGGTTTTTAGGCTCTACAGAGCAAGCCAAGGCCTTCTTACCTCTCTGGTCAGGGTCTTTATAACGCTCAGGGCCATCAAACGCAGCAGGAAAGGCGAGAGTCCCTCACCTAGAGTAAGATGTTCACCCTCTGTGCAGACATCACCTCCAGAAGAGCTTTCTGGTGGTGTTAAAGGGCTTTTTTTGGCCAAAACGTGTATCCAGGTCTCCATCCCCACCAGGAGATGAAGCGTCCTTGGTTGAGACCCTCACCATCCCCAAAGCGCTCGGTGGGTACCGCAGCTCCACCCCGGCCGGCCGTCGCACTCGCCATCCAAAAACCAGCAATATCAGAGCTCAAAGTAATTAAGAAGCATAAATCCACGAGGGAGTTACTCAGTTTAATTAGATTGAAAATTATAGCTTACATCATGCCAGTATTTTTGCATTTGCTTGAGAGATTCGCCAACTTTCTGCTCACTTGGGGCACAGCACCAAGGACCAACTTCACAGTAGACACAAGGATCAGACTTATTTCTTCTTATTTTTGTTCTAAAAAGCCGTTTTCAGCACTCACATTTCCAGGTTGAAAGCTCTTCCTTGGAGGGATGTTCCTCTCCAAACCCTCTGGATAACATAGGAAAGGCAATGAGCAGAACTACGGAATCTTTAACAGCCTCGTTAGTAAAACTAATGAGTTTAATGTCACGTCAAACCCATCACCCACCGGGCCCTGATCGCTTGTCACCACCTCTGGACAAGTCTCTGCTCATTTCTGAAGGACCAAGCTAAACCGAAACCCAACTCAACCTCACAAAACGTGTCTTGCATCGAGCCAGAGGCATTTGAGGGCAAACTGCTTTACGCAACCAACTCACGCCACAAAAAGCTCGCGTGAAACTGCCCTTTCGGTTTTGCTAAACAGCAAATTCCTCGCTGAAACGCCCATTTTTGGCAAAGATTTCAGGTGTCTGCCGAAGCTGCAATAAAAGCATTTTCCTGACTTGAATTATAGTGTATGCTGAGATTCCTTTAACCACCATGAAATGTTCGCAGAACGGGTCAAAGAGCAGATAATAACAATACAAAAAAACCCTAAGTCATGGCTTCATCTACACTACCTGCTATTTATTACCCCAACGACTGACTCAGAAGGTCCAAAGTCCAGTTTTACGCTAAGGTTACGTTACTCCTATGTTTTCCTGCCCAGAAAACCATCGCACTATGTGTATTCTACTCTTTTTGGCCAGAACTACAAACTGATTGGTGTGTAAATTATAGAACAACTCATCCCTGCAGCCCTCAGGTTTCCATCCTGTATCATGGGAGTTAACCCAGCAAATCTCTGCAATTTGGGCTTATGTGCATTGGGATCTCCCCCAAATTCACATCCTTAAAATCCTATCGGGGTGCAAATACTTAAAAATAATTTATAAAAGGCAAGTTGACTGATTGTGAGCAGCATAAGGGTTTAAAGCAGGAATCAAGTTAATTAAACCCTGCAGCGGGAGATCCATCCGCACGGCACCAAGAGAGCGCAAAACTAAATCCCCCCTCATTTATTCCCCCAAAATGTTTCTATAAATACACAATACACAGCAAATCTCTCTCCTTCCCAGCTGCTCCTCCAGCCCAAACCAGCACGCAACCCGCTAAGGTTGAATCCTCCCTGAGCCCTAAAGCATAAACCATTTTCAGAAAGGTTTGAAGGCAGAAGGTTTTATGCCAATTCATGGGCTCAATCAGTGTGTGATCACACTGGGCATATTTATTCGCTTCGGAAAAGTTGCTCCCCAGGGTCATTCATTCCGGTTGCTTTATTTAATACAACTTGAAGTGAAAACTGGGAAGTTTTCTATACCCAACACAAGCCATTAGAAGAGGATTTTAATGCATTAAGTTCTATCATCTATTAAAAAATACTTGGCAAATAGCAATCGCTTGGCAGAACGAGAGGGAAAATCATATTAAATAAGAAACAAACACCCTGGTTTCTTCTACAGAGTTTGCAAACCTTCTGAAGAACACAACTTGAGCTGCACAACACCCCAGGAGCAGAAAGGCACAGCTTATTCACCACCCTGGCAGACAAACTATTTTGCATTAGGTTCAGTGGCTACGCTTAAATGAACAATTAACATATTTTAAGAAGTACCTTTAAGAGAGCAGAACATCCAGCAGCAAAAGCAATTAGATTTGTTTTCATAAGATGAAGAGCTTCGCCGTATAACAACAAAAGCCAGCCGCACCAACACGTCTCATCTCCAGTTTGATGCTGCAAATCAAACCGTTACTGGAGGTGGTATCTCCCAAGAGCGACGTCCTCCCTCCGTCCTACCCAGATTGTCCCCGTTATCTCCTTACAGAGCTGCTGGCATCTGCACGGGCTTACGGGGATCACGCCACGGTCACCTCGGCTCAAGTTTGGCTGTGTCAGCAATAGGTTTCTTTGGAGGGCTCTGGCTGGAGAGGAATGAACTTCGCACACAAGGAGCTGCCTTTCCTAAATAGGGTTGGAGAAACCCCCCCTGCCCAGTTGCAACCAGTTTGGATGGGCACATCCCACCAGTGCCACAGGTCAGTGGGAACCCTGGGGACGTGGTAGGAGCAGGACCAGCCCCAGAAAGACGTCGAAGTCGCCAGGTGCTGCACAAAGAACATTATAATAGTCTCCCCGTAACTATTTACTCAAGCGGAGTCCTACGTGCTTGAAGGTTGATGCAGTTTTGGAACTACTCACATGCTCATAATTAGGCACGGCTGTTAATTATCTCATTTGATGGGGGTTATTAAACACCAGTCATCGCTGCTCTTAAAGGGGAATGGATAAGAGAGGGTCTCCTGCTGCTGGTCAGGTTCTCCAGCTTAAGTGCTCCTCAGACTAGCGCCAAGTCTAACACAGCCAAGCCAGCAACAAGGCTTAACAAGCATGAGCTTAAGCACCAAGAAAATACTCCACGTCTTCCAAGGTCCCAGGAGATCTTCTGCGAACATCAAGTAGAAGTTACGGGCTCTCTACACAACCTGTAATAGCTCTCTACACAACCTATAGTAGCTCTCTACACAACCTATAGTAGCTCCCCATCACAGCCCAGCTGGATGGAGAGGTGGGAGGACCTGACAAGTCCCGCTCAGCTGCTCCAAACTTCTCTCCAATAGTTTATCTCCTCCTGGTTCAACCAGGAATGACTCCAAGGGAGGTACCGTTGTGGCTGCGCTAATGCAACGCCACACAATCAAATCAATAAGCTTTTAGCAAGACATTTATATTGATTCCAGCGAAGCGGATCGTCCGCCTTCCCTTAAATAGCCTCATCCCCATGCTGCTCACAAGGTTATATCCAGGAGACCCCACCTCCATGCTTGGAAAGTCATCTCCTGAACATCTCCATCCGCTTCATCTTGGGGACCTTCACCAGCAACCGGCACTGTTGGGTTCAGCATCCACGCGTTGCTGAGATTCTTTTAATTTTTGGGGTTTTTTTATTATATACTCAAAGTCACAGGAAACATTTTCTGGGCTTCAAAGTCAGTGCTGAGTCTCCACACAGCAGCCAACCCAGCAGGATAGTCCTAAATTTCACCGCAAGGCCAACGCTCAGCCCCACAAATGACCCACATAGGTTCAAGGCACCATCCGTGGCCCCAAAATGTCCCCGCAAGACAGACGGACACCAGCAGAAGGGTCAGTGTTGAAACAGCAGCTCTCATCAGGAATCCTTGTTGTTATTAACAATAAATTAAATATTAGTGATGTGAATGTATTGTCACCAAATCCCCATCACTTCCAGCACCAGGATCACCACGGGTATCTCATACCCATTGAGCAGGAGTATAAACCGAATCAAGTCAGCATAAAAACACCACGTGGGTTAATTACCTGAGTATCAAGTTAAGAATCACTTAACCAGCCCATAGATATGGATAACACAACCACCACCTCCCCATTGCATCCACACGCTCACCCCACCAGATGCCGCACATCGGAGCAGTTGAACCACAGCTCGACTCGCGATTTTCCAAGAGAAAACTCAATAAAAGGTTTTCCAAACCTCGAGACTTTCGCTTGTGAAGCGAAAAATCAAGAGGGCAGCCCCACTTCTTCAGTTCCCACAGGTTCAAAAGGAGGAGCTGCCACATTCACCATTCGTCCTGCGTCCGTTTGACAGCGACAGCCAAAAAAAACCAACAAGCCAAGCGGCAACCCCCAATATTACATAAAAACACGAGTTACAGAGGCAGAAATCTGCAGCAAAGTTCAGCCCGGGAGACAAAAAGCGGTGCCTTGAGAGGGTCGGTGTCAAGCTGGTAACATCGCCACAGGAAGAATTTCAAACAGTAAAATTCTTATTGGTAAAATCACGATGCTTTAAGAGCCTTTCAGCAAAAGGCGCTTTGAAGCCGAGCGCTTTTCTCCATCGGCCCCTGCCTGGTGTTATCGATGGGTTGAAGATGCAGTGAGACGCCCTCTCCGTGCCCATAAACCTCTCTAGGTAGCAAAGTCTTGCTTTAAAGGTGGCAAAACCCCCCAAATCACCCCCAAACCGCTTCGGCCAAGGAGCAAAACCACCCTGAATATCCCACAGCAACAAAACAAAATCAAATCCAAATAAAAGTGCCAGGCCACCAGCCATGTTCCCTCCCCCGCTGCCATGAGGAAGCAGGTGCGCTGAGGGCTCGGATTTGGGAGGCGCAGAAGGAAAAAGAAACTAGAAATTGGGCACTTTGAGAGTATTTCGGTTCCTCACAGGAGCGTTTTCCCCTCGCCCTCCACTCCGGCGGAGGGAATGTGAGGTAAAAATCATTATTCTGTGAGGATTTAGGGAAGCTGAGGGTGTTTTAGAGCGCGCTGAGGTGAGGGAGCGAGTTTAACGCCGACACAACCGCGACCCACGGGCGAAGTTCACGGAACCGGGCACCCGGGCGGGGGGGGAACCCCGTGAGGGGCCGCGCTGGCGAGGGGGACCCGTCCCGGTACGCGTGGGGAACACGGGGAAAGTTGCCGGTTCACGAGTGGAAAGATACACACACCCCCCCCACACACCCCCACACACACACACTCACGCACCCCCCCGCCAAAAGGCGCCCCGCTCACCTTGGTGTAGAGCTGCGCGGCGGACATGGCCGGGGCGGGCGGCGCTAAGCGCGGGGCATGGGGCCGGCAGGCAGCGAGCGGCGCCGCCGGACCGACCGCCGGACAGACACACCGACCTTTAGACCCGCCGCCGCCGGCCGGGGCGCGGGGAAGGGAAGGGAGCGGCGCGGCGAAGGGGGCAGGAGGAGGAGGAGGAGGAGGAGGAGGAAGAACCGCCCCCGCCGCGCCCCGCGCAGGTATGGGGCGGTGCGGCCGGGCACGGCTTGGCTGCGTTCGGCTCCACTCGGCTGGGTTCGGCTCCGCTCGGCTGGGTTCGGTTCGGCTGAGTTCGGTTCCGCTCGGCTGGGTCCGGTTCAACTCGGCTGAGTTCGGCTCCGTTCGGCTGGGTTCGGTTCCGCTCGGCTGGGTTCGGTTCGGCTGAGTTCAGTTCGGTTCGGCTGAGTTCGGCTCCGTTCGGCTGGGTTCGGCTCCGCTCGCCACTGATGGGCTCGGTTCGACTCGGCTCCGCTCGGCTGAGTCGGTTCGGCTCGGCTGAGTTTGGCTCGGCTGAGTTCGGCTCCGCTCGGCTGGGCTCGGTTCCACTCGGCTGAGTTCGGCTCGGTTCGGCTGTGCTCTGCTTTCCCCGGGCTCGGGGGGGTAAAGGAGCAGCGCTTTGCTTCACCCCTTGTGCCGGTTTACAAATAGATTTTAAGAAAAACCCTTTTTTAGACATATTTCTCTTCACCTCCCCGGTCCCAGCTGCTTCCTGCCCTGATCCCCAGGCAGGGTGCCAGGCAGAGGGGCAAAGCATCACCCCTTCACTCAAACACACCCCGTTTCTCCTTGGGTTTGGGCTTTTTTAACCTTTTTATTCCTTTTCCAAGAGAAAAAAAGTAACAAAACCTCAAGCAGGTTCCTCTGGGTGGTTTGAGGTGCTGCCATGAGGGGACGCCCCATTTATTGGGGTGCAGGAACAGCTTTAATGGGGTGTAGGAACAGCTTTAATGGGGTGTCACCCACACCAGCCCACTGGAAATCCATTGGAGGAAAGCACCAGGGATGGGTTTTTGTTCAATCCGCTTCCCTCCATCCCCAGGTGCTTCTATTCCTGCTTACGAGGCGCTTTCTGAGCTCGAGAAGGACGATGCGAATGCAAAATATTCCTGATGAATCACTCTAGCTGCTCATTAGCATCGGAGGTATTTTGCATATTAACTAAGCAGGCAGAAAATGTGCTCAGGCTTTGTTTGCTCTGCCACCCGTGGTTTGGGCTGCGTTGTTCGCTGGGCACCCAGTTTGCCTTTAAAGCCATCGCTGGTGGCTCCTTGTCCTTTGGGGGTGAAACTGTCCCCTCTATTTGTCACCTGTTCCTTTAGCCCCCCCGCAGCACCACGGATCCGATGGGAGGACAACAAACAGCACGAATATCTCCTTATTTTCCTCACTCTAACGTCCTTGGTGAATCCAAATAAATCGCAGGCGGCGCTGGGGAAATCTCTGCAAAACAGTTTTGTCGGGCAAACAAAACTTGTTCGTCTCCTTTTATTAATTAAACCGTAGAAAGAAAATGTATAAGGAGTAAAGATTTCGGTGAGGATGGGGTGGTAATGACAGCGCAGAAGAAAGCGCTGCCATCCCTGTTCTGATCTTCCATTAATAGAAGACTTTAATTAAAGAGAAACTAAAGCCCTCAAAATACAGAGAAAATCCCTGAAGTGTGTCCTAAGTGCTGGAAATCTCTCATTTGGAAGGCAAAGGCTTCTGTTCCTTTGGGAATCAAAACTTGTGCTGATCATATTTAACAAGCAGTAGCCTATTAAATATTTTATCATATTGGCAAGCGCCAGGGTTTTAAATTTGGGGGTAAATCTGGAGTGATGTGATTGGGATTGGAGTTCCCAGCTCTGCCACGGCCAAGTCGTCCACCCCATCAAGGTGGGAAAGCAGGATAAAAATAGATAGGAAAGTATCATAAAAATAGATAGGAAAGTATCATAAGCGAACTTCTTGAGAGTTAGACCTGAGTTTTCGTCTCAAAGGGTGGATTTTTGCTGTTTGATCATAAGGCTTTGCTAGAACGTCCTGGATCCTCTCTTGGTAAGCTCGCTCTGCCGCTAAACCCGACTCGCGTTCTCGCTGCTTCTCTTCTTCCTCAGCATCACGGGCCTGTTGTCGCTGGGTGATTTGAGCCCTGAGTTGCTCTTGGTATTCTTTTATTTCCTTGACTTTCCTGGAAATAACATAGGAATGGGTTATTTATAAAGCGTGGCTTAAAAACTAATCAATTATTTAATCCGTTAGCTTTAGACTAAAGAATCTCCTACCCCTGTTTGGGCTCATTGGTGAAGCAGGAGTCACAAAGACGCCTCAAATGCCAACAGTTGAGTCAAGATTCGGGTGTAAATACAATTGGGATGGACCACAAGTGACACAACTAAACGCCGGCTTTGCTAAGCGAAGCTTAAGACAAAACTCAGCGTGTTGCCTTCCAAATGGGGAGATTAAGAGCAGAGAAGGCAACATTCCCAGTAACTTGGTGACCTCCCAAGTGCGGAGAAAGGGCATGAGCATCAAAAATAAAGGGAATAAGTGAAATAATGTCCTTTGCATGACACCCAGAGGAACATTTTAGCTACTGCGGGTAACTCTTTTCACCCTAAGGTAAGAATTCCATGTTTACTTGCAGCAAGTTGACGGCTGATTAAATGACAGTTTAATTGAGGCGTGTGGGTGGAGTTGAGCAATTAGCACTAGTTCTCCCAGGTAAGTAACGAACTAAGCCCTCATTAACCCTCCTCCCTAATAACAGCTCGGAGTAGGAGGGGGTGTATTTAACAAACAAGTCATGCAATGGGTTAAAAAAGCCCAAAACGAGACGTAATGAGACGCCGTTATTTATGTGATTAAGTCGCTAATTCTGATCTCGCACCAACAGAGCAGCTCTGAACAGAAGAAAACCCACCGGGCGCTCTTAGAGTTATGGGAAAATACGAATTAAAAGATCGATGGGCGATTAAATGAAATGATGGGATAAAAGAACAAAAGGAAACTACCTCACGTATTTTTCTTCTTCTATACGTTTGAGTTCTGCGATGGCTTCGGCGAATAACAACCTCTCCTGAGCGAGTTCTTCCTGCTCCTTTGCGTTTCTTTGCACTGAAAACCAAACCAACTTGTAGAAGATAAGCTAAGCTTAGAGGGACAGCGAGCCTGAGTTCAAGCCTAAAGAGCAAGACTAAGTTTCCTTGCTTCTCCAGAGGCACGTGAACAATATCAAGTTATTCTCATTTGGTTTTTACCCACTCAGAAGGCAAAAAGATTTTGCATTCAGAACTTAATATAATAAATACAGATTGCTTGCTCATGTAAGCTGTGCTTTACTGGGCTTTGCTTTGGTGATTGTAACAGGATATTAGTGTAAGGAATTCCCTTTTTAGGAAAATCGCTGCTAAAGTGCAAAAATAGTGAGTATATTTGTGTGGCTATTCTGGTTTTGGCCCCCATCTCTTCCTTTTGTACCCGTTTGGTTCATTCTAGGCAAAGGCCAGGACTTGCTAGTCTAAGTAAGCATCTTAACGCCTTAAAAAATCATGCATTATACATAATAAAAAGCAAAATCGAACAGCACTAGGTATGTGCTGAGAATATGCCTTGAGTGAGGCATTTGGCACAGTGTCCCACAGCATCCTCACAGCTGAACTGAGGGAGTGCGGTCTGGATGAGCGGGTGGTGAGGTGGAGTGGGAACTGGCTGAAGGGAAGAAGCCAGAGAGTCGTGGGCAATGGGGCAGAGTCCAGTTGAGGCCTGGATCCAGTGCAGTGCCTCAGGGGGCAGTGCTGGGGCCGGGATTATTCAATATATTAATCAATTATTTGGATGAGGGAATAGAGTGACGATTAGAGAGCAGTGTAGGGGAAAAGGGAGCTGGGGGTCCTGGGGCCAGCAGAGTGACCATGAGCCAGCACTCGGCCCTTGTGGCCAGGAAGGCCAATGGTACCTGGGGTGGGTTAGAAGGGGGTGGTCAGTAGGTCAGAGAGGTTCTCCTGCCCCTCTGCTCTGCCCTCGGGAGACCACACCTGGAATCTGTGTCCAGTTGTGGCCCCTCAGTTCCAGAAGGACAGGGAACTGCTGCAGAGAGTCCAGCGCAGCCACCAAGATGCTGAAGGGAGTGGAGCATCTCCCGGGTGAGGAAAGGCTGAGGGAGCTGGGGCTCTGGAGCTGGACAAGAGAACACTGAGGGGTGACCTCATTCATGGTTACAGATATATAAAAGGTGAGTATCAGGAGCATGGAGCCAGGCTCTTCTCAGTGACAACCAGTGATAGGACAAGGGGTAATGGGTTCAAACTGGAACACAAAAGGTTCCACTTAAATTTGAGAAGCAACTTCTTCTTAGTGAGGGTGTCAGAGCCTGGCCCAGGCTGCCCAGGGAGGTTGTGGAGTCTCCTTCTCTGCAGACATTCAAACCCGCCTGGACCCCTTCCTGTGGAACCTCAGCTGGGTGTTCCTGCTCCATGGGGGGATTGCACTGGATGAGCTTTCCAGGTCCATTCCAACCCCTGACATTCTGGGATTCTGTGATATTATCGCTGTGGGCAATGGGGCAGGAGAACAGGCCATCCAAGGGCTGTCAAACATCTTCCCAAAATGGGGTGGGTGGTCAAGATGGTCTTGGCTTAAATCATAAATCAAACCGCTAAAGCATCAGGAACCCCTTGCTGTGTATTCTGTGCATTTTCCAGCGGGACTCGATGATCTCAAGCATCACTTTACCACCAAAACGATCCTATAAACGCCCGTAGGAGTCAAGTTTCAGAAGGCGATTCAGCCGTTATCACTCACGCTTCTCCTCAACCTGCAGTTGTCGTGTATCCAGGACGTTTTTCAGCAGCTGCTCTCTCGCCTCCCTTTCTAACCGCAGTTGTTCGGCCTTCTTGGCCCAAATCTTGGCCATCTCCTCATCCAGGAGCTGCTCGTCTTCCTTTTGGCGCCGTTTCTCCTCCTCCAGCTGTTGAGCCCGGTGCACCAGGTAGTTCTGTTGCTCCTTGAACAGCTCGTGCTGCGAACGCACAGATATTTGGAGAGCTGATCAAGCTACTTCACCCTCACCTGCATTAGAAACCTCGGGATTGAGAAATATGTTAAGACACAATAATAAACGTCACCTCCTCTAAGGTCTAACAGTGGGTTTATGCAACTTTCCTAACGTACGTGAGCTTCTAAATGCCTGGAGCAGAGTAAAGAATTCAGCTCCTTGCTCTCTCAAAGTTACGTCAAGACCCATTTTCAATGGGCAAACAGACTCATCTGCCTTTCATGGCATCTCCAAGATGTTTAACATGTGGTTTTGCATATATATCCAGCTCTTCAAGATTTTAAACCTTTTCTTAGTATTAATGAGTTGGAATAAGTTAAATATTGACTTTCTTCAGCTCTTACTTTTCTTTTTGTTTTCTCCTCAGGGTCTTCCTGGGGTTCTTGAAGAGCTTTTTCTAAGATCTTCATCTCGAGGGCGAGTTCGCTTTGTTTTTCCTCATTAAGATGCTGCTTCTTGTCCTCGGCTGCGCTGAGCAACGTGTCCCTGAGTTCTTTCTGTTTCTGTCGCTTCTCCATCTGACGTTGTTCATTTTCTTGCTTAAGCAGCTTCTGCTGTTCTTCCTACAACGGGAAAAATAACCAGACTGTAAAATCCCACAATGTGAGGGGTTGAAGGGACCTGGAAAGCTCATCCAGTGCAATCCCCCCATGGAGCAGGAACACCCAGCTGAGGTTCCACAGGAAGGGGTCCAGGTGGGTTTGAATGTCTGCACAGAAGGAGACTCCACAACCTCCCTGGGCAGCCTGGGCCAGGCTCTGACACCCTCACCCATTGGAGATCCCCCCAAATACATTGGAGGTCCCCCAACCCATTGCACATCCCCAACTTAACCATGGGAGATGCCCTCAAAGCCATTGGAGATCCCCCCAAAACCACTGGAGATACCCTCAACCCACTGGAGATTCTCCCAACCCATTAGAGATTCCCCCAAACCCGTTGGATATCGCCCATCTCATTGGAGGTCCCGCAACCTATTGGAGATCTCCAAAACCCATTGGAGATCCCCCCCCAAACCCATTGGAAATCCCCCAACCCATTGGAGATCCCCCAACACCCTTGGAAATGCCCAAACACATTGGAGATTCCCCAGCCCAACCATGGAAGATCTCCCAACCCAACCATGGGAGATCCCCCAACCCCTTGGAGATCCTTCCAAACCCGTTAAAGTTCCCCCAAACCATTGGAGATCCCTAATCCATTGGAGATACACAAACCCATTGGAGAAGCTCCGAGACCCATTGGAGATCCCCCCAACACTTTGGAGATTACTCCAAACCCATTTGAGGTCCTCTCAAACCCACTGGAGATCCCCCAACTCACTGGAGATCCCCAAAACCCATTGGAGATCCCCCAACCCATTGCACATCCCCAACTTAACCATGGGAGATGCCCTCAAAGCCATTGGAGATCCCCCCAAAACCACTGGAGATACCCTCAACCCACTGGAGATTCTCCCAGCCCATTAGAGATTCCCCCAAACCCATTGGATATCACCCATCTCATTGGAGGTCCCGCAACCTATTGGAGATCTCCAAAACCCATTGGAGATGCCCCCCCAAACCCATTGGAAATCCCCCAACCCATTGGAGATCCCCCAACACCCTTGGAAATGCCCAAACACATTGGAGATTCCCCAGACCAACCATGGAAGATCTCCCAACCCAACCATGGGAGATCCCCCAACCCCTTGGAGATCCTTCCAAACCCATTAAAGTTCCCCCAAACCACTGGAGATTCCTAACCCATTGGAGATACACAAACCCATTGGAGAAGCTCCGAGACCCACTGGAGATCTCCCCAACACTTTGGAGATTACTCCAAACCCATTTGAGATCCTCTCAAACCCATTGGAAATCCCCCAACTCACTGGAGATCCCCAAAAACACATTGGAGATCCCCCCAAACACATTGGAGAACCCCCAACTTAACCATGGGAGATGCCCTCAAAGCCATTGGAGATCCAGTGGTATCCCCAGGGCAGAGCAGAGGGGCAGGAGAACCTCTCTGACCTACTGACCACCCCCTTCTAACCCACCCCAGGTACCATTGGCCTTCCTGGCCACAAGGGCCCAGTGCTGGCTCATGCTCACCCTGCTGGCCCCAGGACCCCCAGCTCCCTTTCCCCTACGCTGCTCTCTAATAGCTCATTCCCAACTTATACTGGAACCTGGGGTTGTTCATGCCCAGCTGTAAGACTCCTTGCATAACTTCCAACCAAACGATGGCTAAAATTAGTTTAACTGTAACATTGAAGAGCAAAGATAAGTAGCAAGATTTTCACTTAATGATAACAGAGCTTCACATATTGCGGATATTCTGCATCTCTAGCGGACATACATTTATATGAAGTAATTGCATCCTTATATTCTGACGGGCAGTTACTGAATTTCCATTTCCACCTTATATTGGAAAGAACAGGAAAAGCGACGGTAAAGTTGAGTTCTTAACAAAGAAACAATGAAAAGAGCTAACGGGTATACGTATAATTTAAGATTCTTTAGTCAAAATTAAAAAATAACACTAGCAAGCACCAGTAAAACCAGCACAACTACAACAAGCCTATACTGGAAAGGGATAGGAACGAAAACAACAGCGTATTGACCACAATGGTTGGGCCAAGCCAGCCAAACGCTTCCCGTAATGACGCCCAAGAGCAGCCAGGACTAATGGGTGAGAGCGTTTAGGCACTGAATTAGTTAAAAAATAAAATATAAACGGTGTATATTCTGAAATTCCATCAGCTGAGGCATAAGCAGTTGGGATTTTGTACATAAATGCGTATCGTGGTCTGAGATCTGGTGTTGTGCGTCCCAGCTGGGACACAAGGAAATCAGAATCACCTCAGGGCTCAAAATGGCGGTAACAGAATCACCTCAGGGCTCCAAATGGCACCAGAATCACCTCAGGGCTCCAAAAGGCGGCACCAGAATCACCTCAGGGTTCAAAATGGCACCAAGGGCACCAGAATCACCTCAGGGTTCAAAATGGCGGCACCAGAATCACCTCAGGGTTCAAAATGGCGGCACCAGAATCACCTCAGGGTTCAAAATGGCACCAGAATCACCTCAGGGCTCAAAATGGTGGCACCAGAATCACCTCAGGGCTCCAAATGATGGTACCAGAGTCACCTCAGGGCTCAAAATGACGGTACCAGAGTCACCTCAGGGCTCCAAATGGTAGCACCAGAATCACCTCAGGGCTCCAAATGGTGGCACCAGAATCACCTCAGGGCTCCAAATGATGGTACCAGAGTCACCTCAGGGCTCAAAATGGTGGCCCTGGGGGTACCAGAATCACCTTGGGGCTCCAAATGGTGGTACCAGAGTCACCTCAGGTCTCCAAATGGCGGCACCAGAGTCACCTCAGGGCTCCAAATGGTGGTCAGAAGGATGGCGGGATCACCTCCCAAGAAAGGCCTTGAGGTGCTGGAGCGAGTGGAGAGAAGGGAACGGAGCTGGGGAAGGGGCTGGAGCACAAGTGTGATGGGAGCGGCTGAGGGACCTGGGGGGTTCAGCTGGAGAACAGGAGCTGAGGGGAGACAGGGACACAAAGAAACGGCCTCAAGTTGCATTGGGGAAGTTTAAATTGGATATTAGGACACATTTATTCATCTAAAGGGCTGTGGGGCATTGGAACAGGCTGGAGTCACCATCCCTGGAGGGGTTGAAAAGACACAGAGATGAGGTTCTCAGGGCCATGGGGCAGTGCCAGGGGTGGGTTAATGCTTGGACTCAATGATCTCGATAGTCTCTTCCAACCAAAACGATTAATAATTCTACGATTCTAAAAGCTTAAAAACACGTTGATTTCCCACAAAAGGCTCCGAGAGGCTTGAAATGCCCAAATCCTTGACACGCTGAGTTTCAAAAGCCGTATTTCCCTCAGTAAACAGGAGCGCGTTTGCCACAGGAAAGAGGCTTAGCATAATAGGACAGTCTCAGATCCTAATGGAATCAGTGAAGACACAAAGAATGTATGGATTAATCTAAATGTTTAGTAAGCCTATCACCAGGAGGGCCTTCTAGACATCTCCGAATGGAGAATTATATAGAAATTACCAGCAACTGAGCCTCTTCTTCCTTCAGCCGTTTCTCCTCCTCTTTGCGAGCGCCGAGCGCCGCGACCTGGGCGCCGAGAACGTTGAGCGTTTCCCGGTGCCGTTGTGCTGATTTCTGCATCTCGGAGGCGTCTCGCTGCTCCTTGGCCAGCCTGTCCTGCTTCCAGAGCTCGGCGAACATCTGCTCCTCCTCCTGCTGGTGCTTTTTCAGCTCTTCCTTCAGAGCCAACTGGGCCAGCCGGTCGGCGCACACTTCCCGCTGGTGCTTCTTGGTCAGGTGCACGCGGAGCTCCTCGCATTGTTGGCTGGAAAGGCAAGGGAAAAGGTTGAAGCTGAAATACTAAGGCGCAAAATAACGCATGAGTTAGGTGGGGTGAGGATGATGGAGGATCCTGGGTCGTATAGATACATAGGAATGGTGCTTGGGATGCCAAATTCTACAGCTGGTGTGGCGCTGGCTCTTTGGGAGGTGTAGGAAATCAAAGAGAGATTGGAGGGAGATTTGCACCTTGATCTGTTGGGGAGCAGCTCCTGGATCTTCATTTGTAGGAAAAGGAGAAAAGGAGAAGGAGGGGGGGGAAGGAGGAGGGGAAGGAGGAGGAAGGAGGGGGGGGAAGGAGGAGGAAGGAGGGGGGGGAAGGAGGAGGAAGGAGGGGGGGGAAGGAGGAGGAAGGAGGGGGGGGAAGGAGGAGGAAGGAGGGGGGGAAGGAGGAGGAAGGAGGGGGGGGAAGGAGGAGGAAGGAGGGGGGGGAAGGAGGAGGAAGGAGGGGGGGGAAGGCGGAGGAAGGAGGCGGGGGAAGGCGGGGGAAGGAGGAAGAGGGGGGGAAGGAGGAAGAGGGGGGGAAGGAGGAAGAAGGGGGGAAGGAGGAAGAAGGGGGGGAGGAGGAAGAAGGGGGGGAAGGAGGAAGAAGGGGGGGAAGGAGGAAGAAGGGGGGGAAGGAGGAAGAAGGGGGGGAAGGAGGAAGAAGGGGGGGAGGAGGAAGAAGGGGGGGAGGAGGAAGAAGGGGGGGAGGAGGAAGAAGGGGGGGAGGAGGAAGAAGGGGGGGAGGAGGAAGAAGGGGGGGGAGGAGGAAGAAGGGGGGGGAGGAGGATGAAGGGGGGGAAGGAGGAAGAAGAGGGGGAAGGAGGAAGAAGGGGGGAAGGAGGAAGAAGGGGGGGAGGAGGAAGAAGGGGGGAAGGAGGAAGAAGGGGGGGAAGGAGGAAGAAGGGGGGGAAGGAGGAAGAAGGGGGGGAAGGAGGAAGAAGGGGGGGAAGGAGGAAGAAGGGGGGGAAGGAGGAAGAAGGGGGGGAAGGAGGAAGAAGGGGGGGAAGGAGGAAGAAGGGGGGGAAGGAGGAAGAAGGGGGGGAAGGAGGAAGAAGGGGGGGAAGGAGGAAGAAGGGGGGGAAGGAGGAAGAAGGGGGGGAAGGAGGAAGAAGGGGGGGAAGGAGGAAGAAGGGGGGGAAGGAGGAAGAAGGGGGGGAAGGAGGAAGAAGGGGGGGAAGGAGGAAGAAGGGGGGGAAGGAGGAAGAAGGGGGGGAAGGAGGAAGAAGGGGGGGAAGGAGGAAGAAGGGGGGGAAGGAGGAAGAAGGGGGGGAAGGAGGAAGAAGGGGGGGAAGGAGGAAGAAGGGGGGGAAGGAGGAAGAAGGGGGGGAAGGAGGAAGAAGGGGGGGAAGGAGGAAGAAGGGGGGGAAGGAGGAAGAAGGGGGGGAAGGAGGAAGAAGGGGGGGAAGGAGGAAGAAGGGGGGGAAGGAGGAAGAAGGGGGGGAAGGAGGAAGAGGGGGGGAAGGAGGAAGAAGGGGGGAAGGAGGGAAGGAAGAGGGGGGAAGGAGGGAAGGAAGAAGGGGGGAAGGCGGAAGGGGGGGGAAGGCGGGAAGGAAGAAGGGGGGAAGGAGGGGGGGAAGGAGGGAAGGAAGAAGGGGGGAAGGAGGGAAGGAAGAAGGGGGGAAGGAGGGAAGGAAGAAGGGGGGAAGGGGGAAAGGAAAAATGGGGGTGGAGGGGGGGAAAAAGGGGGGTGGAGGGGGGGAAACAGGGGGTGGAGGGGGGGAAACAGGGGGTGGAGGGGGGGAAACAGGGGGTGGAGGGGGGGAAACAGGGGGTGGAGAGGGGGGAAACAGGGGGTGGAGAGGGGGGAAACGGGGGTGGAGAGGGGGGAAACGGGGGTGGAGAGGGGGAAAAAGGGGGGGAGAGGGGGAAAAAGGGGGGGGAGAGGGGGAAAAAGGGGGGGGAGAGGGGGAAAAAGGGGGGGGAGAGGGGGAAAAGGGGGGGAGAGGGGGAAAAGGGGGGGGAGAGGGGGAAAAAGGGGGGTGGAGAGGGGGAAAAAGGGGGGTGGAGAGGGGGAAAAAGGGGGGGGAGAGGGGGAAAAAGGGGGGGGAGAGGGGGGAAAGGTATAGATGTAGTTGGAACATATGCTGTGTGAGGTTTGCATATATAGGCCTTTCTTTTACATATAAACCACATGCAGAATACGCTCGTTCAAACACGTGGGTTGTTCTTCATTCAAATAAAGACTTAAAATAAGTCTCCTGGTCACTCGAAAGCTCATTCCCATGGGGAAAATCCTCGGAGAGCGGAAATATAGGTTACGCTGGTCAATAGGAACCACTAGAATACGCTGTCAAACAATCTTTATTGTGGCCAATATATGAGTATTTTAATTGTTTTATCATCAGGATATCAATGTTCATCAACAAGGGTGAAGATCTACAGGTGTGACAGACACAGAGGAATAACAATGGAATGAAATAGAACAAGGGCAAGTGTAGAGTCTTGAATGTGGGCAGGAACAACCCCAGGTTCCAGTGTAAGTTGGGGAATGAGCTGTTGGAGAGCAGTGTAGGGGAAAGAAACTTCTACTTCTTATACCTTAACACAATGGGTTCAAAGTTCTCTCAGCAGTGAAGGAATAAACAATTATTCATCCTTTTTTGCGCTTATAAACTAATCTGAATTTAATTGCGTTCTCAGAGGGGGAGAGAGCTTTTATTTAAGTTCATCGTGGATAGAATAATAGAAAATACTCCTGTAATTGCTTGATCTCATCAAAATAATTCCTTTAAGGCAGCTTTTACGGCAACTTAGAAGCATCTGCTCCCCCAGATGGTTGGATTTCTTCCTCTCTTGATGTCCTAAGCTTCTTAACATTAAAATTATGTCTGTATTTGCCACTTCCCAAAGACAAAAACCTCATGTATTTCCCTCATCCCTGGTTATTTCTTCATTTTACGGTCCAAAGTCGCTGCGATAACATTTTCCATATGGATCCTTCTGATGTTATCGCAAAATAGAAGAGGATGCAATATTAAAGGTACCAATAATGAACATACACAGATTTTTGGTCATGGATCTTCAACAAATATTCATCTCCTGATGAGCAAAATCTCTCCATGGACCAAGTTGTTTAAGGATGAAAATAACAAGGGGAAAACAGATTTGGAGCTACTTAAAGATAACAAAATTGTCACCTTTTTGCCCAATCACCTCTTGGTATTTATTTGGGGTAACACTAAGATATTTTTCTGGTGATACCTGAATTGCTGCTCCCGTTTCTCAGCCACCAGTTGTTGTCTTTCTCTTTCTCTCTTTTCTCTCAGTATTTTCGCTTGTTCCTTCATTTTGTCGTGTTTCTCCTGTACCGTTTCTTCAAGCGCGTCCATCTCAGCAAAGTATTTGTTTTCCTCTGCTTCCAGAAGCTCACGAAGCCTGTATTGAAAATATTTAAACAGAAGTTAAAATAATCATTCTGGAGAAGGAGAAAGTTCTAGTTTATTGGTTACAGGCGCAAAATGAAGGTAACAAGGGAAAGTGCAGAGTGTTACATCTGGGTAGGAACAACCCCAGGTTTCAGTGTAAGTTGGGGAATGAGCTGTTGGAGAGCAGTGAAAAGGGACCCGGGGGTCCTGGGGCCAGCAGGGTGAGCATGAGCCAGCACTGGGCCCTTGTGGCCAGGAAGGCCAATGGTACCTGGGGTGGGTTAGAAGGGGGTGGTCAGTAGGTCAGAGAGGTTCTCCTGCCCCTCTGCTCTGCCCTGGGGAGACCACACCTGGAATCTTGTGTCCAGTTGTGGCCCCTCAGCTCCAGAAGGACAGGGAACTGCTGGAGAGAGTCCAGCGCAGCCACCAAGATGCTGAAGGGAGTGGAGCATCTCCCGTGTGAGGAAAGGCTGAGGGAGCTGGGGCTCTGGAGCTGGACAAGAGGACACTGAGGGGTGACCTCATTCATGGTTACAGATATATAAAGGGAGAGTGTCAGGAGGATGGAGCCAGGCCCTTCTGGGTGACAACCAATGATAGGACAAGGGGTAATGGGTTCAAACTGGAACACAAGAGGTTCCGCTTAAATATGAGAAGAAACTTCTTGATGGTGAGGGTGGCAGAGCCTGGCCCAGGCTGCCCAGGGAGGTTGTGGAGTCTCCTTCTCTGCAGACATTCAAACCCGCCTGGACCCCTTCCTGTGGAACCTCAGCTGGGTGTTCCTGCTCCATGGGGGGATTGCACTGGATGAGCTTTCCAGGTCCCTTCCAAACCCTGACATTCTGGGATTCTGGGATTCTGTGAAAACGAGCACATCACTCCTTCCAACATTGTCCAAGGGAACATCAAATTTTAACTCAGGGATCACTGCAAAATCCCCTCTGATGACAGAAAAGTCCCGTCCTGGCATGGATTAAGCTCTTCATCTTGCAAACCCAAACCGTACTAGTTACTGTGTTTAAATAACTATCTCTAGCGATTGGCTCAGCGAGTAGTAGCCCAATTAACTAATGTTTATTCTACATCACTGCTTCACCAACACGCCTACAGTTATGATGAATAATTAATATTATGCCCCAACACACTGTGTAACAAGGTGCTGAGCTCTACTGAGTGTTTTTCCCACCATCACTTCTCCAAGAGCAAAGTTAAATTGAAAATATTAAGGGAGATATTGGTTTTAGCTACGCGGTTGGTACCTCTCTCTCCTCTCATCAGCTCCAGGTAGATATTCCCGCATGGCCGCGTCCACCTTTCTCTGCAGGGCGCTGCGCAGCCATTTCTGCTCATTGTGTTTCTGCCACTCGTTGACGTGGCGATACTGGGCGTAGAGCTTTAAGAGATTGGCATATTCAAGTTCTTTTTCTTCCCGTCTTTGGGCGGAGGCAAAGTTTTCAATGGTTTGCTCTTTAGGAGGCCTGGCTCTCTGTAAGAGAAAGCATTGGCAGGGGTGAAAATATAATCTGTGTTTTGGTTTGGATGAATTCATGATGAAATAAGGTGAGGCCGCACCTCAAATCCTGGGTCAGTTTTAGGGCCCTCCCAAGAAAGGCCTTGAGGTGCTGGAGCGAGTGGAGAGAAGGGAATGGAGCTGGAGCACAAGTGTGATGGGAGCGGCTGAGGGACCTGGGGGGTTCAGCTGGAGAACGGGAGCTGAGGGGAGACAGGGACACAAAGAAACGGCCTCAAGTTGCACCAGGGGAGGTTGAGGTTGGATCTGGGGAACAATTTCGTGCTCGCTGTATTAGAGAAACGCGCATGTGTAGAAAAACCAATGTTCCACTGGGCCCCAGGGCATCCACCCATGCAGTTTTGAATCTTTTTTAAAAAAGATAAACCAAGACTCATCTTTGAATCCCATATGGGATGTTGGGAAATCTGTAGGATGGTCTCATCCAGCATTGAAGAGCTGAAAATCTTCCAAGTGTTGGGGGGGACACATGAGGCCAAATCTCAAATCCTGGGGGCAGTTTTGGGCTCCTCACCTCAGGGCTCCAAATGGTGGCACCAGAATCACCTCAGGGCTCAAAATGGCGGCAACAGAATCACCTCATGGTTCAAAATGGTGGCACCAGAATCACCTCAGGGCTCCAAATGGTGGCAACAGAATCACCTCATGGTTCAAAATGGTGGGCAGAGGGGTGGCGGGATCACCTCCCAAGAAAGGCCTTGAGGTGTTGGAGTGAGTAGAGAGAAGGGAACGGAGCTGGGGAAGGGGCTGGAGCACAAGTGTGATGGGAGCGGCTGAGGGACCTGGGGGGTTCAGCTGGAGAACAGGAGCTGAGGAGAAACAGGGACACAAAGAAACGGCTATGACTTCTATCTCATCCTCTTCATCCAAGAGAGCGTTTATGGTGTGTTTTACACCTGCCCAACAAGCATTCCCACCACAGGTACCCTCCAGCCAGCTCCACAACCTCTCTGGACAGCCTGCTCCAAGGCTCTGGCACCTCAAAGGAAAGAAGTTCCCCGTTATATTCAGATGGACCCTCCTGTTCTTCAGTCTGTGCCCGTTGCCCCTCATCCCGTCACTGGGCACCACTGAATCTGCTCCATCCCCTTCTCCCCCTCCCCAGGCCTCAGCCTCCCCCGGGAACCCCGCGTCGCTCCCCGCCCCTCTCACAGGGCCCAGCCCCAACCGGCATGGGGCTGGAGCGCCCCCCAAGGACCCGCTCACCAGCGCCGTGGAGTGCGGGAAGGGCCTGGGCACCTCCCGGCACCGCGGCCGCTGCCGGCGCCGCGCGTCCATGGCCGGGGAGGCGGGACGCGTCGCCCGTTGCCGTGGCAAAGCGCCGCGCCGGAAGTGGCGTCATGACGCTGGGCGCGCAGCCGCGGGCGGGCTAAGGGAGGAGGTGTGGCTGTCATGGCGGCCGAGGGGGCGTAGGTTGGGGAGACACAGAACCATGCAGAGCCTCAGGATCTTCGAATCCAAGCATTAATCCACCCCTGGCACTACCCCATGTCCCTGAGAACCTCATCTGTGTATTTTCAACCCCTCCAGGGATGGTGACTCCAGCACTGCCCTGGGCAGCCTGTTCCAATGCCCCATAGCCCTTTAGATGAATAAATGTGTCCTAATATCCAATTTAAACTTCCCCAATGCAACTTGAGGCCGTTTCTTTGTGTCCCTGTCTCCCCTCAGCTCCTGTTCTCCAGCTGATCCCCCAGGTCCCTCAGCCGCTCCCATCACACTTGTGCTCCAGCCCCTTCCCCAGCTCCATTCCCTTCTCTCCACTCACTCCAGCACCTCAAGGCCTTTCTTGGGAGGTGATCCCACCACCCTTCTGACCACCATCTGGAGCCCTGAGGTGATTCTGGTGCCGCCATTTGGAGCCCTGAGGTGATTCTGGGTGCTGCCATTTTGAGCCCTGAGGTGATTCTGGTCCCACCATTTGGAACCCTGAGGTGATTCTGGTGCCGCCATTTGGAACCCTGAGGTGATTCTGGTGCCATTTGGAGCCCTGAGGTGATTCTGGTGCCACAATTTTGCGCTCCCAAAACCGCCCCCAGGACTGGCGGTTTGGCCTCCCCAGGTCCCAGCACAGGGACGGTCGCTGCCCTGGGCCTGCTGGCCACACCAGTGCTGGTACCAGCCAGGATGCTGGTGGCCTTTTGGGCCACCTGGTCCTCCAAGTGTGACACATCACACTGACACCCCTTATTAATAGAACATCACCTCGCTGTGAGGTGCTGGTGACATCTAGTGGGAGCAGAGCCTGGCACAGACGGCTACAAGAGTGACGAAGATTTGAGTTAATAAGCACATAAAAGGAAGATCTGAGCTTCATGCTGGTGGTCGCTGTGTGAAGCCCACAGCTCAGGACAAGCCCTGGTAAGAACCTCCTGTGGTCCGTGTCCTAACGGCAGACGCGACCCAGAGCGGCTCACCCTGTAGATAAATAGGAAATAAAACATTATCTATGGATCCGTGATGGCGTCAAGTTCATTGCCCGCAAAGAAGTCACGGGAAAAAGACGTCGCTGAAGTTTGGAAGCTGATAAGAGCTTTGCATGCTGGCAGATAGTCAGGACTTGGCTGATAAGAAGTTAGCTCCTGGAAGAGCTAATTTTCGTCTAAAAGTATCACAGATGTCTTGAGATGTTAATATTAGATGAAGAGACAGATTCTTCTTAATCCACACGCCAAAGGGAACTCTGGTTGCTGCGCTTTTCTCCAGGGTTTCCTCACTGGGGGCATATGTGTGCGATATATACGGTGTGTCTTGGATTCTCCTTCCCGAAACCTCTCTCTCAGGATCTGTTTTACACTCAGGTGTCCACAATTGCACACAAGTCAGAGTTTTAGATGTGGGCTGAGGTTTTAAGCTGCTTTAAACAAGCCCAACCAGTCACAAAAAAAGCTGGAGCCGCCTCTCCTTTCTCTCCTCGGCACAAAGATCCAGCTCGTGTGGTTAAACCATAATGAAGGGGCGACGTGGCTCCTCGGGTTCCATCCGCCTCGGCCCAGCTGCACGAACACGAACGGCGGCGCGAGGGAAGTTCTGGGGTGAGAAGAGGGAAGAACGGCACCTCATGATGATTTAAAGCAATTTGGGAAACCAGAGATGTGGGAAAGTCCATCCAGGACAGTTGGGCCTTTCTGCTCTTTGCAGAAGCGTAAGTTGATTGTTATCAATCGATGAACAATTCCCCCTTTTCTTTGTACAAAGGAACTTCTTCTTCCAGAAGGAAAATTAACTGCGTTAAGGGAACCACAGGCATCCCCACCCCTCAGAATAAGACAAAACTTTCCTTACAGCTTTGAGACATCACCAGTTCCGAATTCCCCAAGGTTTCCTCTGCTCACGCTCCCTTCTAACCCTTCCAGATAATCTTCAAAACACTTAGGGAAATCATTTTGATGTCTTTTAGGTACTTTCGAGATGGAGCCGGTCAGCGTTCAAATATTAGGAGCTGAAAAGAAAACAGTGAATCTTCTGAGGGAATAAAGGAGGCGGCTGATGGGCCGGGGCGACGTTTGGTGGGATCAACGTGGCTCCTGCTCGCTTGTTGTGGTTTAAATGGAGAAGTGCAAAGATCAGAGACCTTTCCCGACCACGGCGCAGACAGAAAAATGCTCCTTTTTACCCCCGACGCGCCGAGCAGATCGGAACGGGAGAGCAAATCGGTTTCTCTCCGCGCCCACGGGCAAGTAGAGGAATTAATCCCTTCATTTCCTTCTCTCAACCTTCAAAGGAAACCACAAAGGGAACGCAGATGATAAGATCCAACGTGGGTTTCATCACTTTGTCCCACTCAGTCACCATCTGGATGTCACCAAAATTCCCCTCCCAGGACATCGGAGGCGATGGAGCTGGAATCGCTGTGGTCGCAACTTCCTAATTCAACTTCACGCAGCAACAATTTCCCCACCGTAAAAGTGAGAGAATATTTGTTGCTGGGCAACACATTTGTTCACAGGGGCAAGAATTGTGTAACTCTGCTGCTATTCAAAGAGGAACGGAAAGTTGGAAGTTTTTCGCACTTTTTGCTAATTTTGGGAGCTCCATAAAAGATTATTTCAATATTTTCTGCTAAAAAGTTGGCTGTAAACTTCCCTTCCTGTTATTTTCATGAGGTTTCACAAAAGGTCCGAATGATTCTAAGAAATAAGATCGTACACTGTGAATAGAGTTACTGCGTCATCCCCATGTGCCGATCATGGGACGGTGATTTGCTGTCCCCGTTGCACCATGGGTCACCAAACATGCGGCAAATTGGGCAGGAAAGAAGGAATAAAGGGTTAGAATCAAGGGGAGGGTGAGGAAAGGGGAGGTTACACAGTGTTATTTTACAAACTGATGGTTCTCAAATGATGGGTTTTATCTTAAATAAGTATAACAATGTTTTCGGTCATCTCAGAGCTGTTCACGATGAGTTTTTTGGGAGGGATGTGAGGTGGGGATGAAGTTCACCAAGGCCAAGTGGGGGGTCCTGTACTTTGACCACAAGAACCCCCTGCAGCGCTCCAGGCTGGCACAGAGTGGCTGGAGAGCAGTCAGGCAGAAAGGGACCTGGGGGGACTCATGGACAGGAAGCTCAACAGGAGCCACCAGTGTGCCCAGGTGGCCAAGAAGGCCAATGGTGTCCTGTCCTGTATCCAAGAGCGTGGTCAGCAGGATGAGGGCAGTGATCCTTCCCCTGTGCTCTGCATTGGGAGGCCACACCTGGAGTATTGTGTTCAGTTCTGGGCCCCTCAGCTCAGGAAAGAGATTGAAGTGCTGGAGCGGGTCCAGAGAAGAGCAACAAGACTGGGGAAGGGACTTGAGCACAAGCCCTATGGGGAGAGGCTGAGGGAGCTGGGCTTGTTCAGTCTGGAGCAGAGGAGGCTTAGAGGTGAGCTCAGCACTCTCTAGAACGACCTGAAGGGCAGTTCTAGCCAGGGGGGGATTGGGCTCTTCTCCCAGGCACTCAGCAATAGGACAAGGGGGCTTAAACTTAAATTTAGGCTGGAGATTAGAAAGCAATTCTTCACAGAGAGAGTGGTCAGGCATTGGAATGGCTGCCCAGGGAGGTGCTGGACTCACCAGCCCTGGAGGTTTTTAAGCTGAGATTGGCCATGGCACTTAGTGCCATGATCTGGTCAATGGACTGGAGTTGGCCCAAGGGTTGGACTGGATGATCTCTGAGCTCTTTTCCAACCCAGTCCATTCTGGGATTCTGTGCAGGTTGAAGAACAGAAAAAGAGCTTGGAAATGAGAAGCCAATTAACATCAGTTCCTGAAAAACATCAAAAAAGCTGTGGAATAATTGGGAAATCAGCCGCAAGAAGAAAACAGGGGGGTGAATACCAGGCGACGTGGATTTGTCGAGGACAAGCGGTTTCATTTTAATCTCATTTCCTTCCGTGCCGGGCGCCAGGCCTGGTGGGGAAAGCAGCAAAAAATAACACGTGATAAAGGTTTTAACGCCGCCCCACGAATGCAGGGACGTTCGCTCGTGGGTCTGCGTCACCAAACTCTCCCGGGTTTTAATTCAGTAAGAAAGCAGAGGATTAAAAAGAGAGAATTGAAATGTGGAGGATTTGGGGGGAAAGGCTGAAAAGCACGAGGGAGCGACGGGGAGAAGCGGATGGGGATGAGATAGCTCGGAAGTGGCACAAATAGATGTGGGGTGAGCTGGAAGTGAATCAGCAATGTCCCGTTTAAACCCAGTTTTAAGCACTTCGAGAAAAATGGGGCTTAATAGGAGAAAATCAGATCTGGAAAAGACCCAAGCTTAACCACGCAATAAATAAATGGGTGGGAAAGCTGGTGCTTGCCCAACACGTTTTGGAAACCAATTTAAAGCCGACAAACCCACCCAATTCATCAAGGTCACGAGGCAGAAAACGGCTCTGGAATTGTTGCAAAATTAACTCTACACTTTCAGTGATTTTAAAAGCACGAGCGGGTGGAAATAAAGCGATTTTTGCAGCTCTCCGCAGTCCCCAAATTCAAATCATTCTCCTGAAGGAAGGCGCCAAATTAATGTGGATTAAGTTATAAAAGACATACCCATCATTAAGTGATACGAGATAAATGCTTTCTGAAGAAGATAAATGCAAAACGAGGGGATATTTTTCACGTTTTAAATCCTTCGGTGTGGCGAGGAGACAGATTAAGTGACACTAAGTCGCTTAGTGCTTAGTTTATATTTAACTAATAATTAATAGCTGTATTGTGAGAAAATAATCAACCATAACATCATCAATTATTTCTTAGTATAGATGTGACAATTTTCAAAAATCATAATGCATATATAATAATTATGTGAATATAAGTAATGCAAGAGTGTCCAGTCTTTGGAGCGCTTATGGAGAATAATACCCAGCGCTGATAAAATAAATAATGCCGTTTAACAGTCTAATTGATTCTGCTGTTAAATTCATTTCTCCATTTCTTATTTCTTATATTTTGGTGGCCGGGATGTATTTTGAGGTGTCCAAACCTTGTAGATGTGGAAAAATGGGCACCACGCCGTGTCAAAGCAGGGAAGTTGAGGAGTGATGGGAGACACTCAGAGGGAAAAAGATCAAAAATTAAGCAAACAAAGCAAAAATAAAAACCATCGTGAAGTGAATAATTTGCTGACGGGGGAAGTTGCTCCATGGCCACCGCCCCGTGGGCGGGAAGGGCCGGGGCGGGCGGGAAGAGCCGGGGCAGGCGGGAAGAGCCGGGGCGGGCGGGCCCGGGGGCGGCTCCACACGGACCTCACGGCGAATTCCTGCTCGTTTTGTCGCAGAATCGCTGCTTTTCTGTCACGATATGGACTGTGGCGTGATCACCTCCAAGACCGTGTTGCTGCTGCTCAGCCTCTCGTTCTGGGTACCGAGACTGAGGGGGGTTTTTTGGGGGGGGGGGGTCGCGGGTGGGTTGTGGGGCGGCCGCGGGTGTTGGGTGCGAGGGGATGGTTCTGAGGGACCATGTTCCCAAGCAACATCGCCAGAGTTAATCGATTAATTTAATCCACCAGCGCGTAGTTAATCGATTTATTTAATCTACAAGTGCTTAGGGAACTTATTTCTGTAGGGAAAACCTACAGACGCATTTTTAAAGACCAAAAAGTTGCGAGGTTTGAAAAGTTTCTGAGGGGCCGCCCACCCGCTTTGGGGTGAGGCGTATTTGGAAAATGGCCGAGAATTTTGTTTCGACTCTATTTAGCGACAAATACGCCTTTCCAAATCGCTTCCTGAGTAATTATTTACGACTATTTAAACAAGAAAAAAAAAAAGAGGGTGGGGTGTGTACTTTTTAGCCTTTGGTTTGAGGGGTTTGGGATGGGAGGTTTGTGACGTGATGGTGACAGCTTGGAAAAAGATGCGATTATTCCAGTATTCCCTAATTTTGGGGGTTTTTCTCCTGCATGGGGAAATTTGCTTGATCCCCCCATGATGACTCGTGTGCTGCTCTTGTAGAAGGGACCGAATCGGTCGCGTAGTTTTAAACGTGACGGTCACAACCTGAGGATGAAGGTTGAGAACCCTCGGCCCCCATCGCTCGGCTTCGCCGTGGGGAAGGGAGAGAACCTTGCAAAGCGAGGAGGAATTAGAGAGGAAAAACAGGTTTCCCACAAAGCAGCTACAGGGAAAGAGAATAAAAAACAACTCTAATAGTGCTTCAATTAAACCCCGAGCTCTCGTGGGGTGTTGCGCCTTGTTTTATAAATAAGGGACGTGCTGCTGGTTGGAGTGAGGAGCTCACCCTGTTCCAACCCAGTGTTTCTTTACAGCACATTTTATTGCTGAATTATTTCTGAGTGTATCCGAGTTAATTTGTATCGCTGTGTTTGCTGCTGCATGTCGAGTAATGTGATCTCCCCATTTATATTTGTTATGCGATAGCTTTTATTCTTAAATACTCGCAGGGAGACATTGGGACATCCCACTATTTGCGTGTGGAAATCCCCTGAGCTCATTGTGCTTCAAATCAGCGTCATTTCTTGGCTTTTAAAAACCTTAACAGCTTTATATCCTCTTGGAATTGTTTCTGGGACCTTCTGCTGTGGGGGAACTCGCTAATCATGATTGAAGCCATTCGGTCCTGTGCACCTATGGACTATCAGTAATTATCCTTCCACACATCTATAACCTCTAAAATTGGGGTGACCCAGAGCAACCCTTTGTATTTTTACCCCAGGAAGGGCAGTTGAGCCCCAAAGCCCGTGGCGTTTAGACGCTGCCACCACCATTATGGGCAGTAATCGCATTCCTGCTGTAGAACCGCAGAACCTGGAAATCAGGTTTGGGGAGGGTGGGGAAGGAAGAACTGAATTGATTGTCTTTCAGATCATTTCTAAAACAAAATCAGAGAATGTCAGGGGTTGGAAGGGACCTGGAAAGCTCATCCAGTGCAATCCCCCCATGGAGCAGGAACACCCAGCTGAGGTTCCACAGGAAGGGGTCCAGGCGGGTTTGAATGTCTGCAGAGAAGGAGACTCCACAACCTCCCTGGGCCGCCTGGGCCAGGCTCTGCCACACTCACTGAGGAGAAGTTTCTTCTCATATTTAAGTGGAACCTTTTGTGTTCCAGTTTGCACCCATTGCCCCTTGTGCTACCATTGGTTGTCACCCAGAAGAGCCTGGCTCCATCCTCCTGACACTGCCCCTTTCCATATTGATCCCCATGAATGAGTCACCCCTCAGTGTCCTCTTGTCCAGCTCCAGAGCCCCAGCTCCCTCAGCCTTTCCTCACCCGGGAGATGCTCCACTCCCTTCAGCATCTTGGTGGCTGCGCTGGACTCTCTCCAGCAGTTCCCTGTCCTTCTGGAGCTGAGGGGCCACAACTGGACACAAGATTCCAGGTGTGGTCTCCCCAGGGCAGAGCAGAGGGGCAGGAGAACCTCTCTGACCTACTGACCACCCCCTTCTAACCCACCCCAGGTACCATTGGCCTTCCTGGCCACAAGGGCCCAGTGCTGGCTCATGCTCACCCTGCTGGCCCCAGGACCCCCAGCTCCCTTTTCACTGCTCTCCAACAGCTCATTCCCCAACTTACACTGGAACCTGGGGTTGTTCCTGCCCACATTCAAGACTCTACACTTGCCCTTGTTCTATTTCATTACATTTTCCCCTCCCAACTCTCCAGCCTGTCCAGGTCTCTGATGGCAGCACAGCCTCTGGCGTGTCAGCCACTCCTCCCAGCTTGGTGTCACCAGCAAACTTGCTGACAGTCACTCTATTCCCTCGGCCAAATCATTGATGAATATATTGAATAATAGCGGCCCCAGTACTGTCCCCTGAGGCACTGCACTGGATCCAGGCCTCAACTGGACTCTGCCCCATTGCCCACGACTCTCTGGCTTCTTCCCTTCAGCCAGTTCCCACTCCACCTCACTACCCCATCATCCAGACCGCACTCCCTCAGTTCAGCTGTGAGGATGCTGTGGGACACTGTGCCAAACCCCTCACTCAAGTCAAGGTAGACCACGTCCACCGCTCTGCCATCATCCATCCATCTTGTTATGTCCTCATAAAAGTCAATGAGGTTGGTCAAGCACCACTTCCCCTTGGTGAAGCCGTGTTGACTGCCCCTAATGACCCTCCTATCCCTGATATGCCTTGAGATGGCACCAAGGATGAGTCGCTCCATCAGTTTCCCAGGGATGGAGGTGAGGCTGAACGGGGCTTTGTGAGTACAAGGCTCCAAATCATGATCAAAACATCAGATTTACCAAAAAAAAGGGGGTGAAATTGGAGACCTATGATTATCCAAAACCCCTATAAACAAACTGATTGAAGCTGTTTTAACTACACAGGTACCCAGGGTGGTGCTTCCAGCTGTTGGGAGATCTGCCCACCTCCAATTTTGCTTTGTAGCACCTACTAATTAGGTTGAAATATGTGGTTATTTTGGTAAATGGGTGTTGACCTGGTCTGGATGATGATGGAATGGTGGTTTAATTCAATTAACCTAAAAAAAAGGGTGGAAGGGTTGGAGGAGACACCAATATTCTTGGTAATGTGACTTGTTATTAAACACGTCGTCACATCCTGGACTACTTGTGTGATCGGTGCTTAATCTGTCTCCTGTGCCCTTGGTGCATCCAAGACTTGTTTTCAACCTTCATAGTGGTTTCCTGTGTGTAGTGGAAACTCCTTCTGATTTTAAGCTATTCTGTCCAACATCAGGAAGCAGAACTCAAGCGACTTGCAGGAAGACGCGCTTTGCTGCGCGCGTAACGGTCACACGGATAAAAATAAAGCCAAGATGTAAAAGGGGAAGCGCTCAGATGATGATGCAGATACGGGGTGAGAAACTTGACCCTTTCTGGCCCATTTCTGGGGAACAACCTTACTCTGGGTGTCCCCAATGCTGGGAAAAGACCTGTTGGGTGGTCAAATTATGGATTTCGGTCTCTCGTCTCGCACCTGCGCTTTTCCTTATGGCAGGAAGCACAAACCCACCCCGTCCCTTCCCTTTCAGCTGCGTGACGAGCGGTATTTTGGGGCAGATTATAGGAAGTTTCCAGCTCTGAGACGTTGTCCCGGGTTCTAGCATTCGCTAAGTGAACTTTTCGCTCTTTGGTTTGTAGGTCGTGAGGTGGAAGTCGCAGGTTCCGGTGGCCGAGCCAGGAATGGCTTAGCGAGGAACCGGGGTGGTTCTGAAGGCAAATATTGAACTAGAGGGCGTTTTGTGTCTGAACCGGCTGTTCAGATCAAAACCAGCTTGGCGGCGGGCGATAAATCAACCGGCGCTCGGTTGGCGTTTGCCGCGAGCTCTTACAGTCTGTGCCTTTTATTTGGGGACGTGCTCAGACAACTAAATAAAGCATTTCTTTAACAAGACTTGAAAACAAGCTGCAACATGCCCTGTATTTTGATATAATCTACTTTGAAGAGTCTCCCACGGCTCTGGAGGCTCAGTAGAGTTGTGTCCCATCTCTGGATTTCCCATGTGGTTTCAGTATAGTAGGAAAAGACTGCACGAGTCTCCCTACACCCACGAGTTATTGGGGTTTGGTTCCCGTTCCATGTCGCTGGGGGTTTCCTGAAAGAAGTTCAGGGCCTGGTGACAGCTCAGGCCTTTCCCTCCTCTGGAGCCTGAACCAAACTGCTCTGGTTTGGCTGGGGGCTCAAGAGCACCCACCACAGATGTAGATAAATACCTGAGGTGGGGGCGGCAGGAGGATGGAACCAGGTTCTTCTCAATGGTGCCAAGACCGAAGTCAACGGGCACGAACTTGAGCGATGGTGGATGCTCCATCCTGGAGACATCCCAGGGTTCTGAGCAACCTGAGCTGGTGAAGACGTGAAGAGATTGGACGAGGTGACCTTTAGAGCTCCCTTCCAACCCAAATTATTCTATGATTGAAACGTTGGAGGTTCCTTCTGAACGTCGACATTCAAAAGCCATCTGGATGTGCTCTCGGTGATTCGAACAGATGATCTCCAGGTTCCTTCCCACCTCAACCCTTCTGTTCTTTGGTGACCTCATGCTGCCCCGGTAAGGAGGGTCACACAAAGCCGCCATCACGCTAATTGATTAATCATTTGGAGAAATGGACACTGTTAATAGGGTAGGAAACGAAGCCGACGCCAAGAGGTCCCTCCCAACCGGGAAAGTTTTAAGCCCAGGGCAGGAAAAGGAATGTGGGACATGGATGGGAAGCGCTAAGCAAGGCTTGTCCTGATTTTGGGGGAAAAACCCGGGGAGATGCTCATGGTCGAGTCCGGGATCTCCATGGTCCTCATGGGCTAAATGGGATTTTAAACAGCAGTTGGAAGTCATTAAAATGTTGGGTTTTGTACACAGAGAATTAAATACGTGGAGTATTTTCTGCAGGCGAAACAGCATCAGGTTTTATATTGGGTCCTCCGACTTAAATCACTGCTGTGCAAAGATGCTGGTGAAACAAACCTTAAAATGAACTCAAAACCCTCCGTGAGCTGCTTGTCTCATGAAGAACTAGAAAGGAATGGTTCAGAAGGTGTTTGTGTGGATATTTATAATTCTTCCAGTGTGGTTTTATTTCAATTTCCATGCTACTGTGGCTCTTTTACCATCTTATATTTATATGTGGTGGGAGGAGGGAAAGTTATCCGTTCTGCCTGTTTAAGGGGCCCCTTCTATGTCTCTGATAAATGTCGTGACGTATTTGCGTGGCTGTAAATTGTGGTCGTTACAGCTTCGCTTTCTTTCCGCTCAACCCCAATAAGAGTTCGTTGTTCGCGCTCATCATTCCAGATTTCTGCTTTCGTCAGGGCCATGGGATAGAGAAGAGCAAATGATTCTGGTGTCAGGTCCTGGAACGACGTGGGTTACAGTGGTTGCGGCAGCTTCGTCGCTCAGCCATGAAAAGGGGTTTTCTTGCAAAATTTCACAGAATCCCAGAGTGCCAGGGATTGAAAGGGACCTGGAAAGCTCATCCAGTGCAATCCCCCCATGGAGCAGGAACACCCAGCTGAGGTTCCACAGGAAGGTGTCCAGGCGGGTTTGAATGTCTGCAGAGAAGGAGACTCCACAACCTCCCTGGGCAGCCTGGGCCAGGCTCTGACACCCTCACCAGGAAGAAGTTTCTTCTCACATTTAAGTGGAACCTTTTGTGTTCCACTTTGTACCCATTACCCCTTGTCCTATCACTGGTTGTCACCCAGAAGAGCCTGGCTCCATCTTCCTGACACTCACCCTTTCCATATTGATCCCCATGAATGAGTCACCCCTCAGTGTTCTCTTGTCCAGCTCCAGAGCCCCAGCTCCCTCACCCTTTCCTCACCCGGGAGATGCTCCACTCCCTTCAGCATCTTGGTGGCTGCGCTGGACTCTCTCCAGCAGTTCCCTGTCCTTCTGGAACTGAGGGGCCACAACTGGACACAAGATTCCAGGTGTGGTCTCCCCAGGGCAGAGCAGAGGGGCAGGAGAACCTCTCTGACCTACTGACCACCCCCTTCTAACCCACCCCAGGTACCATTGGCCTTCCTGGCCACAAGGGCCCAGTGCTGGCTCATGCTCACCCTGCTGGCCCCAGGACCCCCAGCTCCCTTTTCACTGCTCTCCAACAGCTCATTCCCCAACTTACACTGGAACCTGGGGTTGTTCCTGCCCACATTCAAGACTCTACACTTGCCCTTGTTCTATTTCATTCCATTTTCCCCACCCAACTCTCCAGCCTGTCCAGGTCTCTGGACGGCAGCACAGTGTTTCAGCTCAGCTAAATCAGTGTTTCGTTAGTAGAAAAGTGATTAACGGGATGTGAATTTTGTGTTACGGTTTGGATGAGCAGCTAGTTTAGATGCGCCTTGTTTTCCTTCTTGATCTTCGCATGCTATAGTCATTACTCCTAAAGTTAAAATATGAATTGCACCGATCCAAACAGCTCCGTATTTACTTTCCCGGGCGGACGCTTAATAAATAACCGCTAATAACTCTCTCGTTTGCATTTCAGGCAGCAGCAGCCGGTCTCAGCTACGTTGGGGGCTACGTCATTAACACCTACAAGAGCTACAACAACTTTCTGCAGGACAAGTATGCCGTGTTGCCGGCCGTCATCATCCTTTGCGTCGCCGTCGTCATGTTCGTCATCGGGTTGATCGGCTGTTGCGCCACGTTCCGGGAGTCGCGCGTCGGCCTGGGGCTGGTGAGCGTCGCGCCTCCTTCTTCTGTTTAGTTCTCTGAAGCCCAAATCTCGACTTCTAGAATGATTTTGAATAGGGTTCGATAGCTTCAGGCCTCCAAGTCACATCGTTGAGCTCAATAAGCGGTGCTGAACGTACCTAATTCGGCTGCTGGTTTATTCGCTTTATCCCACAGTCGTCTCCAGAGGCAACAACAGATAATGATAACTTACCGCTATAAGTTGATGTAATAGATAATGCGTGATTTAATTCATTCTTTACAGTCTTTTTCTTTTCATTTCAGTTCTTGGCCATTATCCTGGTTATCTTTATTGCAGAAATATCCGCTTTTGTCCTTGGATTTGTTTATAGGGAAAAGGTAAGCAAAGAATTAGCAGCTCTGTACAAACCTGAAAGTAAAGAATAGATCTTGCATTATTAGAGCATTCGTATATATCTGGGTTTTTGGGGGTTTTGTCCCCTATCCTGCAATCACATTAAAACAATATATATATTTTTTCCCTCTCCAAATAGGTAAAAAGTGATGTGCAAGGCACCATGCGCTCAGTCTTCGACAAGTATGATGGGAAAAATGCAGAGTCTACTGTTGTGGATTACTTGCAAGAACAGGTAAGAAAATACTTACATGGTTCTCAGAATTATTTAGAAAGGAATAATTGTGTCCTAAACGCAGAATTCAGCTCTGCAGCAGCATTTAGCATCTGATTCTCCATAGCAATCGAAGGCGCTCTTGCCCAGCTTGCCAAAGAGAGGTTTAACATTAATTAGCATTCGTGTTCATCTATATCCATACATCCCCGTAACTCTCCCATGTTTGGCAGCTTCATTGTTGTGGCGTAAAGAACTACAGCGACTGGACAACCACAGCCTGGTTTAACGTCACCCGTAACAACAGCGTCCCTCTGAGCTGCTGCAGGCAAGACGTGAAGAACTGCACGGGGAGTCTGGATCAGCCCCAGGACCTCGATACGCGGGTGAGGATAAAGGACATGGCTCCACAGTTGGGCCGTGATCGCTTAAGGATAATTCATCCAACTCTTGCCAGCGATTTGTCCCCAAATTCTTTTCTCCCCATAGTTTTCCCCTAACTAACGTCCTTCCTTGAGGTCTGGATGAGCAGGTGGTGAGGTGGAGTGTGAACTGGCTGAAGGGAAGAAGCCAGAGAGTCGTGGGCAATGGGGCAGAGTCCAGTTGAGGCCTGGATCCAGTGCAGTGCCTCAGGGGGCAGTGCTGGGGCCGCTGTTATTCAATATATTCATCAATGATTTGGATGCTGGACTGTGCTGCCATCCAGAGACCTGGACAGGCTGGAGAGTTGGGTGGGGAAAAATGGAATGAAATAGAACAAGGGCAAGTGTAGAGTCTGGAATCTGGGCAGGAACAACCCCAGGTTCCAGTGTAAGTTGGGGAATGAGCTGTTGGAGAGCAGTGAAAAGGGAGCTGGGGGTCCTGGGGCCAGCAGGGTGAGCATGAGCCAGCACTGGGCCCTTGTGGCCAGGAAGGCCAATGGTACCTGGGGTGGGTTAGAAGGGGGTGGTCAGTAGGTCAGAGAGGTTCTCCTGCCCCTCTGCTCTGCCCTGGGGAGACCACACCTGGAATCTTGTGTCCAGTTGTGGCCCCCTCAGTTCCAGAAGGACAGGGAACTGCTGGAGAGAGTCCAGCGCAGCCACCAAGATGCTGAAGGGAGTGGAGCATCTCCCGGGTGAGGAAAGGCTGAGGGAGCTGGGGCTCTGGAGCTGGACAAGAGGACACTGAGAGGTGACCTCATTTATGTTTACAGATATCTAAAGGGTGAGCGTCAGGAAGATGGAGCCAGGCTCTTCTTGGTGACAACCAATGATAGGACAAGGGGTAATGGGTGCAAACTGGAACACAGGAGGTTCCACTTAAATATGAGAAGAAACTTCTTCATGGTGAGGGTGCCCAGGGAGGTTGTGGAGTCTCCTTCTCTGCAGACATTCAAACCCGCCTGGACACCTTCCTGTGGAACCTCAGCTGGGTGTTCCTGCTCCATGGGGGGATTGCACTGGATGAGCTTTAGAAGTTCCTTCTGATCCCTCGTATTATTCTATAAAAGCTCCTGGATGATGAAAGGGGGACCAGCCTGGATGTTGGGTCTTGTCTTTACTGATAACTCCTTCATGTTTCGTGTTAAACATGAGCAAGGAATTGTTGCTCCTGAGGATGGTGAGAGCCTGGCTCAGGTTGGGCAGAGAGGTGGTGGCTGAACCATCCCTGGAGACATCCCAGGCCAGGCTGGACGGGGCTCTGAGCAACCTGAGCTGGTGAAGATGTCCCTGCTCATGGCTGGGGTAGCACTGGGCGACCTTTAAAGGTCCCTTCCAACCCAAAATATTGTGTTGCTACAAAATCAACAAGGCCAAAGCATGAGCTATGGCAAGAATGAAAGCCCTCAAATCAGTGGTTGGTTAGACAGGTCTTACAAGGGAGGTAAAACCCCGAAATATCCAGCTGAATTAGATCTTTTGATGAGTTCTCACCCATTTCTTCCCCGGCAGGGCTGTGCAGCGGAGGTGGAGTTGGGGCTGCAGAGCGTTATCAGCTACGCTATGCTTGTAATCCTGGGCTTCGCCATTGTCAAGGTAAAACTTCTCTCTTCCCTCATTGAAATATGACAAAGAACAAAACCTATTTATGACTTATAAGATTTAATGAAATTAAATGTGAAACCGGATCATCTTGTGGGTGAAAACTAGAGTTGAAAAGCCCTGATGGAAAACTCACAATCGGTGCATCGAACAAACACCGATGCAGCTTCGCGAAGGTTTTGACCCATGAGTTTTAACCTGTTCGCTCTACCTGCTCCCCAAGATTCGTAACCTGTTCTTAGTTGACGATTTCAACCCTTTAATAACAGCAAAGTGGGTTTTATTTGATGATAAAAGGGTGGCTGTAAGATGAACCGTTGCTATTTAACATCCCATTCCTCAACTCAGTGCAGAAGCCAAAATCCGCCCAGATATCTCATATAACATTACATCTAATGACTAAAACATAAAATCCAGCAGAACTAAATCTCTTACGCGCTCTCTCTTTCAGTTCTTTGCCATGCTGAGCGTCTGCGTGCTGACCTGCAAGAGAGAAGACACTGGGTATCAACCGCTTTACTCGGGCGTATTCGCCTAATAAAACACAAACATCACATTTTTCGCTTCCCGGTGATAAAATAGAGGACAATTTATGACCTTCTCGCTAAGTTTTTGATGTACATGAAGCTGAAAGAATGGGTGTTGACTTGGGAAAGTTCCTTGTGTTTGGCCCTCGAAACATGCAGAAGGAAAACCTTTTGAATTCAATCTATATTCAATATGTTCATATATTGTTTGTAAGCGTGGGGAGTTAGAATATGTTTTCTCTATATCTGATGGTATTTCTGTTTGATTTTTCTTTCTCCTTCTGGTCTTATGTTGTAATTCAGTTTACCACAGAGGTGGTCAGCGCAAAACAACCTTATTTAAAGTCTAGAACCGTATATTTGAGTTGGTTTTTAAAAGCACTTAGCAAATGTGAAGCAACGCCAGGCTAGGAGGGGACGCGTGTTATTATTTGACGTTAAAAATTGCTCATGAAGCAGCGCTTTTGATTTCTTTTCCTTTTATTGATGCTTTAATAGTTTGGTCAACAGGCTGTGTCTCTTCATTTAACGTACAAGTTGCAAAGGTTATTGGGAAGATGAGAATCACAGGACACGTTGGTTCATGTGGTTGTGTAGATGGGATGGCTGGAGGGCTCAATTCTGCCATCCCTACTCCTTTCACCTCTTTTCACCCCTAAAAATATAAAGACGACGCATTTTTGTACCGAGGAATTGCAATAATTTGCTGGCTGGTGGAGTCACGCGATTCCTTGTTTGTTCTTTTAATTTCTCCTCGAAATTCTGATGAAAGTCACTTCTTGGATGGCCTTCTTGGTTCTTCTTTAACACATTTGTGTGTTAATCTGTTTCTCAGTTCTTTTAGGGGTTTTGGGGTTGGTTTTAGGGTTGGGGAAGGAGGGAATTACGAGCTATTCACTGTTAGGGAATTGTGGAAAAACAGCAGAGTTTTGCTTATATTTTTATTTGGAGAGATAAGCAGTCAATCCTTAACAGTAAAAATTTATATTTTTAGTTAATTAGGGGAAAAAAAAGGAGTTTAGGGTAAGGTAGGCTGTTTATTTATACTTCCCCCCCCAGAGTAAAAAGCAATGGGTTATGACGATGTTCTATAAATGTACCATTATGAGTATGTATATGTTGAAAAGCGACTTAATTTTTATAGAGGGCTTTTGTCTTTTACTGAATGTGGAAATAAACTGAATTTATATGGATAATTAATAAAAGCTATGAGGTGTTTTGTGTGGGGAGGAGCTGTGCAGGGCGATCCCCCCCAGAGTAAAAAGCAATGGGTGATGATAATGTTCTATAGATGCACCATTATAAGTATGTACATGTTGAAAAACGACTTAATTTTTAGGTAGGGCTTTGTCTTTTATTGAATGCTGTAATAAAGTGAATTTCTATGGGTAATTAATACAAGCTGTGAGGTGTTTTGTGTGGGGAGGAGCCGTGCGGGGCGGTCCCAGGGCGGGTCCCTCAGCGCTTCCCGCCTTCCCAACGGCCGCTCCGGGTTTGAAACGGCGCCGGGAGCGATCGCGACTCTTTTTGGGGAGCTTTTCTCACCCTTTCCGGCTTCTTCACCTTCTTCAAGGCTTCTTTACCCTTTTCAAGGCTTCTTCCACCCCTCACAGCCCCGACCGAGCCGGCTCCGGTGAGAGCGAAGCGGGAAACACTCGGCTCGGGACCTGAGGTAAAACGGGGCCGCGGTTCCGCTGCCGAGGGTTGGAGCGGTTTCTCCTGTTTTGTATCCTCACAATGTGTGGAAATCGGTAAATCTCTAATTTAGCGAGCGTGCTGGTTCGCCATATTTTAAAAACGAAAGGGAAAAGCTTCGTTTTTAAGTGTTTGGTAACCGCCAGAGGGAGCCGAGCGAGCGCTGGAAACACAAGGGGAGCCAGGAAATGGGGTTAAATGCTGGTTTGTTACACTGAGGCTGGGGAAGATGCGTTTCAGCAACGGGTTTGTTATCAGTTATTTGGTATTATAGAGTTAATGAGCATACTCACACAAGAGTAACCACTTTTTGCACCTCTATTCTGCTGGCAAGCAACTGCACATTTTCATTTGTTTAATTATTGGTCTTAAAACTGCAAACCTACCTCTTGAAATATTGATTACCTGATGCGGTCTCCCTGAAAGCGCCTCATAGCACCACTTTATATAGACCAGATGTATCTTTATTGCCGTAAATTGCCATCTTTAGTAACTAAGAGCTTGATATAACGCTTATCCAGTTTTTAGGAGGAATTGTTACATTTTGCTGCTCTCCAGAGTTCAGGGAAATTGCTTTATTTTGTCTAACGTCAGTCGCTTCGTGCTTCCTCCTGTTTCCAATTCAGGAGGATAAAAGGTAGTTATGACTTTTATTGCTTTATTTAAATTCTCTTTGCTGCTTTGCCACATCAGTTTCAAACTTCTGTTTGTGTGCTTTGTGTTCGCGACTTGGGTCGTTCTTATATATCCTTTATTTTGCTTTAGTATAATAGAGGAACATGGCATCCTCAGAGCTGGAAGATTTGTGCTTTCACATCAACACGAAGATTTCAACGATTAAAAAGACCCTTCAGCTAAGGAACATAGGTAAAAGCTATTAAAAGCGGATTATTTCCTTCTAGAACTGCGCTGAGACGAGGAGTGTGATGTGAAGCGGGCATCAAGTCATAAAGTGAGCGCGGATGGCCAAATAGCAGCGTTTTAGTGGAACCAGGTGCCAAGCGGAGAACATGGGCTTAGAAAAGTATATTCCTTTGAGAGACTTGGAAATTGGTGGTTAATTCACCCTATATTTTATATACTCGGTGGGGGAAGCCCCAGATAAGAGAAGAAAGAATGTTGGCGAGTATATGAAACCTAATGATAAAAATGCGCAAAGGCACAAGTGGAGGTTTTATGCAGATGTTGTCTCGGAGTAACTGGTTGTGATGTAGCCACCCAACAAGGGGCAAATGTATTGAAACTGAGCTGCTGAAATGTTTCAGGTTTTTGGCTGGATTTTCTCCCTTTGATAGGTCAAGAAGCATCCCTCAAAACTACACTCTGTAAAATAGGAAATGAGATGGCTCTTGTGCACGATCTCCTGAATCGAATGGAGGCGGAAGTTCAGCAGCAAGAAAAACTGAATGATTTGCTAAAAGTAACATTTTTCTTTCTGTTCCTAAAACGCTGAGAAATTCCAAGCGTTGATAAGCGCGTGGTTCTTTTTGAAGTCGTACGTTTTGATGCATGTGTTTATATGTAAAACATGCTCGCGACAGGAGTAGATCCTGCGATCTAAAGAGCAGCTCTCATTTTCCATCTTTGCAACAGCTATGAAACCGACTTAATGAGAACATTTATCTATTTTAGTGCGTGGTTGCGGTGCCTTCATGTGTTAAGTCTCTATGGGAAGGTGTTTTTTTGGGGAATATAGATGAGTTGCCTGTAGTTTCTGTTCATCACCACCACCCAGATCTTCCAGGGTATTTGTTAAATATCCACTTATTACCCACTTAAATGTTTCTGATGGACAACGTTGTTTTCTTGCTCTGAGCTCTGCTCCTTGCTCTTGGGGAAATTTGGGGTAAAGAGATGGAGAGAGCAAAGAACACCTCTCAATTTAAAATGTGTTAGCATCCCCCTAATAGCAAACTGATTTTCCTTGCTTGGCATTAAATTTCTGATGATGTCTAATGCTCATTTCAGGAGCTGCAGAAATCTGCTGAGAGACATCAAAACGAAGCCCAGCACCTACGGGAAAACATCCCTCCCCATCTGCCCAAACCAACACAGAGCTGGTATGTGGAACATTAAACGATCGGGCTGCTCGTGGCAGCATCCCTTGTACCCCTTTTATCCTATATTTTGGGAACTAATGTCGTTAGATGTGTTAATTCTGCAGTTTGCTCTTGACTTGCACCCTAACAAATTGTTCAGATGGAAGCTTCTAGTAGCAGGTGTGACGTTGCGGTAGAAAACCAGTTCGTTGATAAACCGGAGCGTTCCTTGCCGTAGGATTGCGAACGTGCTGATTTAATAGCTGCGGTGCCTAAGGATTGAAGGGTGGGTCGCTAGAGCTGATGTTCAACACCACCCTTCCAAATATCATATTAAATATATATATATATAATTCAATCATCTTTCTGTAGAGATTTAAATGATGGTTGTGATAGTTTTATTCTCTTTTAATTGCAGCAGCTTGGCATTTATTCTATCTAGCAATGACATCCACCTGCCTTTAGAGGGCGGTATGAAGAAGCCGTTCCCGTTCGGAATGAGACACAAATCTGTGCCACAACCTCTATTATCATTCAAAAGCCTTCTAAGATGTTAGACTGAATTTATCAGAGCGATCAGCTCTTTCATCTATGCCAGATGGGGGTCTTGTCTTGATCCTGACATCTGAACATCCCTTGTTTCCACCCTATAGCTCATCAGGAGGCAATTTATCAGTATTTGAATTTAACGCTTGCAACATGTACCCTGAATCTCTCAGCTTTCCCTTCTCTTGCTCCTAATGCCAGACAAACCTCAGGGTGAAAACATTCCAGGCGTATTCCAGCAAAGTAAAAGGTTAAGGATGTGGACACAAGGTTGCAGGGGAGAAAAGTGAGCCGTAATTTTGGATATTATCACCGGGGTTCTGCTTTCTTTGTGTAACTTACTTGACCTTAAACTTAGATTAACTCCTGGGAATTGTTTAGGTGCAAATGAGGCTTGTTCAGCAATTATATCAGTTTTGATATCAAGAAGATTCTTTGGGGTGTTGGTTTTCCTTCCAATCTCATCCTGCTTTTGGTCAAGATAATTGTAATATAAGTTTAGCTGGTCCTTCCTTTTCTAAATAGACCCGCATATGTAAAACTAAGCAAGTTTTTTTAAGACTATTCTATTATCTGTCTGCCAGACCAAAATTGGGCAGAACCCCCAAACCTTCATCTGTTTGAGGCTCTAAATTGAGGGTTTATTATAAAAATTAATGCTCTAGTAATCACTCAAAACAGGAAATTCCTTGGCCGTTGAGATCTTGCCTAAACATATATATATATATATTAAACATACAATTCAACACCATCCAGCAGGCTGGAATATGCTTCAAAAGCTCAATAGATGAGTCAGGCTTCCCGAGAGTTGAACTTGGTTCAAAGAGCTGTGAAGCGTTTCAAAATCCGCCCGTTAGGCTGCAGCTCCATGCTCTGCTTCATCTGATTTAAAAAAAACCTAAAGAAAACCAGGCCTCCTGTTCTGTGAAATGTAAGGGTACGTTGGATTCTTAACCGCTCGCTGCTGCGTTTGGATTCCTTCCAATTCACCTGCTCGCAGCCTCTCCGGCGGAACAGCTCTAATTTAAAGTCGGTGCAAACACGCAACCTGAAATGGAGTAGGCTTGCTGCGTTTTATTTCTTTTTCTTGCGAAGATGGTGAGTTGTGTTCACCCAGACGGGCTGAGAGTAAGCAGATGTACTAATGTACTATGTTATTCAATATATTCATCAATGATTTGGATGAGGGAATAGAGTGACTGTCAGCAAGTTTGCTGGTGACACCGAGCTGGGAGGAGTGGCTGACACTGGAAGCTGTGCTACCATCAGAGACCTGGACAGGCTGGAGAGTTGGGCGGGGAAAATAGAATGAAATAAAACAAGGGCAAGTGTAGAGTCTGGAATCTGGGCAGGAACAACCCCAGGTTCCAGTGTAAGTTGGGGAATGAGCTGTTGGAGAGCAGTGAAAAGGGAGCTGGGGGTCCTGGGGCCAGCAGGGTGAGCATGAGCCAGCACTGGGCCCTTGTGGCCAGGAAGGCCAATGGTACCTGGGGTGGGTTAGAAGGGGGTGGTCAGTAGGTCAGAGAGGTTCTCCTGCCCCTCTGCTCTGCCCTGGGGAGACCACACCTGGAATCTTGTGTCCAGTTGTGGCCCCTCAGTTCCAGAAGGACAGGGAACTGCTGGAGAGAGTCCAGCGCAGCCACCAAGATGCTGAAGGGAGTAGTGGAGCATCTCCCGGGTGAGGAAAGGGTGAGGGAGCTGGGGCTCTGGAGCTGGACAAGAGGACACTGAGGGGTGACCTCATTCATGTTTACAGATATATAAAGGGTGAGTGTCAGGAGGATGGAGCCAGGCTCTTCTGGGTGACAACCAGTGATAGGACAAGGGGTAATGAGTGCAAACTGGAACACAAAAGGTTCCACTTAGATATGAGAAGAAACTTCTTCGTGGTGAGGGTGGCAGAGCCTGGCCCAGGCTGCCCAGGGAGGTTGTGGAGTCTCCTTCTCTGCAGACATTCAAACCCGCCTGGACACCTTCCTGTGGAACCTCAGCTGGGTGTTCCTGCTCCATGGGGGGATTGCACTGGATGAGCTTTCCAGGTCCCTTCCAATCCCTAACATTCTGTAATGTTATTTTTACTACTTCTCCACTATTTATACACCAAATATTCATTCGTTTTACAGCGTCACTGGGCTGACTGTGAAACGTGAAGAGCCGACGAAACTTATAGAACCTGAACGTGCGAAGAAACCTACAAAAGAGTCGAGACCCATTAAAGAGGTGCCCTTAATAACTGCAGAAGAATTTGAAAGTGTTCCTGCGTACGTAAGCCTGGCTTTGCTTAAACCTCATCCTGGCAATTTGGGTTTTAAATGTGGGTTTGTAAAAGTGAGCTCTTGTAGAACTAAGCCTAACAGAGATGTTGTAAGATTTTATGTGATCTGTAGGATGAAATATGAACTCCAAATAGTTTAAATGCAACACTGGCAAACCTGAAATTTAAATGAATGGAGCTAATTAGGTGATTTTTTGGTGTATATTTTGGGAAGATCAGAACTAATTGGTTAAACCCCAAACCTCTTACCTCAAATAATCCATGATAACCTCTCGAAATGTTTGATTTTCCTCAGAAATGGAAGGTTTTTCACTGCTGTTGGTGTATGGGGAGAGCAGGGACAGACACCAGCCATTTATCGCTGGTTTATAGGAAGGTTGTGTCTTAATTTGAGCTATAGAAGCTATAGGAAGATTCTTATTGAGATGGGAAAGGCATGTTTGTTCTTTGGAGGAAGATTTACACGTATTTCAATAGATCTCTTAATCTACCTTTATTTTTAATTCTGTTACCTGGCAATGTTGGAATCCAAGATTGGGAGAGTCCGTTCAACTTATAATTTCACAGACTATTTAACCAAATCTAAACAGTGAATGTTTGCGAGCTAAATTTTCTTACACCTAATATATCCTCTTGGTAAAATGAGGATTAGGTTCATATCCCAGTTCTCCAGGTCAACGCTGGTTCTACTTTAGGATGGCAATAGAAACACAAGTTAATACAGTGTATTTATGCAGCTGCTGTGCTAACATAAGACTGTGCCTATGTTAAGCCTGACTGAGGACTTAATAAAGCCCAGCTTATGTGTCTAAATCCTGTAGCAACTGTGTACGGTGGGTTTTGCGTCTACCAAAAGCCTCATTCCTTTTTCTCTAGGAAAAATCCAGGTGGTTTTCACCCCCTTTGCGCTGAACGGGAAGGAAAATCTATCCCTAATGTAATTAAAAGGGATATAGAATGGCTTTGTATTTTCAGAACCCTGCAGCGGGTATTTCACAAAGGTTGATGCTGAGTTAGGGCGCAGATTTGGATCAAACGAAATAGAAACTTGGAAATACTGTTGGCCTTCAAATCTATTGCAGAAAAGGCGACTTTTTGGAGGAACAGAAAAGAAATGGCACAGTAGATGTTTTGTTGAACGTTGAATTCAAGGCAAAGAAAATGCTTTATTCTATGCCTAAAATCCTACTGCTTAAGATCTTTTTAGAATCTATACATTCATTAACACCCTCTGAAGTCTCAGAAGATGGTAACTTGATGGACTATGCGTTTCTTTTATACGAAGCGTTTTTAAGCTTGGCCACTAGGAGCTTTCCCTATTTTATTTTTATTCCCAGTGGTATATATGCGATATATTGATGTTATTCTCTTCTTTGAAGAACACAGTGCTTTGGTTTTTAAACCTACAGAAATAAAATCATGTGTTTCGAAAGGGGCTTTTATGGCTTACAAAAAGAAACCAGGTCGCTTGGTGAAGCACGTTTTAGGGTTATTTTCAATATGAATTAAATGGATCGGTCTGGATGAGCGGGTGGTGAGGTGGAGGGTGAACTGGCTGAAGGGAAGAAGCCAGAGAGTCGTGGGCAATGGGGCAGAGTCCACTTGAGGCCTGGATCCAGTGCAGTGCCTCAGGGGGCAGTGCTGGGGCCGCTATTATTCAATATATTCATCAATGATTTGGCTGAGGGAATAGAGTGACTATTAGAGAGCAGTGCAGGGGAAAGGGAGCTGGGGGTCTTGGGGACAGCAGGGTGACCATGAGCCAGCACTGGGCCCTTGTGGCCAGGAAGGCCAATGGTACCTGGGGTGGGTTAGAAGGGGGTGGTCAGTAGGTCAGAGAGGTTCTCCTGCCCCTCTGCTCTGCCCTGGGGAGACCACACCTGGAATCTTGTGTCCAGTTGTGGCCCCTCAGCTCCAGAAGGACAGGGAACTGCTGGAGAGAGTCCAGCGCAGCCACCAAGATGCTGGAGGGAGTGGAGCATCTCCCGTGTGAGGAAAGGCTGAGGGAGCTGGGGCTCTGGAGCTGGGCAAGAGGAGACTGAGGGGTGACCTCATTCATGGGGATCAATATGGAAAGGGTGACTGTCAGGAGGATGGAGCCAGGTTCTTCTGGGTGACAACCAGTGACAGGACAAGGGGTAATGGGTGCAAACTGGAACACAAGAGGTTCCACTTAAATGTGAGAAGAAACTTCTTCATGGTGAGGGTGCCCAGGGAGGTTGTGGAGTCTCCTTCTCTGCAGACATTCAAACCCGCCTGGACACCTTCCTGTGGAACCTCAGCTGGGTGTTCCTGCTCCATGGGGGGATTGCACTGGATGAGCTTTCCAGGTCCCTTCCAATCCCTCACATTCTGGGATTCTTTGATTAATTTGGAACTTCTCAACCTGGCATCTTGGACCCCCAGGGGCCTCTCAAATACTCTGTTTCAGGGGTGGTAACGCTGCTTTTATTTAAAAAAAGGTTATGTGTGCTAAGTAGAGCAATTTTTATTAATAGAAAAACAGCTGCACCTCCAACTTTGAATCTTCATTGTTCAAAAATATCAATAAAGTTGAAAAGTGCATCTAAATAATGGCAATTCAGCCTAAAATTAGAGCAATTGATTTGGATTTGGCAGTTTTTACACACCCTGTGCAGACCTGGCTATTCTTAAAATTTACAGCGAGCACTTAATTTTAGGTGACGATTGTTGAATGCCTGCCTACCTTCTGCTTTGGAATATTGAACTGGTTATGGATGAGCTACTTGTGCTTTAAATTCTTTGTATGTTGGCCAAAAACTGAGGTTTTTCCCATTCAGATGAAAATGAGAGTATTTCCTGTTCATTGATCTTTTCACTCTTATTGTCCTCCAGCTTTTAGCTGCCTGATGTGCTGACTTAAAAAGCCCTTATTATCTTATTAATCTTATTATTTTAGTCCTGGCTTTACGAAATGCTCGGGAAGCGGTCGTTTCTGTGCTTTTTGGTACTTGGCTTTTTGCTTTGTGGTTACTGAACTTTAACTTTGATTTGTAGGTATATGAAAGGCCGCTTGACGTATGAGCAGATTAACGCGGTCGTTCAAGACCTGAACAAGGCCGTGGTGGGCAAGTACAAGATTGTGCATCAGCCTTTGAAGTCAATGAATGTAGCAGCCAGAAATCTCTACCACAGGTTCCTGGAAGATGAAACGAAGGATACAAAAGGTATTTTTCTTTTGCCTTTGTTAGTACCGATCTTGGAACACTTGGATATTACAGCGCAAGTCTAAAACATTGTAATGACAGCACATGCCTTTTGTGTTAGAATGTAATTAGAGCATCTTATTCTCTTCTGGATAAAGTGTAGCACAGAATGTCAGGGGTTGGAAGGGACTTGGAAAGCTCATCCAGTGCAATCCCCCCATGGAGCAGGAACACCCAGCTGAGGTTCCACAGGAAGGGGTCCAGGCGGGTTTGAATGTCTGCAGAGAAGGAGACTCCACAACCTCCCTGGGCAGCCTGGGCCAGGCTCTGACACCCTCACCATCAAGAAGCTTCTTCTCATATCTAAGTGGAACCTTTTGTGTTCCAGTTTGTACCCATTAGCCCTTGTCCTACCGTTGGTTGTCACCCAGAAGAGCCTGGCTCCATCCTCCTGACACTCACCCTTTCCATATTGATCCCCATGAATGAGGTCACCCCTCAGTGTTCTCTTCTCCAGCTCCAGAGCCCCAGCTCCCTCAGCCTTTCCTCACCCGGGAGATGCTCCACTCCCTTCAGCATCTTTGTTGCCCTACACTGGACTCTCTCCAGCAGTTCCCTGTCCTTCTGGAACTGAGGGGCCACAACTGGACACAAGATTCCAGGTGTGGTCTCCCCAGGGCAGAGCAGAGGGGCAGGAGAACCTCTCTGACCTACTGACCACCCCCTTCTAACCCACCCCAGGTACCATTGGCCTTCCTGGCCACAAGGGCCCAGTGCTGGCTCATGCTCACCCTGCTGTCCCCAGGACTCCCAGCTCCCTTTCCCCTACGCTGCTCTCTAGTAGGTCATTCCCCAACTTACACTGGAACCTGAGGTTGTTCCTGCCCAGATTCCAGACTCTACACTTGCCCTTGTTCTGTTTCATTCCATTTTCCCCTCCCAACTCTCCAACCTGTCCAGGTCTCTGATGGCAGCACAGCTTCCAGTGTCAGCCACTCCTCCCAGTTTGGTGTCACCAGCAAACTTGCTGACAGTCACTCTGTTCCCTCATCCAAGTCACTGATGAATATATTGAATAATAGCGGCCCCAGCACTGCCCCCTGAGGCACTGCACTGGATCCAGGCCTCGACTGGACTCTGCCCCATTGACCACGACTCTCTGGCTTCTTCCCTTCAGCCAGTTCACACTCCACCTCACTACCCGCTCATCCAGACCGCACTCCCTCAGTTCAGCTGTGAGGATGCTGTGGGACACTGTGCCAAATCCCTCACTCAAGTCAAGGCAGACCACGTCCACCGCTCTGCCATCATCCATCCATCTTGTTATGTCCTCGTAAAAGTCAATGTGGTTGGTCAAGCACCACTTCCCCTTAGTGAAGCCGTGTTGACTGCCCCTAGCAATTATTGTTTTGACTGAAGAGTTTTTCCCATGATGGATTTTGTTACTTTATATATTTTCACTGAAAATGTGTCACTTCACCTTGCGTGTTAGCAATAAAACTTCGCACAAAGCTTTAGTTTGGCATCACTACAAGTTCTGGAAGTTCCCGCTGTGATAACCAAAGTGTATAAACCGTGTTTTCACTTTTAAACTATTAAAAATGTGTTCTGAAGTCGGGAAATCGGGGTCATCGCTCATGCCGCAGTGGCTTTGTGGAAGAGACAGGGCTGTCTGATAATCTTAAGAAGTTTTCCCTTTTTAAACGCGCAGAGAGAGCAAAAACGCACCAAAATATCTTCCTAGTTGTCCCAAAGCTACACGGCACAGTAAATCTCTAGTATTAAATTCCCCTTTTTGACATTCCTTTCCTTTGGAGAACAAGGATGTAATTATTCCCGGAGGGATGTGCTGCGCACGTCAAGCTTGGTGATGTCCTTACAATGCCCTCAGGTTTCCAAGCCGTAAAACATGGAGCGAAGGCTCTTCTGTCTCACAGAGAGTTCTTTACCCGAAAAACAAGGCTCTCAATATTTGTAGCATGGTGATAACATCACAAACTTTTAGATTCTCGATGCAGATTTTGTGTAGGGAAGGAATTCTGAGCTGTTTTTGAGACCTGTAGGATAAACATGTATGGAAGTCAGCGTTGTAAAGGACTTCAATAAACCAGGACGTTCAGCATCTGCGTATATGCGGTAGATCTTATTTTGGTTCTGTTTGTCGTGCCTAATCATCTAGAAAATCTAGAGAAAAGGCCTGTCAGACACTTTTTAGCTCATTCAACGTCTTTATCCATCGCGTTTTTCGGGATGAGGTTGTGCATTCATTGATTCGCTCGCTGAGATTTCTCGGCTTCGCATTGCCCAGGTTTCTCAGCCTGGGCTGTTTGCCAGTTGAACTCCGGCTCTGATTTCAAGATGAGAGAGGATGCTGCCTGGTTTATTAGGATAAGGTTGATCAAGAAAGTGATTCAACTGATTTAGGGATAGTTAGTTAGATCGCTCAGAAGATGGAATTGACAAACGAAACGGCTACAGATTTGCATTCGCTTAATAAATAAATCAAAGCTTTCCTGGCAACTTCAACTTTCCAGCTGGCACCAGCTTCTTTCTCTGTGATGAAACTGAAAGGACTGTTCAATAACCTCATAGAAATACAAGACGCTCCATTTTATTTGAGATGCTGCTGTATTTACCGTATTTAAGGGTAAAAAGAAGAGGGAGAGCGCTCTCCTTCTCTCTTCTCCAAGCTAAAACATCCCTAGTTTAGGGATTTCTCTCTCATCAATGCGATATTATCAAAGAACATCATTTCCTTCTACTTATTCTCCTTGAAGATAATTAGGCGTTTCGTTCTTATACCTTAATTAGCACGTTCCTCGTTTCAGAATTCTTTTTTGCGCTTTTGTGAAGGCGCGCGGTTAAAACCTTATGGGAAATATTAAATAGATGGTTGTTTTACTAGATCTATAATTATCTCCTGAGTGGTGTATAAAGGCTGAATATGAAACGGTGGGGAGTGAATATCGGTATGGAGGGCTTAGAACTCCCTCCCTCCTTGTGGCTGCTTCTTTGTGGGGATTTTGGGGGTTCTGTTGCAAGTATTTTAATGACTTTAACTTCACTCAAGGCCTATAAGCGCTTGATAATGAGCATTTCCTATTAGAAGCAGTTAATCAATGACAGGAAGGGATGGGCTGGCAGCTCTGATGCAATTCTCTTAAACACAAGGAGGATGCTGTTCCACGTGGTTAATTGTCTATTTTAATTAACAACGATTCTGTTCCAAATCTGACGGAAATCAAGGCAACGGTGGCCTGCGTAACTCTGACGTATCTTCAGGTAGTTTGAGATCATCCTACTGCTGATTTTATCTTTTAATCAGCTTGGGGAATTAAGAATTGCCATTTCCGAACCGTTGAGCGTCGTTATTTGTTTTCCAGGCGAATTCTTCATCGTGGAGGCCGATATCAAAGAATTCACTCAACTCAAAGTGGATAAACGCTTCCATAGCATCCTCAACATCCTGCGCCACTGCCAGCGAGTGCGCGAAGTCCGTGGCTCCAGGCTCGTCCGCTACGTCATCTGCTAACGAGCTTTCCACGCTCCGCTTCACCCAAGATACAGGAGGCCGAAGTATTTTGAGACACGCAGGTTTTGTTGTCTGAACAGAGATTCTATGCGAACATTCCTCCCCAGGTCTCTTATTTTCTAAAAGCGAGGACCACGAAATATTCTTCAGGCATCTCTCCTAAATTAACATCAAATAACCTCGAAGTATTTTGAGTTTTGAGAGAAATTGATGTCTTTTTGGTAAATTAGACACACAAACCAAACAGCCAATTGCTGCACCTGTGCTCACACGCGGTTTCAATCCTGTTTTCAAGTCAACACTTGGAAGTTTAAATCCTCTGCATGTTAATAATGATCCTTTTGTGTTTAGGAGTTAAAGACTCTGCAGCTCCTCAAAGGAAGCGTTTAATTATTATTATTTCTTTAATCCCTCAAAGCAATTTCCAGATTTCCTTAATCTTTTGCTTCTTCTCCTAATTGGATGTGTTGGAGTTTCCTGTGTGGATTGAACAGGAAGATCTGAGGTGGTTTAAACGTTTCCAGATCGGTGGTTTTGTTCCCCATGTGGTTTTCATTCTTCATCGTGCAGCCAAGCAAAGTGACTCTTTCTTCCTTAAATCTGTGTGTGTTATCCTAACTCATCCAAAATAGCTTCTCTTGTACCCTGTCGGTGTTAAAATGACAACATAACGAGCAAAACACCATCAATTAACATCAAACATTCTTAATAAAGAGATTTTAGGTTTACACAGCACTCGAGATTCCCTTTTTTTTTGTGGTTTATGGGTTTAAGTAGGCGGGACACTTAGGACAGGCTTAACTTATTGATGGGCAAACTAACGCTTCAATTCTTTTTCTCCCTCCTATAATTCCTTTTAATGTTTCATCGTGGGGATTGCAATTTGGGATTAATTAGATGGCGCTTAACAGCTTTTAGTCTGTTACTGGAGAGTTTTTAATTGTCTGGATTATTTCCCCTTGGGTGGATTTTCACCCATTAATCCCTTATCTTAATATCGTGTTTTCTTCCGTGAAATTTAGCCATGGATTGTAGTCACTTTCTACCTTTTCCTCCAAAAATTCATGGTGATTTGCAAGCTGGAAAATTGAAGTGTCCTGAGAGCTTTAAGGAACAAGAGAAGCGATTAATTCTGGTTTTGGTGAGCAAAGTTCCCTCCTTGGGCTGGCCTAGACAAAATATGGAATTTAATGCTCTTTATTCCCATCGTTTATTGGTTAAAAAACGCACTTTTTGTTCTCTTTAACCTCTATTTTAAAGAGGCGGCGATGGAAATAATCGGATATCCATGCTCAGAGCGCTCGTACCCCTGAGGATTGAATTCGGGTGTTATTTTGGGAGGCGGCGATTTCCATCTCTAAGGAGCAATGGAAACGCGCGTTTCACGTCGTTCACGCTGGATCTTCGCTTGCAGGGAGTTAATCCTGAGCAAAACTGGTCTGGAAGCAGTAAAATAAAGAAGAGATTAATAATTGGTACCAAGCATTATCACAGAGGCACTCTGAGCTTAGTTTAAGGGACAACAGGGTCCAAAACAAACGACGTGAGATTAATAAGTGATGATAAATCCAGGCCTTTACATCGCTTTGTGAACTGGAGCTGTTTGGACTCTCCCGGCAACATTTGACGGTTGTTTCATGCTCAGTAGAAGCCTTGGGAGGTTGATCCATTCTGAAATTTACTTGTTTTTCCCCAAATTTCAGGGGGAATTTATTCATAGGAGCAGCTCGACCTCTCTTCCCACGTCTTATTGCGCTGACCAGCCTCGTCTCGCCCATCCCTGCTGACGCAGCGTTTCAATTATGAACTCATGTTTGCTCTTTATGCAGCGGCTGAGAAACCTGAATAATTAAATCTCCCCATGGCCTGAGCAGGCCGAGCTTCTTCATAGACACAACTTAAAAGCTTCACCGGCGTCGTTGCTCACCTGTCCGCTCGTTCCTTAATAGAAAGAGCGGCGCTAAGCGTTAATAATTCAGCTCGGCAAAATCGGCTAAATAACAAACCAAAATGTATATAGTTAGATTTATCAAATGGGAAGGTGTTAGGTTGACTGACTGCTTTCCATTTGAACCAATTACAGGTGAGGACTCGGCTTGACCGCTTTCTCTGGTTGCGTTTTAGGCCAGATTGAAGAGAACGGATGTGAGAACGGCTTAAAAGGTTTGATGCGAAGGAAAAGGAGAAGAATTTGGGTTGCTTCGTGTGCAAAGAGGCTTTTGGCTGCGGTCTGGATCACGCCAAGACCTCGAAGAAATCGTCATCCGTCCTCTTAATCCCGTAATTTCTAAATCTGCTCGTTCAGGGTGTGTTTTCCATCAATAATGGGCTCGTTCCTCCCTTGCAGCTCCAGCTCTGCCCTTCGCTCAGGAATAACCGCAAAGGGAGGAAAAAGACCCGTTAACCTTTTACCTTCTGTCTCTTCCCTGTGTAATCCAATTGGTGTTTGTCTTGCCGCTGCTAATTACTCAGAAGTATGTAATTGCAAGACAAACGTTTAACGAAGAGCAGTTCAGTGCTAGTCTTTTGGCTGCTCCCATCTGGCAAGAGCGTGGTTGCGGCGGTCGTTTCGGCAGCTTGGATTGAAGGTCTGACGGCCCGATTCTGCTCCTTGGCAAAAATAACGATGCAAATAAATGAAAATACTAATTGGGACCCTTCATTCTCTGCTGCTGCCCTGTGAGCTTTTGATAATTTGCCCCAAATATTCCTCTTCTCGTTACTTTTGGGTGCAGTGGGCGTCCAGGGCAGAACCGCCTCCCTACCTTATAATAACCACAGCAAACCCGAGTTGTTTAAACGTGTTTTTCCCTCTGGGAAATCACCCTGATCTTAATAAGCTTTTGAAATGAAATAATGTGCTGAGTCTTCCAAGCTGGAAATAAGTTGACTTTTTTGGTGTTTTTTTCTTTGCGGCAGCATTTTCTTCTGGTTATTGCTCAGTTGTTTAAGGAGAGAGAGGCTCAGGATTGCTCCCCGCTGAGAAAGAGCCCTGGGATTCTCCATATGGGCTGCACCCTGTAGGATGCGATATATGGGAATGTATCTATATATATAAGTATATGCAGATGAGTTGTTATGGGATCTTAGCACAGGGTCCATCCCAAACCTGGCGAACCAGCCCTCATCGCGCTCTTCCCTTTCCGCCCCGCAAGCAACAGGGATATTTGGAAATCGCTGGAGCTTTCATCGTTTCTTTCCCCGCTCGCTAATTAAGCGGGTAATTAAGCAGAACAACAGCAGTTTTACCAATTCTTTAAAACCCCGCGAATGCAAAAACGGCCTCTTTTTTCCCCACGCTGCCGCATCCCAGCTACGAATCCCTCGCTCGTAAATAATCCGGCAGCCGAACGCCGTCGCTTTGGGGCTGGGAGATGCCATGGCAACATCTCAGCTCCTTCCATTTGGGTAGGAATGTATATGCAAGGCGGCAATTAAAATTTAAACAGTCTCTGATGCGGCGAGACCCGCGGTTTATTAATAAAGCATGAGAGCGCTGAAGGTGATGGGATTTAGAGGGTTTGAGATACTTTGGCCGCAGCGACGTGCTCATGGGGGTTCTTCCTGCTTTGGGATGGGCTCAGCACCCGTACGAGCTCCTCGGTGCTTTCCCGTCCCCAAATCATCACAAGCGACTTAATATGCAAACCAGGAGATACATATAGGTCTCTCATGATTTTGCCATAGCGTTAATGTTCGGAGTGATTCCTAAGCGTGGAATAGCGTTGTTAGCGCTGTTGTACAAATGGAAACTAAATCAACAAGGTGTTAAAATACTTCCCAAGGCTGGAGGTGGTGGCACTGAGCACTTGGCTTTGTCCCCAGCCACCACTTCCCCATGCTCTCACCTTGGAAATCCTTTTGGTTTTGGGCTCGTTGACTTGCTAAGCTCCATGTTAAACCCGCTTGGGTAGTCCGGATCTTTCTGTTTCTCTCCCAATATCCGGCTTAAATCATGGCTGAGAAAAACCTCTTGTACTTGGCCTTGAGGGTTTCTTGGTGCCTTCTTTAAGCTGGTCCTGCGCTTCCCCATCCCAGCATCTTGTTCTGTTCTGCCTCAAAAACACATCCTGGGCCTCCCCGCCATCGACCCCTCTGAATTTTCCAGGCAATCCTTAATTCTTCTAAAGCCTTGATTATTTTGCTCTGGCTGTTCTTGCTGAGCTTAATATCACTTGAACTTGATTAATGACAGAGCCCAGACAACAAAGCTCCCCAGCCTCTTCGAGTCATTTTGTCTCAGCTAAGAGGTGGGAACACACAACCCACGAATCCATAGACAAGATGGGGAGTTGGAGTTCATCAACTGATGAGAGAAAATTCCCCTGGGTTGAAAACATCAGATTACAGATTAATCCTTGAGGTCTCCTCTGAAGTCCTGCGGTGCCTTCTTCTCATCTTCCGCCGCTGCCCTCGCCATCAAAGGATTCGCTTGCGTAGAAGCCGTCTGGCAAGCTGGAGTCTTCTCCAGTCCGAAAACACCAGCGGCCCAGCTGGTTATTCTGGTTTCCTTCATCGGCTGGGAACGTCTTCCTCACCTCGCAAGCTTGGGAGGACCAGGGAGGTCAAACCAGCGCTGGAAAAGCCTCCAGGGCTCTGCGTGGCCGCGTGAGTTTCTTTCGACTCGCAAAAAAGCAACCGTGGTTGATCCAGACCCTTCCATGCATCTTCTTGGGATGGCAGAGAGCAGCTCAGCATCGCTGCCTCTAGAAAAGGCACAGTAATGTTAATTAAAAGCTCGTTTTCCCAAGCTACCTTAGGCATTATCTCAAATATCCTCCCCGTGTGACATCCACGGCCACGCATCGGACCAGAAGACTTTTCTGTAGGGAGGTTGTCAGCGTCTACTCCTTGATTCCTTCATCTTCCCGCATTTGGATGGTTTGGCGTCGTTATAAATTTGAGTTAATCACTAATTTGGACTGTCTGCTTAAAAATCACTATTTACAAGTAGAACAGCACTGTGGGGACGTGGCCAGTTGTGGCAGGGAGGGGAAAACTTGCTGTGCGCTTGGCATCGGTTGTTTCTCATGTTGAAACATCCCCCAGACGCTGGATCTAAAAGACAAAGGGCTGGACCATGCCTCAGCTGGGTTGTTCTCATAGGAGATAACATCTCCCGGCACAGACAGCGCAGCTTTCCCAAACCAGACCGCGCAAGGTCATTTAAGAACTTGGTTTGCACGTGTTCCAACAGCTCCTTCGTTATCATCCGTCAATCCTTCCGTCCTCACTCCGTCCCTCGGATACCCGCTGTGGCTGGTGCAAAGCCATCCTGCTTAATTGGGACCTCGGGGAAGCTGTTCTCATTCTCCAGCCAGCTTTAATTAATGGATATAACAATTTATGAATAGGAAGAGCTTGGCTAACTCCTTGTTTTATTTCCTTTCTGCTCCCCCAGGTAATTTGGAGCGACGCTTTGGGAAGGTCCCTTTGAAAAAGAATCATCCGGCTGCTTGTTTTCTGCAGGGTCAGTTCTGCAAATGTTGGGAGCTGGTAAAACACTTAAATACTCACGTCAGCAGGTAAGTTGTTCCTACAGTAGCTCCTTTACTTAAAACCGAGCCTAAGTGCTGCGAGGGATTCGCCCTGATGGGTTGGGAGACGTCGATTTTGAACTGACGCTGTTTAATCTGGGCCTTGTCTGGACAGCTACGGCAAAAGAAGCAAACCACACATTTTAAACGTATTCTGTTGCTTTTCTTTCTTGCGGCTGGATTTGTGCTATGGGTGCAAAACGCTGTGAGGAATCGGGAACGCAGCTGAGCTACCGCTTCCCAAAATTGCCTCGAAGCGCCGTAGACCCCACGTGGTCCATTCCCGCTGCGCCCAGTAGCCCCAGCTAAACCGGCGATGAGAAACGGCCAAGCGCTGTGGCAAAATTTGGGATGGTGTCGTTTTCCTCGGCGATCTCCTTTTCCCCTCGCACCGGCGAGTGCGAGGTTCACGGTCTCGAAAAGCTGATTATAGCATAGGTGAAATTAAGAGGAGGTGGAAAATTGGGTGTGCGGAGAACGGCATCGCCCTGTACCGGGGAGTTGTGACAAGCTCGTTTACAAAGGTGGTTGATTTCTTTGCTTTGGCACTTCTAGGTTGGTTTAGTAAGACGGAATAAAAGCAGGAAGGTGATGCCAAATTAGTGACAGTTTGGGTAATCAAAACTTTGCTTTTGAGTATCACAGAATCCCAGAATGTGAGGGGTTGAAGGGACCTGGAAAGCTCATCCAGTGCAATCCCCCCATGGAGCAGGAACACCCAGCTGAGGTTCCACAGGAAGGTGTCCAGGCGGGTTTGAATGTCTGCACAGAAGGAGACTCCACAACCTCCCTGGGCAGCCTGGGCCAGGCTCTGACACCCTCACCCCAAACAAGTTTCTTCTCATATTTAAGTGGAACCTTTTGTGTTCCAGTTTGTACCCATTACCCCTTGTCCTATCACTGGTTGTCACCCAGAAGAGCCTGGCTCCATCCTCCTGACACTCCCTCTTTCCATATTGATCCCCATGAATAAGTCACCCCTCAGTGTCCTCTTGTCCAGCTCCAGAGCCCCAGCTCCCTCAGCCTTTCCTCACCCGGGAGATGCTCCACTCCCTTCAGCATCTTGGTGGCTGCGCTGGACTCTCTCCAGCAGTTCCCTGTCCTTCTGGAGCTGAGGGGCCACAACTGGACACAAGATTCCAGGTGTGGTCTCCCCAGGGCAGAGCAGAGGGGCAGGAGAACCTCTCTGACCTACTGACCACCCCCTTCTAACCCACCCCAGGTACCATTGGCCTTCCTGGCCACAAGGGCCCAGTGCTGGCTCATGCTCACCCTGCTGGCCCCAGGACCCCCAGCTCCCTTTTCACTGCTCTCCAACAGCTCATTCCCCACCTTACACTGGAACCTGGGGTTGTTCCTGCCCAGATTCAAGACTCTACACTTGCCCTTGTTCTATTTCATTCCATTTTTCCCTTGTTGCCGATGAGATGGAAGGAACAGGCTGGGATCCCTCTTGACCGGTGAAGTCCAGCAACGGTCTGTGCCCAGAGCTTTTAATTCCCACTTGATTTTTGTATATTAATACTATACCAGTGCAACTGATCCCACATTAATGTCACACCTTCTCCTGCGGATTTAAAACAATATATACATTATTAAATGGCTTTGCTTTTCTCAAGCCCAACAAGTATGTGCAGCACCGAATCAGGACTTATAATACAAAGGCAAACTTTGAGTAGGAAACGTGAACGTGGGATTTATCAGCTTCTTTTATTCGATATTTTTCTATGTCCTCCCAGAAAGCTGCGATTTGTTTACTACGCAGCCAATTATTTGATTTTCCCTTTCAAATACAAAAAGCACGTGGCTTAGAGCAACGTAATTTGCAGCCTGCTGCTTAATGATACAGCTGATGGAAGAAAATTGGGCTGCGAGCTTAAACTGCTGAGAAAAGCTAAAATTTGGTATGTGTGGGGTAGGCAGCCTGGAGAGAAGAGGAGGTTGCTGAGGCAAGAAATGATCTTTTAATTCTTTTCCTGCCTTAGGCACAAAACCTGATTCTGTTAGGTCCCCTTTGCTGTACAAGCTTCTCTTTGGTGATGTTCAGAACCCATCTGGAAAACTCGGTGAGGAGCCGCGCTCGGAGCAGCGGGGGGACTGGATTAGGTGACTCCAGAGGTCTCTTCCCACATAAATTAGTTCCCTGCAAGCAGCTGTAAGATGGGAAATTCTTCTAAATCAGAGCAATTCCTAAAAGTATTGCCATATATGGAGTGAGAAGACAACCTACAATGTGTTGATGAAGAAAAGCATCACAGAATCCCAGAATGTCAGGGATTGGAAGGGAGCTGGAAAGCTCATCCAGTGCAATCCCCCCATGGAGCAGGAACACCCAGCTGAGGTTCCACAGGAGGGTGTCCAGGCGGGTTTGAATGTCTGCAGAGAAGGAGACTCCACAACCTCCCTGGGCAGCCTGGGCCAGGCTCTGACACCCTCACCATCAAGAAGCTTCTTCTCATATCTAAGTGGAAGCTCCTATGTTCCAGTTTGAACCCATTACCCCTTGTCCTGTCACTGGTTGTCACCCAGAAGAGCCTGGCTCCATCCTCCTGACACTCACCCTTTCCATATTGGTCCCCATGAATGAGGTCACCCCTCAGTGTCCTCTTGTCCAGCTCCAGAGCCCCAGCTCCCTCAGCCTTTCCTCACCCGGGAGATGCTCCACTCCCTTCAGCATCTTTGTTGCCCTGCGCTGGACTCTCTCCAGCAGTTCCCTGTCCTTCTGGAGCTGAGGGGCCACAACTGGACACAAGATTCCAGGTGTGGTCTCCCCAGGGCAGAGCAGAGGGGCAGGAGAACCTCTCTGACCTACTGACCACCCCCTTCTAACCCACCCCAGGTACCATTGGCCTTCCTGGCCACAAGGGCCCAGTGCTGGCTCATGCTCACCCTGCTGGCCCCAGGACCCCCAGCTCCCTTTTCACTGCTCTCCAACAGCTCATTCCCCAACTTACCCTGGAACCTGGGGTTGTTCCTATCCAGATGTAACACTCTACATGATTATATTTGATTTTTCACAGCTCCTGAGATGCTTCCAAAGCCCTGCAGCCAGGATTAGCACCTCTGGAATCGCAGCCGCTTTTACACCGACGCTTCGTTTTACCAACAAGGGCAAGTCCCGACGTTTCGCATCTTCTTCGGGCTGATAAAACACCGGGGATGAGTCTGGAAAAGGCCACGTTCCGTGTGTCAAAAGGATGCGCCGAACGTAGCGTATCCAGTGGGAAACGACAGCGCCGGGCTGACTCGTATCACGTCACCGAGTTCAGATCTGACAGGGGATTTCTGCAACTCAAGTCGTGCTGACACTCAGGTCCCCGTTTATTTCGACAGCGAATGATTTAACTTCCTAAATACATCCTAAATACATCGGGCATGTAACTGTAACCAAAGACAGAATAACATTGACTTGTTAAAATGGCTCTGTTTACAGCAGCGCCACAAACTGAAGGATTCAAGGCAAGTCCTCGAAGCCCCAGATCGCTCCCGGCCGGCGCGGACGCAGAACGCGCTCCCACATTTCAGGAGCTTCACCCTCACCCCGCAGTCGTTTATTTTCCGCTCTCATGTGGCTCTCGAACTGAGCAGAGCGGGCAGAGTTGAATTTATTGGAGCATTTCTTATTTTTCCTCGGTTTTCTCTGCAGAAGGCGAGGGAGGCTCAGTTCTTGCAGCTCTAACAAAGCAACACGCTTGTCTGGAGGAGATCAATAACCATCGAACTATTGTGCTTCCTCCACTTAAAGCTGTTGGAACAGGTTCCTTTAATTGTCCTTTCACGCTGTAAATACGGCGTATGGTGAAATATTCTCCATGAAAGCCGCTCAGCGGGTTGTGCCACCCAGGGAAGGAAAGACCTCGGCTACTTCAGCTGTAACAGCCCCGGGGGCTCTACCCGAATTCCGTCACACGTTTCATCGGGGAAGGACAAGAAGCCCACTCGGGGTTTTCAATGTGAGTGTTTTAATTGGGGGGGGGCTCACATCAGCCCCACCAGCACCCCGTGGTGTTTGGGGGGGCAGATGGGATCTCCCCTGGGCACCTCTTTACTATGGTGGGGGGAATGGATCCCCTCAGGTGGTTCATGGGGATGGTGAGGAGGACCAGATCCCCTCAGGGACCATGGTGGGGAGGACCAGATCCACTTGGGTGGCTCCTCATGGGGATGGTGAGGGGAACTGGATCCCCTCAGGTGGCTCATGGAGACAGCAAGGGGGACTTGATCCCATCAGGCACCTCCTCACAGGGCCTATGGTGGTGGGGGAAACCAGATCCCTTTGGGTTACTCCTCATGAGGATGGTGAGGGGGACCAGATCCCCTCAGGCGGCTTTTCACAGGGACTGTGGTGGGGGGGGGGAAGCAGATCCCTTTGGGTGGCTCCTCATGGGGATGGTGAGGGGGACCAGATCCCCTCAGGCGGCTTTTCACAGGGACTGTGGTGGAGAGGGAAACCAGATCCCTTTCGGTTGCTCCTCATGGGGATGGTGAGGGGAACTGGATCCCCTCAGGTGGCTCATGGAGACAGTGAGGGGGACTTGATCCCATCAGGCACCTCCTCACAGGGACTACGGTGGGGGTGGGGGGGAACCAGATCCCTTTGGGTTGCTCCTCATGAGGGTGGTGAGGAGGACCAGATCCCCTCAGGTAGCTCGTCATGGACCATGGTGGCGAGGACCGGATCCCCTTGGGTGGCTCCTCATGAGGATGGTGATGGAGAAGCGGGTCCCCTCAGTGCAGGGAGGGGGACACTGGGTCCCCTCAAGCCGTTCATGGGGACAATAAGGGGGACACCGGATCCCCTCAGGCGGCTCCTCATAGGGACCGACCGGGGCAGGTGAATCCCCTTGAGTGGCTCCTTATGGGGATGGTGGGGGGAACCACATCCCCTCAGGCACTTCATGGGGACAGTGAAAGGGAACCGTGTCCCCTCAGTTGACTCCTGGGGACAATGAAGGGGAACCATGTCCCCTCACTTAGCTCATGGGGACAGTGAGCAGTGCCCGGGTCCCCTCAGGCAGCTCCTCATGGGGACGGTGCGAGGGAGCGGGTCCCCTCATCTGCCTTAAGGGGACAGTGAGGGGGAACCGCGTCCCCTCAGTCGACTCCTGGGGACAGTGAGGGGGAACCGCGTCCCCTCAGTCGACTCCTGGGGACAGTGAGGGGGAACCGCGTGCCCTCAATCGACTCCTGGGGACAGTGAAGGGGAACCGTGTCCCCTCAGTCGATTAATGGGGACAATGAGCGGTGCTTGGGTCCCCACACGGGGCTCCACATAGGGACGGTGAGGGGGAAGTGGGTCCCCTCAGTCTCCTCATGGGGACAGCGAGGGGGAACCGCATCCCCTCAGGCGGCTCCTCACAGGAACCATGGCGGGAAGCGGGGGAACCAGCTCCCCTCAGGCGGTTCATAGGGACGGTGAGGGGGCAGCGGATCCCCTCATTCGTCTTAAGGGGACAATGAGGGGGAACCGCGTCCCCTCAGTCGACTCCTGGGGGCAGTGAAGGGGAACCGCGTCCCCTCAGTCGACTCCTGGGGGCAGTGAAGGGGAACCGCGTCCCCTCAGTCGACTCCTGGGGGCAGTGAAGGGGAACCGTGTCCCCTCCCTTGGCTGCCCGGGTCCCCTCAGGCGGCTCCTCCCCCGGCAGGTGGCCCCCGCGCGGCGGCGGCCGCTGGGTGACGTCATGGCGGGGGCGGGCGCGCGGTGCCGGTGCGCTGAGGAGATGGAGCCGGCAGGGCCATGGCGGAGCCGGTGAGTGCGGGGATCCCCGCTCCTTCCTCAGCCGGGTTCCCCCCAGCCGGTGCTGAGGGGATTTGAGGGGCGATGAAGGGCGGCGGGGAGCGGGTTCGCCCGCTTCTGCCCCGGGTGGGAAGCTCCCGGTGGCGCCTCGTCCTTCCCCGGGGCTCAGCCGGTTTAACATCGCGGGTTGCTGCCCGGGGGAGGGTGGGTGACCCATGTGCATGTGCTTCTCAATGGTTCTATACCTGCCTTATGTCTCTATACCTGCCTTATGTCTCTATACCTGCCTTATGTCTCTATATCTGCCTTATGTCTCTATATCTGCCTTATGTCTCTATATCTGCCTTATGTCTATATCTGCCTTATGTCTCTATATCTGCCTTATGTCTCTATACCTGCTTTATGCCTCTATATTTGCCTTATGTCTCTATACCTGCTTTATGCCTCTATACCTGCTTTATGCCTGCACCTGCTTTATATCTCTATACCTGCTTTAAGCCTATATCTGCCTTATGTGTCTATATCTGCTTTATGGCTATACCTGCTTTACATCTCTATATCTGTTTTATGTCTATACTTGCTTTATGGCTAAACCTGCTTTATGTCTATACCTGCCTTATGTCTCTATATCTGCCTTATGTCTCTATATCTGCTTTATGTCTCTATACCTGCTTTATGGCTATACCTGCTTTGCATCTCTATATCTGCTTTATGTCTATACTTGCTTTATGTCTCTATACCTGCTTTATGCCTCTATACCTGCTTTATGCCTCTATACCTGCTTTATGCCTCTATACCTGCTTTATGTCTATACCTGCTTTATGTCTCTATACCTGCCTTATGTCTCTGTACCTGCTCTATGTCTCTATACCTGCTTTATGTGCAGTACTTGGGCTTGCACAGCTAAATCCATGCACAACTAAGCTGGTGTCAGGGTCCCCGAACCTTTCCCGCTGTCTGGAGGGGAAAATCTGCTTCTTTCCCTCTTCCCCCATCAAATACAGGTCGCGTTTGCTCTCAGTCTTATTTAGTCTTAGCCTAAAAGAGATGCTTGTGTCTGAGAGCCGGTGATGGCAGGTGGCCTTGGGCCAGGCTTTAGCGGCATCAAACGTGCTCGGTGTGCGGTGAAATGCGCGTTCGGGAGCCACGGCACCTCGGGAAGGGTCATCCCAGGCTGGTTCATCCTCAGAAAAAGAGGGTTAAACCCAACCCTGATGTCTGACAGGTTGTCCCCACATGGCGCATCCCCTCCTGGAATGGGTTGGGGTCCCACAGGTCCCGCGTGCACCCCCTTTTTGGGATGTCAGAGGTGTCTGGGTACCCGTGCTACCCATCACGTGTCTGTATGCTTGGGGCTGGAGAAGTTGATGTGGAGCATCAAGGTTTTCTCTCGATTAAACAACTGGTTTGGTTTTGGTGACACAATGCTCAGCTGCTGCTGAGAGGAGTTTTAGTCCCTGCGTTCGTCCTCACTGTTAATTAGGCGTGTTTAATCCTGCCTGGTGCTGGGAACGCGGAGTGCTTTTCTTTCTCCAGCCTCCTGTACAACGAGACCAGGGGGCAGTGACATCTTTCCCATCACCTTGGACACGATTGAAGATGTGACTGAGGCGCAGTTTCACAGTTCACTGTCCTCCTTTTGGATGGACAGATGTCCCATCAGCTTGAAGGTGACAAAAAGCCCCGTGGGGGTGTATGTGTGAAGGATTGCAGGGAAAGGGACACCAGGACCAGGACCAAGGGCTGGAGTTGCACGTAATGTTTTGAGGATAAATCTCATACCCAGCAGGTGAGCATCAGCATTTCCCCTCCCTATAAAACAGCTGATAACCCACATACCATCGATTCTCTTGTGCTTGAGAGACCACCACTGAGCTTCTTGCTTGGTTCAGAGCTAAAGCAGAGAGAAAAGTCAGGCTTAACCGCAGTCCTTGCCCTTCTCAAGCTCAGCCCAGCCTGTTAAGTGCGGACTGATAAATCCCAATCAAATAACCCTTGTTCAGAAAGGACGCTGAACCGCGAGCATCTCGGACAACCTCAAGCTCTCCAGGTTGAGTGTTTTAATGCAGATGGTGTCTGTTTATCTTGATTTTTATACTTAGAACAAAGATGTGAAGATCTAATTCCAGATTCTGGAGCAGCTTCTCATTCTGCTTCGGCCTCCTGAGTGCTGAGCAACTCGGCAAAGCAAAATCGCCAGAATTAGCGTTATGAGCTGAAATTACCTCTCGATTTTCCAGGTGGTGTGAGGCAGCTCGCTTACAGTTGCAACTGCTTTGTTGGACGCAATTAATTTGCCCTCATTTGGGCATCTAAAAGCGTCTTTTCGGAGCAGAAATAATCCTCCCGAAACTTCTCGCGTCCCCAGGTGGGAGGTGTTGCAGAAATGCAAGTGCAGGGGAGCGTTTGCAGCTCATCCTCTTGCAGACACCGAGGGCTGAGTTAAAAACCAGCCTGTTAATTTTATTGTCATGGCTCTAAGCACTTGTGAGCACCCCCCTCACCTTCCTCCCTATACCCTGTGCCAGCATTTAATTGCTCTGGGGAGATAATATCTCATTTCAAGGTTGAACTTATCTCATTTTGACTTGCAGAGGGGGGGACGTGGTGGTGCCCTTGTCACAAAGGTGACTTGTCACTCCCTGCAGCCATCGGGTCGCTTCTTCAGGAGGCTGAAGGATCCAAGGTGCTGTAGCCTCAACTCCAAGGCTCTTTCTCCATCGTGAGTGATTTTTGTGGCCACCCTTGGGACTCAGAATATTGTCAGGAAACTCAGCTGGGTGATTAGAATTGGATCTTTTTAGTCTCCACTTCATGTATTTACCTGAAATTTCTGCCCCGCTGCTATAACCGGAGCTGACCCAGCCTCGCGTCCTATTTTAAAATAACAACTACGCAAAGTTTCCTTGTGTTTCCCCCATTGATTTTAAACCTTGATTTTAACAGCTGTCTGGCAACTCTGAAATCTCTCTCGTTAAGGGGTTTTAAGGCAGATTGCAGGAGGTTGTTTGGAAAGACACGGGGTGCACGTGGTTAATCTGTAATCGAGCTTCTCTCGGCCTCTTTGGTAACAGCACAAATACTCACTTGTAGTTTTACTGATGGTACCTAACAGTGAATCCGGCAGCTAATTCTCTATTCCTAGCATGCTTAGAAGTGCCTTACTTTACAATTAATTCTGTTAGCTCTTCAGATTTAATGAATTCCATTAGACGTCCTCATCAGTCACCGACCCTGGACATTTCTTCTTCAGTGCCTTTTAGAAAATCACATTTCCAAGCATTTTCCACGTTTTTTTTCTTTGCCAGAATGATTTTTACATCATTTAACTCTTGCTGCTTTGCTGGGGTTGTAACTTTTGGGGCCTTTGGTCGATGCTTTAAGTGAGTCCTGCTAACGATTGCTTTCGCCTTTGTAAAATTGGCCTTTTTAAAGACGTCACTGCCATTATTTTGGGCTTGTAGTTTCGATGAGTACTGAAAAATCAGAGTTAAGCTCTGATGAAAGGAGCATTAGACATTGCAGTTCGTTTTGGCTTCCTCCTTGTCACGTCGCCTTGGGCTGAGATGGGAGCGACACCAGCGGCTTTGCACCCGAACGACTTATGGGTGCATTCCTTGGTTTTGCTATTGATTATTCATTAGCTGTTTGCATTGTGGTATTTTTATTTACCTCTCTGTGTGCATGTATGTGATGAATAGCGGGAAAACGTGGTCTACCTTGACTTGAGCGAGGCATTTGACACAGTGTCCCGCAGCATCCTCACAGCTGAACTGAGGGAGTGCGGTCTGGATGAGCGGGTGGTGAGGTGGACTGTGAACTGGCTGAAGGGAAGAAGCCAGAGAGTCGTGGGCAATGGGGCAGAGTCCAGTTGAGGCCTGGATCCAGTGCAGGGCCTCAGGGGGCAGTGCTGGGGCCGCTATTATTCAATATATTCATCAGTGATTTGGACATTAAGTGTAGAGTCTTGAATGTGGGCAGGAACAACCCCAGGTTCCAGTGTAAGTTGGGGAATGAGCTGTTGGAGAGCAGTGAAAAGGGAGCTGGGGGTCCTGGGGCCAGCAGGGTGAGCATGAGCCAGCACTGGGCCCTTGTGGCCAGGAAGCCAATGGTACCTGGGGTGGGTTAGAAGGGGGTGGTCAGTAGGTCAGAGAGGTTCTCCTGCCCCTCTGCTCTGCCCTGGGGAGACCACACCTGGAATCTTGTGTCCAGTTGTGGCCCCTCAGCTCCAGAAGGACAGGGAACTGCTGGAGAGAGTCCAGCGCAGCCACCAAGATGCTGAAGGGAGTGGAGCATCTCCTGTGTGAGGAAAGGCTGAGGGAGCTGGGGCTCTGGAGCTGGACAAGAGAACACTGAGGGGTGACCTCATTCATGGGGATCAATATGGAAAGGGTGAGTGTCAGGAGGATGGAGCCAGGCTCTTCTGGGTGACAACCAATGATAGGACAAGGGGTAATGGGTTCAAACCGAAACACAAAAGGTTCCACTTAAATATGAGAAGAAACTTGTTCCTGGTGAGGGTGTCAGAGCCTGGCCCAGGCTGCCCAGGGAGGTTGTGGAGTCTCCTTCTCTGCAGACATTCAAACCCGCCTGGACACCTTCCTGTGGAACCTCAGCTGGGTGTTCCTGCTCCATGGGGAGATTGCACTGGATGAGCTTTCCAGGTCCCTTCCTAAGATTCTGTGATTTTGTGAAACCCTTCTCCTTGTAGGTCAATGCATAGAAGAGAGCGAAATTCAGCATTTATGGCCTGCAAACGCTCCGTGACAGGGGAAAACCACGTGCTTCATGCGTTGTTTTGCACATTTAAGCTCTGTATCTCTTTCCTAAGCACCCGCTGCACCTTGCAAACCCCTTCATCCGTACATCCCGTGATCTGTGCTACGCTGAGGTTAAATCTCCTCGGAGGGATTTCCGGGTGGAATTACAGGATTTCAGCCAGGATGACCTTGCAGGTGCTGCACTGGGGCCGGGTCAGGAGTGCTCCAAGCTCCCAAATCTCCCTCCTGAAAACGTGGAGGAATTATTACCGCTCATTCCTGCAGCGCTTTCCACTCCTGTCTTTAAAAAGCAGCCGGCGTGGTTGTGCTCGCAACAAGCGCCTCGGTTTCTATATTATCCACAAACCCGTCATCTCCGTAGGAAGCTGGGCAGCCCACACCGCTCGGGTTGTTTGCGCATATCTAGACCTGATTTTACAACTATATTAATAGACATGGTAACTGATAACACCTGCGACAATTAGCTATGTGAACTCTGATAAAGAGCCTAATCGAATGTCACGTTGCAGAGTACGGGCTGTTTGCTTCTAGAGCCAAAATCCCTTCCTAAAGGCGACTCTGCAGGTCATCTCCAGACCCTTCCTACGCTTGAATACACAAGAAATTCAGTTTATCCGCTGCGGATAAGTTATTCCCCATTCCCTATGGCTCATTTTTGTGGCTGTGATGCTGCAGGTCCCTCTGGAAGGATTTGGGGGTGTCACAAATCACGAGCCGCGTCTCAGCGTTTGTCGAGATGGAGGAAAATGCACCTTTATTGAGGTGGGTTATACCTGACCCCTCGTTGGGTTTTATGCTCCATTAACTCCCCCTCATCCCGTGAAATATGGAAAGTTTTGAACTATTAACAAATGCCTTTGGGTAAATGAAACCCTGGAAATGCGAATGTGGAAGTAGGTCCTGGCTTTAAATGACTTCAAGGACACCGGGTAGGTGCTGGGCTTCTTGGGATCTGGTTCAGCTGGGACTGGTTCCAGTTAAAATGAGATCAAGGAGAACAAGGGGGTGAAATAAGAGGGGGTTTTGTTGCATTTCTATCAATATTGCAGGACTGGTTTGCATCTCTGAAAATCGGAAAGTATTTCAGATGATTTCTTTTAGAATTATTTTGCTCTCTGGGAATTCTGCTTTCTCACTGGTTTAATCCAAATCTCCCCATGATTTAGATGTATGTATTTATATAATCTCATCTCCCACGCTGGCCTCTTTTATCTGAATAAATCTCATGTGCCTGCTACTACTCAGCCAGAAAAGAATCATCGTTATTGCCGTAATGTTTGTCAGCTTTTCTTTATCACAGCAATATGGGAAAATGCTTCGCCGGGGTGGGACCTGCTTTGCCACGCTGCTCTGGTGCTTAATCCTTAATTGGGTTTTATACGTGAGCCCATAACGAGGGAAAAGGTGCTGAGGTGCAGCATGGGGAGCAAAATATCCAGGTTTCAGTCCCCAATGATCCAGCTGGGGAAAAGAAGAGTGAAGGACTTTGGACCTGCTTAGAAAGGCTGTTGAGTTCACTGACGCTCCCTTAAAATACAGCTAATCCACGTAATCTTATTATAGTAGTAGGTGATTAAACCAAGAACAAGCTTTAGCAAAGCTTTTTATTCCCTATCTATTATCTGCGTAGCTAAAAGTCCCGGGGAGCGTGTTTTGATTTTGCTAAGGGTATTTTAGGAGCGGGATTTACAACGTTCTGGCTTGAAATCTCTAGAGAAATCTCCCCCCATTCTTTTTGGCGAGATAGGCACGTTTATTCCGTGGCTTTGTGCTATTCGGCCGCCTCGATCCGAGCGACGGGGGTTCCGGCAGCGATGCACAGAATCCCAGAGTGTCAGGGGTTGGAAGGGACCTGGAAAGCTCATCCAGTGCAATCCCCCCATGGAGCAGGAACACCCAGCTCAGGTTCCACAGGAAGGGGTCCAGGCGGGTTTGAATGTCTGCAGAGAAGGAGACTCCACAACCTCCCTGGGCAGCCTGGGCCAGGCTCTGACACCCTCACCATCAAGAAGTTTCTTCTCATATTTAAGTGGAACCTTTGGTGTTCCGGTTTGTACCCATTGCCCCTTGTCCTGTCACTGGTTGTCACCCAGAAGAGCCTGGCTCCATCCTCCTGACACTCCCTCTTTCCATATTGATCCCCATTAATAGTCCCCCCTCAGTGTCCTCTTGTCCAGCTCCAGAGCCCCAGCTCCCTCAGCCTTTCCTCACACGGGAGATGCTCCACTCCCTTCAGCATCTTGGTGGCTGCGCTGGACTCTCTCCAGCAGTTCCCTGTCCTTCTGGAGCTGAGGGGCCACAACTGGACACAAGATTCCAGGTGTGGTCTCCCCAGGGCAGAGCAGAGGGGCAGGAGAACCTCTCTGACCTACTGACCACCCCCTTCTAACCCACCCCAGGTACCATTGGCTTCCTGGCCACAAGGGCCCAGTGCTGGCTCATGCTCACCCTGCTGGCCCCAGGACCCCCAGCTCCCTTTTCACTGCTCTCCAACAGCTCATTCCCCAACTTACACTGGAACCTGGGGTTGTTCCTGTCCAGATGTAAGACACCTCCTGGAAGATGTTCCTCTCCAAGTATCACCGAGCTTAGGTGCAAATCCCATGGCTGGAATCTCCTGGATATACGATTCTTTCTCCTTGAGGTTTGAACCTGTTTATGATGCTTTTTGGGTCACGTTCTCCACGTGCTTGGGCCCCTTGGGCGAGCATCATTTCAGCCGGGGCTTCCATCACCTTTGTAGATTGTTATCTTTAATTATACATTCCTCTCGAGGACGATGGAAGCAAGAACACGTAGCTGGGGGTTCCGTGTCCCCCGAGTCCCTGGTGATGCCGCCTTGAAGGAGAGCGACATCAGGGGATTATTTCTGGTTGGGACACCGAGCGATTCTCCGCACCCCATTATTTTGACCCCTTTTTATCTCTCAGTCACTGGGGAAGCTTCTGCCTTGCTGCATTGGGGCTGCAGCAGCGTGGGGGTGGAAACTTTTACCAAGCGGTTTCTGCAGACAAACGTGGTTTTTTTTCCCCCCTCCATCAAACCCGTCTTCGTTGTTTTCTCAAGCTGAGCCCGTGGATCTGCGACCGGCCCGCCAAATAAACCGGCTGAGATTTGGCAGCGAGGCAGAGGGATTAAAGGGGAGGTTAATCCCCGAGAGAGACACAAATATAAGCACTTTTGTGAGATCCCAGCGCGGCGATTCGGGACTCTCCGCTCCCAGAGGTACCTCTTGGGTCGGGGCTGCCGTCTGTCCGTCTGTGGAACGTGCCGCACATACCTCCTTTGGGGCAAATTCCTGCTGCAGGCTCCTCAATCGCCGCAAAATCAAACCTCTCTAGGGCCGCTTCTATATTTTTCTTTAAGTTTTCTTTTTAAATAACCATCATTTTACTTATCTTGGTCCAGCCCCACCAGTGATAACACAGGCAAAGTCCTGACCGGTGGTGTCCTGGGGAGCTAAAGCCACAAAGCACCAGCGCAGAGCCGATCTTATCTCTTTTTCTTAAGGAGAAAAGACCGTGCCAAACCAAAAGGGCGAAGCGATTTGCCCCCATGAGGTATCACATTTCCACTCTGATTTATGGCTGGGCCTTCCGAGCCGTCCGTTCTCCGTATTGTTTTATTGAGGTAATGGAAATATTTCTACTGGTTTCAAATCCATGTGTTCTCAGCCCGTGCGGTGCGAAAGGAGGAGGAGGGTGGAGCCAAAAGCACCGGCCACAATGTCTGTTTGTCCATCCCAGACAGCTTGACACCGCCAGATGCTTTCGCAGAGATGGAGCTGAGCTTTTCCAGCTTAATAGAAGTCAAAATAACATATTTAGGCTGAGGGGAGAGGGCGAGTTGGCTGCGGGACGCACATACTGAACCGTGTTTGTCTATGGCACCGTCTGGCCCTGCAAATCCCAGCCCAGGGCGGCCGAACGTGCCGTGAACGTCCCGTGGCCGATCGACCCAAACCGTCTGTCTTTCCCGCCCCGCTGAAAATCCCTGCGAGCGTCAGCAAGTTCTCCATTGTTTTCTGTTCTTTCTGTGAACTCATGAGCATTGTCTGAGTTGTCTTTTTATTCTTTTCCAGTGTCGTTTGGCCTGGCCACGAATGCCTCAGCCGTTAAGGAGGAAAATTCCTATTGCCCTGCGAGAGGTGAATTTGCGGCGCTGAGCGACGCTGCTCCCCTTGCCTATGGTACAGTGAGAACGTTGTGTGTTTTATCCAAGACTCCGGGGTCGTTTTTGTGCTGATTCCCTTTGGTTTTGCTTTCTCCCTTTGTTTCTTTGCCTCAGATTTCACCTTCCTCCTACTTGGTGCCTTCTGGCCTTTTGCTGGTGGCACCTCTGCTCATCTCACTGCGTTTCTGCTTGGGTTTTGATATTAAAGGCATCTGATAAATACGATTTGATCGCCTGAGGTACCTGGTGTCCTGTGCAGCTTTGCTGAAGGAAAACTGGGAGGATAAAAACCTTTTTCAGGATAAAAAACCCTGTTCAAAAACCCAGAACAGGCTTGTGATGCTTTTCAGGGTACCTGGAGACAAGAGCATCACTTGTTCTTCAGCATCCTTTGGCAGACGAGACATTCTTTTCGCTACCGTGTTCATCACAAGGTTTGGGGACGATTTTCTCCTCCGAGATCAGGTTGGTTTTATTGGGACGCCCCCGGTTTTCCTATTTCCCCGTGATCCCATCTGGTTTTATAATCAAGGCGATAGAAACCTTGTACTTCTGGAAGATACAGGAGGCTGCAAAGCAGGAAAACGGGTCCTGCGATTTACGGCTTGAGCCGCAGGAGGGCCGGGAAGAGGCTTTTTGCCGTTACCTGCATTCTGTGACCCTCCCGGGATGTTTATTGATGGAAAAGACTAATTAAGCTCCATCTTCCAATCGGTCGCTGAGAGTTAAGAGCGATGGGAGGTTTGTCCATGTTTCCTTCTGCTTCAGTAACTCCGTTACTGTAACTAAAGCTTGGAGAGATTCCCTAAAGAGATTCAAGGCCATCGTGGGACCGAAGGCAGGGTCTCAGCTTTTGGGATGCTCCCCCCATGGATGCTGCGAGGTAAAGGACGTTCGATCAGGTTTTGCTGGAGGGGGAAAGATACCGAGGCGAAGAGAGGGAACGACAAATTAATCTCATCGTGCTGCTGCCAGATCTACGCGATACAGGAATCGATAAGTTAAGCCCATACGGTGAATACAACCCCTCCTGCTTCGCCTTTAATCTCAGGCCTGGTCAAAAAGGCTGTTGAGATGTAACAGTTTGCAGCATCCGGCCCTTTACAAGGTGTTCAAGTGAGAGATCGTTGCTGTCCTCCTTTAATTAGCACCCGTGGTGCTCTGTTAATAACAGAACCTTGTTACGACGCTTGAGCTTTAATGAATTCATCCTTTGTTTTACGGCACAAGGGGTCCCGATGATAAAAATCTCCGCTACTGCAGCTGCCCCCCTGTGAAAAAAGTGGATTAAAACCATAAAATACCTTCAATATTCATAAAGGAGGAACACACCGCTATATTTCCTGTATATTATTCTTAGATGTACAACGTTTCTTAGGAGTTTGATCGTGTGATTCTCTGTGTGAGCAGCCGCATCCCTTCCACGGACATCACAGGAGCTCCTCGCCTAGAAATGTTGGCCCAAATGATCCCTGAGGCCTTGTCCCGTCCCAACAGATGAGATGAGGGATGAGTTAACTCTGGACGCAACACGCGCCCTGACGCAACAGATGGGACCAGGTGTGAGTTAACTCTGGGTTCATTCTGCGCCGTTATGTGAGTAATCTATATATACGGAAAGAGAGACAAAGGAATGGAAGAAGAGAGAAGGAAAGAGCAGAAAGGAAGAAAAGAGTGAGGGATCCAGGCTCTTACAGCCCCGCGGTGTGGATGACAGGAGTTGTATGATGGCTCAACTACTTTCACCACAATGTTTCCCACCGTGATCCTTATCAATACCCAACAGGCCCCTTCCAACCTGCTCTTTTACCATTTTATGATTTCTTTTCGCCGCGCGTCGTCTTCGTGTAACCACAATTTCATTTCTCTCCGCTCCCCACCCTCTGTTGCGCTCCAGGACCCGTTGGCTCAATTCTGCTGCTGTTCGCCCCGAAGCTCCCATTGAATTTGGCTTTTTCAAGTGGATGGCGGATCCTGCCCTCGTCAGCTTGAAAAAGCCCCAGGGACTCCATCGCTTTATGAAAATAAACCACGTTTTCCATCATCCGCAGCCAAACAGCATCGCTGCTGCTTTTGTGATCGCTCTTGGCCTGGGCAGCTGTTTTCATTAGGCCACTGAAATAACAATTTTACATTCAATAGACTTGGAGAAGCGAGAAAAGAATCAAAACCAGGATTTCTCAGGGTGAATCGGGCATCCCAAAGCATCTCCAGCAGCTTTTCCTGGGATGGGTCCGTAACGAGGACCCAACCACAAGGCCAGAAGCGCAACTTGGCGTCTTTTTCAGGACGGTTCTGCCTCTCTAATTGTGCAAAACGCTGCTGAGACGTAGCCAGGAGCACCCATCGCTTTTCTCAGGACATAAAATAAGGTTCTGTCTTCCCTTTTAGTCTTACTCAGCACATTTTCCCTTCCAGTGCTTCTAGAACCGTACTAATTATTAATAATTAAGCCAACGAGGCAAAACTTGGTTTCATTCCATTGCATCTAAAGTGAGCCAAGCGCCGCGTCCCGTCCAGCCCGGCCTGGGCTCAAAAAACCATGGTTTATAGCGCCAAAAAGTTGAGAAACATGGTGGGTCAAACCCAACATGAAGCCTTGTTGACCCAAGTCCTATTTTACAGAGTTCCCTTTGGGAATTTTTGCTCATTTTTGGGTGGTTTTGACCTCCTCAGCCATCCAGGTGACCCACGCGGAGACTGAGGTTTTAAGCTCTGGCTGGGGACAGCAGGGTGAGCGTGAGCCAGCACTGGGCCCTTGTGGCCAGGAAGGCCAATGGTACCTGGGGTGGGTTAGAAGGGGGTGGTCAGTAGGTCAGAGAGGTTCTCCTGCCCCTCTGCTCTGCCCTGGGGAGACCACACCTGGAATCTCGTGTCCAGTTGTGACCTCTCAGTTCCAGAAGGACAGGAAACTACTGGAGAGAGTCCAGCGCAGCCACCAAGATGCTGAAGGGAGTGGAGCATCTCCCGGGTGAGGAAAGGCTGAGGGAGCTGGGGCTCTGGAGCTGGACAAGAGGACACTGAGGGGGGACTATTAATGGGGATCAATATGGAAAGGGGCAGTGTCAGGAGGATGGAGCCAGGCTCTTCTGGGTGACAACCAGTGACAGGACAAGGGGTAACGGGTACAAACCGGAACACCAAAGGTTCCACTTAAATATGAGAAGCAACTTGTTCCTGGTGAGGGTGGCAGAGCCTGGCCCAGGCTGCCCAGGGAGGTTGTGGAGTCTCCTTCTGTGCAGACATTCAAACCCGCCTGGACACCTTCCTGTGGAACCTCAGCTGGGTGTTCCTGCTCCATGGGGGGATTGCACTGGATGAGCTTTCCAGCTCCCTTCAATCCCTGACACTCTGGGATTCTATGAAACGCTGTTCTCAAATAAATCCATCTCCTCCTTTCTTCCAGGAGCGGCGCTGAGGGATAACCGGTAAAGATCGGATGGCGCTTGGCTTTGCCAGCGAAAAACCAACAAGGGGAAAGCGCCGGAGCTGCAGTTGTGGAAATTTGCGCTGAACGTGAGTTTTGGGCTGGAAAATATTTGCTGCTATCAAGATTTCGACCTGTGGATGGGGAACATGGGGTCTCCCGCTACCGAAAAGGGGGCGGCGAGGCCGCCCGGCCGCCCCGGCACTGAGACGCTGGAGGAGAAACCCAAGAAAGTGGCTGCAAAACGGAGCGACGTTGATCTTTTAGTCCCAAGAATAACAACCTTTTTGCTTTGTTAGAGATCTCCGGGCTGCGTTTATCTGCGCTGCTTGGAAAGTCTCTACCCTTGGATTTCTCACCCGGTTTAAAACATTTCCCTTGCGTGTGTGCGCTCTCATCTCTTCTCGCTGCGTCTGCGTCTCCTCTTGAAGCGATGGAGTAATAATGAGGCGCTTGGTTTCAACCTGCGTTCGTGTTCTTCGGCTCTCGCAGCTTTTCAAGTGACGGAGAGGAAAAAGGAGCCGAAAGAGGACGGAGCCCGCGATGGCAGAGAAGTGCGACTGCATCGCCAGCATGTACGGGTACGACCTGGGCTGTCGTTTCGTTAATTTTCGCCCCTTAGGTTTCGGGGCCAACGGGTTGGTGCTGTCGGCCCTCGACAGCAAGAGCTGCCGCAAAGTGGCCGTGAAGAAAATCACCATCGGCGACGCACGCAGCATGAAACACGCTTTCCGGGAGATCAAAATCATCCGCCGTCTGGACCACGATAACATCGTGAAGGTCTACGAGGTGTTGGGGCCCAAAGGGACGAACCTCCGCGGGGATTTTTTTAAGTTTAACATGGTTTACATCGTCCAGGAATACATGGAGACGGACTTGGCGCGGTTGCTGGAGCAGGGGAAGCTCGCCGAGGAACACGCCAAGCTCTTCATGTACCAACTGCTGCGGGGGCTCAAATACATCCATTCGGCCAACGTCCTCCACCGCGACCTCAAACCCGCCAACATTTTCATCAGCACCGAGGATTTGGTGCTGAAAATCGGCGACTTCGGGCTGGCCAGGATCGTGGATCAGCATTACTCGCACAAGGTAGGCGACGCCGAACCGCGTCCCGATGGCTTCGCCCTCGTCCTTGAGGCCGTTTGGGTGCTGTGGGGTGGGCGCTGGGCCAAGCTGGGACTTGTTTTATCCAGGCAAAGCCCACGGTTGAGCTTTGCTAAGCTCGCCCCGCTGCTGCAAAGCCGCAAGCATGGCCTAGGAAAAGCTCAAGTGCCTTCAGGGATCTTTTATTGCTTTATATCATATATATCAAATATACTCATTTAACTTAAATAATTAAACTTCGTGTTTCTTGCTTTGGTACCTTTACAAAACACAAACTGCCGTTCATCCCCGCAACGCAACCTCATCCGCAGCCGCTCTGCTTATTTTACTCCTCACCTCCTATTTGAAAACCCAATTCCACCCAAATTACACTTATTTAATCATTGAGCGAGCGAGCGGGGACTTTGATATCCAGCCGTATTCTTTCAACTGAGCTAAGTTATCCTTCCCCACATGGTCCTGCGCTTCTTCAAGGGTTTATCATCTCCATCCATCCCCGCTTTTATGTCCTATAAATACTTTTGGCTCCAAACGATAGTGCAGATGTGATCTAGGGATGCAGAGGCTGCTGAATCCTTTACTCAGGTGACAAGATGGCAAAGTGGGACCCTCCTTAGGCTGCTTGTATCTTATGAAATAGTCGAATTATCTCTTCTAAGGGCTCTGTCTGGTGCCACAAAGCGCTTTGGGCATCTACACGGGGCTGCCAGGGGACCATTTACCTCTTGGCAACATTAATTACAACATTAATTGGCAGCAAATCCATGCTAAGGAGGGCGTGACAGCCCTTTTAGGGGCCGATCTCATCCTAAATCGTTTCCAGAACGTCTTCAAACCTTTGAAGTCCTTCCCTTTGGTTTGGACTCGGTGCAAACGTCATCGCTTCCAGTTCATCCAGGAAAATAAAGACATTCCCGGGTGGATCATCAGGAGGTTTTCAAAGGAGATGAGGATGAAACGTTGCTCCGAATTCACCCCGAACGGGACCACCCTCTGCGTTGAGACACCGCAACACCCGCTCCAAATCATTTCTCTTGGTGCTACTTCCTCCAGGTGGCAAGACAGGAATTTTTCGTATGTATTTGATAAAAATAAAACAATTAACACGTTTTTAGGTTCGTTGCTACGTATGGATGTTTTCAGTATATTGCCCATACATTTTGCATCGTTCTCGCGCCCCTGAGAACTCAAATCCATTCCGACTTAGCTTAAGAAGACTAAAATTACAACGTTCTTTTGAAAGCAAAGCCTTGATGATTAAAAACTTAACGACTTTCACGTTTGGAAATGGGAAGAAAACCTGCATTAGGAGCATTATAAACCTCATGTTTAGGCTGAGAGGTGTATCCTGTAACACCCCAGGAGGTGTTTTCACTGCGAATTATGCGATATATCGTGACCGAAAATAGTTTATGAAACTACATCGGTTTGCGTGGAGTTTTTAACAGCGTTTTAGCGTGAACTGTATTAATTTTAATACTCTCCGAATACAATTCAACTTGATCGTTTCGTTGTATTTTCTCTTTTCGTCTTGTTCCAATCCACCTCATTCTGTTAATGCGTTATATTTAATATAGCAAATCCTACTTAGGGATATCCCAGCGTTATCGTGGTGAAATAACCACTCATTTCCAAGCCGGTTCATTGCGGGGCGGTCGCTTCCACCGCCGTTCTTTTCGGCATTCACCGCGTCTCCTTGATTTCAACGGGAGCCGCTGAGCGCTTGGCACTCGCGTCCAATCTCCCGGGTGAGCTCCAAAGAGACGACGGAGTTTTGTCTTCGTCCCACGGGTGCTACCGAGGACGTCCCTGTAAAACCAGGTCAGGCATCGGCAAAGCAGGACGGAGCGCGAGGGCCTTTCCTTTTCTCCCTAAATCCGCTTTTACCACCCCGTCGCTTCATCCTCCTCTTTATGACAAAACCCCATCCCTCTGATGCTCCGCGTGAGCTCGACCGCAGTTCGCTCTATGTGTCCCAAATCAAATCGGGGTCCCCCCGGCAGCATCGCAGCGAGTTCCATGTGTCCTTTCAAACTTGATTTTCGGCCTCAGCGCCATGGGAATTCAGTCGGATCCGTGGGAATTCAGTCGGATCCATGAGCGCTCCAGGTAGCTATGGAGGGATTAAAGATGAAGGATTAACTGGAGGTGGAATCAGCAAAAATGGCACGTTTGGAAATCTAAGCTTGGCATACTGAGCTGCGAAAAGCTTCCTTCGCACACAGCAAAACGCTTCAATAATGTGCTTAACTCCCCAAATGGGATTGATTGTGATTTACATAATACATCCAAGTCTTTAACAATCACCTAAAATAACTTTTGCGGCTCCGAGCTGCAAATCCACGCTATTAAAACCATCTGTCCTTTGGAGGAGATGCTTCGATACCACGGCGCCAAACCGCAAATCATTTTTAGGGGAGCGACAAGAGCTTTTCCTCCTGGGGCACCAAACCAACTCATTTTCCAGTGTCACCTATTTGCTCCTGCAAGATTTCCAAGCGTTGCGGGCATTTTCTCCAGCGTGGAAATAGGAGGAATTCTGACCTTTCTTCCTCTCTCTCTTTGCTCTTTCAGGGTTACCTTTCCGAAGGTTTAGTAACGAAATGGTATCGCTCCCCTCGCCTCCTCCTCTCGCCGAACAACTACACCAAAGCCATCGATATGTGGGCGGCCGGTTGCATCCTGGCCGAGATGCTGACGGGAAGGATGCTCTTCGCTGGTAGGTTTCTGGCTCCTATTGATTAATTGATAAATAAATTGATTTTTCCTCCTTCTATTCTTACTCACAACCCAATTTGAAGGGTTTTTAGCATTGTGGAATTCCCCTCTGCTTGGCAGCTGAAAATAAGGCGGCGGCTAAAAAACACCATAGGATGCAGTAGGGCAGAGATAACATGTCCCTGTCCCAAGAGGTTTGAATTGTGGTTGGTGTCTTCAAGGTATTTTTCATTTGAGGAAAGGCATTTCTCCCACAGCATCCTCACAGCTGAACTGAGGGAGTGCGGTCTGGATGAGCGGGGAGTGAGGTGGAGTGTGAACTGGCTGAAGGGAAGAAGCCAGAGAGTCGTGGGCAATGGGGCAGAGTCCAGTTGAGGCCTGGATCCAGTGCAGTGGCTCAGGGGGCAGTGCTGGGGCCGGGATTATTCGATATATTCATCAATGATTTGGCCGAGGGAATAGAGTGACTGTCAGCAAGTTTGCTGGTGACACCAAGCTGGGAGGAGTGGTGACACTGGAAGCTGTGCTGCCATCAGAGACCTGGACAGGCTGGAGAGTTGGGCGGGGAAAATGGAATGAAATAGAACAAGGGCAAGTGTAGAGTCTGGAATCTGAGCAGGAACAACCCCAGGTTCCAGTGTAAGTTGGGGAATGAGCTGTTGGAGAGCAGTGAAAAGGGAGCTGGGGGTCCTGGGGCCAGCAGGGTGAGCATGAGCCAGCACTGGGCCCTTGTGGCCAGGAAGGCCAATGGTACCTGGGGTGGGTTAGAAGGGGGTGGTCAGTAGGTCAGAGAGGTTCTCCTGCCCCTCTGCTCTGCCCTGGGGAGACCACACCTGGAATCTTGTGTCCAGTTGTGGCCCCTCAGCTCCAGAAGGACAGGGAACTGCTGGAGAGAGTCCAGCGCAGCCACCAAGATGCTGAAGGGAGTGGAGCATCTCCCGGGTGAGGAAAGGCTGAGGGAGCTGGGGCTCTGGAGCTGGACAAGAGGAGACTGAGGGGGGACTCATTCATGGGGATCAATATGGAAAGGGTGAGTGTCAGGAGGATGGAGCCAGGCTCTTCTGGGTGACAACCAGTGACAGGACAAGGGGCAATGGGTACAAACTGGAACACAGGAGGTTCCACTTAAATATGAGAAGAAACTTCTTGATGGTGAGGGTGTCAGAGCCTGGCCCAGGCTGCCCAGGGAGGTTGTGGAGTCTCCTTCTCTGCAGACATTCAAACCCGCCTGGACACCTTCCTGTGGAACCTCAGCTGGGTGTTCCTGCTCCATGGGGGGATTGCACTGGATGAGCTTTCCAGGTCCCTTCCAATCCCTCACATTCTGGGATTCTGTGAATGTCGCTACTCTATTTCAGGCTTTTCCTATAGGCAGGTGTTGGAGTTGTAAAGGTGCGTTACAAGAAGCCAAAGCAAGCGCGTGATTATCAGCGCAGCATTTGAGGCTCAGCTCTGATGGTCTCGAGAAGCGAATCTTGATTGAATGTGATTCCAAGAGCAAACTTTGCTTGGACGCAGATCTATTCATTCAGGAATGAAGCAGCCGCTCTCTTGCCTGTCCAAACTCCCTCCCTGCCCAAAATGTGCAGCGCTGGTCGTCTCTCCGTGGCCCGTTAGCGTTTCGATTGACAAGGTTTAACCCATTTTGTCAGCAGCTGTTTGCAGAGTTGCGTAAATAAATAATGTAGCCCCATTAATAATGGAGAACGATGGTTTCTTCGCGAGTGTTTCCGTCGACTGTCGCTCCCTCTCGCAGCTTATTTGTGAAAGCTGAAAATTAAGCGGTGGGATCATTAACATCGTTAAAATCGCCTCTTTTCCTTCCTCCCTAATCTCCTCGGTCTCCCCTTTGGAAAATGTTCACGTCCAAGGGGTTCAGCTCTGAAAATTGTTATTAAGAATAGATGTGACTCCCTGCTTTAATTTTCATATGTAACTCAACAAAGAGGGGTCGTCCCCACAGCCCCTGGTCTGAGAGGCAGAAGAAATTGGGCGCAGCATGTTGCCAACTCTCAAATCTGGGATTTGGAGCTTTGGAGAGATCCCCAGCGCGATCCGTGCGGAAAACAGGGGAGAGTGTCCGTAACTGAGTGGTTACAGCTCCCTCCAGTGACGACTCCACACTCTGCTGGGGAAGGAAAGGGAAGGAAAGGAGAAAGGAAAGGAGAAAGGGAAAGGGAGGGAAGGAAAGGAGAAGGAGAAGGAGAAGGAGAAGGAGAAGGAGAAGGAGAAGGAGAAGGGGAAAGGGAAAGGAAAAGGAAAGGGAAGGAAAGGAGAAAGGAAAGGAGAAGGAGAAGGGGGAAGGGAAGGGAAGGGAAGGGAAGGGAAGGGAAGGGAAGGGAAGGAAAGGAAAGGAAAGGAAAGGAAAGGAAAGGAAAGGAAAGGAAAGGAAAGGAAAGGAAAGGAAAGGAAAGGAAAGGAAAGGAAAGGAAAGGAAAGGAAAGGAAAGGAAAGGAAAGGAAAGGAAGGGAAAGGGAAGGAGAAGAGGAAGGGAAAGGGAAGGAGAAGAGGAAAGGAAAGGAAAGGAAAGGAAAGGAAAGGAAAGGAAAGGAAAGGAAAGGAAAGGAAAGGAAAGGAAAGGAAAGGAAAGGAAAGGGAAGGGAAGGAAAGGAAAGGGAAGGGAAGGGAAGGAAAGGGAAGGAAAGGAGAAGAGGAAGGGAAAGGGAAGGAGAAGAGGAAGGGAAAGGGAAGGAGAAGAGGAAGGGAAAGGGAAGGAGAAGAGGAAGGGAAAGGGAAGGAGAAGAGGAAGGGAAAGGGAAGGAGAAGAGGAAGGGAAAGGGAAGGAGAAGAGGAAGGGAAAGGGAAGGAGAAGAGGAAAGGAAAGGGAAGGAGAAGAGGAAAGGAAAGGAAAGGGAAGGAGAAGAGGAAAGGAAAGGAAAGGAAAGGAAAGGAAAGGAAAGGAAAGGAAAGGAAAGGAAAGGAAAGGAAAGGAAAGGAAAGGAAAGGAAAGGAAAGGAAAGGGGAAGAATTTCCTTTTCCAAAACATGATGAAAGGAAACAGAAAATCTCCCCTTTTCCAAAACATGGTGCAAAACTCCTCGTTCTCCCGCACGTTGCATTTATTCTGTCTGTAGTTTGTATTTTTGCTTCTTAGGGATTAATATCTTCCGAAAAGAAGGACCTAAATAGAGGATAACGGTGGAGAATTGGCTTCCTGAGAGCCGTAATTTAAGGTTTTTCCGTGTTGTTCGTGTCACTAAACCTTTTGGCTGCTTTCATTGAGCCACAAAACCTTCATCCCTTTGAATACCCCGTAATTTCAATCACAATTTGACAATTAGTCAAAGGATTTCAAAAGATACGATTGCTCGTTTAACTCCTGGATCTCAACTCGCTCCCTGTTTTCTACCCATTTAGGGGGTCACGAGTTGGAACAGATGCAGCTTATTCTGGAGACCATCCCCGTGATCCACGAGGAAGACAAAGAGGAGCTGCTCAAAGTGATGCCCATGTTCATCAACAGCACGTGGGAAGTGAGGAAACCGCTGCGCAAGCTGCTCCCCGAGGTGGACAGTGAAGGTACCGTGGTGCTTCGGTGACGTCCTTCTCATGGGACGTCCCCCAACCGCCCCATTTTCAGCCTGACGTCCCCAGGGAACCTCAGGAATTGTCCTCAAAAGCCAAGTGCATGAAGGGGATTCAGGTATTTGGGGATCTGTGGTGCGTGGTCCCGCCTGGAGCTCGTGCGTCCCCACAGGACCTGCTCGCTGGCCCATCAGGATGCGGGGGAGCGCTCATGAGCGCACGGAGCTCACACGGAAATAGGAAATGATCTTTCAAGACCATAGCAAGGCGCATTTCCTTCGTGCCAGCCTTGCGTCCCTCCCTCCCCATTCCTCTTAGGATCGTTTTGGTTGGAAAAGACCCTCAAGATCATCGAGTCCAACCATTAACCCACCCCTGGAACTGCCCCATGTCCTTAAGAATATCATCGATGTGTATTTCCAACCCCTCCAGGGATGGTGACTCCAGCACTGCCCTGAGCAGCCTGTTCCAATGCCCCTTTGGGAAGAAATTGCTCCTCAGATCCAACTTCAACCTCCCCTGGCGCAACTTGAGGCCGTTTCTTTGTGTCCCTGTCTCCCCTCAGCTCCTGTTCTCCAGCTGAACCCCCCAGGTCCCTCAGCCGCTCCCATCACACTTGTGCTCCAGCTCCTTCCCCAGCTCCGTTCTCTTCTCTCCACTCGCTCCAGCACCTCAAGGCCTTTCTTGCTGTGAGAAGCCCAAAACTGCCCCCAGGATCCGCGGTTTGGCCTCCTCAGTGCCCAGCACAGCGATGGTCACTGCCCTGGGCCTACTGGCCACACCAGTGCTGGTCCAAGCCACTTCAGCTACTCAACTAGAGCTTAAAAATCCAAAATCAGCAGCGCGTTGTTGCGAGAGGGCTGCAAACCACCAGCTTTTGGATCTCAACTTCTTCTTGGAGCGGCTTTGTAGGTGGACTCATCCACCTGCTTTTGGGAGGACGTCAAGACTAAGCCTGGCTTATGTTTGCCGGCGTAACTTGTTGGCAACGCAATACCCATCAGCCTGGGTTGCCCAGGCACCGTATCAGCCACCGGCGAGCGGGAATGAATTTATTCCCTGTCGTTCCTGCGCAAATAAAGGTCACCTGTGCCCTTTACATCATCCACTGACATTTTCCTGCCTCCCTGACCCGTAATATATAACTCATAATATATCATTCCACCGCGCCGCTTGCCCGCAGTCGGTGACCTTATGAAGTTATTGATTGCTTCCTACTTAATTAGTCCGAGCGGTGAAATAATCCCGTGGGAGGCAATCGGATATTGGTTGATGTTTAAGCACCGAGGACCGGCCCTTCCTTTCCGCTGGGTGATTGTGCCGCTAACGAAATGGTCCCGCTTACCCGATTCCATCTTTAATGGGGATATTTCGGAAGGTAAAATGTTGTAAATTAAGAAAATCACATTCCTATTTATTATCTGAATTCTAAGGAACTTTTCCACGCGGGATCATAGAATCGTTGTAGCTGGAAAAGACCTTTAAGGTCATTGAATCCAACCTAAGCAACATTTTTAATGACAGGATTCGATCTTTTCACGTCGTCTCAGTAAAAGGAATCGTCAAAGGATTCACCCTATATGTTTAGAATGAATTTTAGTCACTTTAATTGCACTTAATTTCCTCCTTAATTAGTGTAGAAAGAGTTGATGTTCCGCAATCTTTCTAAAATAATTTAGACACTCCGAATTTGTAAAATATTAACGGGCAAAATTATTTCATAGTGTTGCTCTGAAGACTTCTAAAAATTACACTTTAAATACCCACGGGATGTGACCTTTAGTTCCTTCCTTCCTTCCTTGGAGGGGATTTGTTTTGGGGGATTCATGACAAGGGAGCCGCTGTTGCTTTTGAGGAATTAACGAACTCGTTTCTCTGCGCTTCGCAGCTATCGATTTTCTGGAGAAAATACTGACATTTAACCCCATGGATCGATTAACGGCGGAGATGGGGCTGCAGCATCCTTACATGAGCCCGTATTCCTGCCCCGAGGACGAACCGGTGTCTCAGCATCCCTTTCGGATCGAGGACGAGATCGATGATATTTTACTGATGGAAGCCAACCAGAGCCAGATGTCCAACTGGGACAGGTACGGGCTGTAAAATCCCATTATTCTTGGACCTTTCGGAACCTTACGAATCTCTTCGCTTGGGTGAAGAAGTAGGACCTGGACTGTTGTCTCTGGGCTGAGAGGCAGTTTGATTATTAAAAATCTATAGGTTAAGTGGTGTAGTAGGAAGGAGAAGGTAAAAACATACAGCGGTTTGAGGTGTCGGTTGTCTAATGGTGTTTTTCGCAGGTATCACGTGAGCTTCTCCTCCGATTTGGACTGGAGACACGATAAATACCACGAGATGGATGAAGTTCAGCGAGACCCCCGGGCGGGATCCGAATCCATCGCTGAAGAAGCTCAAGTCGATCCCAGGAAATATTCCCAAAGCAGCTCGGAGAGATTCTTGGAGTTATCCCACTCGTCCATGGACCGAGTATTCGATGCTGATTGTGGGAAATCGTGTGATTACAAAGTGGGGTCACCTTCCTACTTGGACAAATTGCTGTGGAGAGACAATAAACCCCATCATTACTCAGAACCCAAGCTGATTTTAGATTTATCCCACTGGAAAAGAGCGACCATAGCGCCCGCGGCCGAGCTATCGCTGGAAGAAGAACCATCCAACCTCTTCCTGGAGATCGCTCAGTGGGTGAAGAGCACGCAGGTGGGTCTCGAGTGTTCCAATCCTCTTCCGGAGCTTCAGGAACGGAACGCTCCATCTCCTCCTCACCGGCTCCGCAAAGAACCCGCGGAAGCCACCAGCGAAACGGACCCCGAATTCGACTTGGACGTCTTCATCTCCAGGGCGCTGAAACTTTGCACGAAACCCGAAGATCTTCCAGACAACAAGCTCAACGATATCAACGGGGCTTGCATATCGGAGCACCCCGGGGAGATCGTACAAACAGAGGTGTACCAGAAAGAGCGATGGTGAGGAACGCGTGCCGTGGTTCCCCGTTCCTCGCCGACGCTGTGGCCGTTCGGGGCTGAGTGGCTTCCGTCTGTCGTTTTTTACGCTCTACCAAACGCCTTTCTCTGCAAAGGCCAAGCACAAACCACGTGCCCCTTTTGATGCCTTAGAAATGCCTTTAAGGGAATCAAGAGGTGTGATTGAAATATTGAGTTTCTTCTACTGCCTTAACACGCTTGCCTTGCAATCTCTGGGACCTGTTTGAAACGTAAATGTACGAGGGAACGGCGACGGCACATGAGAAGTTTACAAACAGGAGTCAAATCAAGGAGGTACCGGTGTGAGCACGAGCGCTACGGAGAGAACCAACGCCGGGCAGCGTCCGTCAGGCACCGGAGAACGCAACTACGGGGAGAATTTGCCCATCAGACAAAAAAGAACTCAGAGAACATTCACAGGGAAGAAATTCGACCTACAAATTATGGGCCGCTTGGGATTTTATTCCTATTGTTCCAATTGTTTCTTTTGGTTGTTCTAAGCGCGTTCTCCTCATTCGGTTTCTCACCCGTAGCTTCTCTCTCCCATCGCACGAGGTGGATCTGAGTTCTCTGGCTACTTAGGAGGCCCCGTACGACGCGTTTTGGTGGAACAACCTGAGTTGTTTTACCTTCTGACAAAGATGCTGTGAAGAAAACAAGTTCCTGTGGCGCTCGATTCATCGCTTCCCATGGGGACATCATAAAAATGTCACTTTGCGTCCATCTCCTCCGGAAGATCCTGGTGTCGAGAGGCGGTTTGTAAATAGACACGAACGCAACTGATCTACTGTAGCTTCTGTTTTCATCCACACTTCGGAGCACCTTAAAGAGTTTGGATGTGGGAGAAATGTTGTATATTTAATCCAACTCGGCGGGTTTTTATTCAGCGGAAAAACCTGTAAATAGCGTTAAAAAAGCCAATCTCCGCTTATTTCGCTGTGCTCTCCAGCACGCCGGCGCTACTTCCATTTGTAACAGAGAAACTACTGTACTTAGTAACTCCAAGGTCAGTATTTAACTATTATTATTCCGAGGTTAATTATTTCTACCCTTTCAACGAGTAATAAATATTCTGCGACGCAAAGAAAACTCCTGTGGGACTCGGATGGTGACCAACAGCAACATTTGCCGTCTTAACCCTGGTTTCTATTCGTGGTGGGATCAGGTGGAGGTTTAGAGCTTGCGCCAAGCGTTGAGAAACCCAAAAGCTTGTAGGTCTGGCCTTAAAGGGGTGGAAGCACCGTTAATCCCGACGATGAGGTGCGAAGGCTGTGTGGGTGGGATGGGGTGGAAATCCTGGGGCAGAGGGGGGAGAAGATGTTAGGGAGGTGAAGACATCTGGAAGGCAAAGCCGTTGGAGAAAACATCTGGAAGGCAAAGCCATTGGAGGAAACATCTGGAAGGCAAAGCCGTTGAGTTCTGGTCTTTGCTTTGAGTGTTTGGATGTTTAGGAAGGGGAAACGAGGGAGAAACCGAGGGTTTGGTTTCCAGCGCGTTGCGGATGATGAATATACCTCAATTAAAGCTCAGCACTTTTCCTGACGGCGCGAGAGATTCAGACGCCGAAGAAGCGGCGGAAAGGATGCGAATCCGGCCCCGCGGTCCCGCTCGGCTTCGCCGTGTGCGCGGCCAAGGTTGGGAATGGAGTTGTCGGCGCTCGAGCGTGTTCCTGGAGAATAGGAGGAGCAGGTAACACCAAACGTGAGACACACAAATGGAGGCATCAACTCGAAATCCGATGTCTGGCAGCCGACTGAGTTTTTAGAACCTGAAGGACGCGATCGGCGACGCGAGAGGTGACTTAAAACCACGGAGACGCGCCGACTCGTGACGTCGGCAGCGATCAAACCGCATCAGTCGCCGCGTCCTCCGAAACCAGAAGCCATTTTCTTCGGGTTGGCGCGTTCAGCCTGAACATCTTCACCAGAGACGCGCGGGACTATTTGTTATATCACGGCCATGAAAAGAACAGTTTTGCTTTCGAATCTTGTCTTCTAGGGGGGAGTGGGAGCTTGGGGCCTCACACTTAAAGTCTAATATTGACTTTTCGAGCTTCTTGCCGTTGCTCTGATTTTCCACCTCGATTCAGGAGCTGTTATTTAACGTTGTTTCCAGAATGTCGGTGTCCCGTGCTGGGAAAGGCGGGGAGCGAAAGGGGTGGTTTCCGATCACAAGCCAGATTTATTCCTCATCGACAACAATAAAATCTAAGGCCTGAGCCTTCTTTACATGGTAGCACGTAATTATTTTGCTTATTATGAATCTCAAAGTGTTTATTCTTCGGAGATTTAGTGTTAGAATAATGACCAAAACCAACTTCAGCTCACTTTTCAATAGGGATGGAAATCCCACCTGGATCCCAGAGTAAAACCACAATGGAGCGTCCATGAATAATTCAATCAAACAAAACTTTGCAGGATGGTGCAGGTAAGAAGAACCAATTAGGGGTTTGTGCTGGTCAGGGATAGCTGAGAGAAGAGCTGTGATTTATCGCTTTCCGAAGAGTAACAGAATCACAGAATGAACCTCGTTTTATAGCGGAGGTTTCGTCGCTGGCTCCTAATTATCCAGATATCTCCTAAATGAGGTGTCGGACACTGTTCCAGATGTCAGCGCGTTCCGGGAAGCGATACCATCGATTTATGGCTTTTATTGTTTCTTTGAGCTATAAAACCTCAGCGTGGAGCTTTGATCACGTTTTAATATCAACCTTCTGCAGGAAGATGTAGATTTTACGATCCAGTTTAACAGAAGCCAGTTGGACTTGAGGACTTTTAAACTCACTATGAGTTTAGCATTAAGCTTTTGGTGCTTTTATACCTGGGTTTTGGTCAAATAATCCCAACTTGGCGTATACCGAGCGGTCAGGAGAGGGCAGTCCTTCCCCTCTAGGCTGATTTGCTCTATTTTTGCTTGAATGAACAGCCCCACAGCCACAAGTTGGTGCTGAAGGTGCCGATACGATCACACTGGTTATTCCTCAGCCGCCTCCTGGATAAGCAAAAAGAAGGGAGAGAAAGCAATAAACCATTCAAGCCTTGCGATGGAGATTAATTAGTTACTCCTGAAGTATAACGAAGCACGTTAAAGACACAAGGTTCCTCTCCCAAGCCTAAATTTCCAACCTCATTTCAGGCTCCGTGTCCTTCTGTCCTTCCATCAAGACAATTAAGGAGCCGCTTGAGGAGAAACATAAGAAACGTGATATTATAGAAGCAACTGATGCGGTCAAACGCAGCCTAAAAAGAGGCTCCAGATCAAAAGCGGAGACATGAAAGAGCACAAGCGCCAAACCCGTTGTGCCGGTTTGACTACGACGCCTGCTCACGGTTCTATGAGTCACATCTGCGCTGTTAGCGTAAAGGTAATTAGTGGTAGCTCTAAAGATGTCAAGGAGTCAAGGTTTTGGGGGAGAGGTAATGACTTTTAGTGGAATTAATGTAATAAAACACACTATTTTTCTGCCTTGAGACAACAATCATCTTTACTGCCTGGTGTCTGCTATAGCATCTTAATGTAAATGTGAAGAGTCAACAGGGTCACCTCTGTATAGAAGGATTAATCAAACCATATACTTAACCCGTATTTGAGAAGCTGGGAATGTTACATAAGGAGAGGCAAAATTATCCCGAGGATGATCCACGATGGAGAGCGGAGCCGGGACAGTGGAGGAACATCGAGGGCTCCCAGTTCTTCTTTTGGCAACCACAAAGCGACAACATCATGTGCGTCAAAAGAAACTTCTGTGCTGAGGACGAGCCAGGTTGGATTATCTGGTCCAGGTTGGGTTACCAGGTCCAGGTTGGGTTACCAGGTCCAGGTTGAGTTATCAGGTCCAGTTTGGGTCATCAGGTCTGGGTTGGGTCATCAGGTCCGGGTTGGGATATCAGGTCCGGGTTGGGATATCAGGTCCAGGTTGGGTTATCACGTCCAGGTTGGTTTATCAGGTCCATTTGGGTTATCAGGTCCGCATTGGGTCACCAGGTCCAGTTTGGTTTATCAGGTCCAGGTTGGGTTTACCAGGTCCAGTTTGGGTCACCAGGTCCAGTTTGGGTCACCAGGTCCAGTTTGGGTCATCAGGTCCAGTTTGGGCTATCGGGTCCAGTTTGGGTTTACCAAGTCCAGTTTGGGTTACCGGGTTCAGGTTGGGTTACCAGGTCCAGGTTGGGTTTACCAGGTCCAGGTTGGGTTACCAGGTCCAGGTTGGGTTATCAGGTCCAGGTTGGGTTATCAGGTCCAGATTGGGTTTACCAGGTCCAGGTTGGGGTATCAGGTCCAGGTTGGTTTATCAGGTCCAGTTGGGTTATCAGGTCCAGATTGGGTCACCAGGTCCAGTTTGGTTTATCAGGTCCAGGTTGGGTTTACCAGGTCCAGTTTGGGTTACCGGGTCCAGGTTGGGTTACCAAGTCCAGATTGGGTCACCAGGTCCAGTTTGGGTCACCAGGTCCAGTTTGGGTCATCAGGTCCAGTTTGGGCTATCAGGTCCAGGTTGGGTTATCAGGTCCAGGCTGGGTTTACCAGGTCCAGGTTGGGGTATCAGGTCCAGTTTGGGTCACCAGGTCCGGGCTGGGTCATCAGGTCCAAGTTGGGTTATCAGGTCCGGGTTGGTTTATCATGTCCATGCTGGGGTATCAGGTCCAGGTTGGGTTACCAGGTCCAGTTTGGGTTATCAGGTCCAGGGTCCAGGTTGGGTTACCAGGTCCAGGTTGGGTCACCAGGTCCAGCTTGGGTCATCAGGTCCAGTTTGGTTTATCAGGTGCAGGTTGGGTTTACCAGGTCAGTTTGGGTTACTGGGTCCAGATTGGGTTACCGAGTCCAGGTTGGGTCACCAGGTCCAGTTTGGGCTATCAGGTCCAGTTTGGGTTTACCAGGTCCAGGTTGGGTTGTCAGGTCCAGGTTGGGTTTACCAGGTCCAGGTTGGGTTTACCAGGTCAAGTTTGGGTCACCAGGTCCAGGCTGAGTTATCAGGTCCAGGCTGGGTTATCAGGTCCAAGTTGGGTTATCAGGTCTGGGTTGGGTTATCAGGCCCAGGTTGGTTTATCAGGTCCAGTTTGGGTTACCAAGTTCAGGTTTGGTTCACCAGGTCCAGGTTGGGTCACCAGGTCCAGGTTGGGTCATCAGGTCCAGGTTGGGTTACCAGGTCCAGGTTGGGTCCCCAGGTCCAGTTTGGTTTATCAGGTCCAGGTTGGGTTTACCAGGTCCAGTTTGGGTTACTGGGTCCAGATTGGGTTACCAAGTCCAGGTTGGGTCACCAGGTCCAGTTTGGATCATCAGGTCCAGTTTGGGTTACCAGGTCCAGGTTGGGTTACCAGGTCCAGGTTGGATTATCAGGTCCAGGTTGGGTTATCAGGTCCAGGTTGGATTATCAGGTCCAGGTTGGGTTTACCAGGTCCAGTTTGGGTTATGAGGTCCAGTTTGGGCTATCAGGTCCAGTTTGGGTTATCAGGTCCAGGTTTGGTTTATCAGGTCCATGTTGGGGTATCAGGTCGAGTTTGGGCTATCAGGTCCAGTTTGGGCTATCAGGTCCAGTTTGGGTCATCAGGTCCAGTTTGGGCTATCAGGTCCAGTTTGGGTTATGAGGTCCAGGTTGGGGTATCAGGTCTGGGTTGGGTTATCAGGTCTGGGTTGGGTTATCAGGTCCAGTTTGGGTTACCAGGTCCAGGTTGGTTATTCAGGTCCAGTTGGGTTATAAGGTCCATGCTGGGGTATCAGGTCCAGGTTGGTTTATCAGGTCCAGGCTGGGTCACCAGGTCCAGCTTGGGTTATGAGGTCCAGGTTGGGGTATCAGGACCAGGTTGGGTTTACCAGGTCCAGGTTGGGGTATCAGGTCCAGGTTGGGTTATCAGGTCCAGTTTGGGTCATCAGGTCCAGGTTGGTTTATCAGGTCCATGCTGGGGTATCAGGTCCAGTTTGGGTCATCAGGTTCAGGTTGGGTTATCAGGTCCATGTTGGGGTATCAGGTCCAGTTTGGGTTATGAGGTGCAGGTTGGGGTATCAGGTCCAGGTTGGATTATGAGGTCCAGGTTGGGTTATCAGGTCCAGGTTGAGTTATCAGGTGCAGGTTGAGGTATCAGGTCCAGTTTGAGGTATCAGGTTCAGGTTGGGTTATCAGGTCTGGGTTGGGTTATCAGGTCCAGTTTGAGTTACCAGGTCCAGGTTGGTTTATCAGGTCCATGCTGGGGTATCAGGTCCAGTTTGGTTTATCAGGTCCAGGCTGGGTCACCAGGTCCAGGTTGGGTTATCAGGTGCAGGTTGGTTTATCAGGTCCAGGTTGGGTGTACCAGGTCCAGGTTGGGGTATCAGGTCCAGTTTGGGTCACCAGGTCCAGGCTGAGTTATCAGGTCCGGGCCGGGTTATCAGGTCCAGGTTGGGGTATCAGGTGCGGGTTGGGGTATCAGCTCCAGTTTGGGGTATCAGGTCTGGGTTGGGGTATCAGGTAGAAGGCTGATCCGTATCACAACCTCACTCCATGATGCTGCCGCCCACCTGCAGAAGATTAAGATTCGTTAAGATGCAAACCACGATCCAGAGCTCCTCCCCACACCAACCTACCACTTGAAATATTCCGATCGGGACCAAAGTCCAGATTTAGGAGAGAATTTAACCACTACCAACGGGCTGTTGGGAGAAAAACGCCGATGCACAAGATGCTGACGAGAAATGAAATCTCTCCCTCGTTATAAAAATTGCTTCAGATCCTGCAGCAAATCCCATTCCCTGGGGGGAAGGTTTTTCGTATTACGACACAGGTTTCGAGACAATTATTCTCTCCTGGGGAAGTTTATATTGCGGCAAGGCGTTGTTTATTCGTTAAGTTGGGCAAGATCTTCAGCCAGACTTAAATGTCAGGGCTTTACAGCAAGGCTGAGTTGAAAATGCAGAATATCAAGTGCAGAACATGCACTTCGCCATACGCCTCCAAATCAGTTCCTATAGCAACTCCGGAGCGACGCTTCTCTATATATCTAATGATTTATATCTCGTTAGGTGCCGGAAGAGAATTAACAGCTTTATCATTTTGGGTAAGCGGATATAATAGTTTGGGCTGAAGAGAAGGACAAAGTCTCAGGTGAGATGAGCGGTTGCATTTCTAACCATCGAACCTTTCGTTTCCAAACGCTGTATAATTTCAATTAAGTATTATTTCAATTAAGTATAATTTCAGTTAAGGTGAGACGGGTGTTAGGACAAATAGCCCTAAGTTATTATGAAAAATAAGGGTTTATTTCAGATTATGATTCCCTCTTTTTCTGAGGTGACCAATCCAACAAGGTTGGATGTAAAGTTCTTAAGCGGAGCAAGTTCACAACTTGAGGCTTGAAACATTCAGCAAATAAAGGTTGAGTTCAAAGGAGAATCACTTTAGAATAGCTCTGTAAAAAGAGCAATGTTCTGTGAATAATTTAGAATTTTAGCGTAGTTTTCCCAGGACAAATAGCGGATTCAATTGATTGGTGTCACAGCCTTGCTTTGGAAAAGCTCTTAAGCATCAGAAAGTCCATTATCTTGTACTTTGGAAACAGGATTTTTGACAAGATGTGTTCATATTATTGATTTTACTGTTTGTTTTATTGGGAGGGCCCCCAGTATTAAAGGTAAATGCGCTATATGCAGGACAACGGCCTTTCCTCGCTGTCCCTGTCCCCACAGGGTCCCCGTCCCCGAACAACCGCCATTCCCTCACACAACCCCCAAGCCCCGCCCGCTCCTCGCTGATTGGCCATCTGTCCCCTCTGTCAGGACGGGGAGCCGCGGGAAGGAAATCTCATTGGCTGAGCGCCGCTTTGGACCGGTGGGAATCCTCCTCCTCATTGGCTGCGCTGTCTTGTCAGTCACGGGGAACTCCCCGCCCTCCGGGGTGTCCCTCCCTGGTGCCTCCTTGTTTGCTCCATTCAGTGTTGGGTTCTGAGGCGGACGGAGCTCCGGCGGATGGAAGCCGCTGTTGCACAATAGAAACAGCTCCTCGGCCAGCATCACTCAGAGGGCAACAGCTGCAGGAGGAGGTAGATCCCGCTCTGGTAACCATTTTAAAATTGCAGTGGCGTACGGAAGGTTTCTCTTCCCACACGCGTATCCCGGGGGCGTTTTCTCCAGAGCCTTTGAAACGTCTCCCCCCTCCCCGGGCCCTGCGTGAGGAGACCCCGTTCTCTCGGTTTTCCCGGTCTCTCGGCGCCCCCGTTTTCTCGGTGCCCCCGTTCTCTCGGTGCCCCGGCCCTTGCGGGGGGCAGGACCGGGCGGGCCCGGCCGTGGGGCGGCCCGGTCCCGCCGGGAGGGGCCGCGGGGAGCGAGGAGCCGGAGGATGGAGGGAGCTCCGTGTCCCCTGCCGCCCATTGAGGTCACACCAAAGCAGCAACTCGCCCTTTCCCACCCCCCCAAACCCCGTTTTTTGGGGTTCGGCCTGTTGCGGGGAACCCCCCCAGGGGGACACCGGGACCCGCTGCCCTGGGCCCGGCAGGTGGGAAGCACCAAGGGCTGTTGTTTCGCTTTGGGAGAAACAGGCCGTGAGTCGCTTTACCCGCTCTGTGTTTACCAACTGTCAAAATGGGTGACAAATTCCACCACCACCCTCAGAGAACAAACCCGAGTCCCCACATCCCCAGCTCCTCAACGCCGAACTCTCATGGCCTTAAAACCTATAAAATCAAAAGTTGCCAAGCGCCAGAGCTGCCGGTGTGGCGGCCGAAGGGGAAACGCCGCCTGGTATTTGTAGTTGATATTTATTTGAGACCCGTGGTCCTCGGGTTTTGCGGCTTGTTCGAAGAAGCTGCTGTTGGAAATGCTGTTGTCGAGGGTCCGGTAAATGGGCCCTGGTGTGTTATGTTGTGGCCCAAATCTTTAAATACTTGGAGAACAAAACATACGGCAGTTTGGATAAAGGGGTTGATAAAACAGGATGCTCTTGCGGCCGAGCTGGTTGTTAATTATCTTTGTGTTCTTAATTCCAACAAGTTAGTGAACAGCGAAGAGAAATTATATATATATATATATACACCAAGAGATTTGAAACTGCAAGTAATCTGGGTGTGAATGCTGTTTGCTCTATAGAAATTTACTCAGCATTTATTTGGAGAGCAAACGTGCGTTCCCTTCCCAGGATGAAAATTCTGTGTTAGCAGCGTGAATGCAGACAAGATTTATAGGTGGTTTGATCCGTAAACTAAGAAAGAAGCCGCCAAAACGCGTGGTCGTGCGGCGTATTTCAGTGTGTACTCATTCAACGTTCGTCCTTACTCCTGGTGGCAGCACCTTTATCGCAACGGGAGGAGCTGGTAACTTGTTATGTCTACGTAGTTTTTCAGATTCTTCTGGGATTTAAGCAGGAAGTTTTTAGGAGTCCAACCTTTAGTGAGGTTTATAGGGGGTTGACAGGTTTATATGTCGCTAAAGGTGATTAATTCTGAATAAGCCAGCAGCTCGTGCTTATGGCTGAGGATTCTCCCTTTTGTAAGCGTGTTGGAACATCCTCATTTCTCTCTTATATCCGAAACAATCTGGATTTTGTGATAACTCTAATACAGGTGGTTACAATTCTCTGGAATAAAGCGGCTTTCTGTTTATTTCCTCATCTTTCCGAGGATTCTGCAGGAAAGGCTTTTGTCCTGTGTATGTAGATGCATTCACCTTTACAACTGGGAGTGGAATATTTCAACCCTCAAGTTGTGAACTTATTCACTTAAGAACTTTCCAAGCGACTTTTCTCCTTGTTGAATCAGTTCCCTCAGAATAAAAGGGAAGAAAAGCAGTTTCAATATGACCCGCTTACCATTACCAAGCATTTTGTTCCTTATAACAGATCTCAAGGTACGTTAGAAACATCATTTAAAATGAGTTTGCACAGGGATGCTCCTGATATAAAACGGAATTATCCCCTTGATCGGCAAAGCACGGAGCGCAGGGAAACGTCGCTTTCTCGAAGCCAAAGTCTCATGGGGAGAGACGTTTCGAGCTAATGTAATAATTCTAACCTGCTTTATCATTCCTGAAGTGATGAAGCCAGCTCGCGTGTGCCTGCTTTGTGTCATACTTGGCTAGGCAAGGCTTGTCTCGTTATTAAAAGTTAATTAGAGAATAGAGCGCAGTGGTGCATCTACACCACAATTGGGATAGTATTACTGGATAGATTGATGTGGCTACAGTAGAGAAAATAATGTCTTTAAGCACCACTACAAAAGCTGTTTATTTACATAGGATTTCAGTGACATATATTTCAAGGCTGCAGAGTCATCAAGCGCAAGTTGCTGATGACAGATGCTGCTTAGAATTAAGGTATAATCCACAAACAGACCTCGCTTTAATCAGCGTCCCAACTCTGAGCGATATCCTGGGTGAAATTTCCCTTCCGAGCGGCTTTTGCCGTTTTCCCGGATCCAGAATTGCGGCAGCGAAACGTTTGCTCCTAGATAAGGGCGTTTGTGCACATTGGTGATGAGTTTGACCTGGCCAGATGCCTCCTGATAAGGCACAGACGCCACCCGTTGTCTGCTGGGCTGGAGAACTTAATTCACTTAAATCGCAACACAGCGTGGACGTGGTAATTAGCCAAAAATTAGCAGTTTGGTGGCTTGTTTAGTCCTTAATGTTGTCAAGCACTATGAGAAGAACATAATTCCTTATTCTGGTTGTGCTGACGTTTTGTAGCAGGAATTTTATTCCTCTTTCAATTCCTCTGCTTTCTTCCTAATTCCTTTTTCTTCTGCTTAAAGCACCACCGGCTCCATTCTGACCTCTACAAACCCCACCGTAAACCACTTAAAAACGCCAAGCGGCGTCACCCAACCCTTTAATCTCCTTAAAAACCTCCTTCTCGAGGCCTTAAATCCAAAGGGTTTGGGTGGGTGGCTCGTTCTTGTCACCACGCAGCTCTTGGCGCTTCAGTCTTTTTCTCTCGTTGATTAGAGAGTTAATCGATTAAACGAGGAGAAATCTGGGCCGCAGATGAAATGCTCATTAGTTGCGAGGAAGTAATTTGAATTTCATTAGAAGTAGAGAAGGTGTGGTGGTGCTCGGCCTACTTTTGGATACCTTGTTTAAGGTATTTTTGCTCACGACAAAACCCACCTTAACTAATGGGATACGGGCTGATTTTTCCTCCTCCGCTAATTACGCATCATTTTTAACCTCACATGTATGTATAGAGATGGATTCACGATCGCCTAACGATATCAAACCCAGAATTAAAACCACTTGCTTTTCCCATCCTGATTTTCAGCTGCCCTTAGTTCTGGTTGGGTTTAGGCCACTGTTGGCTGGTTTAAGCTGGAATTATCGTGTTAGAAGCAACATTTGTTTGGAGCGCTGGCAAGGTTTCCATCCCTCATGTCTCCACGCAGTAAATTAATGTTCTTAACCACAAAACAAAGAAACACAGCTTCTGGGTTTTCATTCTACATCCTGTTCTACTGTAGTTTGAATGTTATAATAACCGGAGTTTCTTTGCTTTCTCTTGCCCAGGCCACAAGGTTTCATTGCCCAGAGGCTACTGGAGCATCTTGGCTGCAATTTTCATGCCCAGGTCATCATGTCCTCCCCGGTATTTGAGCTGGTGCCAGTCGCACAGGTCACCACATTAATATTTGCTGGTGGAATTCGCTGTGGAATTACTCCCCATTGTCAAAACCTTCTCTTTTATTCCCTACAAGGCAATTTTGGGTTGTTATCACCATCACGAGCGTCTTATCCACCATCTTGAAAACCAAAGAGCAACGTGACTCTGAATTCTTCTCTCTTCCTTTTCCCAGGGGTGATAGGAAAGGAAGCAGCGATGTTTTCTCGCCTGCGAGCAGCCGCCGGTCCCTGCGCGATGGCGCGGCGCGGCACACACACCAAAGAGAAAGGCAAACCGCTGATGCTCAACCCGCGGACGAACAAGGTTCGTAGCGCCCTTACTTAATGGGGGCATGGCCTTCAACTCTGCCAGGGGAAATTTAGGCTGGAGATTAGAAAATTAAGCTGTATATTTGTCACAGAGAGAGTGGTCAGCATTGGAATGGCTGCCCAGGGAGGTACTGGACTCACCAGCCCTGGAGGTTTGTAAACTGAGATTGGCCATGGCACTTAGTGCCATGATCTGGTCAATGGACTTGAGTTGGACCAAGGCTTGGACTTGATCTCTGAGCTCTTTTCCAACCCAATCAATTCTGTGTGATTCTGTGTAATTCACAGCGATTTCCACCACCCGACCGCTTCTTTCTATCAAATGAAGAATTCTTGCTGCTCACCGGCATCGTTTTGGGGCTGGCGGAATCCAAGTCAAGCTTTAGAGGATGAAAAGCCTTAATTTCATAGCTTGCAATGGTTAATTGTGAATTCAGGCTTGCTTAGTGATAAAAGTTCGCCGCTCAGTCTGTGGCTGTGAATTGGGCCTGAGCCATATCAATAAAAAAACATCCCCATGCAGAGAGTCGGGCAGAGAGCATCTAAAAATAAGCCTTGAATGAAGCTTAGCTGGTAAATAAACATTATATTCATTCCATGCGTTGGAACTTCTCTTAGGAAAGTACATTTTGTATTCTTTCCCATCACAAAAGTGCTGTTTCCCCAATTTTTATCCCTTTAGAAATATCGAAACAATTAACGCGTAAACTAAACCTCATAAGAAACAAGACGAGGCCTTTTGATATTTGAGCTGAGCTGGCTAAAGTGACCAAGAGAGGTGACAAATTGAGCTGCCTCTAACAATATTTCCTGAGCTATGAGAGCTGGACTTGCATAACTTGATCCTTTTTTTTCTTAAATGTTTGACTCCAATGTGGGTTTTTTTGGCAAAAAATGATTCCCGAGTGTCCTGAAAAGACGAGGAAAATATAGATCTATAGTCACATTTCTTGCACGATGCCTCAATGCGCAAGTTGTGAATATAAAGAGCGAGCTGGGAATGTTAGAGCCCGCCTGCGAAAATCAAATGGGGATTCTCATGGAGGAAAGAAATAGATTGGTGTGATTTATCAGAGCATCTCGAGACTTTTTGGGGCTCTGAACAACTTGGCCATGCCAATTAAAATTATTTCAAACCCTGGAAGCTTTTTCCAGGTGCCGGTTGCGCAACAAACCCAATAAATGGTGCAAAGTGCTTTACCCTTTGTGTTCTCCTTGCTCACAGTGCGATATATATATAAAAAATATATATATTTTAATCCTTACCTGTCTTCTTCAGGTCTGTACTACACCTACATGGGTTGGTTGAGGTTTTTACGCTTGAAACTCAGTTTATTGTCAGGGCGGCTCGGAAAAAGGTCACGGGCTATATCGGTAACGCCCTTGATGTCGCAGCCAAACAATCGCAGGACACACTGTAACTGCATGGCTGGCACCCGCGCGTGTTTACTGTCTTCCACCATGTTTGATTCCTACAGGGATTCGAGTTACATTTCATTGGCTCCAGGACCTTTTATTCTGCTGACAGCATTTGGAGCTCGTTGGGCGTTTCGGATGCTCTTTGGACGATCTGATTTGCTTAGCGCCGGCAATTAAAATGTTATTTATGTAGCGATAATGCTGCAGCTTCTCACCCAAGGACAGGATTTCTTCTCCTAGATGATCCCTGACCCTTCGACCGTGAATGGTCTTGATCTTCACCCTGGGACATAATTCATAGGTTTAGTTTCTTTGTGCTTGCAGAAAATGAGTTGCTCTGAATAATTTGTGGCGCTGTCTGTATTTTAGCTGACGACTTTTCTACGTCTTATTTTCTACAATTAGTTCCGTTACCCCCTTTTCTATTACTCAATCCCTCAATACTCTTCGATTAGTTCGTTCTTTACTATTATTCCCCTTTACCCCCCAAATTTTTAGCTTCTTTAGGATTAAACACACATATACACAAATATTTCTATATATGCATATGCTTGGGCACTTGTGTGCAGGAATTCACGATCCATTTAATTCACTGGCGGGGTCACAAGCGGCGGTTTAATCCCAGAGAACCATCCCAGCTTATATAGACCATAAATCACAGTTTTATCCATATCATTCTGAGCTTCTTCAGCCCAATTTATTGTCATCTACACCTTCCTGAATACTTAGAAACGCTGCGAGATTAAATCGTTTAATTGTTCTATTAATGAAGATGGACGCGACTTCTCTGACTTCTGATTCAGATTAAAAACGCAACGAAAATAAAACCAACCCAAAGCTCAAGCGAGTTGGACAAAATCAATAGGATAGAGCTTGAAATCCCATCAATTGCTCATCAAGAAAGATCCTGGAAAGTGCTAGAAATCGAAGATTTACATTGAATTTCGAAAGGTAGAGATCTGCGCGCTTTGAAAGGGAATTACATTCGGAAAGACGGGACTGTTTAATCTGTAACCGGCTTTTATCGCCTCGCTGAAAAGGTGCCATAAGTGCCAAAGGTAGCGGGTAATATTGGGCCTCGTTGAACTGGATTAGTTAAGTCCGGTTTTGGGTTTTTGTACTGATTTATAGGTGGTTCCACACATCCGGAGGTGGTAAAAGAACCGGTGGTGGTTTTGCTTGTAGAGATCTTGAAAGGTTGAATAACAGATTGAATCATCCAAACCCTCTGGTATATATATGATTCTGTTTTGGGAATAATAAAGATATGAAATTGAATTTAAAAAATGAAGGAGGGGAGAAATCAGAGATTTCCAAATTCTATACTGAGAAACGTCTCTGGTTGAGAGAACAAATACAGCTTTGATTTATATGAGTGAACTTTATTAATCTGCGGTGGAGACGTGTTGTGCAATAGTGAACTTTGGGGTTTAACAGGAAGAAGCGGAGTCGAGAGACGAAGCAGCTCAAAATCCACCATCAAATTGACTTTATGCTTAGGATCAAAGCCTGCGATTTGCTGCTGAATATAACAACGATTAGAAGTTCTATGAGAACAATTTGCTTGACCAACGGCATTGACTTTTATGAGGACATAACAAGATGGATGGATGATGGCAGAGCGGTGGACGTGGTCTACCTTGACTTGAGTGAGGGATTTGGCACAGTGTCCCACAGCATCCTCACAGCTGAACTGAGGGAGTGCGGTCTGGATGAGCGGGGAGTGAGGTGGAGTGGGAACTGGCTGAAGGGAAGAAGCCAGAGAGTCGTGGGCAATGGGGCAGAGTCCAGTTGAGGCCTGGATGCAGTGCAGTGCCTCAGGGGGCAGTGCTGGGGCCGCTATTGTTCAATATATTCATCAACGATTTGGACATTAAGTGTAGAGTCTTGAATGTGGGCAGGAACAACCCCAGGTTCCAGTGTAAGTTGGGGAATGAGCTGTTGGAGAGCAGTGAAAAGGGAGCTGGGGGTCCTGGGGCCAGCAGGGTGAGCATGAGCCAGCACTGGGCCCTTGTGGCCAGGAAGGCCAATGGTACCTGGGGTGGGTTAGAAGGGGGTGGTCAGTAGGTCAGAGAGGTTCTCCTGCCCCTCTGCTCTGCCCTGGGGAGACCACCCCTGGAATCTTGTGTCCAGTTGTGGCCCCTCAGCTCCAGAAGGACAGGGAACTGCTGGAGAGAGTCCAGCGCAGCCACCAAGATGCTGAAGGGAGTGGAGCATCTCCCGGGTGAGGAAAGGGTGAGGGAGCTGGGGCTCTGGAGCTGGACAAGAGGAGACTGAGGGGTGACTCATTCATGGGGATCAATATGGAAAGGGGGAGTGTCAGGAGGATGGAGCCAGGCTCTTCTGGGTGACAACCAATGACAGGACAAGGGGTAATGGGTTCAAACTGGAACACAAGAGGTTCCACTTAAATATGAGAAGAAACTTCTTCCTGGTGAGGGTGTCAGAGCCTGGCCCAGGCTGCCCAGGGGGGTTGTGGAGTCTCCTTCTCTGCAGACATTCAAACCCGCCTGGACCCCTTCCTGTGGAACCTCAGCTGGGTGTTCCTGCTCCATGGGGGGATTGCACTGGATGAGCTTTCCAGCTCCCTTCAACCCCTGACATTCTGGGATTCTGTGATTATATCTTCCCTAAACCACTTGCTTTGCGTAGCAGAGTTCGGTTCGGACCAAACCGAGCTCTCAGCGCCAGTAAAAACTGTGGATTAAAAGCCTCCGATGCGATGATTCCGTTTGAGCTCGTCTTAACTAAACCTGTCAACGCTTTGTTTTACTCACCTTATTTTTTAATTTCTGGTTGCAATTAATGTCTCCGTGTGTCTGAACGAATTCATTTGCGGCCTTTGAAGCGCGCTGGGTTTTCTCTTCCGTCCGCCTTTGAGAGGACACCTGGTTTTTCTGAGCTGTAAAGAGGATTAAGGAAATTAATTGCAGTGAAAGTCGGTGGGTAACGCTAAGAGAAAGGACACCTTGTACTGCGGGTCAAAGGACACCAAAAAGTGACTTAAATTGAAATTATTACAGTATTACAACTTAATACCACTTGAAAATCCACTGTGGTTCATGTTCTTGTAGCTCTGAAAACCCAGGTTGTCTGTAGACTGGAAAAATGGGAATCAACTAAATAAAGATGGGGAGTTAATATGGAAGAGCAGCTGGATGGCTGCGTAATGGAAACAATATTAAAAATGATTTAAATAAGCAAAGAGAAACATTCTATACGAATCATTAATCTCTTTAATGATATTTTTTCCAAAGGAGTAATTTTATTAGTTCAAAACCAGTCAAATACGCTGATTTATATGAAGCAGAGCCTCCAAACTTGAGATTTATTATGACGAGCGTGATACAAATACATGGGAAAGTCTCTTCAAACAGAAGTGAAAATATATAATAATGTCTGTTTTAATTCTATATTTAATGATAAAGGTTGATATAAAGGTCAACCTTTTGTATCTTATATATAAATATATGTATTATTTTTTATGATGGGGCACCTGCCATGAGAAGAGGACGCAGCGGCTGGTCAGAAATAGCAAATACAAATAGATTCTAATTAGAAACGCTAATTATTTCTCTCTCGTTGGCAGGGCATGGCCTTCACGTTACACGAACGGCAGATGCTCGGCTTACAAGGGCTCCTACCTCCTAAAATAGAGACGCAAGACATCCAGGCCTTACGCTTCCATAAGAATTTGGCCAAAATGACGGACCCCTTGGAAAAGTAAATGGAAATTGTGTTAAATTATAACACGAGGATGATCAACCGAGGTTTTTATGCCCTCGTTGGCATTTGTAGTTGGAGGTTTCATCAATCGTGCATATTGATCCCATTAGGAGGGAATTACAGGGTTAGAATTTGGAGTCTTGCGAGGTGTAATTTATTAATATCAATTAATTTTGTTGTTTCTTGATTTCGTGAAAGGATTTTGAGTATTTTATCAGGTCAGCAAAGCTGAGCATGAATTGATAGATGATATATTCATAGGTAAATTAGAAAAATGCGGCTTTAACTTACACACCAAAGTCCTTCAAAAGGAGTTAATTTGTATTATAACTGGGTGAATTTTAAGGTTAACGGGACCAGACTTCTTTTGGATGACAAATTTTTCCGCTGATCATTGTTTTTAACAGTAACGAGACTCCCAAGCACATCCCGCAATAAATCCATGCGTTATCTTTATTATATCGCATTATCGCAATGCCTGTTGATGCATTAAGCATGCGTGGTGTGTCATAACCAGTGCTTTTTGTTTTAAATAAGCATAAACGTGAACTAAATTGGGGGTTTTTTGTTGGTTTTTCTTGATTTCAGGTATATCTACATCATGGGAATCCAAGAAAGGAATGAAAAATTGTTCTATAGGGTATTACAAGACGATATTGAGCGGTTAATGCCGATTGTATACACACCAACTGTAGGCCTGGCCTGCTCCCAGTATGGACACATCTTCAGGAGACCAAAGTAAGCATAACATATATATCTTGCTTATCGCTTCTTTTTTTTTGCTTGTAAATGTTTTATTTTCATGTGGATTCGGTTACACAATAGTTGTGCCAATTTGGGGAAGGAACACGAGCACGCACAAACCCCTATGGCGGATTTGCTGGAGGAAGCTCAGCTTAAACGCGGTCCCAGCACAATCAAAGCCACGACCGACGTGTTTCTGCTGATGACAAAGGGTCCCAGGGCTGGAGAGATTCTTGGGATGCTCTGCAGTCAATCAGAGAATCGTTAAGGGTGGAAAAGACCATTAAGATCATCGAATCCAACCATTAACCCAACATAACCATGGCCCTAAGCACCACATAGAATCATTTAGGGTGGAAAAGACCTTTAAGATCATCAAATCCAACCATTAACCCAACACAACCGTCTCCCTAAGCACCACATAGAATCGTTTAGGTTAGAAAAGACCCTCAAGATCATCAAATCCAACCATTAACCCAACACAACCATGACCCTAAGCACCACATAGAATCGTTTAGGTTGGAAAAGACCTTTAAGATCATCGAATCCAACCATTAACCCAACACAACCATGGGCCTAAGCACCACATAGAATCGTTTAGGGTGGAAAAGACCTTTAAGATCATCAAATCCAACCATTAACCCAACACAACCGTCTCCCTAAGCACCACATAGAATCGTTTAGGTTAGAAAAGACCCTCAGGATCATCAAATCCAACCATTAACCCAACACAACCGTCTCCCTAAGCACCACATAGAATCGTTTAGGTTAGAAAAGACCCTCAAGATCATCAAATCCAACCATTAACCCAACACAACCATGACCCTAAGCACCACATAGAATCATTTAGGGTGGAAAAGACCCTCAGGATCATCAAATCCAACCATTAACCCAACACAACCATGGCCCTAAGCACCATGTAGAATTGTTTTGGTTGGAAAAGACCCAACACCACTAAACCATGGAACCACAGAATCGTTCTGGTTGGAAAAGACTCTCAAGATGGAGTCCAACCATAACCCAACGCTAAACCACATCGCTGAGAACCTCGTGTGTGTTTATTTTCAACCTCTCCAGGGATGGTGACTCCAGCACTGCCCTGGGCAGCCTGTTCCAATGCCCAACAGCCCTTTGGGGAAGGAATTATCCCAAATTTCCAACCTCAACCTCTCCTGGAGCAACTTGAGGCCATTTCTTCTCATCCTGGTCTTTGTTCCTTGGGAGCCGAGCTCACTAAGCCAGGCTTAGGATTGTGTTCCTTTCTCATACCCTTCCAGGGGGGCGTTTGCTCTTTGACGTTCAGTTAAATGAAGAAAACTGAAGTTTCTAATCATCACCTATAAAATATTTCTTGGTTTCTTTCTTTCAGAGGATTATTTATTTCGATCTCAGACAGAGGCCATATAAGGTCAATTGTGAACAACTGGCCGGAGAACGACGTCAAGGTACCACCGTTTAATATCTTTTTAATTGTCGTTTTTAATCTCAGTTGAGCTTCTTAAGCTTCGTTAGTATTTGACGCAAGTGTAAATACTAAATAATGCATTGATTATGGCATCTAATGAAGTTAATAATCAACACGTGCCATTAAAATTTGTATGACCCAGTTGGGTCGAGAAGCACAAAGGGAGATGAGGTGAGTGATGCTGATTTGAAACTTTTAATGACATTTTAAATTTAGAAATAGAAATCCTAAACCCAACTTAATAGACTTTAACATTCAGCATTATTGCTTCGAGTAAAATATTCCTTGTAATCTATTATTTGGCTGTATAAACTGTAAATTATTATTTGACTGTATAAACGTACCTGAATTTTCACCTGGAAAGAACCCACAATTGATATCGCTCTGAAGTTTATAAATGTATAACCCTACCTTTTGTTTTCAGGCCGTCGTCGTCACCGATGGAGAAAGAATATTGGGTCTTGGAGACCTCGGCGTGTATGGGATGGGAATTCCGGTGGGAAAACTGTGTTTGTATACGGCCTGTGCGGGAATTCATCCAGATAAATGCCTGCCCGTCTGCATCGACGTCGGAACGGATAACACCGTGAGTTCGGGATCGAAAACCGGTTAATTTGTCAGCGGAATGCTGTGTTTGGGAGTCGTTTAAACGCTGGAACGCTGTGAAATAGGCCGACTTGGCTTTAAGAAACTGTTGCAAAGGTGTTACGGTGAACTCCGCTTAGCGTATCGAGCGATCTTCGTTTTCTTCTCTTTCAGACGCTCCTAAAAGATCCGTTTTACATGGGCCTGTACCAAAAAAGGGATCGCTCGCAGGTCTACGATGACCTGATTGATGAATTTATGGAAGCCATTACAGACAGGTACAACACTGAATATTCTACATGGAATTATGGCCAAAACTGCTGGGAGGTAAAGAATAAATAACACATCGGCCTTGAAATAATCATTTAAGAAATAAGGGTAAGACTAGAAGTCAAAAGACGTGGCTCTGTAGTGATTTTCCATGACCTGGAACGTGCTTATAGTTAAATATTCACAGAATGGAGCTGTTTGAAGCAGGGAAAGGCCTGAGGGCGTCCTCTTTCCAAACGTGCAGGGTTTATTTTAAAAGGGTTGTGTTTCTTTACGTCTTTGGTGATGGGAATATTTGCCCCGTTGCGTAGGTACGGCCAGAACACGCTCATCCAATTTGAAGACTTCGGAAACCACAACGCTTTCCGGTTTTTAAGAAAATACAGGGAGAAATATTGTACCTTCAACGACGATATTCAAGGTATGTCCTTTATATCTGACACAGCAGAGGCTGTGCTGCCATCCAGAGACCTGGGCAGGCTGGAGAGTTGGGTGGGAAAAATGGAATGGAATAGAACAAGGGCAAGTGTAGAGTCTGGAATGTGGGCAGGAACAACCCCAGGTTCCAGTGTAAGTTGGGGAATGAGCTGTTGGAGAGCAGTGAAAAGGGAGCTGGGGGTCCTGGGGCCAGCAGGGTGAGCATGAGCCAGCACTGGGCCCTTGTGGCCAGGAAGCCAATGGTACCTGGGGTGGGTTAGAAGGGGGTGGTCAGTAGGTCAGAGAGGTTCTCCTGCCCCTCTGCTCTGCCCTGGGGAGACCACACCTGGAATCTTGTGTCCAGTTGTGGCCTCTCAGTTCCAGAAGGACAGGGAACTGCTGGAGAGAGTCCAGCGCAGCCACCAAGATGCTGGAGGGAGTGGAGCATCTCCCGGGTGAGGAAAGGCTGAGGGAGCTGGGGCTCTGGAGCTGGACAAGAGGAGACTGAGGGGTGACTCATTCATGGGGATCAATACGGAAAGGGGCAGTGTCAGGAGGATGGAGCCAGGCTCTTCTGGGTGACAACCAGTGACAGGACAAGGGGTAATGGGTTCAAACTGGAACACAAAAGGTTCCGCTTAAATATGAGAAGGAACTTGTTCCTGGTGAGGGTGTCAGAGCCTGGCCCAGGCTGCCCAGGGAGGTTGTGGAGTCTCCTTCTCTGCAGACATTCAAACCCGCCTGGACACCTTCCTGTGGAACCTCAGCTGGGTGTTCCTGCTCCATGGGGGGATTGCACTGGATGAGCTTTCCAGGGCCCTTCAACCCCTGGCATTCTGGGATTCTGTGATCCTTCATATATATGCGAAAAACGTGTGTAAAACCATAACGTGCCAAGGTTCCCCATGTCCCTTTCTGCCTGACTGCTCTCCAGCCACTCTGTGCAGCCTGGAGCGCTGCAGAGGGTTCTTGGGCCAAAGTGCAGGACCCACCACTTGGCCTTGGTGAACTTCATCCCATTGGAATCCAGATCCCTCTGCAGAGCCCTCCTGCCTTCCAGCAGCTCCACGCTCCCTCCCAACTTGGTGTCAGCAGCAAATTTGCTGATCTGTTGTGTTTTTCCAGGGACGGCGTCAGTGGCCTTGGCGGGACTGTTGGCAGCACAGAAAGCCACGGGAAAACCACTTGCGGAGCAGAAAGTGCTGTTCCTTGGAGCAGGAGAGGTGGGTTTGCTTAAAACCCTAGAACAGCAAGACATTAAACTGGAAATATTCTGATTCTATAGGATTTCTGGACATTCACAGCCTGAATTCCGTGGCAGAACGTTGCCGAAATACATTAACACAAGGCATTAAATGCATCGGGGAGAGAAACACAAAGTGGTTAAATGATTTTTGTGGGGTTCATAACCAGCTAACAAACCTCTTTTGTGACTCGTTCGAAACCAAAAGTCCTTTTATCCCCAAGGCCGCCCTGGGAATCGCGAACCTCATCGTTATGGCGATGGTGGAAAGCGGAGTTTCCGCTGACGAAGCCTACGGGAGAATCTGGATGTTCGACAAATACGGTTTACTGGTTCAGGTAGGGCCGCATTGTGCCTTGAAATGACCACATTACGCTGCTTTCTGTGTCCCCATCACATAAATAATCGCCTTTTTATCCACAGGGCCGAGAACAAAAGGTCGATTCCAATCAAGAACCATTTACGCATCCGGCTCCAGAGCAGATACCAAAGACATTTGTGGAGGCGGTGAATGTACTTCGGCCTTCGGCTATCATCGGTAAGTAAGGTTATTTTTGTTTCTGCGTTGCCATCGTTTGCTTGATTAAATTTGCAGTTGGCTTTTCCTGGCAGAATCTGGAAGGAGATATATCATACCTATTAAACCACTGCCATATTGATTTATAACAGAGGTCAGATAGGATTACAGGTATTTCTTGGTACAACTCTGATTTATTTGGAAAATAAAAGGGTTTGGGGTGAGTAACTACCGTGAATTTGTGACCTTTTATCTGCGTTTGTACCTATGTGGGGTCAGAAATACCCATAACACCCAACTAAAGATGGGGAGAGCCTGGAGTTCCCGCTTGCTTACCCAGAGCAGCGATAAGCGTTCTTTACACCGATTAATCCCCAAAAATCATATAAAATAATGCTTCATTCCAAGTCTTTAAGGGTGGCATGAAGTGAATCTACTGTCACCTATCCCGAGGGGGTGATATATTGATTCTATTTTACTTTTGCTTCAGGAGTGGCGGGAGCTGGGCGGCTCTTCTCACAGGACGTAATTAAAGCGATGGCCTCTATTAATGAGCGCCCCATAATCTTTGCGCTGAGTAACCCCACGGTGAAAGCGGAATGCACAGCAGAGGAAGCGTATACGTTCACAGAGGTATGTCGCGTTTAGAAACGTCCTCCTCTTGCGATAGAACTCTTTGCCGAGCGGCAGAACGCAAGAACTCGAATGATTTTATTATTACGCGGGCTTGCTGACAGAATAATGCAGAGGTTTCTTGGCTTCTGGCAAAAAGAAATGGAGGTGGTTTGAAAAGAAGTGTTGATTTTCAAAGAGTGATGTTTCGCTGAGTCCCTTCTCCCAAGGAACAAGTGGCAGGATGAGAGGGAACAGCTCAAAATGGCGGCACCAGAATCACCTCAGGGCTCAAAATGGCGGAACCAGAACCACCTCAGGGCTCAAAATGGTGGCCCTGGGGGCACCAGAATCACCTCAGGGCTCAAAATGGTGGCACCAGAATCACTTCAGGGCTCAAAATGGCAGCACCAGGGGCACCAGAATCACCTCAGGGCTCAAAATGGTGGCACCAGAATCACCTCAGGGCTCAAAATGGCGGCACCAGAATCACCTCAGGGCTCAAAATGGCAGCACCAGAATCACTTCAGGGCTCAAAATGGTGGCACCAGGGGCACCAGAATCACCTCAGGGCTCAAAATGGCAGCCCTGGGGGTACCAAAATCACCTCAGGGCTCAAAATGGCGGCACCAGAATCACCTCAGGGCTCAAAATGGCAGGACCAGAATCACCTCAGGGCTCAAAATGGCAGCACCAGAATCACCTCAGGGCTCAAAATGGTGGCACTGAAGGAGACCAGCAGCGCTATCAGACCAGCCTCATTATTTCTCGCTGTTTTTACAGTAAATGAACAGGTGTAATTTTATTCCAGGCCTTATTAATAAATTCTGTACCGTCGCTGGCTCTTCAGGCTTTTCTCCATATCTAATGTGTATTTTCATAATGCAACATAGCTTACCCATAGTTCACCCTTTAAAATTAATGATGTTCTTCCCTTAATTACTTAGCAAACCCTCAGTGACTTGACTTTGTTATTTAACTAATAAAGTTTATCAGCCCCGTGTGTCTCCAGGCCTTAGGAACAGCCTAATCCTGACCGATAGAAAACCTTAGGCTAAAAGAATCTTCGGAAGTCAGTAAGGAAACTAAAATATTATCACTTATCTTTTATTCCTTATTATTTTTCCACTAGATGGCACCTGTAAAACCCCGACGATGCTTTAGCGCCGTTGGGTATCGCGTGGCCTTTGGTTGTGTTGTCTTTTGGTCCTTGAGCTTTGGTTGAGGGTTTATTTGACGCTCCAAATTCTCCGTTTATTTGAATATTTCATACTGATTAAACCCCTTTTTCACAAGAAGGGTAAATAGACCCTTCATACAGTCCCTATGGTGGTGGGGCTTGTGGTCGATTGATGCTTTTAATCATGGTTTAACACACAAATACTTGATTTCTTTGGATCCTTAGGGCCGTTGCTTGTTTGCCAGTGGCAGCCCCTTCGAGCTGGTGACTCTGCCGGACGGACGGACCTTCAAACCAGGCCAAGGAAACAATGCTTATATATTTCCAGGTAATAAATAGAATGATCTTTAAATCTTGAATCTCAGGCTATTCGCACCTTTTGGGTTCCGTTGCTATATTAGGAACGGTTAGCGGAGCAGCATGAAGAGGCCTTCCCAACATTTAAAGCCGAGAACTCAAATCAGAATAAATGAAGGAATATAAGGATGGATGTGACATGCACACAGCGAGCTCACTAAAACAACAGTGTTTCATATTAAAGGTTTTGAAAGTGCTGCATTTTGGGTTCTCCTACATATTTTAGGGGAAGAGGGAGAAAACAGACGTCAGAATCACAGATTTAAGGGACCACGAGGTCCGACCTTTGGTAGCCAAAGCCTGACCTAGACAAAAATAACACTTTAGGTGACTCGCAGCATCTCGGCTGCGTATTTGGCCCTAATTGGTGCTAATTGTATTGCAGGTGTGGCTCTGGCCGTGATCCTCAGCAGCGTGCGACACATTAGCGATAAGGTTTTCCTAGAGGCCGCTAAGGTAAGCGTGGCAGCAGAACACGCTGCGGCACGATGGGCCGAAGCGTTGGGGTTTCCCGTTGGTTTTATCGCCCCTCGGTGAAAACCAAATAGATTTTGGGTGCAAAATAGCAGCTTCCATTGCAAATTTCATTTAGAAACTGAATAGGAAATGTTGCGATACGTCCGTCGCCACCTCCTCCCGCCCATTGCTGGGTTTGGGGATGATGGTGTGGTCGTGGTCGCATCCTCTCCTGCTTTTCTGTTCCGGAGCGGGAGGACCCACCACATGGAAATACAACCAAATCAACTGGGCAAACACACATTAATCTTATATTCATCTCATTTTCATGGTTACGGGTAGTTCATCCTCCAAAAAACTAGTGTTTTATCTTCATCAATTTGCCGATATCACACATCTTCGAGAATGCTGAGCTGCGTTATTCGAGTGCTTTCAGAGCGCTATGATACTACCAACATGTTTTTTAGCGTCTTATCGATCTCGTTTGGAATTCAACCGCTAGAACCTGGTTGTTTTTCAACCTCAGGCCTTGGCAGAGCAGTTGACGGATGAAGAACTCGCCCAAGGCAGACTTTACCCTCCGCTGTCGAATATCAGGGAAGTTTCTATTTATATTGCCGTTAAGGTGAGTGCGAACCATAAAAGCGAACTCTCCTAAAGCGTTTGACGCGTCCATTAACTCGCTGAATTGCACGGTAAAAACCTTGGGTGCGAAACACCCTGTTCTTTATGCCTTTGATAAGTGACGCCGATAAAAACCACGTGTTTATTGGCTGCTTCTGGTTGGCGACGGACCCAAATTACCGTGTTTTGATGAACGGGATTAAGTTGTCCGCTCCCTCATAAGACATTCAGGAATGGTAAAAACACTTTACCATTTGTCTTTATCCACCCTAAACATCGAAAGGCACAAACTTGCCCACTGGTTTTAACTTTTCAGGTGATGGAGTTTTTATACGCAAACAACATGGCTTTCCATTACCCCGAGCCTGCAGACAAGAACCGTTACATTCGCTCCAAGGTTTGGACCTACGAATACGAATCCTTCATGCCGGACGTGTACGACTGGCCCGAATCGAAGGTTCACTGATGGCAAGATCGCGCTCCTCAGGCTGTATCTTCTAACTCTGCAGGGATCCCTTTTTCAGACCAATTCAAATCATGAGCTTTGAGTCCTGTAATTTATTCTGCCTCATTTTGTTGGCTTATTTCCCCTCGTTTTTCACCCGCCGTAATCTCTCCCTATCATAACATCGGTCACAGGAATGAGAGCGCTCTCCAAAATTAACTTAAATTACAACACGGCGTTTCTAGCTTAGACCCCACACTAAAGAATTCCACGAATATTTTAGCGTTTGATGATGAACCATAGATTTCTTCCTGCTTTTAATAATCCGTCTTCTCACGATCCGGCTGTTGTCAGGCTGCGTTTTCCGTGACGTCGCCGTTATCCGAAAAACGAGCGAAAAAAGAGACGCTTAAGATAAATTGAATAAGCTGATGAGCTTTTCGTTTTGTCCGATGTTTAAAATGCCCGTGTCCACATCTCCCTCTTTCTTTGGCTGAGTTTTGAGGAGCAGCGCCATGTTCACATGGAGAATCGGCAGCGTTTTCATCGTCCCGTAATCAGGATAAATGATCCTTGGAAAGCTTGCAAATTATATCAATCCCTTAATAGCTCTGAACAACAAAGCTCCGTCGTGTAATTATACCACGTAAAGGCAGGATCCGGAGTAATCTATGCAGATCCTTGAGGGGTTTTCTGTGATGGACTCCAAGGTGATTTACCAACCTTTTTGGTGGTTTATTCGTTACTTTTTTCAAGGTTCTGTTTCTAAATTGGTTTCTCGCGCAATGTTTTAATACCAAAAGCTCCTCAATGCACTCGCTGCGTCGAATAAACACCCCCCCCGTTTTAAAATGATGTTTGCGTGCTAGATAAAAACCATTTGGGAAGGCTGATTGTCTAAAGAGGTAGAGAAATAGCCATGTGGGGAGAAAGGCCGCGTATCGAAACTGTGGTAAAGCGCTGTCCGACGGGGCTCCAAATCCATCGGGCAACCTACGCCATTTGCAACTTGTATATGTAAGTATATGTACAACAAAAAAAGACCAACACACATATGTTTTTACAAAGAATGCTTCTTTTTTTCATCTATTTTTGCTACGTCTGCTTTGTATCGTATTGAAATCTGTGGTCTTCCGGAGCAACTATTTATTTCGTGTATAACTTCTTGTTACCTCCTGAAAGTTCAGCTCTAGCTGAAGCCCGTTGCGTTTTGTCCGTGGAGTTCGCATCGTTGGCTTCAAATCTATTACAACGCACATTTCTTCGTTTCTGCCGACGCACTAATTAGGCAGATGAGTAACGAAAATACCCCATGCACTGATGTGGTGGCCCGGCTGAGAACGATCGCAGAGGCCGGGCGATCGGTCCGTGAATATAACACTGTCTTACGAAATAAAAATCTGCATCCATTTATTCAGTTTGATGATTTTTCCTAATAAAATCCATCGATTCATCTTCATTTGTGTGGCTTCTTCAGCTCTAATTAAGCTCTGGATTAATTGCTAGCGCTGCCGCTTAGCGACGAACCGCCGTATCCTTTTTCTGCTTGCTTAACCTGATTTCTATTTGCTGGTTTATTCCAAAGCGTTTTCCCATCTTTATTGATACAGAAAATTCTCTTAGCGATGCATTTTGTAACGTTACGCAATATAAGTTCAACTTCTATCGTTCTGCATAAAATAAACCACCTAAAGGATGAGTAGATTTTAACTCTTCACCCAACCGTGGTGACTTTTGTCCTCCGAACGGTGTAGAAATCTATATTCCACGTCTCTTCGATGAGGAAACTTCTGGATGCTCTTGAGAGGATCAGAAACCCCCACGGAGGTCAATACCTCGGCCTTTTCCAGGATTAAGCCAAGCTTTGCTTCCTTAAAATCCCAAACAGCGACGTTTCGCGATGTCGCGTTGGTTTTCCAAGCCTAAACCGAAGCGACGCTTCACGCGCAGATCGGCGTCCAACGGGTTTCCTGTGGTAGGTGAGCGTCTTTGTGCTGTTTGTTTTGCAGGAGGGGGGGGATATAAACCTTTGGCACGCTCAACTGGGAAGTTAAACGATGTTTAGCTTTTAATTAGCAGCTCTATTTAGTGATTACTCCTTGAGGAGAGCGGGGATCGCGATAACCCGGCTGACTCCGGGCCAAGGTGGCTTCTTCCATTTACTCCGGCTCTTGTTGACTTCAAAGGTGGATTTAAGCCCCTCTATCATTCACATAAACGAATCTACACCACTTTTAAATCAACCTGGAAAAATCTATAAGTGCTGGCTGCCGAATTTAAGAAAACCACTTTGATTTTTGGACTTTTTAAGACTGCTATCGCATCTCATAAGAAGCAGAGACTGGTGTTCCATTGAACACCGGAGCGAGGAGAAAATGTAGAGCAAAGATCTAATTGCACCCATCCGACATCTGAATTTGGGTGATATAATTCAGTTCCTATCTAATTTTGTGTGGATTTACCTTGATTTACCTACTCCCAAAATAATCCCGTGCTATCAAAGCCTGCAGATGTGCTCTTGGGTACCTTTGACTTGGACTTCTTCATCCTTTAAGTAGCTCCTTTCTAATAAAATGGAGATAAAGATGCTTAAAAATGGCCAGTTTGTGAAGAAACGTCAAAATAATACATTTATTTCTATCGTAAAGGTATCTAAAGTATATAAAGAAACATAAATGTGCTTGTGGGAAATCTGTCTGGGGTTGAATTATCTGGGATGGTCATTTAGCTGTAACTAAAATTGTATTTAAACGTTGACTGCGTGTTCTTTGAATTTTTTCTCCTTTATACTGTCGTAACTCTACAGAAATGCTTGTCCTGGTGCTCTATTTTCGTAGTAAAATGCATTCCCTTTGCCTAAGTTACATTTAATTTTGTTTATTCTGTAAAAAATAACGATCTATACAGATCACTGCTGATATTCGCCTTTTTTTCCCCCTTTTTGTCCCTTGCCAAACGCTCAGCAAACAAAACATAGGTTGTAGTTAAAGCTATTCAAATTTTAGCGCTTCAACTGGTTTTCTAGGACATCTGCCTCTTTTACAGCACTTTTAAAAAGCTCCTTTATTAAAAGACTTGAGGATCTACACACGTATTTTAATAGATGAGGGAAAAAAACGGAGTGTGACCGCTTGTGGTATCACCCGGCAGAGCTGGGCCCCGCCCGCCTTTGCGGCCTCCGAGGGGCCGGGCCGGGAGAAGCGGGCGCTCCGAGCGGCGCAGCGCGGGCTCCACCTGCCGCCGCCGGGGGGGAGGTAGGCGGGGCGGGCGGCTACTCGAGGCCGGGGCTTCGGGCCTAGGGGTCGGGTCTATTCCTGCCGCGTTTTCTGCCTGAACTAACCGTTCCCTGGGCTGTGTCCTCTCCTCCCACCCCCCGTTCCACCTCGGGGTGGGGGGTCAGAGTGTTCTGGCTGGTTCCTCACAGACACAAATTCCCGGCGTAAATCCCGAGGGTGGTTGAGCTGCGAAGTTGTTAATCTGCTCTTAAATGAGGAAAAGGAAGCAAAATGTGTATTTCTGCCTTTGCGGGATGTGATAAACACACGTCCTCCCCCCTCGTTATCTCCCAAGTCAGGTAATTACACCTCACACCTCATTTTAATTCAGAGAACTGTTCTCTTTTGTAAAGCTGTGGTGGCTCCTCTAAAATCAACTCAATGTCATAAACAGTAATTCTTTTTCTTCAAAGGTATCTGAAGCTGTTGAGGCACCCGGGGTTTGAAAGGAGGCAGAAATACATCTGAAAACAAGGTAGGAATTAAACCTTAGAAGGCTGAAGCGCATCACATAAGGTGAGAAACATCAAAGTTGTGCTTGGAGAAATTCTCCTAACACAGATTTTCTGCTCCTATAGACCAACCAGGACAATATAGCAGGTACATAAATAACTGGGGGATGGCAGCTCATTGTATAAATCCTTCTTCAACCTTTGGGCTGTGCGAAGGTTTGGTAGCGCTTCGTTTTTAATTTCAACACTAATGAGAAATAAAACATCCATCGCTTTCGAGGACAATAAATTGGGTCCTCCCGCGGTCGCTGATGTTGTTTTGGGGAGCGAATCTTTCCCCTCGGTTCCCAGTAACAGCGGTTAAATGTCGGCAGTTTGGCGCCGCTCGTTCCGAAACGGCTTTTAGAGGAAGATTCGAAGCTTAAATAACGCGAAGAAGGGAGAAATAATGGTGGGTTTAAAGCTCAGAGCATTTCCAGCTGGATAGGGCTGATTCTTTAGGTAATGAGCTATGGTCACGTTTTACTTTGGGCTGCGTGTTTGCAACCTTCCCTTGTTGTAAAACAGCTGCTTGTAAATATTGTGTTGTCTGAAAATCACATCCCACTCCGCTTTAGTTTCTATTTTATAAGGGAATTTGATTCTTACATTAAATTCTGTTCCCGGAAAGCAAAGAAGTTTGTTTCTTTCCCAGCATAAATACGTTCAGGGGCTCGAAATCTCCCTTTCAGGTGGCGCGCCGACGTGTTTAAGATGTCGATGGATATAACGTTCCTCGGCACAGGCTCCGCGTATCCGTCTCCGACAAGAGGAGCGTCGGCCCTGGTGCTTCGCCGGGAAGGGGAGTGTTGGCTCTTCGACTGCGGGGAGGGAACGCAAACCCAATTCATGAGGAGCCACCTCAGAGCAGGTTTGTGCCGGCGGAAGGGTTTGCGACCAGGGGAACGGGGAAGGGATTTTATGGGATTGAAATGAAACGCGTCGCGCTGGGGTTATTTGAATACAGGCTAAACACGCCTGAGCATCTGAAGGTGAGGTTGCCGAACCTGCCGCGCGGAAATCCTCGGTTGCCCTTTGGTGTAGTGTTTGAGTATGAGTTGGGGAATGAGCTGTTAGAGAGCAGCGTAGGGGAAAGGGAGCTGGGGTCTTGGGGAGAGCAGGGTGAGCATGAGCCAGCACTGGGCCCTTGTGGCCAGGAAGGCCAATGGTACCTGGGGTGGGTTAGAAGGGGGTGGTCAGTAGGTCAGAGAGGTTCTCCTGCCCCTCTGCTCTGCCCTGGTGAGACCACACCTGGAATCTTGTGTCCAGCTGTGGCCCCTCAGCTCCAGAAGGACAGGGAACTGCTGGAGAGAGTCCAGCGCAGCCACCAAGATGCTGAAGGGAGTGGAGCATCTCCCGGGTGAGGAAAGGCTGAGGGAGCTGGGGCTCTGGAGCTGGACAAGAGGAGGCTGAGGGGGGACTCATTCATGGGGATCAATATGGAAAGGGGCAGTGTCAGGAGGATGGAGCCAGGCTCTTCTGGGTGACAACCAGTAACAGGACAAGGGGTAATGGGTACAAACTGGAACACAAAAGGTTCCACTTAAATATGAGAAGCAACTTGTTGGGGGTGAGGGTGGCAGAGCCTGGCCCAGGCTGCCCAGGGAGGTTGTGGAGTCTCCTTCTCTGCAGACATTCAAAGCCGCCTGGACACCTTCCTGTGGAACCTCAGCTGGGTGTTCCTGCTCCATGGGGGGATTGCACTGGATGAGCTTTCCAGGTCCCTTCAACCCCTGACATTCTGTGTGTGTGAGAACCAAACTCTCCTCAATTCATTTCTCCAGCTTTGTGATTTCAAACGTTGGGCCGCACACCAGCTTTAAACCGGCACGGTTTGTATTTATCTGAAGGCAGCTCTAGACGATACCTGTTGCGAGTCTTCAATAGATATTGTGATATTGTTTTTAAGCAGTGTGTATTCGTGGTAACTTCCATTTCGGCAATAAAATAGCAGCCAGATTTGCCTTCGATCGCTGTGCTTTTGCAGCGGCCAGAGCAGCCTTTGGACTCTTGAGTTATAAAGATGGAATCATCAACGAGAAACTTCTTAAAGGACTTTGAAATCAAACCTGAATGTTTATTTTCTTTTATTTAGGATCCTTTCATGTGCGAAATTCAAAACTAGATACGAATTCCACCCCATGTTTCTCATTAGAAACGATCTATTTGCTTAAAAGCGACTACAACTTTTGTCTCTGACCTCTTTCCTTGCCCTGTTTCGCCAACATAAACCTTGCGTGTTGATTTCTTCAACACTCATTTTCATTTCCCTCCTTTAATTCCTGCTTCTTGCCACAAAGCGATAATATCCTAATTATTCTGGCGGTCGTTTATTTTCCTCTCGTTTTCCTTTCTAATCACCAGGCAGAATCACCAAGATTTTCATAACCCACCTTCACGGCGACCACATTTTTGGCCTTCCCGGCCTGCTGTGCACTCTTAGTCTCCAAGTTAACCCCGACCCAAGCAAACCTCCGCTCGATATTTACGGCCCCTTAGGGCTGCGCTGTTTCATCCGGAAGAGTCTGGAGCTCTCCCATTCCCAGCTTCTCTTTCCCTATGTTGTTCATGAGCTGGTACCAACACCAGATCAATGCCCTGCAGAGGAATTTAGAGACTTTTCTTGCTTGGATGAAGTGTCTCAAGGTGCACAAGGGAGGATTCTCCACCTGGATCTAGTAGAAAACTCTTACTTGCTGCTTGAGGATGAGCAACTGGTTGTGAAAGCGTTTCGCCTGTTCCATCGCATCCCTTCCTTTGGCTTTGTGGTGGAAGAGAAGCCCCGGCCTGGTAAACTCAACGTCCAGAAGCTGAAAGACCTCGGTAACTACTTTATTTTACCTCTTTTGAATGTTTTAAAGGCCTAAAAGCGCCAGCGGTGATTGTGCAAATGCAGCTCATTAGCCCTGCTGTATCCATAATGCATTTACATTCAATATTCCCTTTTCTATTAAAGATGTTTTCATATTTCATAGCAACGCAGCGACCTGAATCACAAACACCAATTAATATCATACAGGGAAGAGCAACCACGTGCAGACGTTAAAGTTTAAAAAGCGCAAAGTGGCTTTGAGGAAAATACGCGTCCCGAGTATTGACTTTAATATGAGGAACGTAGCTTTTCTTTAAACACGCTTCCTGCTGATGTTACAAGCTCTTTATTTATGTGAAATATCCATTTATATCGAGGTTGTATTTAGCCCGTCTCTTTTTAAGCGATGATTTTAAACCCGAATCGTAATACTTACGGACTCTATTTCCCAGGAGTTCAACCAGGTCCTCTATATGGGAAGCTGAAGAACGGAACCTCCATCGTTCTGGAGAACGGAGTCACCATTTCTCCTTCGGACGTCTTAGAAAACGCGATTCCCGGAAGGAAAATCTGCATTTTGGGCGATTGTTCGGGGACGGTCGGAGATGCGGCCGCCAAGCTTTGCTATGGAGCCGATGTGCTGGTGCACGAAGCCACGTTGGATGATACCCAAGAGGAAAAGGCTCGAGAACACGGTCACAGCACCCCCAGAATGGCAGCGGCTTGGGCCAAGCGCTGCAAAGCCGAGAAGCTGGTGTTGACTCATTTCAGTCAACGCTACAAACCCGGAGGGGATGGAGACGCGGACGTCGCCGAAATGAAGAGACAGGCAGAGTCGGGGTTGGATGGGCAAGAAGTGACGCTGGCCGAGGACTTGATGACCATAGAAATTCCCATGAAAAAGGGAAAATAGCCGCTTTTGTAAAGCCGGCCAAAAGGACCCACAAACATCTGGAATTTGGAATGAATTCGTGATGGGTTCGGACGCTGAGCAGGCCCCGAATTGGAGCGTTAGGGCGACACAAACCTTCAAAACCCATTATTAAGAATTCAAGATATCCTGCCTGTTCATAACCTTTGAATAACATCTATATCAAATTTACACGCCTAATTTTGCGACTGTGACCTGACTGTTAAACTGGAATTAATAAAGTATTTATTCCCCTGCCAAATCTTTGGCTGTAATTAATGAATAAAGGAGTGTGATTCTTATATATATATATGTATAGGGAATGATTGCAAACATCCTAAATACGTTTTATAATCCAGTTGTAGTTGTCTCTTTGTTCTTACAAAGGTCCACTCGTCAAGTCTGGATACTAAAGCGCTTCATCAAACTGGTGAGACTTGAATTAAATTAATGGGAAGAGCCGAAAAATTTGGAATATACGCCCGTTTTCTCAATGAGTTTCTCTCTCCATTAAGCGTTTTTTAATTACCAGAGGATAAAATTCCTTTTCATTAACGTGGATCTGCCTGAGAGTCCAATCCCCCCATGGAGCAGGAACACCCAGCTGAGGTTCCACAGGAAGGGGTCCAGGCGGGTTTGAATGTCTGCAGAGAAGGAGACTCCACAACCTCCCTGGGCAGCCTGGGCCAGGCTCTGACACCCTCACCATGAACAAGTTGCTTCTCATATCTAAGTGGAACCTTTTGTGTTCCAGTTTGCACCCATTACCCCTTGTCCTACCACTGGTTGTCACCCAGAAGAGCCTGGCTCCATCCTCCTGACACTCCCCCTTTCCATATTGATCCCCATGAATGAGTCCCCCCTCAGTGTTCTCTTCTCCAGCTCCAGAGCCCCAGCTCCCTCACCCTTTCCTCACCCGGGAGATGCTCCACTCCCTTCAGCATCTTGGTGGCTGCGCTGGACTCTCTGCAGCAGTTCCCTGTCCTTCTGGAACTGAGGGGCCACAACTGGACACAAGATTCCAGGGGTGGTCTCCCCAGGGCAGAGCAGAGAGGCAGGAGAACCTCTCTGACCTACTGACCACCCCCTTCTAACCCACCCCAGGTACCATTGGCCTTCCTGGCCACAAGGGCCCAGTGCTGGCTCATGCTCACCCTGCTGGCCCCAGGACCCCAGCTCCCTTTTCACTGCTCTCCAACAGCTCATTCCCCAACTTACACTGGAACCTGGGGTTGTTCCTGCCCACATTCAAGACTTAATGTCCAAATCATTGATGAATATATTGAATAATCCCGGCCCCAGCACTGCCCCCTGAGGCCCTGCACTGGATCCAGGCCTCAACTGGACTCTGCCCCATTGCCCACGACTCTCTGGCTTCTTCCCTTCAGCCAGTTCGCCCTCCACCTCACTACTTTTAAAAATAATTTGCTCATAATTACGCTCATTCCTAAGGAAAAAGGCCATGAATTATTTAGCTGGGCTGCTTTCGTTCTATAAAGCCCATTTCTGGTCCAGGTCTCGCTGCAAGCGGCGGTTTGGCACAAAATCACCGCGGCGACTTAATGCATTTTTTATTAAGGATAAAAACGTATCGATCGGGATCTTGAGGTAGAACCAGCCGAGATTTGCTTGAAATACCATTTTGGGGGGCGGGGAACGCACTTTAAACCGCAACATTTTAAATGGATCCAGCGTTTCGTGTTTGAAATCATCGGCGTTTGTGTTGGGTGAAGCGTCTTCCTTTGAGCTCCGGCTTCAAACACACGGACGTATAATCACGATATAATCACAACGATCCCTAATTTGGATCCTTTCCCATTTAATAAGCCTCGTCGAAGCGAATGAATCGTGTGTTCAAACTCAAAAAAGTCGGATAATTTGCAGCGCGCTCAGCAAATCCCAATGTGAAGAAGCTTCTGTTGCATCCACCCAGGAAAAGATGCCCAATTTAGCACTGTTTTACATCGCTTTATTTAAAAGGTGTGGAAGTGGCTATAAATGACTTTATAGCGTGAGCAGGAAGCTTTTGCTATGGTGATATAACGATTTTTTTGTCATTTCCATCATTCTTCGTTGTTCTTATCATCGTAGCTGCGTTAGCACCCTGCCAAACACCCCCCGTATTTAGCAAAAATATGTTGCATTTTGCCACGAATGCCGCATTTTGTGCCCCTTTTCCCTTCTCTTTTGTCTTCTAACAGTGGCCAAAATGTAACATTGTAGTTTAACAAATTAATATTCTCATTTTCAGCTGAATTCCTTTGGGGAATTTGCTTTTGCCGGACGAGGAAAAGCGGTTGGATTTGCAGCCCAGTGTTTGCATTAGGGTTGCATTTGTGTCCCTGTGCGTTTGTTGGGGTTGCATTTGCAGGACTTTTGGCTCCTGGGGGTAGCATTTGTGGCATTTTGCCCTTCCAGAGGTTGCATTGGTGACTCCGTGCGCTTTTGGAGGGTGCATTTGTGTCCCTATGCGTTTGTTGGGGTTGCATTTGCAGGACTTTCCACATCTGGGGTTTGCATTTGCGAGCTTTTCCACTTTCTGGAGGTTGCATTTCTGAGCCTTTGCATTTCTGGGACTTGCATTTGTGGGATTTTGCACTTGTAGGGATTGTGTTTGCATTTGGTAGAGCCGCATTTTTGGAGCGCTGCCTTTTCGCGGGCTGTTCCTGCGCCGCCGCCGGACGCCAACCACAAAAATAAACCCTCCTAACGCACGCGCCCGCCCGCTCCACTCTTCCCCAGCCGGCTGCGCAGCAACCGCGGCGTGGCGGGCGCGCATGCGCACTTAAATCGCGGGGGGGGGGGTGCGCGGAGCCGCTCCGCCGTGGCGGGCGGGGGGGTGATACCCGGATGTCGCGCATGCGCGGGGGCGCTCGGACGTGTCGGCCGCGGAGCGCGAGCGGCCGGAGCCACCACAACAACAACAAGCCCGGGAAGGCGGCGGCGGCGGCCGGTGCAGGGCGGCCGGTTCCCCCCTTTCCCAGCGCCTCCCAACGCCGCCCCCGCCGCAGCCCCGGGGAGGGGAGGGCAGGGCAGGGCAGGGCGGGGGGGCGGAGGCCTGGCCCGCTCCGCCGCACCGGGGCCGGCTGAGGCGAGGGAATCCTCCCCCCCCCCCCCCCACCCCGCCTCGGCACCGCTTCTCACCACAGGCCGCACCCGGAGAGCGGCCGCTCAGGTAACACCCGCTCTCGGTTCCCCAAAAAAACACCCCCCCCTCAAAAAAACCAACAAACCAACAAACTTTGACTATTATTTATTTAAAATCGGCCTGGCCCCGCTTCAGTTTTCTCCCCTCTCTCCCGCACGCTGGGAAATGGGTTTTGATTTGCCTCAGCCAAACCTGCCATTTTATTCACGCTTAACAGGCGCTGCTTTTCCCAGCACAATTAAAGATTAGTCCATCATTACTATTTTTCCTTCCCTTCCCCGTTTCTCGTTATTTGGTTTTTATTTTGAGGGGGGTTGTGACTCGTTCCATGCTTGAAACTTCCAGTTTTATACCACGGGAAGCTGGTTAATTTATGGGCTAATCCGCTTGTGGGTTGGACGCGTTATTATTTCGAACCCAAATTGCACGACTGCAAACCCAAGTGTTGTCAAACACACACGGCCGGAGTAGGATGGTGGTGTTTTTTACCACCGCTTCTCAAATTATCTCGGTTAAGGCTGGTGTGCCACTGTCAACAGGCGAGAGCCGTTCCCCGCTGTCATCTTTGGAACTCTAAGACTCTCGTCCTGTTATTACTTTGCTCGGTGATGTTGTCGCAACTTATCAAACTCAACTTGGTTTTGCGCCCTGTAATAGTCAACTTGTCCTTCTGGCCCTCCTGTTATCTTGGCCGGAGTTTCTTCTCTCTTTGCGTTCGCGAACCTCTTGTTGCATAAAGATGTATGTTTAATATTGCTGGAAAAGCTTTATTTCAAAGAGATGCGGCCTAAAGAGTGTCTCAAACTGATTAGAATGCCTTCTTTTTGACGTCGACGGCTCTTTACATAACGCGTTCGAGCGCAGCCGGCACAATGGGGTTGTGAGTTTTGAGAGGTAGCGACAGATTTAGCAGAGAACAAAGGTGCGGAGAGCGGGTCCTGGTGAGGAGCAGCCGTCGCCGTGCTGGTGTTAAAACCCTCCTGGAATCTTCGGACTCTGTTTTCCTCTGTTGTTCACCTTATGAAAAACTCCGCTTTTGCTTGCGGTTGGAATTTTCCACGCTCGCTTTGCCCAGAGGTGATTTTTGTGTGTTTTGCAGAGAACGTTATCCCCATGCAGATTACGATAAAGAACAGATGTTATCTAATACACCTATTGCCGGGGTATCGAAACGTGACGTGCGAGGGGAAAAAAATCGCACCGCTTCTGCCCACGAAAGGTTTGACTCTTCCTTTTATTGCTTGGCCGAGCCGCAATTGTTTCCTCTTTGGGAGGTTTTGACACATTGGCCTTCTTGGAAGAACCTTTCTGCGAGAAGATGGGGCTCGCAGGATCCTCTGAGGAAGAGTTCAGGTTTGCTTGGTGTTTGATGGCAAAGCTTCCACCGCCTTCAGCTTTTTCTCCGACCGTTGGTGGGTTTTAACGCGGTGTGAGGATGAGGAGAGGGGGTGGAACGCCCTTTTGGAGGTGCGTTGTGCAAATAAATCCGGTTTTCGAGGAGTTTAGTGCCGTTTCCATGTAGTGATCGTCCCTCTCTGACCATACGAGAAGCCTGTGTTGAAAAGAGGAGCTTTTTGAGCCGTAAACTTTCCCCGAAATAAAAAGTAGAAGTGCTTTTTGAAAGCTGTTGAAGCCCACAGGTGGAAACCGTGAGGAGTGAAGATGCAGATGAGCGGCGACATCGCTTTCTTCCCCAAAGAAATGGCTGCTCGTGCTTTTTTCACCGCGGATTGATGTGAAGGCGAAAGAGTTGCCGCTCGGAGTCGTCTTAAAACTCATCTCTGGTTCTTTTTACACGTGTCTTACATTTTTCTAGCGCCTGCCAGCGAGATGAGCGGAATTGAGAGTGATGATTCAGATACGCGCACAAAAATAGCGTTGTGGGGAATGTTAGATCTTAGTGTACGGATCTGTGATACCTTTGCCACTCTCCTACTCTTTAATGCTGCTTATTCTTATGTCTACAAACATTTTGGTTCCCGTTCACCCTTTGGGCAAGCAGAGAATAGTGTAATGTGCTGGAAAGTTATGTACTTTAATCCCTTCTTCATCTCTTCATCAAATCTCCAGCTGCCTTTTGTTTTATTGGTTTATGGGTTCTTTATCATGTTTTTCATCAAACTTCTACCGCTGCATTATTAAACAGCAAAACTCCGGAGTAATGTTTTAGTGGTTAAAAGCTATCAAATATATATGTGCTGCTTTAACGGCAGCTTTGTGTTTGTCTCATTTTGGAGGCAGCGACTTACGCAAGAGCCTTTCTCATCCTTTATTCGTGAGAAATGTTCTAGCAAAATGTCGATTTGTCCGCTCTTCTCATTAACCTGTTCGTTAACATCGCGTTACCGCCTGGGCTCACAGTGTTGCAGATCTATGGCTGGGGTGACTGTTACTCCCTGAGCATCGGGAGCAACCTCCAGCAACCCATTCTGATGTTTTCTTAGATATATTTTTCCCCAAATTACCTTTATATTTGACTTGAAAGCTCAAACCACATGAGCTTCTCTTTTCTTTTCCCCCCAAGACCGTCGTAATACTTAATATTTAAGTCATGGCTCATCAAGGGATGTTCTGCCTGCAATTTGCTGACTCGCTTAGACCCTTCTGCATTATTTTACAATGGATAACGGCCAAGTTATCTTAAGATTCATAGCGTAGATAAAAACGTATCGTACCTGCCGAATGGCGTTAGACACGCTTATTTTCCTTACGTTATCGTCTTTAGCATCTCCGTGCATTTGTAACACCGTACGAGGCCTAAAAGTTCTCAGTTTTATATATTTATGTTCATCATAGAGCATTTTTGCTGCTAAAAATCTGTGATTGTATTATTTAGAACGGAACGGTTCAGTCGGAAGGGATCGACTCATCCATTGGTGATCGTTTGAAATACCTTAAGGTGACACAGGACTGTTTTCTGATCATTTTGTACAAAAATAAAAGGCAAATCTTTCTTCTACGTTGCTGTTTAAAGGCTTCCCGAGCCCCAAATGTGTCACTGTCACTCCGCACGTGTAACATCTTTGTATTTCCTTTGATTTTAACTTCACAAACCGCTTGGATTCCCCTCACAACTGTTTATTTCAAACCTCTTGTGCACGGAGCGGCAAATCCATCATGGTTATTCCTTCGCTTCGGATGCGTCCGTGTCTCCCGTCTACCCCATGTCAACGTCCCACCAGCATCTCTGGACCTTCAGCACCACATCTGGAACCTCTTTTCTGAGCTGGAACCTCTTTTCTGAGCTCATCTCCATCATCAAAACCACTATTAATACTCACACGTAATTTGTGTGACGTCTCAAGTCACGTCTCGTTTAAAAAACCATCGAGTTGGCCGTAGCGATTTAACGAATCAAATCCACGCTCAGAAAACTACGTGGAGGGGCTTTTGGCCCATTGCCTGTTTCTTAAAGCAATTATCGGGTGGCATTTGGACCGTCACATTTTTAGACCGAGTTTCTCGGTGAATTCGAGCCCTGTGCAGCTGCGATTGGCTTCACCCCCACTGGAAATGAACAGCGTAGGGTATCATAGCAGCGTCACGCTGGATTAACCGTCTTGCCCGAGCTGTCGGATTCCTCCGATCATATTCCTTTGGGTTAGTCGCTCATTTCCAGCTCCATCCATGGTTTATCCATGGAAGCGTTGATCGTTCCCCACAAAGTTCCCAAATTCGCTTCGCTAAATGACTGCGACGTCTTTTTTGCAGCATCCACCCTCATGTATTGGTCGAGTCAACTCCGTGTGTTTTTTCTAATCTAAAATACATCTTTCCTCTTCCTAAACCTCTTGTTTGTACCTCCAGACCGCGCGTGTGTCTCTACCAACGTCTCTATGTCTCCGCATCCCTTTTACTGAAGGATTTCAAACTCAAACACACCTCAGCAACTCCCAGGCCTCGCAAGAGACCTTCCAGACCTTCCACAGTCTATTTCTATTGTTCAGGTAATTTCTGGCAGCCGTGAAAACGAAGCATGTGGCACCAGCATCGCGTTTTTCATTTCAGACAGCTGCTCCGTGGTTGGAATTTCATCCGTCACCCTTCGACGAGGGAAGTGGGTCGTACGTGGTGGTTATTCAAGTCTCCATCGATCTCTGAAGGAGAATTTCAGCTCCCGCTTGCTTATCAGTTCTTGGAGATGGTGGCGTGTTCGCTACACGTCGTTAAAGATGTCTTTAATTACATGGCGATCTTGTCTTTCAGATTTCTCTCCTTTTCAGAGAATCTTATTCTTGTTGTAGCACTTAAACTATCACGGAACACTCGTTGGCTTGTTTTGTAACACCTCTTAATGTTTCTTCATTGCAATCAAGAGGGAATTCTCTACATCTTTGTTAGAATATTAGTTTAGCTTCTCCTCTTTGTTCTGCTTGCACCACATTATAGCAAAAAGGAGAGAAATACCTTATTCCTTGGTAGGCGAAGCCAAGAGCTTCGCTCTCATCTCTTGCTGCTTGTCTCGCGTTCTTGGTCTCTTTTCTGCCTCTTTCCCCCCCAAAACGCTCTCGTACCCATTGCTGTTTCCATGAAATTCCTACCGAGAGGGATATTTTTGCTCAATATACTTGACTCTACCTATCCCACTGTACATCCAAGCTAAGGAACGAATGTATGGTTTCATACATCAAATAAACATTAAATCACGCAAGCAGGCGGTTGCTTTGCGGAACATCGAGCGCTCCACACCGGGAACCCGTAAAAATACATCGCGTTAAGGTTGTGTTTTGCTTTTATTCGCATACGTAAAAGCGACATAGTAAGAAGGCGTGAAGGCACCTCTTGAATGTGTGATCAGCGGAGCGATTTTGTGAGCAAATCAATTTGGAGGAGCTTGAAAACTCATCTGCAAACCATCCAGAGAAGAAACGCATCACGACGTCTATTGATACTCACCGGGGTGGTAACTACTGACCCCCTCGCTTTTTTGGGGGATTAAAATTGCGCGATTAAATAGTGGATTTCTCTAGAGGGGACTTGGAAAGCTCCCGAACACGGCCACGCGCTTCGATATTCAAAACCCTAAAAACAAGCGGCCCGGCTTTGGAAAGTGCTGAGCGGTCAGAAGCTCCTATGGAGCGGTGGGTGAGTCGACATTTCGGAAGATCGTCCCGTTTAAATAAGGATTTGTTGGCTCTATCTTCCTCCGCTTAAAATCAGCGAGGAAATCTGTCATTCATCTCTTTATTTCAAGCTCTTTTGGCTAATAGCATTATTATTATTATTATTAATGATGACTTGTGCCCGTCTATCTGGGATGCTGGTTTATATATAAGGGAGATGATGCTTATTCTGGTTTAGCTGGTGGATTTACACAGGTTGCCATAGAGAATGAGTGGTAGGTTAAGCTTGGCTTTTCAGAGAGGTTTAATGAGTTGAAGCGCAAACGGAGAGACTTTAATAACGAAGTAAAATGAACTTTTAGGTTAGCGTCTTCCTTTACATTGCTGAGAATGCCATGGTGGTTTCGGAAAAGCTTCTATTTTAAACCGATTCAGAAAATGTAAAGCGTAGTAATTAAGTAGCTCATTCAGAATCAATCAGGCTCTTTGAATTTGTGAATTAACTTCCAAAGGATATTCAAGAAGAAGAAATTGATGACCAGAAACCGCTGCAGGTTCTTCCCAAGTGGAGCTTAAAGGCCAAATACCTTAGGGCAGACTTATTCCTTATCTTAAATTTAGTGTAATTAAGGCAGTTCTGTTTGAGACACTTTTTTACTGACTTCATGTGCGCTTAGCTTGAAAAATAAACCAAAAGCCACGGAGAAACGTGATTTGTTACCAAAGAAATTCTAATGTAGCTATTTTTTCCTCCTAGATTTTCCCATCCAACGCTTCACTTGGATCATCTCTTGTTGATCGCCTTGAAAATCGCAACAGCCCCCAAACCCGACGGTTGATCTGAAAGGAGAATTAACCAAAAAAAGCTGTGACAAATGGACAATATGTCTATTACTAACACGCCAACAAGTAATGACGCTTGTCTGAGCATCGTTCACAGCTTGATGTGCCATCGCCAAGGTGGGGAGAGCGAAACCTTCGCCAAACGCGCCATCGAGAGTTTAGTGAAGAAGCTGAAGGAGAAAAAAGATGAGTTGGATTCTTTGATTACGGCCATAACCACCAACGGAGCTCATCCCAGCAAGTGTGTGACGATCCAGAGGACACTGGACGGGAGGCTTCAGGTTAGTACAAGCGAAAAATCTGATGTTTTCCTCCATTCTGGAGTGTTGAGGAAGAGCAGCTGTCCACCAGCTTTATTTATATTTTTTCCTATTTTGATGATGGAGAGAATCCCAGAATGTCGGGGGTTGGAAGGGACCTGGAAAGCTCATCCAGTGCAATCCCCCCATGGAGCAGGAACACCCAGCTGAGGTTCCACAGGAAGGTGTCCAGGCGGGTTTGAATGGCTGCAGAGAAGGAGACTCCACAACCTCCCTGGGCAGCCTGGGCCAGGCTCTGCCACCCTCACCCCAAACAAGTTTCTTCTCATATTTAAGTGGAACCTTTTGTGTTCCAGTTTGAACCCATTACCCCTTGTCCTATCATTGGTTGTCACCCAGAAGAGCCTGGCTCCATCCTCCTGACACTGCCCCTTTCCATATTGATCCCCATGAATAAGTCACCCTTCAGTGTCCTCTTCTCCAGCTCCAGAGCCCCAGCTCCCTCAGCCTTTCCTCACACGGGAGATGCTCCACTCCCTTCAGCATCTTGGTGGCTGCGCTGGACTCTCTGCAGCAGTTCCCTGTCCTTCTGGAACTGAGGGGCCACAACTGGACACAATATTCCAGGTGTGGTCTCCCCAGGGCAGAGCAGAGGGGCAGGAGAACCTCTCTGACCTACTGACCACCCCCTTCTAACCCACCCCAGGTACCATTGGCCTTCCTGGCCACAAGGGCCCAGTGCTGGCTCATGCTCACCCTGCTGGCCCCAGGACCCCCAGCTCCCTTTTCACTGCTCTCCAACAGCTCATTCCCCATCTTACACTGGAACCTGGGGTTGTTCCTGCCCAGATTCCAGACTCTACACTTAATGTCCAAATCACTGATGAATATATTGAATAATCCCGGCCCCAGCACTGCCCCCTGAGGCCCTGCACTGGATCCAGGCCTCAACTGGACTCTGCCCCATTGCCCACGACTCTCTGGCTTCTTCCCTTCAGCCAGCTCACACTCCACCTCACTCCCTGCTCATCCAGACCGCACTCCCTCAGTTCAGCTGTGAGGATGCTGTGGGACACTGTGCCAAATCCCTCACTCACGTCAAGGTAGACCACGTCCACCGCTCTGCCATCATCCATCCGTTTTGTTATGTCCTCATGAGAGATGATGTTTTTCCTCTCCCAAATAAAGGGAAATATTGCCCAATTGACTTTTGTGTCTTGACTTTTTAGGTGGCCGGTCGCAAGGGATTCCCCCATGTGATTTACGCTCGGCTTTGGAGGTGGCCCGATCTTCATAAAAATGAACTCAAGCATGTTAAATATTGTCAGTACGCTTTTGACTTAAAATGTGACAGTGTCTGTGTAAACCCTTACCATTACGAGCGTGTAGTATCGCCTGGCATCGGTAAGTAACCTCTCCATTTCAAGTGGCGATAAACTATACAATGTTTGCCTTTTGGGGTGTAGAAAATACAGGCCTTAATTAGAAACGTTCACTTTTAATGGTCTAATTAGAAATGTGCTCTTGTTTCTTTGGATGGAATGATATTTTTACCTTTATTCCAGATTGGAAAGAACAGTTTGTGGCTTTTGTTGAAGCCTTTTTGTTGGCTTTGCGCGCAGTTCTTACCATAATGTGTATCCTAGGAGTAACTTAGCCTTGAGACTTGTGATGGAGCGGGGTATAATATGTAGAGTCTAATTTATAAAAGCTTATCAACTTAATGTTCAAATTTGTTAAAGATCACCGTGTATATAACCATCCACACCCTGTTTTTCTTCTCTTTCAAGATCTCTCAGGGCTGACGCTACAGAGTTCTGGTGAGTAATTCTATTCACTATCGCATTTTTATGGGCACAAACCATGTTAAACTCTCAGGACACACGGATTTTATTCCTGGATATTGGGAAAGCGAATAGAGAGCAGATGGAATTGAATTTGTCTTTTGGAAAACCAACTCCGCAGCGTATGAGAAGCAAATATCAATAAATAATTAAAATTGAAGCTTCAGCTCCGCTTGTGTGTCCTGTTCTCATTGCAATTGACATTCATAGAGAAGGAAATTTGGTGTTTCGATTAGAAATATTCAAGCAAAAATGCCTTAAACCCCCAGACAACTCAAAGCTTTAACTTGCCTGCTCATCTTTGCTAATTTTGCTACCCACGTCGTCTGAAAAATGATCCTTTTGTATAGAATTAAAGCTTATGAGCCAGCAGTTAAACACATAATGAGTATTTCCCTGTCGTGCTGCTATTTTCACAGCAGGAAACCAAAAATTGTGGGCAGATTTTAATATATTTAAGGCTGTTTTAAAAACAAGCGCGAGCTCTAATGTAGCGTAAGAGTTTGACTTGAATGTGCTTAATAGAACATATATATATGTATATATAATGAATATACTAGCGCTGGTGGTTATTTCCCTACGCTGTACGCAGAATATTCTGAATTAGTGGCTACGTTGTTAAATATAGAATAATGTTATATTGTCTTTGAATGTGAACTTGATGCTTCCAGTCAATTGCAACGGGAGCTGCTCAAAATTCCCTAAAGTTTATATTCACAAATCATATTTATCATAGGAGCTTTATGGTTATTCCTATATAGTGGGAATTGGTTTGTTAGCTGCTGTATTAACATATATTTAGCTGCTTGATAAAAGCCTGGTTTTCCCATTTATTAACCATTTCCACTAGAAAACAAAAAGCTGTTGGAATCCACCACTGTGGGCCTAAAGGGCAAAATAACCAGTTGTTTTTTCCACCGCGTTGCCTCGACGTTTATTTGGAATTTAGCGACGTTTCTATGGAAAATAAGGTATAGATTTGCTTTGTGCGTTGACCCGTTTGCTGCTTCGCAGCTCCATCGAGCATGTTGGTGAAAGACGAATACGTTCACGACTACGAGGGGCAGCCGTCGTTGTCCTCGGCCGAAGGCCATTCGGTCCAAACCATCCAACACCCGCCCAGCAACCGAGCATCCACGGAGCCGTACAGCACCCCGGCCATGCTGGCGCCCACCGAGGCCAGCACCACCAGCACCACCAACTTCCCCAACATTCCCGTGGCTTCGACAAGTAAGATTTACGCGTATTTTACAAAATAATAAGCCGAAAACCTCAAAATCTCCAAGAGAACGGGTGGTTTTACCCAAGCGTCGCTTGCGTTGGCGCCGCGGCGTTGCCGCCTTGATACGACGCAATCTCATAATCATTAACATCGTGGCTGTTACTTCAATAATTGCTTTAAGAGTGAAGAATTGTATTCTTTTATTACAATTATAACTATTGAGAGACTGGATGGCCCACTGTCCTACCAAAATGACAGCCTTAATTAATATTTTAATGAGTCCATAGGGGTGCTGTGTTATAAATGGCGTTTTCTAGGGGTATTTGCTACAAGTGGAAGAGTTTGCGGCGTCAAACCTTCCGCTTCACTCCAAACATCTACACAGGGAAACCATGAAGTGTGGAGAGGTTTCATATAATCCCTTTAATATTAAAAATGTGCGAATATAACGGATTTGATATCGAATTTGAATTATAGTGGCGGCGTCTTTAATTTTGGCTAAAACTGAGATACAACGTCTGTATTCGTCTCCAACGGGGAAACAAAAGGACAAGGCAGTTTAATCACATTGTCTTTGCACAACACTTAATAACTTTATCTCATCCTTGCTATAATTTTGGAGCCAAGACATGAAGCGAACAACTTAATCTTAGCTTTTAGTTCGAGTTTTCCATTTAAAGTTCTAAATTCAGACCAGATGGAGTGAAACTGCTGAGATTTAATGGCTGAGCTGAAGCCTTTACCAATCAAATTCTTACAACCTGTCTTGAAATATTTGTAGTTCAACAAAATAAGCAAATTGTTGGCCTGTTTGGATTCATATTTAATAAAACTTGTGATGTTTTTCCAACTGAGAAACAAGATGTGAAGTGGTTGATCGACAGAGTTCCCTGCATCCTTCTCCTAAAAGATTCAGGGTGCATCGCAACACCCTTAGTCGGGTTTATTTTCCTACCCGGTAGCGCCGAGCTCTTCTTAATCGCCCGTTTTGGAACGTTCATGAATAGGTAGTTTGTTTCTTTACCAGGTATATTGACAGGTAGCCATAGTGATGGACTCTTACAGCCAGGAGCTCAGCAGAATGGCTTTACGGCTCAGCCAGCCACTTACCACCACAGTGAGTATATATATATATATATATCTCCATACATGCGATCTTCTTAGCTCTCTAAAACCAGCTCCCGAACGTACAGGAGAAATAGAGGATTAGAAACGAGATGGGGAGTAACTCCTTAAAAACAAACCGAACGCTCTTTTTGATTTTCAGACAGTACTACGACTTGGACTGGAAGTCGGACGGCGGCGTATACGCCGACCATACCTCACCACCAGAACGGCCACCTGCAGCATCACCCGCCCATGCACCCTGGACATTACTGTGAGTAACACCCATTCGCACGTTTATTCAACGCTCCGGGGGGCGTTTTGGGTCGTTCTGTACACTCCAATTCTTTTATTTCAATACAGACCCAGCGTTTTGATGTGAAGTGGGTTCTGAGAGTTGAGTAGAAGTGGTTGGTGGACTCTTCTCCATTAGAGCAGCAGAGGTTAGAAATTAGGGGTCAGAAATTAGAGATCGGAGGTTGGAAATTAGGGATCAGAAATTAGGGATCGAGGAATGAGGGCTCGGAAATCAGGGATCAAGGAAAGAGGGCTTGGAAATTAGGGATCAAGGAATGAGGGCTTGGAAATCAGGGATCAAGAAATGAGAGGTCGGAAATTAGGGGTCAGAAATCAGGGGTCAAATTAGGGATTGGAAATGAGAGGTCGGAAATGAGGAATTGGAAATTAGGGGTCAAATTAGGGATTGGAAATCGGGGATCGGAAGTTAGAGGTCGGAAATTAGGGGTCAGGGATCAGAAATCGAGGATAAAGAGATGAGGGGTCGGAAATCGGGGTCAAATTAGGGATTGGAAATTAGGGGTCAGAAATTAGGGATTGGAAATTAGAGGTCAGGGATCAGAAATCAGGGATAAAGAGATGAGGGGCCAGAAATTAGGGGTAGGAAATTAGGGATCAAGAAATTAGGGGTCGGAAATTAGGGATCAAGAGATCAGGTGTCGGAAATCAGGGATCAAGAAATGAGAGGTCAGACATTAGAGATCAGAAATTAGGGGTCGGAAATTAGGAATCGGAAATCAGGAGTCAAATTAGGGATTGGAAATCAGGGATCGGAAATTAGAGGTCGGAAATTAGGGGTCAGGGATCAGAAGTCGAGGATAAAGGGGTGAGGGGTTGGATATCAGGGGTCAAATTAGGGATCGGAAATTAGGGGTCAGGGATCAGAAATCGGGGATAAAGAGACGAGGGGTCAGAAATCAGGGACCAAGAAATTAGGGGTCGGAAATTAGGGATCAAGAGATCAGAGGTCGGAGATCAGGGATCAAGAGATTAGGGGTCGGAAATCAGGGATCGAGAGATTAGGGGTCGGAAATCAGGGATCAAGAGATCAGAGGTCGGAGATCAGGGATCAAGAGATCAGGGGTCGGAAATCAGGGATCAAGAGATTAGGGGTCGGAAATCAGGGATCAAGAGATCAGAGATCGGAGATCAGGGATCAAGAAATGAGAGGTCAGACATTAGAGATCAGAAGTTAGGGGTCGCAAATTAGGAATCGGAAATCAGGAGTCAAATTAGGGATTGGAAATCAGGGATCAGAAGTTAGAGGTCGGAAATTAGGGGTCAGGGATCAGAAGTCGAGGATAAAGGGACGAGGGGTTGGATATCAGGGGTCAAATTAGGGATCGGAAATTAGGGGTCAGGGATCAGAAATCAGGGATAAAGAAATGAGAAGTCGGAAATCAGGGGTCAAGAAATCAGGGGTCACGGATCAGAAATTGGGGATAAAGAGATGAGGGTTCGGAAATGAGGGGTCGGAAATCAGGTCAAATTAGGGATCAGAAGTTAGAGATCAGAAATTAGGGATCAGGGATAAAGAGATTAGGGGTTGGAAATTAGGAACGGGAAATTGGGGTCAAATTAGGCATCGGAAATTAGTGACCAGAAATTAGAGGTCGGAGATCAGGGATTAAGAAATGTGAGGTCAGAAATTAGGGATCGGAAATCAGGGGTCAGAAATCATGGATCAGGAAATGAGGGGTCAGAAATCAGAGTTCAGGAATTAGGGGTCAAATTAGGGATCGGAAATTAGGGGTCAAATTAGGGATTGGAAATGAGGGGTCGGAAATTAGAGGTCAGAAATTAGAGTTCTGAAATTAGGGGTCAGGGATCAGAAGTCAGGGATAAAGAGATTAGGGATTGGAAATTAGAGGTCGGAAATTAGGGGTCAAATTAGGGGTCGGAAATTAGGGGTCAGAAATTAGAGGTTGGAAATTAGGAGTCAGGGATCAGAAATTGGGGATAAAGAGATGAGAGGTCAGAAATTAAGGGTCAGAAATTAAGGGTCAGAAATTAGATGTCGGAAATTAGGGATTCAAAATCGGGAATTGGAGATTGGGGTTGGAAATGAGGGGTGAAATTAGGGATTGGAAATCAGGGGTCAAATTAGGGGTTGGAAATTAGGGGTGAAATTAGGGGTTGGAAATCAGGGGTCAAATTAGGGATTGGAAATTAGAGGTCGGAAATTAGGGGTCAGGGATCAGAAATTGGGGATGAAGAGATGAGAGGTTGGAAATCAGGGGTCGGAAATTAGGGGTGAAATTAGGGGTTGGAAATCAGGGGTCAAATTAGGGGTTGGAAATTAGAGGTTGGAAATTAGGGGTCAGGGATCAGAAATTGGGGATAAAGAGATGAGAGGTCGGAAATTAGGGGTCGGAAATTAGGGATCGGAAATCGGTCAGGGATCCGAAATCAGGGATAAAGAGATGAGAGGTCAGAAATCAGGGATTGGAAATCAGGGATCAAGAGATGAGTGATCAGGGATCAGAAATGAGAGGTTGGAAATGAAGGGTCGGGAATCAGGGATCAGGAATGAGAAATTCAGATGGCTATAGCGCTACCACGTATATTTCGTATATGTGTTACTATATGTAACAAATCCGGCGTTTCCTTTCTAAAGCTTTGCTTTTAAAGCTTTGCAATCCCATAGTAACTACTCCATTTGCAGAAAACCAAGTTGATTCGGAATATAAAAACCTTCTTTACCTAAAAGAAACGATGTGTTTTCTTTTTCAAGGGCCGGTTCACAATGAACTTGCATTCCAGCCTCCTATATCAAATCATCCTGGTGAGTACAGCCGGAATATTGTGGGAATTCAAAACTATCTGGTTTGAGTCTGATTCTTTTGGGACGGAGTCCTCTGAAATTTGTGAGTATATATTTAAAAGGAGAGGAACCATTGAGCGAGAAATCGTTGTCATTCAAAACTCCGGTTTGAAATAGCGATGCTCTCCGTGAACCGAATTTAATGGGGTGCATCTATTTGGTGACCACTCATGGTGTCCCCCAGGGGTCAGGGTTGGCTCCAGTCCTGTTGAACATCGTCATTGATGATTGAGATGAGGGGATTGAGACCATCATCAGCAAATTTGCTGACAACACCAAGTTGGGAGGGAGTGTGGAGCTGCTGGAAGGCAGGAGGGCTCTGCACAGGGATCTGGATTCCAATGGGATGAAGTTCACCAAGGCCAAGTGGTGGGTCCCGCACTTTGGCCACAAGAACCCCCTGCAGCGCTCCAGGCTGGCACAGAGTGGCTGGAGAGCAGTCAGGCAGAAAGGGACCTGGGGGGACTCATGGACAGGAAGCTCAACAGGAGCCAACAGTGTGCCCAGGTGGCCAAGAAGGCCAATGGTGTCCTGTCCTGTATCCAAGAGCGTGGTCAGCAGGACGAGGGCAGTGATCCTTCCCCTGTGCTCTGCATTGGGGAGGCCACACCTGGAGTGTTGTGTTCAGTTCTGGGCCCCTCAGCTCAGGAAAGAGATTGAAGTGCTGGAGCGGGTCCAGAGAAGAGCAACAAGACTGGGGAAGGGACTTGAGCACAAGCCCTATGGGGAGAGGCTGAGGGAGCTGGGCTTGTTTAGTCTGGAGAAGAGGAGGCTTAGAGGTGAGCTCAGCACTCTCTAGAACCACCTGAAGGGCAGTTCTAGCCAGGGGGGGATTGGGCTCTTCTCCCACAATAGGACAAGTGGGCTTAAACTTAAATTTAGGCTGGAGATTAGAAAGCAATTCTTCACAGAGAGTGGTCAGGCATTGGAATGGCTGCCCAGGGAGGTGCTGGACTCGCCGGCCCTGGAGGTTTTAACCTGAGATTGGCCATGGCACTTAGTGCCATGATCTGGTCAATGGACTGGAGTTGGCCCAAGGGTTGGACTGGATGATCTCTGAGGGCTTTTCCAACCCAGTCCATTCTGTGTAAATCGGGCTCAAACACTAAGTAGTAAAACCATCGCCACAAAGGTCATTTATTTAGCGGAGAGAGCTCGAAGTGGCTCATCCAGGCTGTCGTTACCTGTATCTCTTCTTCAGCTCCAGAATACTGGTGTTCAATCGCCTATTTCGAAATGGACGTACAAGTCGGGGAGACGTTTAAAGTCCCTTCGAGCTGTCCCATCGTCACCGTGGATGGATACGTGGATCCGTCCGGAGGGGACCGTTTTTGCCTGGGCCAGCTCTCCAACGTGCATCGAACAGAAGCCATCGAGCGAGCAAGGTATCGTGCACCTCCCCAAACCCGCCATGTTCGATAATACTTCGTGTTTTCTCCCTTTTGAAACAAGCCTCGTGTATTTATTGAACTGAATTACCCACAGTACCGTTTATCTGTGAATTATGTGACAAAAACCTTTGCGATAGCACGTTGTTTTATTGCTTCCAGGATCAAATTAGCAGCTCGTGCCGTTACGTACATCGCGCCGCACGCGGAGTGATGTGAGAATAACCACAATATATAGATTTGTCAAAGGTTGATGGAAAGCTCGTTGGATTTCCATTCGTGTGCAAAGCTTTGATGGGGAAGCGCAGAAAACTGAAGGTTTTCCCTTCCCTTCCCTTCCCTTCCCTTCCCTTCCCTTCCCTTCCCTTCCCTTCCCTTCCCTTCCCTTCCCTTCCCTTCCCTTCCCTTCCCTTCCCTTCCCTTCCCTTCCCTTCCCTTCCCTTCCCTTCCCTTCCCTTCCCTTCCCTTCCCTTCCCTTCCCTTCCCTTCCCTTCCCTTCCCTTCCCTTCCCTTCCCTTCCCTTCCCTTCCCTTCCCTTCCCTTCCCTCTTTCTTCCTCCTCCTCCTCCTCTCCTTTCTTCCTCCTCCTCCTCCTCTCCTTCCTTCCTCCTCCTCCTCCTCTCCTTCCTTCCTCCTCCTCCTCCTCTCCTTCCTTCCTCCTCCTCCTCCTCTCCTTCCTTCCTCCTCCTCCTCCTCTCCTTCCTTCCTCCTCCTCCTCCTCTCCTTCCTTCCTCCTCCTCCTCCTCTCCTTCCTTCCTCCTCCTCCTCCTCTCCTTCCTTCCTTCCTCCTCCTCCTCCTCTCCTTCCTTCCTCCTCCTCCTCCTCTCCTTCCTTCCTCCTCCTCCTCCTCTCCTTCCTTCCTCCTCCTCCTCCTCTCCTTCCTTCCTCCTCCTCCTCTCCTTCCTTCCTTCCTCCTCCTCCTCTCCTTCCTTCCTTCCTCCTCCTCCTCTCCTTCCTTCCTTCCTCCTCCTCCTCTCCTTCCTCCTCCTCCTCCTTCCTTCCTCCTCCTCCTCCTTCCTTCCTCCTCCTCCTCCTTCCTTCCTCCTCCTCCTCCTTCCTTCCTCCTCCTCCTCCTTCCTTCCTCCTCCTCCTCTTTCCTTCCTCCTCCTCCTCCTCCTTCCTTCCTCCTCCTCCTTCCTTCCTCCTCCTCCTCCTTCCTTCCTCCTCCTCCTCCTTCCTTCCTCCTCCTCCTCCTCCTTCCTTCCTCCTCCTCCTCCTCCTTCCTTCCTCCTCCTCCTCCTCCTTCCTTCCTCCTCCTCCTCTCCTTCCTTCCTCCTCCTCCTCTCCTTCCTTCCTCCTCCTCCTCTCCTTCCTTCCTCCTCCTCCTCTCCTTCCTTCCTCCTCCTCCTCTCCTTCCTTCCTCCTCCTCCTCTCCTTCCTTCCTCCTCCTCCTCTCCTTCCTTCCTCCTCCTCCTCTCCTTCCTTCCTCCTCCTCCTCTCCTTCCTTCCTCCTCCTCCTCTCCTTCCTTCCTCCTCCTCCTCCTCTCCTTCCTTCCTCCTCCTCTCCTTCCTTCCTCCTCCTCCTCCTCTCCTTCCTTCCTCCTCCTCCTCTCCTTCCTTCCTCCTCCTCCTCTCCTTCCTTCCTCCTCCTCCTCTCCTTCCTTCCTCCTCCTCCTCTCCTTCCTTCCTCCTCCTCCTCTCCTTCCTTCCTCCTCCTCCTCTCCTTCCTTCCTCCTCCTCCTCTCCTTCCTTCCTCCTCCTCCTCTCCTTCCTTCCTCCTCCTCCTCTCCTTCCTTCCTCCTCCTCTCCTTCCTTCCTCCTCCTCCTCTCCTTCCTTCCTCCTCCTCCTCTCCTTCCTTCCTCCTCCTCCTCTCCTTCCTTCCTCCTCCTCCTCCTCCTCTCCTTCCTTCCTCCTCCTCTCCTTCCTTCCTCCTCCTCTCCTTCCTTCCTCCTCCTCTCCTTCCTTCCTCCTCCTCTCCTTCCTTCCTCCTCCTCTCCTTCCTTCCTCCTCCTTCCTTCCCCCTCCTCCTCCTCCTCCTTCCTTCCCCCTCCTCCTCCTCCTCCTTCCTTCCCCCTCCTCCTCCTCCTCCTTCCTTCCCCCTCCTCCTCCTCCTTCCTTCCCCCTCCTCCTCCTCCTTCCTTCCTCCTCCTCCTCCTCCTTCCTTCCTCCCTCCTCCTCCTCCTTCCTTCCTCCCTCCTCCTCCTCCTTCCTTCCTCCCTCCTCCTCCTCCTTCCTTCCTCCTCCTCCCTTCCTTCCTCCCCCTCCTCCCTTCCTTCCTCCCTCTCCTCCTCCCCCTTCCTTCCTTCCTTCCTCCTTCGAAAGGAGAAGGCATAAAGTGATGCCACATCTCAGAACCATCGCGTCATGCCGGTCAGAATGCTGAATTACCATAACGGCATCCAAAAAACCACACGTTTTGGCATTATGCGATTTAATATATAGACTTGAGTGACTTTCTACACTAAAATACTTCCGGGGTTTTACACTTCTGAAGAAAACAATGAGTTTGAGATGGTTTTGTCAGCGAGCGCCGTCGTTGCTACTCAAATATCGTCGCATTCTGTGTTTCCTATAGACCTTTACATCCTATTACAGATGTTTATTTTAAATTAAAGCTTTTATATAACTAAATACCTCAGATAATAACTCCGATTTCAAGTCTTTGCATGAGCAGAGCGCAAATTAAACCATCGCAGACGACCGAGAGACGGAGAATGGCATATATATATATATATATAAAAATATATATATGCACACACACAAATGCATTAAATTGGGGTTTCTTTACAGGTTGCACATAGGGAAAGGGGTGCAGCTGGAGTGCAAAGGAGAAGGCGATGTGTGGGTGAGATGCCTCAGCGACCACGCGGTGTTCGTGCAGAGTTATTACCTGGACAGAGAAGCCGGACGCGCGCCCGGGGACGCCGTTCACAAGATTTACCCGAGCGCCTATATCAAGGTGGGTTTGGATGGTCCTAGCTGAAAATTTGGGGGGGGAAAAGCATCTATTTGGTTCAAAAAGCTCATAAAAACATCACTCAATGTTATGCTATGAGACATTGAAATCACTTTGGTTATCCTTTCAAACAATCAAAACCTTTCAATTGGAAACATCAGGTGACTTTAAACTTTAAATAGGACTTTAAATTGAAAATATCATATAGATACCAAATTCTTTATTCACCTCAGCATTTGTGTAGGAGATTTTTAGTATGAGAACAGAGTTCCCAACTATATTAGAGCATGAAAATAGAAAATACCACCAACTCGAAGCCTTCAGGCCTATCACTATTTATTTGAAATAGCTTAACGCATTTCAGGACAGAACAACAAAGCCTGACTAAGTTAAGCAGGACTTATTGACTTCCATTTTGATTTAGATGCCTGTTTTAAGTAAAAAACCGGGATTTTATCAACCTGCGGCACCTTTCAGACCTTGATTGTGTGGTTTTTCCACACCAGGCGCTCAGCTCAACCAGATTCTGGTATCAGTAACATGCAAAAAGCTTTTAAGAACCAGCTTTAATAGATTATTTTTGTTAGAAATTAAACGAGGCAGGGAAAAATTGGTTTTTCCCCGCGTGTACATCGAAGCAGATCCAGCTTCTCGGCGATGGGATTGCGGTCAATCTATATAGTTTGCTCTTTGTTTCTTACAAAGGTGTTTGATTTACGCCAATGCCACCGTCAGATGCAGCAGCAGGCGGCCACCGCTCAAGCCGCCGCCGCCGCTCAAGCCGCCGCCGTCGCCGGAAACATCCCCGGCCCCGGATCAGTAGGTGGAATAGCCCCGGCCATTAGTGAGTACAACTTCAGCTCCTTTTTCCTTACCTGAAAGCAAAATTAAACAGCTTGTCCTCATAACAACACCCACACATCCACATTTATCTATGACACCAAACTGTTTAGAGCCAAGATTGAAATATTACGGTCTAAGCTCATCAAAACATGACTTGAAACAACTGAGCGCCAAAGTCCATGATGTAATTTAGGGAAAATTAATATTCACATTCTTGAGAAGAAGAAGAGAGCATGAGGATGTTTTATATTTTTTAATCTATTTAATTATGTCTTAGTTGCTAAATTCAAGGTCCTTTAAATTATCACACAGAATCCCAGAATGTCAGGGGTTGAAGGGCCCTGGAAAGCTCATCCAGTGCAATCCCCCCATGGAGCAGGAACACCCAGCTGAGGTTCCACAGGAAGGTGTCCAGGCGGGTTTGAATGTCTGCAGAGAAGGAGACTCCACAACCTCCCTGGGCAGCCTGGGCCAGGCTCTGCCACCCTCACCATGAAGAAGTTGCTTCTCATATTTAAGTGGAACCTTTTGTGTTCCACTTTGTACCCATTACCCCTTGTCCTATCATTGTTTGTCACCCAGAAGAGCCTGGCTCCATCCTCCCAACACTCAGCCTTTATATATCTGCAAACATGAATGAGGTCACCCCTCAGTGTCCTCTTGTCCAGCTCCAGAGCCCCAGCTCCCTCAGCCTTTCCTCACCTGGGAGATGCTCCACTCCCTTCAGCATCTTGGTGGCTGCGCTGGACTCTCTCCAGCAGTTCCCTGTCCTTCTGGAGCTGAGGGGCCACAACTGGACACAAGATTCCAGGTGTGGTCTCCCCAGGGCAGAGCAGAGGGGCAGGAGAACCTCTCTGACCTACTGACCACCCCCTTCTAACCCACCCCAGGTCCCATTGGCCTTCCTGGCCACAAGGGCCCAGTGCTGGCTCATGCTCACCCTGCTGGCCCCAGGACCCCCAGCTCCCTTTTCACTGCTCTCCAACAGCTCATTCCCCAACTTACACTGGAACCTGGGGTTGTTCCTGCCCACATTCCAGACTCTACACTTGCCCTTGTTCTATTTCATTACATTTTCCCCACCCAACTCTCCAGCCTGTCCAGGTCTCTGGATGGCAGCACAGCTTCCAGTGTCACCACTCCTCCCAGCTCGGTGTCACCAGCAAACTTGCTGATAGTACACTCAAAATAACCACTATATATATATATACATAAGATACAAAAGGTTGGCCTTTATATGAACATTTATTTTATAACTATATGATTAAATATAGAATTCAAAAAGCCATCATTATTATATATTTTCACTTGTATTTGAAGAAACTTTCCCATGTATTTGTATCACGCTCAGCATAAAAAAATCGCTTCATATAATTCAGCGTAGTTGAATGGTTTTTAACCATTACTCTCTCATAAAAAGTAACATTGAAGCGATTAATAACTTGTATAGAATGTTTCTCTTTGCTTTTTAAAATCACTTTTAATATTGTTTTGACTACGCAACCATCCACTCTTCTATTCTACGCTATGTTCTAAAGTAAGAAATCTTTGCAGAGTTAAAAAGCAACGTTTTATTTGGGGAACAAAAGACTGAAGATTGTGTTTTGCAATTAAAAAAAGCATTGAAAATGGAAAATTTAACCCAACCGAACAACAAAAACCAGGTTGATAGTATGAAATGAGGCCTAGAAACACGCATCGGCCTTGGCTGCGCGGAGAGGGATTTGTACGCTGAGCGAATGGGAACGGTGCTAAAAGGAGCTGACTCGCAACCTCTCCCCCCTTTTAGGTTTGTCGGCCGCCGCCGGGATCGGCGTGGACGACCTTCGCCGCTTGTGCATCCTCAGGATGAGCTTCGTCAAAGGTTGGGGCCCCGATTACCCGAGGCAGAGCATCAAAGAGACGCCGTGCTGGATCGAAATCCACTTGCACCGCGCGCTGCAGCTCCTGGACGAGGTTCTGCACACCATGCCCATCGCCGACCCGCAGCCTTTAGACTGAGCTCCCTCCCTCCGCGGGACCTCCTGAGGATGGCGGATTGTAAAATACCATTCTGTTTATAACCCGAAGATATATTTTACTTCTGTTCTGCTTAACCTTCTTTAAAAAAAAAACCAAACCACCCAACCAAATCGAAAACAGGTTTTAAAAATGTGTTTGCCGCCTTGCTCTTAGCAGAAAGCAACTGAACATGCAGAATTTGGATGGTTTTTTTGTTTGCCGGTTGTTTGGGGAATTGAGTTGTCGTAAAACGTGGCTCAGGGCTTGAAGCGAAAGGTAAAACGCCTTAGAGGGACTTTACGGTATTGGGGTTGTTCCCTTGGCATCTCGGCGATAAAGCCTCACAGGAGCCTTTTGTACGCAGAATATATATTATATATATATTTATATCCGAAAAATTCCTTCTCATAGTTCAGAACGTTTAGCAACTTGAAAATTCCAACTGATTCGGGACGTTCTTTTTAGGGAACAAGACTTAACGGAAGACTTGGTGATTTGCTCGACTACCTTGCTATGATTTGGTTGCCGGATTCAAAGGTAGAAGCTGCCAAAAAAGTGAGGGATGAAATAGACGTTGCTTCAAAATCTTGAGGAAAATGTGGCTTTTCCTTCACTAGTTTTTAAAACAAAAAAAGAGAAAAAGATAGCGTAGATTTTTATTTATATAGACATAAGCGTTTTAAAACACTAAAGGAAACGGATGCTTTTCAGTGCTGGCGCTCGATTTAAAGAGAACGGGAACCCCCCCAATCTCCAAAATCACCACCGAAATTAAAATATCGCGTGCCCAACGGCTTGAACGTATTTTCCTAACTCCTGCTGACTTCGCCGATTTTATTCGAGTGAAAACGCGGCAGGTATTTTAAAGCAAAAAAACCGTGACTTTTTACGCGCGTAAACCATAATCATGGAGAACCGCATCGAGATTTACGATCCGGTTTTTGTATCTGTTCACCATTTCCACTCAGGGCAAGATGGCAAACTTGTTTTTATACCTCGTGGTTAATTTTCCGCCCTGTGCCATCGATGACCGTATCAATTGGCAATGACTTTGTATAGAGAATTGACCGTAGGAAAGCAAAACCAACCCGCCCCGCAAATGTATTGACTGTATGACAGATACAATATGTATGCTTCTCTCTAGTTAATAGTCGAAATAAACTCATGAAAACCCTGATTTATTATAAATTCAATTCGCTTCTCTCCTGTCATTCCGCACCTTGAAGCCGGTGGATTCGTTTCCTTGGCAAGACGAGCGGCAGCGGCCAACAGCGCATGGAATCGGCGGCTTAAACTCCAATCGTTCCGATTCACCCAGTAAAACCACGTCCGGAGGGTCTCGCTTTTAACCATTAAGGCTACGAAAAGAGAACAGGAGCTCAAGCTTAGTTAAACGGAGACGCCGGCTTAAGCTTTGCAGAGCTGGACTGAGCCCATGGAAAGAAAAAGCTGGGAACCGCAACTTTCGGCCAAGTTCCCTGCGTAGTTTCAGGAATCTGGAGAATTACGTTCGGCTTCCCAACGTGCGCCAAAATTCATCGGGAAACTCGGCGGTCGTTCCTTAAGCACAGAATGGGCAGAAATCGATGCGTTTTCCGCAGCTTTGCATTAAGTTTTGCTTGTTCGAACGGGATCTCGTCGTTTTACGTGGCGACTTCTTGACGTTCGCAAGAAGAACGTTGACTTAGCTCAAGGCCTCGACTTCAAAACCCTTTTCCTTTCTCTCCCAACAATATTTTGTCCAAAACTTCTTGAGAAGAGGAGGATTCTGATCCTCGGAGAAGCTCCGTGAGGTTCCATCCCCAACAGCAAACGGCGTTTGGTGGAAGAAACTCAAAGCCTGGGCGCACGTTCTTCTCCATTTTGAACCATCTCCCGTACTTTTCCTGCTGGGTACGAGGCGTCTTGGCTTTTAGGAAGCGTCTTAACCCTCCGAGTGATGGATTTATGGCACCAAACTTCATTTGAGGAGTTGTCCGTGAGCTTTACCCCGTATTTCACATTGCGAGGGGCTCATCTTGCCCAGAACAGGAGGCGGAAATAACGGCAACGGGGTCTTTCAGAACCAAGAAGCCAGAACGGATTGGAAATCCTCAACATCTCAAAATTGGATGAATCCGACTGTTTCCACGTCTTAATTATTGCGATGAAATAATTACACAATCACAAATCTCCACGCTCGAGGACTTTGCCGGGATTAGCGCCGGAAGGTTTAGGCGGCTTTAACCTCGAAACTTGAACGTTTCAAGTTGACGCTCTCGAGACGGAGGAGAAAATTCAGTTGACTCCTTAATTTAATCAGGAAAACTGCCTCAATTTTTGTGTTTTTGCCATGAAAATAATCCCTACGGGAACTGGGTTTTTCCTCAGAACCCTTCAAATGGTTTTTGTCTCGATGGTCGCGACCGAGACGTCTTAAGCGCTTTAGAGTTTAGATCTTCTAACTGCGTTGTGCAGTTGCTTCGTTAATGAGTTAAAGACGACGAGATGAGTCTTGGACTTTAAGACATCCTTTCATTCCCTACTTGAACATCTCTATAATGACAAGATGCGTATCAGGTATCGTTACGGACGCTGTTTTTTGAGAGATGAAGAGATTTACGCGTTAAACCCACGATCTCCACCCACTCCTGTTGATCTCGGTCGGAGTTTCCACCTTGAAAAAATCAATTAGCGACACCAATCGGGAAGCGAAACGACGGCGGACAAAACCTCCGGAGGTTTCTTGGCGCTGCCGTTGTGCCTTGTGAGTAACGAATCCCCCCTAAATTCACACCATTTAAGCCTTTCACCCCAATCCCCTCCCGCTTTCGCGCTCCGCTACCGTTTCCCATGGCTTTTTCGGCTGAAATTCGGTCCCCGTAACCCAAAAACCCGCCGCGAGAGGGGTTATTTTTGCGTGAAGCTCTTCTTTCAGCCATTGCCTTTTGATAAGCGGTCAACAGAATTCCCAGTAGTTCCTTTGTAGCTTTTTCCTTCCCCCCCCGTCTGTTTTTTCATTAGCCCTAGTTTGTGGATAATATACTGTAGTTAACTTTCCTGAAATTCTGTACCAGAGTATGTTTTTGATTAAAAAAGGTCAAGATTCAGCTCTTCGGCTGCTTGATTTGATTCTTGGGGGGGTGGTTTTAATCCATTTAATCGCGGTGGGGACGCGGTCACATTCTCCAGAGCCACAATTGAGGGGCGTTGTTGGGTATTTGAGGTGTTGGGTGAAGCCAAGGGATGTGACCAAGGACACCCAATGTGGCAGTGGCAGAGACCCCATCATTAACCCACTGTTAACCCAAACCCCCTTTGTTTTCTTCACCCCCAGCTCCTTTATTCCCTTTAAATTTTACTTCCAACCCCAAAATCCTGATGCTTCGGTGGTCTCATCATCCTCCTTTTCCACCTCTATAGACACAAGAACCTTCCCTAAACGTCAAGAAGGGATTTTTGGTCCTAAAGAAGGTGATTTATCCATTTTGTTGGTTAAATTTAAACCATTTCTTTGCTTGGGAAAAGCCCCTGATGGAGTTAAAATAAAATTCAAGCTTAAAATTTCATCTGGAATTTAACCAAGTTGCTTTTCCATGAGGAAAAGTTACAATTCCAGGTGGGTTTATTCACCCATCACATGGAAGAATAAATTCAATGAGGCCAATGGGAGGTTTTTAAGCCCTTATCTGTTTTACACGACTCCAAAATGATCAAGGTTGGACAACTGATGATGAAGGTGAAGGTGAAAGACCCCAAAATGCACCAATAAGAGCAGCTATTATTATCTATATATTATATATATATTGATTTTCCCCCTTTAGTACTTAATAGGGAGTAGTGGGGCCCTTCTAGAAGAACCAACAGCAGCCTGGAAAACAAGGAATTCATGGAAAAATGAGGTTATGAGGAATTGCGACAACCACGAGAGCGAAACATTCCAGGTAATGGAAACGAGTCTTTATTAAGTAACTTTTAATATCAGAAAAATAAAACTCTTATAATTCTCTTTACAGCAAATATATAATATCAGTGCTTTGGCCGTCATAAGTTAAAGGCCCTTTTATCATAAAATATATGGGTTTTTTTCGGCTTTACTCGAATTTATAATCCCTACGACCGCCCTACATATACATAACAAAAAGTGTAGTAAAATTAGCAAATCCTAAACTAGATTGGATAGTTTGATCGTTAACGGTTGTGGTTTATACAAAGGGTACACGCACCTAACGGCTGGCGATTCCTTGGCGTATTTGTTGCCGTGTACAAGGCGCTAAAATACAAAACACATGCGGGGACGAGGGGTCGGCGGGACCTACAGGGTTAAGTTTCAATACTGACGCGGAGCTATTAACGAACCTACAAGCAATTAGCAGGAAAGGTGCCCTCAAGGCAACTCTTCGGCTGAAAGTCGCAAAATAAAAACCGTTCTTTGTAAACCTGGTTTTTGGATACGAAATGTAACTCTTCAAGTGGAAATAAAAAATAACGTTTTCTGTATATTTACTAGTTCGATACACCTTTTTTTTTTGTCTTTTTCTTTTAATATAATGACAAAAAAAAGCTTTTTCTTGGGAAAATAATGCTTCAAAAAGTAGAAAAGAATCCACCCCGAACTCCACTTTGTGTCTTTTTGTTGTTGGTTTAATATTTGCCAGCACAGATTTGGGAACGGACTGAGGATGAAAACGCTGGAAACATCCACAGGTTGAAATGGAAGAAGCTCCAAAATACTTATTTTGGCTTATTTTTATTCCTTATGATTGGAAAGACGTCACCTGATTGTAGGGCCGATGTCAATAATACGGGACACGTCAACTCCTTCTTGTGTTTCCTTTTCCTTCCGAAAAACAAACTCTACCTTGAGCTACGTGCAAGAAAAAGCCGGAGCCAACGTAAAGATGCTTCACAATTGGAATCCTACGCTACAAAGTAATTAAGAACAGCTCGATCGGCCTAACGAACGGAATGTCAGCGGGAATCGCGTCGCCAAGTTGGAGCGGGACGAAGCCAACCGGGCTTTGCAACGTGATACGGGGAGGAATTAATGAATCAACGGAGATATCCCTGATCCTACCGCAAAAATGGGGGCAGCTTCGTGCCGTGATTCATCAGCTGAACGTCGTCCACGTCGAGAAATCGAACGGCGCTTTTGACGGATACAAATAAAGGGATTCGCAACGAGGAGAATTAGGCCTAAGTTGTCGCGCAAAGCGAAAAGAAGAGTTATTCCCAAACCTGTTTGTTTCAAAACTGGCAGTGTAAAGAAGGCAGCGTTGGAAGTGTTGCTTGATATATCCATAATGCCACAAACCCTCCGCGGCAAGACGGGTTACGGAGCTTCCCGGATCCTTCGGAAAAGCCGGAGAAACGGTGCGTTATTTCGTGTAAACCGCCGCAAAGCCATCGCCGCCATCTCCGAGCGCCGAGGTTTAGTGTTAGCGTAGCAGCCTTTTGAGAACGTCGCTATCTCGCGGAACAACTTCAGCCTAAATCCCAAGAAAAGCCCAACAGTCAGAATTCATTAGGAAGTTTACTAGAGGGTACCGTCACACCCGTGCCTCGTAAAGAGTTTTCCAAGTCCATATATAATAATATCTCTATATATATATCTTTAAGAGTGAATTTGGATTGCCTGAGTAACAGCCGTCTGGCAAACGGGACACGCCGGCGTTTCCTTTTCACAGATCTTGTTGGCACACTCCATGCAGAAGAGGTTGTGGCCGCAGGGGACCAGGGCGGCGATGACTTCGCTCTCGAAGCAGATGACGCAGTCGTGTTTCCGGCGCGATTCCGGAGGGGAGCTGGAGGTGGAACCGCCGTTGGAAGAGGAATAACTGTTGGTACCGTTGGAAAAGGCGGGGATGTAGATGGGGAGGCCACTAGGGTGGGCGGCGTTGGGTGGGTCGTTCCTCGCTCTCCTCGCAAGAGGGTGATCCAGGTTTTCCGGAAAAGTGGGCGACAAACGAGGAGTAGACGGTTGGCTCCCTTGGCGTTGGGGCTTGGCGTCGCTACCGAAGCCGGAGAGAGGGTTGACGGGTTCGAAAGGAGTCCAAATGGTTTGGGAAGGCGGCGGTAAGGAGTCGTAGACGGGAGAATCGACGGCGAGATCTTCCGCGCCCACCGAAGGCAACGTTTCTCCAAACCAGAAGTTGCCGGCGCTGAAGGGACTCGTCGGGCTGAAATCGGCCAATCTATTGCTTCCGAAATAGGAATCGGTGGAGCCGCTTCCCAAGGAGCTGGAGCTGTCGTTGCGATAATTGGAGATCATCCTGGCGCGGCCGGGCGGGACGGGGTTGGCCGCGAGCCAGGCGGACCCCAGCGCGCCCCCCTCGAAGCTGACGTCCGTCCCGTTGAAATGGAAATCGTTCTCCTCGTTCAGCTCCACGTAGTTGCCGGTGCGCATGGCGATGTGCATCTCGATCTCCTCGCGCGCCCGGTCCACGTTCTCCGGCATTCCCGTCACCTCGAAGACGGGTTCCTTGTCCCGGCTGGGAGTGACGATGTAAGTGTGGGTTTGCTGCTGAATCCTTTTGATCGTGGCTCCTTTGGGTCCCACCACCAGCCCCACGACGCGGTAAGGCACCCGGACTTGGACCGTCGTCTGGCCCGGCAGGTTGGGGGTACACGATAAACCCCCCAAAGTGGGACCGTTCTTGTTGCGTGACGCTCTGATCATGGAGAAGTGTTCGGCGGCCGAGAGGATTTCCCTTTTGGCCATGGCGACGTCTTCTTTCCGGCCGGTGACGACGAAGACGGGTTCTTCTCCACGAACGGGGGTCTTGATGTACGTGTTGGTCTTGGCCCTCAGCGCTTTGATTTTGCAACCTGTGGAAAGGAAACACAGGTGAGTTTAGCGCGATGTCGAAGTGTAGAAAACCACAAGAAAAGCACCTATTTTGAGCAGGTTGGGGAGATGGAAGAAACCATGGGGTGAAACCAGAAGCGCTGTTTCTATCTCCGCAAACCACACCACAGAAAGCGGCAACAACTTTTGCCTCTCGCGCTTCCAGCCACAAACTATTTTAGCAACGTTTTGGGGGCTTTTAAACCCGTCGTCTCCTTAATTACTATTAGATAATGAATAAATTTGAATGGCTTTTTCCCTCCGACACCCGCTTACAACCCAAAAGTTACAACAACAAGTTAGCGAACCCACCCGTGGAATATTTCCATATAACTCACGCTATATGTCACCTACACCAAATTCCCCGCTCAAAAGTGCCGCTCGAGCTGTGTTTTCACACCCAAAATTCTACAGTATATTATTTTATATATATATTATTGACAAATGAACCAGAGGGTGAAAAGCAAGAGATGTTGTGTCTTTGCTCAAAGGAACAACAGAGAATTTGGTGCAGAATTATTGGTATCGGTGATGGAAACCGAGAACCTGCACAATATCAAGGCCTTGTGAACTTAAAGAAACACCTGAAATAAAGAGGGGAAATAACTGAAATAATAGGAAACAAATGCTTCACTTAGAGCTTTTGGGCCTTTCCTTTTGATTGTTTTGTTGTTTAGAACAAAGTTTCTCCTCTAGAACACAATGTACTAAAGAGAGAGTAACTAAGTGATATATATAGGCAATTCAGACTCGTTAGTGTTTTGTGCTCGCTGCTTCGTACAGGTCAGCAATTAATAACCAAATATTGGCAGTATTATTACAATCACAACGCATCGGGACGTAAAACCAGACGTATATTTCTCTTTGAAAGGATGATAATTATCCTACCGTAGGACATCAACGTGCAGCCCCCAGCATTGGTTTAGTTTAATGATAACTATTATTTAGCGCTAATTATCAGCTTTTTCCGGTCTCTAATTTACAGAAGCAAAAGCAAAAAGGCTCATGAAACACGCATCCCAACGTTATTTCGGTCGCAAAGCGGATCGATTGAATCGGCGCAATGGTGCGAGATCATTGCTGCTCTTACTCAGCTGGGGTTCGGAGGCTGCAAGGCCCATTTCGAGTTCCCCCACCTATTCCTGAAGGAAAAGACGCAACATTCAGACTCCAGCGGTGTCTTGGGGAGGTAAAAACCACTTTATCAACAATATAAACCCTTGGAAAATGATGCTACGTGGATATTCAACGCGTTAGCGAGTGTATCGCTGAATATTCCACGGCGACTCGGCGAAGGTTGGATCCAGCGAGTCCGAATTCACCCCGTCCCATGCCGCGAATGGAATCCGGTTTTCCTGGCTCCCCGGCACATGTCTCAGCAAGAAGAAAAGGCTCCCAATAGCTTTCCCTTTGTTGTTCACCTTGGAGATGCCTCCGCTTCAAAGCCTGTATTGTGTTTTATTTATTACTGTTATATTACGCTATCCCAAGCAGTGGCTGCCAGCTGAGGGGCGGAAGAAAAGGTTGAGAGTTGAAAAAGCATTCAAAACCTCCCAAAATTCAGAAATACTACAGATTTTTCTTTATAAGGAGGGCCGCTTACTATTCATTAAAAGCAAGCATTACTTCAGCCTTTTGCGGTGATGTAAATGCCTCCAGATCAAACTCAGCGCTCCTGGTATTTCAGGCCTGCAAACGTTTCCTTTTATACCTCGCGAAGAACATAAAGTAAATCTTAGCGAAAATCCATCAGGAGTAACATTCCAATTGCATCAGCCTTACATAATTAGATATTAAAGTATTACAGCACGGAGCTGGCAGAAAACCCGAGCCGAACGGGTCGGGGATAACGCAATCGCCTGGGTGGGATGTGTGTTAAATAGATTGGGGTTCTCATTTTTTGGGGAGCAGAAGGAGCAGCTTTGCTTGAGGAAACCCAGCCGCACTTTGCAAAGCGGGCGGATGAGAGAACAAGAGCCTCCCGGCCTAAAAACAAGACTCAAAGACTCCTATTTCTAAGAAATCTGACAAATATTTAGTGGAATTAATACAACTTATATCCCCAAACCGGAATTTTCAGGCCCTCTTTACACTTCCATGCAAATCTCTTTTGTAGCCTGGATTCCTTTTAGGATACAATCCCTCCTCACCGAGGCTTCATATTTTATCACAAGCCAAACTGATAAGAAATAAGCAGCAAATGGATCCTTCAGGAGCAACGATCCTATTTTTACTCCACAATCTTACGTGAGTCCAAGTCTATACCCTATAGAGAACAATCCTGATGTGATGGAGAACAAATGGGTCCTCCAAGCCCAATAGTTTGGATTTCACTTTAGAAATAACCCATTTCAGTTCAGTTTTCCACCCCCGGTGACACAGGAGGAAAGTTTAAAGACATTAAACCACTGTTTCTTTGCTTCTGGATAGAATGGATGTGTCTGCATCGCATACCTGCCAAGTTTTATAACGCGGGGTTTGCTTCTTTAACACACGCAGCAAAACACCACACAAATCCTTGACCCAAACTGCTAAAACCTGCCCTTAAACGTAGAAAACACCAATATAAACCCTCCCTAAGCGTTGGCGCTCGCTACCGCTTTGTTTTCGACCCATTTCACTATTTCTTCCCCACCCCGAAAAAGAAACAAAAGCCACATTGATGGAGGCAGCAGCACAAGCGCTGCTTATCTGAGCCCATCAGCGAACACCACCCAGCACCCCCAGAGCGAGAAACAACGCAGAAAAGGGAAGGGGAAGAGCGCGGCGACTTCATCGTCTGCTTCTCCACACCTACGCTCGCCGCTGCTATATATAAAACGCTTGGTATATATATAAAATCAGGCAGAAAGCCGGCGAAACGTCATCTTTCTAACTCCTCCATCGCCGCTCCCGCTGGACCACATGAAAGGGCCAACGCCGAACGTGACACGAGGGATGTGACCTTATCCTCACAGACCCACGGGGCGCAGGAGACGGCGACAGGAAGACACAGCCCAGCAGAATTGGGTTGGTTTTTGCCGAAAGACGAGGGTTTTCATGCAGAAAAGGGCTCCGAGAGGTCCCGCTCTGGCTCGGGAAGCTGTAGGACAACGCAAAGTTAAAGCCCTTCACCCAAAAGTCTTCGCCAAACATGGTCCAAAGTTCCTCCGGCGAAAGGCGGCACCAGAACCCGAGCGGAGCGTCACCGGCCACCAAACCCTGCGCCGACACCTACCTGGATGTGGCCACGTTATACACAGCTTAAATTACCAAACCAAAGCTTTTGGATTCGCAGGAAGGAGCAGCCAAACTTTGGGCCAGCAGCTCCCACCGAAGCAACGGGAACCCCCGGCCCGCACCCACCCCGCGTTTTAGGGCCACCCCCCCGCGTCCCCCACTCACCCTGTCGCCCCACGATCTCGGCCACATGCTCGGAGCTGGGCACGGGCACGCACTCGGTGGTGTTGACGCTCTTTCTGCGGAGCAGGGCCGGCTGCTCCCCGGCCCCCCCGCACGCCTGGCCCAGCAGCGCCGCCATCGCTCCCCGCGGCCCGCCCGCCGCCTCCCCCGCATCGAAGGGCGGCGAGAGCAGCACGGAACCCAGCGGCAGCAACGCCTGGGGGGGCGAGGAGGACGAGGGGAGAAGCAGCAGCGCGGCCGCCTCTTCCTCCTCCTCCTCCTCCTCCTCGTCCTCCGCCAGCAGCGCCTCCTCCTCGCCCAGCTCAGCGTCCCCCTCGGCCGCCTCCTCCGCCCCGCCAGGCCCCGGCTCCCCGGGGGGGTCCAGCGGTGCGGCCGCGCTCGCCCCCCCCCTCCTCCGGGCGCGCAGGTCGCGGAGGCCGAGGCCGGCGAGGCGCTGCTGGAGCAGCAGCAGCGGGGGAGGCTCGGCGGGCTCCACGGAGGCGGCGGCGGCGCTGCCGCTCGGCATGGCGGCGGGATCCGGGGAGGGGGGGATCCTAGCGGCTCCGCGCCGCCATGGGCACGGAGCGGGGCGGGCGCGGCCTGGGCGCTGGGGCCGCGCTGCTCAGCGCGTCTTTTGTCCCATGGCGCTCCCGGCGGCGGCGGCGGCCGCGGGGAGGGAGGGAGGGAAAGTGGGGGGGGGGGGGGCGGCCGCGCCATTGGGCGGTGGAGCCGGTTCCTGGGCGGGACCGGGAGGGCGGGCGGTTGGGCGCATTCAGGGGGGTGCGCGGGGGGGGTTTGTGATGAAAAAGCAGCGCCGCGTTTGGGGGTTGGTTTGGTGAAAGCCTGGGAAAAATTGAGAATGAAGACAAAAATGAGAAGGATTTAATGGATGCAGAGTTCCCCCCGGGGGGAATGGCAGGGAAGAATTTCCTCATGGCGGGTGTTGGAACGGGCTGCCCGGGGCCGTGGTGGAGGCGCCATCCCTGGAGGGTTGAAAATACACAGAGACGAGGTTCTCAGGGACATGAGGTAGTGCCGGGGGTGGGTTTTGCTTGGGCTTGAGGACCTTGAAGGTCTTTTCCAACTGAAGTGATGCCTCATGAGTGTTTATAACTATGTGAAGGGTGCGTGTCAGGGAGATGGAGCCAGGCTCTTAGTGGAGAACAAAAGGCAACGGGTACAAACTGGAACGCTTAAATATGAGAAGAATAAGTTGGGGAATGAGCAACATAGGGAAAAGGGAGCTGGGGGTCCTGGGACCAGCAGGGTGAGCATGAGCCAGCACTGGGCCCTTGTGGCCAGCAAGGCCAATGGTACCTGGGGTGGGTTAGAAGGGGGTGGTCAGTAGGTCAGAGAGGTTCTCCTGCCCCTCTGCTCTGCCCTGGGGAGACCACACCTGGAATCTTGTGTCCAGTTGTGGCCCCTCAGTTCCAGAAGGACAGGGAACTGCTGGAGAGAGTCCAGCGCAGCCACCAAGATGCTGAAGGGAGTGGAGCATCTCCCGGGTGAGCAAAGGCTGAGGGAGCTGGGGCTCTGGAGCTGGAGAAGGGAACACTGAGGGGTGACTATTAATGGGGATCAATATGGAAAGGGGGAGTGTGAGGAGGATGGAGCCAGGCTCTTCTGGGTGACAACCAGTGACAGGACAAGGGGTAATGGGTACAAACTGGAACACAAAAGGTTCCGCTTAAATATGAGAAGAAACTTCTTGATGGTGAGGGTGTCAGAGCCCGGCCCAGGCTGCCCAGGGAGGCTGTGGAGTCTCCTTCTCTGCAGACATTCAAACCCGCCTGGACACCTTCCTGTGGAACCTCAGCTGGGTGTTCCTGCTCCATGGGGGGGTTGCACTGGATGAGCTTTACAGGTCCCTCCCAACCTCTCACATTCTGGGATTCTGTGACTCTGTGCGTCCCCGCTGAGTCGAAGGCTTTTGGACGCAGTGCAACGTTTCATACCAACCCGGAGCGTGTGTAGGTTCAAAGTCAGAGGTGGAAATTTGAGGCAAAGCGCCAAGAAACTTGCCTGAAAATGTGGTGACGCTGTCGTGAAGAGTCAGAAATTAGAAAGGACTTTTGATGCCGAAGTAAAATGACGACCAGGGCGAGGGTGAAGTGAAGCCTGTGAACCTGCTCCATGTGCCAACCCGGGGAGGAGAGGAGCGTGGTTTGCCGTGCCATAGGGGCTGATGGCTCCAGTGAAAGGAAGATACGTCCGCAAAGACCATACAGTGCCAGCTTGGAAGACATTTGTAAAGAAACGAGGTCGGAAGCAGTGGAAAATCCCTCCAGAAGCAGCAGTTGGGCTCAGCACATGTTGTTCTCAGCAGCCACATGTCCACGTCATTGTGATCACCAGGAGGGTGGATGCTGCTCGCAGAGAGACCCAAGTCACAGAATCCCAGAATGTCGGGGGTTGAAGGGACGTGGAAAGCTCACCCAGTGCAATCCCCCCATGGAGCAGGAACACCCAGCTGAGGTTCCACAGGAAGGGGTCCAGGCGGGTTTGAATGTCTGCAGAGAAGGAGACTCCACAACCTCCCTGGGCAGCCTGGGCCAGGCTCTGCCACCCTCACCAGGAAGAAGTTTCTTCTCATATTTAAGCGGAACCTTTTGTGTTCCAGTTTGAACCCATTGCCCCTTCTCATATCATTGGTTGTCAACCAGAAGAGCCTGGCTCCATCCTCCTGACACTCCCCCTTTCCATATTGATCCCCAGGAATGAGTCCCCCCTCAGTCTCCTCTTCTCCAGCTCCAGAGCCCCAGCTCCCTCAGCCTTTCCTCACACGGGAGATGCTCCACTCCCTTCAGCATCTTGGTGGCTGCGCTGGACTCTCTCCAGCAGTTCCCTGTCCTTCTGGAACTGAGGGGCCACAACTGGACACAAGATTCCAGGGGTGGTCTCCCCAGGGCAGAGCAGAGGGGCAGGAGAACCTCTCTGACCTACTGACCACCCCCTTCTAACCCACCCCAGGTACCATTGGCTTCCTGGCCACAAGGGCCCAGTGCTGGCTCATGCTCACCCTGCTGGCCCCAGGACCCCCAGCTCCCTTTTCACTGCTCTCCAACAGCTCATTCCCCAACTTACACTGGAACCTGGGGTTGTTCCTGCCCACATTCAAGACTCTACACTTGCCCTTGTTCTGTTCCATTCAATTTTCCCCGCCCAACTCTCCAGCCTGTCCAGGTCTCTGGATGGCAACACAACCCCTCATCCAAGTCATTGATGAACATATTAAATTGTACTGGTCCCAGTACTGCCCCCTGAGGCACTGCACTGGATCCAGGCCTCATTAGTGGGCGAACAATCCAACGCTTGGTGAATTCTCCTTCACAAAGACAGGAAGAGCCGACATCAAAGAGCGACGTCGCTATGAACGCTTGGCCGCCACAAGCCAGTTATCCCTGTGGTAACATTTCTGCCATTTCTCTTTCCGAATTGCCGTGTGAGCGCTGCGTTGGCAGGAGGCGACGCTTGTCCCCGGAGGTCGTCGTACCAGGTTGGAACTTCATGGAGATGTTCTGCACTCGCTCCGGGCTCCAGATGAACGGGGGCTTTGGTTTCCCTTCTTCAAGTGGTAAGTAGATAAATGAACGCAATAACCCCTATATCTACTCATGAAAAATACTCATCAAAATTAAGGGTTAGATAATTGCCTGCTGGAGCCTGTGGTTGAGACAATAAGTATTCTCAGAAAGAGATTTTGAGTGATGTGGGCTGAAAACATTATTCCTACCTCAGGTCCAGCCAAAAACGCTGCTCGCATTTGCTCCATCACCCTACGCAAATACTCAGTAAAGGCTTTCCCAACGCCACTGTTAGAATTCGGGTTGTATTTCGAAAGCGTCGCTAATAACCACAGCTCTTGATTATTCTGAAAAGCTCCACTTCACCTTTTTCCCTTTGTATGTCTCAGTTTCCAAGTGGAAATTACTGGAATTGTGAAACCACCTATAATGGATTGATGTAGTTGGCTTCGAACAATCCATACATTAAAGTGGTTAATTATGATAAGAAGGGGTTCTTGCGCTATTAGGGAGGTGATGCTGAGGGAAAGAGAGCAGCAGATGAACCCTCCCCATGCTCTCAATAAGGCTCCAACAGGCTTTTTATTCTTCTCTTTCCCCTTTCTTGATAAAATCAGACATAGAGAACGGCTCAGTCGGACCTTTGTGCTACACGGAACATGTTGTGAAATGCCACCACTTCTGCTTTTCTTAATAAATCCCACTCCAATTCAATTCTAGTGCATTATAGGTTAAATTTGGTGTGGTGTAGCATTCATTTTTCAACCTAAAATCAGGCTCCTTGGGAACTCTCCCACTTGGATTTAGGCACAAGTATTGACAGGCGGATTTTGGGGGTTACCTTGAACCTTTCTGCACCGCGTCAAATCATTTCCTGGTGTTAATGTGAAAGGATGGGGATGGTAAATAAAGAATTGATGCATTTGTAGGTCTTGCTTCGAAATCAATTCACAACGCGGCCCGAGATGAGGAGCTGGAGGGTTTTTCTGGTGCCCTGGTTTGGTGGTGGCCACAGGAACATGTCCAGGCGCTCCTCCCGCTCCCTTCTCTCCGCATCCTCTTGATCCATGTGTCCCCTCCACAGGAAAGTCTTGTTTTGTGTCGGAAGAAGTGAAACTAGATCATAAATATACATTATACATAGTATTTCTTCATTACTTTAATGACTGAAGTGGAGTAAATGGCAGTCGCGTTACCTTTGTGGGCAAGCTCTGCTATTTGGTCTTGGGTTTTGAAACCCTCCGAAGCTCATAAATACGTGAAATTTGTTGTGGCAGCGTTTGCAAAACCATTGTGAAGAGGATTAAAAATGAGACTAAAGGGGAGCGGGAGGATTTTCAGCTTTTGATGACCTGAAATGAAGAATAATGCATCTCTAGGAGATATTTATACACAAATTACAGCCGTGGTCATTGGGTGAAGTTCTGCGATTAGATTTGATGACCCGAAAGCTCCTTTTTTCCTGATGAGCTCTGTCAAGGTTTCCATGATTTCATCCAGTTCTGCCCGTCCCGTTGGGTGGGAAACGTGAGGAACACACAAAGAATACGTGAAGACTTGTTGGGCAACATTGTGGATGTTCTCCAGATCTTCTCCTTGCTCTCCTTCACTCCTCTCTGCTCTACCCATCGGGTATTTTGGCCAAATCTTTGTACTCATGCTTTTTGGACTGGTTGAAGACTTTGAGGTGGGAAAATAGGCTGGAAAGGGCTTTTTCCAGGGATCGTTCATCCCCCACCTTTGGGGCAACCTGGGTTTCACCACCCTCAGCGTAAAGAATTTCTTCCCCAATTTAGTTTAGTCCCCTCCTTTAGTTTAAAACCAACACCCCATGTCCTACCGCATCAGGCCCTGCTCAAAAGTCTGTTCACAACTTTCTTAAGTAGAGAAAAGTGCAATAAGGTCTCCCCGGAGCCTTCTCTAAGCTGAATCATATATATAATATAAGTATGTATATATGTCTTGCTAATTAACCTTTATATTGCTCACCCAGGGAGGGGAGCAAGATGAGGCCCTTGGTGCTGGTTTGGGGCATCCCCTGAAGTATTTTGGAGGCAACATGAAGGAGCACATCTGCAAATTTGGGGGGGGAATGATGCTACCCGGTACCTCCAGGCAAAGCAGAGGTGGGATGCGACTTCCAGATGTTTCCAGCATCTTTTTGGCAGTGAAGGTTGCGCGAACTTAAAGGAACCGTGGAGCCTGTAGGGTGAGAAAAGTATTCACGCTCCCTTCGTTCAGCAAAAAGAGGCAGGAATTCAGGGAGAAGCATAATTCTGGTTGACTATGGATGGTGAGTAACCAAACTGGTTTAGTACCACGCACAGACCGGGAGGCTGATGGTTTCTCGCAGCAAAGACCTGAAATCGCTTCCTATTCTTCAGCCACCCAGGATGAAAACACCGATTTTGGAGGCTTCTTGGGGCTCTGAGACAACATCAGTGCCAACTGAGCAAGAGAAAATGTGGTTTATATCATTTTTCAGGTGGCCGATCATCCCAACGTGGCTTCCTACAGCGCCCTTCGGCCATTTGCTTCGTCATCCAAAGCCCCTGGGGCAGCGATGTTGTCGTGACATCACCTGGTGTGGAAACAGCTGTTATCTAATCTATTTTCATAGATTTCTGAGGTCGGGAGAGAGCGTTACGATCATCTGGCTTGACAGTTACTACGATCGATTGGGATATTTTGGGCTCCAGCCAGCGGCCGATGAGGGTCAGGAAGGACTTTTCCCCACCCCAGTGCACAATCAGTCAGTGTTTGTTGGGTTTGGTTTATGGGTTTGTTTTCCTGTTTTGGTTTTTTTGTTGGATTTTTCTAGAGGAATCCGAGGCCGGTTGCATGCGGTTGTGTCCAGAAGCTGGCGCTGATGTTTCCTCCTGGAGATGCTGATACGCTGGAGAAGCTTCGGGGTATCATTTCTGACCCCCTCCCTGCTCTATTGACCTAGGACCTGGGTCAATCCCATATGAGATATGGGATCAGAATGAAGTTTTTTCCCCAAATTTCATCAGAAGGGACTTTTTGCTGCTTTTCGCAACGTGTGGCGCAGGGGGCCGGATCCGGACCTCAGACACCGCTCGTGCGGCAACGTACGATGCTCAACCACCTCTGACTCTTCAATCCGTCGTCTTTTTTGCCCGTAACACCCAAAAGTTCAATTTCTGGAGAAAAAAAGCAACTCATCCTGGCAAGAATCAATCCCTGCTACATAACAGTGAGAAACTGGGTGGATTACAGTGAACGCGAGATGAAGTTGATTGCTCTAATCAGCTTTATTAACCTGAATGCTGAGGAGTGGCTGATACTGGCTGTATTATTTGACCTTCTGATTTATTCTTGGCCATTATCAGAACATAATTCTCGTTATTAGAGTAAAACGGAGAGCGGAGGAGTTGGGTGGCCTGCCAGCAGCAACCCAGGAACGTGGGAGTTCGCTGTGTGTACTGAGAATAGAAATACCCAGATCAACCCCGAATCAACAGCTACGGACTTTACATATGGAATTCTTATTATAATCGCTTTCTCTTCCACCGCTCTTATTGCATAAGGAGGGAGTTTTAATGGGGTTAGAGAAGGGAAATGTTCCAATCCATTGCCAGTGGAAAGCTTTGTGAATGGTGGACCACCCCGCTCCCTTCCTAAAGCCAAGGGTTTATTTATATATATATATATAGATATAAATTTAAATTACAGTGAGCTCCTTCATTCCAGGTGAGCGACAAAGCATCGCTGGAGAGCAACGGGAGCCCGGCCTCGTGTCTGTTTTGTGGCAGCGAAATAATGCCTTGTGCTTCACACTCCGGTTGCTGTTTTACACCTCGCTGGCTTTAATCTTAGGAATAAACAGTGCGCTAATTGTCGCAGCTTTCAGGGCAGCGGGGTTGGCGAGGCGGCCCAGTCATGCCAGGAATTTAAGTTTATGTAATTTGGTTTGCTTTTTGCTTTTTGCAGGCACGGCAAATGGGTGTGAAACGCCGGACGTCAGAACCCGCTCGGTCCTTACGCTGCGGAGCATCCGCCGTGGGCTGCGGATCACGATGCTCCGCTAGGAAGCCAAAGCAGTTCCTCTAGAAGCCACCGTGATGCTCCGTGGACCTGGCGTGGCCGAAGCAGCGGAGGTTAAGTATACAACTAAAATTGTTTGAATATGTATTGATACAATCAGCGTCTGGTGTTCGCCCTTGTTTCGCTGTGGTTTTATTCTCCGCCTCCCCTGCGCCGCCGTCTCCTTCCCGCGGAACGAACCCAACCGCGCCGTCTCCTTCGCTTCGCCGTTCAGCTCCCCCTCCCATCTGCTCTTCTCCTCCCCAACATCCCTCCGTGCCATATGGTCCTTCTCTCCAGCGCTGTCTGCTCCTCCTCCCCTCCGGGCATCCTCATCCTCGCCAACCCCCAGGATTTTTCTTGCAAAGCTCACGAAACGTCGTCTTTTTCACGATGTCCCGGCTCCTGGGGTGATGGCCTGATTGCAGCTGTTTCATCTTCAAAACCCAAGTTTCCAGACTTGCGTTTATAATATTTAGTGCCTTGAGAGTTTTTAAGCTGATCAGGTGGGATTTCTCCTTGATCTTCGAAACCTGCTAAGCTCTCTGGCTGCCTTTTCCTCTCCGTTTCAGGGATATTCTCCGTTTCCCTCATTCCTTTCAAGTTTCTGCTGACTTGCCGGCTCTGCGCTCCACTTTGGGCTGGATTTTAATATTTCATCGCCTCTTTTTATTTCACAACCACCCTGAAGAATCTAATCTTTCTCCGCCAGCTACGTAGGCGTCCAACTTCTGCAATGAAGTTGCTGGATTAAGCAGGAGGAGATAACCCAACCATCCCTCCCGACCTTTCTTTTGGCAAACGCGCTTTATTGATTTATTTTGGGATATTTCCTGTTGATTTAGGATGAAAAAGCCGGGCTGTGCCCGTGGAAGCTGCGACGGCGACAGAAGGAGGTGGGCAACGTGGTTACGGGTTGTCCTGTCTGCTGGGGACCGCGGTCGCAGCCAGATAGACAGGACATCCAGACAAGCCCTTCACACCAAACAAGTCAGGATTTTTGGCTAATATAAGAGTATATACGCACAAGTGGAGGGAGTTACGCTTTTCAAAGGCATTTCCTCTGCTCTTGGACGGCTGGTTGGAAGAGAAGCCACCGCACGCCGCTGCGTCCCCGCAGGAGAGCTGCCATCCCAAACCCACCATCTACCGCTTTGTTTGTGGACCTTGCGGCTCGTTTTCCACGGCTCGAGAAATTAAATCAACTTGACACGGAATTTTTCCTTCCTTCCTTTTCTTCAACACTCAAAAGCGTAGATTTGGAGGTTGTTTTTTCACCCCAAATCTGGCCTGGACTTGCGCTGGTGAGAAGACACAATCCCTCGCCTGGTCAAGCAACCAGCAGGAAGCATCGGTGATCCAGGTCTCATCCCACCCTCACCGTGGTCCATATCGAGCTCAACGGGAGGCCGAATGGCTTCCGAACTCTGCTACTGTAGCGCTTTCCCGCAGGTGAAGCCGAGCTGCATATATAGCGCTATAAATCTCACTTATTTTACTTATTAGGCTTTTACTTATTTGGAGGTCTTTGACAGCAGCCAATAAAGATGGTGCCAAACAGAGACAGCTGGTATAAAAGTGTGCTCGACAAGCAGAAATAAATACAACTAATTGAAATAGAAAGACCTTCTGCTTCGTGGTGACAACCAAAGAGCTTCACTAAATATGGATCAACTGCCAAGAAGCTGAAAAGAATTAAGAGGTGCCGTAAGAAGCCGGGGAGGTCATTTTCTCTTTGTTTTAATGGACAACGGTGTTCCTGTACCTTATCTCGCAGTCACTCTTGTGTTGGCACGAGGAAATAACTGTGCCTTCTACCACTTTATCTGAGATATATAAAGAATCTGAGCAACAAACCAAGTTTTCTCTCCTCGGACAATCGCCTCGTTCTGCCTATAGGAAAAAGAAGATACACCCTAACAGCCGAAGATAACGGGGTGAATAAAGGACGGATTTAAAATAAACCATAAATACCCTAAAAAAAGAACAAACCGTACGTATTCTATTCCTGACCTCTCTACTGAATGTAACCTCAACCTGATTTTATTTGCTTTGGTCAGGGGTAAGTTAAAGCCTCCTTATTTGAGCGCAGTATTTTTAGATCCAAAATACAGAATGCTCCTTGTGGCTAGCGGCCTTGCCCTCAATTTGTTTTATTTTCTGTCTCCGTTGTTCCGCCGCTCTATAATCATCTTGCGCCTTGTGTTCACGGTGGCCTTATATTTACCGTGCAACGTGCTAATTAGTAGCTCGGAAAATACCCGATGTGTTTCCACCGCCCGGCGCAGGAAGCGCTTGGTTGGCTCTGGAAAAACAGCGAGGCGATTAAAAACCAACCCTGCTTATTTCGTAATTAAACGGAAGCGCCGCCCGTATGAATTTCGCACCACTTCATGGAGTGGGTGAGGAGAATCAAGGGCGTTCTGTGTGAAAAGCAGGAGTAAATTTGCCCTCTCCTATTCAGTTTGGGACTTGACATCTTCAAAGGCAGCGCGGTGGTGGCCATGGAGAGCTGAGAAGGTGGTTGTCCCATCCTGGGACCATGTCCAAGGGTTTCCACCCACCCTTGAGCTTCTGGCCGCTCCGTGAGCAAATCCTCATCCTCCCTCGCTGCCGGGACGTCTCCATCGCCGCAGTGATGCGCTAAGTAATGAAGTGGTTTGAGTTCCAACAAGAGCACGATAATCCCGTCCTGGAGCGATGTTTCGTGTCACGACACATCCTTGCATGCTCCCCGGTAGCTGCTTTTCTCCTCGGACGTCCGGCTCATCAACAAAACTTCAAACCAACAGCGCTGTAGGCTCCGGTCCTCAGGAAACAACAACCTGAGGGTGCGGGGAGGGATCGCAGCACCAAAGCGGAGCTTAAGGAGGCAGAGACTGGGTTTAGCAACAGCTTAAGTAACGTCAGGTCCACCCTGGCTGCTCTGCGCTGGGTCGGTGCTCGTCCGCCCGTGCCGTGAGCTCCTCTCCTGCCTCCTACATCCCTGACATCCAAACAAGGTGGTTTTGAGACTCCTCATGGATGGACCCTTGGGCAGGGTCCAGCTACGTCTTTTTTCCTGGGTGAAATCCCAGGAGATAAGTCCTGGAATCACTCGGGAAGGCACAGCTGGGACCTTCTCTGGAGGAGGGTGTTGGGCTGAGCCCGCGTTCCTCCGGTGACACCGAGAGAAGGTCACACCACGGCTTACCGGAGGTTTTACTTCTACCTACGCGTTCCTTGGTGAGATGGCGATGGGTTCCACAATCCTGATGCATTATAAGCTTTTATTAGTAAATTAACTCATTTAGAAGGTAATAACCCACAGGATGCTCTTGAGGAGTATCAGTTTTGACGTTTGACAGGAGGCAATTTCTCTTCTCTCCTTTATTCTTGTTACAGGGATCACAAGCCCGATCGCTGCGGGATGAACTTGAGCCGAGTCTTAGAGATCATTCAACCTAAAAGTGGGATTTTCTGTTGACCGAAAACAGAGTCTATCTCGTCATCCTATCCAAGTTACGGTTGCAAAAAAGAGGTATAACGTAGAAGATTGTAGATTTGAGGGTCTTAATCTTCTTTGCAACTGCTTTTAGCTCTTCCTGCAGTCAGTTGTGTGTAGGAATAGTTCAGTCGATGAAGCTCAGTGTGAACTTTGGATCAAGAAATCTCCCTGAAATTTCTAGGCCAAACCAAACCCAAAACTATGGCTTAATTATCTGGGTTTGAACACCAGCCTTGTGGGGTGTTGGCTTTGCCTTTTTAGTGCCGGGATAGCGCTTTAAACCCAGTCTTGGATCATTTCTGTTGCCATCAGGAGAAGGTCTCCAACATCCCGCAAGCTGCGAGTCACTCATAGAGAGGGGACAAGCTCTCTACCGAGCCACACGATGCAATTTGCTTTCGAAAACTGCTCTTCAACGGCTTTTCTTGGGCATTTGCTTAGCTAGATGTGTCTATAAATAAGCTGCAAGTGTGAGACTGCAAAGGCATGTGTCATCTTCTCCCTTCCCCCTGATTTTCATGGTATTTTTGCTCTCTTTCCCAATTTTACCTGCTAACCGTGGACTTTTGGGACAACCTCTCACCCCAGACAACATTCCCATCAACCGATGGTTTATTTATTGCTGACTTTAACCTCACCCATCTGGCATTTCCCTGTTTTCTCCACCTTTCCAAGATCTCAAAGTACCAGGTTTCTCTTGGGGTGGCCGTGCTGGAGCTGAATTAATAAACCCAAACAGTTTTTCAAAGCCAGGTTTCATTGATCTGTTGCATCATCTCTGGAGCTCCATTTGCTGTTGGACACAGTTTTGAGGTCGATGATGGGGGAACACTGGAGGTGTCATCCCAATTTCTTTACAAATATTAAAACAGGTTGGGAGGATGCTCAACGATCTCCAGGAGAAGGGATGGTTGATGATGTTTTGGGGCTGGATTCAGCATCACTGATCCTCCAAAACATTAACTGGGAAGGGTCTCCATGGATAAACTTCCTGCTCATTATTTGAGGCTACTCAAGGCAGAACTCTGTGCTATTTTGTGATTCCTCACTAGACGAAGCCTTTGGGTGGGATTTGATTGTTTCAAGCCATAACTGCAGCGTCAGCGAGAGGGGTTTTCAATGGTGTTACTGATTGCGGCTTTCCCTTCCAGGCCGAACCGGCTCCGTGCGGCTGTTCCTTTGTCACACGTGGGTGATGGCTTAGAAATGGCTTCTTTTCCTTCTTCGCTGCTCATTTCACAACTGGTTTCATCAGTTTTTTGCCAAGAGATTTGCCAAGAAAATATCTTTCTGGCCTTGGAAATCCAGCAGGAAATATTGGGGGGTCGGTGTTTTTTGGGGCACGCTGTCATATGGCAGCACCCACATCGCAAAGCGCTCACCTGAGGCATCAGAACCTGTTGAAGCTCTTGCTTTACCCTTATCTACTGCTTCAAAAGATGTAGATTTGAAATCCAGATATCACGTTGACTTTGGGTGCCCTTGAATAGGGGGAGACGTGACCGGGTCCCACGGGACCTGCCCTGTTCTTATCCCACAAACCCAATTTCCACCCCCAAAGTGATGACCCTGCAATATTAACTCTTCCTCACTTCCTAATAATAGGGATATTTTGCGTATGAAATGCCTCTTTCCAGTTTTAAGAGTTTGTTTCCGATGCGAATATGAACATTCTCATGGAGTGCTGAAATGATGGAGAGGCGAGCTGCTCTCTGCTGATTTTCTTGCTGTCCCCTCACCACCTTCAGCAATTTTTTCTATATGTTCACCATATTAATCCTACTAAATCTCTTTTTTTTTCCTGCACAATAATTCAAGCACGCGCTAAGTGCCGGTTACAAATGTTAAACCTCACATCTGGGACAGAAAATGTTCGTTTTTCTAGTTGTAGGTAAAAGAAACGGAGCGAAGAAAAACAGAGACGGCGCCTGAGAAGCGTGTGGGATGGTCACAGGGCATACAGGTACACATTATATATATTTTATATTATTACTGTATATTTTTCATTTCATTATAGAAGTAGCGAGCGCATTCATCTTCATATTAAACAACTATCACCATTACACCTTCTAAGGTGATTTCCTCCTTATCTCCAAGTCCGTTAAACGGGACGTCTTGACAATAGGGGCTGAAAGTGAGAAGCTGAGATTTCTAGGTGTGGTTTATCTCATCCCATGAAAGACTGAAAATAGATTTGATGAATCACTCCTGAAAAGCACCTGTTTCTCTTCGCTGACTAAAGGAATTAGGGGCTGATTAGCTCTGATGGAGACATCGACGCTGGAGGTACCTTGAGTCGCGGGAGCTGAATGATAAAGTCTTTATTTCCCCCTGGGGCTCCATTGACCTTTTGACTCAGTGACTTGCCTGAGCATCAAGTCAGCAAACCATGGGAAAGCAAGAGTTCATTTGCAATAACTGATTTATTTCCAAGGTCTTTACTCCACCGGCGAGCGTTAACGCGATGTTGGAGGCTGCGTGCATCTGGCTTTTGTCTCCTGGAACGGTAATAAGGTGTTTAATGATGTGTCAAACAGCAGTTTCATCCGGTAAATAGGGCAGCATTGTCCAGAAAAAGATGTCTTTTTGGATAGAGAGTAGGAAATTGCCACCGGAGAGTTGTCATCTGTTGAAATGGAAACAGTGTTGAGCGTGTTTGGGGGTGTCATGGGATGGCTACTCAGCCAAGATTAGGAAAAGCCCAAAAGGGCTTCAGCCAAGATTAGGAAAAGCCCAAAAGAGCTTTGCGGGACAGGGCTACAAATTGAAAGGACCTCGGTAAATCACAGAAACGATCTCACAAGCGATGCGGTGCTGTTCTGCAGGGTAAACGCAACGCACGCGAATCAGTGATCCGGTGTGAGATGGGACATAAAGGGAGATGTGAAGGCTTGGGGGTGTCGTAGTGCCCAAATGAAGCTTTGTGCTAGAGGTGACCGTCAACCTGGGTTGCCCGTTGAAGCATCTTTTTGGCTTCTCTGGGCATCCACAAAAGAAATATAAAGCACCCATGGGAAGAGCAGAGCTCGTTTATCCCACCCAGGATCCACCGCTGGCGCAGAGACGCGTGTGTTTCGTTAACAATCTGCATTTTCTAGGTCTGCCAACTGATCCCATCGCACCCCTGCGAGGGATGGAGGTGGGTAAGAACATTTATCCCCATTTTCATGGGGTTAACTGGTTTCCAAAGGCACCGCAGTGGCCGAGAGACGATTTCAGCTCCGGGATGTATTCTGCTTCATAACAAGGTTTTTATTCCCTAGCATTAGCGCAGCATCGTTGACCCGACGCTCGACGACACGCAGGCCTCGCCAAGCTTTTGACAGCTGTGTTCTGAATGGCTCGGCAATTTATCCGCCAACCATGACAGAGCCGTTTTTTGGGGGGGATGGATGACTTTGAAATGTGCTGCTCTGGCGAACCGACGCAACGACTGCTCCATGAAGTCGTTATCCCGCCGCGCTGGGAGATTTCAATTGCCGAAACCGATAATTACTGCCGAGGATGAGCCAGTTGTAATGAAGGAATTTCTCTCTCCCTTCTTGTGCCTTGGAGTTTTGCTTCTCCCTCCGGTTTTGCTTCCTCGTTCCTTTGAAAAGCACGACCCAGGTTATTAACTTCTTGGTTTCTCTTCCTTCTTTGGCCACCGAAGTGAGTGGTTTTGACATCCTCAAACGTGCTGTGTTGTAGTTGGGTTGCTCCGTGGGCGGATTTGCTAAGATGCTAATGGGAGGAAGCAGGTGGAGTGTCTCCCGCTGCTTTTTAATGTATATATTTTGCATTTGCCGTAATTGTGGATCTTTTGACTCAGCAACTGAGTCAAAACTAGATTTTAAAATTCTGTTTTGTTTAATCGAAACAAAATACTTGGTCGTATTACACTTTGTATGCGCCCGAAGTGTTTCTTCTTTGCACGGCTGAGCCTTTTAGAAACCTTATTTGAGATAAAGCTCATCCGTTTCAGAATTCAAGTATCATCTTCAGATAAAAAACAAACATGAAATTATTTTTTAAATATATATATATATATTTTTCCCTTGGCTGCAGCTCTCAGTTCAACTTGATTTAGGCTTAGGCCTGGTTTTAGCCATCCACCAGCTTTGCTGTTGTCCTCTGTGTTCTTGCAGCCAAAATAACCTGCAGCCCCATTAACTTCCTTTCTCTTTATTATTAAATCTCAGTGCTTTTAATTAAGAAGTGTGCAGTGCCTGGAAAACCAGCCTCTCAGCTGCCCTCCCCAAAGTGATGTCCTGGTCTTGCCGTCCTTTCCAGAAGATGCTCAGAACACCAGGAGAAACCCAAGGGGTGGTGAGTCCTGCATGTGCAAGAGAAGTTGCTTTGGGAAACAGATGAAAATTTCTCATTTTGACGAGGTTTGCAGGATGAGAAGCTTCCACAAAACCATTTCCAAGCGAAGAACCTTTTTAGCTGCTTGAGCTTTGGGAATCGAGGCTTGGGCACCGTGGCGTTGCTGAAGTGCTCAGATACCCTCAAAGCAAAGGTGACTGTTGAATAGCTCCAGTGCTCTGGAGTATTTTGAGATGAATCACGTCACGCAACTGAAGAAGAGGTCAGAGGAAATCCACATTTCCAGCTGGGCATTGCCCACAGGTGGCCAACCCCAACGCAACCCAACCCAACCCGATGCAACCCAACCCAACGCAACCCAACGCAACCCAACCCAACGCAACCCAACGCAACCCAATGCGACCCAACGCAACCCAATGGGACCCTATGCAGCCCAACGCGACCCTACGCAGCCCAACAGGACCCTACGCAGCCCAACGCGACCCAACCCAACGCGACCCAACCCAAGCCAACGCGACCCAAGCCAACGCAACCCAACCCAACCCAACGCAACCCAACCCAACGCAACCCAACCCAATGCAACCCAACCTAACGCAATGCGACCCAACGCAACCCAATGCGACCCTACGCAGCCCAACGCGACCCTACGCAGCCCAACACAGCCCAACGCGACCCAACCCAACGCGACCCAACCCAACGCAGCCCAACCCAACGCAGCCCAACCCAACGCGACCCAACCCAACGCAGCCCAACCCAACGCAGCCCAACCCAACGCAGCCCAACGCAACCCAACGCAACGCAACCCAACTCAACCCAGCGCAACCCAACTCAACACAACTCAACACAACTCAACCCAGCGCAACCCAGCGCAACCCAACGCAACCCAACGCAACCCAGCGCAACCCAACGCAACCCAACACAGCCCAATGCAACCCAACCCATCCCAACCCAGTGCACGAGTGCGCTATCAACTGGATGATCTGGGAGTTATCGCTAACGTATGGACTTGGAAGTATTGACAATAACTCAGTGAAAGCTTGACCAGGCTACTACACATGAAGAACACTATTTTTGGAAGAAGATTGAGCACTGATGTCACAGGTAAGGCCCTACCCAGCTCTGCGACGTGCTTTCTCTACGGAAGGATCTCAAAGGCAAGCTATAATTGCATAGAAAAGCTTTATTCCTCTGTATAAATTTAATCCCGTTTCCTCTGCTAAAGCTACACCTACACACTAAAGTGCTTCTCATCAGCATGCCAAAGATATATGTAATAATCTTCCCATATAATTTTATTTTCCAGATGTACTTTCAAGAAGTTAATCCTTACGATGCTGCCGAAGTTTCCACACAAAGAAAGCAAGTGGATGTCTTCTGAAAAATACGGCCTTGGGGACAAAATTCCTGCTGCAGTTCAAGAGGGACGATGTTTCCAGCGCGAGGCCAAATTGCTGAGCGGATGATAAGGTATGAGAGGAGGATAAAGGCATTTTTGAGCTGTAGAGCACCTGGAGTTTGGTTTTCTTAGGGGAGATGGAGTCAACTCAGCTCTCAGAGTTGCACACAAGGGATCTTTGTATTATTTTGGTTTCTCCATGATAATATTGGAAAAAAGCAGCAAACACCCAAGTGGGTATTTTATGGGCATCACTCATCTAATAAAACTACTCGGTGAGGAATGTAAAACTCGTGGACGTCTGCCACCCGCAGATTAAACCCTCCTGAGTGCATAGGGTGATAAGGAGGAGATAAAATGTTGGGTGAGACTTGCATTTTCACTTGGCGTTGCTTGCACAGCTTTCTGTGGCCATGAACCCAGCCAGTGGGTGCAAATGCGTCCAAGCCACGTAATTCAGAGGATTTGTTCCCCTGAGTCTAAGGGAGGAGGGGAGTTTTTAGAGCTTAGTCTCAGCTTTGAGATTAATGTGGGAGAGCCGGCTCAGCCCCACCACGAACCATCCTGTGCTCCACCAAACAGCGATCGGTCTTGTAGGTCTGATCTCCCATCAATCTCTACCATATACCATGGGACAGACTCCCTCAAGACTCCAGGAAAGAAATCTGTGTACCAGGAACTCCTCATGAACCAATAATTGTTCCACATCTGCCTCCATTTCTTATTTTAAGGCTATTTAAGCTTTATTTTTACCGTGGTCTTTCTGGTGGGATGCCCATCAGTGTCACAGATTACCGTCCGCAGGTAAGAAATGAAAGCAAAATTGAAGATGTGACACTGCATTCAGTCTCTTATGTTTCCAAACTACCTCTTGATGTTTCATCCTCTGTGAGTTACCTTCACTGTATAGCTATTTTATAGCTATTTTATGTCATGGGCGCTTAAGACGTGTTAATTAAGCTTAGCGGACACCCATGTCACACAATATCACGTTTCTGAATGGGGTTTGGAGTCAGCTCTCCACAGCAAATAGTCATGGATCCTACTCTGAAAATGTAATTCTCAGTGACTTCTCTCCACCTAAAATTACCCGTTGTCATAAATATGATCAACGACAAATCCGCTGCCTAAAAATGCTCCTGGAAAGCAAAAAGGGATGGGAAAGGTTCAGGGCAGGCCAGGAAAATCCTGATGGGCTGGAAAAGTCCTGATGGGCCACCTTGAACTCGTGGCCGTGATGTCCTGGGTGCTATGCCCATGTTCTTTGGGTCGCCAAGGGATGGGGACAAGACTTTGGTGATGGCTCCTGAAATTTGGGGTCCCATTGAGCTCCTGCTCTTACACCAGACTTGTCCCCATGGTCACGTCGTCCCTTCTCCCGTCCATTAATTTGGAACACACATATTATTTGAATTCTTCAAGAGAACGTGGGAAGCCTGAACCTTTTTGGCTCAACAGAAATGCAGCTCAGGTTTTAACGGTGTTCTTTAATAAAGTAAATTCCTTCGGCCGTGCTGGGGGTAAGAGTGGAGCACTAGGGGAAGGGAAAGGGTTAAAATCACTTGGTTGGTGTGAGCTGAGCTGGGAGGAACAGGTCCCAACAAGCCCTCACCTAAGCAGTTCTTTCTTCAGGCTTCATTTTCCATCTCGGTTTACAATTAAGCACTTAATCCTTCGTGCTTTAATATTTCTGCCGCACTCTGCGGCTTCTCTTTGTTCCAAAGCAGCAAAAAACCAAGGGTAAGGCTGAGCTTAGATGTGGACCTTGTGGGTCACTCTTTTCTTCTGGGACAAGGTCCACTTGTGGTGTCACGAAGGACTTGGGATGGGATTAATGAAGTCCAGGTCCAGGACTTACCTCCTTGACTGAATAAATGAATCCAAAAAGTATTCCTTCCATATCGCCCACACGTTCAGATTCATGTCACTGTTTTATGGACAGAAACGCAGAGAATGACACCGCTATTTTAATCGCCTGCAAAGTCATTATACAAACCTATCGCCTAAAACGCGAGCGCCGTGGCAAGAACTTGATGCTCCTAAAGCAGCCCTTCGAAAAGCTTTATTGCGTTTTAATGTATAGCGCGGGCTATAAATTGCGCGAGCTGCCGCGCTCGTACCGCGTCCCTGGTGTTACACGCGTTGGGATGCCCTTGAACCCACGGCAGTGACAACGATTCTCTTGTTAATCAAGTAACTGAGAGGTCTCCTTCCAACATTATATTTTCAATACGCTCAATCCATCTAGATGCATTTTAGGTGTCTAAATATTTCAAATATATTTTAAAATAAAGTATTCTCACTGCCTGTCTGTGATAACCTTGAAGCGCTCCCCCCATGCTTAGCAGAACAAAGACGTTGTTATGCCTTAAACATCTGGTTTTTGTTACTTTGGGAGGAAAAGATAGATGACACCTCATCTTATCCTTCCCGAAGTTTTATGGCCATGGAGGTGACACCTTGGAAGATAAGGACAATTAACAGTGTTGCTGTCGAAGGCCTCATGGCCTAATTGGGATGATAGAGATGAACCATCTGTTGGACAACCAACTACCGGAAGAAACCACAAACCACCAGCTACCCCTGATGGGCAAGACAACTCAATTCTGGTCAATACAACTCAATTCTGGTCGATACCATGAACTTTCCCCTAGTTTGAAGACCCCAGAGTCATTTCGAGAAGAGTCTTCCTAATTAGCATGAAGAGCGAGCAGAGGGAGGAGACGAACCGCCTTCTCCTACCTCGAATGTGAATGAACTGGGTTATAAAACAACCTCATGTACGATATAGGTTGATGGTGCGTAAATCTTCAATGCGTCCCCACCTCCAGAGGTCGTCGCGGGACCGATGTGGAGTGGTGGTATCTTACTCTCCCTCTCTGTCTCTTTCTGATATCTTAGTTTTCCTCTTCTCTCTCTCTCTTCCTTTTTCTTAAACATATAAAGTAGTATCATTGTAAGTTCTGCTGCTAAAGCCTTGTTAGGTTTTGCATTACAGTTACTAATTGTTACCAACCCACTATTTTTAGAAGGGTTTTTGCTGCCAATTATATTGATAAGTTTCGTGCTACTACCACATACTTTTGCCAAGTCACTGATTGCTGTAATTTGCATCCCACCACGTGCTTTTAGTAAATTCATAATCGGACACCGAATTTCCACATCGCAGAACGATCGTTTCCAAGAACGCCTCGGCCTGTGCCGTGAACCGCTCGTGCGCGCCGCCAGCGATCTGGTGAGTGAACGGCAAATTCATGCGTATGGTCCGTTTCTCCTATCGTTACTGGCGCTCCAATACTTTTGTGTGCCCACCGTAACGACGTTTAGGGACACAACAACAAGTTTGCGGTAGAGGCTGTGCAATAAACCCCATTTTCCCCAAGCGCTTTTATTTTTCTACTTAAACTGTGCTCAGAGCAAAAAGCTTTAGAATTGAAAGTATAAATGTACCTAAGCCTGTTGAAAGATAATACAGCAATAACTCCTGACTCTGGTTATTCTGTAGTCAAAGCCTTAAAGACCCGTCTCTCTTTACACTGTGGTGGAAGAAGGTGAAGCGACACTTCTTTGGGATTTATTTCCTGGGTCTGGAAGTCATCGCGGTCTAATTCCAGCCACTAGAAATAAAATAAAGCTTAAGAGGGAAAACGCCGTTCCCAGGGATGTTGTTCGATGTATCTGGTGCATCCCCCGGCAAAAATGGTGATGAAACAAGCAGCATCGGGGCCGTGTTGAAATTTAGATCTTTCTCAGGCTTTTCCTTAATAAGACCCATATTTATGGTTATGAAAATTGGGTTTTTTTGGTTCTTTTAACCCCTCAAACTCAAGCTTAAAACGCCGCGAGATATCAACTTGCAACAATTGCAGTTTGCCCCGTGATTGTTGGGCTGTAATTAGAAATAAGTGCCATTCAAAGCATGAAATTGGAAAGAGCACCTGTTTTCATGAGAAGATATTAGCTGTAGAGATAAGTTTTAATCAGAGGGAAAAAATCCCCAGGAGGATGGCAAAAGACAATCAGGAGTTGCTATCGAGTGTCCCAGAGCCATCGAAGGTGACCAGGGGATTATGAACGCGGTGATGAACATCAGGACCTTCCATTAATGGCCTTTATTCTGCATTTTGAAAGAACTGGGGTGATTCTTGCATCACGTGAGGAAATATCCAACTCATTAGCAAACGTGGAGGAGATTAAATACGATTGATTGGAGATGAACGGGTCTAAATGTGCAAAGCCAGGCAGGAGAGCTCGTTTGGTGACCACCTCAATGACGCTTGGAACATCCAGGAGGAGATGGAGAGCGTTGAGAAGGTTGAGGTGAAGGTAGGGTGGGCCGGAGCCTCCAAGCGAGCATTGCTTGGGCTACCTGACAATTTTGGGGTGGAAAAATGGAAAAGATGCCATCAGATGTGCTAGAGAAAGAACGGTGGGAGAGATGATTTGGTGACCACCTCGGTGACCTTTGGAACATCCCAGGAGGAGATGGAGAACATTGAGAAGGTTGAGATGAAGGTAGGGTGGGCAGGAGGCTCTAAGTGATCATTTCTTGGGCTACCTGACAATTTTGGGGTGGAAAAATGGAAGCGATGCCATCAGATGTGCTAGAGAAAGAACGGTGGGAGAGGTGATTTGGTGACCACCTCGGTGACCTTTGGAACATCCCAGGAGGAGATGGAGAGCATTGAGAAGGTTGAGATGAAGGTAGGGTGGGCAGGAGGCTCTAAGTGATCATTTCTTGGGCTACCTGACAGTTTTGAGGTGGAAAAATGGAAAAGATGCCATCAAATGTGTGCAGCAAATGGCGCTATTTCCAGTAGGATTCCTCCACCAGAATCCATCCACCAGTTTCTGTAGTTCTATATTCTTCACATAATATAATTATAACAACAAGTGACTGAAAGGAGGGAGCACAACATGATTTATTGGCTTCTTTGACACCTGGAAGACCACCGGTGAGGGGATTTTATTCAAGTTTGTACACTTAAGGTGCAAAAAAATGAGAGCAGAGCTCAGAAGGGATATTTAATTGGTGCTTTTATTTATAAGCACCTACAGGGTCAGGATCTGAATTTCTACCCTCTCCATGTTTATTGGACTAATGTCAAGACACCAGCCACTTTTTAATTTAAAAGAGCTTGTGCATTTTTTCGCTTTAGCGTTGTTAATTTGTTAAATGAGTTTGCTGTGATTAACACGCAGGCTCTCTTGACTCTCACATCCAATAAATTCTGTGCAAAAATACATTGACGGCCTCCACCGCCAAATTTACCCGGTGATTACAGCGACAAGGGGTGTAAACGTTCACGTTGAGCGTCGTCTCTTTGCTCACTCAGCACAACTGGCCACAATATATTGCTCCAGGTCCTTCCTCCATTAATATACTGATTTTATTATTTATGTGTGAAGTTAGAAGTGTTTTCCCCCTCGAATCTCCACAAAGGTATCGAAGCAAACAGCTAAAAAATGGTTTGCTTTGGGAGAATCACAGAATGTTATGGATTGGAAGGGAGCTGGAAAGCTCATCCAGTGCAATCCCCCCATGGAGCAGGAACACCCAGCTGAGGTTCCACAGGAAGGGGTCCAGGCGGGTTTGAATGTCTGCAGAGAAGGAGACTCCACAACCTCCCTGGGCAGCCTGGGCCAGGCTCTGACACCCTCACCAGGAACAAGTTTCTTCTCAAATGTAAGTGGAACCTCCTGTGTTCCAGTTTGAACCCAGTGCCCCTTGTCCTATCATTGGTTGTCACCCAGAAGAGCCTGGCTCCATCCTCCTGACACTCCCCATTTCCATATTGATCCCCATGAATGAGGTCACCCCTCAGTCTCCTCTTGTCCAGCTCCAGAGCCCCAGCTCCCTCAGCCTTTCCTCACCCAGGAGATGCTCCACTCCCTTCAGCATCTTGGTGGCTGCGCTGGACTCTCTCCAGCAGTTCCCTGTCCTTCTGGAGCTGAGGGGCCACAACTGGACACAAGATTCCAGGTGTGGTCTCCCCAGGGCAGAGCAGAGGGGCAGGAGAACCTCTCTGACCTACTGACCACCCCCTTCTAACCCACCCCAGGTACCATTGGCCTTCCTGGCCACAAGGGCCCAGTGCTGGCTCATGCTCACCCTGCTGGCCCCAGGACCCCCAGCTCCCTTTTCACTGCTCTCCAACAGCTCATTCCCCAACTTACACTGGAACCTGGGGTTGTTCCTGCCCACATTCAAGACTCTACACTTGCCCTTGTTCTATTTCATTCCATTTTTCCCTGCCCAACTCTCCAGCAAATGCTAAACATCTTTTCGCTTATTGCTGTTTTCAATTCACAACCGGATGTGGTAATAATAAGCAGATAATTGAGGGAAAAAGGCAAATCTTTCCTACCTAGTGAGGAACTGAAGGCACCGAACGCCCCGTTCCTGTGTCAGGACCAAGACTTGGGATGCTGCAGCTGGGAAGGTCTGGGGCCACCAGTCAAATTTCTCCCATATAAACAGAAAAGGCTGTAAAAGAGGTGGTGAGAATTGAAGGAGATGTTAAGGGTCATTTGTTAATCCAACGAAGCAGTGAAATAAATTCTAGAGCTCTGCAAAGCGCTCCAGCAATTGCTTTGCTTTGTGCCGTAGGATTTTCCACTCGCCAATGGATTCAGAGGGGGAAAAATAATTAAAAACATGTTAAAAAGCAGCAGCCTTTAGCTTATTTTTTACAGCTGTAAGCACAGCAGTGCAAAGGATCAAAAGAAATAATTTATCACCTCCTTGCATGCTTACAAAAATAAATGTACTTTCAAGTCGCGGAGACTTTTCCCAGGTTTCCCTGCATCACAACCTATTTATAAAGGCTCAGCGCTGCTTACTTGCTGTGGAGCTTTGAATTCTTGAACTCCTATCCACAAATCTCCCAAATCTTATGTAAATAGCGACGGGTGATGGTTCCCGCTGCTGCTGCTGCGGAGTATCAGCTCCCTTTTAGATAGCATGAGACACGTATAGAAATGCGATGTATATTACTGCAAGTCATGTCTGGTGCTACTATAAATAGCTTTATGGGATGCTGTCTGCTGGCTGGGATGAGATGGGGACCTAAAAATACCTGCCCTAGGCTGATTTAACATCCTGGAGAGCTGCTGGTGGGAACTGGGTCTTGGGCAATTGGCCATGGAGGTTCTCCCGCCTGGTGGATCTCACACGTTTGGTCACGGATTGCTTTAAAAAGCCATTCTGGTGTATTTCTCTTAATTGCAAAGAGGTCAGACAAGGCAAAACTCGTGATATATACCACTTATAAATAGCGACGTAGAGAACGAATCTACCTCTCTTGCGATATTGGGTGGGTTGAGCTGCGGCTTTCAGTGCTTAAAAGGGGCCTGTGAGAAAGATGGGGACGGAGTTTTTAGCAGAGCTTGTTGTGGTAGGACAAGGGGTGATGGTTTTAAACTAAAGAGGGGAGATTTAGGTTGGATATAAGGAAGGAATTGTTGGCCCTGAGGGTGGTGAGGGCCTGGCATGGGTTGGCCAAAGAGGTGGTGGATGAAGCATCTCTGGAGACATCCCAGGCCAGGCTGGACGGGGCTCTGAGCAACCTAAGCTGGTGAAGATGTCCCTATCATGGCAGGGGTGGCACTGGGTGAGCTTTGAAGGTCCCTTCAACCCAAACTCTTCTCAGGAAGAGAATAGAATTCTGAAGACCTTGGCACTGGGGAGGCCAAACCTCAAATCCCTGTCACCATCCCTGGAGGGGTTGGAAATACACACAGATGAGGTTCTCAGGGACATGGGGTAGTGCCAGGGGTGGGTTAATGGTTGGACTCAATCTTGAGGGGCTTTTCTAACCCAAACGATTCTTCCCAAGGCAGCCCATGGTCTCAAGCCCCTCGGACAGGCAGCAGCAGGTCCCTGCAGGTCCCACGATGCCACCGCAGCCCCAGCTCCTCTACTGGGCACCACCAGGAAACTCATCACCCAGCGCCGTGTAATCAGACTCATTGACAAGTGCTATCAAACGCTAATTATTGCCATTTGCGTAAATAGAGGTGAGCTCATCAGCGCCAGCTGCTCCCCCGGAGCCTGCGGTGTGGGTACCTCTGCGCCGAACGGCAATTTGGGGGAAGAACGGGGGAAAATGGGGATGGAGGAGGAAGCCATGGGGTTGTGTGGAGCAAGTTTCATTCCTCAGAGTCCTTCCATGGCCGAGCAGCCACGTCCCGTCGGCCACATGTTTTTCCATGTGGAAGCATATTGTACATAGCACCTACGTATCTGTGGAAGAAATGAGTTGTTATTGGAGTATTGGGTGGAGACGGCGCTCAAAAGGGGTTTTTTTTGCATTCAATAGATTTATCCCAGTCGTGAAGCCAAATGTGAGGTTGTTACGCCCGTCGTGCCGAGGGATTAAATCTGATGGACGGTTGGATTCGCCGGATCGGGAATTACATCTTGGCAATCATTGCGATAGTCCGGCCGCTCTCGGATGAGCTCGACCTCATTGCCCTCCATTCTGGACATGTGGCTGAAACCCCAAAGCTGGCACTAAGCTCAGCTAATTCTTTTCTAAGCCAAGCTCAAGTTTGCCACCAACCTGGATCTGGTTTGCAAGCAAAACCTTTGGTTTGTTCCCCCCGTGGGTGAGAAATTCATGACTCTGAGAAGCTTTTGGCACAAGGTGGAGGCTCTCGGGGTTTTGCTTTGAGCTGCTCATTTCTCTCCAAACAGAGCTCAGGCTGTGGGAAAAGCACAACTAAGGCACCCTGGAGGATTCGTGCTGCTGGCCCTGATAAGCAAACCCATGGAATATTGCTCAGCTCAGCTTGCTGGGGTAGTCTGAGCTTAAAAATCAAAGGAATCAGAAATACCGCCCCCAAAACACCGCGACTTCCACAGCAATATAATATCCATTAATAGCTGTGTGCTCATTTAACCACCAGCATCTCTCGCTTGCCTGGTCCTCGGGGTCATGGAAGGCACCAAGGTGTTGAAGTTCAATCCATGCTTGTTTAAAATAATAAATATAGGCGTTCGGAGTAAATAGCACCACTAAATTTAGCACCATAGGTTCGTTGCTCACCTGAGCCCACCCAAATCTCTGCTTATTTTTACAAAAAAGGGTTATTTGCTCCCATATTTCCCCTTAGAACCCCTTAAAAAGTACAACTCAGGGCTACCATAAATGTAAATACGTGCGTTCGCGAGCTGTAATGGATTAAAAATGCTTATGGAGCTTTTATCGAAGGAAAAATCACTGTAATCATCATAAAAATCTCTGCCTTACAGATGTACTTAATGGAAATGTATTATAGGCATAGGGAATGTTTACTGTGTTGCTTAAAACTGCGTGTGTGATGCAGAAATATTTAATAGAAATATATGTTGTACACTGAATTCTTCTACTGTTTCACTTAACTCCTTCCATAGAGCAGCGGTTGTTAATAGAAACATACTGGAAAGTCGTTTATTATAAAAAGTAACGTTTTCATGTTATTTTTCCCCAAATACTCTGTGACAACCAATGTTTAATAGACCTTTTTCTACCATGATCTTCATAGGGTTGGCAGGAGACCCATCCTCAAACTATTTGATTGGTGACCATGTGGAAGGACAAATGGTCACCCTGGAGTTGCGGTTGGCGATGCTGAACCTCAGGGGCTTCAAAAATGGGCAAAAGAGTCAATTTTTCCGCAGGTGAAGCGTCATTTTGGGACAGAAAACAGCGGCTGATTTGGGGTTGTCGTGTTCTACGGAGATGACCTGACCTCCTGCTTTGGAATTGGGTTCCTGCTTGGACACCAGGTTGACTTTGTTGCTTCTAACGAGCTGATCCTGCTCCACCCTGAGGGAATGAGGCCAGGGCCAAACTCAGCACACATGGGCTTAATTAATCAGTTTATTTAATAAGAATAGGGAGGTGGATGGGTTTTTTTTGCTTGTGGTAGTTTGGTTTCTTCCATGGGTTGGTGAGGAGCTGCTTCTTGCTTGCAAGGTGAGATTTGCAGAGGGTGTAGTTGCTCTGTGTGGTTTCTTCCTTTTATTTTATGTTGTGTTTTCATAGTTATGTGGCTGCACATGTGATTATAACAGATGTTTAGAGGCTTTTTTACGTGATCGTTTTATCTCCTTGAGTTTTTCCTGAGCTTTATGGGTTTGTTCTTGGGTTGGATGGGCATCCAAGGGGGAATTGTGGTCCTGGTTATTGAGACATTACGAATAATCCATTTGTTCACCCTTCTCGTAAAGATGATTGATAATGAAATTAATGTTAGAAATATCTAATGTTATTTTATTAGATGAAGAGCTGTTGAGTAATTGTTTGGTGGGACATAATTTCAAGAAGCGCTGTCAATGTAGAGGCTACAAGTTGGTTTTATGGACTGGCTGTGAAGTAAGGATGTTTTTGGATCTGTTTTTATGCTAAAGGCTGTTCCCAAATTGTCAAAGGGATTTTAAACTGAAAACAATGGATTTTGGTAACCCCAGGGATGGGGTAACTGATATAAATACATGGATTGGCTGTGGGGCAGCCTGACTGGGTGAATTCTCTTTATCTAAAAGAAATGTATTTAAACTGGGTTTTCTCATGCTGCTTAAGCCCGGGAGCACTTGCTTGGACCTCTCAGGTCCTCGCTGACAAAGCTTCCTTAGAAATCTTGAAATACGATGCTTTGCTAATGCAGAAACTGTGCCGACCTCCAGCTAATTGAATATTGACCTCATTTCAATAGACAAAGAGGTGATGAGTGGCTGGGAATCCATCAGCTCGAATGGTCAGGTTGTATCAACGCTTCCTTTGTGCTGGGAAGAAAATGGCAGTGGCGGCTGATGCGTAATTTTGGGACTGTTAAAGGTTGAGTTACCTAAAGCTTTAAATCACTGTGGGTGGAGGTGAATGGGAATTAAATGAGAAGTGCCGGAGGGGAAAAATGAATGGAGTAAGAACATCCTGTTGAGCTTAATGGTAAAGATATGAAAATATTGTTCTAGAAGCGCACAGAAGAGGGGAAAGTGGGATAAATGGTGGTGAATGTGGAGTTTGGTTCAGATCTCTGACACATAAAACAAGGTAAAGAGCGATGATCAAATGTGTGGGAAATCGATTTTACTTGATTTCCGTGATACAATGAACTGAACTATGTGGGGTCTAAGCTTACGGCTCCATGTGGAGAATATAGATTGACTGAGAATTGAGAAGTGGTGGGTAATAGATGGAATCTGGAGCTTAAAATAAAAGCCTAGAGGGCACAAATTAATCACTGGTTGCATTCTGGTTGGGGAGAACATCACTCCATGCAGGTGTTTGATATTGGCTGGTTTTGTGCGCTTAAAGAGAGGAAACAGTCATTGGAGAGACTTGGGCCTTTTCTCCTGTTTATCTCATTATCTCAGCAGCCAAATTCCTTCAGCTTGCTTGAAAAAACAACACAAAATCCAAACCCAATTGCTCAGCTGGTTGGAGTCGCATCTGAAACGCAGAGACCGCAATAAAACTCACGGAATGTCGAAGAAAGGAGAAGGATCGTTGATCTTTAACCGTGTTTTTTGTATGAGAGACTTGACAGCTTTGCATCCACCTTCCATCATCTCCTTTTGGGGTGTTTCTGGGCTTTCTACGTGTGGTGGAGACAACTCGGGGTTCTGGGTGAGTCGGATACACTGACGGATATCCTGAAAATAAAGTGATCTTGTGGCAGGGTCACAAGTCTTTTGTGTCAACATCTGTTATCCAAGCATCTTGGGCAGCCTTAAAGCTTCTTGCTCCTGCCCTGATCCCAAGAATGGTTGGGATTTCTAAGCTAATTAATCTTGGCCTGAGTTCATTTGGCCGATGTTAATGTTTTTGGAGCTTGTTCTCAGGTGATCTTCAAGTGGTTCTTAGGACTGGGCAGCTCAAATAAGTTAATTGTAGTGGTGGCTTTTCTCCTTAAAGAAAGGAGTGAAATAGGACAATGTGCCAGACCTCAAGGTCATCTTTTAATTCTTCTCTTGTCCCCAAGATACTTACATGGGAAGGGAAAGGTGCCTAAGGAAGTGAAGCTTTGGGGGATTAACCTTTTGGAGAAAGATGCAGGGAGAAAAAGAGCTTGAGACCCCAGGGTAGGTCGAGGATCACTACATGGGGCAAGAGATCTACTGATGAAAAATGATTTCTGGGTCATGTCTGCAAAGCTTCTCGTATTTAAGCTCTTCAGTTGCTGTTCCGGGAGCTGTTGGTGCTTATGTGCCATATGCTCTTTGTGGTGAACCGGTGGAAATCTGTGTGCGAGCACAAGGTTTGTCTCCTATTTCTGGTAACCTAGTGCCTCCAGCAGAGCAGATGCGATCTGCTCAACTATAAAAATGGTCTCTCTTGAAAAATCATGTAGACGGGCTTGAAATAGCTGTGCTGTTTGTGCTGTGGAAGAAGAAATGGGTTCTGGAGCTGAAATGGAATGTCCTGAAATAGTTGTGAGCGGAGATGGATCGAGGCAGCGGTTCTGATTTGGGAAGGGAGGCTTGGGGCTTGGTCCTGAGAGAGGACCCCAAATGGAGAAGAGGTGTGAGAGGTGCACATCCTGTGTCTGTTGCTGCTTGTCACAGCAAGTTATCCATGCTGAGTCCTGTACCAGGGTCTACATGGGCTTGGGTGTCCCTTCCTCAACCAAGACCATTTGTGCTGGAGTGTGTCCCCTTCTGCCTTCCAGCGATGGGTGATCTCTGATATATCAGAGGGTCATTTTGGTTGGAGAAGACCCTCAAGATGGAGTCCAACTGTTCACCCACCCTTGGCACTGTCTCATGTCCCTGAGAACCTCATCTTTGTGTGTTCAACCCCTCCAGGGATGGTGACTCCAGCACTGCCCTGGGCAGCCTGTTCCAATGCCCCACAGCCCTTTAGATGAATAAATGTGTCCTAATAGCCAATTTAAACTTCCCCTGGCCCAACTTGAGGCCGTTTCTTTGTGTCCCTGTCTCCCCTCAGCTCCTGTTCTCCAGCTGAACCCCCCAGGTCCCTCAGCCGCTCCCATCACACTTGTGCTCCAGCCCCTTCCCCAGCTCCATTCCCTTCTCTCCACTCGCTCCAGCACCTCAAGGCCTTTCTTGGGAGGTGATCCCACCACCCCTCTGGCCGCCGTTTCTATGCTGGCGTACGTTGTTATACCAGCAGTACAGGGATAAGAGCGTTTCCCTTCTCTCACCTTAAACTGCGAGTTCCCGTTATCTTTATTAACCAATGGTGAAGAATGTGTTTTCATAGTGATCATGGTGACTCTGGCTTAACAAATCCAGCCATAATCTGACTCAAACAGCAGCATTTCTTAGCCGCGTGGTCTCAAATGATGGAGAGAAGGAACATTTCTCATTGCACCAGGGTGGTGGGAAAGGTCTGGTTTGGACTGGGTAGCAATTTTAAGGCCCGGGTTGATTTAACATCTTGCAATGTGCTGATTTTCCAGCCCTAAGGAGCAAGGGGAGCTCCACGACAGAGATTTTATAGACCTGACATTTAAAGTCATTAAGACTCAATTAGATTTCTCGTTAAAATCATTTTAGCCTGATTTTTTTTGTCCCAGACTTGATTATTGGAAATCATCTCATTTCCCTCAGAGGGAGCACTGGTGTCATTGGGAAAAGCCATTGCTTTTTGCTATTGCTGCATGGTGGATGCCATCCCCAAAGTCCTGTTGGGCTTTTCCATGTGGGTTTGAATTTTGTTGGGTTTTTATTCCAAAATATTGATCAATGAACATGAAGATATTCAGTTTTCCAGCTGTTCTTTTGCTGGAAAGCTCCGTTGGGACCCGAGTCCCTTCAATTCTCAGCACATGGGACATGCAAACTGAAAATGGTCCTGATTTTCACCCCTCCTTAGAGGAAAGAGCTTTCTTGATGAATACAAGCAGACCAGCAATGCTTTCCATAGAGCATGGGATATATTATAATAAGAGCATCATTTTAATTGGGAGAGACCCTCAAGATGGAGTCCAACCATTAACCTCATTAATTCTGGGCTGCGTAGCTCGGAAGAGAGGATGAGATTGGGACCACAACCTCCATAAAGCATCAGAAGTGCAGGTTTAGTGTTTGCTGAGTGCTTGTGGTACCTAATGGGGGAGTTTGGCTGCTGAGCCTCGTTAAGATGAGGAGCTGCAGCTCCTCAAGTAAAACCATTTAAGGTCAGGGAAACGCAATTTTGTGATGAAAATGACTTGGAACAAATTGTATTTGTCTGGCTCTTGGAAACCAGGCCAAAACATCTCGGTTTGAGGGCTTTTTGAGATGTTTTATTTGGGATGAAAGGTTTCTTGAGGGCTTCGGAGATGGTTTATTTGTCTGCGATGTTTTGAGGTGCGTTCAGATGGGCGATTCGGAATAAGTCAAGTTCTGAAGAGGCAATCTGGGGATGTTTTGGTAAAAGGAAAGTGGTTTTCTTACCAGGCTTGTTGAGCTGAGTGGGTTCTGCTGCGAGCACAACACTCGAACACCTCATTGGACTCAAAGGGAGCAGCCGAGGCCGTCACAGTCACGCCGCATCCTCCTCTTGTGTCTGCATCTCCCCAAAGCATCAGCGAGGGACCAAAAGAGCTCCGGTAAAGTTGCTTTGTGCTCCATTAGGACAAAATCTGTTTGTTTGTTTCCGAAAGGAAAAGATGGTGGGGAGAATAAATCATAGAAATCAAGAGTATCGCTAAAAGACAAAGCTTGGAGGGAGCAATTTCAGAGCAGGCCGAGGAGGCACAAATCATGCTGTGAGGGTAATTAACACAGGGCTTGTGATGGGATTTGATCAAAACTAGAGCTCTATTTTCTTCAAATAAACCCTCTCACTGCATCCCAGACTGGAATTGCCCAGCCCTATAAAACATGGGAGCTGGTTTAAATGATTACCGGTTTCTTTCAGCATAAAATCAACCAAGATCGCGTCTGATGAGGATGAGCAAGGAGAAAAAGGAATTACAAGGCACTGAAGAGAACCTGATGTGAAAAGCCATTATTTTTCCCTGCATGGGGAGAGCAAAGCAAACAGCCAAAATAGATTGGCAAGTAGAAATTTCCATTCATTACAAGGCTGAGATACAATTTCTCACTATTTGTCCTGTGCAGAGCTTTGGATGTTGGAATCAATTTTCTATGCAGGGAGATACTACAGGAAAATGAGCATTAAAGTTTGTAGCTGTCCGTGAGTGCAAACACAGGCTGGATCTAAGGAGAAATTTGCTGCTTGAAGCACCTTCCTCTTAATAAACTTGGATAATTCTCCGTTATCCCCTTCTCCCATCCTTGGGGATGTGTTGTTCTGTCAAGGAGAGAGGTGAAAGCTCTTTTTAAAGTCTATTTTATGCCTTTATATATAATCCAGCAGCCTTTCTTGCATCTTTGCTACGTGGAGCACGTTATCCCTCAGCAGGGCTGTTTTGATTTCTAATGTTGGGCAATACACTGAAACTGGATGGTATGAGGAACCCACCTTCAAGTTTACAGGAGAGTGAACTAAAGAATATTAGAATTAATATGTTATTGATAATTGTATTGTCTAATAAATATTAGATTGGGGTCTTATGCGAGGTTGAGGAGGGGGAGATTCCGTCTGAGTGATGCTGAGAAGTTGTGGTCCAGCATAGAAGGCTTGATAAAGTTGAGAAAGAACCAAGAGCTGTTGAGTTGGGGGTCTGAAGATGGAAATGGGGGTGTTGGTGTGCAAGGCCATCGCTGCCTGGACCCCGAAATTGTTCGCTTGCCACCAGCCAGCCCTGCTACCCAATTGGAGTCCTCCCAGCACTTTTTGGGCTGCTCTGCTAGATGGTGCTGTTGCCTCGGTTTCCGAGAGGAGTTTGTGAGCTGGTCCTCAGCAGATGGTCCTGGGAGGAGAATTAATGCTTATTCAATTAACTGTATCAGCCCGTGGTTAAAACAACATCAAGCGCTGTGTTCTGGGGACTGCGGAGAGCTGGTTGGAGCACGGCGGCTGCCAAACTGTGCTCGGCGGCGGCCAAAACCATGGCTGAGATGGGCCAGAGCTCCTCCTGAAGCTGCTGCCGGGCTCCAGGTTTCATCAACACAAACTCTACAATCCCGTGTACTTTAAACAACTGCACGAGCAGCATCCTTAATCTCCTGGTTTTAGAGGAACAAGGCAAAGCAAGCTCTATGGGAATGTCAGGAGATTAGGACAAGAAGCAAGCAACATTGTAGCCATTAAAGTCTTATTTTAGCTCCATTTCAGCGGAGGGAAAGCTGCTTTGAAATGTTATCAGGTAGAAATTTGCGTCTCTATGAATCTGGAGGAACTTCGCTGCGCTTAACGGTGATATTTAATATTAAAGCGAGTCTTTTCTTTGAGGAATATCCCCAAAAAGCTGTGACAATATTAGAACTAGAGCTACTAAACTATCAATCCAAGAATCACCCAGGGTCTGCTGTTGGTGAGCGTGTTGTGGTTGAGCCTAAACTGTGCCTAATTTAAGTGTGTTTCTCTTAGCATGCTTACCATGAAGGTCAAATTCAAGCAGAACTCTTGGCACCAAAATGGTTTTAGTCCTTCATATCTGGGTAAAATCCAGCATGTCCCACGTGTGCACTTTGCGTGGTCCCAGTGGGACTGCTGCTCAGTCGAGATTAACTAAATCCCATCCTAGTGCTGGGCTTGGTGTCTGTCAGGGTCTAACTTGGGGTGCTGGGAAATGCCCCCGCTTTGTGCTGCTTGCGATTCCGTGTGCGGCTTTGCAGGGTTGAGATTTTCTTATAGCGGGTTCTTCCGAACACAAGTCCAGGGTGGGGTGGATGGACGTGGCCCTTTGTCTCTCCTGCTGAAGCCCTTTTACCTCCCCCAACTCATTAAATATTAATTGCTGTGGTGTCAAACCCAACTCTCCCACCTCCCAGCTGCCTGCAGAGCTGTGAAGCTGCTTGCTGGCCTGATAAATATTTAATTACTGCATGAAGTGAAGCAGCTCTGCTCCTGTGATGGCCGAGAGCATCAGGTCAGAGCACATGGGCAGCACCCGAGCTTCAGAGGTGGCCTCTGGCTGTGCAGGAGATGAGGATGAAAACCCAATCAAGCAGGTAGTGATTTCTTTGTGTTCTCCACCCAAGGTGGCAGGAAGGTTGGATTTGGGGAGTGATATTGTCTTGGAGATCATAGAATCGTTTTGGTTGGAAAAGACCCTCAAGATTGAGTCCAACCGTAACCCAACACTAAACTGCGTCGCTAAGAACCTCATCTGTGTGTCTGTCCAACCCCTCCAGGGATGGTGACTCCAGCACTGCCCTGGGCAGCCTGTTCCAATGCCCCACAGCCCTTTGGGGAAGGGATTGTCCCCAAGATCCAACCTCAACCTCTCCTGGTGCAACTTGAGGCCGTTTCTTTGTGTCCCTGTGTCAGCACCTCGGGTTCCTCCGACAGCGAATTCTACGCCTGATTTCTCTCCCCCACGCACCTGAAAGGAATGGGAGCAGCACTTTTCTTTGGAAGAAACTAATTATAATGTTAAATTGAGATTCCTGTTGACAGCAAACCCTGAGCAAGCAGGCAGTGGGACACCGTGGATTAATTTTCCGATCGATCGTGTGAAGTTTGGAAACTATGCCCTGGAGGGCTGATAATGTGTTTATTCCTTGTTGTAAGGTAAATCAGAGCAAAAGAGAGGCCACGGGTAGCGTGTCAGCCTGATATAGAAATCACAGCCCGTTCAATAACAGGTTGTGTTAAGCACATTTAATTAACTTTGCAGCGGTGTTTCTGATAAATTAGTGCGCAGCGCAAGACGTCTAAAGAAATGGAATTAATAAGAAATTAAGCTGCCGCAAGGCTTGTGAAAAGAAGTCATTTCTTAACGAGTCTGTGCTTGAGCAAGGACTTGATTTTGGCTGAACGTGGCTCCCGGTGGCTGCTTGTGGGACCTGGGGATGTTGGGCACAGCTGGTAGGGGGCCACATGGACCCAGCAGGGGTTGCCTGGGGTGACCTTTGGAGCTGGGGTGACCTTTGGAGCTGGGGTGACCTTTGGAGCTGGGGTGACCTTTGGAGCTGGGGTGACCTTTGGAGCTGGGGTGACCTTTTTGACCTCAAGTAACCTTTTTGACCTCAAGTAACCTTTTTGACCTGGGGTGGCCTTTTGACCTGGGGTGGCCTTTTGACCTGGGGTGGCCTTTTGACCTGGGGCGGCCTTTTGACCTGGGGTGGCCTTATGACCTGGGGTAACCTTATGACCTCAGGTGACCTTTTGACCTCGAGTTCGAAGGCCAGAACCACTGTGTTGTGCAAAGACACCACAACAGGCTGAGCTTCAGGAATGGGCTGAGATTTAAGGTGGGGAGAGATTCCCAACACCCATTGGCCTGCAGTAGAGCTCAGGAGCCCAATTCCAATAAATACCTTGATAAAACCTGCCAATTGAGGTTCCATTGAATATTTTTCCTCTTGAAATACATCTTTGTATATCAATCAGATAGCAGAAATATTATTAAAAGGCAAGTTGATCAAGAAGGGAAGGCAGCACATCAATATCCTTGACCTCGACATCAATATCCTTACCTCGAACCGTAAATCCTTTACGCACATGCCACATCCCCATTACTCACAATCTCTATAGGAAGCAATTCTGCATTTCCACCTTCACTTACGAAGCAGTTGGAGCGTTTTCCCATGATCTTTCTGCTCCCTGTAGTAGGACTTGCGGCATTTTCCAGAGTACCTGGCACATCTTGGGTTGAACCCTCCAGACCTTCGAGGCAAGGAACTGCAGCTGGTCTTCTGAAAAACAAGGACAACGTGTCCAACCCTCTTCAGGGGCGTTATTTCCACATTACTTAGCACTGGAAATATTTGACAGAGAGTACAGCACCAATAGGACTCCTTTGGTTATCGTGGTGTGGGAGTACGGCATGGAAACCATCAGTAAAAACTGGGAGCTGCAACGTTCCAGCCAGGAGAGCATTTCCAATAGTCGAAAGTTTCTTTTCCCGGCTTATAGAACATATTCAAGATTATTTTGTGGTTTTACCTTGCTTTCATGTTGTAGAAAATGTTGTAGGAAAGCATCTTTTTCTCTTTAGCTGGGTAAACTTGGAAGGTAATTAACACTTGGAAAGGTTAATCTCTCATATCAAAGCAAATCTCGCTGCTGTTTCAGAGCACAGAGATTTCACCACAGGGGGACCTCCCTACTTCCCAAGAGCAATTCCCAAGGAAAGCTCTGGATAACCAACATATATGGGTTACAAATACCTCCTGCTGACTCTAAAGTACAGAAAAAGCTGCAGGATAAAGAGCATTTCTTACCAATTTGATGGGTTCATTTACACTGTGTGCGGGAATCTCCCTCCCCCAAGGTTATGCTTCATGTAATTTCATTTAATGCGTGGAATGCTATTCAAATGTTAATGGATTTACTGTCATTATCTCACAGTGAGGTACTAAATATGCCACCATGGCTGTAAAATGAATGCTTAAATATTGATTTATATACAAAAACGTGCAGTGTAAAAGCTGTTTAACTTAATCAACTACTAGTAGGTGCTTTGAGTCACTTGTCGATGAATGTGAATAAATCTGTACAGTGTGGTTGGACTAACATGTCCAGAGAATGTTGGTTTAATAAATGTATGTGATTTTATACACATACCCTCCATTTTCTTATTAAATTTTAGTAAGTATAATTACCTCTGAATGGCTTTTTGATGCGTCTTGAGAACAAGTTATTAAATGGGAAGCACGTGTCTGGATCAGAGTTGCAACTTCCTTCTACTTTATTATCACCTCTTAGATCCCAGCAAATGTTCTGTTCAAAACAATTAGAAGTGTCTTGATCTCCAGAGTGTCTTTTTTGCAGGATCTCCGAAATCTGTGAAGAGGAAGCTTTGCCTTGTACGTTAACATTTTGCCCATCGCTTTTAGTTGAATCAGGAAAGAGGCTGTAACTCTTGAGCCAGGCTGGGTAGTGCAAATCAGGGATGCTGCTTATCCCTGACACACTCAGGGCAGATTTCTGGCTGGTGAGCCACCACGGGTAATTCCTCATGGAAAAAGCATTACCTTCCAAAGACAAGGGTCTGGAACTTCCTTTAGAGGCGACAGCATCGCACCCATCAGCTTTAAACACTCGATCTGTCTTTTTGCTCAAGTCTTTGTGCGGATTCTGGCGAGCAACAGCTTTTTTTGGAGACCAAAAGCGCTTTTGGCATCGAGCGACGAGGTTTGGTAAGGGCAGCAAGACCTATTAAGCGACCGGCTGTTCCAGGCACTGCGTGGATGCTTTGATTTCGAAAGGTCGAAAAGCAGCGACCCGTCTGTAGGAAATGCCAACAGATCATCCCGTAAGGAACATTTAACGAAGAACTGTTGTTTTGACATAACTGAGGACTTGGCGCCTGACCCTAGCAGGGGGGAAGGACCGAGAGACATCGGACTATGAATCCTTAATGTAATACACAGTTTCTTCCTGGAATGACACCTGTATACATACCTATACCTGTATTGCTAAGTTAATTTAGGGGGCAGTGTAGCCAAAGTACCAGGAATCCATATCTTAAATAGACTGATAAGGGGAAGAGGATTGTGTGCGTCGGGATAGTCTGTAAACCCTGAAGTACCCAACCAATGGGGAACAGGGGAGGGAAATTGCGGCCGGGATTTTGGGGAGATATAAGCAGGGGCTTTTTGCCCTATTCGGTGTGCCTACCTTTAGGTAGAACATCCGGTCTTGCAAAATCGTTATTAAAATATGCTTTGCCAAGAGATCCTGCCTGGGCCTATTATATTTGCGAAAGAATTGTTTCCTACAATCCGTCGCGAGACTGATGGAGTCTGGGTCGTGTTCTCTCCACCTTCCAGAAGGGGAAGCACAAGAATCCAAACCCAGCGGCTGATTGAAGTCGCCCAGTGCTGAAAAACAAAGATTTCCATGAATTATGCACCAATCAATCTTGATAAACACCTTACTAGTCAAAAGCTCTTTCCTCCTCCACAACATCCACAGCTTTGAGTATTTTCTTTAGTGTTTTAAGAGAACCAGGACTTCAACACTACATCCAATTTTTAGCTGCACATTCAGAATTGTGCGGTTTGCAAGCGGGGCCTTAAGTATTTCAGTCCTAGGAGCGACACTTCCTCCACACAGGAACCTTCTGGACCTTCCCCATATAGAAATCAAACATTTCCATGAAAAAGTATGGCTAAAGCAACAGCTTGCAAGGCAGAGAGCCAGATAATGGGCCTATAGACCCATTTTTTGACCCTACAGAAACTTATATAAGATTAAACTTAGTTTTTCAGGAGAGAATTACCACCATTAGAACCCTTTTTTTTTTAATTAACTGAAACTATGATTGATGAAATTAAGTTCCCCTCAGTATCTGGAAGTGATTTCTTCTCCCTTTCACTGTAATATCAGTGAGTGAAATTGGTGTTTTAGACTATTATAATATATCAAACATACATGCAGACTCATTAATAGGTGAATGGAGTTAACGAGACTTCTGCAAAGAACAGCAACAGAAAGATTTCAGAATAAAATACAAGATTACATCTTTCATAGAACAAAGTTTGCCAGGACTTTGCTATTTCAGACATAACAGACAATGAATTTGCAATATAAATTAGCTCAGGCACAGTTATCTATTCTAGACCATCTCATAAAAGTGCATCTAATCAATTAAATCTCTCTTTATTCAAGCTAATTAATAATGATAAAAGCCAATCAAACCCATATACATTACCCAGACTTCACACCTTAAAGTCCCTCCCATAGAAATCAAGAGAAGTGGTAAAACTTGTTTTAAGGGAACTCCTTCAATTAATTAGATTCTGATGTTAATTACTCTTTCCAACACTCAGATTTAAGCAATGATTTTAAATATCTTTAGTATATACTCACATAGAGAAAACACAGCTTTTATTCCATACTCTATAACTCGTTATCGCGTTGATGAGCGTGGTCAGGAATTCTCACCAATCCAAGCTTTACAGAGAACAACAAATAAACCCAAACCAAACAACTTATCTAAAGGCGTATTTGCAGATGACAAACCAACGCTTGGAAAACTCGGTCTGTTTGGGAGTGCTATGACACAGGCAGATTTTTCCAGTGCTTACGCCTGGAGATGTGAGACTTAAATCAAAATCTTCAATATAAGCCTCCAAAGCCTCAGATGCGGAGCTGTAGAACTTGTCCTTGTAACGAATCCAACTGTTTGAGCCGGGATTAGCGCTGTCAATGCTAAAGCTTCTTAAAAGAGAAGATACTGTGGAATCAGGAGAGCGGGTGCTTTCTTCTCCCGAACTCATGGTTTTTAATCCAGGTTTCTGGGCAGAACCTTCGCTCACCTTTTAAATCAATCTAAATGGGAAGAGAAACAAAACTGCAAGTGATCCTTTGCACTGATATTTCTCAAACTATAACACAACCGGGATTTTTTACTTTCGTTTTAAAGTGTTATTACTTTCCTGAAAATATTATTTAGCTGTTCGATTTGGTGCGTTTTAAAGAAGTTTGTTATATATATATGCACCACGCTGATGTTTGTCACCACACAATTCAGCAAAGGCACCAAGTACCATAGCTTTTGATTTCAGGAGCACAAAGAGTCGTATCCAGGCACAAAACCAGCACTAAAAGCCGCTTAAGTAGTATTAAAAATTAACAACTCAAGGTAGCAAGAGCAAGAAGCCATTGCCCTCGCACAGGTTTTTATGGGTAATAACCACAAAGAAATTTACACACGCTTTGCATTGTCTTATATATGTAATGCAGCCAAACTAATCCAAGCTGCCTTTGTAGGCCCACAAACTGTAAATTGAGGAGCTGGAGGCACAGGATTGTTCTAAATGCTGTTATAGGATGGTCAAGGTCACTGACAGAAACTTAACGGTTTGTTTCAGCTGTTTGGGTAAAAGGCCATTTGAAGACTCTGTTAAGGAAACAGGTGCTGTAGAAGAAACAAAGAGTAATAACTCTGTTCTATCCGAACATATAAAGATACAAATATAACCAGGCAACAGCAGGATAAGGATTTATATGTAAAACGTTCAGTAGGGCACAGCTCTCCCAAGGCCGAAGCGGTTTTACCCACAGAGCCGGGGAGGAGCCGAGGAGGAGCCGAGGAGGAGCCGAGGAGGAGCCGGGGAGGAGCCGGGGAGGAGCCGGGGAGGAGCCGGGGAGGAGCCGAATCGGGCACCGGCCTCAGGACCCCCAGGAGAGGCCGGGCGGGCTCCTCCGCCCCCTTTCCCTCACAAGAAGCACCCAAAGCAGCACAACCCCTCCACACCCCCAGGAGGGTGCGCTACCTTCCCGCCCATGGAACCCCGGGCGTCCCCGCCCCGCAGCAGCAGCTCCTCAGTCTTTGCCGCCCGCCGCTTTTGAAAGGACCGCGCCCCTTCAGCAAAATGGCGGCGCGCAGGCGCAAGAGGCGCGGAGCATGGTGGGAGTTGTAGTCGGAGTCGGTCAACGGGGCGCGGCGCTAGCGGTGACTACAGCTCCCGGCATGCCCCGCGGGGACTACAACTCCCGGCATGCCCCGCGGAGACTACAGATCCCGGCGTGCCCCGCGGTGGGAGGGCGGGTCTGGACCGTCAGCTCCGTGTGGCGCCGCTGAGGTGAGTCCGGGTTGGGGCGGCCGGTTTCTCTTCGCCATCCCCCGGAGACGATGCCTCAGGCGGGGGATCGGAGCGGGGCTGCCGGGTGGGAGTCTCCCCTGTGAGGCTTTGGGCTCCGCGGCGTGTTGAGCGCTCCCTGTCAGCCCAGAGGCGGCGGAGGTGAGCGGCCCTCACACCGAGCGCCTGCCGGAATCCCACTGAGGGGGCTCCGGAAAAGTCTGTGCAACCCGTTCCACGGGACAGCCCCGTAAAGGTTTAGGGCTGAAGCTGATTTTGTGTGAGAGGCCGGTCCTGAATTGTTCAGCGCTGTTGTGAGTGACTTCAGTGACTTCAGAAGTGACTTCAGTCAGTTACGGCAGAATCAGAATCTCGGGTGATAAACTAAGGAGGGGAGGTTTGAATGCAGAGTAATGATGGATTTAATATGAAGTGAACTAAAGCCATGGAAAGGAAATAGGAATGAGCCTCATGTTTTTTTGCTCTTTAAGGAATGTTTTTATCTATACCAGCAAACCGCTTTTAAATCTTTACAGATAAATGGACTATAAGAAAATCGCAGATGAAGTTTCAGAAAAACTGTTATCATACAGTCAAGATACTTCAGGATGGAGGGTGATAAAAGTCTCAGTAAGAAAATATTAGTTAATATTGTTTATGAAGTTATTTGTACTCAAACCATTCTGTTGCAAAAAGTGTTTAAAACTGTTTTCCTTTAACAATTAGTTCACAACTCGTTATCAACTGCTAAGTTTTTATTTTTCCTTTTTCTACTTTGAGAAAAATGTTACGGTTTCTTCCAAGCCTTCAAAAGAGTATGCGGGAAATATGTAAGTATTTACATTTTGTTCCGAATGGTAATGATTAACATAATCTTTTTTGAACAGTGACACCCAAAGTTGAGATGGAGACATTAACGCCCTCATGATTATAGTTTTGTTAGATTTAGAGAGGATTTTGTGCTGTAGTTACACTGGGTCAGTGCAGGGCTGGAATACAAGAGGTGGATTTATACTATATAACACTTACTAATATGGAAGTATAAGGAGATCCGGAGTCACACTTTTGACCTTAAGTCAGTGACTCTTCCTGGTGGAATATTCTGTTGGAGCTGTTATGTTTTACAGCTTTTCACCCCTCCTGCTTTAGGACAAGAGGAAACGGCCTCAAGTTGCACCAGGGGACGTTTAGATTGGATATTGGGAACAATTTCTTCCCCAAAGGGCTGTTGGGCATTGGAACAGGCTGCCCAGGGCAGTGCTGCAGTCACCGTCCCTGGAGGGGTTGAAAAGGCGTTTAGCTGAGGTTCTCAGGGGCACGGTTTAGTGCTAGAATTAAATTATGGTTGGATTTGATAATCCTGAGCGTCTTTTCCAGCTGAAATTATTCTATTCTATGATTCTATGAAGTTTTTGCTTGGGAAATACCCGACACTCGCGTGCAGATGTGTTACAGATGAATTACTCTACAGTATGATAATGGAAAGTAGCTGTGCTATTTCATCAGAATATGTTAAAAGTACTGTTAACTTAATAAGAATTTGCTTATGTTGTATGTGGCCTAATTGTATTTCAGATCGTATTTCAGTACACGTGGATTTGAAGGTGTGAGGGTTGGGTGGCTTAGAATTCAGGAGAACGTGCCTGACGATTTTGGGGGAAGGAAAAAAGATGTTCTGTAGTCTCAGTTGGGCACAAAACCATTTTCATTTGTACCCAGATCTGTATATAGCGAGTCTTCTGCAGTCAGGAGAAGCATCATTGTGCTTCCTGCCATTTGGCTCAGGGAGCCAAAATCTTGCATTCATTTATTTTTGTATAAATCTTTGTCACATTAACAAGTAGTACTGGTCTGTAGTGTGTCTTTTGTGAAGGAATACTACCTGTTTCTAGGAGCAAAAGTGTAGCTCTTCTCATTTTCAGTCGGACATTATTTATTAACCTCATATCGCAAACGCCCATTTAGTTTTTAAATTGCAGGAGTATGAAGAGTTTGCTTTACTTGCTAAAAGAAATCAGTGGGGGATCTGGTAGTGAAAAGCAGAGTTCAGGGAAGCATGAAGGGGATTGTTCAAGCCTGAGTGGGATTTCATTTGGAATTATGTCACCTCAACTCAAGAAAGACATTTCAGATGGTCTTTCTGACTTACATTTGTGCATCACCAGGGGCTGTAAATCTGATGTCACGTTTCTTGAACAGTCGCCTTTGAGCTCACCTCTTGTCACGCAGCGTCCGTCACCTTTGTGTTTAATTCGTGCTCACCGCGGTGATTCACAAGGAACTGCCTGTGAGAACTCTCTGTTGCCATGAGCAGTTCCCAGCATTACAGGAGTTTCCTATTTCCTTCTTCCCCCTGTGAACTTTCCCTTGAACTCCTCAAAAGATTACGAACAACAGTTGGAGAAACGCCAGAATGCGCTAGTTCATAAATAGCGAGAAGATTGGCAATCAGTGCCAAATGGGTTACAACTTTACCTTATTATAGCTTGGCATCTTCAACTTATTCTTGTATAACCTATTTTTCCAATTCATAAATGTGAATTCAATCTCTGTTTTTTACACCATCTAGATACCGCGGAGAAGGGATAATTAAGGAAGTGCCCAGTAAAATCATTCCTTTTATGTATCTCCCTGAATATCGAAGCAAATGGGACAAAGCATTAAAATCTTACAAGCTGTTAGAAAGCATTGACCAGGTAATACGATAATTTGAGACAAAGATTTTATTTTAACGCTTTCTGTGGGAATTAGGGTGGCTAAAAAGACTTCTACTGGGACAAAGAAAGCTCTCAATACTAAATATGTTCTGGATCAGTAAAAACTTGTAAACTTGAGAGGGGTGGCCCTGGGTATGGAGAGAGCTCTCAGAACCTATTACACATGTGTAAATGGCTCAAGTGTATAAAAAAATCCCTAAACCAGAAAACAAATAAAGAATCCTCCCCTTTTTGTCTTCTCTGACCCTCTCTCACTTCCCTCTGCCTGGAGCTGGTCAGATGTTACCATGTTGTGGGACATCCACCCATACCTTTGATTTTTTGAGTTAGATTCCACATCTTTGTCGCAGAATGCAATGTGGAATCCAGCAGGTGTATTTTAATGCAAATAGGCCTTCTGGTTCCACTAAATGAGCACATTTTAAGAAACCATACTCCTGCCTCCGATATAGGCCATGAGGGATGGCAGTGAATCCCTGCCCTGTGTTACGGCTCTCATGTTAACTCATACTAACAAATAATAACCCATTTTTGTCACGTACTATTTAACCTGTAGTGCTGCTTTGCCAGTTAAAGAACATTTTGCTTCTTACGTACTAACTCCAAAACCTTTTCCTTACTCGTAGGACACTGGTCTATACCACAGCGTAACCCACAGTTATGGGATGGGGCTGATTTCATCCCGGGATTTTGTTGACCTGCTGCATGTTAAACCATACCCTGGTGATGTCCTTACCACTAACTGTAAGTTGCATGTATCTACTGCGTGGTTTTGTATTTTTGGCAGCGTTCTGGAAACCCCAAAGCGACCGGCTGTAAATTCTGCAGCCTTTTCACAGGAGCGAGTACCTTGCTCTGTGTGTGCTCCCAACAGTCCCCTCCCGTTTATCCCCAAAACAAAGCTGGGGGGGGTTATTAAATACTGAAACTATCAACACTTACCTTCAAAGGAAATACCGTGTTCTCTCTTTATTCTCCTATTCAACCTTTCTTTGAAAAACTGAAAAAATGTAGTGGTAGTATGAGGAAGCTGGACTTTATTATTTCACTCTATAAATTCAGCATTTTATAGCAGTTTTCTGCATTTACATGGCTTTCCACCCAAATGTGACTGCCCTAATAAGCCATTCCCAGCGTGAACTGCTGATTTGCCCCAGATTTGATTCTCTTTGAGCTTGGCTCTCTAAACTTAGAAGAAATGTAGAATGATGACTATCACAGCTATGTGGCCAATCAGGAAAACATCTCACTGCTACTTTATTTCTGTGCTAATATTTTTCTTCGTGTGGATCTTACGGCAGAAAACAACGTTTTTCATCTTTGAACTTTACTGACCTGGTGGTTTTTTCCAGCCATTATCTTACAATACTTTATGATCCAGAAAGAATGGATAACTAAACAAAATAACCCCTCCCAGCTGCTCCTATGTGCAGCAGTTTCCTCATCTCTGCAATTGCCTGTGCTAATTAATGAGACCTGCTGACACACTGACTGCTTGGGCCACCTCACCACTTAGGTATGCGTAATCACAACTCAGGGATCATATTTTGGCCCGAACACCTATAGAAAGTCGTTACATGTATTGAATTACTCTACAAATATTGAATGTCCTTTAGGTGTTTTCCGTACAGAATGGAATTGCTGAACTTAGCAGGGACCGTATTGCGAGATCTCGTGCTATCCTGTAGTAGGTTGGTTTTAAAGGGGAATTTTGAGTCAGACAATTGACAGATAGAAACATAATTAAGTTGGTTTTGCTCTTTGGTGGCGATTTCCAGCTGTCAGCGTGGAATATTCCGGCTGCCCCCCAACTCCCTCCTGTGTCCGGGGCTACAACAATCCCTGTGGATATGTCTGCTCGCCTTTGCCTGAGTGAGTATTGAAAGCCCGCGACATTAGCACCTTTGGTTAGTTATCTTCTCTAGAAAAAGCTGAACATTTTCTGAACCGCGTGGCTTTTTAATTTATTTAATTTAGACGGTTTTATTCTGGAGTTTTGCGCCGGTTAGTTTTGTGATTCGGCCTCTCTTTTGAAACAACTGATGCTTTTATACATCTGTTTTCTATTAATAATTTCCATAGACATGGACTAGAAACATCTGTACATCTCCCTAAGTTTCAAAGCACAGGCAACAAATATTAACTGCTGGATTTTGCTCCTTTTATCGCAGGAATCCAGAGCACTCCAAACTGGTTGTATTTATTCAGCCAGAACTGGGAGGAATGCTGCCCTGTTCGGTAGTGGAATCAGCGTTACCGACCACGCTCGTAAACCTCATCACCGATACCAGAGCTGGCCTGAAAGCCTTGAAAGATCCGAACTAAATGTAAGTGGGAAATAACAAGCACAAGTCACCTGCATCTTTGACCTGGATTCATTTTTAAAGCAGATGATGACGTTTTATTTTGTGTGTTATGTGGAAATGGCCAAACTGTTAAAACGATTCTTGGGAATGACGTGAAAATTTACGCTGAAGTGCCATCAAAGTACATGCCAGTGCTTTCAATGTAATCAGGTGATGGTTTGTGATATTTGTGCACTTTATATGCAGAGAATATATATATTCACGTGAGAATCTGGTGATATAGCAATGTTAAAATACAGTAGTCAATATTTTGCCATAGCTTTAAACGTACTTTGATAAATTCCTACCTCAATTACGCACTCGACTGAAAGAAGCAAACATCTCACGTACTAGAGGCTTTAAACACGTTTATTAACTACAAGTGTGCAACTCTAATTAGCGACTGTTTCACTGTTTTGGAATTATTGGAAGAAAAACCTGATGAATTTGTATATAGCATCTCATTAAAAGCTGCTCTTTGTACACAGAGTTGTCATTTTCTGAATCTTGAGCACCAAACCTCAACCATTTCTAGAAGGTGACTGATTTCCAGGCCTGAGGTGGTGATGTGATTCATTTGGAAGTCACGTTTTGGTATTTCTGGTACCTCTAGTTATGAGTTAACTGCAGGAAACAGTGAGATTTATGTGAACAGCAAATCCCATTGCTGGTCCAGAACCATTGGTGCAAATTAAAGAACAGTGTGAAAATCGCTTTCATCTTCTCTGCTCAATCCCCCACCAAGTTGTGAGAAACAATTAAACACAAATATAGTATAAATCAGTAAAAATTAAAGCAAAAACTCCTTCTCCCCAGTCAGCGTGTTAAGATATTAATAGAGAATACTACAATATGTTTGCATACTATCGTATTTTTTGGACAACGAAAGATTCAACATATAAATCTCAATTTATAAGAAAGAAAATGAAGACTGACTAATTACGACTTAAACAGCAGGTTTTATGTCAAAAGTTGGCAAGGTATATTTTGAATATTCACATCTTTACAGTAAAGATTCAGAACTAAAGTGCCTTCGAGTGCTGATTCTTATAGCATCACTATGATGAAAAACGTTTCACCGTGGCTTAAAATATCTTAGCAAACTGTTAGACTGTGATAAACACGGGGCTGCGTTCCTTCTTCCTTTACTTGCTTTGGGTTTTTCAGGGGGTTTATCCACAGTTTTGGACACAGGTCCCTGATTTTTCCATTCAGCGATCAGTTCTTCCTGCACATCTGCAGGTAGCTCGTAAAAAGTCTTTGTGTCAACATGAGGGGGAAATACAATTCCTGCTTGTTGGGAAGTTTTCTCCTCCAACTTCTGTTTATCCAGCGCACTTGTGGGACACTGGGAAGAACAACTGGCCATCGCTTCTGCTTTTTCCGCTATCATTTCTTGGTGAATATCTTCTGGAAGTTCCCTGAAGACTTGCGGGTCAATATCACCAGGAGGCAAATGAAACGGGCAGTGAGGAATTCCTGCTTCTTTGAGCTGGCTTTGCTTTTCCTCCGGAAGTTTCCTACTTTTGGTAGTTCCAGTTCTGTTGTAGTTCTGGTTCCAAGAAGCGTTTCCCTCCTCTTGGGAGACATCTTCCACTTCCTGTAGCAAAAAATATATGTGGAAGCACACGTATGTTCTGTGTAATCTACCAGTTACCAAGCACTGTTTTACTAACATCAAGTTATTCAAACTATTCCTTATTTTTAGTTCCTTATCGCTGGTAGTGGTTTTACATCTTATTTTCAAACATAGACACATAGGAATCCCTTTCTTACTTTAAAGTAGCCAATACCTTGAAGTTACGTTTTATCGCTTTAAAGCTCTACAATAACACAATATGACGTTATTCCTGAGTAGCTGAGAAACAAAGTCTATCAATCCACAAAAGAGTGACAAGTGACACCTGCTCAGAAGACTCCAAATAAATCATTTTTACCAGGTGAAAAAGACCCTTATGATCCTAAAAATTCCAAAGCACTTAAGGTTTTAAACAGAAGACAGAAATATCCTAGAACTTTCTCATCAGTATCTTTCAGCTCACCCGGGGACGTTTAGCGGAGCCTGCTGGTGGTGACATCTGCTTGAGATAGAAACCGATTGATCCTTTCTTGCCGCGAGGAAGAGCTTTGAGGTTGGAGAAGCAGATGCTCAGAAGGGTGAGATGGAACGGCAGATGTACATCTATCATCTTGCGAAAGAGTTTCAGTAGTATATCAACCAACGGGGACAGAATGTCGCTGCTTTCTACAAGAAAAAGGGTTGAAATAAAGCAATAGTAGGTACTTTGGTCAGCAAAGAACTATGGGATGCAAGCCAAGCTGAAAACATTTGAAAAATGATCTAATTCTACCAAGAGCTTTTCCAGAGCCGTGCAGGTCTATAACATTACCCGACATCGGCAATAACACGGTTGATGGGAGTTGGCGTGACAGGAATTGTTACGTTTCCTCCAGTCCGGTAGCAATTTTGAAGTGAGAAGCCACACTGATTTTCAGTAGCTTCCCGAGGACTGCGAGGAGTAATTCAAGGACTGAAAGCAGCGAACAGCGATTCAGATTTATTGCAGGTTTCTTTCCGATTTATTTCCTCGCTCCAACGTGAATCAAGTGTCAAATGAATTGCAAGTGCTGGTTGGAAAGCTGAAGCCTGGGAAGGATGAGCCTTTATGTTGCTCATTTTCAGACACACATCATAAAGATGTTACATAATAAAACTGAGAACATAAGTCACATCCCTATGAGAGAAAAGGAGATGATTAAGCTGGGCAGCAGCCCCCAGTCTCCTTTTCCCATCCCACCAAGTAATTTACTGCCAGGAATCCAGCCAGGCTGGTTTCAAGCATGGTAGTAGCGTCCAAGTTATTCCTACAGTGACGTTTTATACTTTTTAGTGTATAAATCCATTACAAGGCATGAAAAAGTTTCCAAATATTAAGTGTATCATGCCATTAAATAACAGAATTTTACGGAGAGCTGATACTAAAATTCTAAGTTGACCTTTTCCAAATTGCTGGATGAGATGAGGTGGAATGGGACACTGGCGACTTTCCCGATTAAACCATTTATCCGTTGAGGAGAACTGGCGAATGGTCAATCTCACGGTGTGCGGTTGTCTTCCGTCTTTGCGGATTCTACGGAGCATTAACGTGCGCAAAAAATAAGTATTAATATAAGTATTTTTCAGGGGGTCTATGGAACCTGTCACAGCATTTAAGTTACCAAGTCAAATTAAGCATTATTTTACAATTACAAATTAAATTACTCTTGCAACTTCTGGCTTTACTCCACTGCTTATACAGAGAACTTTGGGGCCTACCCAGCTCCCTTAATTACCCAGAAATTAGAAGCTCGATACAATGTGAACACTGAAGGTGAAAATGAAGTGGGTGAGTTTGCATCTTTCAATATTTAATACATGAAAAGCAAAATATCCAAAGGAGTCACCTGTCTAATAGATTATGAAGCAGCTCTTCAATTTTCTCTTTCACTTCCACTTCTGTTGAACATTTTTTAAAGGAATCTTCATCACTAAAGGACTGAAAAAACCCATCTATTAGTCCTTTCAATTCGATAATAACTTCAAAATGCTAAAGAGGAGCAAAAGTATCACAACGAAGTGTGCGGAATTAACGCCAAGTAGCTTTGACACTCAAGAATTTCAAGAGGATTGAGTTGTACCAGAGAACGCATACAAAAAGGCGTCATTTTAGTGAGTCCTGCAAAGCTGTGTAAAACTAAAAGCAATTTGTTTCGGTTTTAAAGCTTTTCAGCCCAATAGTTGTACCTGTGGAGGGCCCCATGGGGTCACGGGCGATTCGTCCTCTCCGTAGCTGAGTTTTTGGATGCGCTGAGCGACAGCAGCGCCCAATTCCGCCTCCAGCGCCGCCGATGGAAACGCCTGCAGATCACACACGTTTTTAATCCCCAGCGCCTCCAGACGTTTGGCTGTTTTGGAACCAATGCCTACAGCAAACGGGCATTAAAACACACACAGAAATATGAATATATATATATAAGTGCCTACCTATGTGGTACCGACAATTATTTCACTATCGCAATAGAGGCTTTGCAGCAACTTTTTTGGTGACGTCCCCTTCGAATTTTGGAGGCTGCCCATAGAAAAGCCGCGTTGGGAGCCAGCAAAGGGCGGCCTGTGTCTGGAGCCAACATCAGCGCAGAATAATCAGGAAAAGTGATACCTCGGAATACTCTACCTGGCTCAAATAGGCTGGTTTAATAACTATCAGTACGTTTGCATTCAAAAAGGTTTGTATTTAAGACCTAATATCAACCACGATGGTTGGGCTTCGCCAAACTGAGATGTTTGTATTTTCGAAGGCGTCTTGTGCCGCGACGCATTTGTGGCACCACGGCCAATTCAGAAAACCGAAGTCTTTTCACTCCTTCCGCTAAGCAAAACTCAGATAGCTTACGATAGCCATAATTTTGGCCGTATTTGTTTGATTGAGTTGTCAATATGCCCTCGGCACCACTCACCAGGCACTTTTTGGATGCGGTCGAGGCTGCGAATGAGATCCGGGCGGCTCTCGGGCAGAAGAACCGTTTGTTGATTCGGTTTGAAGGTCCCGGACGCTAATTTCGCCAGCAATTTGTTGGCGGCCACTCCTGCACAGCCCGTGAGGCCCAACCTCGTGTATACGGCTTCTCTCAACTCCTCTGCGATCTGAGACCCGAGGATTAGTCTTACATGCCTTGTATCGTCCAAATTAATAGCTGCAAAGAAAATTCAAAATCCCTTAATTAGCTCATTCTCTAGATTTCGCTAATTTTTACAGCGTGTTAAAGCAGTACAAGAAAGTACGGGCTCGGGGGTCGAGTGGCTTCTGCAGCCAAGTTTAACCTCACTCCGACCTCCCAAAGACCCCGCTGGCCAAATCCAGAGAATACAATATATTAAGAATATTAATTAAAAAAAGCATTAAGTATCACAGCTTCTTGTACCAATGTAACCAAAGCAGAGATTTATAAATCTTTAAATGAAGGTGCCGCCTTGCAGCTCAGCCTTTATGACTCTGAATAGGCTAAGGACTATTTTTTGTACCATCTCATTGAAATGCTGCTTTATATTTGGGATACATGTTCTCTCAAGAAAAGAAACCCAGCACGGAGCAGTCCAGGTTTCCAACAATTCATCTCTGCCTACAGATACTTCCCAAATATTTAGCGTTGTTTCGACGTTTAACTCACCTTGGTTGTTGTACACGTGGCCGGACACAGAGACTCTGGAACATGCGCTTTGCTGGAGCTGCTTTACTCTTTTCTCGACCATCTCTGTGACATCCACAAAATTTTCATCGAGCCCAAGCCGCTCCACCAACGGACAAAATTCCCCCAGCAGCTCTAGGAGGAAAAGATGACCCAGGATAATCCGTATACAACTCATAATATCAGGTTTTTGCGTCACTCCACAGCTCCCTGCACAAAGAGAATCCGCATTCTCTTACAGTTAAAATAAGACACTTAGGTGAAGGAGAATATTTCATTATCCCACCGCTCCATCTGTCACCTGCTCTTCTCCCCAAATCTCTTCTTTCCTTCCCCATTTCTTTTTAAAATGTACTTTCTCCTAAGGAAATCTGTTTTCCTTCACTTTGAAGTTATTACACCAGAAAGTGTTTGTCCTTATTGCAAACGTGTTCATTCGGTACCTGTAACCTTGTACGACATCTCCCTGTATGGAGTGAGATCTTCTCCGTTAACCAGCACCAGCTGAGGACACTTCTCTTTAGCAACCTTCACAAACATCAGTTTTTGGACTCCGAGTTTTCTAGCTTCGTAATTCGAGGTAACCACGAGGTTTTTCTGCTGCACGCCTGAAATTCAAGGCAAAATGTTCTTTAAAGTTTAGGTTCCTTGATACATTCACGCCGCTGCAAAGACTTTCTTCATGCCCTTTGTTTTTTCTTTCTGCCTAAATACACATAATCCCCCAATTAACAGCACAGTGACTCGTACCTAGAGGCTTGTCTCTTAATTCGGGATTCCGGAGCATTTCTACTTGTGCGTAAAAACAATCCAGGTCCACGTGCACGATCACCCTGTGCGCTGCGCTTCTCGCCAACGCCGACTTGCTGTGACCTGCAGCAGGGAAAGCAAAGGCACAGATCCAAAATCACCAGCCGCCTCTTTAGAGATTAATCCCTACTAATATTACAAGAAGAATATAAAATTTACAAGTTTTATACTCATTCTAGCGCTGCATTAATTCCAAGATTACTTAAGAGCATAATTAATCTAAAGCAACTCAGTTTACGGTGCAACACTGAAACTTTTTAACCCATTGCTGTAAAATAATCTGGTTTTAACTCCACTAATATAGCTCTATCAGGTATCTGCTTTTCCCAGGGATGCCCAATGCACGTTGCAAATCACCAGCCAACAAACAGCAAACTCCACCATGAAAACAAGCCTGGTAAGTTAAAAAGAAAAAAATTTAAAAATAGCTTTTATTTCTGTGAAATAAAAATAACCCGGATTAGTTGATACAGTGCAAATGGAACCGCAGTGTCTTTCTGCCTGCTGTTCTGGGGGCGCTGGTGTTTTTAATGCCTACTGAGGTCTCCTGTTGTAGGTGGAGAAGCCAAGTGGCTGCCAGCAGCACCACGGAAATGGTTAAAACCAGGTTATGGCTGCCGAGGAGCGGAGCGGCTCTGCCCTCCCCACGCAGCGGGCAGGGACTCAGCTCGGGCTCCGCAGCTCCCCCTGCCCGGGGATGAACGCGGAGCGAACGCCGCTCGGTCCCCCCCGAGCCGCCGGGGTCACTGCGGGACGCGCCTCCGCTTCCCGGGAGCCGCCGGCGCCATCGCTCCCCGCCCCGCCCGGGGCCCGCGCTCACACGGGGAGGCCCCGCCGGCCGGCTGCGGGCGCAGCCAGTCCTCCTCCTCCTCCTCCTCCTCCTCCTCGTCCTGCTCCGTGGGCGGCGGGAAGGGCTCCATGCCGCCCCGGGGCTGACTCAGCGCCGCTCCCCTCCGCCGCCGGCGGGACCGGCCGCGCTCCCACCGCTCCCTTCGCGCTGCGCCCGCCCCGCCGAGGGGGCGGCCGGACGGTCGCGCCGCGCAGGTCCTAGCGCCGCCGCCGGGGAGAGGGGGGGGCGGTAGGACCGGGGACTCCGACAGCGGCCTGAGGGACCCCGGCCGGCTCTGAGGAGGGCGCGGGGACCCAGCGCCTCGGTCGTGCGCTTGGCGGTGGGACCGCTGAGAAGCGGTGGCTCCGTTACCGGAGAGAGTCCGACCGGGAGTTGGTATCGCTGCTACAGAGAGAACCCGGGGGTCCCGGCAGCGAGCGGGACCCCTGCGGGCTGTCAGCCCGGTGTTGCTTGTAGAGGACACGAATAAACTGAACGTGGGGGATCGGGGAAGCGCTTTGTTCACCGCCACTTCGGAGGGGCAAACGGGTGAATTCGGGTTTATGGCACAGCGCGTTTGTCGGTGCCCCTGTGCCGACGGGCTCCAACGTCCACCCGTGACGCCGGGGTCCAAGTGGGACGTGCCGGCCGGTTCCCCCCAGCCCCACCACCTGCCGCCGCGCTCCCGCAGCCGAGCCCTCAGGCGGTCGAAGCCGCCGCCGGGGGCAGCCCCTGCCCGCGCCCCTGCCCGCCCCGCCTCCGGCGCTCCCTCGGCTCGGCCGCTGCGGCCGCTCTAGGCCGCGCCGCGCCCCGCTGGCAGCGCCGCTGACACCGATTCCGGGGCCCGGCCGCGGAAGCGGGCGCCAGGCGAAGGCTCCGCCGGCTGCGCGCGCAGCCCGCGCTCCTGGCGCCGAGCAGCGCGCAGCGGCCGCCATCGCCAGGGGGTCCCGGCCCCGGCCGCGTCCCCGAACAATAACGTTCTTGTTGCGAACGCCGGGGGCCGGCCGAGCCCCTTCCCCTCTCGTCCCTCGTCCCCCCGCGCCGCCGCCTCGGGCCCCGCGCCCCGGTGCATGGAGAAGCAGGGCAGGATGGACTGCCCAGCGCTGCCCCCGGGCTGGAAGAAGGAAGAGGTGATCCGCAAGTCGGGCCTCAGCGCCGGCAAGAGCGATGTCTACTACTTCAGGTACGTGCCGCCCGGGCCGTGACAGCCCCGCTCCCCCGGCGGGACGGGGTCGGTTCTCCCCCAAGACCCCAACACCTGCTCCCCGAGGGTCCCGCTCGCCTCCTGCCGCCCGCCCGGCAGGGCCCGCTCCCCTCCCGGCTGTCAGCGGGCCGGTCCCCTCCTGCCGCCCGCCTGGCAGGGAGGCGCCGCTACCCTCCCTCCCTCCCTCCCTCCCCTCCCCTCCCGCCGCCGCTCGGCTGCCAGGCGGCGGCTCAGGGGCTCCGCTTCCCCCCCCTCCCGCCATGGCCCGGCTGTCAGGGGGGTGAGGCCGGTCCCTCCCGCCCTGCCCCGGCTGTCAGGGGGGTGAGGCCGGTCCCTCCCGTCCTGTCCCGGCTGTCATGGGGGTGAGGCCGGTCCCTCCCGTCCTGCCCCGGCTGTCATGGGGGTGAGGCCGGTCCCTCCCGTCCTGCCCCGGCTGTCAGGGGAGTGAGGCCGATCCCTTCCCCGGCTGTCAGGGGGGTGAGGCCGATCCCTTCCCCGGCTGTCAGGGGGGTGAGGCCGATCCCTTCCCCGGCTGTCAGGGGGGTGAGGCCGATCCCTTCCCCGGCTGTCAGGGGGGTGAGGCCGATCCCTTCCCCGGCTGTCAGGGGGGTGAGGCCGGTCCCTTCCCCGGCTGTCAGGGGGGTGAGGCCGGTCCCTTCCCCGGCTGTCAGGGGGGTGAGGCCGGTCCCTGCCCCGGCTGTCAGGGGGGTGAGGCCGGTCCCTTCCCCGGCTGTTAGGAGGGTGAGGCCGGTCCCTTCCCCGGCTGTCAGTCCGGTCCCTCTGCCCGCGGCCGTTGTGGGGGAGCGGCCTCACGCTTTTCCTTTGGGACAGTGGGTGCTGCAGGCTGGCCCATGACACCCCTCCCAAGCCTGGCTTTTTCAGGATCAGCCTAAACACAACACCCCGCTGCATTCAGACTAAGTCAGTGTACCCCGAATGTCCTCCCAAAATCATTAGGTCAGGACACACCACACCACGCTGAATTAATTAGGGAGCTTACCATTGGTAATAACGGTTGAAATTTTAGCGAAGCTAAAAGCACGTGAAAACTGGAGAGGTCTCTGCTGCTAAACGTTATTCTCGTTATTACTGCACAGCTTATAGTAAAACCAAGAGAAGCAACAGCAACCTGATTTTGCTTCGCCCTCCCGCTTGCTTTCAGAAACCGAAATGTAGTTCTTTTCTGGAGACAGAAACCACCTGCATTCTGCAGTCTTGCTTCTGTAAGTCCAGCCTGCTGCCAGGCCTAACCTCTTCCCCACAGCTCCTCTATTTATAGCTCTGTGCGCATCTGGTGAACCACACCTGAAACCTCTCGCTAACCCCGCTGTTGCTGAGCAGGCCTCGCAGGCTCCTCTCCTTGCAATGAATGGGCTCGGGCTTTCCGCTGGAGAAGTCGCGCTCGCTCCCTCTCAGATACCAGCTCGTGGAAAACTCGGTATCTGGCAGCGCCAAATCTGGCGTCATTTGACCCATCACGTGTTGCTGCTCAAGGAAATTTTCTCTGTCTTGGAATATATTCCATGGGCAAGGCCTAAGTCACTTCAGCTGTTTACTCCATGTTTGAACCATCAGAATATAGGGGGGGGTCAGCGTTTTATGTATCAGATTCTTAATTAAACAGTGAAAACACGCGACAAATGCAGTGAGTTCTAATATTTCCAGGTTTTAGTTTTCGCTTTGCGAAGAATGATGTGTAACCTCATTAAGTTCATTAAGGCGCCCTAGTTAGCTGACTTAAAAACCTGAGGTTCATGTTTTTATGGTTTCTTAAGGCTAGGAAAAAACCCAAAAGGGATTGGACAGAGCTTCATTTACTCTGATGGTCTAAATAATAATAGTAATTAAGAACAGCTCTTGCAAGATGAATACATGTTGCAATCTACCTTATTTGCATTTTGAAACTGGCTTGTTTCGGGGCTGCTTTGTGGCATTTTAGCAAGTCAGGCCTTAGGAAGGTGTGAACCGGTTGCTCGGGTAAAACGAAACGCTTGCAGTAGTTTCTGTACAATGGGGTTTTTTTGCCTCTCTTCACATCTTTAAAGCCTTCTGACCTCCGTGATGATCATTAAAAAGCTTTGAAAAGAGGGGTGCGGTGGAAATAATTCACTAATACTATATGGATCAACCCCCCGATTTGAGGTTCGCCCCTTCTGCGTAATGATTGGCGCCTTCATCGTTTTTTTGCCGCTGCCTAAAAACCCCCTTAAAAACCTCTCCAACTCAATTTTTGTTGAAGATGCGGGACTGTAATCTGCTCATCGCAGCCTCTAGAAGTCTTTGGAATGTGGGCGAGCGGCAGGAATAGACGCCGCGCATTTTCGGCCGCCTTCCAGCACGGTTTGCAGCGCTGCGCATCTGCCAAACGGCCGCAAAATTGAAACTAAAAACTCACCAGGCAACTCGTAGCTCCGACTTGGTTGTTTTCCCTACGGATTACAGGTTTGGAAACATAAGGAGTCGTTTCTATCTAGAGAAATAAGTTGTGTTCACTAACAGGGTTCTGCACAACCGGAGTGAAACTTTATGGCTGCAGGCAGGATTGGTGTAGGGATTCTTCTTCTTATCATTCTGAGGCAGATTTCAGCATTGCTGCATTTAAACCGAATGAAAATCTGGTTTGATCTAAGTAGAGCAGGCCAAATAGATTCCAAAGAGCTACGTCACTCTGGTCGCGAAAGATTAATAAAGGCTACGATGTTAAAATATTTCGTCGGGTTTGGTTTGTGCGCTTTTAATATCCCTAAAAGCAGAGCCAGGGCTTGGCGGGAGCGCTTCGAGAGTCACAGCACACTGGTTTTGGCAACTGCGGGACAATGACAAAAATGCGCGTCGCGTTTTCACTCTGTGCATCTTCCCAATGGAACTCGGGCTTCCAGCTGCTTCGTTCGAATCGGGCAGAAGGAGCAGATTTCCGCATGTGTTGCTCTGAGGCCTGCGGAGGCGGCTGCGTCTGAGAGACGTAGCAGCTTCTAGGAATATACATGATTTTTTAGCCAAGGTAAGGATTCTTTTACTGATCGTCTTGTCCATGCTGCGATGTGGACACTCAGCTCCCACCAAGTGAGCTGGGAGGTGCATTTTGTTGATCCTCTTCTCAGTGCTACCCAGTCCCTTCTAATCGAGTGGCGCTCTGAGATTGCCTTTTCACTTTGTCTACAGGAAGGGTATTACATTTAAGGCGAAACATCACATTTTTCATTCAAATCAAGCTTGTATGAACCACATTCCCCCTTTGTTGGTGTTGGAATCGATGTTAACTGAGAACTACATTTCTCAGGTGCCTCTCCCCTTTGCGTAAGGCCTAATACTGTAGTAAACCGGCATCGTGATACCTTTGCAATGTTCTTTATTCAATGTATTCAGGTAGGGGGTGCTACTGGCAAAAAGACTCAATCACGCTTCCAAAGTCCTGCAACAGTCTGAGTGGAGTGAGAACTTTGAACCTGGTACCTCAGCTCCTCTTTATCGGTAAAATCCCTTCAGTGTATAAACCCCCCCTTAAACCCTGGCGTGAAATGGCTTCTTTTACAACAGCACCAAGTTCATATTCTGGTTTGCTTCATTTGCTCTTCGTGGGAAAAGCAAGAAAGAGCTACGCTGCCTTTTTATTTTTCGCCGGTCGAGATGAAAAAAACCGAGGAGTCGACACTCGAATAGGTGGTTCGGTTTAACTACAAAAGCTTTTCCAGTCTAGATGTACCCACGGGGCAAACAGACGGGTCTTTGAAGTTCGCTTTGTGGTTTGACAGTAAGAGAGATGCCAGAGAATTTCCAGTGACATTAAGATTAGTTTAAGTCTGGGGGGCGGGTTTTAAATCACCTTAACATTTGTCTTTCAAAGCGAGTCCTGACTTCCTCAGTGATGCTCACTTGTGCTTATGTGATACATAACCTTATATTTCTTTGTTTCCATGGGTAATTAAGGCACAGAACAGTCACAGAAGTTTGGGGCAGCAAGGGTTAAACCATGCTAGTAGGCTCAGTTTAACACATCTATTTATCCCTATACTGAATGATAATGATGATTATGATGAAGTCGTAGTGGTAACTCTGACTTCACTGATGACCGAGGGAGCTCCTCAGGTTGTTTAGGAAACACAGGAATAGAATCATAGAATCAACCCATTCCAAATATTTCCCTAAGCGGAAGATGAAATAACCTAGAAATGAGCCCCTTCCCGTTGATTATTGTCAGTCGCAGGTGGTATAAACTATACGGACTATAGCGTAAAGATTTTGGTGCTGTTGGGATGAAGAGCTGAACTCCTTTGGAGGCCTGAACGTGTGTTGTGTTACGCCACTCATGCGCTGACTTCTTCGATACATCTCGGAGCGTCTTAAAGCGTGTGTTTGAGGATTCGCAACCGAATCGTTGAGGAAAGGTATCTTCCAAAAGTTGCAGATACAAAATCTGGGCTGTTTCTTCGACATCGGCTCCCTGGGAGGCTTTAGGCAGCACAAATCCAATAGTAGGTTCCCCTGAAGATCAAACCATTCATTGTATTGTGGGATTTGCGTGGTTTTATTTCCTGTTCCACTCTGGGATCCATTTCCAATCTCCATCATTTCCCGGGCTCCATTCCCAACCCGCGGGGAGGGTGATTGATAGGAACACTTTGCCTCTCTTAGCTCGCCAAATTAAGACGACTTTCACCCCAATCGCCTTTTCTAAAGTAATTAGCAGCTTTCTTCCTCTTCATGGCTCTCTTCATCCTAGGTCAGATAACCGACCGGCTTGGCCACCTCGCGATGGGACTCGTTTGTTGAGCCCGACCCTCCTAAACGAAGGGAATAAATGATAAATGTCTACCAACGAGGTGGTTATTTCAATAAACCACTGGGCTGTAAACCTGCTGTGGGGACGGGGGCAGATAGACCTGGCTCAAGTACGGTAAAATGCAAACGAACTTCCTCGTACGTTAATGAACTTGCTCTGCTGCTTGACAGGAAACATCAGAAAAGGGGTTGCTTTTGAATCAAGTTCCTTGCAAGCTCATTATAGAACATAATCAACCCACATACGTGAATTTGCACAAGCTGGAGGTGAAGGGTCGTGTTCTTCTTTTCATCTCCTCCTGAGTGAGTTGAGCCTTGTTAATATCACCCAAATAATTGTAGATGTTGTTGAATGTCACCTCTTTTGAGATCTACTGCTTATTGTTAATTGGTCCTATCGAAAAATGTGCGGTGTTTCATTTGACAGGGTTAAGTGCTGCTACACATGTCAGCTATGGAAGAACTAAATCCCGCAAGTGCACTAAATATAATGCTAATAAACCTGGTTTTAACACCTTTAGGAGAAAAAGAACGAACGTGTGCTTTCATAGTTTCAACCCAGATGCGTAAGCAGGAGGCTTTTCCGTAGATGTACTGGTTTAAATACGTTCTGTAACATCATTCTTTTCCATTAGTGTGCACTCATTATTTAATAGGTGTTCAAATAAGGCCTTTGATTTGACTTGGACATCGTGGAGCTTTCCGTGCAGGTCAGAGAAGGCTTGGAAGTGGAAACAACTACAGGACCAGTAGCGAAAAAACAAATGGATGTGAAAACGAATATAAATAGGGTGGAAATAACGTTTTGTGTGCCATTGGATTTCATTGGAGGTGGAGAATGAATCCTCCATGTTTGGTAAAGTCATTAAGGTGCGAGGTGAAGACAGGAGGACGTTATGATAGAACAAGGGCTTCTTGCTTGTCATGAGCTACTAATGGAGTTGTAGGGATGATGTTCTTACAGCCCATCTTATTAATTAATATCTGATTTTGTGCCGTGCAGCGAAATCACCTTTAATATCAAACCTACCGATGATCCGTATGGAATATTGGACCGTCCGCTTTGCTTTGCTTTGCGTTACGGAAAAAGCAAGCGAACAAACAAGCCCCCCCGAGAATACGAAATGTGGAAAGAATGGAATTTCCCAATGGTGGCCGCATTTCTTGACAAGGTTTCATCCTGATATCTTTCTTATAGGTGCCTGAATAGTAACAAAACACAGCAGCTCGGGTTATTTCCATGGCGAACTTGCTCGCCCCACAAAATCTTCCTCCATCTCTGACCTTCGGCGCGGAATTTTTCCTCCCGTTCCCAAGCCAAGGGGTTAATCTCCACTATCTGAAATAAACCCGGGCTTGTGTTTAGTTTGGCTCCCGTTCTGCCTTTCTGAGAAGCACCAAAGGGTTTTGCGGTGGGGTGTTCGTCTGTATCTCGGTGGGGTGGGATTTTGCCCTCCCACGCCCATCCTTGAGGAGGTTTAGTTGCAGATTGCGATCTGTTTTAAGTCTCTTTCCCCCACCTTTTACCTCTTGGTAATTACGCCTTTCCATCTTTCTGGATCCGTTGAAATGCCTTTGAAAATTGTTTGGCTTCGTTAGCTGTTTTTCCCAGAATTCAAGACGTGTTCTTCTGTTCTCGCCTCAAGGTGCTTTTGAGTTAAAACCTTTAGAAAAGCGGAGACAAGAAAAACCTTGCGTGGTTTGCTGCACAAAGGAAGTGGCGTGGAAACCACTCTGAAACCCTTTGGCTTTCAGTCGCTGGGAGGATTTTACCGCTTGTTTTAATAGAAATTTGCACGAGATCAAGGGTCTGTTGACTTCCCATGAGGGCTATTCCACCATTTTCCGTTGTCACAAAGCGGGCTTGCAGGCCGAGGTTTACGTAGCAATTCTTGACACTTCATTTTCTGCTGAGCTTGTAAGTCCGGGGGCATCACTGTTGGCCCTTTGGGTGAAACGAGCTCTTGGCAATCAAGCCCTAATTAGCAGTGACTTGCATAGAGACTTGTTTGTAAGCCTACAGTGAAAATACGCGCGCATTGAATGTATATGTAGTGCGGACAGCGTGTGCGTTCGGGGCGCTTGGGATGGGGGGAATAGAAAGCTCTAGGAAGGTGGAAATCGCGTATTTCCTGACGTTACTCAAAAGCATCACCTGGGACTTGGGTGTAAGAATAATTCCCTAATTCAAACTGATTTCAATCCCTTCCCTGCAGCTGATTTCCTTTGTACCGGCCGCAGTGGCAGCTCTGGGCCTGTTTCCCGTTCTGCATCGTCTCGCTTGCCGCTTGCTTGCTTGGCGCCCCGTTCCTCGCATCCCCAAGCAGAACCGACAAGGGTTGCTGTTGAGTCTGGCTCAACCTGAGCTTAAACCTCGCCCAGGGTCTTGCCATTGCGACAGAGAGCATCCCACACTTGTATAATATTTCCAGTTCTTCTAGAAGAACAGTTTAGCTAAGCCAGCATCCCGAGGCGTAGCGTATCCCACAGCCTGAAATACTCTATAAACCCAATCCCACGCAAAGGATGGGAGCGGATACGCAGGGATCGGGCGCTACTCGCCACGTGGAATAGAGATAACGGAAGCTTCGTAGGTGGTTAACAAGGTATAAAACCTGTTATAAGACGTCAAGGTTGTATCCTCTTGTACGACGAAACATACTAAAGTGTTTTCTTCTTTTTAGTCCAAGTGGTAAGAAGTTCAGAAGCAAGCCTCAGTTGGCAAGATACCTGGGAAACACTGTTGATCTCAGCAGTTTTGACTTCAGAACGGGAAAGATGATGCCCAGTAAATTGCAGAAGAACAAACAGAAACTAAGGAATGATTCTCTCAATCAAAATAAGGTTTGTTAGTCACTACTGTGTTTAAGGATATCCTAAGAATTCCCTTTCCTGTAGCTCATTTAGCCGTTTCTTTTCTGCGTAAAGCAGCCCGCTGCTAGGATGTACATGTATGTTGAATTTTGAGTAGTGCTAGAGACGTAAATTGATGAACACTCCGCTACTACCAAGAGGTTACGTGTGAATGGAAGGTTGGAGTAATTCAGGACTTGGCTTGGGACTGAGAACCTCAGGGCTGAGCGATGTTCTTAAGCGGGAAAAGCTCACATTGGTGACACCGAGAGATTCCCCCCGTGCGAGGCTTCACATTTCTGTGGTCATCTTCCTGTTCTGAGATGGGATTTTCATGTGCCGGGATGCTTGTTTTCTGAGGCAAACGCATTTCCCTGCCTAAACCTGAGTGTAGCTCTGAAGCTTAACAAGGCCGGGCGCTTTTCTACTTTAGATTGAGTTGTTCTCAATTGATCTGATGATTGTTGTCTGTTTCTTTTCGAAGAACGCTGTATCCTTTTGAAGAAGACGCGCTAGTAGATGAAGAAGCTTACAGGTAGCACGTAGAACCATGACAAATACATTCATCTGACTCTCAGATAATACATTCCCGGATAAGCTTTAGAAACCCCACACAACGGGTCAAAAGGGTTTCTGGAACAACCCACAATGCTTCCTTCAGGGTTTCGAATCTCCAGTAGTTACGAAAACACCAAACAAGTTATCACTGGGTATCGCGCGCTGATGGGTTTGTCGGCTGCTGTTTGTAACGCGGGGACCGCGCGTTTCATGCCCATCCCTTTTTATCCGAATTATGGAATATTTTCTTCCCACAGCCTTTCGTATAATTTGGGAGCAGTCCAAGGAGAGGTTTTGGTTGGGCTTTTTGCATGAGCAAAATGACAAAATGTGATATATAAAAGCTAAATGAGTCTCTGCTTATTGTAGTCCTGTCAGCTTAGATCACTACAACATTGCTCTGTTAAATACAAGATTAGAAAGAAAAAACCCACTTTTTTTTAGGTAATTAACATTTATTCTTTCTAAACGACTCAATCTGTGACTCCTGAGCTTTCAAGAACGTTTGACCTTATTCCTGTGATATGAAAGAGGAGGTTTTACCTTATTCCTGAAGTTGATTTCCACAGCCACCGAGATGATTGTGATTTTCCCCTTGCACAGGCAGGTTTGTGTAGAAACTCGCTCCCATTTTATGGCTTGTTTGGCTTTGTACAAGCCATTTACCGCTAATATTTCCAAATTCTTGGGCTCCCCTTCTGTTTCAAGGAGGAATAGCAAACTATGTTAATTCTGGAGGGATGTGTCTGGACAATGAGGTTTGGATGGCAATTGCCATCGTTCTCATCTCTGAGATTCTCATCAGGAGCAGCCTAGAACTCAAGGCCAAGCCTAACGTACTAATGCCAGCTTAAAAGGGAACCGAGGAGACTATTTGCTAACGACCACTCTTAATTTTGTGATCATGTCCAGCGGCGTAAATAACATGGCAATATTCTTCTAGCCATGTATCTCCAACCTTAGCGTTGTGCATCCTTAGCATTACTGGCAATAAATACATATATTTGATAGGTTTATTTATGGCAGAGCCACGGGGGGAGTTTATTTCAACCCATACTGATCTTACCATTGTTTTCTGTGTAATTATGTTCACATTTCGCTCGCAAATCGAGTTGCTTTACTGATTGGAAATGCAACGAAATGAGGAATACAGTTGGATGTGAACCCAGTAGATAGCGCATTCTGCTTAAAAAATACGCTTATCTATCGTTTCTGTTGAAAATATAGTAGCAAATACTCATTAAACGTGCTGTCTGGTGATAAGGGACTCTTTAGGTTAAAGGATTTGAAAGGCCTGGGGCACCTTGATGCTTCTGGAAATACAGGTGGTGGATTGAAGTTCCTTTGGAAACTGTTGTTGGAGCATCAAATGCTCCCAATGAGTGCAAATGAGTAGGGGACATGGGTATTTCTGCTATCTGAAGGGCTTTGATTTTGTGCTATGAGTCCAGCCCCCAATCTACCTGTGATTCATAGGTTTGTCCACCTATTTGGAGCTTAATCGCCAGCTGAAATGAAATAATCCGTGTCCGACCATATCTATTATATTATTAATATATATTGTTTTATCCAGAAAGCTCCGAGGAGCTTTCTGTTCTTCAGGAAAGTTTGGTTGGAGGGATCTTTATGACTTATTTCTCTTCTTCTTTATTCTTCTACTGGAAGCTCTTTGTCACAAATAAATCCTAGAAGTAGCTTATGATTTGTTGCCAAAGAGAGTTTCTCCGAATATAATTTGCCTGAAGAAACCTCCCTTTTAATTATCCTGAGTTCAATGGGTTTAGTTTTAACTCCTCTTTAAGTCACATTAAGAAACGTGGAACTATTTAAGTCCAAAAGGAACGTGTACCTATTTTTCACGGCCTTAAAACGAAGCCCTTTGCTCTAGAAACGTGGGCTAAACCGGATTTATTACAGATGCCTCTGTCGTATTATTCATTTTGGGCCGTTTTAATTGCTGCTTTAGCACAGAATTCCCCCGGGGGCATGGGCTTCAAAGCTTCAAATGCTCCTTTGAACTCGGTGTCACAAGACGAGGGGAGGCGGATGGGGTTTTGAATGAAGTGACGCGGCGTGCGGCAAGTTCGTCGGCAAAACCACGCGTCTCGCGACTTCGGTGCTGATCGAGCGGGCGTTTCTTGGGTTGCCCAACACTATGGAGTGTAGGGCACGTTGTAGGGTTGTATTTCTTCATCAGATACTCGGTCTAGTATCTCCAAGGGCCGAAGGGTTTGATGTGGGGTGAGATATCCTTGGTAAAGTTGTATCTGATGCCTGGGAATCATCGGTTCCCGAAGCTGCTAAAATCCAAAACGCTCAATACGGTTTTCATTCCAGACTAAATTACTGACTTAAGGATTATTTGATGTAGAAATCGCTTAGTAAATCTGTGACCAAAGCTCTATAGGAAGCCTTTAAGACATGGAGCACTAGAACTGTTGCCTACAAACATCTTTTCATGATGCTTTTGGAGTTTGGTTTTGACACCTGATGGTGAAGCTGTGTCTTTTCCCAAAGAAGAGGGCACATCTATAGAAGAGAGCGAATCCAACGTGAATTTGTGTCATTTTTCTGTAGCGTGTTTTTTTTTTTAATCCCCTTTTTTCCTTTGATTAACAGGGGAAACCAGACTTAAACACAACTTTACCCATCAGACAAACCGCCTCCATTTTCAAGCAACCCGTCACCAAAGTGACCAATCACCCCAGTAACAAAGTGCGATCGGATCCGCAGCGAGTGACGGAGCAGCCGCGCCAGGTAAGAACCGGACATTTCCATTGGGACTACTCATCCGCGTTCCGATTCCATGTGAGAATTCCCATCTTGGAGGTTACTTCTAAAAATCACAATTCATATGGAAACCGTTTTTCTTAATGCAAAAGTTCATTCGTCACGTTCTTGAAATCCGGATACAAGCTGTACAGTCACCATTGGACGTCAAATAAAGTTGTGCAGGAGCAGCCTAGAACTCAAGGCCAAGCCTAACGTACTAATGCCAGCTTAAAAGGGAACCGAGGAGAATATTTGCTAACGACCGCTCTTAATTTTGTGGTCGTGTCCAGCGACATAAATAACATGGCAATATTCTTCTAGCCACATATCTCCAGCCTTAGCGTTGTGCATCCTTAGCATTATTGGCAATAAATACATATATTTGATAGGTTTATTTATGGCAGAGCCACGGGGGGAGTTTATTTCAACTCAGGAAGTAATCAGGAAGTGATCTCTTTCTTTTATATAGAAGAACTTTGTGGGAAATCAATAAAAACTGTATCCTAATCTCTGTTTTTCACTGTAATACCACGACAAATACAAAGCGCGGTAACATCAACTCATTTCACACAAGCTCTCCTGCAGCTGCTTTTCTCGATATCATCGACAGGTGATGAATGATCAGCTGGATAACGTGGCGTATATTCCATTGAGGGATCGCTTTTAAATCTAACTGGTATTTTTGAATTGTAGCGTTATTCCCATCAATTTGAAACACCTTATTCTGCCCTAGAAGTGCAGGGATGGGCAGGAAACGCAGAGCCGTGTTTTGCACACTTAGGCATCGCTACCGTTTCACCCCATTTCCTTTGAAGCCGCGTCCAATATTGTGCTTTCCAACACCTCGAATGTAAGATGTAGCATCAGGAATTTAGACTCTGCATCCTCTAAATTCAGGTGAGAGAGAGAGAGAGAAGAAATACGGAGCCGTTTTGGATCATCTTGTTGCGATGTCTTGTTGCTACTCGGCGGCCTCAGCTGTTGGGCCCGTGTAAGCCCATCGCGTTCACACCTAAAAGATGCATCATTGCACGTTGAATTCGCCTTCTTGGGGTTTTCCTTCTCAACTGCTACACTTTGTGTGTCAGGAACTTCCAGGAGTTCATCCCTTGTCTTCTGAGAATGAGCATCCGGTAAAAAATGGGCAGAACGGGCTGTTTTATTCTGCTTTACTCGCTAGCTGGAGCATCAGTATTGATAGATACCATCTTAGCTTGGTTTTCATGACGTGAGATACAATTTCTGGACAAATGCAGCCTTGCAAATGCATTTGGATTCTCTCCCCTCCAGATAAAGCCGGTGTTTTCCTTCCATAAATAATCCTTGTGCGTATCGCAGCCTTCTCATCTCATCCTCAGCTCTGCAAGCGTTCCTGTAAATATATCCATGTTGGATATCCAAGTGAATGCTGAAACACTGACTGTATTTATTGCCTATTTGTGTATAAACTCCTTCAGTGCCTCTCCTCCCCGTTTCTTCAATCCTTAGCCCAAATCCCTGAAGGAATCGTTGCTTTTGTAGCTCTAGATCTCCATCTCCGCTTCAACCGCTTCTCTCCTGCCTCCCTTTCCACAAGACGGTCGAACCAGAATTCCCTGCAATTTCTCCTTAATTAGAGAGCGAAAGAAACGAGTCCTGGAGTCCTTTGGCAGCCAGGAGGGTTTTCCGTGACTTCGGAGCGAGCAGACGCGTCGGTTGGCGTTGGCAGGGAAGATGTTTGGCAGCAAAACCTGTGGTAGTTCTTGGAAAGAGTAATTAATACCAACTCAACCCTCATCTTCCCATAGGTAAATCTGGCGATTAGCGCGACAAATCTTTGTGCCCATGATTATTCTTCCTCTAAGTGACTTTTCTTCAAATACTACCAGTCAACCCATGGAATTTCTCCAATTATTCTTATCTAATCAAACGATAAGAATATCTATAAGTTCCTAAATAGCTCATCTAATTGCAGTTTTCTTCAAGGTGCTTTAATGTCTATTTTTCAAGCATCAACATGCTCAGAATATTCTACCTTTCCATAAGCTTACTTAAGAGAGGTTTTCTTACTATTTCTATGAGTTTGGGTTTATTAACCTCACAGACTCCACTACATCATCTACCCAGAGGCCAGAAATACTCTTTAAAATGGATTCAAAACTCTCTTTTCTACCTCCCGCCGCATATATTTGCAGTGGGTTGTACTGGAGTGGATTATTGAATAGGATTATATATGACAAACTAAATCTCTCAGCTCACCAATACCAGAAACATTGTTGGTTCTTCTGGGTCCAGTCAAGTACATCTGTTGGCATCTACAGTCTCTTTGATAATCCGTAAATAGATTAAATTAGACGTTCTCCATTGATTTATGTATAAATCAGGAATGTTTGAATGCTAAGAACATCTGTGCTTTCCTTTTAAAAATCAAAGCATTGGACTGGATCCCTCTCTATAAAACTTACCCATAGGCTTCTACGGCTTGAGCGATTGCAAACAGACTTTTATTCATCGAAGGAAAAGGAACAGCTCATGATACATTTGTTTTTGGTGGTTCTCGCAACAGAGAGGCTCATCTATCGTTTCCTTGTTTGCCGAATGAGAAATAATCTGTAATTCTCCAACACCGGGAAATGCAAAAAGGAAAACTCCACTAACGTAGCCCAAACCTGGTTGAAATGCTACATCTTCTTCTTTTTCGGAGCAATCCAGTTATTTCTGAGTGCTCTTTCCACAGGAAATTCATCGCTACGTTCCTGCTTCCCTCCTTATTAAGATGACGTGTTCAATATGGCTTCACACAGCATGGGTTACTGTTCTATAACCTACTGGGCACTGTCTAATTTCTATTGTTTTATTTCCAGGGGCTGATTGAGGGGTTTTTTTCCAATGATTCCTCCTCTTGTTTTCTGTTTCTCAGCTTTTCTGGGAGAAGAGGCTCCAAGGGCTCAGCGCGTCAGACGTCAGCGAACAGATCATCAAATCCATGGAGCTGCCCAAAGGGCTCCAAGGTAGCGCGGTTCCTTCACATCCATCTTTGTGCTTCAAAAGGAGATTCTCTTACGTTTCCAGTTTACAATCAGATCAAGTAAAGTTCAACCTGTAAATGTCCTTGCTGACAAAATACCTCAGTCTCCAAACTGGGTTGATTTTCGATTCATTTAGCATAGGTGTCATAAACCAGACATCAGAACTGCACTTGTAGCGCTGAAAGTTGATCGAAAATATGGTTGAGTCCTTGTTCAGAATGAATAACTTTCTTTTGTTGCTTGGGAGGTTTTCTCGGGAATTTGTTATTAAAACCTCCTGTGTTTATTTTCCAGAATTAATTTAATACCTCATTCCAGAATTAATTTAATACCTCATTCCAGAATTAATTTAATACCTTAAAGCAACGACGGGTGCTGCCGTGGGTTAATCCCACAGAGCCGCAAAGAAACTATTTCAACATATAACTGATAAATTGATGGTGTGATCACCTTTATTTAAAAATCATTGCAAAAAATGTGGATTTTATAGATGCAACACCTTTTGAACGCTGATTTCCATTAAACAAGAACGGTGCTGTCGCAAAACCTTTATTAAGTGTTTAGATGACACAACCACCTATCCAATGGCAATTGTATCATGACGAGAGCTCCACCGCTGGATGCGGTGGGTGAAATCCGGCCCGTAAATGCTGGGTTCTCTTGATTGTAGGAGTCGGGCCGGGTAACAACGACGACACGCTGTTGTCAGCCGTGGCCAGCGCTTTGCACACCAGCTCGGCGCCCATCACGGGGCAGCTCTCGGCAGCCGTCGAGAAGAACCCGGCCGTCTGGCTCAACACGTCGCAGCCCCTCTGCAAAGCTTTCATCGTCACGGACGACGACATCAGGTAGCGCAGTGTCACAGTATGTTTGGGATTGGAAGGGACCTCAGAAGATCATCCAGTCCAATCCCCCTGCTGGAACAGGAACACCTAGGTGAGGTCGCACAGGAAGGTGTCCTGTTTGAATGTCTGCAGAGAAGGAGACTCCACAACCTCCCTGGGCAGCCTGGGCCAGGCTCTGCCACCCTCACTGAGAAGAAGTTTCTTCTCAAGTTTAAGTGGAACCTCTTGTGTTCCAACTTGATCCCATTACCCCTTGTCCTATCATTGTTTGCCACCGAGAAGAGCCTGGCTCCATCCTCCTGGTTCTCACCCTTTATAAACATTAATAAGGTCACCCCTCAGTCTCCTCTTCTCCAGACTAAAGAGCCCCAGCTCCCTCAGCCTTTCTTCATAAGGGAGATGCTCCACTCCCTTAATCATCTTTGTTGCCCTATGCTGGACCCTCTCCAGCAGTTCCCTGTCCTTCTGGAGCTGAGGGGCCCAGAACTGGACACAATATTCTAGATGGGGTCATTGACCACCACTCTCTGGCTTCTCTCCTTAAGCCAGTTTGCAACCCACCTCACTATTCTATTGTCTAGACCACACCTCCTCAATTTAGCGGTGAGGATGATGGCGGAGACTGTGTCGAAGGCTTTACTGAGGTCAAGGTAGACCCATCCAGCGCTTAGAAAACCCGCCAAGCAAAAACCCGCCTCTCCTCTTTAATAACAACATGAAATACTCACGAAGCCGTGAGTCGCAATCCCCATTTCCCTTCCCAAGAGAGCGCCCCGAACATGAAGTCATGCTCCACATCGGCTTTTTTCCCGTCCCGTTTCTGTTTGGTTGGGTTAATTAGTTGATCTCAGGTGTCATTTCACCAAAGAAATAAGACTTTTCCCCTGTAAAGTGTAACTTTGTGGCTAACGCGCTCTCTTGAGGCGGGAGATGTGGTACGAATAGCACGCCCACATCTACTCATTTATTTCCTAAAGGTCATTGAAACGTCTGCAGAGCTCATGTTAAGCTATAAAATCACCCGATTCCCAGCCCTTTGCTTCAGGATTTTGCTTTATTTTCATAAATAGCAGCTTTTAGGAGGTAAACTCTTCGGCACTGTCACTCTTTTGACAAAGGGAGGATGGATGTTTCGCTAGATACGTGAAACTTCAGGGCTTTTCCAGGTCATATTAATACATTTCAAAGCCCCAGTGACCAGAACTGTGTTCAAGGGACGTTGACATTTCATTCTTGATCCAGCCTTTATTAGACAAGTGTCCTCAATGGGATCTGCTTTATTGGAATTACATTTATCCGGAGTCATTGCTGATGTGAGTAGGATGTTCCCACCTCCAAGAGCTGACATTTGTGCCCCTTTTGCCCTTAGGAAACAAGAAGAGCGGGTGCAACAAGTGCGCAAGAAGCTGGAGGAGGCGCTGATGGCCGATATTTTGTCCCGAGCGGCTGACACCACGAAGGACATGGAGGTGGAAATGGATAACGGAGGCGAGGCGTAAAAAGAAATCAGGTAACGCATCACCCGCGCTCCTGCTTCATTCTGGGGCTTCGTATTCAAAGGATAAAGCAGAGAAACCCGCCGCCTTCCGTTCTTTCAAATTGGATTGAGTGAAATCACACGACACGTTCCTGAAACGTCTCGCCTTGTTTTGAGATGGATAATTCCTCTACAAATCGATTTTCCAACCATCTTCTTGTATCTAGTGTCTGGTTGGAGGCCTGGATCTAGTGCAGTGCCTCAAGGACCAGTACTGGGGCCTATATTATTCAATATATTCATCAATGATTTGGCCGAGGGAATAGAGTGACTGTCAGTGACACCAAGCTGGGAGGAGTGGTGACACTGGAAGCTGTGCTGCCATCAGAGACCTGGACAGGCTGGAGAGTTGGGGAATATTGAACGGAATAGAACAAGGGCAAGTGTAGAGTCTTGAATGTGGGCAGGAACAACCCCAGGGTCCAGTGTAAGTTGGGGAATGAGCTGTTGGAGAGCAGTGAAAAGGGAGCTGGGGGTCCTGGGGCCAGCAGGGTGAGCATGAGCCAGCACTGGGCCCTTGTGGCCAGGAAGCCAATGGTACCTGGGGTGGGTTAGAAGGGGGTGGTCAGTAGGTCAGAGAGGTTCTCCTGCCCCTCTGCTCTGCCCTGGGGAGACCACACCTGGAATCTTGTGTCCAGTTGTGGCCCCTCAGCTCCAGAAGGACAGGGAACTGCTGCAGAGAGTCCAGCGCAGCCACCAAGATGCTGAAGGGAGTGGAGCATCTCCCGGGTGAGGAAAGGCTGAGGGAGCTGGGGCTCTGGAGCTGGACAAGAGGAGACTGAGGGGTGACTTATTCATGGGGATCAATATGGAAAGGGAGAGTGTCAGGAGGATGGAGCCAGGCTCTTCTGGGTGACAACCAATGGTAGGACAAGGGGTAATGGGTACAAAGTGGAACACAAGAGGTTCCACTTAAATATGAGAAGGAACTTGTTTGGGGTGAGGGTGTCAGAGCCTGGCCCAGGCTGCCCAGGGAGGCTGTGGAGTCTCCTTCTCTGCAGACATTCAAACCCGCCTGGACACCTTCCTGTGGAACCTCAGCTGGGTGTTCCTGCTCCATGGGGGGGTTGCACTGGATGAGCTTTCCAGGTCCCTCCAACTCCCGACATTCTGGGATTCTGGGATTCTTACACCTGTTTATGGGACTGATCTGGGGTTGTTTTTATTCCTCATCCATGCAACATAAAGGCAAATTGGATCTTTCTGAGCTTTTTACCACTGTTGTTCGCTGGCCACAAACAGACCAGAAATCTTGATGTTTATCAGGCTCCTGGCATCTCTTAATTACCTTAACATACACCTAATTACTATTAAACTCTTAATCCCTGAGTAATTCCCCTATCAAAGTCTATTTATGGAGGACGTGAAAGAACCAGCGTTGGTTTCGCCGCGAATTTTCGAACCTCTTTTAGAATGATGGAGTAATAAACGTATTTATTTCTGTGTTGGTTCTGCAGTGGGATCAGTAGATCTCGAGTTTCCTCAGCATCTGAGCTGCTTATGGGCTTGAAATTGGAATTAATGCAACCATCAACCTTTGCTTCTTCAAAAGGGCTTATTTCTTTCTCTATTTCTTATGATTTCTGTCTCTTTTACAGGTACTTTTAACTGACTTGTCCCAGGAGGAACTTCCAGAAGACAGAGGCACTTTCTCCTTTGGTCTTTCGTTCTAAGAAGAAAAGGACCCATGCACATTTATAGCTTTCTAATAGCATTAAAACCAAGGCCTTTTGTAGACTCCTATTTTTGATGTATATATCTTATTTGAAAAGCAACTTTATTTTGTGTCCTATGACTCCAAGTCTTTTTTTAAGTCTCAAACGTTACCCTTAATCTAAAGCTGAGCTTTTGATGCCAGGTTGCAAACCTACTGGAATTCTCTTGCCTGTCCTAACGATTGGGTTTTCCTGTGGTTTTTAGAAAGGCCGGATCAGGAGAACAGAACCATTTCCCAATTAAGGATTCTTGTGACTCTGTATATAAACAGATTTTTATACCTATGGGTGAAAGCACCTGCACATTCTTCCGTCATCACTGTAAGGAGAAATAAATGATTATATTCCAAGCAGCTGCAAAGTTGTGTTGTGGGTCGAGTCGTATGTCCCGGTTCATATCCCAGTGTTCCCTTGGCCGGATACTGGTTAAACTGGGACTAGAAAAGATGGAGCCTGGAACTAAGAAGACAGGAAAGAAGCCACATTCCAAACAAATGAGCGTTATTTGCCGAATCTCCCGAAAATGGCTTTTTGGGGCCATGAGGACGCCGCACGGCTGATGGACTTTTGGGGACACAAGGTTTGACCCTTGAGCAAAGGTGAGTGAAAACACATCAGCAATGAGAACGGGTCGAGTTTAACACCACCTTATGCTTGTTCTAATCCCAGACTCGTGTAATTACCCATCCTGGGGATGCGAGTGACTCGTATTGAACAACGCAGCCTCATTTGAGGGATGGAGACACCAGGACGTTCCTCTTCGCACCACTCTTACAACCAGAAGTGGCTTGAAAAGGCTCTTCTTGATGATAATATTACACCTAAGAGCCGCTACAGCTCTTCTAGAAGAAAGGTTACAACTATTTAACCGCATCTCGTTGGTTTTCTGTCTGGAAACCAAGAGTAGCGGGAGGGAAACCCAGAGCTGCAAACCCTGGTGGATCTGGTGCCCCTGTCCTGCTGCTCTCGCCTTTGGAACCGAGATTAAACTGGTTACACTGGTTATTCTCTTTTACAATGATGGGAAAGAAGGAGGAATCCCAGGGAACGGCCTCTTTTATCGCAACTAAATAACACACGTGAGTTACAAATCAGACTTAGTACCAAACAGTTCAACCAAAACCGGCGTGTGAACGCGTTCCTACTGGAAGGAAAAGCAGAAGCGAGCGTTCTCGTGTGTGTAGAACACGCAGGGTTAGTGCTCTGGGATTTTAAGTAACTCCCCTACGCTCTCTCTTTTATTCTATTTTGATTTGGTTTCTTTCGCAAGGAAAAAGCCAGGACACCAGGTAAGGGACAGCAGGACACAGAACCGGCCTTGCCTGCCCTCCAGTCCTTCCCTTCCCAGGGAAATCCCCAAAATCCCCCTTTCCCCCCCCGCCCAGCCCAGGCGGCAATTGGGGCTGAAGCCTCTAGAGGTCGGTGCAGCTCAAGCGATGGGCGGCAGCTGCTGTGGTTCTGGGACCTGCCTGCAATTCTGGGATCTGCCTGCATCCCCTGCATCCCTGGGAGCTGCTGGCATCCTCTACACCCCTGGCACCCCCCGACATCCCCTGCGTCCCTGGGAGCTGCTGGCATCCCCTGCACCCCTGACACCCCCTGCCTCCCTGCATCCCTGGCACCCCCGGCATCCCCAGCATCCCCAGCATCCCCTGCATCCCCAGCATCCCCAGCATCCCTGGGAGCTGCTGGCATCCCCTGCATCCCTGGCACTCCCCCCGGCATCCCCTGCATCCCTGGGAGCTGCTGGCATCCCCTGCATCCCCTGCATGCCCTGCATCCCTGGCACCCCCCGACATCCCCTGCATCATCTGCATCCCTGACAACCCCTGCATTCCCTGCATCCCTGGCACCCCCCGGCATCCCCAGCATCACTGGCATCCCCAACATCCCCTGCATCCCTGGCACCTCCCAGCATCCCCTGCATCGTCTGCATCCCTGGCATCCCCAGCATCCCCTGCATCCCTGGCACCCCCCGGCATCCCCAGCATCCCTGGCATCCCCAGCATCCCCTGCATCCCTGGCACCCCCCGGCATCCCCAGCATCACTGGCATCCCCAGCATCCCTACATCCCTGGCACCCCCCAGCATCCCCTGCATCGTCTGCATCTCTGGCATCCCCAGCATCCCCTACATCCCTGGCACCCCCCGGCATCCCCAGCATCCCAAGCATCCCCAGCATCCCTGGGAGCTGCTGGCATCCCCTGCATCCCCTGCATGCCCTGCATCCCTGGCACCCCCCAGCATCCCCAGCATCACTGGTATCCCCAGCATCCCTACATCCCTGGCACCCCCTGGCATCCCCAGCATCCCCGGCATCCCCAGCATCCCCAGCATCCCCAGCATCCCTGCGAACTGCTGGCATCCCCTGCATCCCCTGCATGCCCTGCATCCCTGGCACCCCCCGACATCCCCTGCATCATCTGCATCCCTGACATCCCCTGCATTCCCTGCATCCCTGGCACCGCCCAGCATCCCCTGCATCGTCTGCATCCCTGGCATCCCCAGCATCCCCTGCATCCCTGGCACCCCCCAGCATCCCCTGCATCGTCTGCATCCCTGGCATCCCCAGCATCCCCTGCATCCCTGGCACCCCCCGGCATCCCCTGCATCGTCTGCATCTCTGGCATCCCCAGCATCCCCTACATCCCTGGCACCCCCCGGCATCCCCAGCATCCCCGGCATCCCCAGCATCCCCAGAATCCCTGCGAACTGCTGGCATCCCCTGCATGCCCTGCATCCTTGGCACCCCCTGGCATCCCCTGCATCGTCTGCATCCCTGGCATCCCCTGCATTCCCTGCATCCCCGGCATCCCTGGCATCCCTGGGAGCTGCTGGCATGCCCAGCATCCCCGGCATCCCTGGCACCCCCCGGCATCCCCAGCATTCCCTGCATACCTGGCACCCCTGGCACCCCCCAGCATCCCCAGCATCCCCGGCATCCCCAGCATCCCCAGCATCCCTGTGAACTGCTGGCATCCCCTGCATCCCCTGCATGCCCTGCATCCCTGGCACCCCCCGACATCCCCTGCATCATCTGCATCCCTGACAACCCCTGCATTCCCTGCATCCCTGGCACCCTCCGGCATCCCCAGCATCACTGGCATCCCCAACATCCCCTGCATCCCTGGCACCCTCCGGCATCCCCAGCATCACTGGCATCCCCAACATCCCCTGCATCCCTGGCACCCCCCGGCATCCCCAGCATCACTGGCATCCCCAGCATCCCTACATCCCTGGCACCCCCCAGCATCCCCTGCATCGTCTGCATCCCTGGCATCCCCAGCATCCCCTGCATCCCTGGCACCCCCCGGCATCCCCAGCATCACTGGCATCCCCAGCGTCCCTACATCCCTGGCACCCCCCGGCATCCCCAGCATCCCCGGCATCCCCAGCATCCCCAGCATCCCTGCGAGCTGCTGACATCCCCTGCATCTCCTGCATGCCCTGCATCCCTGACACCCCCCGGCATCCCCTGCATCCCCAGCATCCCTGGCATCCCTGGGAGCTGCTGGCGTGCCCAGCATCCCCGGCAACCCCCAGCATCCCTGGCATTCCCTGCATCCCCTGCATGCCCTGTGTCCCTGACATCCCCAGCATCCCAGGCATCCCTGGGAGCTGCTGGCATCCCCTGCATCCCCTGCATGCCCTGCATCCCTGACACCCCCTGACATCCCCAGCATTCCCTGCATACCTGGCACCCCTGGCATCCCCTGCATTCCCTGCATCCCCTGCATTCCCTGCATCCCCGGCACCCCCCAGCATCCCCTGCATCATCTGCATCCCTGGCAACCCCAGCATCACCTGCATCCCTGTATCCTCTACATCCCTTATATCCCCTCCAACCCTGGCATCCCCTGTATCCCCTACATCCCTTATATCCCTGGCATCCCCTGCATCCCCGGCACCCCCCAGCATCCCCTGCATCATCTGCATCCCTGGCAACCCCAGCATCACCTGCATTCCCTGTATCCTCTACATCCCTTATATCCCCTGCATCCCTGGCATCCCCTGTATCCCCTACATCCCTTATATCCCTGGCATCCCCAGCATCCCCTGCATCCCCAGCATCCCCTGCATCCCTGACATCCCCTGCATCCTGGCATCCCCTGCATCCCTGCATTCCCTGTATCCCCTACATCCCTTATATCCTTGGCAGCCCTACATCCCTGGCATCCCTGGCAGCTCTAGAAATTAGGCTGTAATCCTGCTTAAGCATCACCCTGCGGGACGTGCTCTTGAGGACGAGGTGGGAAAGTCATCCAACAGTTGCCTGAAAAAACGAGAGAGTTGCTGGAAAGCAAAGCAGTTCTGGATTTAAATCCTGAGACCTGCCCACGAATCCGGCCATAAACGGCATTATTTGCACATTGAATCCTGACTATCACCCTAATAAACCGCAACAATTAACATTCAAAACCAGACTCTGCTCACGGAACTCGCGCGATGAATATGGAACAGGGCGGCTGGGCAGGATCCGGGCGGATTTGGGCCAGGATTTGGGCATTTTGGCCACGATTTGGGCGGATTTGGAGCGTTGCGTTGGCACATGGAGCTGGAAGGAGCCCCAGCGCCACATCTGCAGGGGTGATTTGGAATTCACAAGGAGCTGCAGGAATCCCGGTGTCCTCACTATCGGTGTTTCCTTCTCTGCTGAGGTTTTCAGGGGTTTAAGCGCTCCCGAGCCAAAGACACAGGGGTAACTGATGCTGTTGGTGTCTTACTATAGTTTAAAGGGCACGACCTTGATATTTTCTGATGCCCAAACTTGACAGGATAGGATAGGATAGGATAGGATAGGATAGGATAGGATAGGATAGGATAGGATAGGATGGAATGGAATGGAATGGAATGGAATGGAATGGAATGGAATGGAATGGAATGGAATAGAATAGAATAGAATAGAATAGAATAGAATAGAATAGAATAGAATAGAATAGAATAGAATAGAATAGAATAGAATTGGAATAGAACAGAAATAGAATAGCATTAGAGTAGAATAGAATAGAGTAGAATAGAATAGAATAGAATAGAATAGAATAGAGTAGAATAGAATAGAATAGAATAGAATAGAATAGAATAGAATAGAATAGAATAGAATAGAATAGAATAGAATAGAATAGAATAGAATTAGAATAGAATAGAATTAGAATAGACTAGAATTAGAATATAATAGAATAGAATTAGAACAGAATTGGAATAGAACAGAAATAGAATAGAATTGAGTAGAATTAGAATAGACTAGAATTAGACTAGACTAGACTAGACTAGGACTAGACTAGACTAGACTAGACTAGACTAGACTAGACTAGACTAGAATAGAATAGAATAGAATAGAATAGAATAGAATAGAATAGAATAGAATAGAATAGAATAGAATAGAATAGAATTAGAATAGAAAATAGACTAGAATTAGAATAGAATAGACTAGAATTAGACTAGACTAGGAGATAGAATAGAGTCTATTCACATCCATCTGAAGGGCGAAGCTTCCCCTAAATCAGGGAGCGTGATGAAATACCGTGAAAGGATTTTATTATCAAGCCTTCCGATTTCTTGGTCTTTCCAATTTTATGCCCAGAGTTCATGACCAGGAAAGTTATGGGGCAATAACTAGAGAATTATTAAAAAGGAAACGAGTTGTGCAGTGGACTTATTTTACGATAGAGCTGAGGGACAGGAGAACCGTATCACTCTGGAAGGTTATGGGCTTTAAAGTGCTTTCTAACTTTCCGGAAAGCTTTACCAGTTCAGAAAAGAGCCGAAGGGAATGGGAAAGAGTTTCTGTGCAGGATCTGAGCGAAGAGCTGGATGGTTTGAAAGAGAAAAGAATGTTCTTCATTATATTCTAGAGCTACGTCCAACCGCGTTAGAAGACGCTACTTTTGTTGTATCTTCAAGCAACTCTTCAAAATGGTGTAGATCCATGAGAAATGGTGCCCAAATGTCTGTGTTCTTCCCTCCGATCTCTAACAGCTCAACCCTTTATCTTTTTCTTGATCGTCATGGTCTTCACTCCCAATTCCCACCCCCTTGAGTCCTCCGTGTCCCTTGTTTGTCCCCTTGGATTCCCACATGAATATTTCCCAACTTGCTTTGAAGCTTTTCCTTCCGATTAATCTCTGAAATGGGATGGACTCCTTTGTTTTATCAGACACTCGGGGCCATGGGGGTGTTTGTGTGGCTGATTCTGCTCCAAATCCTTTTGAGGGAACCATGTGAGCATTGGCGGGGATGGAATCGCCCTTTGGTGGCACCAGAATTCTGTATTTATCCAAATAGAAAGGATTGAACTGCGGAGTTTCCTGCAGATCAGGGTTATTCGTTCCTCAATGGAAAGGGAAGAGGAATGCGGAGCTTCATCTGCTTATTTCGCTCCGAAAATTCCGACTCCGTTCTTCTGAGATGTTGAGTAACTCATGGGAAGCTGAGCGTGCACGAGGCTCAAGGAGCGTGAACGTGGCGTCCAAAATAGATGCTCAAAATTGTCACTTTTACCTGAAAATTGTCACCCAACTCACCTTGGAAGGCTGCGAATCGAAACCCATCGACTTCTTACACATCTGCTCTTCTTTTCAGTAGTTTAAATATATTCCCTTCTCTGTTAACAACCACCACTATCAACAAACAAATGTATGCATTGTAGCTGATGATAACGTGTTTTTGAATTAAAAACTCTCTATTTTTCTTGTTGAAAAGGATAATAGCTTGATTTGCTCCTTACCTTTCCCTCGCACACAGTTCTCAATGGTTCTACATCAGTGTGAGGGGAGAAATCCTTCCCTAAAACCAAGGGCCAGACCATAATAAGTATAGGCAACAGCAAAAATGGCGATACAAAGGGCATTATAGCTTTCCTCTTCAGCTGAATGATATATATATATTTCAAACGTAATTCTCTTCCATTGCAGTAGGACCAGGACTCACCCAGACCCAAATAGTTTCTAGATATTGTTATTTCACTTTAATTGGTAAAGAGATAAGGATGTCTTGAGCGAAAGATGAAGATAGGCAGACGCTGATAGAACATCTGAAGGAGGAATGAATTCGGTTTTACGTTGACGTTCAACAGAATGATTTGGAAAGCACTTGAATTGGCTTCATATACAGTGCAGCTGATTTTTTCTCAGAAGGTTTATGCACAGACCCGGCGAGGGAAGATTCAATAACGATCACAGGGGCTTGGGGCGAGATGTGGTATATTCAGTGTAATGACATTTGTTGGATCCCACAAAGGCTGTTAAACACTTCAGGAACTTTCCTTCATTACAGCACGGAAATCTGTGAAGGATGCTGTGGGATTAGAGAACCACAGCGCAAGCAAGAATTGGGGATCATAGACAGAAGCTATTTTCAATAATTTCTACTTAAAGACAAGCCTAAACAAGAAATGAAAGGCACAAGACGTAGTCACATTAATTCACTTCATGTCCCACGTGTTTTGTGGCTTCTTCAAGGCTTCTTGATTGTTCTGGCGTTGAATAGCACTGATTAGCAAAGTCTCCTTAGCACAGGGGAGCGCGGTGCTTCACAACGAGCGTGTTCTGCAAACGAGCGATGTAGCCCCGGTCAGAAATGGAACCAACACGGGCTGACTGTAGGAAATTGGCACGGAGGGTTTGACTGTGCTCAAGTGGCTGTGAATTATTGATGGGGGATAATAATGGCAGCGTTAGCTTTATTGCAGCAGGGGGTTCTGCTGTGGAGAGGAATGAAAATGCGGATTTTCTTAAATGCACCAGAAAGTTTACGCTATTAACAAAGGTGTAAATGTATAAGAATCTGTTACTACTGACAGTAACATGGTTCTGCTATGGTCCAATTCTTGAGCCCGCTGACTTGGAAACCACAGTGATCTTCTAATGCAACTTGTTGTGATGGTGCAAGGTGGTGAGGAACACCAAGGGGATGAGGAACACCAAGGGGTTGAGGAACTCTGAGGGGGTGAGGAACACCAAGAGGATGGGGAACACCAGGGAATGAGGAACATCAAGGTGATGAGGAACATCAAAGGGATGAGGAACACCAAGGGGATGAGGAACACCGAGGTGAGGAGGAACACCAAGAGGATGGGGAACACTGGGGAATGAGGAACATCAAGATGATGAGGAACACCAAGGGGATGAGGAACACCAAGGGGATGAGGAACACCGAGGTGATGAGGAACCCCAAGAGGATGGGGAACGCTGGGGAATGAGGAACATCAAGGTGATGAGGAACACCAAGGGGATGAGGAACACCGAGGGGATGAGGAACACCGAGGGGATGAGAAACACCGAGGTGATGAGGAACCCCAAGAGGATGGGGAACACGGGGGAATGAGGAACATCAAGGTGATGAGGAGCACTGAGGGGATGAGGAACACCAAAGTGATAAGGAATATGGAGGGGGTGAGGAACACCGAGGTGATGAGGAACCCCAAGAGGATGGGGAACACCGGGGAATGAGGAACATCAAGGTGATGAGGAACATCAAGGGGATGAGGAACACCAAGGGGATGAGGAACACCGAGGTGATGAGGAACCCCAAGAGGATGGGGAACACGGGGGAATGAGGAACATCAAGGTGATGAGGAACACCAAGGGGATGAGGAACACCAAGGGGATGAGGAACACCAGAGGATGAGGAACACCGAGGTCATGAGGAACCCCAAGAGGATGGGGAACACGGGGGAATGAGGAACATCAAGGTGATGAGGAACGCTGAGGGGATGAGGAACACCAAAGTGATAAGGAATATGGAGGGGGTGAGGAACACCATGGGGACGAGGAACACCAAGGGGACGAGGAACACCAAGGGGATGAGGAACACCGAGGGGATGAGGAACACCGGGGGATGACGCACACTGAGATGATGAGAAACATGGGGGAATGAGGAACACCGAGGGGGTTGAGGAACGCCAAAGGGATGAGGAACACCACGGGGATAAAGAACACCAAGGGATGAGGAACACTGAGTAATGAGGAACACCAAAGGGATAAGGAACACGGAGTGATGAGGAACAGCGAGAGGATGAGGAACAGAGATAACCAGGAACCCTGAGGTGATGAAGAACACCAAGAAGGTGGAGAACACTGAGGTGATGAGGAACATGAGGGTGATGAGGAGCACTGAGGGGATGAGGAACACCAAGGGGATGACGAAAACCAAGGGGATGAGAAACACTGAGGGGATGAGGAACACCAAGGTGATGAGGAACCCCCAGGTGATGAGGAACCCCAAGGTGATGAGGAACACCAAGGTGATGAAGGCCTGGTAGGCTACGTGCAGGTACCACAGCCCATGCCTGAACTCTTAAGCTCTCATTATGTAGAACAGGGTATTCTCAATGAAAAGTACAAGCGAGCAGCATGGAGATAACAGCAAAACACCTTTTCATCTTCAAAGTACACGATTAAATCTGATGTTACAGCGTATTTTGAAGCATCCAGATGTTAAAGCAAGTAAAACAAGTCTTGGCACAGAAAGTCTACGATCTCCCTCAGCAAAGGATGGAAAGAGCTGGGTGGCTTCAGAGTTCCGTCCCCATCATCCTGAAACAGCACCTTGGATTATTGTCTCGGGATTATAATCCGTGTCCTAACAACAGGGATGCATTATTTATGCACAAATAAGCATCAGACAAATTTCTATTCGGTGGGTCAATGCTGTTTGAGGCAGATCTGGTTCTTCTTGGCGTGGCTGCTCCCTGGACTTTAGATCCACCGGGTTTTAATGCTGGGGTTTTATTAGGTGAAATCTATAATTTTGTTTGAGTGTAGATTTTATGGCTTAATTTCTTACTGCTTTTGCGGTAGGAAGGGGAAGAAAAGCTTGCACGTATGAAAATCCACGTAATAAACTATTATTGCTGGCACAAGAGATGTTATGGTCTCCCTTGGAATAGCATAAATGCATTAAAAATATATTTAGAGGCGTTTAAACATGCATATTATTTCACAGATGAGTGTAATGGTTTCTTAGGAGCTATTAGGTTTTAGTATGCAAAAAACATGTTTATTTGTACGACTGCGAAGGAAATTATTTAACAAAAATGGCAGTAACAGGCCCCTTAAGGTTTCATTATATAAATCTTAATTCATGCATTTGGATTATTAATCCATGGAAGTGCCACGGAATGAAGTGACTCATTACACACACACCCCGCATCAGTTTATTAATGAACTCATAAATAGCCCATTATTATTAATGGCATTTTTCTAAAGCATCCAGGTTCGCTATATAAACAATTCAAGGTGTGTGTTTCCAAGGGCTTTTATCTTCGCGGCCGTGTCACCGCAAAGTTCAGGAAAACAGGCAGAAATAACCAATCCTTGAGGTCTCTGTTATTACAGCAAATTACACACGAGGCATTTTGACTTATAATTAGCGCGGCTTTAATTCCAGACGAGGAAAAGGTTTTAAAAAGCGACGTTTTGTAACAAGACGTGAGTGGCTTCTAAACAACCACCTTCTTCACGGTCAAGGCATCAACTTGGAGTGCACTATTGTCACCAACTTTATTAGACTGGATTAAACACTGCACTAACGTGGCTGGTTTTATTAGCCTGGATTAAACCCTGCACTATCGCGACTGGCTCTATTAGGCTGGATTAAACGCTGCACTAATGTGGCTGCTTTTATTAGGCTGGCTTAAACCCTGCACTAACATGACTGGCTTTATTAGACTGGATTAAATGCTGCACTAACGTGGCTGGTTTTATTAGACTGGATTAAACCCTGCACTAACGTGATTGGCTTAATTAGGCTGGATTAAATCCTGCACTAACATGACTGGCTTTATTAGACTGGATTAAACACTGCACTAACGTGGCTGGTTTTATTGGACTGGATTAAACCTTGCACTAACGTGATTGGCTTAATTAGGCTGGATTAAATCCTGCACTAACATGACTGGTTTTATTAGGTTGGATTAAGCCGTGCACTAACATGGCTGGTTTTATTAGGCTGGATTAAACCCTGCACTAACATGGTTGGTTTTATTAGGTTGGATTAAACCCTGCACTATTGTCACCATCTTTATTAGACTGGATTAAACACTGCACTAACGTGGCTAGTTTTATTAGGCTGGATTAAACACTGCACTAACATGTCTGGTTTTATTAGCCTGGATTAAACCCTGCACTATCGTGACTGGCTTTATTAGGCTGGATTAAACGCTGCACTAATGTGGCTGCTTTTATTAGGCTGGCTTAAACCCTGCACTAACATGACTGGCTTTATTAGACTGGATTAAATGCTGCACTAACGTGGCTGGTTTTATTAGACTGGATTAAACCCTGCACTAACGTGATTGGCTTAATTAGGCTGGATTAAATCCTGCACTAACATGACTGGCTTTATTAGACTGGATTAAACACTGCACTAACGTGGCTGGTTTTATTGGACTGGATTAAACCTTGCACTAACGTGATTGGCTTAATTAGGCTGGATTAAATCCTGCACTAACATGACTGGTTTTATTAGGTTGGATTAAGCCGTGCACTAACATGGCTGGTTTTATTAGGCTGGATTAAACCCTGCACTAACATGGTTGGTTTTATTAGGTTGGATTAAACCCTGCACTATTGTCACCATCTTTATTAGACTGGATTAAACACTGCACTAACGTGGCTAGTTTTATTAGGCTGGATTAAACACTGCACTAACATGTCTGGTTTTATTAGCCTGGATTAAACCCTGCACTATCGTGACTGGCTTTATTAGGCTGGATTAAACGCTGCACTAATGTGGCTGCTTTTATTAGGCTGGCTTAAACCCTGCACTAACATGACTGGCTTTATTAGACTGGATTAAATGCTGCACTAACGTGGCTGGTTTTATTAGACTGGATTAAACCCTGCACTAACGTGATTGGCTTAATTAGGCTGGATTAAATCCTGCACTAACATGACTGGTTTTATTAGACTGGATTAAATCCTGCACTAACGTGGCTGGTTTTATTAGGTTGGATTAAACCCTGCACTAACATGGCTGGTTTTATTAGGCTGGATTAAATCCTGCACTAACATGGTTGGTTTTATTAGATTGGATTAAACCCTGCACTATTGTCACCAGCTTTGTTAGACTGGATTAAACACTGCACTAATGTGGCTCGTTTTATTAGGCTGGATTAAATCCTGCACTAACATGGCTGGTTTTATTAGGCTGGATTAAATCCTGCACTAACATGGTTGGTTTTATTAGATTGGATTAAACCCTGCACTATTGTCACCAGCTTTGTTAGACTGGATTAAACACTGCACTAATGTGGCTCGTTTTATTAGGCTGGATTAAATCCTGCACTAACATGGCTGGTTTTATCAGGCTGGATTAAATCCTGCACTAACATGGCTGGTTTTATTAGGTTGGATTAAACCCTGCACTATTGTCACCAGCTTTATTAGACTGGATTAATCGCTGCACTAACATGGCTAGTTTTATTAGGCTGGATTAAACGCTGCACTAACATGGCTGGTTTTATTAGCCTGGATTAAATCCTGCACTATCGTGACTGGCTTTATTAGGCTGGATTAAACGCTGCACTAATGTGGCTGGTTTTATTAGGCGGAATTAAACACTGCACTAACATGACTGGTTTTATTAGGCTAGATTAAACCCTGCACTATCATGACTGGTTTTATTAGGCTGGATTAAATCCTGCATTATCATGACTGGCTTTATTAGGCTGGATTAAACACTGCACTAACATGACTGGTTTTATTAGGCTGAATTAAACCCTGCACTAATGTGCCTGGCTTTATTAGGCTGGATTAAACATGACTATATTGTTCCTTTGCATGGCACTGAGTGGTGACACATGGCTGTGCCCCCGCAGTCGGACCAGGAATATTTGGGCATCTGTAGAAGAACCCGTGAGCACTTTAGAGGTGGAAATTACAGTTTTGAATCCTATTTTACCATCTGAAACAAAGACCCTTGAGCAAGGCCATATAAATACTCTTCTGTTTTCTCCAAAACATTAATATCAGATTAAGACCCTAGAAGAGTGTAAAACTCTCCCTGTTAATGTTTTCTCACTGATCTGCACAAGTCACCATTTCCCACCGTTTCCACATAAAACCTTATTCCTAATTTGCAATAACGTGACTTCCGAGCCCATTTATTTTGTGTGATTTATTAAGAAAGTACATCAGTATCACCAAACTAATTATCATAGGCAAACGACTTGTCATAAAATTAATGTACCTAGTGGAAAAGTTAATAGTTATTATTTAAATTCTTGATTCCTCTTCTTTGCCTGTAATTACCTCCAGATATGTGAATGAATACGATTAATATGGAAAAGTGGAGATGAAATTCATTTGTTTCAGACCTTTTTCCTACACAACAACCCTTTATCCTACAACCTTTATTCTAAGAGAAAGGGCTGCAGGAGATCAGATATTTTGTAATGAGATATTTCTCGTTCTTATTTAGCTGGACTTTTAGAAACCTGATGAAAACCTCACCAAAAAATGCATCCTTGGCAAGAAGACCCTTGAACAAAGAATCTTAAGGGGAATATTTAAAACATCGTGGTGAGTATGTAACTTATTTCCCACGTGCATGACGTTCAACTTAATTTTCCATCCAATGGTGTGTGTATAATCACCCATAGCAAGTTCTTCAGAGAAAATTGTACGACGTTCAGGGAGAAAAACAACCTGTTTGCCTTCCAAGAAGTTCTTGCTTACAAATGATTTACTCAGCCTCACGCTGCAAGAGTCAGTAGATGATAAACGAGCTCCTACCAGGTGAAGACATGAACCATGATGTTCTATTTGGACCATCAATGTCCATAAAGTATTAATACTCCGGCTGTTCCGATGTGTATGCGGTACTTGTGAAGGATTGTCCAAACACGGGTCAAATAGCACATACCTCCCGAAATAAATCTCGCTGGGGGATCCGACTCCATCCATTAACTCGCATACAACGAACCTGGAAATGCGCTTCAGCATCTGGGCACAAAACCCTCAGCAAGGGCGGTAATAAAATACATCTTGTTGATATAGATGGTTGGATCTTTCTGAGTTACTCTCCTCTCCGCGTTACAATATTTACAGCAGTATCTTTATCTGCGTCGTGTAACTAAGAAACAAATCACTTTAAAATATTGTTCCATTAAAAAAATATCGCCCGGCAGCCCAGCACGACTTCACTGCAAGGTTGTGCTCCAGGATTTAAGTGCACAAGAGCCGGCGTGTTTACTCAGGTGGACAGGGTGATATATGTGATCTACAGCATTGTACCTACTCAGGAAATAAATGGATTATTGCAAAAATTGATGGTTATGTCACCTAGTGAGTTTGAGCTCGCCGTGAATAATCATCAGCGTAACTCTGACATTTCTGAGCATTGGGAATGAGGTTTTTCTTATCATACCCTGCGGTTGCTACGAGAGTCAAAGTTTCCAAATTCTGAGCATCGGGGATCAAAGCCATAGAATAGGGAACGTCCTGATATGCCCCGGGCTAATCGCAAATGCGTTATAATTCCAGACAGATGGCTGTATAAGTGGTTTATTCCCTATAATCATTTATCTTGGTGACTCATGATTTGGCACCCACTGGAATCAGTCACATCTTTCTCCGGTTTTGGCAAGCAATGAATTCTGGTGCCAGCACATAATGACAACAAACGAACAAGGCTCTTAATGGTTTCCATGTGCTAGAGATGAGGACATTGATTATTAAAATGAATGAGGAAGAGGGGTAGAATGGCTTAATTGCCATGTTACTTTGCTTTGAAAAGCCATGTTGATTAAACTCTGGACTTCAGGAGCCAACGGGGCTGAAATGGTTGGTGCGGTTAACAGCAGAACATCCTGAAGGATGCAGTCAGAACATCCCCAACATCAACAGGTCATCATAGACAGAAAATGAAACATATTTTTTATGTAGACTGGGAATTTACTTAACTGTAGGCATGTAAAACACCGAATTTTAAGATTAGATGTTATGCCTGTTTTCTCTTCTTGGATGGGTAAATGTGTTATAGGAAAAACGATGATACTCAAGCAACGTGGGGAGTTGATGGGATGGTTCTCCAACCTCATAAATAACGATGCTGATGTATCTTTTATCCGGAATGCTGGTTTTACCTGGAAACCAGGAGTTTCTTTGTTACCCAGGACCCCTTTCCTCGATTGTGGAGCCATTAAGGAGGAACATCTCTGTCAATGAGCAATTATAGATGTGAAGGTCCTATAAACCCTTGTTTGTATTCATCGGCACAGTGTAATATGTTGTAAAAGTTCCATCTCACCACTATTTCTCACCAGTGTCATTACAAATAAATTTCCAACGAGAAAAGTGAATGGATCCAAATTAATTGCTGAAAAAGTCCTTTGCGGGGTGCAGCTGATTCTGCGCACAACTCGTCTCTTTGAACTCAAAATGACGATGCGTATCTACTTTAAGGCGTATTATTTAGCTCCAGGTTGAGCTCTGAGGGTGTTTTTGTGACCTGAAAGGAGCTGACACGTTTATTTTGGTTTTCTTCGTTTTATATTAGATTCTTCCAAATAATTCAGCTCAAAAAGAAAGGGGTGAAATGGAATAAAAAGCCTTTTGCCCTGAAGGAGTTGTATCGATTCAGATGGGTTCTCTTGGGACATGGTGTCTGTGACTCTTCGTATTACAATATGTAGCTTTCAAACTTTGGATCTCTGTAGTGCAGCGGATATTCTTCTCAATGCCTTTTGATTATTTTCTTCAACATTTTTAGCATTTTTTGGATCACTGAGCAATGAATTTAATATATAAAGGCCTGTGCATCTGAACAAAGTTGTGTAGAAGGAAGAGGCCCAAGGCCATAGAGAATTTAGGCTCTTAATTCATCGTTCCACTTCTTTGCTTAAGTGCTTGAAACTCCTTATGTTTCCTTATCTAAAACCAGGCTAGGAGATGGAAAATAAACCTACAGAAAATACAGTGTGTTGAAAAATAAACATAGCATGTAGCATTTTCTAGGGCTGGTGTAATGACTCAGAGTTTAATCTGCATAATATATCAATTAGTGTTCTCAAACTACCAAATGTCTGTTGTTTCCGAATGTTTTAGCTGTAAACATTATGTTCAAATACAGATGGTGTTATCCTTTTTCTTCTCTTTCCTCAATGTGATCAGATGAAATACGCTACATTTTGGGTCTTTGCGAGGCTGTTTGTAGGAGCTAATTAATGTAGATGGTACATAACTCGTTCCTACGGCTTGGAGCTCAGGTGTCGTTTCGGAACTCTGGTTGTCTCCTCCGCTTTAACCTGTTTAAAGGAATAATATAGTTCATCATTAAAAAGTAATAAAGCTTCAAAAGTGACCACAAACGAGGCTACCACGATACAGAACTCACGACTAATCAAGCAGCAAGATAACATAAAATCGTTTATTAACAACCAGCCCGGTTCTGCTTCATCTTGAAGTCGAAGCAAAGTGGGGCTGGGTTGATCGATTGTCAATGTCCCATCAATAGCGATGAAGGATTAATGTTGAAATGGATAAATCAGTGTCTAAGGGGCTGAATCACTGTTGGTTGAGTGAGCAATGAGGCTATGGGATGGAAAAATGTGCTTTTCATATTGCGTGCGGGTGTTTTTGAGATAACGCCAGCTACACGCGGCACTGATGGGTATTGGGAGCTGCATTGGGGATGCACAGAAGGTGGATGCTGTAGATAAAGGATCGATATAACCCCAGTTCAGATTGATACACGTGGGCTTTGTATCAAGTGTAGAAGTGCTGATGTGGCTTCAGATGGGGATAACGTGCTTGCATTTACAGCAGAATTTACGCTGCTTGAAGCCTTACAAGAAAAAGAATCCAAATTTGACTGAGTAGCCTGAGATGCAGATTTTGAGCTGGTGGAGTGGAGAGCGGGATGGAAGAAGAGCATTAATTACGGTCTATTAGCACATTAGAAGAAAAACAGGATATTCCCTGCTGATGGCTTTTCCCCCTGGAAAATCTCTGCCCTACAGACCCCTGGTGTGAAATTAATTGTCTTTCTGTTTGGCTGTGTAGGCATTAGGTTTGGGAATTAGATGAGCAGGGTGTGTTAGCTTTGCTTTCCTTTCATTAGTTGCTAAAAATTCTCTTCTCTCCTGTACTGTGGCTTGAAAACCCCATTTTACCCAGTGCTATGGGTGGTATCGGATGGTCTTTCTTCATCAAAAGGCAATGGAAGCTAGGAAAAGGCATTTTAGGTTTGGAAAAAGAGCGATTTACACATCAACAACCCTGCAAGAGGTTGTAGCAACCTGTTCAGGCTTTGGCTTCGCCCTCAGGCTCCCTCAGCTCTTCTGCAAACACAGCGTTCAGATCACAACCTACGTTCCACTTCTTTGCTTTGCTCGTGGTTGATCCCCAGGCTCCAAAACTCCACCTTGTTTTCACTTTACTCTGTTTTCCTTCTCTCTCGCACACATGGTAGTGCAATGCATGCATTAAAGGACCCAGAGCAATGAAATGCGTGTTTTTTAAGCTCCAGAATAACTGGGACTATTAGTGCAACTTGCCTGTGTGCAGTTAGACATCCAGCAAGCTAAAAAGCCAAGTTGTATCTGTTTTTCCTTTAGAAATCCTAGCGTAACATCCCTTCCTGTGCCATTGAATCCGTATGTCGTTGTCCGACAGAATACGTTTTGTCTTTAAGTTGATATTTCCATAGAACCCCGATTTATTTTGCTGCTGCTCCATCTCACACACTCCCCTAGTTTATTCACTACGAGCTTTTAACCATGATATGGATATTCAGTTATTTGCAATTATTACCGCTAATTAACGAACTTAAGCACAGCTCTTCATGTGTAAAATAGCTGTCGATACTTTTGTATTCCCTTTCTTCTCTGGGATGCGTAAGGCGCTCCAGAATGATTATGCCGACTAAATACTGAGTAACATAAGCCATATGCTGGGTTTTAACTTCTTGAATGAATCTTAATTAGCTAAATCTAACCAAACTAACTATTCTTTTACTCTGAAACCGGTAGCAAATTGAATGTGACTGATGCACAGGCCTCCGCGCCAACAGGAATCGAGAACTTTTTCGCCAGCTTGCAGAAGCAACGTCCTTCTAATTGCTTCTATTATTAGCAAGGTGCTTTAATGCGGCGATAACGAAGGTAATGATTTTTCGCGGTTGCCGTGCAATTCTTCTTCGGTATCTCCTCCCGTGTCTCCCAGCAGAACACGGACTTGGAGGGAGTTCAACATCACGGCTCATTTCTGCTGCAGAAGAATCACCCCTGTCCTCCAAAGGCAGAGCAGAGGATGCTGGATCCGCCGCATGCTCCCGATTATCCAGCATCCATCTGCAATCCTTCCCTCTATGCCGCAATAATGGAGTTTGAAACCCAAAAAAGCATAAAAGACAAACACATCTAGGAGCAAATGGGCAAGAGTTTACGGCTGCATCCTTGCAGGCAGCGACAATATATAAAAATATATATATGTATATAACTCTGTCAACAAACCAAATGCCACTTGACAAGTAGCTAAGCTTTTTTCAATCAATGCCACTTGTGTTTCTACCCCCGTGAAATTGGTTGCGACTTATATGAAGTATCAAATACCGCAGTAAGAAAAGCAATATACTCTTGGTTTAGCCATACTCAAGATGAAATGATTTTATTGTTAGGAGAGATGGTGAGAAATAAAAAGCAGGGTGTGATTCAAGAAGTTGGAAGAGCGGGCCTCTGGAAAACTGTTTTCAGAGAGCAACGGAGTCGCTGCGTCCATTTAACATCCCCAGCTTCCATCTACAAATGAAACCCAGGGAGGTACACAGCCGGTGTGATTGGGAGTTGATAAAATATTGATGTAGTTTTTTAGCAAGAAGAACTAAGTGGAGAACAGAGTCTGGCTGAGCTCCTGCCCTTTAGTTCCAGAGCGGAACAAAGCAAAATCCAATGTACTTTGCTCAAAGGAAACTGCTGGTGTGCAGGAAAGCTGAAGGACCTGGGGAGAGATGAGATGGGGAAGGACGTGATTATAGCAGCACGTTATTCAAACGCTAAATAAAACATGAATGGCTATATAAGCAAAATATGGGCTTTGAGTTATTCAATGTATTTAAAAGAGCAAGAGTTTTGATGAAGATAATAGAGGTACATGGCAGAGGAGGTGGCTGCTCCGCTATCCCCAAGTCCCGGGATAGTGAAATGCAAATGAATGAGACGCTTCACTCCCAAATATGATGCAACAGCCTAAGAAGAGTTTGTACCATTTGCTTTTTAGTTGAATTAGAAGTTCTAATCGATCAAAAAGGGAAAGGGGAAAAATAATTGGGATTTCCACCTCGGCATGAAACACTCTTGATGTGCCATCTGAGTCTAAAAGCTCAATGGAGGATGATGAGGTTCCCCATGACGGCCAAGGCAGCGTAAGCTCGATGGTTTTGTCCAAGACGCTTCAAAGCTTTGTGATTCTGGGCTGGCTCTTGGTTTTCAGTCGATTCATGTGAAAACTTTAGCACATTTCTCTGCTTTAAATAACTGTGTTTGCTCCTAAGGGGCTGTGCAGCTGGGTTGCTTGAACAGGGTGTCCAAAACAAGGTGTGCGATCAAAGAATTGGGTGCTCTGGGGACCAGATGAGCCATTTCAGCTGGAAAGAGAAGAGAAAATACATTTTCATATGGCAGAATCTGCCCAGCAGATTCAAATGCATAACAGGTGCTTGTGCTTTTATCGCATCGTTCATTTTTAACTTATTTACATGTATTCAATATGAACATAGACATTCGCTCATCTACTGAACTAATCCTATTTCCACAAATCCTTGGTTCCGCTCTACTCTTCACATGCCCTCGGAGCATCTCCTGTGTCAGAAAGCACCGTGGAGATGAGAAAGGTCCCAAAAAAAGGCATTTCTTGCAAGCAATGTGGTTGTTCATCTGTGAAGTCTATAGCAGTGAAACAATACAACTCAAGCTCCGAGTCTCGGGGAGGCGATGGCATGGAACCAAGGGTGGGTTTGCTAAAGCTCCCCGTGTTTTGCGAGGTGACGTGTCAGCCTCATTATATTTGATCCGTTGGTTTCGGTGCCGGGAGCGGCAACCGGAGCTTTAGCAACCGATAGAAGAATAATTGATGGTTTGGGAGCTGGGAGAAGCGTTAGCGATTCTCACCGATTTTAATACGATAGGATGATGGGAATTATTCCTAGAAATGTCCAGAATGCATGAGCACGCACGTTCAGAATTTGGACTATGGCACCTGCGCTTTTTAAGAGGGGACGAGGACAGAATCGCTGTTACTTTACATAAGGATGGATCACACCAGGTATGGAATCATGTAACCGCATGGTAAAAGCAGCAGCTCAAAATAATTCCCCCTAATGAAGTTTTCAGTTCTGATCTGCTCTGAGAAGGCTCTTTGTGATTTCTGGTCGCTTAATCATTTAAAATGTGTCTGGTCAGGTCTAAGATGCTCCTGCCTGGGGATGTTCATATGCATTTTGGACCTTATGGAAATATTTAGTAGTGGATATGGTACAAATGTGGCAAACTCGGCTGCTTTAACTCCCTAGCTGGAAGGGTTAATTAGCGTCCTGAGTAATTGGTTGTTGTTCTGACCGAGATGGCCAGATTCTACATCCATTTTTAAAAGATACACTGGTTTCTAAGGGCTTTCCAACCAGTGCTCTACACAAAGTGGAGCGCTCTATATCTATCCCACGTCAGTCAATAATTCTGGATTTCATTCTAAAACAGAACTCAAGAGCCCATGATTAGATTGTTCTTAGGATTCATTTTCAAGTGCCCCGTGATTTCTCTTCTCCTGATGAAAATTGAACAAAACCCCTTCTTGTCCAGCCCCCCAATCACACAGGACAAGAATTGGTTGGAAGAGGCAGAAAGGAGAGATGGGCAGATGTTATCTTGGAGATTTCTCATTCCAGAGAGGCCGTGGGTTATTAATTCCCTCAATGCTGAGCTGAGCTCGAGGGGTTCCCAACCCCAAGAATTACTGGGTCTCCTCCACATCGCTTGTTAAATCTTGTATATTATCCCTCCCCAAGAAGGAAAAAGGGAGCGATGCCAGGCTGAAAAATACCTGAATACATTTTTCAACATTAAGCGTAAAATACGTTGATTATCTACGGAACGCAGACTATATAAAAACATACGAAGGGAGAAAGCTCGGAAATCTGTTTATTCCCTAAATTCTCGCCCCAATTTCACGGTCATCCTATAAACACTCTTAGCTACGTCCCCCTGACCAAGTCGTGCACCAGTTACAGGGACCTGCCAACTTTCTAAAGCGAAAAATCCCACAGATAGACCCAAAAATGTCTCTGCAGTTGAGTTTCCACCCATTGAGATGAGTCAAGGAAATGAAGAAAACCTCTTGACGACCAGAAAAGTCTCTTTGGATCTATTCTTTTAAATTAAATAGGGCTCCTAATTAGTACCAAGCACTTCATTTGCAGAACATTAAAACTTTGCAATAAATAAAGTATTTTTCAGGCTCTTTGAGCTACTGATTAATTATCTTTTCCTTCCATACAGACCGTGGGTTGGAGTTGGGTGAAGAGAAATAAATGATGGGGTCAACAGACTAAAAGCCAAGAATGAACCAAGTATTTTGGTGGTGTTTTCTGAAAGAAAACATCTCTTTATAAGCTTAACTTCACGCTTTACTCCATCATTTTCATAGGTGTCCTCATGTTAAGGTAATATAAGAAATTAAGGGCAATTAATTTTAGTATTAATAATTTAATAGCTGGATACCAAGCAGGTGGCATATGAGCTGTTGCCGTGCAATATTCATGGATCAGGGCCTACGATCCTACAAGGAAAATGTTACAAATATATTATTCACCGTGATATTATGGGATGCTTATTCTCCTTCTCCTTTAATCCATTTTGTCTGTAGAAGGGTGTGCTCTCTTCCGTGTGTCTCTACGGTTGTAGGATGGTTCTCTGTGTGATTTTTTAATGGAAAAAAATGAGTTTCAGTAAAAGTAAACTACGAGGGACTTGTTTTACCAGTGCTTAACATTTCAATTGAAGAAAACACCTTTGTAAAGCGATACCAGCTTGAAACTCTTCCCGAAATACAGCGAACTCATTTCTGTGTTACCGACTGTGCATTTTTGCAGTGGTTCCCTATAGAATAAATCTCAGCATCACACTGAGCATATTCGTTCATTTTGGCTGCCAACACACACTCCCATAAAGAAATTCTTCCATGCCATTCTAATTTCCCAGCCTCCTGCTCTGCACTCTGCAGCAAGTAAACAACGCCGTTTCGATAAAGAAAATCATTAGCTACCATTGCTAATTATGCTAATCCTCTCCTGGTGTTGCCACACTGTAATAAAGGGGTTTGACAGGTTTGCGCTTCACATTCGGTTTGTTCGAAGCTATTATAATTTACCTTCCTTTCTGTACTAAAGGCAAAGTTCTTAAATATAAGGAGAATGTGAAAACACGGCGTTATTTAAAATAAGAGATTTTGGGGGTGTTTCGGTCTTATTCTGGTGCATCGCTGTGTTGCTAAATGGAGATACGGGATCAAAACCCATCTCCAATGGGATGTTGGTTAAAACTTGAAGAGCGCGTTCCAGTTCTGAAGTGGCCGCTGTTAGGAGATGTTGCTGCAAAATACACATCGGAGCCGGTACATACGTTATAAATGCCAATGTTGCCACTCCATGTAGCAAACTAATAGTAATCCATACGTTCTGTTGTAAATATCAATACTATAGGCAGACTCGAGCCTTTGCATTTCAGTTGCCATCCCTATTAGCGCACACAGAAGCGTTGTGCTAATTGTGGATTTTATCTCTTGTGTTGCATCTCATTTTATTTATATTTTATTATTTTTATGGAGGTTTTGCAGGTAGTTAAAGGTATAGCGTGCATCACAGGAAAAATGGGAATATATTCATCGTACTGTGCTCTTTTTTCTCCATAAAGTTCTTATAAAGCTCGTGTTCTTCGATTTGATTTTGTATTTATTTTCTGTTACGGGTGCTTCATTTTGGAGCAGATGGGAATGAACAGTAAAACATCATGATCAATTATAGCCACAGAATAATTAAGACAATTTGGAGACTTCTCTACCTAATTTATAAGAGTACGCTCACTACTGAAATTCTCTTTCTCCTTATGTGGGTTGATTTGTATAGGTGAAGAGCTCCATTTGCCAACATAATGGACATGGGCTCTGTTGGAGTGATAAAGCAGGATATTAAATTATATTTACACTCAGTTGATGGGAATAAACTGTAGTGGCTTTTTTCTCTAAGCATCTGCGAATTAAAGTGTGGTCATGCAGAGGAGAGTCTGTCGTTCGCTTGTACAAACTCTGTGTTAAGTTGTGCTCCTTTATTTTTTAAAATCTATACATTATACTTGCCCTATGGCATTTCTTGTTCCTGCTGAGTCTGCGTTGTACGTGTTGGATATTTTCAGCACCATGCAAAAATTAAAGCCTTAAAAAGACAACTGTGGTTTATAGCATCCTGGAAGCAACATCACCAAAGTTTGAATATGTTGAGTAAATAATCTTTTAGGTCTTGTATTTTTCTAGTGTAGAGCTCAACGTACTTCCCAACGGAGATAAATTGTCTTTATTCCTGCTATACAGGCAGAAACAACCCAGTTATTTGCTGAATGGGAGCTGAAAACAGAATGAAGAGGGGTGGGATATCTTGGGTGAAAGCACTGGAATATTCCTATGAACTTCAGGTGGGGATGAGCCTGGTGGAATGTGGACCTAAGTATCTGATTATCTGGGAATAACAAGGGGAATTGCAAGATAGTTACATTGGAAATGCTGTTAATTACCAAGAATGATGATCGCCCTTCCTAAAATGTTTCCAATTTATCGAATGCAATCCACAGATGTAGAGGAAACGCACTGATTCCTAATTGCTTCAATCCAGACCCAAGTTTGAAGGTAATTTAGATGTAGCAACAAAAGCTGCACAATTTTCCATTTGTTGGAAGGGATAAAAGTGCTTCTAAATAATCGCTTAGTTCTGTTTCTTCGGAGGAATGGAGGCACTTACGGTTTTTAAAATAGATACTATTTTCCAAATAGTTATGGTGAACTGACATCTTTAAAAAAACCGAAAAGAAACCTTTAAATTGGAATGATCTGTTCTGTTTGCATGTTTAGGGGAAAGTTAATGAACCATCTGATAGAAAGTTAGTGATAATTAGACTGCAGAAATCCCCTCCTTTTACTGGCGGTGTTTGCACCATGAACAGACCCAGCACGTCCATCCCGTTAGTCAAAAGGTTGGTATAGAGGTCTCGCCCAACGTGATGCTCAAGTTACCCATTGAATTTACTTGTTTGACCCAAACTGAATTTCAACCCTTGGATAATGTTGGAGAAGCAGCAGTGTGTAATAATTCTTCTAAACTTGGGATCAGTCTCTGGGGGCTCTGGGTTCAGTTTTGGTCCCTGTTTACACCAAAGCTGTGACCAGGATGGAGAGGAGCCACCAAGACGGTCCAAGGATGGGGAAACCACCACGTGGGGAATGGCTGAGAGAACCTTGTCCAGCACCACGTTCAGGATTTACAGGTGGCTCCAAAGCAGCTGGAGATCCCTTTCCACAAGGAGACCATGGAAAAGCTGGTGGGTACAGGTTACTCCTGGGAAGATTCCCATTGGACACAAAAGGGACATTTTTTCCCCATGAGAACTATCAACCCTTGGAATAACTTCCCTGGGGAAGCGATGGGTTCCCCAGCATTTTAAGGTGCTGGGTCAGCTTGTCTAGGCCATGCTTTTGTCAAGAAAAGTTGGACCAGATGATCCTTGAGGTCCCTCTCAACCAGGAACTCAACAATTCTGTGGCCAAGTAGTGACCTTGTGGATGGTTTCCTCTGGTCATCCAGAATCCTTCCCTCCTACAGAGTATTCGGAAGAATGGTTGTGAATGGAAACTTGTCTTTGTGTTCATCTCTGTCGTGTCCAGCTGAGGAACCAGCACCTGATCTGTTGCCATCTGGATCCCACCTGCTTGCTGAAGGTGTTTCCAGTCCCATGGGCCACAATGACCTCATGCTTTATTTTCAAGTATATTCACCTTCTGTGAAAAGGAAGAGGACACGCCAAACACATGTATATTTAAATAATGCCATATAAAGAGGAGGGAACATTATTCTGCCTCTCCTGGTTGTGTCTGAGTTTCTCAGGTTTAGTCCCTAAAGCGTATTTATTTGGGGAGAAGAATTAGACCGAGTTCTAATGATTCATCTCCTTTATCGCACTTCTCGTGTCTTTCTTTACCGCTTCTTTTGGTTTGTATTCATATCAATTTCTCTCCCTGTAATAGAGGAGCATAATCAATAGGTTTTTTCCACCATGCTCTGAAAAGATAATTTTAAGTAATTTAAGAAGAATAAATGTAAATTGATTGTTGGAGATATTGAAGAGAATCAACTAAAATTGGAGGGTTTTATATCTTCTTACGAGACTAGAATGAAAATTAAAGTCCCAGCAGAATGTATCTATCAGCACAACATTTTCAAAGTGTCAGTTCCAAAACATTACCCGTGTTATTTTTCAAAGGGATTCCTCCTTCCCATTAGCAGAGGAACATTAGCATTACAATCCCGATAGCCGTCTAGTTCAAGGAACACAGTTTAAATTAATCATGTGTATTTGAGTTCGTTGTTTTCGAAGACGGGTCAAAGATTTGTAAAAGTTCCTGTGGAAAAACAGGCAAGAGGTTTTTGCGGGTAGGTAAGTTCTCAGTTGGCCTATATGTTGGGCTTTATCTTTGTGACGTATTTATGCATTTTGGATCACACCAAGGTCCAAACATCACATTTTTTTACTCTGACCTGAGTTAGATTCTGCTGTTTCTTTGATCTTCTGCTTCTCCGTGGCTCCGTCTCCTTTCTTGCATGTTGAGAATGGTCCTTGGCTGGTAGTAACTCCATGATTATATAGAGAATTCTTCTGTAAAAATGGTAGTTGGCCCACAGCTCCAACCATATGGGTAATTAAGTCTCCTGTGGCGGGACACATTGCATTTTCTGGAATAGACACAGGGAGTTCAAGAGTTCTGGATTCTAATAACCCTCTGGTAGCAAAAAGGTCTGGGAAATGTTACTAATTAGTCAGAATTGCAGCTGCTTGTTTGCACTGTTCTTTCATTTGCAGAGACACTGATAATAACAGAGAAATTTTAACTTATAATAGGCTCTTATGAGTTGCTGCTCCATGCGTTTGTATATATATATGTGCGAGTATTAAGAAAGGTGGAATGAGTTATGCCTAGAACACCATGCATTTCCTCTACTTAATTAACTTTCTAATAAAATATCAATATTTTTCTAGGTTTTTTTCCTAGATAGCTTCTGGGCTGAGCTGGAATCAGGGTGTCCCAATCTAAGGAAGAGATGCAGGATGTCCGAATCGCTTGGAAAAATGATAGTGGTGGAGCATGCCTATGATTTCCTTTTCTACCTCTGAAACGGAAGAAAACAAGGGTTTTTACACAAACACGCTCAAAGGTGTGTGAGATAATGGACATCAAGGCGTTTTTGATACATATCCACCTACCTCATGGAGAAAAACATGAACCAGACGGTGCTACACATTGGGTTTGAGCACAAATTGCTTGGGACTGGCCGTAACTCTTTCTTGTAACATCATTATAGACATTGAGACGTGGAGCGCTTGGAAAATGTTGTGAACACCTTCTTCGGTGAGAATTCCTACACGTCGGTGAGGTCGCGTAATTGTCGTGTCCATCTGCTGTTTTCTGTACCGAGTTGCAAGGGAACGTCGGTGGAATTACAAACAGCCCGTGACTCTTCATTTTCGCTCTTCTTTTTACACCAATTTTAGCCGCGGATAATTAAGAGGAAGGTGCAAGCAGCGAAAGAACAAACTTGATATTGATGATGGTGAATTCCCAGAGTCCCAAGCTTTGCTTTGTACAAGTACAACCTGCCAAAATGCGCTTTGCAAGCCACGAACAGCTGAGTTCTGCTGGAAAATATGAATTAAAGAATGGACATTTCCCTGCAGTCTTGGCTCCCTGGCTATTAAGAAATTTTAGTATTGTCGTAAGTGGCAAAAGTAGCGTTTTAAAAACAAGACGCTCATGTATTGCAGAATAATGATACAACATACAGGGTAAATTTTTAATATTTAAGGTGGATCTTGTGTAATATGAGGCAGTTTGAGTGTTTGCCTTGTCTCATGGCATAATTTAAGCCTGACTTTTAGCCTAATGCTCAATCAGTGTTGACCTCTCTTTTATTTCTCTAAACACATAAGAAAAAACATACAAATCCTGCAGATGGCTTGGAAATCCTATCAGTTCCTGAGGAAATAACAATATATGGGTAGGGATGCTTCCCATTGAAGAGGGAAATGGATCCGTGCCGCAATCCTTCAATACGATTGCAACCAGTTTGCAGAAAATCTACATGGACCTTCTTTGTAAATGGTTTTTTCCACTTTCTTCAAGGGTTGTGGGTGGGTTTTTTTGGTTGGGTTTTGCGGGTTTTTTGGGGGCGTGTGTGGTTTTTTAATTCTCGCTTTTTAAATCAGAAATTCCCATCGAAGAAATTAAACGGGATTTTAGGCAGGAGGTTTGATGATCTAACAGCCTTTAAATCTTCCTAATTTAAATCTTCCTAATTCTTACTTGTCTTAGTGAAATGGCATCTGTTTTCTTTCTTGGTGAGAAGCAGAAACAGTGTTAAAACTTTCCATTTAGATTTGCAAGACGGAGTTCAGGCCAATAGGTATCTGCTCCTTAAGGTTCTCCATCTGATACGAACCCATCAGTGGCAACTCATCATCCTCACCTCCGCTTCCCAACGTGAAGCATCAATTAATTTTGGACATCATCAATCTTTGCGGTGAAGTTAATTCCTTTGCCTTCTTGAGCCCTGCACAAGTAAGGAATGGATAAAGAATTCGGGTTTGCTTTCTCTGGTCTTCTCTTTATCTAAGTAGTTTTCCATTTCCATAGTGGACCATCGAAAGAAATGATGACCAAAGCTGTTTCAATATCTCGAACCCAAGTTGAAGCTTTCCTTTTGTGATGCCCAACATTAAGACAGGACTAAGAAAATGATTTGCTGTTAAACGTGCCCCTCTGCAAAAGATTTAAGAAGAATTCATACCAATCATCAGTTAAATGTGTGTGTTGCAGGCCTACCAAAGCTTCATTTTGTGCCTAGGGCGGTTTGCAGAGCTATTCATTATCTATGTTTGATGAGGTGTCACCACTCACATTATTATTTGTTGTCTGTCTCGCTGAATAAATAAGGCAAATGTTTTTAAACAAGAAGATAAATGATGGATAGTGATTGATGAATAACAATGAACATTCTTCGAACACCTAGGCTTGCATGGGAATCAGCGCCAATGTGTTCCAACGGGATCCGAAGATCTCTGCAAATTAACTTTCCTTCCTATGCACACATTCGCAAATGGAAAAGAAATAAAAATGATGAAGCTCTGGCTTTCTAAGCTTATGGCAGTGATTTGTTTTCCTGTTTATTGTTCAAAGAAGAACACTGGCCAGGAGTAATTATGGCTGTCATCATTCTTCTCTTGCTGTCATAAAAACGTAGCTGGGTCAGGGGAAACTGGTATCTAAAGATGTTTGGTCTTTAAAATAATACCATGGGGATGTAGGTTAGTTCAGTGATTCTTGCCAGTTTTGGTGAAAAAAAGGAAGAAGTGGGGAAAATAGATTATTTTCGCTGACCTCAAATGGGTGCGGAAAGCAATGAGAAGGCATCTTCTTCAACCATGGCTTCCAGTCCGATCCGGTGCCCATCAGCATCAGGGGAGGAAATTCACGTCTTCCACAACAGGATGAAACCCTCAAATAGATTTTCAGGCTACAAAAGCACGTTGTACTAGAATGATACTAAATCAGAGCTCCTACCCATCCTCCTTGGGAGCAATTTTCACTCCCGTTGGAGCCCACTACAAAGTTTTCTCATTACACAGCACTGACATTTAATTAAGGCCAGAGTTGAGTGTGCAAAGATATTTAACAGAAATAATTAACGCGGAGGTAAGCAGAGAATGGCCTTAAACAATTCGTATTGTTGTCTAAACATATTATAGATTTTTCTTCTTGCATGTAAAATATTAAGATGCAGATTCTGTGCGTTCGCAGGAACTTGATTGTGTGTGAAATTAAAAGTACAGGCAGTTAAATTACTGATAGAAAATCAAATCAAACATTTTGGTAATTGTAAAACGCTTCACATTTAGATGTTGTCTCTCCTCGAAGAAATTCATTATGATACGCCCGAATAGATTTAGTGGAAACAATTGAGAACTTATATTTCCTGTCTAGGGAAGATTTATGCTGCGTATCTATAAAATAACCTGAGAAAACCACAGAATCCCAGAATGTGAAAACACACACACACACAAAAGGAGGTTTATTCTTTAATTTCCCTCCTTTCCCTACACGAATCTCTTGCTGCATTTGGTACAAAGTTGAAATTGTAATGTTCAAGGTGCGCTGATGTAAATGTACGTGAGAGACCTAAGTCTACAAACTCTTCTCCTGTTCCTCAGGAGCAGCCAAATCCTGGCACATTTTAAAGCTTTGGCTGAATTTTTGTGTCCTTGTGCCAGCTCAGCTTCTTCCAATATAACCAGAAACTTAATATTTGTTCAAAAGGTCTGGGAGCCTTCTTAACACTGTTATGGCCTGCAGTCATATCTAAATACACGTGTCCTTCTAAATAATGTCTTCTTTTTAATTATTATTTTCCCTAATGCAGATGAATATCGAGGACAATTAAGATAGCGTCTGGTGCAATATGTATCTGGTGATATCTGTTTCTAAGTGCCGTCTGTAGTGATGCATTTTAGTGTGAGAAGATCAGAATCGAGTTGAAAAATGGAGGGTATGTATGATGTATTTGTGAAGGATCCTGATGAAATGCTGGGTGGAATCATTAATTAAACCCAGCACCTGTTACATACGTGTAGGACATTCCTGTGGATGCTCCTGCAGCCATTTCTGAACACTGAGGAGATTGCAAAGGGTTTATTTTATTTCAATGTCACAAAGCCAAGTCAGTATAACCACTAAATAATCGTATCAATATCCCACAGTAAATACACTAAAAAGTTCCTTTCCAAAGTCATCTTAAATATCAACATTAAACAACCACATGAGTTTTGCACTGAAATACTCACTTGGCTTGCTTAGAATATCCCAAATATGTCAGAAATGAAACACGGGGGATTGGACTGGATGAGCTTTCCAGGTCCTTTCCAATCCCTGACATTCTGGGATTCTGTGGTTCTGTTGAAGCTTGAAACCAAAATGTGCTGCGGGTATCCTGAGTTTTGAACTTGTGCCCTGTATTTTTGGCTACAATTACAAATTGAAACGGGGGGGGTCTTCCAGAGTCTGTGTTTAAAAGCTACAAGAATCCTATCCCAACAGGAACATATAGGAAAATGGGCTAGATCGATGGGTTATTAACGGGCTATTAGTGAGGTCTTGGATTTGAGGAAAAATGACAACAAGTTTTAAAAAATGATTCTAAAAGTTAAATTGATTTTGCCAGAACTTGCAGCGTCAACGGTGGTGTAAGATTTTGTGTTACTAGGCTGGCAAGTGAGGAGGAACTTATTGAAGAAATATATGCACTGATATTCCACGCCTGGTATATCTCGTATAGGGTTTGGCGGGAGCCTCTTGCTGTTGTTATTCTTTAAACACCTTCTAGAGGTGAGATAATAACTTCTCTGCTATGTACGCCTGAAGAATCTGAAGCGCAGAGATAGCGCTAGCCAGTAGAACTTAATTTCCAAAGTTGTTAATGAGGCTGCATTTTAATGAGCCTTTTTATCCCGTGTTGTGAACCGGGCTGTTTCATGATGCCATTGTTCTCGGGTTGCTGGAGGGAAAAAACCCAGCAGAACCTGGCAAAATTAATGCAAGAATAGCAGCAGCCCAAATAAGAAACTCTCTGTACATCAGTTTGCATTTATTTCAACCTCACAGGTACTTTTTGAAGCAAGAAAAACACAATTCCTTCAAAGTTTGAGTGCAAAAAGGATTCAGGAGACTGTAAATTTCTGCCATAGTCTTATAATTCATCAACCTCTTCTCATTCTTCTCTGCTTTAGTATTCTGTTTCACACTTTCTTTACAGGCATGAAAAACGGGGTCTATAATAAGAATGCAAGGCTTTCTTTTAGCTGCTTTATTTTTTTCTCTGGGATAATTTGGTTTCTACATCAAATCATTTCAGAATATTAATGGCCTTTGGTAACTCGTAGATAATATCGGAATAGGGAACAATGTGTGGGAGAATGGTTTATGCATCCTAAGGTTGAAATTTAATGAATATATCTATGAGTTTTGTCATTTAATGACTTACATGTAGGCGTAAAAATAACGTATGGGCAACGCTTTTATCATGGTGAAAATCCAGGGATTTTATTCCAAGCACAGCTTATGATATTGGCTAAAACATAGAAAAACCTTGATTTTTTTACCCCCAAGTAAGTCTGGATTTTAAAAGATTTTATGGAAATCGCTTTCTGGATTTTCATGACTTGTAACAGTTAAAACTGAATCTAAAAGGTGTTTATGTTCTGGTTTGTATTTGGATCAAATCAGATGCGTCTTTTATTATCCAGACTGGTGCAAATGTCACGGCGTTCGCCTAATTCCTAAATCGTTGAATGGCTTTCTCTTTGTTATAATAAGTAACTAATGATGTTTTGTTACATGGAGATGGCTTAATTAAGTGGATTTTAACAGCCGGTGATTGAACAGGGGAAAGAGTCGTTGTTTTTTCACCTTCTTTTCCTCCTCCTCCCAGGATGCTCAAGGTATTACAAAACCACATCACTGAACAAGCAACACCTCCAGCAGCTTAATACATTCTAGCAAAACGCTTTGTATGGTTAACAGCTCAAAAATATATTGATTAGAGCGTCACAGTACTGTGAATTCTGCTGTTTGCCGTGATTTACGGAGACGTGCTGTCAAATTTGCCACTTCAGCAACGCGTTCTTGGGTTACTAAAACAGAGTCGTGAAGGGTGAAACGCAGCTTTGCGAGGGAGATGTTTCAATGCAACGTCTTTGAAAGGCGGTTTTTGTCGAGTAACCCAAGATGTATAAACCAGACCACGCAGGGAGTTGGTTATTATCAGTTAATCTACTGGAGAACCAGCACTAAGGAGTAAACTCAAGTCTTGCAACTCCCATATAGAAAGCCAGACACCTTTCATTCTCCATATGCTTTTGTGCATATGGTTTGGAATTCTTTTCTCCTCTGTGTGTTTCTTCGAGCTCTCAGACTACGGAGGATTAGCTCACAAATAAAGAACTGTGAGTCGGAAGGAGTTTCTGAAGGAAACGGCAGCGTGGAACAGCCTCCAGCAGCCCGCGAGGAAGGAACAAACAACCAGCACCACAACAAATCGTATTGATTTAGCAGCCAGCACAACAAAGCCATCCCTGGGCACCCCACACAACTTCGGTGTTGACAGCACAGAGAAGCTGCGAGATGTGAATATGAATTTATGTAAATGGCCATCTGCATTTGGAAACAGCTGTTTGCAACAACTGCTCTGCTAAATTGGTCCCTCTTTTGATTTCTTTTTTGTTGTGTTGAAAGAGCAGAGTTGTCTTTACCAGCTTTTCAACATGTTTGGAGTTTGGTGATATACAGAGGAGGAGTTGGAAGGATCTAGTATAACACAAACTATTCTTCCTCCTCTGCTTTCAGCTCTAATTTTCAAAAAGATGAGCATCAGATTGCTCACAAACTGCGGGGTTTTTCCATCTGCCAGGCGAAATCTGTCTCCATCGTGTTTGGAAACGCTCGGAAAAGCAACAGGGAGTTGGAGCACGGAGTAAGGGGAAGAGTAGGTGTAACTGGGATTGTTATTGGGGGAATTATTGGGTCGCTACAGCAGGAATTGTAGGGACCTACTATTATATTCACCTGTCTTTTCTCCATCCCTCATGTAATCATGTGTTCCCCTCCATCAATCTTCGTCATTCCTGTGCATTATCAGCAATAAAACATCCTCCTTCTTCCGCTTTTGAGCTACTGATGGACATTGCTGCTGGTCTGTTCCATTTAGGGCAGATTTTATAGCAGGATGCTTCTGGAGCACCTCCGGCACCTTTGCATCCTGAGTGAAACGAGTTGTCAGTGTCATCGTTAAGCATGAAATACAATCGGTGAGTTCGTTGCGACCCAAATGTCGTGACAAGGAGCCATAGATCAGACTCAGACACATGTGCACCAATAAGCAAATACGAGTCAATTAGTGCACTCCAAAGATGAAAATAGATACGTTTGAATACTGCAGTATGGTTGCTTCTCCTGCAAATATCAACAGTAGATAAATAAAGCAGCTTCTACTTGGCTCAAGCGCCTTCTGCACTGGAAAAAGGATAAGAATAAGATGTTACGCATCCAACATTGGTTTGCTTCTTCTAACATTAACCACATGTATAATACTGCAGAGGAAATACAAATATAATTCTATTTTTCTTCTGTTTGGAAGGATTTAGCTTCACGTCGTCACAACAGATGGCTGTTTTAATTTCCCAGAGACCACTCAGCGTGTGAAAATTGTTTCCGCTTTGATTTGCTAGAACATACTCATTATTAATATTACGACAGTGTCTGGGAGTATCGGTCATGGATCAGGACCAGAAGATCCGAGTGCTCTAAACATCCAAATGAACGGTTAAAATCTAAATATAGCAGTTAGCAGAAGGATAGATGCAGCTAGGAACGCATAGAAAAGCACGAGACAACACAAACACCAATGAAGTCAATACACCACTAATCAAACAACTGTCATATTTTTAGTCTAATGTTCGGAAAAAGGGAGTTTTCTTTCCATTTAAGTATTTGTTATCCAGCCTGAATGCAAATCTTTTGCATTCGGAACGTGATTTGTCTCGCTGCGGTGCGGGCAGTAAACAGTTGCACGCATCTGTGTGATATGGTCTTATTCTATAAAAAGCTCCATAAAACAAAGCAGATTGAATATTCCATAGGCTTCTTCTCTAGTGGTGACTGTGCCAAACGTTGATAAATTCTGTCATTACGCACTCATTAATCTCAGCAAATCGGGCTCAGGAATATTCTGAGCACAGCGCCACGCGTTCCCTCTTTCTCTTGCCTCTTCCAGTGGAAACCCAAGAGAGCTCCGGCCAAATCATCTCTTCCGCTTTTAACGCCATCTGAGGCCTTTCCTTTATACTTTTGAAAAATCCAGTTCTCTTGTAAACTCCACCAAAGCAACAAACAGTTGAGAAAGGGTTTTACCAAACCACCCTCGAAGCCCCGTTGGGCTGGAGAAACGATGTGAAGCCACCACCTTCTACCCATAAATCCCAACTGAGAGGTGGGAGAATGACACAGTCCAGTTGTGGAAAGGCCAATGTTGGTCAGCTAATATCTAATATTCCTCTTTCCTCCTCTTTTCCCTTCTATCTTTCTTTGTCTGATTTGTGGTTATTGACCTTTGTATATATAGCCATAATTCCTCCGCGGTGAGGCTATATGTTTATATCCATATTCTGAATTTGAAGCAGCCATGAGTGTCGTTTCTTTGATTTATTCGGTTAACCTCTAGCTTAATAAGTCTGTATTATTTCTCTAGGTGTCCTCTTTTCACTATTAAATGGGTTTTATACCCCCCTGAGATTTTCTTTATAACATCACATTGAGCATTAAGTCTGTAAAAATCCGTGTCCCTTAATTTTCTCATTTTTGCCAAATGCCATTATTTACTTAACTAAAACCACTTCTACTCTTTTATGATGGTGAATTCTCTTGAACTTCTGTTGTATAGAAATAAACACAAACCTCTTTTCGCGATGATAGGAGCGACTTCTTAGCTTCATTTTGTGCTTTGTTCTTTCCCTTCTAGAGAAGACCTAAGTAGGGCTGAAAGACCATCAAGCATCGGAATTTCGTGCCACCCAACAATATTAAATACGAACAATATCCCCTGCAAGTAGGATTCTGCAGGAAATTGTTCCTTAGCAGGGTTTCTGTTTAACACCATGGGTTGGATTCTTGGTGGACGTCCAAGGGGTGGTCACTCTGGTGTTGATGGAACTAGACTTCTTCCATAGACTCGAAGGTTTTAAGAAGCTTTCTTCAGCATCCCATTGTATTATTTCCTACTAAATTGTCAAATTTTTGCTTTTCAAAACGTCCACAACCTCAGCCGGAAGCATTTATGGATTTTTATGTCCCTAAAGCCACCCAATACCAAGGGAGGACGGTGGCTGGAGCCCATGAGCTGGGGTTGATCACCTCCCCAAAGAGATCGAACCCTGCTTTTTGGGAACGCGACTCGCCCTTGTTTTAAAGGTAAAAATCACAAGTCTTGCTGCCCCTGCAATTTTCTGTTCATTTAAGAAAATGCCTAAAACACTGTATTTCACCTCAAACTGTTCCCTTTTTCAGAAGTCTCGCTTTAACCATATTTTACTTTCAACAGTGGAGATGTCTGTCCCGCTCACTGCATCTCAGTTATTTTTCCCAGCTGGTTCTTAGTCCTCCACCAGCTGACATTTAGATTTTCTTCACACATTTCGTTATCAGTCATTAATCAGCCTTTTGGACTGAACAGCGTGTTCCTCTTACGTCGAGTCCTCCTCTAAATGCCATCAGCGCTGATTCATCTTCCCACTTGAGGAACTATTTCCACAGGAATAAACGAGAATTTTGCCGCAGTTGGGAGCACAGAGGTGGTGTTTTGATTCCTAAACTTATTGCAGAAGTATTTATTGAAATATTGGCAAGGATTTAGCTTTCCCTGTTCGTGGCACTGTATTTCTTGATGAACCTTCTCATTTTCCTCTCTCATTTTACCCAAAGCAATTATTCGCATTATGCACATTACCATTGCTTTCTTGGTTCCTCTCTCACTTCTATGGAACTCTCTCTAAGGAATTTTGCTGTAACACAAAACTTCTTGCTTTCTTAAAAGAATTAACAAAGTATCATTTAAATGCGACTTCGAGTGAGACACTTGATGTGGAGATCAATGTGGTAGATTTTAAAGGCTGCTATTGAATTTTAATTCAATGATATAATAAATCCATCACTGTGCACACAGAGCTGCAGTATAAGTGCAGTAGAATTTGATTAATCTGGTCGGACGAATCTCCAAGGGTTTCAATTTTGTGAAGTCTCTTGTTTTAATTCAGTAAAACCATTGAGTGATTGGGGCTAAGTTTGTACCAAAAGAGGTCTTACCCTTTTTTATTGTCCAAAGAAAATCCTCTTTTAAATCAAATCTGGATTTCTTTTCTTTAGCAAAGGACAGAACACCTCAAAGTTTGTTATTCCAGTTCTGTCCTTAACACTTTCAATCTAAGGCCTTAATGCTACAGCAAGAAATCACCAAAGCATTGGGGAACTTTCCCCATGGATTTCATCGCAAATTCAGATACAAAGTAGAGATCGCAATAGCAAAAGCACAAGCTTACAAACTTCTTTTCTCTACCCCTGCTTGCATTGTCACTTCTCGCAGATATTTGATGTTACCCCGATGCACAGTTGCCACCATTAAAAGAATCATTTATATCGGCACTTGAAGCACCTCAGCACTTCTTCGATCAAGAGGAGGAAATAATTGCAGTGTCTTGCGTCGCGTGGTGCTGTAACTTGCGGTGAACGTTGACGTTTTAATGGCAGGCATCATAATTTCAAACCGAACTGAAATGAGAAGAGGAAAGGTCTATGGCTCTTACTTAATGAGGTTGTGAATTTTCTTTCTCCAGAGTGTTTGGTTGGTAAATTCACTAAAGAATAATAACGGAGCTTCAGACTTTGACTAAAACCTAACAACAAGAGAAAAAAAAACCCAAAAACAATGTAATTCATTAATTACTATTTATTAATAATTCTTTTTTTGAGGAATCTGAAATAGAAAATTTCAGATTGCTTTTTTCCATGGATGGTCCAACTGTAGGAGATGATAACAGCGGCATCAAGGAATCAGATATTGGAAGAGGGACCAGAGACTTAACGGGGTTTTTCGCTTTAGAGACCATTAAATCTCTCCTGGACAAGGCCTTGAGCAATCTGAACTAATTTGCCCTGCTTTGGATATAACTCCAATTGTAATCTTGGAATAACTTTGGTTGCAAAGGAGCCCAGGACATCGTGGTCCAACACTCTGCTCAGAGCAGAACCAGCTTAAAATTCATCGCCTTGCTCTGGAGCTCGGCCAACTGAATCTTCAACATTTCCAAGGGTGGAAACCCCATCCTGGCCAACACATATGTGATTAATAGAAATTCTATACGAACGGGCCGTACGAGACTTCGCGTTTCTACCCCGAGCTGTTCTTTGTTTCCTTCAAAGTCTCCCATCAAATCCTGCACCCTCTTGCAACAAACATTACACAACTTTCCTTATTATTTGCCAAGAAACAGCAACAAGCAAGGTACTTAGCTAATTAGACATTTCTGCCTTTCGCTTTTGACATTTGCATCAACTTGAAATTTTGCCGACGAGGTTACTGAAAGAATTTTAAATGACTACTGTAGTGATTAAGCAGTGAAGCTGAATACTAATGCGTCTCAAACTGGGTTAGTGCGGCAGTGAATTTAACATAGCCAGTTTTAAAGTGGACTAATTAACAATTAAGAGTCTCAAGTGAAACTTATTTATATCTATGTAAAAAAAAACACCCCAAAATAATAATAATAACCCAGCCTCCCACCTCAAGTCAAATTCTCAGCCTGGTGCTTGGCAGGATGAAGCTTCTACATCTTTCCTATAGTCAGATATTTGCTCATTTGGGGGTATCCAGATCCTTCCACAGTCCCTTTTCCCTATAGATGTGTATCCAAAATAATGAAGAATAGACTGTCAGAGCATTGAAACAGACAATTTATTGTAAAATATGTTTTCTGGCCTCATCCAGAAAGCCACCAGTTGGATATTTTGCCCCAAATTCGGATCCTTGTGGCTGTCATAACCACATAAACATCTGTGCTCAGCTTCTCTGGCTCCTTTAGAGGCAAGCGTACCATTTTCCTTTGAATTTGCAGAATAATAAGCATTATTTCTTCGTTTCCTCCCCCTTTTTTCAGTTGGAACAGAGCAGATAGCGATAGGAATGCTGCTCCCTTCGGGCTGCAACAGCTCTGACAGGTGAAAATTGCTGCGTCCCAACGGGGGTGAGCGCAGCATTAACTTCCTTGTCAAATACAAATGTCAGGTTAAGTTTTGTCCCTACCTTGATATTCAGAAAATAGACGCTTTTATTCTAAATCACGAGAAAGCTTCCCGCGTGTGTATTTTAATTACCGCGGAAATGGATCTGTCTATCCGTAGATCCTGGAGAGCGTGTGTGTAAGACTTTTAAATACGTATATTCTATTCATCGTTTTATTTATAGGCCATAAAGCTTTAAAGGACTAAGACATCAGCTCCTAGACGAACTAACTAAGTTTTCTAAACCCATCATTACTGCCCAGGGTAGGAAAGAGTTGAGAGTGTGTATATCATAAAAAATACAACTCACTTCCACTTGGTCTCTAATCCTCTGCTTCACTCTCATCCCCTTTAACACACCAAGACCCCTATGGCTTCTCTTTGACTCGTCTACCCAGAATTAGGCTGCAATTTGATTTTTGACCTGTGAAATCACAATTAAGAGAGACATCTACTAGTGCAGGTCCTAAAAGGTCTTTAGAAAGGCTGAAAAGAGTAAGAGGAAGAAATTCCAGGAGGTTTTTATACCTCAATAGTGGATTAGACTACTGAATTATTTACTCTCCAAAGCAGACTGTTGTTCAGCAAAATTTGCTGAGAGACACTCGTTCCAATGAATCATTTATAATCAAAACAGTTTGTCTTCGAGGGGAAGGAACCGATATTGTCGATATTGTCAGGCACTCCTGTTTGGAGCTTGGGAACTAATGGCCTGATGCTTCTGATATGGGTCTGGACCCACCGGCCCCTTGGCGGCGCACGTTGCTTCTTGATAAACGGAGCGATAAGCAAATTAATTGGGAAATGTTTTCAAAATCGAATGTTTCTTGCATAGCTGTTCTTTAAGGTTGGCAAGGATGATGCTCGCAAGGATAAACTTTCCATTGTGGGCTTTAGGAGGGGTAAATCTATTTTGAAGGAGTCGTACGCCCGTTTGTTGTAATCTCACTCACATTCTTGTACTGAGATATTCTACAAATCGTAGCTTTTCACGTATAAACCCCATGCAAATACTGTACACGTGTCATATATAAATCTCTTTATATAATGTATATCATATAAAGCATTAAGGGTGATTAACTACATTTAATTTACCGCCTTGGTTGATGTAGAATTGAACGTTCCTCTTGGGAAAATGGCAATTAATATAACTAGTCATTGGCTGATGTGAAACCTGATAAGACAATAGGTTTTAAAAGAAAAGAGGGGAGATTTAGGCTGGACATGAGGAAGAAATTCTTTACACTGAGGGTGGGGAGATTAAATTAGCCCTAAACTAGCTCTGTGTGTCAATTAATGCATTTTAGCTTTGTTCTATCTTTTCTATATCTAAGAACAGCAACTATATCCAGGTAGAAAGTAAATAAAGCAGAGGATGCTTCCACTTAAATTAGGTTTCAAAAATAAATACATCTGGGACATTAAAAATTGATTGTGTCTTAAAAGGCAACCGGAATAACTTTTCCCCTAAAATGAGGTCACATCTTAATAAAATAATTTACTATTTTTAGTCGTGTATTACAATAAGTCATTTGAAACCAACTGTAGGCCACTCAACTTGTCCGATCCTTAGAAATGAAGATAAATGATGAAGAGAAAAACTGCAAAAATGTCCTATCTGTTATCTGAAACATTAGTAAAATATTAGTAAGTGAATGAATTAATGGAGATATATCAATTAATGAAATCATTCTGGCTGTCCAGCTGCTCCAATGAGCAAAATAGAATGAATCTCTATTTGAAGCTTTGTGTATATGACTGTAAAGTGGAAGGAAGGCAGAATTACAGAGATAGGTTATGGAGGAGGGAGAACGTCAGCACAAATTTGGTTCAACGGAGCTTTATCTTTAGGTTTGTTTTAGCAACGTGATTTAAAACCAGCCATTTTCATGATATAGTTTGTTTGTTGGATCCCTGGCTAAAGAATGCATCACAGTTTGTTTGTATAAATGGTCTGAAATTGTGACTGCAGATGCGGACTTTTAGAATAATAAGAGTGGTCTCCAAAGCTTACTAGAATAATCAGCTCATTGCGCGTTGTTATCAGAACTGGTTACTATCATCATTATTAATACCGTTATGCTTTTTCAGTCGTTGTGTGCAGCCCAGTCCTCTCGCTTGTCCCTCCGGTTGGTGACCTGGCATCATCTCTGTGACCTTCACCCACGATGCAGATCCACTGAGACATCCAAGATACGTTGAAATCCTGCCAAATATCTCAGCATAACAGCTCCCAGATCCTCCTTCACGCCATCTTCATCCTGTATCTTGATTACCGGAGCACCTGGCCTTTATTCGGACCCGTTTTGAACAACATCACAACGAACGTTTGCCCCTCTCGGTCATCTGGATGGCGTCACAACCCTTGTTTGATCCCACTGGAGAGCATAGGAGGTGTACAATGCATTACTTCCATGTCCATTGGTGGGTAGCCCAAACGTATCAATCGCTGAGGACATAAATATCAAAGGAGGAGGAAACGATCTAAACTAGAAGCTAATTCTGGCAGAAGATCAAATGGATGTAAATTAGATATGAAAGACTGGAAATTAGATGGTTTCTAACGACACGAGGTGTGAAGTTCTGGAACAAGCCTTCAAACGCATTAGTGGGGAGAAAACATTTTGTGCTGGAGGTTATGTTTATCAAGGCAATTTCGGGAGAGACAAGAAAATTAAGCTTGTGATCTGCATCGTTTGGCAGCAGATTCACTGGCATCTTTATTTAAAGATGCGGTTGTTGTGTGTTTGTACATCATTTCAGTTCTAATAGAACACTGAAGGGTTTGGTCTGGTCTCCTGGACAGAATATTTATCCACACTCAAGCCTCTTTTGACGTGTGAAATGGGGAGAACGAGGAGGAGGAGGGAAGGGACTTGTCCTGTAATTACTTCTATTTGTTGTTGTCGTTTTTCTTCTACGGTTCATAGTTTGTTACGTATTATTGAGAGCAACATTAGGGAAGAAGTTTTCAGAGTGAGGGTTGTGAAACACTGGAACTGAGGCCCAGAAAGGTCATGAAATCTCCATCCTGTCTTTCCTCAGCTACCTGATTTAACTTTCAAGTTGACCCTACTCGGAGTAGAGGATCCAACGCCAGATGATCCTCAGAGCTCCTTCCAACCTCAAGTATTCTGTAGAGCTGCAGAATATCCAAACCGTGGTGGATGGGAACGTGTGACATGGACATCTGATAAACACCCTTGAATTAGGTGACATTTACTGGTAGATGTGAAGTCCAGAATTGCAAATCTAGTTCTTCATTCTTTCTTCTTCTCTGCCTCTCGTTCATCGATGAGATCTCACGTTATCTGCAGAGGTTGTCATGTCCACCACCATACAGCATATCCTTTCTACTCATTAAATGCATGAGCAAAACTTTCAAATGAGAGCTTTAAAATGACAGCAACAAGTATCAGATAGCAAATAACTTGTTTATAATCTGTATTTCACCTAAGGTTCTCAACAAGAAAATACTTCATGAATAGCAAATAAGGTCATACTGTTCATCAAAGAGACGGAGTTCCATGTTTCCGTTTGATAAAATATTTGGGCAGCGAATTTAATCTCTAATGCCTCAGGGTATATTTTGGGAAAATTTTGATCAGCTCTAGCTCTTAATAGATAATATTTTATAGGTCTTGACCAGGCATTGGGGCTTATCAGTGGGTTTCTGTGTGATGAAAAGAGGTGCATGTGATCAAAACCAGAATACATTTTGCTGGGTTATTCAAATTCAGGTTTTCCCCTAAGGCTCCTGGATACGTTCCTTGGATGTGGTGACTGAAGGGTGGGAATTAAGATGCGCTTTTGTAACTGAGTAAGACTGATACTGGCAACATAACGTTGGTTTGATTTCAATTTCATCCCAGCTACACCATTTTAGACCAAGATTTTCAAAGAAATCTACAAGTTAGGATCCTAAAAATCCCCAGAATTCGTATCTGTAACATTTGGAAAATCTAAAGCTTAAAACGTCATTTCTAAACTTGCCTTAAAACAGAGCCTATGCAGTTCACTAAGCAAAAAAATTAAAGAGCAAAACTATTCATAGTTTCAGCACCATGGTTTTAATTTTGATTTATACAAGAGAGGACTCAACAAAATCACTTTTCCAACTCTCCGTCTCTGATTGCCTTTAGTGCCTGGGAATATTGTGCTTCCTAATGATGCATGTTATCTCTTTTACTGTCCTAGGCTTTAATTCTGGGGCACTGCTCATATTTTCAACCTATTCAGTAGAAAAACCATCTTACTGTAGAATCTTCTTCGGCCAAGTTGCCTGAAAGTCACCTTGAACAACATGAAAAGAGATCTCGTTAAGATCTTTGCTGAAATAATCACAGTCCCAGTTGTCCCTTCGTTGGAAAAAACAATTCCTTTAGACAACAGTGCTGTGAGCTTCTCCTCTTTATTGTCATTCTGATGAGAGAACACTGGACTTCTAACAAAAAGGTCATAATGTCTTTTATTAATAGCTACGATAAATTAAGGTAGACTAGTGCAACTTCAAGACATTCATACTCACACCCTACTGTCTGTATTAGTTATCAAAGGATGGTTTGGGTTGGAAGGGACCTTCAAAGCTTAATCTTTGTGTCTAATCAACTCAGTCTTATTAGCAAATCCCTTGAGGAGCAGCTTTTGTTTGTGTTGGAGAGCAAAATAAAGTCCTTGTGCACTCGGGGATAATGGTTTAGTTACCTGCCACGTTTTATGAAGGGCATTACCTCTAGTATGTGTCGTTTCAAAAAGACTGGAATATTCATTGATTTTGATAGCGAAAAAAGAGGTCTAGAATGTGGCAATGATTTGTGATTACTCTGCTGATTGGACCCTGTTCCAAACTCCCTGAGCTAAGAGGAAAAAAAGATCTGTCGAGTTTGATGAGGAAATGAAACGATGATAACCTGATAAATACCCAAATGAAGTAAAATGAACCTAAATGAACGTAAGCAGCTCAAAATTCACGTAGCTGAGGCAAGAGGCCACGTAGAATTGATGATGTTTTGGATTTGCTCTTTGCTAAAATATGAGATTCAGAAGCTAAATGGGACCAACAGATTGTTTTGTTCCACCTATATCATTCCTAACTAATATCTGATCTGTTCTAAAGATTTCCTCATGCTGGATAACGTACCATTCTCCCAGGAAATCTCTTAGGGTGTTTAACAGGTAGGTACACAACATCTCGTGCTCTATCCATTTTAGAGACCTCTGAAAATGTGGAGGAAACGATTTCTCCCACTTCCGGCAAAGAAGCAACCACTGAATTTTCTCAGCCCCCCAACCAGGATTGATGGAAAAATGATCTACTAACTGTGGTGGAGGGGAAATCCATGGAATTTACCTTTTACTCCTTGGTAGAAAGGGAAAATTCTAGTACACAAACTACTCTACCACCCCTCATTTATCAGAGAACTATCAAGTACCTGTTCCACTTTGCATTTTTTTAATTCTATTAAGTCAATTACTTTTGTCAAGAAACAAACCACTTAACTTGATTATCAGACAAAAATGGGCAAGGATCCTTAATAATTAATAAAATGACGTTCGCTTAAAAAAATGTCTCCAACTTTACTACACCGAAGTTGGCATTCACAGTCACTCAACAACCTACAGAATTAGCATTTCTTCTGTTACTGGAATCTGTTGGTGTCAAGAAGTAAAGGGGCAGGACGTGAGCTTTGTTGGATGGCAAATGCCAAAAGTTTGGTGAAAGACTAAGCAGGGTCTTTGCAAAAGCTGATTGCAAAATCCAATTAAGGTGAGACAGCAGGAGCTAAGTCCACCTAACAAAAGCCAAAGCTTCAGGTCCTTGCGTATTTTGGAACTCAGTTGCCAACGTTTTATGCTAAATTTAAGAGCCTAAAACCTGCCTGACTACACCAAGCTCCGTATTCTTTGCACACACACAGGTAAAATTCTTCTTGGTCTTGACTAAAATTTGGTAGATGAATATGACGTTTGATGGGCTCATAGCAGATGAACCTCTTGCATTGATTTTTGTCCACCTGACCTCTTCAGGCAACCCCTCCATGAACTAAGATTCAAGAGTTGAAAGATGTGTTCAGTTTTGAGCGTGGCTTGGTGTAGACGTTGCTCAGACTCTCAATTATTCCCTAATCTAGAAGACCTACGAAGCACGTGGACATGACCTTTGAAAATAACCCTTTCACAGAGGTTTGTGAAGATGGAATACGGACTTGAGCTACTTGACCTGGTTTCATCAGCAGAAAATGCAGCAGTTTTGATGGAAGTTTGATGAATTCTCAGGTACAAGCAAGATTAACGGTTGGACTCGATGATCTTAAAGGTCTTTTCCAACCCAAACGGCCCTGTGATTCTATGATTTAGGACTGCAGCTGTCTTTGTACATTGAAATTTGTCAGGGCAGGCACCTCCACAGAGCAATCCAGGCCACCTAAGGTCTGAATCTGCCTGTGGAAGCATCAGTTCCCTCCACTTATCATGCAATTTGACCACACTCTGGAACAAGGAGCAGATTTAGGTACCTGAACCCAGGTGTTGTGAACTGAAACCGAAGGAACTTCAATTAAACTGCCCCTTGGGAGATGTCTTTAATGATAATTTTGCTAACAGCTTGCTTGGTATGGCTACCACCTGGTTATTTAAACACTCGCTATGTAGAGTTTCATCCTGAATTCTTATCATAAATGACTCGTAACTTGTGTGACCTTTCATACCAATATATTACCAGTGACCACATTAATGATACTTTACAGGCAAGGAGAGATTTACTATATCAGGCTGTCTGTAGAATTAAGTGCAATGTGCTTCAGTCCAAGTAAATGCCAAGACTGCACCCAAATTATACCCACAAATATATATAATATATGAGAAATACTGAATCCATTTGGATACCTTTGAGGAAACAGAACCCTGCAATGATTAAACTGCAATAAACCTGTAATTACTGCGCATGCCACTCCTTGGAGAGGGGAAAAAGTCCTGGCTGTACAAACCATTTACAAGCAAAATAGATCAGTTGCTAAGTTGTTGCCAAGACCTGAGCCTGAAATCAAACCCCTCTAAACGCTAAGTGCGGGAAATAAAGCATTGCAATTACTTAGATGATACTTCTTGTGTCGGGCTTGCCCTTGCGCCTTTGTTACTGAAAACGGGGATGGAATTAGATCTGCGTTCTGACTTGAACGCTTGGCATGAAGCCCCTGAAAAGTGGGATGTTGCTGGATATCCTATGGCTCCATGGATGCTCAGAGCCACCAAGCTCGTAACATACGTGGCTTCCAGGCCAGCATCCCAAATTCCATTGTGTGCCTCCCCCTGACTTTCCCATGAGTGTTTAATGAGCTGCTGTGATTTCCCCCCTCTCCCCTTCTTCACGCCGAGAGGATCTCGAGGTTGTAAAAGAGCAGAACATGAATAGGCAGCGAATCAAATCAGCAAACGCTGAAAAGGTCAGAGCCGCTGGGGGATGAGCGTTGGCTTCCCCAAGTTGTGATGGAAGGGAACGGCGCCATTTGAACGCCGCGCCGGGAATCCCACCCGAATTTGAAAGGGAAATAGGAATCGTTGGTACTCAGGATGCTCAGCAACCAGGAGCAGCAATTAGCTCTGCAAACAGCTCTTTATTTCTGCTGGACAAAACAAGTGGGCTCCTCTTTGCCTAAACAGTTACCAGTTAATGATTAAGAGATGCGTGTTTCTCTTAATAGACATTTCTTAATAACCACCTATGACGGATACGCAGAAATATTTAAGTGCTGGAAAAGAATAACTATGCAAAAATAGGTACATTTTGAAAAGCACTTTGTCAACAAGCTGAAAAATACAGTATATACTGTATAATGCTCTCCTTTGAAAACAGAGAAGCTTCTGTATTTTACTGGAATCAGGGTTGTATTTCTGGGTAAACTCTGATTTCTCCTTATTCTTTAATTCTGGTTTAGGCTGTTGAAGACGATTTAATCCAGGCTCAGCGTCGGACAGAAGATGTGCAGAAATTTCCAGCAACCTGGGCTGCATTTTGAGTAACCTGCTCTTCTTCATGCATCCCATTTTCGGCATTTTAACATATCCTGTGCTCAATTATTTAATAAGTCTTCCTGTGCTGGTATTAGAGATCTTTCTCTCGGCAAAGGTAACCGTATTAAAACACATTTCATACCCTGGTCCTCAGGCTAATCTCCTTTACACTGCTCTATAGCAATAGAGATGCTGTTAAAATCAGTGTATCAGCTTCAGGCCTAAGTAGCGAGGCAGAGGAAAACTGCTGTATTATTCTGAGATAAACAGCAAATTAGGAGAAAGCAATAACCCAAACAGCCCTGTAAATTCGGAGTCTTGGTTTAAACTCATTATACTTCTAGCAGGATTACTCCCTATGTCATACAAGATCATTATTGTGTCTGTCCAGACAATAAAATCATGTAAATCTGAATGTAAAATGCTTTGCTTCCCCATATATTGTGGGTTTTTTTCCTTATTTTCTGCACCCAGGGAAAAAAGATGTATTTCTTTTGCTTTCTTTTCCTAAAGGGATACAGGTAAATAGAGAACTGGAGGAATATATACAAATATGTGTTGAAATTTCCCTTCGAGGACATCAAAAGCTTCCCATCAGCAGGAGGTAGGGAAGAAGGGACGACAAACTTGCCAAACCCTCCTCATGCTCTTGATTTGCATACGTTACAAAGTGGAAGGTTTTTGGTGGTTTTTCTTTCATTTCAGTCTTATTAAACGCCTGGTTTTAAAGAAATCCTATATAACACTTTCCCCAAGGTGCTGTGATTCAAAAACCTCCGTCCCAGGCTACCCCGTATTCCACTTATTCAAAGCGTTCTTCCCCAATATCGGAATATTGCCGCGGAACGGTGCAGCTCATCACAGCCCATTAACTCGCACTCCAATATCCCTCGTCTACCATTCCGACTTTGAGTCACGCTCAGACTACTGAAGATTCAGGGTGTTTAAATTCTTTACATCCAGCAAAATAGCAAATGTTTGATCGTAACGAAGGATGCGTGCAAAAAAACCCACCCCATAACTACTCATTGATTTGGCTAATTAGCGAAAATTGCTGTTTTTACTGATCTTGTGCTGTAGCAATTCCAAGCAGCTCCATCTTTCCCTGGGTTTTTCTAATCCTGAAAAGCTCTTGGAAGACAGATGTCATGGCACAGCCCAACATCTGGGTTTTCTCCTGGAGCACCAGTCACGATCTTGACATCTGTCCCCGTTCTTCTCTTTCTTTTCCCTTTTTCACCCTCTAATTAAAACAAAACAAAGCTTGAATTACATTCAATTAAATGCGTAAATTTTACAAGTTAGTGTTTTAGTTCCCCATCACAGGCTTAAAGCCTCAAGATAGTAGAAAATGTTGTGTATATACCCCACACATCTAATTCCAGCAATTCCTCCGCCATGGTAGCCAGGGAGATGAGATGTGTGGAGAAAGCTTGCGAAGCTGAAATTGTATTGCTACGCTAATTAATTTTAACCGAGCCCAAATAAATCTCTCCCTTTTCTTCGAATAAAAAGAGATTTTCTCTTTCTCTTCCCCCAGCTCCTCCTCCAGAACCCCAATGGAAATATTCCTGGAGCCGCAATAATTCCAACGCTCAAGTGGCAGCTCATGTTTCCGAAGTGACGCGTCTTTTCCTCCTCTTTCTGCCCCCCTCAAGAAGAACATTTGTCTTAATAATCAGCTCTTCCAGGTCTGTCCATCCAACAGATATTTGCACAATGCTTCATTATGTCTGGAAAAGTGACTGTCACACAGTCCCCAGTGTTCTTAAAGACCTTCCCATCACAACTATGGTTGACCTCCAACTGGATGCTCTACCACGGGGAGGAATAATTGTCCATGGTTTTCCCATCTGGATGAAGAGATAACCACCCAGCACCACCGTTCGGGTAGTGGTCCAGTCTCTTTTTATTTCTATTGTGCGTAAAGTGATCAAATGGGTCAAATTAGAACCTATCGAAACAAGCGGGGTTATTGCTGCTTTTTCATGGGGTTGTAGTTGACCTGAACTCAATCTTTCCCAGATTCCTTTCTTAATTTGGGCCTGTTATGCTCATATGGAATTACAATAACAGATGCTGGATGTATACCTTAATTTTTTTAAATGTAGACCTGTGCGGTGTTGTGTTGATGAGGGATGGCAAAGCAGAGCCCATCTCAGGACCCTGTAGATCTAATTTGAACCCTTAATCAGTACCCTCTGACTCTCTTTCAGTAATGAGCTTGTGTAGGAGGTTATGGGATGCAGTTTCACAAGTTTAGGTAATAAAAATAGTTTAGAGGAGATGAAGACCTTCTTTGCATTGAAGACTCTTGGCGTTGCATTAAAATGTGCAGGTTACAGGGAAAAAAGAAAGGGTGAAAAAAGCAATTTGACACATAGCCCAGGATTGGGAAAAAACAAACACAAAACCAAACTAAAACATTGCATTTTGGGTTTATTCAAAGAAATCAAAACATCCGCAATAAATCTAAGGTTCCAAAATTCACTTTGCGTGATCAATGCTTTTGAATATTTACATGTCACTTTCCAAGAAATGCAAATCTTTAGATCGCCATCGCTCGATCAAAGATTCTGAAATTGGATGTTACAGGTCGCGGTATTGTATTTATACACCCATTTCATGCTTCAGCAAACCGGCTCCTTAAAATGTAATACTTGATGACAGAAAACTGCTGCCTATCATCGAAAGAAATAAAGCAAGCGTTTGCTGTTCCCTCTGCTATCGGGGTGAATGATGGGGAGCATCATGAAAATGCCAACTGCTCCCATGAAGTTGTTGCGCTCACCCTTTATAAAAACAAGCGGTAAGTCCTCTTGATCAGAAAATGAGCTCCCCGGTGGATAATTAAGCAAGAATGGCCATGAAGCAGATGGAGGGTTTCAAAGTGTGGCTCGGTTGGATGGGATGATGCTGACGGGTGATGTTTTTAGTTGCCTCTCGCTTCCACAACTGTCGATGGGCGATGCTGGTGTGTGTATCTCATGCCACATAGAATGGTTTGGGATGGAAGGGATCTTAAAGATCGTAAAAGCATAGAATTATAGAATGGTTTGGGTTGGAAGGGACCTTCAAAGGTCACCGAGTCCAAGCTCTGCCATGAGCAAGGACATATTCCACTAGACCATCTTCCAGTTCAAGTCCCATTCAACCAGGCCTTGACCATCATCAAGATTTGATTCTTTGAGGGTTTTTTTTAAGCCTATTTCATCAGACACAAAAAATTACAGCTTAGAAGATACCGTTTAACATCACATATTGCTAATTGAACTGTGATTGAGATCCTGAGCCAGCAAAAAGCTTTATTAATTGTGGTTTTTTAACCTGTATTAATTACAAACGTAGCTTGGTAGTCACCTTTCTTAGGGCCTGAGGTAGACTGATGGTTATAGATCAGTGTCATATTTACCACTTCTTCATTTAATCAGACTTTATATGGATTCACTCTTAATTTTGTGCCTTTGTAATCCCAAAACTTCGTTTTAATGGTAAGAACTTGGCTATTTCCAGATTTGGAAGAATCTTTCCTGTGACTTTAAGATCTTGAACTTAGGAGAATTCATTTATGTAACAGGAATAATCCAGGTTTTTACTGCGCCATTCTGTTTTCTCTTAATTCCTTTTCAATGCTGAAATAATACGAAGGAAAACTGGTTTAAGCAAAAGAACAAGGAAAACGTTCTGTGGGAAGTTTGGAGGAGAAGAAAAGGGGAAGGGAACAAACCCCTCCATTCCCAAAGTGACAAAGTTTGGGTGTTTTTCCCAACTGAGAGCACATTTTTAGGCTATTTTTCCCTCACAAGGCTTTGGTTGGGGGAATGACAATATCTGGAGAGGATTAATTAAGTGAAGATGTCTGATATTCCATTTCTTAATGAACACAGGGTTCTCAATTCAGCTGTATCTGCAGAGACATCAGAGAAAGCTTTGGGGTTTCCTGTATTGAAAGATTTATCTGCTGCTCTTTTCTGCCTTGCTGTATTAAAATTAACGGTAACCAATTGCTTTTATTTTGTTATTGCAGCCCTTGTCAGATTCCAATCTCTTAAAAGGGGAAAAAACTAAAAGAGATTACCAGCCTCATTATTACTTCTATGTGAGATGTCTATTTTTAAGCTATGAAGGCTTTATAATTAAGCTTTATCAAGCAATGCAAACAAATACAGAAGTTGCTATTAAAGTTAAACTTCCCTTCCATTCGATTTCTTTTGAATCTCCAATCTCTTTTCTTTGGGAGCCCTCTAGGAAAAAGAAAACAGGAGTTAATACCCTGAAAAGACTGTGGTCATTCTTTTAAAACTGAAGAATAACAAGCGTTAGTGCAGTGAGAGAGGTAATAGCCTTGTCTCCCATCCTGGTCAATAAATCTATCCATCATCTTTACCAAATAATGTAAGAACTGTATAATAATTAATAAAATACATCTTAAAACTGTTTCCATCTTGGGCATGTTTTCAAAGCCAGTCTGCTCTGCAAAAACCACATAGGCGGTGGATTTGGGGACCAAACAGCTCAACCTTTCGACTCCATTTGAAAATCGTCTTTAACACCTCTTTCTCTATAATGGAGGGACTTCCCCTCCTTTTTTCTTTCTCCCATTGCATATCCTTGCAGACGAGATCACTAATCCTTATGGTCTCTTTGCGTTTTCTTTAATGACCGCGGGTTTGTGACGACAAATGCAAAAAAGTTCGTAGTGGGATTTAGCAAAACCTAGAGATGAAATGATGCTCTCACAGGCAACAATAAAATGTCTCCACATGCACCACTGAAACAATTTCCTTGTGCCTGTTCCCCTCGGATGCATTTGCAGAAGCAGCATGGACGCCAATTAAGTTGATCAAGAGTCTGAACCTTTGGTTCTACAGCTCCCACTCCTAAATTGAAACTCTGGCAAGAATTCAATGTGCTGGAAGGGTCATGACAAGGGACCCAGGAAAACAGATTGTGAATGTGGGCCTAACATCTCCATCTTCTTCCTTTCAACCTTCACAGAACGGTTGGGGTTGGAAGAAACCTCTGGAGATCATCGTGTCCAACCCACCTTGGCCTGGAAGAAGAGAAAAGAAAAGGCAGGAAAAGCAGGGCTGGGTTAATCTCAGGAGAAGGATCTGAGTGTTGTAACCTTTCACGTCACACATTTGTCACAACCTCTGGTAACGAAGGGAAGCGATATGATCTAGAGCACGCTGCTACAAGCAAGATGGCACATCAATAAATCGCCTGTCTGATAGTACGGCGCATTTTCTGGAGATGAGCGTAAGTGTGATATGTTCGTAACGAGGCACATCCCATCAAAAGCAGCGAGATTTCTCACAAGCTGTGCCTAGTAACAAGTCGCTTCTTCTGCGGGGTTGACAAATATCAGGCTGTAGCGAAAGAAGATGGGAAAGGAGTGAATGTGGCAGTAAAGCTGCGGGGCGAGATTGCCGAGCGCTCCTGGTGAGCAACGTTTGTCAGCATGACCGAGAGTCTCCACAAATAACAAAGACTTCGCAGGGAGAAAAGCACTTTCAAAGAACAGAAGTGAAGCTACTTGAGGCAGTTGCAGAAGATGATCTTGTGTTAAAAGTTGCTATTCTGTATTGGACCATTGATCTCCCCTGGCTTGGGAAGTCCCATTGACCCAAGGCCATCACACGGAATACGTGGATTATTTACTAAGTGAACACTGAAGATCTAAGGTTGGGATTCAACCTTCCTACCCTCAGCTTTCTGCTGTGCGGATGTTTCTGGATGTCTTCAGAGGCATTTAACCTTCTCTACTGGTTTGACTGGTAATTTAGGCACTTATAATAACATTATTTATATGAGGTATCTAAAATTTGTCCTCATGAGTGATGAGTGATTAGGCAGGGAACAGGTTGGTACGTCTCTTCGAAGGAAATCTTTCTATTCTTCCATACTTCCTACCTTTGTTTTGCAGCCGTCTATTTATAGAAGTGGCATGAGCTCAAATTTAAGTACTCAGTTAATGACAAACTCCATGTTTTGACTGTCTTGCATCTCAGATGTTGCTAAAATGCTTTCAGTGCCATTTGACCAGTGCAGGTGGCCAAAGGACGGGTTCATCGCTCACACTTACTGTCCTTGATACCCACCGTGAAGAGAAGCGTTGATCAGTGTAACAGCAACGAGGACTTGATGCATCAAAACATCATCTCTTGGGCTAGAAGCTGAAAGGCCAGGAAGCTCCATCCATGTTTGCTTATTAAATAGACAAGCTCTTTGTTCCACCCCGTGTCAGCCATCACTGCCACCCCATCAAAACTGCAATATTGTCATCTAGTTCTTGCAAGATAATGACTACAGAACAAGGAAATGATTTTTCTCATTCTGGGGTTGACTTAAAACCACTTTTCCCAACCCTTCAGGTTTTGCGGTGCTGTAAAATGAGCGTGCAAAATGCCACTTAAACTCACCCTACTGATAAACTCTCTGTTAGACCCAGTGCTTCAGCGTACTTCATAAATCAGCTCAGTGTCCCAGTCCCACAGCTGAGCGGCTGCCGTGGACACCTTGACTCACGTAAAGATGGAAAAAATCTGGAAAAATAAGGAAGAAGGTATCAGAAACCCTCCATCAACCTTCACTTTGTCTGCACTTCTGTCAATGTTTCGGTGGCCTTTGAAAAGAAAGAAAATGTCAGCTTGCTCTTCGTATCTCCCTGTCGTATCTGTCGTCGTCAGAGATGTTCAAGTCAGGTCCTGGTTGTTAGGACTCTGAGATCCTCTTGTCATCTCTGGTCCAAAATAGTCGGAAATTTATGGCTTCTGGGCACTCCACGGAAGACATTTTTGGATAGATTTTTGCAGCTAAAGAGGAGGAATGGAAAAGATTTGGCAGCGTGCACTTGTGTTTCAGTGCTCCCCGGGATACGTTGTGATATGAAACTCTGGTCACATGGAAGATGATAGCATGGAATTCTCAAGATAAATGATTTTAGATACATTTAAAATGGTCGTTTTATTTAGCTACATTATTTTTCTCAATGTACTGTTGGAGTTATTCCACTTTGGTCTCTTTCATTTAAGTTCAGCTCCCCAAGTGGTGCGTTGGTGACATATGAGAGTATTAATTTCATTGGGAGGAGGAAGGACCAACAACAAAAACTTGTGTAGCTGTAGAGCACTTCAAGGAGGGCAATTCAGGGAAACACACAGCGATAATATTCATCATGAGCAAATCTAGTGTAGAAATTAGGAGTAGGTCGCCAACCATGGATGGGCTAAACTTGAGGAATGGCTTTGCAGAAGCAGAACTAAGGCAGGAAACAAGCTGGACGTCGACGCTTCATAAATCTTGTTATACGATGTGGATGCTTGCGACGTCATCTTGTTGGAGGATATCTTGATTAATTAATTGTGATTGATATCTGTAAATTGAATTACTAAACACATGGCATTTCGGGTCTATATTTTGTTACAAATGCTGGACCATTTCAGGTCTATATTTTGTTACAAATGCTGGACCATCCTCCGTTAATTGATTTAGAATCAGAGCTGGGTCCTTATCAGTTTAAGCCCAGTTTTTACCAAGTTGTACTCTCTGTTATGGCATCAATTTAAAAAAAAAGGCAAAGTGAAAACCCAACATTCTTTGTTACAAGTTTTTCTCATTACTATCTACTGCTAAAAAGAAGCAAATAACCACCAGGCAAGCTTGGAACAGAACGAGAGGAATGCGTTTATTGTCAGGAGGAACGTAATTCAACAGAGGCTTTTGAAAAAGATGCTGGCACAAACTCCAGCGCTGAATAGGATGGTCCTGATCATGAAATTGCTAATGAAAAACCCGTGGCAGCTTGAAAGCTCATTTAGCAAACAAAGCACTCTCGGCTGGCGGCGAGCGAGCTCCCAGCTCGGGGAATTCAAAAGGAACGTGAAAGCTTTGAAAGAAAACCTTGAATTCTTCCGACTTGGGTTTGTCGGCCTTGTTGCTGCCGATTTCCTACGCAACGGTCAAACGGCCCCGAGTGCGGGGAGGGGAAGCAGAACAACGCAACTTTGGGTTTCTTTCCATCTTCCTAACCGGAACTCGCAATTTGCAGACAAGAACCAACATTATAGAGCAAGGGCTTGGTAGCGATGGGGAAAGCAGGTTTCTTCTCCACCATCCTGTATGACCGCTGAGATTGCGTATTTCTTCACACAGGTTCCCCAGCCGTTGGGGAAGCTTAAAGCATTATCAATATGGGGCAGATTTTCTAATTCACCTTTTTCATTGGATAACTTTGACGAATAACTGCCTTTTATGAAGTTGGGTAACTCACGCACTCGTTATCTAAAGCCATTTCATGCAGGAATGTGGCTCCAGGACCATCCAGACCCATGGAAAGAAGCACTTGCAGCAGGGATTTGTCCCCTTATGGATGGGCCAGTGGAGTTTAAATCTGAATTCAGTTGCACTTCGGTAAGGTGATTACCAGGACGTACTGATGCTCAATCCCAAAAGAATAAAAATATAGATTAAAAAAACCCACTAAAATATAGCGCAGCTCATCCTTTGCTGAGAGCGTGCCCTGGTTTCATAATAGCTGTTCTGCTGGAAGATGCCGCTCGGCAATATCTGACCTGTCAAAAGCAATGAGGGATATCTTTGTCCCTTTTAATCAGAGACTCCAATGCATTTTTCACTTAGGAAACTACTAGACAGATAACACATTTATACGGGTGTATTTTATGGCTGGAGAGAAGCACGCAATCATTATTTTTTTAGAAGTTAAAGCGGTTGTGAATCTACGAAAGAAAAAGCACATGAATTTCTGTGGCAAACCTCTTCAATTTCAACCAGGTGAATCTCACACAGCTGTTCGGCCGGGTGCTTGGTAATTAATTTTGTGCCTGTTCATTATGAATTATTCCCTTGCAATAGGTAGATTATGGAGGGGAGCAACTTCTTTTAATCTCATTTTTCCTTAATAAAGTCTACGTTCAGTGCTACCACTTGGGCCATAGGTAGAGCAGCAGAGATGATTTTGTAGGTAGATAAATTCATTGGTGCTACATAGTTAGGACACCTCCTCACTAAAGGATTTTGGAGCATGTTTTACTTTATGTTAGAGCTTGAGCTACATCTACTTAGGTTTTTTTAATTTATTTTTCTCTTTAGAGCTCCGAAGTGATCAGAATTTTGGCAGCATCATCACAAAAAAAAAGCACCAAACCAACACAAAACAAAGCACAATTTCATTGCAAGGGGTGAAAGGGAGGCAAAGTATTCAAATTGATGTGGGAAATGTCTCATTTCTTACAGCCAATATGAACTCGTAGCAAACAGATGAATTATTGACACGATCTGGAGATGGAGTGATTGATATTCTGCTTCCATCACAGATGCATTTCCTGCCGAAAATTAAATTTTCATTCACCTGCTGCAAGGTGAAGCACAAAAAGATGTTTGGAGCATCTTTCAGAAGGTGGATGAGCTTTATTGACCGATCTCAAGGCTGGAAATGATCCTCATTCTTGGATTTAAATAATATCAGCTGAAAAGTGAACCTACATTCATGCGTTAAGCGCAGTGGTGTATGCAAAGGATCTCTATTCTTTTTTAAATACCATGTTTTTACATATTTATTGTTTGGAAGGATTTGATTTGATAGATTGGGACTTGGACTGAAATTTGGACTGGAACCTTGCTGAAAATATATATATATATGTTTCTCGTGAAGAGAAAATTTAGGCTTTCAGGCAGATAGCCCAACATCTGTCAACCTGTTCAGCATCTTGGGAGATTGTGATGGGAGACGACGCAACCCCAACGCGTTGCACTCGATGTGAACCGGGCCGCGCGATGGCCCAAAACCCAACCATGACACACAGCATCTACCGAACCGCTCAGGCCACAGTTCTTGTTTTAATTTGGAATCCCTGAACCATTCCACCGCCTTTTATGCTCTGACCTGGTGAATGCTGCAGGACTTTGTTGGTGTTCAAAATAACGAAGCAGATTGGCATATAATTTGTCATTGCCTTGGCCAACGTGTACCTGACCGGATGCCGCTTTGACTGATGCTCCGGCTTCCATCTGCAAGGAAGCCCGTGAGCAGTAAATCCTTCATTACAGACAAGTTGTTGAGCAACGCCAACAAAAAAGAGGTTTTAAATAATAGTTGCTATATTTAAACGCGGTATTTCGGAGTTCAACGCAGAAGAAAACTTCTGGGGTGTTGTGGGCCCTTCCAGACGAAAGAATGGCCGGATGGCAACTCTCCGGATGCGTCGCAGGAGGCAACGAAGGGACTAGAACTTGTTGCCTAAAACTTACAACACACCGAAAAAGGATCTCTGATATCTGGCCTATTCCCTTTGCCACGCATCAATCCCTGGTATAAAAGCCAAAGCTGAGCTGAAAACCAAGCATATTTGCCTCGGCGCTTTCTGCCACGCTTAAGAATCTTTAATGTTTTTCCTGTAGAAGACGTTGGCTTTTGAATTGAGATAAAGATGATGCCCCCAAGAGCAGCCTAGACCTGGTTTGCATTTCTGCTCAGGGGCTCCCAGCTTTCCTGCCATATTGTGCGTGAAGCTTAGTTACCTACCCCAGGATTTGGTTTCTACTCGAGGGGCCCAACATTTCACAGTTATTAAAAAGATCTTTTATTGTTTCTGGCCCTGATGGTTTTGCAGCTGAAGGTCCACGGAGATACGAGGTGAAGGAACAGTTCTCTCCAGCAAACATCGCGTTTCCCTTCAGATCCCACCGCACACATTTATAATAAACAACAGTGACAACAAGGACGGTTAACAGGGAGAACTACGCTTGCAAAGTATTTAATATTGCATGAAAACTCGCACTTCTCCACTGTATTTTGCAGCAGGGGGTATTATGGACTGTTATGCATTCCCTTGTATTACTCCCATCGTTATTCTTGACTATTACGCCCAGTTCAAGTTTAAGATTTAGATGAGAAGCCTGAATTTTATTATTGAGTAATCTTATTGCTCAAATTTCATCTTCTTCACACACACAAAAGAATGCGGAGCATAAATCCTAGAACTGAGACTAAATTCACATGATTACAGCAGAAACAGCTAAAAAAAGGCTGGTTTTCTGTACTCAAGTAGCACTTGGGGACAAAAGGAGATTGGCTTAAAAAGGAAGGGTGCATAGGAACAAACACAAGGGTACGAGTTTTTATGGGAGTGAGGTTTCATCTTGCATGGGGAACACTCGAGGAAAAGCCGGATAAATGCAAAATAAAGTCACAAAACTTTAAATTACAGCCTTGTGAACACAGTTCAGCACTAAAACAACTCGAATTTACCCAGTGTAATTACCAGATTAAGGCTGCAATTGCTTCAATAACTTAAGGGATGCATAAGAAAATCAGATGGCCTATTAATCAGGGCATCACGTTCTTAAAGACACAAACCAAATGACGCGATTACCATAGGAAATTCGTGATTAGCTCCTGCAACTGCTGACTGGGGGAAAGTCAGACACGAATAGTTTCACTCAGCACCCTCGTAATCAATATATAGACTCTTCTAGGTTCCTGTAGTTAGCGGGTATGAATTTAGAAAAGGTGAAAACAATGAAAAAACCCCTCAAAAAACCGCTTCCATGGTCACAATTTGCTTTCGAAATAGTTTCTGCTAACTTTCCATTATACTTAGCCCTCTGTCCCTGGCAAATTTTCCGACGCTTGCTGGAATTTCAGTATTGGTCTTTCGGAAAGTGTCTCCGTTTGATTTAAATCGAGCTGCACCTCATCGTTCATCGCCGTTGCAAACTCGCTTGTTAAAGTTCACGAGGTAGACGCCATTTGTCAGGAGCTTTGCTCTTCATCATGATCCCGACTGTGCCCATTAGGCTTATGATAGAGAGAAAAAAGCTTAAATAATCTAAATTACAGGCCAGGAAATTATTAAGCAAGCTGTTACGTTGATTAATGGGAAACAAAAGGATACTTGTCACAATCAGATAGGTCAGCTGATGGGCAGGAAAGATACGGGGATGGTTCAGCAAGCCGCGTTATCCAAAATTTGATACGCACTTCATCACAGGTAATTGGACAGACTGCGGATAAATGAGAGACGTCCTTGGCGAGATTCTTGCTACTAAGAGCAGCATTTTTAGTATTTCTGAACAGAGGTTTTAGTGATCATAAGTGAGGCTTAATTCTACTGTAGAAGGTTTAAAATCCTGGAGTGTTTCCAAAGGAGTCAAGCTGAGGGAAATGGTCGATGCTCAAGCAACTTGAGGCGGGTCTGTAATATCCCTACATCCACAAATTCCCCTCTCCAAAACCGATGCTGGACCATTTATCATCCTAAATGTGCTTCTGTGGGTTTTCCACACCTGCAGAGGAGTAGAAAACAGGTGAAGGCAAGATGAGCAAAGATAAGTTAGAGCATCGTTGTCTTTGAGCTCCGGCTTTCCCGTTTTTCTATTCCTTCCCACCAAGGCGCAGAAATTGGGGGCGGAATTTTCAAATCCATTAAGCGAAGCTTTTTCCAGTGAAATGCAAGACTTTCGAGGCAGTAAAAAACAAACTGCCAAACAAAGCCAGTTTAAAGGAGAATTAAATTGATCGTTAAGGCTCTAATCTTGGGGTTTTAGAGCAATTTGTGCTGTAACTCCGGCTGCGCCCTTGGTTGGAGGAAAGCTGTTGTAGATTAATGCTGAGCAAGGCACTCTCTGCATTACCACCTCCCCATGGAAAAGGGAATTAAGAGTCTGCAAATTTTGCCAAGACAGTGAGGGAAAGTGATGAGAAAGTTCACAGTTTAGGCAGCAAAATCTAATTAACTGAAAGCCTCATCTCTCAAGTGCTCATGCAGCTTCAAGATGATTCAAGGGCACTACTGCTGCTGAGTGGCAATGGGAACACGCTTGTGACAATCAAAAAATAGATGGAAAAGGTGGTAGAGCCAAGTGTCTCTCCAAAGAAAGAGGATTTAAGTTGGTGTTCTGCTAAGAAATGCGTTCTGGATAGGGATAAAAAAGGATGAGCTTGTGGAAAGCCTCCAAGAAGGAAATTTCCAATTACGAAGAAGAATACGGAACTGTTAGAATTCCACTCAAAGCAATCAAGGCAGAGTTTTGCTCCTGAACACTCTCGAATGAAAATGGGGATCTGGCTCTTTCGATTTGGGTTTTTCAGAGGTACTTCAGCCTTTCAGATCACTCGAGAGGAAAACACAACAACTTTGTGGATAACGGAAAGTTCTACATTCTATGTAGCAAAGCTCAATTTCTTTCACTTGGAAATGATGCAGCGTCACTCTACTTGCCATACTCCCATTGCCCCTTTTTTAGCATGAGATTCTGCTCATAAAGCAGTTGGAAAAGTCTGTGATTTGGAATAAACCCTGATTTCTTGTAGTATCTAAGAGTATAGAATATATCCCCGGTATAGAATATATCCCCGGTATAGAATATACGGGAGCATCATCCCCATCAAACTGCAAATAACTGGCCAAGGCTGAGATATCACATCAATAATAAAACCACCAACCCCAAATGGCTCATCTGGTCCCTTGTTTTTGTCTTTGCTCATGAAGACTCGGTCCAGGCATTAAGTAGCAAAGCTCTCTGCCATAATATTGATCTTTGCTAGATATATTTCTTATATTGATCTGCGTGTTAGTCTGACTTCTACCTTGGCCAAACAGGCCACAGAAGACAATTCCAAAAAAGTATGTATATAACAACATATTTCCTGTAAAAATACTGGTTATTTTTAATGTTATACAATAACTTGCTTCTTTTATCATGCTGAAATCTTTGCATTTCACATGAATTTTTCCTTGAGTGCCAGTGTTAGGTTAACAGTTGGACTCGATGATCTTGAGGGTCTCATCCAACCAAAATGATTCTATGAAAAGATCAATCAATAAGGATGTAGCCTGTAAAACGACCTGCAAATCTTTTAAATTAAAGGTGGGTGGGTGGTTTTTTTTTAAATCAAAGCTTTATTGCTAGATATCTGCTGGGATGGGGATGGTTCGCCATGGCTGCTATCAACGATTTGAGTCAATCTTCTGGGAGTCATTCTGAAATGGCCCATTTAGTTCGCAAATATTCAGCACATTTTAGACCAGCACATGAGAGCAGCTGAGGAATTGCTGGCTCTGTTTTTCGGAGATGAGATCTGCTCGTATACTGAGCTCTTCGGCACCAAGATGTGGTTGGCTTGGTATCCTTCCATAGATGGGTCTTCCCTATGGAAATGATGACACAGGAAAAGCTTCGCGCGGAATTAGGAGAAAATAAATCTGAATTTAGTTCCCCTAAGTTCACAGTTAAGAAAAAAATAGGGATCTAAGTGCTTCTCATCAGTGCTCGATCAAAATATGTGAAGAAGTGGTAAAGAGAGCGTGTCGGTTTGGAATGGAATAAAGAAATAAGTGTCGTGTGTAAGAACGGTCTCTTGGCATCAGTTTCTGAGACTTTCCAATGTCACAAAAAAGTGAATTAAGCACAACTCACTGAATAAAATTCTATCCTTTGTTACGAAGTTGGTACAGTATCAAAGTAGCAGGCGAATTGTCACATAAAATTAACATGTATTTGTTTTACATCTTTTGTTTGAAGGTCTGCGATCATTATTGAACATGCCTATATGCCTCCTGACTAGCGACATCAATTCCTTGCTGCTCTGCAGTTAAATAGGTGGTGGCTAATGAGTTATCGATCATTTGATTGAAAGTGAGGGGTTGAATAGACTGATACGGTGGCAGGATAACCCTCTAACTGCCCAATTCACCGACTCATCACTCATGGATTATCAACAGCAGCCATTACAATAAATCCTACTAGGTCATCTAATCTGCCTGCCAATATTGCCTGTAAATCAAGACAAAATTTCCGAAGGAATCAAATGCAGAAATGCAGAACATTGCGCTGGAAACAGATGCGCTATTTTCTCGTCGGGTCCATTTAAAAGCACTTTGACTAATCCCTTTTTAAACGCCCCGTAATGTGCAAGCCAAGGTTTTTAAGCATATGAAAATTCCCCTCCAGCCTCGAGCAAGAAGCTCGTGTCTGTAAGAAACAACTAATTTAGACATTTCCTACTGAATAGCTGATGTGATTTGCTATTCGTTTTGCTGGGTAGCACGTAGCTCCCGAGCTGATCTGTAATTCATATTGAAAGCCTGAGTCACTAACTAAGGGGTTTGATTTCTTTCTTTCTGCTGTCTCTGCCTAAAATCTGAGTGAAAAAAGCAGCGTTGTAAACCCAGAGTGTTTTGCAGCCCAAGTTCTGTGCCCTACATTGAGTTCCTGAGCATTGGGATGAGCGGCTGGTGTTTAAATCTCCCATTGTGTCTGCACTGTAGGATATTTGAAGCAATGCCATTAAGACAAAGGACATCTATTGGCACAAATCGTTGAGTAAAAACCTAGGAGCCATTTCTATTGCCATTGCAAAACACAAGAAAAAACAAGGGAGGTACCAACGTTTGCATGGTAGCTGATTAAGACAGTTATATTAAAGAGGGATGAATATAAATAGCGTAATTCATTAACGCTCCTTCGCTTTCGTTGGAATGCATAGTGGAAAAAACGCAAAAATAAATCCTCAGTATTGTGTGAGTGTCGGATAATTCGTAAAGGAGGGTGCAGGAAGGAAAAGAAATCAAAATATTAGCATATTGATAGAGGATATATGTTGCATTTCTCTCCGTGAAGTTGAATGAAGAGCGCGGTGGGCAAGGCAGAAATAGCGGGGGGATGCCCCTGGACTTTGAGACTTGCAGATTGGATTGTCAGGGCCAATTATTCTCTCACCGTGGCCAAACATTTAGCAATCCTCGTCCCCGCACCAGAGGAACCTACGCTTCGCTTGCTTTCCTTGCGCTTTCTTGTTTTCCTTGACTGGAGACAACCCGACTCTTGATTGATGGTGTTAGCGCCAAGGGATCTCCATGCCCACTCACCCCATTAGACTCAGCCCCGTTTGTCTCTGTTTGACAGCGAATCGGACATCGTCCCTTTTTAAAAATATCCCTGGTGGTTGCAACCATCAGCTGTAAAAAATGATCTGGAGATAGAGTCGTTCCATTCTGGACCAGTGCCCGGAGAAGCCCATCGGTGCAGGGAGGAGTGGGAAGAACCCTCCACTCAACGCTCTCATGGGGACATCGATCATTTTTTAACATCAAGTGACTTCCGCAACAGAAAGAGACTGAATTCTTCTCATCAACAAATCAACTACATTCTACCTATTCCCTTCTGCAAGAACTTATCTTCACTTCATTTCAGTCAATATACAATTTAGGCGAATCTGCTTGGCCCATATAACGTGCCAGCGCCGTTTGGGAGGAAGAAAAAGCCCAACGTGTTTGTTCGGTTGCTCGGAACAAAATACCAGTTACTCTAAGCTGATGAAAATGTTGGTTTTAAGCTTTTAAAAGCGATTTATCCGCAATGTCCAATTAAAGTGCAAAGTCATAAAATGGCAGTTTAAGGAAACCGACGCGGCATTCTCATCCACATTGAATTTTTGTATTGTTTGAATGGGCAACTGATAGAAAACAGTTCTGTGAGCTTGTTTCGGACCAGAATTACCTCTAGGTAATTGGTTTTTAACCAATCATTGGAATATAAGCCCCTGTAAAGGTGGCGAATATACAGGTAAATTACGGTAACCGTACCACTGAAAAGGTGGCGAATATACAGGTATATTACAGTAACCTTACCGCTGAAAAGGTGGTGAATATACAGGGAAAATACGGTAACCGTACCACTGAAAAGGTGGCAAATATACAGGTAAATTACGGTAACCGTGCAGCTGAAAATGTGGTGAATATAAAGGGAAAATATGGTAACCGTACCACTGAAATGTGGCAAATATACATGGAAAGTACGGTAACCGTACCGCTGAACATACGGTGGCGAATATACAGGTAAATTACGGTAACCGTGCCACTGAAAATGTGGCGAATATACAGGTAAAATATGGTAACAGTACCGCTGAACAAGTGGCAAATATACAGGTAAATTACGGTAACGGTACCACTGAAAAGGTGGTGAATATATGGGTAAATTACGGTAACAGTACCACTGAAAAGGCCGTGAATATAGAGGTAAAATATGCGTACTGTACTGCTGAAATGGTGGCGAATATACAGGTAAAATACGGTATCCGTACCGCTGAAAAGGTGGCAAATATACGTGGAAAATATGGTAACCGTACGACCAAAAATGTGGCGAATATACAGGGAAAATACAGTAACCATATCGCAGAAAATGTGGCGAATATACACGGAAAATACGGTAACCGTACCACTGAAAAGGTGGCGAATATACAGGTAAATTACGGTAACTGTACCGCTGAAAAGGTGGCGAATATACAGGTAAATTACGGTAACCATACCACTGAATATGTGGTGACTATACACGTAACATACGGTAACCGTACCACTGAAAAGGTGGCGAATATACAGGTAAATTACGGTAACCGTACTGCTGAACAGGTGGTGAATATACAGGGAAAATACGGTAACCGTACTGCTGAAAAGTGTGGTGAATATATAGGTAAAATATGGCAACCATACCGCTGAAAATTTGGCTTAATGTGTTTCTTCCGTACGGAGAATACACTCTGATTTATCCAATGTATTTATCCAAGTGTAATCTTGCACCCACCTTGCTGCAGGCTTAGGTGTGCCCATTAAACATTTGAAACTTCGCTAAAAACCATCGTAATTATATAGCGAGATCATCTTTCCATACCATTAACATTCTCTGTCCTTTTCTTCCTGAAAGAGGGACAAAAATACAACGCTTTACCTGCTTCAGAGCACAAAGCGTTTTCTTAAAGGATCCATAAAACCCTATGAACTGCGTGTGTTGCTTTCCCAGGAAATAAAACCTTTATAGCCACAAGAGAAGGCATTTCCAAAGAGTTGGAAAAATGGTGAGGAGCTGGGTCCTCAACGGTCGTAAAGCAAATTTCTTTATATAATAGAGGACGCGCTACTTGGAGTATTGAATTTTTTCTTTTGGAGGGTGCAAGATATATATACATATATATATTATATATATATATATAACATTAAAATCAGGATTGGACGCTTTCATGGGAGGATGTTAGGGGTGACAGCAGGAGCCAGAAGCGAGTAGACCAGGCCAGTAGCTCTCCAACATATACATTTATAAAGAAAAGTGCACAGAAATACATCATCAGCACTCTCTGGGTGTTTTTCCTGAGCTCCCTGAGGCTCCCACAAGGCAGAGCCCGTTCTGCATCCCTTTCTTCTCCGAACACGAGGTGATGCGCTGCTAAAAGCTTTTCTAAGTGGTTTTGTAGCCATCTCCTGCTTCTGCTTTAGCTCCAAGGCCATGACCCTGTCATGGAAGGAAATTAGATTTGTTTGACATGATTTGTTCCTTAAAAAAAACCCCAGTGATGGCTGTTTTCCTTGGTTTTCTTCTAAGTGTTGGGTAAAATGCTGTAACCCACAGCATCTCATCAAGCAGCCGGGGTTTCGGAGGTCAGAAAGCATCTAAAAGCCTAGAGGATTCTTGACCCAACGCTGTGATTAATACCCTGCTTCTTCCAGCTGGTACAAAGACACACAAGCTGTTGCTCTCAACTAGAAAACACAGCGGTTTATTTAACAAAATATATCTATTTCTTCCTTTTCGTTCAAACGGTGACACGGCCAGTGCTGAAGGAATTAACGTTGGTATGTCAGCTCTTCCTTCGCTTCTTTCCCCGCCATTCCTGCGCAAAATATATCCAGAATCTGTCAAAAGCCTAAATACAAATTCATCTCGCTGAACCTAATAGGCAGTACTTGGCACATTCGGGATTCCGGCTGGAATTCAGCCTTGAAGGGTTCGAGTGGTGATGATGGATGATTTCCTCTTGTTGGTCAACATTTTCATTACTTCAGGTCTCCCTGCGGGTTGTCAGCCCTGAGATGTTCCCTCCCGCTTGAGATGGTGCCAGTTCCTCCCCAAGAAACACCCTCAAAGAACAGGGATGGAAGAAGAACCATCTTCACCATTCCATCTCTGAAGGCCATGAAGGTCATGTTCTCCTCGGCCTCGCTCAACATCTGTTGGCGTGAAGATAGTTCGGACCAAAATGTTAATTAAAAGTGAACATTTTAAAGAGGCGAACACTTGGAAAGGATAATATTCTGATTTTGTGTAGCTTGATTGAAGGTTTTGTACCAAGAACTGCTCTTTGTTTTCTGTCTGATTCCAAGCTTTCATCTAAACATCTGAGATGACTTCTGCCTTCTCCATTTGCCAAGGAAATGTCACCTCATCTCTTACACACCTTTTCCACCATCTCTTAAACACCTTTTCCACCATCTTGTACACACGTTTTCCACCATCTCATACACACCTTTTCCACCATCTCTTACACACCTTTTTGACCCCTTTCCTGAACTTCAGCAACGGGATGTTCAACCTACCAACCATTCAAGAACTGATTAATATGGAAGCGCTTCCATGCAAGACACCAATAAATAACATATGTCAACCTACCCTCCACTGGGTGCTTCAATCTGGTGCTGAATCAAGTGCAAGATCTCATTTTTGATCCTCAAATTCCATAATTTTTGGGGTCCTAAAGGTACTACTGAAGTTCCCGGATGGTTTGTTCTCCATGCGTCGAGTCTACTTCTTTGCCCTATTGCCTACACTTTAGAAACAAACCTCACCAGTACTTCATATTCCATTAAATAAAGTTTCTTTACCTTTATTGAGGAGAAGATGGAGCAGTAGGCAGGAGATAGTCAGGTATTCGCATGAAGAGGAATGTGTGGAAATGCTATTTCCTCCAAACAAGATTAATTTTTAAAGTGCATTTAAAATTGGCCGCGGGTTTTGACCGCAGCTGGTTTTTACACCACTCAGCTGCCCCTTTGCAAAACCAACCTCTCATCTCCCAAACGTCAGATAGCGCAGCAGAAGTTGGGCTGTGGAATTGCTCATGAAACCCACAAATGGGTCTTCAACAAAGCCCATAGGAAATAAGGACATTGGGAGGTCATGAAGTCAGTTACTGGCCAGTCATCGTAATTTCACAGTAAGACAGATCCTCTATATTTCTTCTAGATTTCCCCTGATCTGTTATGGGAATGGAAATCATGGTTTGGGTTGGAAGGGACCTTGAAGATCATCTAGATCCACCATGCCCACCATGGGGGACACATCTACTAGACTGGGTTGACCAAAGTCAACTTGGCCTTGAACACTCCAGGGATGGGGCATCTCTGGACAACCTGTTCCAGTGTCTCACCACCTTCATGGTGAGGGATTCCTTCCTTTCAGTTAAAAGTCATCACCCTTGTCCCACCTTATGAAAGTAGAGGGTGAAAATACAATCTCACACCTTCCCCAATAAAGTTGGTTTTGAAGTACTATTACTTCCTTCCAGACAGGTAAGAGGCGGCATTGATGGAGAGAAAGGATAAGTGGCTTGCCCAAGGTCACAGAAGAACTGACTGACAGAGCTGAAAATAGTACCCAGGAGTCCTAATTACCAGCTCTCTGTTCCAACCACTAAATAGCAATCAAGACTGATTATGCAGGGAAGGCTCTTGCGCACGGGAACTCTTTTACCGGAGGGTTAACTCCAGCGTAGCTTCTTGCTGCGAGCTGACACATGGTGGTGCGAGGAGAACATCAGCCTTTCACCCTTCGGGACGTTGTTTGATGAGGTGCTAAGACTGGAAAACAACAGCGAGAAGCAGAGAAGAAGCAGCCGGCGGTTGTAATTGGCACCGCAGGAGTAAAGTCAGGCCTAGCAGGACCGATCCTTGTGATCATGGCTGTGGGAAGAGGTCCATGGATTGTCTGCTCCACAGGACTTAAGGGATGACACCGTTTAATAAGCTTTTAGTTCTGGAAACCCCTCATTCAAGCATATTTATAGGAAAAGGACTCATGGGCACGTTACCCCATGGCGGTTGGACCCTCTCTGACACAAGGGTCAAAATGAGGGTGCAGCATCACGTCTGGCTCTGCTCCGATTCTGGACCACAATTCCTTTGCTTTCATTCTCCTAAATACAAACAGCTTGACTGATTTCATCTGCACAACGCTCAAACATCTGCATTTCAATGCGAGGTCGACGCGCTGGCTCCCCTCAACTTCAATATTTCTTGCAACGGCCATTAAAAGAATTCTATGAGCTGATCCGCAATTCTCATTTTATGGACACGGTTTCTAGAGTTAGCAGCTATTTCTTATGCTATAATTCCAGCTCTCAATTCAACAGATAGTATTAGTTAGTGAATTTATGGCTTTCAAGCCATCCGAGGAACGCAATCAATAGTCATGAAGTGATGGGTTGGGTAACCATGCCAACACAACTTTCAGGCAAGCCTGAGAGGCAGGTTAGTTTTTAAAACATTGAAAGGCAAGGCAATTAAGTCTGATCCTGACAAGACATGCAGACCAACGAGAAAGCACCGCAAGTCATGTGGAAGTCTTTCCGATGAAGAAATAAGGCTAATGTTGCAAATAAAGTTAATTCAGTGGATACTGCCGTAAAAAATGTTCCCTTGCTCAAGCAGCCATCAGGAAAGTTCCCTTCCCCATCGTGCATAATTGGGTGAACACTCATCTTCCTTTTGGAGATCTAGATTTTCTAAGGGTTGTTTCCTACCCAATGCATTTTATGTGTCCCCTCCTCATGTGTCCTCAACCTCTCCATGGACGGTCACGCCAGGGATTATCACATAAGCATTAAAAGCAACAAGGAATGACAGATATATAGGGATGAAAAAGAGGGATGGTGTCTGGGTGCAAAAATATCAACCACCACATTTTTCAATTACACTTGTAAATAAGGTTTCGCAGTGCTTTCGGCCCCATATTCGCACTAGGAACTTGATAATAACACCGACAAATCCATCGCAGCTTTGAATTTTATTGAAGAATAACATCAGCTGGAAGCTGGCAGAGTTAGCAACTCATGTCTAGTATGTCCATAAAACCACAACCTGGATTTGATGGCCGGAGCTGTGAGTGCTGGCTAATGAACTCGTGTTCTTTACAAGGGCCATACGGGCATCGTTAGCTAATGCAGTTCGGTGTTAAGGAGGCAGAGAGGTAAAATATTAATGCATTGTATTTTTTGCAGCCTTTAAATCTGCTCGCTGCGAGTTAGAGTCGAAACAAATTGCTATGAAAATTGGGCATTTTTTTCCCAAAGATACTATGATCAAGTTCAAAGGATCCTTACCTGTATCTGGTCTATGAAACCCGTTGATTTCACAGTAAATATGTGATGAATCTCAGAGATTTACCACCTGGGCAGACACCAATTAAAGAGCAATTTGTCAATTAAGGACCAGCTCTGGCACTGGCCTAAGATGGATCATGGGTGCTCGGACCACCGGGCACGTATTGCAGATGAGATTTTTGTGTACTCCTGCAATTAGTTGTATAAGTGAAACACCTGGACCTACTTAAAACCCCAGGGATACTTCTTGACACATCATATTTTTGTTCCTTTTTATGTTCTAACCCCACGAGGAAGCACAATTTAGCTGTATATACCACACTGGAGGATTGGGGCCTGACATCCCTCAGGCCTCAGGCCTCATCTCTATGGTCTTCTTTATCAACTATAATTAATTCACCTGGGATTTCTTCTCTTCCCTTTGGGTTTACAGGAGGCTGTTGTCCTCCGAGCCCTTTGTTCTGTGCGCCTCACGTGTCTATTTCTAATGTATAGAATTTCTCATGCTTGGCGTTGTAATTGCCTGGCCATGTAACGCTATCTCCCCTGAGCAAGCTGGAAGAAAAACTTCAACAGGTATTTCAAAATCTAATTTAATTTAATAAGCGAACATAGGTACATTTAGCACGGGTTTTCTAACTCTTAGCTGTTCCAAGAACAGTTTTGGGCTTTCTCTTGGCTGGTAGTCTTTCCCTTTTACTTCCAGGTACCAACCACCTCTCAGATGGTTTAGCTGATTGGGAGTTCAATTCAGAGCTATCGTTCTTCAGTTCTAAATACATCACTTGGTCAAATGGAGAGATATTATCCTCACCACCTACATCATTCACCTCCTCAGCCCACGACAGCGTTTCTACCACCAGCTGCAGCGAATGCAATCCAGGTCTAAGTTCTCTTATTTATTCATTCTCTTATTTATTCATTCACATGAAGAGTCAAGCAGTTCGGTATTTTCCCTCTTCTGTGATCAATGTAAAAGAAGCCAGCGGTAGGTGTGATAACCCACATAAAGGCAACATCTTTATCACTGAGAAGCTTTGTCCTTAAACGGGAAACCTCACGTCCCTTCTATGAATATAGATCAAAATAAAAACTTTTTAATTGGAGTTTTTGTGAGCAATGTGATTTTCAAACATAGAGGCAGAAGAAAGACGCTCAGCTGCTTCAAGATGAAGCTTGAATAACACATTAAGGAGACGTAAGTTGCCTAAAATAAGGGGAAAATGGGTATTTCTTCTCATCTATGCATATGAGTTCATAGTTTATATAGTTTAGCTGGATGGGTGTACGAATAATTGTGGATTTACACTCACACAGCACCTATAGGTGTCATTTCCACTTCAAATGAGATCCACCGATCGGCACCTTCTTTCTCTCGCTTAGCGGGTCAAACGGTGCTCGTCACCATCAAAAAGGCCTAAGGACACCGAAAGATGAATCTCAAACTGAATTTACTGGGAGGCAAGCCAGCTCGGGCACTGGGGATTGCAGTGGAAGTGAATAGTTCTGGATCATTAATATTAATGGTTACGTCTTGATCTGCTCCCCTGATCGACTTTCCTGCTGTGTTTCAGCACTGGAAATGAGTCTGTATTAAACTTACTTTCGGGAAGAATGGAAAAGGCTAAAAGAAATCACAGCTTCCGTGGTTTTTATAGTGGTTTATAGTCTATTTATTACTCCCTATTTATAAACAAGCCTCCTGTTTCTTCACAAAGCAGTGAAGGTCGCCTTGGTTTTCTAAGTCTGATTTATGTTTCAAGATGAAAGAAGGGAGGGAAAGCAAAGGGAAAGGAGGTGAGAGGAAGATGATGTACAGCAAAAGAAACTATATGAAAACAAAATATCAAAGTAATAACGTCATTGAGAAGAAACGTTTTAACTGGTAATGATCCCCGTCTTTGCGCGGGGATGAAGACGCTCGTATGGGACCTTTAACCTCCAGCTCAACCTTTCCCTGCCCATTTTCCACCAAGCTTTTTCTTAATACAAAGCTTTCTGAGCACGTCTACCCCTTCTTTCTCCACTTAGATTCATGCATCGGGTTATAACATTGCCGCCTAAGCCACTGATCGGTGCAATATCCGAAGTTAAACAACACGTATAAAATAACCCCTTAAAGCCGGGTTAGAATCCTTTCTAGAATAAGGAAAGATTTGATGGCTATTTTGCTTGAAATGGAGATGCCTTCAGAAAAGGTTCCCTAAGGTTAAGGAGCTAAAAAATAAGTTAGCAAAGACAGAGAATCAAAGAGCCAGCAGATAACACTGCAAAACTTGTTCTCCATATGGCTCGGAGTTGCAGTCAATTTTCTTCTTTAATAGGATTATTTCTTTGTCAGATATTTATATTCTCCTGCATGAAAAGTTGATAGAACATGCAGCATTGATATATTAGCGCCAAGCAGATTTATTCCTTTAGCTGCTCCAATACTCACTGGAGCCCTGCTGGGAAAGGAAGATTTTGCTCGACTTAATAGTCTTTTTCCTTATCAGATATTCATTTAAACGGTTTGCCTATAAATACAGGCCATGTTGAGACATGCGTGCTATAAATATTTCCGAAGATTTATGCTTGTATTAGGCCTTCCTTTAGCTGGACATTAATATACCGCAGCTACTACAGCCAATTTAAACCAAACCCAATAACCCTAGTGATAGTTTTTATATCACAATGTAGTTTTGTCCTCTCTGTTGGCTTTGTTTTGGCGTTGCTCGGTGTTTTCTGCAGAGCTGTCGTGCTTGTGGCAGAAAGAACAACTTGAGGAGGCACCGCTACCCTTGAGCACTAAGAAAAGAAACCATAATACATGGGATGAAGTCCTCAGGATGTGGGGCTGGAGGTCAACCTGCAAAACCATTGAATCACGGAACCATTTTGGTTGGAAGAGACCATCGAGATCACCAAGTCCAACAGTTGGAGATGCCTCCACCTTTCTGCTGTATCTATTCCATTTTTGACACTACGAAGCAGCCATACATCACATAGCTCACATACATCAACAACCCCAGATCAGTCCCATAAACAGGTGTAAGAATCCCAGAATCCCAGAATGTCGGGGGTTGGAGGGACCTGGAAAGCTCATCCAGTGCAATCCCCCCATGGAGCAGGAACACCCAGCTGAGGTTCCACAGGAAGGGGTCCAGGCGGGTTTGAATGTCTGCAGAGAAGGAGACTCCACAACCTCCCTGGGCAGCCTGGGCCAGGCTCTGACACCCTCACCACGAAGTTTCTTCTTATATTCAAGTGGAACCTTTTGTGTTCCAGTTTGAACCCTTTGTCCTATCATTGGTTGTCACCCAGAAGAGCCTGGCTCCATCCTCCTGACACTCCCCCTTTCCATATTGATCCCCATGAATGAGTCCCCCCTCAGTGTCCTCTTGTCCAGCTCCAGAGCCCCAGCTCCCTCAGCCTTTCCTCACACGGGAGATGCTCCACTCCCTTCAGCATCTTGGTGCCTGCGCTGGACTCTCTCCAGCATTCCCTGTCCTTCTGGAGCTGAGGGGCCACAACTGGACACAAGATTCCAGGGGTGGTCTCCCCAGGGCAGAGCAGAGGGGCAGGAGAACCTCTCTGACCTACTGACCACCCCTTTCTAACCCACCCCAGGTACCATTGGCCTTCCTGGCCACAAGGGCCCAGTGCTGGCTCATGCTCACCCTGCTGGCCCCAGGACCCCCAGCTCCCTTTCCCCTACGCTGCTCTCTAAAGTCCAAAGGAAAACAGTTCTTACAACGTAATCATCTCTCTCTTCACGACCAACTTTCTTTTCAGCGCTCAAGTTGTGCCTCTTGCCCTTTTTTAATGAGCACGGCAAATATGCCGAGCTTTGAGTACTGAAATTGTATAAAACAAATTGCAGATGAAATGTGTAATGATTCAGACAAGACCCTATTATCTTAATCCAATCTCATCGGCAGCAAAATACAATTGTTTCTACTTTCTCAGGCTTGCTTTTTCTAAATGAAACCTCATGAGCTGGAAAGTTAAGTTTCTATTTGCAAATGTTGATCAAAAAAAAGCTCATTTTGTAGACCAGACCAAATCAAGGTCCAAACCAAGGTCTTACATGTCTTCCAATGGAAATATTGGGAAGGTGTGTGATTCTCTCATTTGAGCTTTCAGCAAAGTCAGAAGGTTTTCGTTGCTTATATACCTTCTATTTTATATATTGTCTGCTCCTGCGAACCCCTCAGCTCCCAGCGCTTCGTCCCGCTTGAAACCACCTGGAAATGCAAGAAGATGCAGAACAAAGCCTCCAATCCTTGATGGAACATCAGGGATGGCGTTGGGTTGGATCCCAACGTCGGAAAACAACACCTTGGCCAAAGAGACTTGTTCGTTAATTGTGGTAATTGAATATTTCCAGGCCGGCTGCAGCGTTTTCTTCCAGACATGGGGAAAAGCAATGTGAGGGACATCCAAAAACCCACATTGTGACCATTGTGAAGCTAAAGGTCTTTGGACAAAACCACAGTGATCTTGCAGGCAGTTGGGCTTAACTAAAACCAGTATTTTCCTCTAAACCATCCCCTGATTCACTTCCTACACCAGCATTATTTTCCTTGACATGAAAAGCTCCATTAGATTTAATTTATCGGCCCCCAAAGAGGTCGATGTCTTTGGGTGCGTGAACACAAAATAATCCCACCTGACCCATAAAATCCTGAACCGTGATAGATTTACGAGAATGCTGCCTTTTAAAATCCAAACTCAAATCATTGGGCTGGTTTATAGCCCTGTTTCTTTGGGTTTAAATGTAGTGGGTATTTGAGGGGAAAATTCCCCTTTTACGGAGAAAACTCAACATTTCCAAAGTGCTGTGAAGGCAAAACCCCCCCAAGAGTTTGCATTTGGGGTCACTGGAATGGTTATTCAACTTATTTTTGACTTTTATTTCACATTCTCTTTTAAAAACGCGGTAATTCTTGAAGGAATAAAACGAAATCAGTGTCTCCTTTCCCCTGGAAATACCTGGAACTCCAGGGGGAGTTTCTTATTTCTTTTTACATCTCAATCTTCAAACACAAAAATCCTCCCACTCGCTCGCCGTGATGATTCGGTACCTGCCAATAGAAATAAAAGGAGTTTCGATACTGAAAAAGGTCGTGCTGAGAACATAAAAAGGGTTTTGGCGTCTATAAATGGGTTATTAAGTTTGAGAACTAAAGATGAAAGCTCTGGCTCCATAAACCACGGCGTTGGTTTTGGGCAAGACCTTTTGTCCTGGGACACAAGGCGCCAGACCAAGAGAGAGAATTTGTATCAAAACTTTATTTCTTAAACAAAAAAATGCACCATTGGAATAACCTTTCTATAAAAAAATGAATCTGGGACTGTTCTACAGTGCATTACAAAACCCCCTTTGTCTTCACGTAGTAGTATACAAGATTGTGTGTAGAAACAGTCATCGCTTCGGAAGCCGTGAGCAGGTTTCCTTTCATAGAACAAGATTTACACTTAAATATTGCAGTCGCTATTCTAATTTGGTTAACAACGCTAGAGTCCGACAATTGAAAGAAACCGTTGAGAGGCTCCAAATGTCATTTTTAGGCCTTTCGTAACAAGCTTCTTTATTTTTCTTCCACACTAAGGCTAGTTAAAGCTGGAGTATAACCCATTTCTAGCAGAAAAAACGTCTCACTAGTATGCTAAGAATTGTTGAATTACCTCGCAAAGCCCTTTTAATGGCATTTCCCAGTGCCAAGGCATTGGGCTAACAGGCTGGAGTTGGCGCTTGGCGGTGGTGACGGGTGACACGGTGACCGGCGACACGGCCCCGCTGCCCAAATCCTCCCCAGCACTCACGGCCATGGGCACAACTGCAGCTTTAACAGCCTGCTTTAGTTTTTTCCAGCCAGGTATCCCTTGTCTATCATAAATTATCCAAAAAAAAAGACTCGAAAAGAATAAATTAAATATTACTTATAAAAAGGCCACCCCTCCCACCCCGCCCCGTCCCAAATGTGGCGGCGATTCGCCGACGGAGCGATCGCCGGGGCTATTTTACAAGGATAAAAACAGCATCGGTCCTTGTCCCGACGTGGAAATCCGTGTCCGCGGGGGCTGCCTTGTCTTCTCCGGCCAACCCCGACCAGAACGAAGACGCGGTCAACGCCTTTTGCTGAGAACGTTAACAAAAATGAAGGTGACGGAGCTTCCGAGAAGCCAGTTGGACAGGACAGGACGCTGAGCAGGTGATGGGGATGCAGGGAGATGAAGTTGACAGGAAAAGCTATTATTTTTTAAATAATAAACCTTCTTCCATCCAGCTTTCAAGGATCCAGCTCAGAATTGAGGCGGAGGGGGCTGCAGATTGGCCGTCTTACTGCAAAACTCTTCCCTCATCTCCATTGACTTTGGGATTGACCATGGTTGTGGCTAAAGGTGGTTTCTGTCCCATCACGGCAGGACGTACCAGCATCTGCTCATGGATTTGAAGCATCCTTGTTGAGCTACAGCAGGAATCGCACCATCAGCTCCGAGCAGAGAAGAAAACACCCAACGCTTCCCAAGGGATCATGATTAACTCATTCCCATCCTTCCACGCCATCGTTTTGCCTCTTATTATTCAGATTTTGTGGCTGGCGCTATTTCTTTTTGGCAAAAGATGTCAAAGAGAGTAAGAAGGGGCTGTAAACATGTGCAGAGGCTCTGGAGAAATGTTCTAAAGAATCATCTATACTTTCAAAATGTCAAGGAGGGATCCAAGCCAGACGTGCAGCATCCTACCCGCACCGCATTGGAAAGAGAAGGGTTCATGAAAAGATGCTCCTGTAAATAAACTAAAGGCAAAGCTCCTAAAATAAGAAGCTCAGGGATTGAGCCCTATTTCAATCTCTGCAAATAAGGCTGGGGAGCTGCTGAAAAGTTGCATTCAAACCTTCTTTCTTGGAGTTACAATGGAGGTCGTGATTCTACCGGGTCTACCAGCTGAGCTGGGTTTTCATCAGGAAAGCCTGGTGCGTTTTATTTTAAGGAGAGGTTTTCGGTTACAAATCTTTAGAAATTGAAAGCTCAGCCTCCCACGCAAGCAAAATTTCCCTGCTCCGGAGAAATATTTCATTAAAATCTTAGTAAATTGAATAACAAGGCCTTTTTCAAGGAGCATTTTCACAAACGCGCTAGAGTTTCTAATGAAGCATTTGAATTCCTCCTTGACATCCCATTTCCTTTCCAGCACGGGGCCGGAGAAAATAATCTGAATTATTACTTCTGTTGCAGTGCCATTTTACTCCAAATATTTTATTCGGAGATTCACATATAATTACCCACCTAATAAAAGGAGCTATTAGGTTGTAAAGATCCTATCCCTTCCATACTCTTCTAAAATTATGACCCACTCAAGCTTGAAATCAAAGGCAGAGCTGAATGGAATAATTCAGCTGCAACTCTCTCATTGGGTTTCACAGCCTCCTAACTGATAAACATGCAAATCAGGTCCCCGTTGGTGATTCAGCTGCATAAACAGGGATTACCGCTGAATGCCACCGAAAATTTAGCAATAAAGCGTGCGCACACACAAAATTTAGGCAATTCAGCCAGTTATCGCTGTCAATAAACACGGCGACGCGCGCTAAAGCGCGAGGGGATCCCTCAAGATGGATCCCTCCATCGCAATCAGGAAATATTATCCTCGTAGAAAACCTTTCCTAATTAATTTATCGGCCGCCACGGGTAGACGTGGTTTATTACGAGCTGAAGCTCGGAGCAAACCGCACATTCCGTCCTCTTGGCATCATCGCGCGAGACGAGCGACGGCTGACAAAAGGAATGGGGAACTTGCCTTTTCATTGTGGGAGAAGTCGCACATTTTTGGCGCGGCGACGTGATAATAAGGGGTGCTTTTGTAGTCGGTAATTAAAAAAACCCAACCCTAAACGAGTGACCTACAACACCGTCTCATTAGCGGCACGGTCTGTGTTTAAACACAGGCTTGTGTGAGGTAAGACTAGACCTAGACAAAGAGCTACAAACCTCTACGGAGCAAACCATGAGTTAATCATGACAACTTGAGCTCTACGAAGACTAGGAGATCAAAACGAGCAAGCCGGTGGCATCGCTACGACTCCGCGGTGATGAAGCCATTCGCCTCGACCCGTTTCCATCATCTGAGATGCCAGATCTACAGTTCCGTAACATTTCTATGATTATTCTTTCCTTTTTCTTCTTACTTTTATTTTTTAAGCATTCCTTTAAGAATCTTCTTGGCACTGAAGGAGTTGTACCGGCAACAAGATGATTTTCCGGGGGTGGGATGTGTGAAATGCTGGTATGCCGCAATGTTCCGGGATAATTAGCGCTTCATCAAGAGCCGTTAGAAGGCTGAGCCTGTGATAGCGTTGAGTTGCTTCATTAGCCCCTCCAAACTGGCCATCTGTTCGCTGAGATCGTCCTGCTCGTAAACCTGCGAGTCAACAAACACACACGGATAAGCGGGATGGGAAGGGAAGCCCAACAGCACCTCCTGCGCTCCTCCCACCAGGATAAAGAATCACTGAATGGTTTGGGTTGGAAGGTCCAACCATCTAGCCCAACCTCCTTGTCATGAGCGGGGACATCTTCACCTAGATCAGGTTGCTCAGAGCCCGAGAGCATTCAAGGATGGGTTGATGCCTACAGGTTGGATGGCAAAACCTCAACACATGAGCTGAAAACCAGGGGTGACCACACTAGGGCAACTGAAACGTTAACGACCCTTCCCCGAGTCCTCGTTTCCCAGCTCCATCCCTCATGTTGCATGTGTCCACTAGGGAAACATCTTTAGCATCCAAGGGAGACATCCAAAGCTCATCTAAACACATCAGGCCCTGAGTCGAGCTCAAAAAAGAACCAAAATCCCCCAATTTCACCCTTTCTCCCCAAATTCTGACCAAACAATGAGTTTGTTGCCTATAATTGGCCTCACAATTGTGGAGCTTGAGCAACGTTGCTCCTGGGAGCAAAATGCTGTGCTGGGATAAAATAAGGTGCTTTGCATTGCCAAATAGCCCAGTAAAACCTGAGAATCCTCCTGCGCCGATATGCGGAAGTATATATATATGTATATTTTCTATATGACAAAGCAGGAATCAACCATGTCCTGCATTCATCAGGCAGCAAACCAAACCCTCCGTACCCACGTCAAATCCTTTTTCTTGCCCTTTAGATTGAAAACGTAAAAGGATTCCCTAACAAGATGTTGGACAAATCACTGCAAAGAATTCTCCCGTGTGAGTAGATGAAAAGAGGTGATATACAACATGTAGTTAATATATCGCGCTTTTTTCCCCTCATTCCTTTTCTTTCGCGCTCTTTCATCTTCTGAACCATGTGAGACCTTTCTTTCACAGTCTTAATGGAAGCAAAGAGATTATTCTAATTTCACCATCTTTTCAGTTTCACTTATCTCCTCCCTCAATGTTCTTTTTCTCACCATTATCTGGCATTACTATACACTCATTTTCCCTGCTAAAGTTATTTTTCTCCCCTTATCGTGCTTCTCACCCCCTTCTTTCTCTCCTCCAAATACCTCAGGAGAGGTTGCGCGAGTTGTCCCGTGGATGATATGACCAGAATTTAAGTGCTTTTCCCCCTATATCACACCCCCCAAAGTCCATTAAAGTCAATGGAAAAGTTCCCACCACCTCTCAGAACTTCTGATGAGCTTTCTAACAGCAGTTCAGTGATATCTTAACGTGCAAATTGGACTAGAGAATAGAACTTGATGAGCTCCTTACGTTGGTGGAATCCTCTGGTTGTTTGTGACCTTCTTCTGTCACCTCCGGCGCCGTGGGGACCGAGACGGGTAGCAAAGGTGACCTGGCTTTCCCAGCCAAGCCAAGGGAAGCTGTTTTAACCTGAGCCTTGGGGAGGTTAGGCCCTGGAAGAAGAAGAAAGAAAGAGTCATTAAGAAGCTGCAGGTAGGAAAACGGGGATTGCGATGACGTGATTTCTTCCTGGAGGAGCATCAGAGGCAATACAAACACCTTCTGAACGCTCTTCAATCCTATTCCATGAGCTCTGCTCATGAGGCCTCGCAATCCCAGGAGATTTGCAAGTTCCTGTTGACGTGACTCTTTGTTGATGGGGCTTTTTCGCTCTTTTGCAAAACCCTAAAGTTTTCACATGGAAAATTAACTTTTCCTGGGAAAAATACATCTGAACAAGGAAGATACGAAGACCTGGGCGCCGTGGCCCCTGCCTGGCCAGTTTGATGCTGAGTTTGATGTTGAGTTTAATGTTGAGTTTGATGTTGAGTTTGATGTTGAGTTTAAAGGACAAAATGAGACCGAAGAGCAGCGGCCAGGTTGGGGAATGGCCCTTCATTTCCATGGTTCTCCTCTATTTTTGTTCTCTTCTAATGATTTAAACCATCAAATCATAGCATTTTCATTTTGGGCAATCTGCCTCCACTCAGCTGGAGATGCAGCTGGAACAGAGGTGCACAACACATCGATTCTTAACACCACCAGGATAGGTTTAACATTAAAACTGCCCTACAGAACCAAACTGAGATCACGTCACTTGGGATCAGGGCACAATTGTTATCCTGCTCATTTGACCCCCGTTGAAATAAAGATGACAAATCATAAATAAATAGCTTTTTTTTCTATATATCTCCTCCACTACGACCTGCAGCAAGTTCCCTGCCTTTTTTCTGTTATGAAAATCTATATCATAATAGCAACTGCTGGTTGTGTTATGGAGTGACCAGGAGCATGGGAGATGTCTCCATCCACAGAGGAGATGTCTCTATTCACGAGATGTCTCCATTCAGGTGGGAGATGTCTCCATCCACATGGGAGATGTCTCCATCCGCATGGGAGATGTCTCCATCCACATGGATATGGGACACGTCTCCATCTGCATAGGAGATGTCTCCATCCACAGAGGAGATGTCTCTATTCACACAGGAGATGTCTCCATCCACATGGGAGAAGTCTCCATCCACGTGGGAGATGTCTCCATCCACAGAGGAGATGTCTCCATCTGCATGGGAGATGTCTCCATTCACATGGATATGGGACATGTCTCCATCTGTATAGGAGATGTCTTCAACCACACAGGAGATGTCTCCATCCACAGAGGAGATGTCTCCATCCACAGAGGAGATGTCTCTATTCACACAGGAGATGTCTCCATCCATGTGGGAAATGTCTCCATCCACATGGGAGATGTCTCCATCTGCATGGACGATATGAGACATGCCTCCATCTGCATAGGAGATGTCTCCATCCACAGAGGAGATGTCTCCATCCACACAGGAGATGTCTCCATCCACGTGGGAGATGTCTCCATCCACGTGGCAGATGTCTCCATCCATGTGGGACATGTCTCCATCCACATGGGACATGTCTCCATCTGCATAGAAGATTTCTCCATCCATGTGGGAGATGTCTCCATCCACGTGGGAGAAGTCTCCATCCACGTCAGAGATGCCTCCATCCACATGGGAGAAGCCTCCATCCACATGGGAGATGTCTCCATCTGCATAGGAGATGTCTCCATCCACGTGGGAGATGTCTCCGTCCATGTGGGACATGTCTCCATCCACACGGAAGATATGGGACACGTCTCCATCTGCACAGAAGATGTCTCCATCCACATGGGAGATGTCTCCATCCACGTGGGAGAAATCTCCATCCACGTGGGAGATGTCTCCATCCACGTGGGGCACACACAGGCTCCAATATCCACGTCTCGGACCACAAACCCACCCAATTTCCACTCAAAACCGAACCACCTCTTTCTGAACCTCAAGTTTAAACACCTATTTGTTTTCTTCAGCACCAGACTCCCACCTGATCACTTCTCTTTTCTTACAGATCATTAACACCTCATGAAAGCAAAGCTCCTGAGCCTGGAAAACAACTCCAGCGTAGTTGGCAGCTGGAGCAGCCCCGGCTCTCGCTCCCCAAATCCCACCCAATCACCGTGGTCACGACAGCTCTCCGTATCCCTCCAGCTTTGGGAGATGAGAGCTGCAGATTAATTTCCTGGTATTTCAAAGAATCGCGTTTCTATTTTTAATTAAAGCAGTGAAAACACAACGGAGCAGACGAGCGAACAAAATCCCTCCCGAAATCCCGCTGCCAACAGCCTGTTCATCACAAGCAAGGAGCTGCAAGACGGGGGTAGAGAGGGAGACTCACATACGCCGTTCCTGTCGGGCTGAGGATCGCAGATAACTCCGCTTTAGCCGGAGCTACGAAGGTGTGAAAGCTCAATACAAACTAAAAGAGATCAGCACAGAGATACGCTCGCTCTTCCAGCCCCGCTTTCATCGCTTCAAGCCTTATTTAATAACTGGGCCACCTGTAGCTGTGGCATCATTCAGTTCCAGGAGCCCTGTAAAAAGAGACTTATCCCATTCCCAATCCAGGGAATTTGTCCTGGGATGTCACTGTGACATGAAGAATAAATAAGAAGATCCAACTGCCACAGTGATGATCCGTGATGATTATTTGTTATCTAATGGACCCATTTATTCTTTATTCTACAAGTGCGACTTATGGAGAAGGAAATATTTGAGATGGTGGGGAGGAGCTCATGAGTAAGTCGCTATTGTAATCCCTTAAATCCCGTGGTAAAATGCTCCTTTCTCACGTGTAACTCATTAATTGTAGTAATCAGGACTTAAAGACCCATTTTTCAGCTCAAAGAGAGATGTTCCCTCCTGGATATCGTTAATGAGAAGCCATCATGATGATTAGGAAGATCAGCTTGTGCATCTTTTTGCCCTTTAGCTCCCGAAAGCAACAGGCAAATCGTGATGCTCGTCACTAAAATGAAGCCGAGTAAATTCTCCTTGCACATAGCTGCGTATTTCGAGCTCTTTGCTATGTCCTACAGCGGTGACCTTTTCCAAGGGAATGCCCGTTAATGCGTAATTAGTACAAGACTTGAGCCCTCTTCCCACAAAGGACAACGTTAAGAAGCGCGAGCAGGCCTCTCGAAGAGAATCTGGACGCAGAAGGTTGACATGCTAAGTAAACTGATTCATGCAAATGAGTAGCTAATTAAATTAAAAGCACTTTGGTTTCTAACGTTCTCCAGATCAGCGGGAGCATCACAAGGAGACAACAGAGGAAACCTTGGAAGTGGGACCGCGAGAGGCCGGAGGTGACAACCCCGATCCGGTGCAAATCAGGGCGGCCAAAGCATGGATTTACCATTGAGAAGTTTCATTTTCTCAGGAGGGTTATTAAACACTTCATTAGTGAGATAATAAATGGCTACCAGGCGCAAATCCCAGCGACCGCCACCTCTCCGAGGCCTGTACCGAACCATCCTTGAGATGTCAGGAGATGCGCACAGCAGCGCGATCCCACGTCAAGCCCTAAAAAAGCCATTTTCTAAATCTAAGCTGTACGTTATGATGATGGACACCAAGTAAAACCACCAGAGCATCCATCTTCTCAACGGCGATGCTTCGGGAGAGCTCCTTGGCGTTATGTTGTGTTGAGATGTGTCAACGGGGACATGAGATGATGTACTTAACCAGATGAGGACAACTCGTTTCAGGGGGAGGGCTCAGGGTTTCTGCTGTTTCACGTTTCCAAAGCACAGCTGGAAACACAGAAATGGCCCCAAAAATGCTGTGTTACCACCCAAGGGATCTGAGGTCTGTGTCAAACCTGAAGACCAACGTGGTTCACGTGTTACGGGTGCTCTGGGTGATGATGCAAAACAGAGACATGGAAAAAACAAGAGCTAAAAGCGAAGAAAACGGAGATGAATGCAAGAATTGGAAGGAGCTGGTTTATGGAGACACAGCAAGAAACGGTGCATAGTGGAAAAAACTGGAGTAGAAGGTGGACTTCCTCAAGATCTGGATCTAGGACCAATTCTTAATCTTATGATGCATACAATAGGCGTGTGATTGTAAAATCTGTTACTAGCAAAAGTGCCTCAGAGAAGCCAACTATGATCTTCAGCAATGAGAGGCCATCAACCTCGCTGAGATGTGGATCAAGCTCGCGATGCCATGCTCTTCACAGAGATCACCAAAAGCCGGGTTTAGGAAGGGGATCTACTGGGGTGCAAACAAGCTTTTGTTGTCCTAAGAACTGCGAGGATTCTTGAAGGATGAAGAATACCGAGATGAATCGTGTCCAAGGAGACACGATTGATGTGAGTTGATGGCAAAAAAGTCAAAATGAGCTGCAGAAATCAGAATCACAGAATGGACTGGGTTGGAAAAGAGCTCAGAGATCATCCAGTCCAACCCTTGGGCCAACTCCAGCCCATTGACCAGATCATGGCACTAAGTGCCATGGCCAATCTCAGCTTAAAAACCTCCAGGGCCAGTGAGTCCAGCACCTCCCTGGGCAGCCATTCCAATGCCTGACCACGCCTAATCTCCAGCCTAAATTTAAGTTTAAGCCCCCTTGTCCTATTGCTGAGTGCCTGGGAGAAGAGCCCAATCCCCCCCTGGCTAGAACTGCCCTTCAGGTCGTTCTAGAGAGTGCTGAGCTCACCTCTAAGCCTCCTCTGCTCCAGACTGAACAAGCCCAGCTCCCTCAGCCTCTCCCCATAGGGCTTGTGCTCAAGTCCCTTCCCCAGTCTTGTTGCTCTTCTCTGGACCCGCTCCAGCACTTCAATCTCTTTCCTGAGCTGAGGGGCCCAGAACTGAACACAACACTCCAGGTGTGGCCTCCCCAGTGCAGAGCACAGGGGAAGGATCACTGCCCTTGTCCTGCTGACCACGCTGCTTTGGATACAGGACAGGACACCATTGGCCTTCTTGGCCACCTGGGCACACTGGTGGCTCCTGTTGAGCTTCCTGTCCATGAGTCCCCCCAGGTCCCTTTCTGCCTGACTGCTCTCTGATTGAATATCAACAGGGAGGGCTCAATGGGAAGAGTTCAGATCTACTGGGCCCGAGAAATAAAAAAGGGGGAAAAAACCAAGAGAAAAATGGCAAATTTAGCTCTGGATGAGGCTGATGTGACGACCCCAAGCCAGGAGCACATTTATTCATGGCAGAATCCCCCGCAATTGAATAATGATGGCTGTATATCTTTTTTATGACCCGTATGATAGAGCTGAACAGCTCATTAGAATGCTACTATAGATATAGATAAAATATTAGAGGAGATACCTCCTTTTAGCAATCAAAGCCACGACAAATTCACTGGGCACGATCCAAACATTAATTTTGCTACTAATATGGCGTGAGGGCCAGTGTTGGTCGTCCGCTCCGGGGTTATAAACTCAATATAATTCAGGTTCTGAAAGTCCTTGCTGCAAATCTTTGGATCAATCTCCGCAGATAACAACGCAAGGAGAAAAATGGGAGGTAGAATTAACATTTCCAAAGGTGTTGGTAAATGCAACATCAGTCTGGGTGGTGACTCAGAGGGCAAATACATTTAGATTAACAGTGCATACAACAGGATGCCATATAGAACCCAGCAACCTGTTCCCATTTGGGTGTCAGGGTCCGGCACACCAGATCTTTTCATTGCTTTAGCATTTATTTATTTCCATTGCTTTAGAGCAGATTATTACCATCAACTTTTGCCAAATAACAGAGTCCTACACATTGTTCAAGAAGATTACTCACCCCCCCAAAAAGCCTATTTTCTTATTCAGGATGATGGGATTCTTTAGGAAGATGAGTAACGTGTCCTGATGGCCTCGCTCGTTACCTCATCTCCTAATTATGATGGTTAAAATGCAAACTCTGATTGACTTGCAGAACAAAGAGCCCTTTCGAGGTAATTAGGTTTACTCAGGAGAGCAAGACAAGGGGAGCTGGATCCTCATAAAGTAGAACGCAGCACTACATCAAGATGAATGGGCTCGACTATATCTAAAACATAATTCAGCAGCGCTATTTGGCAAAAGCAGTTCTCCAATAAATAAGGATTAATCTACTTCTGGCTGCTGTCAGCAACCGGATTACTTGCTGATGGATGGCGGGTGCTTCCAGTAAAAACGCAGCGATGGTGTGGTTGCAAACATGGACCCAACATATGCTCTGTGGCAAGAAAACGATGCTCGGAAAGCAGGATTAGAACAGGAAAACGCTGAGTTCTCCAAGGTCTTCTGAGCCAAACTGGAGATTACTCAAACTAAAGGAGTAGGGCGAATGCCGTAGCGTAACCTTGGAACCTCCAGCTTGGTTATTTGTCTTGTGCGCTACCTGAAATACAACAGCTAAAAGTTACAAACTAAAAGAAGTTTATATGTAGAAGTGGGAAAATATCCGCATTAGGCAGAAGGATTCTTTCCAAATGTGTGGATTGCTCCTTCCAACAGTCCGTCTGAAACAAAGACCCTTCAGTTGGCTTTGGAGGGATGGGGAACAAGCCCAGGTTTGTTATTCCCAACAGGCTTTTCCAGTCTGGTAAATGTTTGATATATTTATTCCAGAATCGAAGGCTTCGGGAGTTTCCCCCTTGTTGAGCATTGATGGCTGAAAACATTGGGAGTAGTTCAGCCAGGAGAAGGGACATTGAGAGCAAGGGGGAACCGCGATCTACGCATCAACGACGAGCTAACGAGCCACAGATCAGGCTGCTTGACCCACAGGAGATGGAGGATGTGCTGGAGGGCACACAGCCCCATCTCCTGATATGCCTGTGGAAACTTGATCTTTTGCAGTCACCATTTCCCCCTGGATTTCTGCATGACACAAGGCGGAGACCCTCAACGTGGCCCAGGACTTGTCCAGACTCGTCCCTCTTCCGCAATCACCGCTTTTGCCCGCCCCAACCCAGACTTTGCTCTACTCTGGGAGTTATAAAAAGCCCAGCTAAACCAGCACAGTGTAGTAGGGGGAACACCAGTCTCATCTAAGGGCCTGTCCAGTCGCCATCGAGGGAACACCAGTTTCACCAGGGTCCTACCAGTCTCACCAAGGGAATCCAGCACCCTGGGGACCCTGACTCTGAACCAGCCATGGGAGGACGCTGGGCTCCTGACCCCGGCATCCTCGCCGTGGAACACCGAGGCCACACGTCATCCTACAAGTCCTGTCACCCACGCTGCGGGGCCGTAAGAGATTGGATCGCTCACCCTTTTCTTTCTTCCTTTCTCTCTGTTCTTTCCTTCTCTCCCTTTTTCTATACCCTCATTTCTTTTTCTCTCCTTCCGTATATATATATATTACTCTCTCTTTCTCTCTCCCTTATACCTTAGTTTTCCTTCCCTCTACCACTCTCTTTCCCTTTTGAACATATAAGGATAGCACCATCTTTAAGCTCTGCTGTTGATTTCTGGTTAAATTTCATATTATAGCTACTGATGGTTGCCAATATATCACTCGTAATAGGACTTGCGCTGTTCATGTATTGATAAGTTCCCTTATACTTTTGCCAACTCACCATTCGCTGCAACCAATATTCCAACAAGTTCTTTTGGTAAAACCCACAATCGAATTGGACCCCGGGGGGGATTGTGTGTCATTCACTTCACATAACGGCGCAGAATTAACCCAGGGTTAACTCACACTTGGTCCCACCTGTTGAGTCAGGGCGCGTGTTGCGTTCAAAGTTAACTCATCCCTCACCCCATCTGTTGGGACGCGACACCCCCGCGTCGCTCTTACCTGTTTGAGACAGAAGCGGCGTGTAAGGGACTTTGGGTTCTATTGCACTCATGGGCGGAGGTAGCAAGGGGTTGGCGAAGCTGCGCAGGGGGTGCGTGGGGCGGACGCAGGCGGTGGGGATGGTCCTGCTCGGGGCGTCCTCGCCGCTCGGGTGCTCGGGTTGCGGCTGCGGGAGCAGGGACGGCTGCTGCGGTGCCGGGCCTTCTGGGACGGCTGCGAGGAATGAGCCCAAGTCAAAAAACCAACCAAAATACTATGTATTTTTACACCCCGTTTCCTGCTTTGATGGTCATTTCCAACAGGAGGGGTAGCGTGAGCATCCATGCTCTGAAAACATGTGAACAGTTCCGTCAACTTATCGGCAGGCAAATAAGAGCCCAGATGTGGCCGTATGCCATTTGAATCACAATATATATTCCTTAAAAATGCATTTAAAATAAAAAAGCATGGTATCTTTACCTCCTTCTCTCTTCGCTGTGTGCTTTTAAATCAATAAACACCTAAATCCATCACGCGGAGATTGGAACAAGCTACAACTCCATGATGACAGAGCTGTTCTAGTCACAGGGGAGAAAAGCTCGCGACATTAAAAAGGACTTAATTAATTTCCACATAACCAACCACCAAGATTCAGAGGTAACATTGAGCATGCCCGTGTGGGCTGCTGTTTTATTACCCTATATTCCAAGTCGATTCTTCAGAGAGGTCAATGTCCCATGTCAACCACCTCATAGAAGAGATGGTTTCCCTGTGTTCTGCCATGTTGCTTAAAAAGAGGTTTAGGGACCAAGCCCTGACATGGACTTTCCACATCAGAAACCAGAAGCCAACGTAGTATTAAGGAAAACAAAGGTTGAGACAAAGAGAAAAGCTCTTGATTTCTACAGCCCTCTAGAAACCCAGGAACTATACATTTTAGCGTGATGATGACTGTACAGGAGCTTTAAGGACGGGTATGGTCCACAGTGTTGTCTTTAATATCTTTCCAGTCTCTTCCTGACCATTAGGCCTATTGATGACAAGCCAAACTAGTTAAGAATTAATTACAAGGACTAAATCTGCAGTGGTGCTTTCCAGAGAGCAGCAAGAAGGTTCTTCGGGATGTAGTTAAGCGTAGATGAGGTTCTTAGCGACGGGGTTTAGTGCTGGGGTTGGCTTAAGAGTTGGACTCGATGATTTCGAGGGTCTCTTCTGAACCTCAATGATTGGATTGGAAACACCAGCTCATCTTTTCCAAATCCTGCATCCCAAGTGCTTGGGCTGGTGGCATCTCCTGGCCCTTGTCCCACCTCCCGCCAAAAATTCTCCTCTGGGTGAGAGCACCCACAAGGTCTGAGGTGAAATAAGTAAGGAGAAGAGTGGAAGGAAGCAAAGTGGTTAATGACAACGAGCACTTCTTTAATTGGAGCGTGTTGGCCGGTGTCTCCACAGTATCCCCACAAGGCGGGATGACTCACAGCACAAGAATTAATCATGCGGGAACCTGAAATTGAGGAAAACTCAACCTTTTAGTGAAGAAAACAACCTTCCTGACACGCAGCGATCGGGATTAGTTATTATACCAGGACCCCAAACGCCCCAGAGATTCGGTTTCCTTTCAAAGCCTCCTGCAACAACCGCAACTCGCTGTGCGAATAACGTGCAATTCCGGCACCGAGCCAACTCTCCAGGCATTTTGTAATAATTAATGTCAAAGTATGTAAGTAATTGCAACCTACTAAGCGGCAAAGCACTTTTGAAAAATGGAAATGAGGGTTTCTCCTCATTTCCACAGCCCCATTGCTTGTTCCTATAGCAGTGTGACAGACAGCCAGGGCAACAGTGAACACCACGGACAGGAAGCCAACGACAGGAGCAGGCCAAGGTCAAAATCATCTACATTTTGTAGAAGTTTTCTTGACCAGGGCTCATTTGGTTGTTTTCCCCTTCAAGGCTCTTTGCATTATCGCGCCATTACCCTCGCTCTGCTCTTTTGTTTCCCTTTTTGCTCAACAGACGCCTCTTTTCTCCTTTGAGGCCTAACGTTCACCTTGAAGAGGCCAGAGATATTGCGGTTATTTGTAGAGCACGAATGATAGAATCATAGAATAGTTTGGGTTGGAAGGGACCTTCGAAGGTCACTTAATCCATAGTTTATAGATCTTTTCATTGCCTACACATTCAAGAAGGTGTCAGAGCGCGGTGTTGCTCCAGGTTCCCATGGGCGTTGGGTTCTTCTCTCCCTTCACCTTGTCCTCCTCAAGGAAGATGCCAACCAGCACGTAAGTCTCGTAGGGGTCCATATCTGAGGTGACAACGCTTCCTGCAGCAAACCCTTGGTGATAAAGGATTTGTGATGAAATCTTTACGCTCTTCACCTCAAAACGTTCAGCCAAGTCTGAACTTCCTATGGAGCCCAAGGACACTTCTTTTGGGAGGCTCTTGACCTGCTTAGAGAAACAAATCAACCAGACACTGCTCCTCGCCATCAAATACCTTCTTGGTACTGCCAGATAACAAAGCTTTATCAGCGTCATAGTCTCCGCATTAAAAGGCTTTATCTTAAATTACTCTTTTACCATATGGGTACGTTTTATCTCGCAGATTTAGCTGTAAAATTTGGAGACCCACGTAATCATTATTACGTAAAAGATACCAGGTTATCCTCCAACTATTACTGAAGAGAAAGCTGCGATGGCTCTATTAAAATTAGAAGCTAGAGTTGGGGTTTAAATATCGAAAGCAAGTGGTCTAATGAAGGTGCTTCATGCGGAGAAGGTTTTATTTTCTAAACTAAGAAGTGAGTGCTTGCAAACGTAACAAGAACCATCAATCTGCAATTCACACAAGGAAGAGAGGATTGGTTGCTTATTGAAGGATGGATGAGGATGAGCACATCACTACTGCTTCACCTGCATCAATCCCCCGCCAGATATTTGCCTTTATACACCTTTCTACGCCCAACAATTCTGCTCATTTCTCCAAATATTACCTTTTTAATTCAGAATCGACCTTGAAGACGAAGCGGATAACACCATGCTGTGTTCTAGTTGTGATCTTGCACTTAGTTAAATATTCTGCCAAAGAAAATATGATGCTATACATGAAGATCTATACCGCGGCCCAGTAAAACCAATTAGGGGCCAATTGCTTTGGAGAAGCCTTGGATAAAGCAATACTTGGCCTCATTCGATATGCAAGCAACGGTGAGAATAAGGTTGCTTTGAACTTCAACGGCCATGGACGCTGCTCACCAAGCAGAAGAATAAATATTTGATATAAAGTCTTTTGATGTGCCCTTTGCTTTTGCAGACTCGTCGGTGGGTACAATGCTGTTAAGCAATGAGTGAATCGAGGGCTCTCAACATATTTTTACATTGTGTATCTTCTGTTGAGAAGGGGAAATATTCCCACTTGGATTCGTTGCTATTGGCTCTGCCACAGCCTGGGGTGATGAAAAATCAACACGGATTGAAACCAAGAGTTCACATTTCCATGGTAGGTGGAGACTTCAAATTTTATTCCGCATTTGCTAATGACTTCCTAGGTATTTTTAAACTTATATAGGATGTAAATAGAATGTGAGCATGTACAACGCAGCCAAACCAGGGCCTCATCCCCCTTGGGACCTCTGGATGTTATTATAGCAGGAGAAGTGATTTTTTAGGACGTCTATCGCAAGTTTACTGCGACCTGACTCTCCATGGCCTTCAGTTTCCTCTTGAGCAGAAATTTGCTCCTAAAGAGAAGTCGCAGCACCTAAAATCTTCAAGTCCACGGAAAAAGGGCCTTGGGAACCAGAAGAAGGTGTTGGAGCATCACCGGTACGGCAGCGACAGCTTTGCTAATGGCCTGGCCTATGATTTATTCAGGGATTTCTCCACGGCGATCAATAGGATGCTCGGTGAGGCGGTACCGTGGGTAGGAAAGAGAATAAGAGAAGAAAAAGAAAAGAGAATATAACATTTGGAGGGATTTTGTATGATCTGGGAGCTTTGGGAGTCAATTTGCCACAGAGTACAGTTGCAATTGTCATTGTGCGTTGTAATGGGTTTAGATGATCTTGGAAATAACACACAAGTCTCAGTGACCCAGACCTCAATAATCCCCAACAGCCGTTATCCAAACAACGCTATGTCCACCGCTTCTGAATTATTTAATGGGAAATTGCCCAAATTATCGGAAATCTTCACAGCTTGAGCTTTTTCAAGGCCCATCAGGTCTTGTGAATAATTAAAGCTGTTTTGTATTCAGGCTTCCCAAAGAAACTTTTGTGTATTATTTGCAGGCTTCTGCTCAACTCTCAAGTTTACCGTGCTTGAAAGACTTGAGAAAACCCATAGATTTGGATCCAACAGGATTTCCAAAATCTCACCTCCTGATTCTTGTAAATCTGATGCACCAGGGATGTGTTATTTGGGGTATAGTTACGCAAAATATGCCATATGGTATTTACCAGCCTGTCTGCATCTCTGAAGCACCAGCAGAACTGGGGAAGCGTTCATTTTCACGGCCAGATTTTGGATGGGAGGACCGAAGATGCTCGTGTCCTTGATGAGCAAGTCGAGCAAATATTCAGGCTTCCATTTAATTGCTTCCTTCCATCTCCATGATCAGGCACGGGGTGGTTAATCAGACTTTTATTTCCCCAACGTCTAAGTAAGAAACTGAATCTATTTCCTTTCTGCGCGCTGCATTTGGGGTGCGTTTGGTATTAATTTAAGCAGCAGATGAAAACCTGATGGTGCCGGTGAGGCTCTCCAGAGGAAACCACCATCTCGCTTTGAAAGGACCTCAGCAACCACACCGAAAAGAAGCATCGCGGTGATGATGAGGACACCCGAACCCACTTTTTACCTACAATCCCACCTCTAGATTTCAATCATCGCTCCCCAAGGACCTGTCTGAAAGCAACAAGCAAACAGGAGGAAGAATCGGGTGTTTCGAGATGGGAAGAGCAGCAGGGACGGTGACGCGCAACAAATCGGCGGCGCAGATTGACATTAATCTGTCGATAATTCAGGCTTGATATGCAGTAGAGTTAAGGGAGAATGAGAAGAAAATATGAGCCCTCCAACTATAATTAATGCGGCAGAGCACGCTCGTTAGGCTTGAACAAAGAACAGATGGTGCGCGTTGTGAAGGTGAAGCTGGAGGCTCCTGCACTTTCCCCAGATCACGATAAGGTGAAGAATCGTGCTGGGAACACACAAACCACAAATCTATTACTGCAGAGGAGCAAATATGAATATAGAGCTCGTTCCAGAGAAGGGACGAGCGATGTGAGACGGGATAACAGTGTTCGAAGGATAAAAGGATCTGCAGAAGGGCGTATATAATAAACTGCTCTGTGCATGCTGTAATCGAATCAAGAAACAATTGGCTTAAATTTCAGCAAGTTAGATACTAAAGAAAATGCTTCTAGCAGCTGAACTTGGGAAGACACTGAGTGGAGAGGTTGCGTAAGTGCTATCGGGGATGATTTTAATGAGCGATGATCCTACATTTTGCCTTGGGATGAAGAAAGAGCTCTTGAAGCTCCCTTTTTTTTTTTGGAATATCCTTATGAGTAAAGCAAAATGAATGAAAAAGCATTGAAATGACTGATATATGATAATGAAAAGGAGAAGAAACCGGCCGGACTGACTTCTGGCGGCTCCAAAGGTCCTGTCCACGGAGAGGGTCGGGAATGGCACCGGCCGGAGGGTGAACTGGGGGTGCGGGTACCCGCAGGTCGGGGATGGCAGGATCCCGGGGTACTGGGCACTTTCCAGCGTTGGCACCGGAATGGCGCTGACCACAGCTACAAGAAAAGAAGGAGAAAGAGGTGAAATAAGTATATGTTAGAAGAAAAAACCCCTTAGAGCTTCAGTAGGGAACCTCAAACAACCCCATTTCCAAAGCAAAGTACGGAATACTCGGTATAACGATGCTCACAGAATCCACCTCTTTGGTACACGCTGGATAAATGCGAGCGCATTCTGCGATGAGTCTCAAATTAAATAGCTTTTTGTCTCTGGTCCAGCTATTTTGGGGGGTGGTTGGGCCAGCAAAGCAGTAGCTAAAAGTGTGAAGTTGACGTTGAGTTCTTGAGTTGGATTTAAGTGACGCGCTTTGATTTGCAAGCCGGGATCATCGCGTGATGACTTCAGGCTTTGCTGGGAGTTCTCTCCTTTATTTTCAATGGATTTGTCTGGGTTCAATGCATCCATTTCTACTCCTCAGCCACCTCGTTTTGTCTGTATAAGTCATTTTTATTGACAATATTTATAGCGTTGCTGCTCCAGTGAAAAATATCGCTCTTTATTGAGTCCTAGTGAGCAACAACTTCTTTTTCAAAGTCCATTCTTTCATTTCTTTTTAGGGTGTAGGCACCTTAAAGTAAGACAGGATTACTATTCATTGCAATATTCTATTGTCGAGAAGCCGGCGAAAAGGCAACGTCAACCATTTTCAACAAATCTTTGCAATTTCGAGCAGATATGACAACAAATCTGTTCTGTCATAGCCCGTCAGCAATTGAATTTGCACTTAATATTGATAGACTATGACACCGAAAAGAGAAATGCAAAGGCTTTCTCAGTTAATTTTCTCCCTAAATACTCCGCTTTAAAACTGCTGTAGTTTTTGCGACTGCCTGCGTTAGAGCCATCGAAGATATCGCGACAACCTTATCAAATTAATCAGGCTTATGCTTCAGTAAGCAACGGCGCATTTTGGAGGGGATTTGTTCTCATAAACAGTAAATCCTGATTATGGAGATGAGCCTGAATTCTTCCAGATTTATTATTTAACAATTAACAGTGTGTGTTTTTCACTTTGGAATGACGACGTTGCTTCTTCAATCTATTTAATCGCTCGCCGCTGACAATTTATTTCAGTATTAGGTAAAAGGAGGTGAATTAATTAAAGCATCTAAGCTGTAACGCGTTGTCGCCGGAGATGAGATTTAGGCTGTTGAAAGTATAAATAAAAAGAGGGCAAAATGGACTGAAAAGACTAAAATATGTTGAAGAGAATGTTTATCCATAAGCTGTAGAACAATGTTGACTTGGCTTTTAATGAACTGACACAAGGCAGCCCCGTGTGGGAATTGTGCTGGGAAGAAGATTCACCTCGACTATGAGATTTGCTCAGTGATAAACACTAAAATTGAGCATCTGTTAAAAGGATCTTTTCTCCTCATGTACTTGGCTTTATAGCCGCAAAATATTTCGTCTGCCTCTTTGTCCTGGTTGGGTTGTTTGCAACAGATCCCACCGGGACGTCCACCTTGTTGCCCTTCCCCTTGATTCTCACCCATTGACACTCAACCCAATCATCCCCCTCCTCATGTTCCAGACAATTCTCCCCATGGCCCTTCCAATCTCATTAAAGCCCTCTTGATAAGTCCTAATTCCTGCCCCAGGATCGTCTTCCCCATTTGTTGTTAGCAGATCAGGTGCCACGTAGCCACCCCATGACCAAAAACCCCATAATTCTGCCGGTGACACCACCACCACAGCCAGGTCTTGATCTGTTGGGTCTTCCTTATCTTTCCTCATCATACCCTGCAACTGTGGGCATAGAATCATAGAATTATAGAATCATTTCGGTTGGAAGAGACCCTCAGGATCATTGAGTCCAAGCACAACCCAACTCTGCCACTAACCCATGTCCCTAAGAGGAGAACACGGCTTGTGAAGCCCTCACATCATTTAGTATTTATTAGTTAGATGAAGAACGCGTTGGTCACGCTATTTACTAGACCCAATTGGAAAGATCATATGGGGACGGTTGCGGCACTCACGGGGGTTGGTTGGTTGGGAATCCATGGGGATCATGAGCTTGGCGCGGGTGGCGCGGCGGGCGGCGAGCGAGCGCTCCAACGTGGACATGCTGCTGCCAACGTCCTCCGGCTCGGGACCTGGGCCAAAACAAGGCAATCATTCAGTTATTTTAACCCATCATTAAATATCATCACCTGCAACGACTCCTTGGGCTACCTTTGCTGTATAAAAATTGGTCTTTGAAATACATCTGAAGGATGGAAATCATCGTGAGATGCCACAAAGCCCCATGTCCTGATTGTCGGGTGATTCAGGGTGCTTCTTCCATCTTGGTTTTTAATCAGAACTTACGGCAAATTAAAGATGCGTCTGGATCTTCCTGTATTTGGGCTTGGATCATAATTAGCCCATCTAGATGAGAACTGAAAGGCATTTATTTACGGGTCAAGGTGTTTGCACGTCAAACACGTCGCCTGGTGTTTGTCATTATCTTGTTCAGATGCGGTGATGATTTCCTACCGTGAGCTCAGTGCAATCAATGGAGCTCACATGGAGCTTTTTGGCCCTGGATCAGCTCTCCTGTATCTGTTTAGACACAAGGAACCTTCTGGTTGTGTCTTCTCAATGTCTAAAATGACGGGGAGGTTTGTGTGAAGAACAACGGAAATCATGGTCACGACTATCTTCCAAAATCCTAAACTATCAGCCCCCCAAGAAGAAAATCAGATCCACTTAGAAATTTGAGAAAGTCCCTTTTGAACTTTTCCTTGTAAGGACAGGAGCTACGGAAAAGGGATAAAAGCATCTGACAAAGTCAAATTCACTATTTACAGCCCCAACCTATATATTCTGAATATTCTTGTCACTCACAATGTGTTCGTGATGAACTCAAGACAAATATCTTTATGTCTTCAACTCCTGTGCTGTGTTTTGCCCACCAGCCTCTCCCAAGACTTTCTACCGTGATGGTGGACTTGAACTTAGAACGGTGTAAAAACCCCAAACGATGAGTTTTCCCCTAGGCTGAAACCACTGCAAAAATCATCTACGAACATCAGTTCTTCCCATCTCCACCCGGGCTAAGGTCACTGAACACCAACATCAAATTAAAGAAAATTTATATGATGATGACGGAAAAATAATTGGATGACATCGAATGGGGTTGGACAAGATGATCTATCAAAGTTCATCCCAACCCAACCCAACCCAATGGATGATTCTAGATGATCTATGTCCCAAGCCAAGCCAAGCCAAGCCAAGCCAAGCCAAGCCAAGCCAAGCCAAGCCAAGCCAAGCCAAGCCAAGTCAATCCAATGGATGATTCTAGATGATCTATCAAAGTCCTTCCCAACGAAACTCAACCCAACCGAATGGATGATTCTAGATGATCTATCAAAGTCCTTCTCAACCCAACCCAACTCAACCCAACCCAACCTAATCCAACCCAATCCAACAGATGATTCTAGATGAACTATCCAAGTCTCTCCCAACCCAACCCAATCCAATCCAACGGATGATTCTAGATGAACTATCGAAGTCCCTCCCAACCCAACTCAACCCAACCCAACCCAACCCAACCCAACCCAACCCAACCCAACCCAACGGATGATTCTAGATGATCTATCAAAGTCCTTCTCAACCCAACCCAACCCAACCCAACCCAATGGATGATTCTATGGTTCTAATTTCCCCAAATCGCCCCATAAAACCCACCGGTGGGTTGGGGGGTGTTCTTGCTCCCCAGTTGCGTTTCCGACTGGCTGTGGCTACCGGGGGTGATGTCCTGGCAACTCTGCATTGGGGAATCCCTCCCTGCGGGCTCCGAGCCCGTTGGCTTCTCCATGTTCTTCATTTCCATCTCCTCGTGGTGGATCCACAGGTCCGGCGGTCTCAGGTCCTTCTGGCTGCCCTTCCTTTTCCCGGCACTGTGGGTCGCGCGTTTCCTGCAGTGAAAAAGAAGATTGAAACTCCTTCAATATGGAGCAAATAATTTACAGCTGGAGAGGAAGTTGTATCAGAAATCTGATCATTCAAATGCCAAAATTAATTATTTTAAATGACGGTATTTCGATAAAGAACATGGAATAAAGGCAGTTCTTTAATACCTTCTTGCACAGCCCCATGTGCCATCCTCATTAACAAGAATAATTACAAGCACTTCCATTCCGACCTTAACTTCTGACCTGCCTGAAGTTCAAGTTGTTCTTTCTAGTCCATAATTTTGGTTCTAAACAAAGAAATATTTCTTCACTTGAGGATTTTCTATCATTTTCAATCGAAAATGATTCATTTCTCCAGGCTGGAACCAGGCGGGAGAAATTCAAGCCCCAAAGTCATTTTATACATAACTCAAATGATAATGAATGTGTCATTTCAGCTGTAACTACAAATGATAGGGTTGAAAAAAAATATATACCATGATCTAGCCTGGTTTGCCTCGTTTTTTCTCACAAATTATTGATGTTCTCACAGCCCGTGAGCAGCAAATGGAATCAGAGCCGGGAGGGCATAGGAAAAAGTCATCAAGAAATGAAAATCAAGCCTCCCCTGGAATGTTGTTGAGGTTCGGCTTCCGAAAAACGCATCTACCCCCGAATTAGTGGGGTGGTGGGATTGTTTTGCACCACACAAGGGGTTTATACGTATAGAAACAGTCATGAAAGCAACAACGTCGGCTTCAAACCTCGCCAACTGACGCCTTGGAAGTTCACGTTGAGATTTACAGCGGAATTCAAATTCAGTCCATTACCCATTTGCTACCTGGAGTAGGGACTGGGAAGACAAGGAGTTTGGAACTGCAAAACGAAGTTGCTCTTGTTGTTCAGTTATTTTACACCACGAAACGCACCCACTTTGCACCCTATGCTGATATCTGTTCTATTCCTAAGGACAGATGTAAAACCAGACCTCAGCTCTGCCCTTCTAATCCATATCACGCTCATGCAATCTTGAATAATGACAGAACTTAGGCTGTACTTGCAGAATAAAGTCTCTAGAGAGCAAACTCTTTCTCATTATCTATTTGTGGAGTTTCCAGCACTTCAGCCATCACCCAGCACACCCGCAAAGCTCCGACACCGCATCATTTTTCAATTACAAACGCAGATTACTCTTCATTTTCCCGTTGCGTTCCTCCAGAGAAAACAGTGCAGGTTCTAACAACTCAGCCTCATTTATTTTCCGAGCAACAACTGCAGGCGTCTCTATCTGAAGAGCTCGGAAATAAACTGTTCTCCTGGGCAAAACAAGTATTTGCTTGTATTATTAAAAGCGTTCAGTTTTGCTCATGGATGGTTTTGGGGATAGGATGCAGACGCGATGTCGTAACCACCTCCTGCATGAACCACTTGGAAGAGACTCAACCATCAATGCAACCATTAATTCACCTTCATTACCCTTCCAGTGTTAATATTTTCTATTTTTAGCTCTTTCAACCTGGTAGAAATGTGCACTTTGCCTTTTGCGCTGTATTAATGGAAATTCAACTCGTAGAGAGGCCCTGTACAAAAAAACTATAAAGGATTTAAACCAGTCTTAGCTTATTTTTTGTAGCCCCCACCCAACATACTAATGGGTTGAACTCTCGTTCAAGAACATGCTTTATATTTAATGGCTTAAATAAGCACTAATTAATTATCTAAGAGACTCAGACTAGACGTCCACCCTCACCTTTTCTCCTGGGGAAGTCACAACCTCATGATTCCGGTCCACACGCTGATTTTTCTGGCATGTTATGGATTTCTGTTATACCTTGAAGCCTTAAAAAACACCCCTGGAAGAAGCAGGTCTACAAAGTGGTATTTTCCCTTATTTTAGGGTTCAACTGGGATTCATCTTCTCTAAGCTTAAGCTCTGAATGGACCTACCTGGCCCAGGAGCGACGATAACGTCATTAGTGATGACAACGAGCTCCTCATGCTTTGAAGATGTCATTACAGCAAGTGGCTTAATCTCAATTATTGCAGGATCCAGAAACAGGGCAGAGACAAAGTCATTCCTACCAGCACCCCGTTTCGAGGGAATTCAGGATCGAAATTTAAGGTCCCTCGTTTAATTTTGATGGCCCTTTATATGCCCCGCTTTGATCGCAGAAATGGTTCGTTTGGGGCAACTTGGGGTGAAATGGGGCAAACGGTTCCTTTGGGGCAACCCACTGTATAGACATTAAGAACTATTCATTGTATTATTATACTATCATTTTACTGTTCATAGGATTATTATACAATGAGCTAATAGTAAAATAATACTATATGTACTATTAATTGAAAATTCTACTGTTATTTTACTATTCATTGTATTATTATACAAGTTAATAGTAAAATAATAGTAGAATCTTCAACGCATTAAACACATCAAACCCAGCTCTGTTTCAAACCCATTGGCTCCACTTCGAATTTCACATAACTGGAAATAACAGTATAGTATACCATTATATATTATATACATATATAATATATATAGTATACTATTAAATAGTATAGATTATATAACAGTATATAGAATAGAATAGCATAGAGTAGAATAGCATAGAGTAGAATAGCATAGAGTAGAATAGAATAGAATAGAATAGAATAGAATAGAATAGAATAGAATAGAATAGAATAGAATAGAATAGAATAGGGATATATATTATTATACGCTAATTAATAGTATAGATACTATTCTTTTGCTATTCATTGTATTATTATACAATGAGCTAATAGTAAAATAATAGTATATATACCCTTCATTGAAAATATACTATTATTTTACTATTCATTGTATTATTATACAATGAGTTCATAGCAAACTAACAGAATCATTTTCAACGCATTAAACACATCGAACCCAGCTCTGTTTCAAACTCCACTCCTACTTACACATAAAAACGGACAAGAACTTTATGCCTAATTTTCCCCAGGTATTTAAGAACCAGTTCCGGCTGTTTTTTACCGGCGGACTTTTGCAGCCGGAGTGCGTGGAGAAGAAAACATCCTCCTAAAGGTGAGCGAGCGAGGAGCCGGAAAGTCTGGCAGCATCACCAGACACAGACAAATCCTTTCCTTTTTGCCTCTAAATCAATGCAATCGATCCTTTCCTCTGTCTGAATTATATATAAACAGCAGCGAGCTGTGCAGGGCATTCTTATTTTTCAAGGCTCGCCACGTCGGGGATATTTGTTTTACCATGGTTTACCGCGCAGCCTGGGGATGTTCTCCACTCACCGGCAACAAGCGACACCTCTAAAATGAAAAGATCGAGCCCCAAAAAGCGGCTCAGCCCCCAAACCTGCGTCCCCATCCTTTGTTATTGCCCGTATGGATTTGGATTTATTGGTGAACTTACTTCCTCTGCTGCGCCGAGGAGCGCCGGGTGCAGATGACGGCCACGGCCACCACGGCCACCACCGTGATGACGCCCACGGTGACCACGATGATGACCAGGAGGTTGCTGTTCTTCTGGGGGGTGACGCTGCCGTGGGGCGGGTGCATCTGCCCAATGGGGGGCTCTGAAAGGGAAACAGAGATTTCATGTATTGCTCCGCTCCCCACGTCACACTCGAGAAGGTTCGGGGCTCAATCTTCCGAAGCGATGAGCAACGCGGCAGCAAAACGGGGACCAAAAAGAGCATCGTTTCTGGTGTCGAGTCCCAAACCGACTTCAACTGCTGGTCCCTCGCTTTTCACTTGATTTTTTCCCCATTGCACATCTTAGATTGTTATTATCTTGCTGGATAACGCCCAACGCGGCGTCGGGTCCTACGTTAAATACACCTCCACAAAACACCGAGCAAGCCATTTTGCATCCTATAAGGTTACAAACTCGCAAACCCCAAATTATCTTTCCACTTAAACCTGGAGAAAAATTGAATATTGGTGGAATGGGATGTAAAGGGAAGAGCTGAGCTACATATGGCCAAGATTTCATAAGGAACTCAAGAGTTCTCACTCTTCGACAAGTTGAGTTCAACTCGAGCACAACTCAAGGCAAAAAGGATGAATCTTTAAAAATAACAGCTTTAGTTAGCGATAGATATAATTTAATTGTAATATTCTGCTTTGATTTTCCAACCTAATAGCCTTTCTTTACTTAAATAATGATTGTATTTCAATAATTCGTCCCGTTCTTGTTGTTTTTGCAGGCGTCTGAATAGGACGCGCAGCGGCGAGCGCCGTCCTTTCGGCATTGCCAGCGGGTACACAAATCCCAAAGATTTGGGGCTTTGATTTCCTTTTCATTTCCAAGCTGAGTCAAAGGCATTGTAAAAAAATAAACCCTTTAAAAGACAGAAAAAGGCACCAAAAACTCTGCATTCCCTCCTCGTCTTGGCTGAGGAAGATAATCAACGTGAGTTAATCAGCTATGCGCCTCCTAATTATTTGCTGCCTTCAAACCTCACTTGATAACCACATTTGAGGTAATCTTGTCTGTTTTATTCAATAACGTGAGATGACGACGCTTCATTAGGCACCGGAGATGGGGTCAGGAATATTAAGTTATTGATAGAATATCTACACCCCGGCTGATGAGGTCCAGTTAGTTTGTTAATCCACAGGGTTTCCTCTCATTTCTCCCTATTTTAGGGCAGGATTAACTAAAAAAAGACTAAATTCTGCATAAAGCTTACATTGAAATACAATAATGAAAAATGCATTTACATTTTAGAGGCATTGCCATGGCAGTGGCGATCTCCGATGATCATCTCCATCACCTCTTGCGATGGGATGATCATACCGAGCGATGCAGTTTTGGACTTAATTCTGGAGCACGGTTGGACGGGGCCTTTTTAATTTAGTAATTTATTTAATGGGCTGAAGTTCACCAAGGCCAAGTGGCGGGTCCTGCGCTTTGGCCACAAGAACCCCCTGCAGCGCTCCAGGCTGGCACAGAGTGGCTGGAGAGCAGTCAGGCAGAAAGGGACCTGGGGGGACTCATGGACAGGAAGCTCAACAGGAGCCACCAGTGTGCCCAGGTGGCCAAGAAGGCCAATGGGGTCCTGTCCTGTATCCAAAGCAGCGTGGTCAGCAGGACAAGGACACTGATCCTTCCCCTGCGCTCTGCATTGGGGAGGCCACACCTGGAGTGTTGTGTTCAGTTCTGGGCCCCTCAGCTCAGGAAAGAGATTGAAGTGCTGGAGCGGGTCCAGAGAAGAGCAACAAGACTGGGGAAAGGACTTGAGCACAAGCCCTATGGGGAGAGGCTGAGGGAGCTGGGCTTGTTCAGTCTGGAGAAGAGGAGGCTTAGAGGTGAGCTCAGCACTCTCTAGAACCACCTGAAGGGCAGTTCTAGCCAGGGGGGGATTGGGCTCTTCTAGACAGTCAGCAAGAGGACAAGGGGGCTTAAACTTAAATTTAGGCTGGAGATTAGAAAGCAATTCTTCACAGAGAGAGTGGTCAGGCATTGGAATGGCTGCCCAGGGAGGTGCTGGACTTGCCGGCCCTGGAGGTTTCTAACCTGAGATTGGCCATGGCACTTAGTGCCATGATCTGGTCAATGGACTGGAGTTGGCCCAAGGGTTGGACTGGATGATCTCTGAGGGCTTTCCCAACCCAGTCCATTCTGCGATTCTGTGATTTTTATTTACCGTTCAGGCTGCTCCTGTCGATCAGGTTGGTGTCCACCGGCCAGTACGACCCATCCCCGTGACGACCTGTTGGCCGAAAAAAATACCGTCGGATACCGTTTGACAGGTAAACCAGCAAAGTCAAGTTTGTTGCTTGAGACGGCGCCTGCCTGACAAGGTTTAAACCTTTCAACAGCGGGAGAAATTCATCCCATATGTGCTGGGAAATACCTGTCACCAAAGGAGGCTTTGGAAAGCAAACTGCATCCCAGCCCTTTGCACAGCTTGCCTGCTTCTGGTGATGTTTTTTATTCCACCTCCTCCAAATGTGCTCGTTAGAGTGACAAACGAAGGTGCCACGGCAGCATCCGGCTGTGTCGGCAATGGTTCCGACAGCTGCTTTTGCTCACAAGCGGTGGGATGGGGACGGACAGAAAATCCCGGGCACGTTCTCCACCCACCAGGTGCTTTCCATTGCAATTAAGCAAAGTTTTCTTGATTTACTTCCCCGCTTGTGGAAGCACAACTGCTCGGTTTTTAGAAAAATATCGCCTCTTTTCTAACAAAGAACAGAAGAAGGGACAGAATTCTTATTCCAAAACTGTTTTGGCTGTTGGTGCTGCAATTATAGGAAAAATGGAGGCGCTCATCTTCACCTCTGCTTTATTTTCTCCTGTTTATGGGCTAATTAGTCGTGATGGTACGTCCTTGTTTTTGCCAAGACGAGCATCTCGGCTTCCTCACGTCCCATAGAAGGAGAATCGCAAAGGTTGGGAGAGTCCTACCAAGCTCCTCTTCGCCTCTACTGACATGGGAGAAGTCAAAGTCAACGGTAGAAGCGGCTCTTCTGGCAAAGACCAAACTTGTGCCACCGGCCTGCTCTTGGTATGGACCCACTGCGCTATCGCCAAGACGCAAATGTGGTTAATCCTTCCTATAAAGCTCATTATTTTTTAAGTCAAATGAACCTTCCCAGGTGCCACAGCCTCAGGGGATGCTCTACTGGGACGGTGGATCATGGGCACAACCTCTTCCCCCAAGATGAGTGGTAAATCAACACCGATTCCATAAGACCATTGGCCACTTGAGTTATTGGCTCTGCCATCCCTTAGGTCAGATAAATATGAATAATATGAATAACATGAATAATATTAATAAATATTAACTGAGGGTGGGTTTTGATACGTGAAGGGCTATCATAAAAATCCTGACAACTTAGGGCAGGGTTGTTTGTTGGTGCTGTGCCCCGTTAAACAACTTCTACTTCTTGTATTCCTGCACATTGCAACGAAATTCGCCCGAATCACTTTGTCTACCAATTTGGGAAGTGTTTTGTGATGAATGGCCCTAAATAAATGGGAGATGATTATCATCAGAAGAGACTTCAATGTAATCATCTTTTCAATCAGCGTAATTGCGCAGTTACAACAACCTGAAGCCCAGAAAGCAAGGTTGCGAAATGTTGTGCTGTAAAAGCGGGCAAAATCAGGATAAATGGAAGGGATACAGTAAATCTGTTTAGCGAGATGACATTAAAGCCATTTATTCACGCTGTGGCGGGTGAATATGTTGCGACCCTGGGTTATATTGTGTTTGGGAAGCCGGGTATCTCCACAGGAGAGTGCTAAATGTTTTATGGTTTGTTATGTTTAGCCTACACCAAAACATCTTAGAGGCAGCGTAATGCATTGGGAAATTTAGTCAGGATATTGGAGACTTAGAAAAACCAAGTCCCAACTTTAGTGCTTCTTGCATTAAGGGAACAGCACTTTTTAAGGCGTTATACACGACATTTTTGTTGTAAAGATATTTGTGTCGGCAGCTGCTCATTTCATTTCTGGCTCTAATAGGGCGATGGGTACCTTTGCAAGAGCATCCAGAGGGGGTTGTCTCAACCACGGCTCAGGAAACAAACTCGATATACAGGATTAACCCTTCTGAAAATGTCATTTGTGGTTCCTGTAGTCCCTCCTCAGGATGCTTTCCATTTTTGGGGAAAAAAAGAGGCAAACTTGACGCTTTCCGCTTGACGCTGTGATTATTTTGTGGTTGATATCGAGCTGTAGATGTATTTTCATGCAGAAGAATGAGGACAGGAAGGTTCCAACTGGGCCAGGAGCAATGCGCCGCCAAGAACCCAATGTGGCAAAGGTTGAACTGCAGACAACTGACTCAACACGTTGACAAGTCCTATATCGCCAAAATACAGACTAAAGAATATAATCCTGTTTTATCAAATGAAAACTGGGGTGAGACATTAAAGAGCCGTCATTAAAGACAAATGACCCGCCAGAGTTAATTGATGCCACTCAATAAGAATCGCGTTGGTGGCAGAGACGGCCCGAAGGGCCCTGTGCAAAGCACCGAGTCATTTTAAGTCTCCCGTTGACTTCAGTTGGTTCAGGGTGATTAAAGAATTTGCTGTGATGATTTCTAAGGTAAATGAGCTTTTAGACAGCTTGATTTTGTTCATCTTCATGCTGGTGCTTGGAGTAGTCACAGTGAGGCCTACTCCTGTTGGCTTTGCCAGAGTTGCGTGAAGGCCAAGATCTTAATAGAACGAAACGTTGAGGTCATGTAAAGATGAAACCGAATTCAGGTATCGACAAGCCCATAGAAGATAAAACTAAAGGTGGAAAATTTCTTGTTTACTACAATCCTAAAGCACAAAAATATGGAGAACACAGTGCGCACAAGTAAAATGACCCGGTGATGAAATATGCTCTGGGTTACGTCCAGGGATGCTCCAGCTCAAAGTAAAACCTAAGAAAGGGTCTAGAGTTGACTTGGATCTCGGTCCCCGTGACTGTTTCCTCCGGCAGATGTCACAAAAATGTCCACTAATTACAAGAAATACTTGGGAATAAATAATAGGTCTAAAGAAAAACATCTTAGCAACAGACTTCACAAGTGTTCAAATGGAGATAGGAGCGGAGGAACCGAGACTAATCAGACATATATTCATATTTGGAAAACGTACATGCTAATGCCTTGAAAAGTTGACTAAACCTTGCTATTGTGAAACAGGAGCTGCTGTTTCGAGAGAAAAGATGATTCCTGATCTCTCACTTCTGAACTTTCATCTCTAACCCACCAAAGGGAGCGAGAGGAACCTGGAAATTATGCCGAGCTTAATGATACTTAATGTGAATTATTCAGAAGTGCAGCGGAGAGACTCAAAATGTATTTCATACAAAGAAGCTTGACATTTTAATTGGCCCTTCAGAAAAGAGACAAAACAATTTCCGCTCCCGAAACATTTACATCTCTCCCCATCAAAGCAGCAGCATCAGCCGAGCAGAACTTCATTAACAAGATTAATTAGCATGCCAGCGTCTGGCTCATCAGGTGTGCGGCCCAGGTGATGAGCGCATCCCCCAAAACAAAAGGGACATATTGATGGTACCGTACCTTGGTCATTGGCCATTTTGTCGGGATGCTCGACTGCAAGAAAGAGAGAACGGCATTAGAGGTTGGCGGCTCCTTGGAGACAAACCCAGACATCCCATCGACTATAGGAGGAGCTTCATTCCCTTTCTCAGAGAGATCCTGAGAGGACAAACACAGAATTATCCACCATTTCAAGCTGGGTTGTTGAGTTCAACTCCCTCATAGGACCACCATACAACAATAAGCATCGTCCCGAACTCTACGCACAGCTTGAAACGCGCCTTATATCGCATATTTTCACCAATGTGCAACCTTGACCGTGGCGTTTCTTTCATCCTCTTGTTCTTTTTCTATATGATCCGGGAAGCTTAATTAACCAACGAGGGAAAGCCAGAGAGAAGCTGCTTCTGTGAATAAATCAAACCACCCACAAGCTCAGTCTGACTTATATTCTCATGGGTTCAGCTCCTTACAGAGGGGTTTAAAACTATTTGCATGGTTTTTGCGGAATAACCATAAACGATCTGGAACGCACCGGACAAGGCTTCAAAAGTCAATATTACAAAAACTCAATATTACAAAAATTCAATATTAATAAGAAATTTGATATTAAAAGCTTTCCTGCCCAGCTACAACTTCTGGCTATTTATGATGCGGCGGAGGGAATTAAACTTCATCAGTAGCTACTATGAACGAGCATTACCCAACCCTCCGCTTCATAAATGATGCAAGAAGCTTAAGTACAGGAAATTGGGGGAAAAAGAAGTGATTTGGCACATGAATCTGGAAGTTAAATAGAAATGCCTAAAAGTCTGGGCGCCATACCTGGGTTATCACCTTTCCTTGGGGACAAATGTCTCAATGACAAGCGGCTGACGTTTGAATGGGACATGATGCTGAACCAGCCCGTGGAGCAGCATTAGAGGGCACTGCAGGGCTGGAAATGCTGCCCCAAAGCATCCCCGGCACATCTTCCCTTCCCAACCCACCTCATCCAGCTCTTTATTGTGGCTACAGGTGCCTTAACAGGCAACCAGTTTCATTTCCTATGTATTAATGTTTGGCGTGATCCCGCTAGGCGAGAACGGCTCTTTAATTTTCAGTAATGTATATATAATACTTACTGAAGTCATCGAGACTCAGTAAATAATAAACTCCTAGTAATAACCTCCAATTTTGGCCTAAACGACAGAACAAAATCGTTGCCATTCAATCCGTTTCACCTTTCTATTCCAGGTCCCTAAGAACACGTGCATCAGGTTCTTTAGGCTTGAAGTGATAAATTCAAGCAGCCGGAGCAGAAAAAGAGCAGATCCTCGACCTGTTGTAGATTGACTCAAGTTTGCAGCGTAATGACCATCCCAATCAGCCAAAGATTCGCCCGTAAAGTTGGAAGAATATAAACTCATTGCTCTGTGGTAGTGTTATTTACTACTAAACACCCCTTTTAGTCCCTGATCGCTACGTTCTCATTAGTAAAGTCGCTACAAATACTCGCAACGCGAGTAACGGAGGAGTTTTATGTACATGGAAGAAGACGGTGGGCGACTTGGTGGATCTTGGACGCTGTGTAGTTGCTCGTGATCTACGACTCGGTCTGATCGCGACGTAGATTTGCCGGCAATGTCACCATATGGCACACCCACATCTGCTAATAATCATTAAGGGCACGAAACGGATGCGTTTGCATAATTCAAAACGCACTCAAGACTTCAGAAAGTCTTTTCACCTCAAGTGTAGGGATAGATTTGTCAAAAATAGAGTCGAATGTTATTGAACATGACATATTTAGGGTGGATATCATCAAGTATTCATGGCAGGGTATCAGACATAGCCCTTGTAGGTTATTACAAGACGTAACAAATGCGTAAATTCATCTTTTTGGTATCTGCTGGTGCCGTCTGATCTCAGATTCATTTCCCAAATGAGCTTCACGGTGCGTTGTGTAAACATTACAAAGTAGCTGATACCCAGCGCATTAATCTTTTGGTTTAGTTTGATATCCGAGTCTATCTTTTCATATCTCATTAGTCCGCGGTTATTACATCTTGACGCCTCGACTCATTTTAAACTCAGCCTAATGGGCGGACTTGCGCTTGGCACAAATTGTTGAGCATGAAATTAAGTTGGCACCACCCGCCTGATGGAGACGAAGCGCCCGCAAAGTCGCATCTCCTCCCATTCCATGGCAGGGGAGGATGGATAATCAGGATCTTCCCAATAATTCACTCCAAGCAAAACACACCGTAGACAAGGAAAGTCCCGCAAACCTGGGCAGGGGGTGATAAGCTCAGAATAAATTGGTATCATTTTTCTTTTCCTTTCTAATTCACGAAAATTGTTGCAGGAGGCTTTTCGCTCCCGGTTTGAACGCTCAGTCCCGTGTTTTAGCGCAGGAAAAAGGGAAATTTGCGCTCGTTTTACTGGGATTTGCTGCAGCTTGGCTTAAATGAAGTCACTTTGAATTAATTAAAAAGAGGTTGGGTGTGAACGCTAATTCCAAGTCTCTCAGGCCCAGGTTTGAGGCTGTGACTTCTTAGGCCCAACTTGCATCCAGTTCCAAGCACCTTCCGCCAAGATGTTAATTTGATATCCAAATCGTTGGCTTTTCTGTACAGACACGGCAATAACCTGCTCTCTCCTTCCCTGGAATAGCTTTGCTGTTCATGCCATCCGAGTTTTTCATTAATTACATGTCTTTCGTGAAAGTCATTTCCTACCTTGGTGCCGATGAACGAGTGACAGCTAAACCCGAATATTAATCTCGCTTACATCTTCATAACGAATCATTTCGGGGTAGATCATGTCAGGGCTTCACTCAGACAAGCGCCGGGGAAGGGAGAAGAGGAATTTTAATGCGCAATTTTCATTGGAAATGGATTCTTTTGCACATCGGTGTTGCAACACCAGCTGGAAACAAAGCGCGTGCCCCTGTTTTGGCTGCTAAAGGAGGAGGATCAGGTATTAATTAGTTTGTTGTTAATAACGAGGCGCTGAGAATATCTTCCCCGTGCAAAGTCAAGTTGCATCTCAGTTTGCTGGGATTTTTCGGCATCATTTTGCACATTGATGGGAGCGACTCATTACAGGTTCCAAACCGCCAAGGGACCTCCCTGGAGAAATCCCATCAGCTCTAATTACCTTTATTATTGACGCTAGAAAGCTAAGCGGTGTCAAAGTGCTTCCCCGCAACTGATTGAATTTAAAATATAGAGCTCCTGCCTCATTATGTGCTTTACTTTTGCCAACTACCACGTGCGGCGTTGCGCTTTCATCTCCCAACAAGTTTGAAGCAGTGCGATCCCTTCTGGCTGACGCGGAATTAACCGCGAGCTCCCACTGTAAGAAAATCCTATAGATTGTTAGTAGCCAGATGCTATAGATCCAAACCTTTCAGCGTGCGGAAGAAAACGGGCTCGGAAAGGGGCCCGACGCCCTTGGCGTTGCGAGCTTGGATGCGGAAGTAGTAGACGGTGTCCAAGTTGAGGTCCATGATCTGGTGGGTGAGCCGGTCGCCGCTGATGGATTCCATGATCCAGTCGTCAATCGGAGAGTTCTTGTCCAACGTATAGAAGAGGATGTAAGCTGGATAAGCACAAGAATTCCAGCAGAATTACAAAAATCAGAGTTTCAAAATATCAGCGTTCGCTTTTTAAAGCAGGGATGGGTCTCCTGTCCAAACATCCTTGAGGAACGTCATGACATTAAACATTGACTTGTAGGACAAACCCACAATCACAGCATTCGCCGGCCAATAGGTTTACCCAATAGAAAAAGAAGCAGCTTTCCCTTTCCCTCCCCTTTCCTCTCCCGCTTCCACTTCCCTTTTCCTTACCCCTTCCCTTCCCTTTTCTTCCCTTCCCTTTTCTCTTCTTCCCTTCCCTTTTCCCTTCCCTTCCCTTCCCTTCCCTTCCCTTCCCTTCCCTTCCCTTCCCTTCCCTTCCCTTCCCTTCCCTTCCCTTCCCGTCTCCCTTCCCTTCCCTTCCCTTCCCTTCCCTTCCCTTCCCTTCCCTTCCCTTCCCTTCCCTTTTCTTCCCTTCCCTTCCCTTTTCTTCCCTTCCCTTCCCTTCCCTTCCCTTCCCTTCCCTTCCCTTCCCTTCCCTTCCCTTCCCTTCCCTTCCCTTCCCTTCCCTTCCCTTCCCTTCCCTTCCCTTCCCTTCCCTTCCCTTCCCTTCCCTTCCCTTCCCTTCCCTTCCCTTCCCTTCCCCTTCCCCTTCCCTTTTCCCTTCCCCTTCCTTCTCCCTTCCCCTTCCTTCTCCCTTCCCCTTCCTTCTCCCTTTCCCTTCCTCTCCCCTTCCCTTCCCCTTCCCCTTCCCCTTTCCCTTCAGGTCCGTTCCCACTCACTTCACCATATTGTCCACCCGAACACCCATTTCTCCTCCCAAACAGGTTCGGTGTAACCAGAACCATTTCACCCCAACATCTTCCTCGTCAAGTGCTGCCGATATCGCCGAGGGAAATCACCCACATTACCCAAGTCTGACCTCAGAATCGGTATTGCTGGGCGACATCCACGTGGAATTATATCCTGATTTTATTGGGCATTTCAACTGGGACACCCCCCAACCCACTGGATGGCAGCGACCACCAACTGCACATTTTTGAAGCTGGACAAGATTTCTCCTAATAATTATATCCCTCTGAGATGTCTATTAACGGCCTAAAATGATCATTTTGTCAGGCAATATAAAGGTCTTTTTCCTTAAATCGTTGTTGTAAAGTTAAATATCAACCAATAAATTCGCCCAACCTATCATTATGTGGCGCATTATCGCCAAACAAAGTGCTTATTATTAGTCATTTCTAATTATCCTTGAGCAGCACGGCCCATGAAACCTTCACTTAGGTTGCTGCGGTTTGAACTTATATTAGATAGCGAAAATAAAAGATGTACGTCCCGCAAGTTCTAGATCTTGCTGTATTCATGCTATTGCTTTGTATCCGAGTTGGCTGATAAAAGCGGGAGAAAATAAAATAGTGTCAGATTAAAGAGCATTCTAGAAAAAAAAACAGAGGGAAAGCGAGAGATGAACAGGACAATGAAATCAAAAGAAAAACAGAGGATAATGTGGATTTTACCGGTAATTTTTCCATTGGCTTCCAGGGGCGGTTGCCAACTGACGATGACGGCGCGGGGCTTCCCTTCCCGCGTGATCACCGTCAGGTCCTTGGGAGCCGACGTGGGGGCTGCAAATAGCAAAAATAATTGAAAAGAGAAGTTATTCACCTTCTTTTGAACTCCTTACACGCTCGGGACACGACAGAAAATCCTTCCATTTTCTATTTCCGCTGCGGTAAAGAGGGAAAGTTGGATTTCTGAGCCTGAAGTGTCCGTTTTACTGCATCTTGCACGGTGTCTCTGCTATTTTCAAATCGCATGGGGGATGAGAATGGAATAATGGGCAATTATAACAAAAATACTGAAGAGAGAGGAGTAATAAATCTGTGCTGAGCTCGTTGTTCATTTACTTGGTTTTGATAGAGGCCGTCGATGACTTGGGGCATATAGAGAGTATAATGGTGTCCGATCTTCTCGGCATCCATGTCCTGTCCATGTGGCCACCAAAAGGTATTATTGGCCATACTTATCATTATCTATTATTATTATTATTTTCTCAAGGGGTTAAAGGAATCACACTTGATTTTAAACATCATTTTCCCCTTCTCGTTTGCTTAAGCCTATTCCGCAATATTCTCCAGCTTCACATCAACGACCGGATTCCTACCAAAGCGCATCCATCCGTCTGGATGCAAACAGCATCCTTGTCTTCAATACCGCTCTCCATTTGTTGATGTTGACCGTTTGGATGTATTTTCCTGAACTAACCCTTTCGCTTCCTAAATCTTCTCTCTTTTATGAGGCTAAAATCATAAATTTCTAAGTCTTTTTCCAGGTCCCTTCCAATCTGGGATTCTGTGATTCATTAACACCCTGCGTAGCTCTAAGACTTCTCTGTGCGTTCTTTAATATCATGATGGGAAATCCAACACGTGGAATGGGTACAGACCAGGCAATAAAGATCAGCAGCGCAGGATGCCCTTAATTAACAGAGCCGTTCCATCGGGCTCAGATAATTGCATTGCGATCGCAAGGGCAAATCTAAGGACGCGTCTATCCCTCCTTATTTTCCCTTTGTTAATTAACTGCCGTTTTCATTAAGAACGAAAAAATACAAAACAACCAACAAATCAATATTGCCCAGCGGACTTCATTTGGTATCTGCTGATTTGTACCGGCACTTATGGGGTTTTTGGGGCCAGTTCACCCTCAGGAAAATATATATAGCATGTACTACATTGGTTGCTGTCTACAAGAGATGATGAAGAAACATATTCGAAGCAAAAGCACAGACATTCTTATCTATAGGCAAGGGAGTATAGCAAACATATAGGCGGTCATAAAGAATGGGAAATGGAGTCATTCTGCAGCGTGGTTTGGTGGAGTTATTTAAAAGCAAATCTACTCGGGATTTTCAAGAGGGGATCCAATAACTTCTCGGAAAAGGAATGGAAATTGAATGGAAGAATCTACCCTTGTTTGAAGGGATCGGGATACGTGCACCCATTAATGCATCCTATTTCCCTACTGTGTTAACCGATGGCGCATAAAAGCAATAATTACATTTTGGAGGGGATGTTCTTATTGGTAGAGATCACTACGTCTCCAAGTTGAAAAGATGGCTCACTCGCCTATTTTTTTTTAATTGTCCTTTTTCTGTCTAATTTTGCAGCCATGGTTTCAGTCGCTGCGACTCTGTTGGTCTTGGTTGGACCCATGCGTTGGGCACCAGCACCCAGCAAACGGCTAAAATGTGTCCACGTAATATTGTCAACAGACCCGGTGTGTTATTTTTCAATATATCCCTTTAGTTCGTGATTAAAGCATTAGGTAGAAGTCACTTAGTTGTTTTGACTGAGTGGATAAGATGGCAAGACATGAACTTGAGAGAAAACCACGCAGAACTTCCTAAGTCAACGTTTTAAGTGAGTTTTAAAGTGGTGGACTCATTATTTAATAAGAGAATAGTTGATCTTGGGTTTCTTAGAAAGGCAAAAACTATTTTAAATCATTAGCACTAAAAGCCCCAGATATTCAATGTATTATGGGGCAAAGAACTACAAACACATGCCGCCATCTCCCGACTTCTTGCAATGACACCGTAGAACGACGTGAGGTGCCGACGACACGACAAAAAGTGAAGAAACGCAGATAATTTGGTAAATACGCTACGGATTTACATCATTAAGGCTTCTGCTGATTAACAAAGCCAAGAAAAGCCCTCCCGTACCTGCTTCGTAGGTGGTGGCGTGGGCCGTCATGCTCCAGGTGCTGGAGCGCCGGCCCTTGGTGACCATGACGGAGAACTCGTACATGGTGTTGGGTTTCAGCCCCATCACCGTGTGGCTCAGAGCCGTCGTGTCCGCCGACTGCAAAGAGAAAAAACCATCTTTCCAGTCACAATAGATTCCCCTTGCACGCAAAATAGCTTTATTACTATTCACAGGAGGGTTTTTAGGACCATAAATATGATACTCGACTTGCTGCCTATAATTCCGGCGGTTAAATAAGTTATTGTGAGGCTTTCTCTTTCTCTTTTCCCAAGACAAAGCAATTTGCCGTGTGTTCTTTTCCCGATGGAAATTGGAAGCCAACCCTATGTCCTTCATGAGGAAAATTAATAGGGACTTTTCCATGACTTCAACACTCATTCCCAGCTTATTTGATGGGTTCCTTCCAAAAAATCAGTTTTTAATATCTCCTGATTATTAGTGGGGGCTCAGAAAGCGTTTTTTACTGCTAGAATGATCCTAATTAAGGCTTCCCAGTTCCTAGAATTAACGCGTATTTATGACAGAGATTGAAATACGAGCCGAGATGCCTTTTTGCATCAACAAAATACATTTTTGCTTTGCCTAATATAATATGTTTCTATACTAGATTCCATTTGAAACATATTATTGATGTGCCTCGCCATGAACAACTCAAGATATCGATGTTGCCATGAATATTACATTGTTCATTCATTTTTTCAGCCAATTGGCAAAATTGGAACCCAACCGCACCGGGATCAAAGGAGATGAGTGAGAAGAAAAGCATCGGACAAATTGAATATTATAAATATGGTGTAAAATTCTCAACTTATCTCTACAAGGGGTCAAGAATCTCCCTCTATAAGGCATCGCTTAGAACCTATGTGTTCATAAACTCTTGGCCGAAGACGGCAAAATCTACCCGCTCGAGTTTCTATGAATTATTCTTTGACTAAAAGCTGGATTGAAATACGTGGAATAAGAATCTTCCTCCCCCAGAAAGAAGAAATTACATTGTTTATGGCATAAAATACTCCACGGCTAAGTCAATCTGATTAGTAACTATGGAAAGGCTCAGATGTTCCGCATCATCAGGCAAAACGCCCATGGAATAAAACAATAGAATTCAAATGTATTCCTGGACAAAAATGGCTTTGGTAGAACATAAAAACACCGGGTTCTTTTATTCCAAAAAGAAAGTTATTTGTCTCCAGCTGAGTGTTCTTCTTTGACCGTTTCGCTCAATACTCAATATTAGCATTTCAAGAGTGGCAAACGCCCTTGAAGTTCAAATCACATTGAGATGAAGGGGGTGCGAGTGCAGCAAGTACCTTGGGTAAAGCTACACCAGGCCTGTTCGGGACACTTGGCAAAGTTGGCATGGCAAAGTTCAATTTATAAACTTTTAGCTTCACTGGGAAAAGCTAAACCCTACTTTAGATTAGATTTGATGTGTATTTTTGAAACAACAGGAGAATCGAATGGGAAAATCTGCGAATAATTGGGAATTCAACGCCAACGGCCAGGCGAGCGCTAAGGGAAATGTGCTACGCTCCTCGCTTTTTTGGGCACGGAAATCCACCTCTAAACAGAACTTGGATCGAGCATTCGAAACATCACAACGCATTGTTCTGGCATCCTTAATTACCTAAAAGCTCGTTAAAACTGCACGAGCGTACAAAACTGAGGTCTAACATTGCAGATCAAGTCAGCACCCGAGGCTGCAAGAAGTTCAGCTGTAGATGTAAAAGCAAGGTGGGGGCATTTATACATTGTAAAGATGTGTTATTACTTAAAATCTTCAGGGCCTGCAGCAAAAAGCCAGACCTAAGTCTCCTCTCAGTTGATGTGAACCAAAATCAGGAATAACATAATCTAAATAGATTCATTTGGAGATGTTTTTTGGGGCAGGAGCTGAAAAACCCCAATCAACCCAACCAAATGAGTCAACTCAAGGAAATGAGTGAACTCAAGGAAATGAGTCAACCCAATGAAATGAGTCAACTCAAGGAAATGAGTCAACCCAACAAAATGAGTCAACCCAACGAAATGAGTCAACCCAACGAAATGAGTCAACTCAACGAAACGAGTCAACTCAAGGAAAAGAGTCAACTCAAGGAAATGAGTCAACCCAACAAAATGAGTCAACTCAACGAAATGAGTCAACCCAACGAAATGAGTCAACCCAATGAAATGACTTAACCCAACGAAATGAGTCAACCCAACAAAATGAGTCAACCCAATGAAATGAGTTAACCCAACGAAATGAGTCGACTCAACGAAATGAGTCAACCCAACAACAAAATGAGTCAACCCAACAAAATGAGTCAACTCGGAGCCTTTGCAAATAAAAGACGAGCAGATGAAATACCTCAAAAATTCAATGTGTTAAAATCTCACCTTGTACTTTGCACTCGTCGAATAGCTGGTTCTCCACCGGACCGTGTAGAAACGAACCTCCGTCGTCTTCTGGTTCTTTGGGACAGAGTTGTCTGCCCAGATGACCCTCACGGCGTCGTGAGTAAGTGCAACAGCCTGGACACCTACTGGTGGGAGCATGGGGGTGGAGATATCTGGGACTGAGGTAGGGAAATCATCAAGCAAAGGATAAAAATCAACCTCTAATGGATCAATGGGGTCTGGGTGCACACGGCACCACATGAGCATTCCAAATTAAATGAATAGGTAAGTTAAACAGAAAAACAAACCAAAACAAAACACAAACAGCCACCAAGGGGCACATGTCACGATGGGTTAAATGCATGGCATTAATGAGGAGGAGGAACAGGAGGAGAACAGAAAGAAAGGCATTAATGCAAAATGAGAACGCACCGGTAACACCTCAGTTACATCACTACGACAAAACTACCCGGCGCTATTTTTCACAACTTGTTTCATTAGTTGTGTTTTCTTCGCATGAGATGAAGTCGATGCACGGTCTCTCCTTAAAATGATTTACATTGCTTTAAAAAAACCTACATCACTTAAACAACACATTATTAGAAACACCTGCAAAGCGGAGGGGGTGTCACCTTCCAACCTGATTTACAGACATGACACAATCTCACCTGTGTAGGACTTTATGTTTTTCAGGCTTTTTGGTCATTTCAGGCTCTTGAAAGGAACATATTCTGCATCTCCTTAAACATTTGTCAGACAAAACAGAACAGAATATCCCTGCTGAAGTGAAGATCTTGCAACTGGTGGTTTAATACTCCCAGTGTGATATCCAGACATGGGTAGATGGACCATTTCTCCTTGGTTCAGACACCTCTGTCCTCCTTGGAGCGCCCACTCAACGTCTGGCCCACCTTCTAAAACTACTCAAGGACTCGTTACTTACCAGTTTTTCTAACTACAATTTCAAAACGCAACGCACCAAAAGCACGCCAATAGGTTAGTCCTTTTTCAATTATTTTTCTTCATTCCCCCTAAAACAACGCGCTAATTAATTAATCAAAGCATAAATGGCTCTGGTTTCCTCACTGACAGGTGCTACAGTTTACAGCAACTCCTGATGCTCTTTGATCGTTCTTGTTTTACCCTTTTCGAATTAATTATTCAGAAGTTTGGGAGGTCACCATCTTTAGAACGAAGAAACAGAGACAAGGATGTTTAAAATGTACCATAAGCCCTTAGGTTCCACCTCCTTTTGTCACTTCTTTCATCCAAAGCCGCTTCAGAAATTGGAGTGTGCAAGGGAATGAAGGAACCCGGTTGTTGTAGTGATCCAAAACTTCCCAAATCTTCCTTTTTCTGCCCAATCCTGGTGAATCGAGCTTCTGCAAGTTGAAAGGTTCTTGGATCGAAGCTTTGGAACGTGAGCAATACCTGCTTCTGTTGGTTGGTTATTTTCCTACAAACTGATGATGGAAGTGAATATGACTTGAGCTGGTATTTTAACCAATCCTGAATTCCTTTCTCCTTCTCCTCCCACACTGAAAACTCAAGTCCTGCTTGGAGAGGAGATTATGGAAAGAGCCTGGGTTTAGCAAAATAAATGGTCAGACTCCATCAATCAAGATAAATCAGCTTCCAAAACATGGTCCCACTGACCTGAGGAAGAGGGGAATGTCGCTAATCCACCAGCAGCTGAAAATAGGGCCCGAAATAATTCCTCTATTTCCCACCCAAGTTTCATTTGCTTTGATCTACGTGTGGACATCCGTCATTTGGAACTGCAGCCTCTTTGGAGTTGTTTTTGTGAATAACGCACGTTATACAACTTCAGTTTGGACACCGCAGCTGCATGAAGACACCAAACCCATAGTTTTTGGGGTTGTTTGGCGCCCAGCTTGGGGAACACAGTTCCTGTGCTTTGCTGCTTTGCTCAAAGGGTTCTTTTGAGATGTTTTTCCATGAAGCGGCTCCTTTCCGAGGCTGCGTCGCACGCGTCGGACGCTCCACGTATGGATGTTCCTCAGCAAGGCCAGAGAAGCACTGAGTTGATGGCCACCAACCAAACACAACCCAAGCCTGAATGACCTTTATCACACCTGGATATCTTGTTCTTTAGGAGAGATTGTACAGAAACATAAAATCAAACCCCGCAGGCGATTTTGAAATAGGATCGACACGGAACAAATAAACTTACAAACCAAAGTATATCCACATAAGACACGCTCAGCAAGAATGACCTCAGGAGACTCCAAACGAGAAGGAAGATCAATCACTTTGAGCCAGAAGCTCCCTGCCACTCACATCTAATATACCTACACCTAACGCAGCTCGTTACAGTTGCCCTTGATAGTGCAATTAATACTTTATTCCAAGATTTCTTATGGGAATACTTCACAAAAGCAGCTGGAGAAGAGCTGGTTTTCCCTTGCAGAGCCACCCAAGTGCCATTTGGTGCATTCGTTCCTGGCGTTCCACCCAAGCCAGCGCCAGCCATGGGTTTGCTCTCAGCGGCGCCGCTCGGAACACCATGGGTGAAACACCAGGGAAAAACCGTCACCAAATGATGGTGGCGCTCCAGAGGAAAACCATCATAATATATATATATACATCTTTCGCTTTGGTTTGCTCTTTTAACAGTCCCAGATGCACACGGGTGACTGCACAAAATGCAAATCATTCTGATTTTGTAGCTTTCTTAGCATCCCAGCGATGCAAAAAATAGAAGCGTCCTGCTCCGTTATTGCTGGGTAATCCCTTCTGTGAGCCTTATCCTGCCGGGAAAAGCTGAGCAGAATATTCCTTCACCTTTCGCAAGCCCTCTGCGTGCTTCTGTAAATGCGCATGATGACAGTGCGTTACTCGCTAATTCGTTTTAATTTGAACGGCTTTAAAAACGGAGGCAACGCCAATAATTTCATCGGGGCTTAATTCGGCAAAGCTATTCGCCATTATTCGGCCCCGATCTTTAAATATTTAAAGTGTTTGGGAGTCATGCTTCTCCCAAGGCAACCCGCGCCCAAGAGCAAGCACTTGTGAGCATCCTATTACATTGATCCAGCCAATATCTGCAAAGGGTAAATAATTCATTCCACCTGCTTAGTTAGAATAAAGTGGAGAAATGAAGCTGATTTATTCTAGCAGGGACCTGGAGGTTGCAGAGCGCTTGTGTTGCCTTGACCAAAGCTGTTTTGCTCGACGCAAAGGCTGATGGGAGCAGATAATGACCCAGCGTTGGCGACTCACCTGTCATGGACCTGGTGGTGGCGCTTTCGTAGAGCGGGACCCCTTCCCCCGCGTTGTTAAAGGCCTTCAGGGAGATCACGTAATGCGAACTCGGCTCTGCGGGAGGAAACAAAGAAGGCAAAACAAAGCACACGCTGGTAAAGTCAGATCTGGGATGCGGAATGGACGAGTGCTTTCCTGATAAAGAAGAAAAAGGAGAATGAAGTCCTTTCCTTTCCTTTCCTTTCCTTTCCTTTCCTTTCCTTTCCTTTCCTTTCCTTTCCTTTCCTTTCCTTTCCTTTCCTTTCCTTTCCTTTCCTTTCCTTTCCTCTCCTCTCCTCTCCTCTCCTCTCCTCTCCTCTCCTCTCCTCTCCTCTCCTCTCCTCTCCTCTCCTCTCCTCTCCTCTCCTCTCCTCTCCTCTCCTCTCCTCTCCTCTCCTCTCCTCTCCTCTCCTTCCCCTTTTCCCTTTTCCCTTTTCCCTTTTCTTTTCCTTCTTTTCTTTTCCTTTCCTTTCTTTTCTCTTTTCTTTTCTTTTCTTTTCTCTTTTCTTTTCTTTTCTTTTTTCTTTTCTTTTCTTTTTTCTTTTCCTTTCTTTTCTTTTTCCCTTCCCTTCCCTTCCCTTCCCTTCCCTTCCCTTCCCTTCCCTTCCCTTCCCTTCCCTTCCCTTCCCTTCCCTTCCCTTCCCTTCCCTTCCCTTCCCTTCCCCTCCCTTCCCTTCCCTTCCCTTCCCTTCCCTTCCCTTCCCTTCCCTTCCCTTCCCTTCCCTTCCCTTCCCTTCCCTTCCCTTCCCTTCCCTTCCCTTCCCTTCCCTTCCCTTCCCTTCCCTTCCCTTCCCTTCCCTTCCCTTCCCCTTCCCCTTCCCCTTCCCTTTCCCTTTCCCTTTCCTTTCGTTATCTCTCTCAGTCTCCTGGTGTTATCTTAGAATCCTGGAATCATTTTGCTTGGAAAAGACCCTCAGGATGGAGTCCAACTGTTCGCCCACCCCATGTCCCTGAGAACCTCGTCTCTATGTCTGCTCAACCCCTCCAGGGATGGTGACTCCAGCACTGCCCTGGGCCGCCTGTTCCAATGCCCCACAGCCCTTTAGATGAATAAATGTGTCCTAATAGCCAATTTAAACTTCCCCAGTGTGACCTGAGGCCGTTTCTTTGTGTCCCTGTCTCCCCTCAGCTCCTCTTCTCCAGCTGAACCCCTCAGGTCCCTCAGCCGCTCCCATCACACTTGTGCTCCAGCCCTTTCCACAGCTCCGTCCCCTTCTCTCAACTCGCTCCAGCTCCTCAATATCCTTCTTCATCCATAGTGAGCTCAAGTTCTCCACCGCTGGACCCAACGTTGTGCTCCTCCCGCCCCATCGCTGAGCTCCGAGGAGGCATCTGACCCCACACAGCCCGTCCCGAGGACACAACGCTGGGGACCACGTGGCAGGAGATGGTTGAGGGTCACCATGACGTGTTGCGTTGAGATCCTGCAGTTCCCAGCAGGGAATCGCAGATGTCCAACTCAGAAGGGTTTGGGTTGGAGGGACCTTCGAAGTTCACCCATGAGCAGGGACATCTTCACCAGCTCAGGTTGCTCAGAGCCCAATCCAGCCTGGCCTGGGATGTCTCCAGGGATGCTGAGCACAAAAACCTCCCTCCCTATGTTCTGGATATCGGAATTACCTCACTAACAGCCATTTTACCACCTTTTACCTCACGGGACCCACCTCCTCAAAGTTCCTTATGGAAAAACTACAAACGTTGCTATGTCTGGAGACATTTATTAACCTAATTTTGCCAAAGACCTGCTGCAAAATCACCTATTTCATCTCCGTTAACACCAAATCAGCTCGGCACGATTAATACTATCACAGTGCATTTGAAATGAGTAAAGAATGTTTAAGTGCTTAGCGTATATTGCTACTAAAACCCTTTACCCCCATGTATTTTATGGCCAGAAGAAACAGTGGCATTTGTTTAATATTCAGGTGCTTCTGTTCACAAAAGAGCTCAACTTCAAAAATCGCCAAATGACTGCCTGGTGCATTAATAACTCCCTGCGCTAAGTATTATACAGTTATTAATTCAGTCGGTACTCACCCTAATATCATTAGTCATAAGGAAATGGTTTTGTATTCGGAGAGACGTGGTATATATTTTCATATGATTTCCACTCTGTATTAGCAGACTGCTTTTAATTGCTAATTTAGCTAAGTGTTGTCACTCTCCGGATTCCACGTGAACATTTATTTATTGAGACACCAAGTCGGTACTTTGCCGAGAGTTTAATAATGTCACATTTGGTAGTTTCTGTAGTAAAGAAGGACATTTATATGCACAGCTTAGATCGGCTCCATTTCTTCTTTCTCCTGATGTCCCAGCTGTTTAGGGGTCTTGAATAACATCTGGTAGGGATGCAAAGGGTTAATACAGACCGTTCCCTTTGGAAATGCAGGAAAATACAACATAAAATGAACTTGGAGGGCTTTGAGATATAGGAGATATTTGCTACTTCCAGCAGGGAACTCGGTGACTCTATTGAAGAGGCCATTTAGAGATTGTAGAACAATTAATTCCATGTATTTAAGAAATAAAAGGTGAATCAGCCTCTAAAGGTTGGTAAATATCCCCACATATGGTCAAAGCACAGATGGCTGGACTTCATTTAGCTTAAATTTTAAATAACGAGACATTAGAAATGTCACCCTGAACACTGATTCCTTTTTAATGTAAAAGATCGCTCGAGAAAGCCGATTCTAGAAATTACCGTCAAAACCCCCAAAACCCCGTAGAACTGTCATCTCTAATCAAAATCCATCACGAATTCCCAACAATGAAGAAGCAAAAGGAGTGATTTACTATTCGGTTGATCGCGAAAAATCGACGCGTGGAAATTGATAAATTAGGTGGGGAAATGCGATACGTTCAAGGCAAGTTTAAAAATGGAGACTATATGGCGTATACTTCATTAAAAGTGCCCATAGAGCACAATATATAGTCCATCAAATGTTATAAATTGAACAGATTGATGGATGATTTATGTTCATAACGAGGCTGGGGAAGGTTACATTTGCAAAAATGAGCTATGATCAGGATGCGATCTGGAGCTTTCTGTTAAAACCAGGACAAATTCAGGTGGTTAATTAGAGCAAGAAATAATTGCTGGAGTCGCCTCTTCCATAAGAAGGGAAAGGGGAATTTGCCACGGAATCGCGTTTGAACACGGTGTTGAAGTTTGGCTTTGTCCAACCCAATGAAACAGTGGAAACATATGGATATTATCAGGAACAGAAGGGTCGTTAGCGCTCCGGGAAAAATGAACGCAAAGAAATGGGAGCTATAGAGATGATAATCCCAGAGTTGGTGGGGAACATGCTCTGGAAATCAAGTTGTGTTCTGTAGTTTGACTTCCAAAAGAAAAAGGGATGAGAAGTTCAGACTAAGCGTGAACACGGTTTCTCAACTAGCAGACGTTATTGGAGAGAAAACAACCAACAAATAGCAACTCGTTCAAGATATCGCAGTTATTTGCTTCTTTTAGAGGGTAAAATTGTGACGGCTCTAGGGCTGCTACACGTCTTTCGACAAACATTGAGCTTTCGTGTATAATTGAAATTCCTCTTTAAAATAGACACAGAAAATACCTGGAGGTGAACTCCGTTCCAAGGGAAACTCCTCGCCTTGAACCAAACCAAAAGTGAAGTTGCAATTTATTGAGATCTGATCCCTTTTGCTCTACTTGAGCATCATCAGATATCTATGAATACACTATCGTCACTTTTGCCTTTTTTCTTTCATTTTTCCCCCATTACTAAGTTGTTTTTAATTGTACGAATCTCCCTTTGGGATGGCAGAGACAGCAGTAAGGCGTCCATCCTTCCTTTCGACAACGGACACCAAGATCTCTTGTTGAAGAAGAGGATTTCGGACAATATCCCGCAGCAAAAGACCAGGGTGGAGATTGCACGGAGAGAAATTAATAGTGATTAAGGAATAATTAATATGAGGGTTGTCAAGCAAAGCGCTCAGAAGGTTCTCAGAAAGCTGCGGATGGTGGTGTCACCCATAGTCACCTGCAAAGCTCCAACAAGGACTTGGACCATACGGCTTGAGGCTTCTCTTCCGACCTACGTTATTCTGTGATAATTAACACCTGCTCACGCAAAATGGAGCAGAAAGGAGTGGAAACACAAATGGTGGATTTTGCTGTAAGCCAAGTCACTCCGGCTGAAAATGCCCTTTTGAAGGTCTTCAAGAGAACGACGTGCACGCCCCGCATGTCCCGCCATTGCCACCGGTGCTGAAAGACCCTCTGAAGGGTGAAAAACCCGTCGGTCGCAATTAGCTCGACAAGCAACTGGAGAACGACCTCGTTTACTCCCGTCTGGGTTTGCAGAAACATCACACCTGGTAATCGATAGCACCAGGACCAGCTCCTAGACCTGGTAACATCGGCTTATTAGAAGGAAAAACCAATCTATCGCTAGGACAAATGTCAAGCTGAAGTATAAACTCTGCAAACAAGGGGCATCGAATTGCGAGGAATCGAGAGAGAAAAGCGCTTCCCACCATCACAGCTGCTCCCCAGGAAAACTGGAACTGCCCCATATGCATTAAAGCCCAAAACGCGCTTTATGACAAACCTTTCAACCAGAAGTGCCACGACGAAGCCCAAAGCCTGCGGTGATCTGGTCTCCTCTGTGCAGAAATCACCATCATCCCCAAAATAACTACAAATATTCCACTAGAACACACTTCCACGGTGAAATTCTCCAAATGAGCATCTCCAACGCTGCCAGTTAGAGAAAAGCACTTTATTTTATTCCCTCTTGGCACTTTGTACATCAGCAAGCGGTTTCATTTAAGGGGTGGGTGAGAAGTTCCATGATGTTCTTGCATCGAACGCCATCAGGGAATTTGGAAAGGAGTCCTATCAGAAAGGCTAAAAATGGGAAATCAAGAGCTCATGATCACTTTCAATCAAACACAACAGAATTAGCATATATTTACATCTGGTAAACGACCTGTAGTAACAGAGAAGAGCTTTGTTCGATGAAGTTCAACTTATCAAATGCCGTAGAAGTCAGAAAGGCATCTTCCAAAGGACGGGCCCAATATCTTCGTGGTGAACGCGAAGCACAAACTGTAAGTTTTGGTAATTTGGCCTATTTTTTTCATGCTAAAAGGTTTCATCCAGTGTTTAAACAAAGTTGGGTAAATAATGTGGGTTTTAAGTATCAGGACTACTAGTATTTCCTCAAAATCAACTCCTTCTGTTTAGGATCCTGGAGAGTCTGCTTCACAGAGACGTGAGGGACAAGGGACAGAGAGGGGTCTGACGCATCTACATTTCAAATGAATACAACCTAACCTGGATTTCTGAATCCCATCTCACCATTGAATCTATTATGGTTGTTGAGGGCACGTCGCAGCTCTTTGGATGATCAACTCAGACTCTGGTTGTCTTCTGAATGCTTGGTGAGGCGGCAATACCCGAGGCTTTGCCTTGATTTACTGCGGCGCGGAGCTCCAACGACGGCCTTCAACCGTTGGACCTTCTTGACTTGGGTCCTTGGCAAGACATATCCCAGAGAACCATCTGAGAAGTCACCAGAGACCTACCCCAGAGCCATGGTGGCTTTGGGTGGGTGCGCCATGCAATGTAGGGAGGAGACAGAATCATTTGGTTGGAAGAGACCCTCAAGATCATGGAGCCCAACCATGGCATCAAACCACGTCCTTGAGAACCTCAAGGTTCAAGCCCTCCAGAGATGGTGGCTCCACCACTGGCCGGGGCAGCTTGTTCCAACGCCCGACAACCCTTTTCGGGAAGAAATTTTTGCCTAATATCCAATCTAAACCTCCCTCAGATCAACTTGAGGCCATTCAAGACATGACCCTGCAGTGAACCGGTGAAGGTCACGTCTTGCTGCAGCTGGTTGACAAAAGACGTGCCTCACCGTTCGGGGGGTGCCTTTATATTTATAGGTACTCAAGCTGATTGTGGAAACATTTCACTTCGAAAACACAAGGGAAAGTGTTTAACAGACCAAAGAGAATTTATAATGAGAACCCGTTAAGTGCTTTTAGTTTAATGCAGTCCAGGAGATGAACAGCAAATCCATATTTAGTTGTTTTTAAGATGTCATCTCCTCATATATCACGGCCGCGTGCTGATTTCTCTCGTGAGCTGTGTCCTGCGTGCATTATATTATAACAAAGCGTGCAGGGCTTGTTTTTGCTAAGCAAAGGCTGTCACTTGAGCCTGCTTAGAACCAGGTCTGGTCTCCTGCGGAGATGTGAACCTTTACAACTCCCGCCGTGCGTCGCAAGCTCAGTGCACGTCGTGTCGGCCGGGAGGCGAAACCACCGCCGAAAGAATCCCCGTGCGCATCACAGACGTTCGTTATTGATGTTCCCAACGCAGCCAAACTCCGGAAAGAGGCAACGAGCGCAGCAGAAAATGAAGTGTAAGACATATGGACGAATGAATAAAAAATGAAGAGATGTGACTCGAGATGCCTCCCGATATGGGGGGGAAAGGTCATTAATGCACCGGGAGGGTTGAGATGTGTGTGGGCGATGTTTTTCCAGGCACAAAAAATAACAATGAAAGCTGCACCATGAGCGGAGGTCGCGTTTTCCTTTGCAAAAGGAAGCCTTTCATCCAAGTAAATGCACATCCATAAACCCAGGTCACTTGGCTGTTCTGATCTCCCCGGCGCCCGCGACTGAGATATCAGGAAGACTCATATCCATCCTCATCCCTGAAAAATAAGCCTTGATAAAAAGCTTCATTTCTTTTTTCTTGATGAATGAATAGAAAGAAATCAAATATTCTTGGCTAGCTGTATTATTTATATTCTAATTTGGGATTAAGAGTTATTCTTAGGCATTCTGTTCCTTACCAACAAAGGAGATGAATATTCAGCTCTTTCCTTCCATCTGTTGTCAACATTTTAACTGTTTAGCTGGTTTTTGAGGCACCAACAAACTCAAATGTCTTATATAGAGTCGGAGTGAAGCGTACGAGCGGATTTCTACACGCAGGCTAAAATTCATTATAATACACAGAAACTCTTATAATCCAGCCGCTATCTGATTCGGGGAGTTAGGCAAGTTCTGTTGGTAATGGAAACAGCACGTGGATCGCAAGCTGACCCTTTGCTTGGGAGCAATTTCTCCATCATCTTCAAGCACAACCGAGTTGGGGGGGAAATGAAGGAAAATTGTTGCATGAAGTATTAGCAGAAATAGCAGATGCGTTAAACGAGTCGCTTTTCAAAGGCAAGAAGGAAAATGAACGGTCCCTGGAGTCTCCAAGTGCCTTTACTTGTGAGTGTTGTGCTTTAATGTGATCTACGAGATGCATCAAATTTAACAGATTTTTGTTTGATTTTCGCTGCTCCATTTTGTATTAAAGATGCAAAGGGAAGAAAACAACCCAAAACTACATTAAAAAGCTTTTTTTGTTCCCTTTCATGTCTTTGTTATAATCCACAACTGTCATCCGCAGAGATTAAAGCAAATGAAGAAGCTTCTTCCTCTCCCTTCGCAATAAAACAAAATGCTTTTTCGCCTCAGCTACGCGCCGGGGTCAAATTTAATCTGATCCGCAGTTAAGATGAAGGGGGACTTGATGGAAGCCTTCGTGTGGATGTTTGTTAAAACGTAAATTCAGATCTAAAGGCTTTATCTTCAGTTCTTTTTAAGTTTTATTCCTTGAATATGGCAGGGATCTGCCATACAGAGCCCCTTGCATCAGTCCATATAGAGCCCCCTGCATCAGTCTATATAGAGCCCTCTGCATCACTCCATATAGACCCTCCAGCATTACAAAATGACTTACCGGTGTGAGTTATTAACACCTGCTTATTATTCATACGGTAGCTCTAATTCTCCAAACTACTAATTAAGCAGCAACGCTTCCCATCCATTAGATTTTCTCTTCGGAGCCCAAGTTGTGCGGAGCTTCAGGCTCTGGAGGAGGAGAGGGAGTCACTTTGAAAAGTCTTTGCTGGATTTTGCTGCATATTTCGCTTTCATCGCTAGGCCGGGAGGATCAAAGGTTCACGTTAAAAAGAGACATGAAAATAAAGGTTTCAAGCCGCGCGGCCCGGCTTCCCAATCAAAGCCTTTCGACGAATTCCTGCGCGCTTGGGGGGACCAATGGGGTTTTTTCTTTAGGTCACGTAAAGGCAACTCTACTTAAAAACCCTTTAGAAAGCGGCACCTTGTTCGTGTGTTCTCACATATGTAAGGGGAGGGGAAGGGATGTGCTTGGAAGACGAAAGCCCGGAATTCGCTACGGCCTTCCCATCATATTTAGCTTTGAAATAGCTGTAAAATAGTCATTTTTATGCACATTTTCTCTTGGGTATTTTAAAGATGGAAGCATGACGATGGTTGCCAGAGGAATCACCTTCCCTGCTCAGCTGAAAACTGAGCCTCAGGTTTTCAAATGTGCATCTTAACTGGTCATGGTCTGGGCCTACATAGGCCCAGTCTACTCTTAGTCCAGTAAGTTGTTAAAATATCCCAGAATGAGTTCTTAAAACACCCCAAAATGACATCGTAATGTTGTTAACCTACTGGAACACGCTACAATAAACTTCCCCTGCTTTATTTTCTAACACATTAGCGAAAAACACAGCGTCACGATCTACTCCAAGATCCACGCAAATCCCTACAGTTCCTGTGGCATTTCGGGTATTCTGAGGTTTATGTCTGTAGAACCAGTAAAAGGAGATCTCCTTGACACGCTTCTTGCCTTTTCTCTTCAACTTGTATTTAACGAGTGAGCTTAAACACAAAGATGAGCCCAGCTCATTACCGTGCTTAACGCCTTCTGGCTCGGATCAGGCCAGAAATCGCTATTTCTAAATCAGAATCGGTACTTGCGAACTCTCCACTATCGCTAAACCCACCGTTAATCAACCGATAAGCCTGCAATTTACAATCACAAGCGAAGAACTTTAAAAAGATATTAAAAAATAAAGCAGAAAATGAAGCGGCTCACTAGCAGTGGGTCTACTTGGTCGAATTACTCGGTCAAGTACCAATTTTGCTGTCATGGATGAGAGCAGGGGATGCTCGCTGCTGAAATTTATGAGACTGACACCAAATCCCTTTCATATACTGCAGAAAGAAAATACAGCAAATGCTTCACTGCCAAAGCTGAAGTCTCTGGATATTCTTATATTCTTCTGTACCTGTGGAGAGTGTCTCTGGGGCAATAGGACCACTCAGTCAGGAGCAAATCACTCTATTTAACTCATTCTACAGGACAAGTGTTACCTCTATACAGCTGTATTCAAGATGATCATCACGCAGAATCAAGTTCTCCATCACTATTATGAAAGAGTGAGTGCTTTTCTTCACGTTTTTCAAGTGATTTATTCAGCGCGCGACTCAGCCAAGGGTTGTAACAGCTCGAGCGCGGCCTGATTCAGCTATTTCCAAAGCTTTGCTTGGAGGAAATAATCAATTAAAGACCATAATGTGATGCATATTGGCATTATGCTGGCGTTATTAAGGGAAGGAATGGGTGACCCGCTAGAGGAGATCGTCCATCGCTTCCACGCCTTGGACTTTCAAGCAGAGTTTTTAGGATTACAAAGGTGCACTGAAGTGTCTAATAGGATTTGAAAAGCATCTTTGATATCTGACTTCCACCCAAAATCGCTAAGGACGAAGCAGTCTTCCTCGATCGTTAGCAGCGGATCGAAGGCGCAAAGATGCTTGGAATCCCGTCGTTGGCTCTAGAATGGAGAATCCTGGTGCGTAACAAGGCAATGGCACAGCTAAGTTGCAACTGGGGACATTGACCAAGGTAAATGGGAACAAAAGATCAGAGGATGGAGATATTAATGAGCTGGACTATCCTTACTCTTGTTTTATCCTGCTTGACGGATTAGAGAAGGAACACGGGCTGATACGGCTCGAACTCAGGTGACTCGGTTGAACAGCTGAAGTTGGGTAGAACAAATAAATAGTCTCGATTATAGGTCAGAGTATTTATCCTTATTTCCATCCTATCGCAAAGGTTTCGCCACCAAACACTGACATACCATGACCATCTTCTCTAAGATAAGCAGATGAGAAGATAAACTAGAGAAGATAAATAGTCCCGAGCTTAAAGCTTGAGCTACGTTTTGTTTCAGACTCTTCCTCAACTTTGCTTTATGACACTAGGAAGCTATTGAAGCTTAAAGGATAGAATTTAGCCTAAAAATACAAATCACAACGAATTACAAATTACCCAAACCACCCCTATCCGTAGGGTGTGCGCATAGGTGGCCAACCATGACCTATGGATGCGTGAAGAAGTTAGGGAAGGAGCGATAAAACCCACACAGATCTCAAAATTAGGAACTGCAGCCTTAAATATTGAACGAGTTGGAATAATTCCGTCGTGTTCTGTTGTGCAATACGGAGCTGTTTCTAATAAAGTGGGTGAATAACGTAGGAAGCGTTGGTAATTGTTCTAATTTTTTAAAAGCTTTCTCCAGGCCCTTGGTCACATCCCTCCGAGGTTCATTTTCTGGGGATATTTAAATGATGGGAGTTAATTAGTACAATTATGTACGGAAGCTGAGTTTCCACATGCGAATTGTACATTTTGAATATCCGCAATCAAGCTAAAAAACGTACAATGAAAAGATACTTTTCATTGGGATAGTTCATAACTTCGATGAAACCTCAGTCTGTTGGAGGACGTTCGAGACAAACCAACCCTGATTTCTGTGTCCACATTGTTTGCAAGCAAATATTTGATGTGGTCACAACAGTTTCTTGCCATTTTTTTGGATGTCTGAGTGTTACTTTGGTAATTAATTAGTGAAACACCCTTTTAAGCCACAGAAATAGCTCTACAAGATTTTATATCCGCAAGTTGTTCCCAGTGTATCTTCCAGCTATAAGAGGTTTTATGAGCAAATATATTCACCGGTCATTGAATACTTGAAGGGAGACAAACATTAAAGCTTCACAAAGCCCAAGACATTTCTCCAGTTGTTAATCAAGACACTTTTAGTGAGAGGCGACCACTTGGAACTCTATAAAATTGACCTTTTGGGCATCTCTGTAGCTTTTGCTAAGATACATCTGCCCATATAATTTTCTTTTCTAGTACTTCGGGGTCAACAGTGGCCAAAGACTCAACTGAAAACTCATTAAAGATATGAAACACCTTAAAATAGGCTTGGGAGGATTTAAATCCCTTTTGGAATGAAAAATAGAAACGCTTGGCATTTAATCCTGACCATTAGTTATTAGGCGCACACATTCGTTAGGAAGAGCTTTTATCTTTATATTCCACAAGATTTCTTGCCTGGTCCAGTCAGACATTTTGCATAATAACTTCACACTTGCGCTAAACATTATCAAATCTGCTTTTTTCCATCGAACACACTGAATATTTGGGAAAGTTTACGCTGGCTCTTGGCAATAACTCCATCATAAAATAGGTATCTGGACGTAGCGAAGCTGTTTGATGGAATCACAGTAAAACCAGTTTATTCCACTCCCCAGGTTTCCCCAAGGAAAGAGCAAAAAGGTTGGATGTAATAATCACAATAAGGTTGGACATCATCAGTAATAATAAGGTTGGACGACGCAGTTTCAGGTGCTATAAAACACCAATTCCAAAGCAAAGTGTCCCCAGATATTTTCAGTCCCATAGAATTGAGACAACGGGTCTACCTGCGCACCCCTAATGCACCAGGTGAATGCATCTCCCTGTAATATCGGATCGTTCGCAGATAACTTACCTGGAATAAAAGCGGGAAAGAAGAAACGACGAGGAAACCATTAAACTTCCGCACTTTCTTTACAGTTGGAACTGGTTTCCCAGCACCATGCGAATGCTCCATCACCATGGGAAGCATCCAGGTCCCTGTGTCCCCTGTTGAGGATTTCGATGAAGCGTCGCAGAGAGCGCGCCGTGAATAATGAATAACGAATAACCACCTCTCTTGGCGCCATTTTGATGGAGCCAAATAGGATTTGCCATTAAATTCCAACCTGGGTAATAACACCTTTAGGTCCAACTCTCTGCGCAAGTGGGAGTCGGGATTAGGAGGACGTGACTTAATAAGACGGATGAATAAAATGAGCATTCGATCAAAGAGATTTGATGTATTGGTATGCAGAGTTATAATGAATAACGAATAACCACCTCTCTTGGTGCCATTTTGACGGAGCCAAATAGGATTTGCCATTAAATTCCAACCTGGGTAATAACACCTTTAGGTCCAACTCTCTGCGCAAGTGGGAGTCGGGATTACGAGGACGTGACTTAATAAGACGGATGAATAAAATGAGCATTCGATCAAAGAGATTTGATGTATTGGAGAGCATGCAGAGTTATAATGAATAACGAATAACCACCTCTCTTGGCGCCATTTTGATGGAGCCAAATAGGATTTGCCATTAAATTCCAACCTGGGTAATAACACCTTTAGGTCCAACCCTCTGCGCAAGTGGGAGTCGGGATTAGGAGGACGTGACTTAATAAGATGGATGAATAAAATGAGCATTCGATCAAAGAGATTTGATGTATTGGAGAGTATGCAGAGTTATAATGAATAACGAATAACCACCTCTCTTGGCGCCATTTTGATGGAGCCAAATAGGATTTGCCGTTGAATTCCAACCTGGGGAATAACACCTTTAGGTCCAGCTCTCTGCACAAGTGGGAGTCAGGATTAGGAGGACGTGACTTAATAAGACGGATGAATAAAATGAGCATTTGATCAAAGAGATTTGACGCATTGGAGAGTAATAAATGTAAATGGAATGTAGGACCAGCCTAAGCAAGCGACATATAGCCTGAAAACAAACCTACGAAAGCAGCATCATCTTGGAGGAACCTTTTTGTGGAATGAAATGAAGGAAAGCAACCACTCACCCAAGTTTTCAATGGAATAATAGCGCTGTTTGCTGTCCACCCGCACGGTCTCGGCGTAGGGGCTGCCCACGCCGTAGCCGATGATGTACCCGCGGACGACGATGTTGGGGTTGAGCGGCGGCGTCCAACTCATGACGATGCTCGTGGTCAAGGGCCTGACGTGAAGAGAACTCGGCTGGTCAGGAACCTGAGATTCTGGGATTCGAAGAAATGAGAGAAAAGCATCAATGAATATTCCACTCCACGGCTGTGTTTAGATTCAAGGTTTTGACCAAAAAAACCCCATAGCTACATGCAGAGCTACATGCAATTTCATTGCCGAGCAACATCCGAGAGCGCCGATGTTCTGATTTACACAGAACATCTGGCGTTTGCCACTTTGAGCATAAGGGGACCAGAAAGATTACAAATGATGCAGGAAAATGAAAGATGACCTGCAAGAGGATTTTCAATAGAACAACTTTTCCATTCCCTGCTCTATTTACAAGTTCACCAGGATCCTGACACTTTGTGTTTGTAGATTATTTAACAAGATTTGACTATTTTTTGAGATGTACTACTATATTCTAGCAATAATCTGTCTCTTTCACGACGAGCGAATGTTAACTCTTGCTTTGAAGCTGCTTTAAGTCAATGCACCAACATCTCGCAAATGAAATGATGGAATGACGTCTTTTATTTACGGCTATTCCCGGGCTAAATTCATTACTTTAAGTAGTAATTAATCACTCGCAGGCTGTTTGCCTTCTCCCAGCCTAATTCTTCTGTGAAGGTTAGAGGAGTAAATGCCTTTTGTTTGAGTTTACCCAATAACTACCATATCACAAGTCTCTCCAGAGGAGCCACATAGTAACTTGTCTTTTTGAGAGCAGAAAGAGACAAATCACTATTTTTCCCCAATAAAAAGGCTTGCAATATAATAGCGGAAAGCTTAGAAGGAAGCCAACAAGGACAGGGCAAAGCCAATAATAATAGAAAATGATGTAAACTCCAACAAAAGACACTTCACAGTTGTGAAGCATTCCCACTGTAAACCTTGGAAAAGGTAATAAAAAAGCAGAATTAACACGTGTCCTTGGGATTTTATGTTTTCTTACCAATGCATTAAAGTACTTTGAAAAGCTGTTGCGCCTTTGGGGAAATCGCATTAGTACCTTACCCATCTGAAACACCCAGCAAATTTATACATTTCAACGGCTTAAAAGTTCAACGGCTTAGAAGTTTCAACCTCTTAAAGTTTCAACCTCTTAAAATTTCAACCTCTTAAAATTTCAACCTCTTGAAGTTTCAACCTCTTAAAGTTTCAACGTCTTGAAGTTTCAACCTCTTAAAGTTTCAACGTCTTAAAGGTTCAGCCTCTTAAAATTTCAACGTCTTAAAATTTCAACGTCTTAAAGGTTCAGTCTCTTAAAATTTCAACGTCTTAAAATTTCAACCTCTTAAAGTTTCAAGGTCTTAAAGTTTCAGCCTCTTAAAATTTCAACGTCTTAAAGTTTCAACATCTTAAAGTTTCAACCTCTTAAAGTTTCAACCTCTTAAAATTTCAACGTCTTAAAGTTTCAACCTCTTGAAGTTTCAATGTCTTAAAAGTTCAACCTCTTAAAGTCCAACCTCTTAAAATTTCAACGTCTTAAAGTTTAAACGTCTTAAAATTTCAACGTCTTAAAGTTTCAACGTCTTAAAGTTTCAACGTCTTAAAGTTTCAACGCCTTAAAGTTTCATCCTCTTAAAGTTTCATCCTCTTAAAATTTCAACCTCTTAAAGTCTCAACCTCTTGAAGTCCAACCTCTTAAAATTTCAACGTCTTAAAGTTTCATCCTCTTAAAATTTCAACCTCTTAGAGTTTCAACGTCTTAGAATTTCAACCTCTTAAAGTTTCATCCTCTTAAAATTTCAACCTCTTGAAGTTTCAACGTCTTAAAATTTCAACGTCTTAAAGTTTCAACGTCTTAAAGTTTCACCCTCTTAAAGTTTCACCCTCTTAAAAGTTCACCCTCTTAAAAGTTCAACATCTTATAAGTTCAACCTCTTAAAATTGCGAAGCACGGGTCTGGTTTTAAAAAATCAAAGCAAACTCACTGCAAAGTCGCTGGTCACAAAAAGAAGAACCAGGTTAAGTTGCCATTGCCCCCCAACTCCACTCCCAAACTTTGATTTAATGGAGAAGTTAAAGTTACTTGGGCTGCTTGAAAAACAAACGACAGAAGCATTTCTTACAAGCCCTGCAGATCAAAAGCACAATTTAACGCCTCGAAATGAGAAGCCAGATAACGTAGCAACACCGCGATTCCCCCAACATCCTCAACGTAGCGATTCCCAGATTGGAGCATCCAAAAGAACCAATTTGCCTTCAAATAATAATTGTTCCATCTGACACAACACAGGGATTTCAATGCACTACAGACACCTCCGAGCAGCCGTTTGGGTTCAAACTACTATATTAATTTCATGTTCTTTATTTCAAACACAGATTTACGCACCACGGAGCAAAATGAGGACTTCTTGTTTGGAAAAGCAAAAGGCACTTGAACTTCTTGGACCCTGGTTGTGAATTAAGTCGCTAAAATGAAGCTGGAGTGAATATTTTTGAAGTGTTTTTTTGAGTATTAAAGTTTCATAAATGCAGAGCTGTTTTTAATGTTTTTTAATTCAACTTTGTATGTATATAAAGCAGTTTTAATTACATTTTAAGTAGCTTTATATATTCCCAAGAACTGAAATATGAAGGTCTGTGTCACTGCATGGTGGGACATCTCCTGAGATAGTCCATGGAAGTTGAAGGTCTATGTCACTGCATGGTGGGACATCTGAGATGCTCCATGGAAGCTGAAGGTCTATGTCACTGCATGGTGGGACATCTCCTAGGATGCTCCATGGATGCTGAAGGTCTACGTCACTGCATGGTGGGACATCTGAGATGCTCCATGGATGCTGAAGGTCTACATCACTGCATGGTGGGACATCTGAGATGCTCCATGGAAGATGAAGGTCTATGTCACTGCATGGTGGGACATCTGGCATGCTCCATGGAAGATGAAGGTCTACGTTACTGCGCGGTGGGACATCTCCTGAGACGTCCCATGGAACCTTAAGGTCCATGTCACTGCATGGTGGGACATCTCCTGAGACGTCCCATGAAACCTTAAGGTCCGTGTCACTGCATGGTGGGACATCTGAGATGCTCCATGGAAGTTGAAGGTCTGTGTCAGTCTAGTGGGACATCCGAGATGCTCCATGGAAGCTGAAGGTCTGTGTCACTGCATGGTGGGACATCTGAGATGCTCCATGGAAGTTGAAGGTCTGTGTCAGTCTGGTGGGACATCCGAGATGCTCCATGGAAGCTGACGGTCTATGTCACTGCATGGTGGGACATCTGAGATGCTCCATGGAAGCTGAAGGTCTGTGTCACTGCATGGTGGGACATCTGAGATGCTCCATGGAAGCTGAAGGTCTGTGTCACTGTATAGTGGGACGTCTCCTCCTGGGACACATCTGCTCACACGTGCCCAAGTCCTTCGCTGTGTATCTACATGATGGTTTGAGACGCACGTCTTCGATCCAGGGAACGCCACACTTAGAGCTACTCAAAGGTCTCCAATTCCACGGTCAAGCTTGAAAATGCTTCACATCTGGGTCGCTTGCGCAATTTCCTCAGACATTCAAAGATGCACGTCTTACATAGGGTCGTTTTTATTCATGCCATTTTCTTCACCTATTCCCCCAACCGCTTTTCAGTCTCCATTACAATATAATAACAGTTGAGCTTGTCGAGCTCATTTAGAGCTGAAGCTGAATTGTATCGCTATCTACCACGTGTAACAGCTTCCATCTGCTCCGTGCAGCAATCAGAAACGCGCATCCCAAACCCATTTTCCTAGAAGACACGGAGTTGATCAGAGATTCTCTTGCATCCTCGCTCAAGCTATTTAAACCAGACCCTTCGGGGAAAGCGCCGCTTTCAATTCCTATGTTTTTGTGGGTTTTTTTTGTTTTTAAAGTGTAAAATTTGAGGCTCAAAATAAATCTTTCAAACCTTTTGAGATGCCTGTAAACGCACGCGGGTTTTCCAGGGTTCCAGAAGCAGCCGTGTTTGGATTTCTAATCGCTTTAACAAAACACACTAATTAAAATGGAGATCCGTTGGGAGGTGACGCTGTTCGCCGGGATACTGTTCGTCTTCGTGTTGCCGATGCCTTCCAGTGAAAGCAAATAAACCGCGTTATCCACAGCAGCAGGGAGAGAATTGCTGGTACCAGCTTGTTTTCCAGCTCCGACGCTTGCAAGGCTCCGCAGAATCACAGAATGGACTGGGTTGGAAAAGAGCTCAGAGATCATCCAGTCCAACCCTTGGGCCAACTCCAGTCCATTGACCAGATCATGGCAATAAGTGCCATGGCCAATCTCAGCTTAAAAACCTCCAGGCCGGTGAGTCCAGCACCTCCCTGGGCAGCCATTCCAATGCCTGACCACTCTCTCTGTGAAGAATTTCCAGTCTAATTTTCTAATCTCCAGCCTAAATTTCCCTTGGCAGAGTTGAAGTCCATGCCCCCTTGTCCTATTGCTGAGTGTATAGAAGAGCCCAATCCCCCCTGGCTAGAACTGCCCTTCAGGTGGTTCTAGAGAGTGCTGAGCTCACCTCTAAGCCTCCTCTGCTCCAGACTGAACAAGCCCAGCTCCCTCAGCCTCTCCCCATAGGGCTTGTGCTCAAGTCCTTTCCCCAGTCTTGTTGCTCTTCTCTGGACCCGCTCCAGCACTTCAATCTCTTTCCTGAGCTGAGGGGCCCAGAACTGAACACAACACTCCAGGTGTGGCCTCCCCAATGCAGAGCACAGGGGAAGGATCACTGCCCTTGTCCTGCTGACCACGCTGCTTTGGATACAGGACAGGACCCCATTGGCCTTCTTGGCCACCTGGGCACACTGGTGGCTCCTGTTGAGCTTCCTGTCCATGAGTCCCCCCAGGTCCCTTTCTGCCTGGCTGCTCTCCAGCCACTCTGTGCCAGCCTGGAGCGCTGCAGAGGGTTCTTGTGGCCAAAGTGCAGGACCCGTCACTTGGCCTTGGTGAACTTCAGCCCATTGGAATCCAGATCCCTGTGCAGAGCCCTCCTGCCTTCCAGCAGCTCCACACTCCCTCCCAACTTGGTGTCATCAAAGAAGTCCAGTAATAAATAGATTTTCCCGCAGGGTTTATCAAGGTATTTGTATTTAGTGAGTAACACGCTGCATTCCCAGCATCAGCCTGAAGGCTGCAAACGCAAATGCACGTCAATACAAACCACGAGCAAAACGGCTTTGCTTGGATTTATTTGCATGCACCTACTCCCACCTGCGAATATTTGATTAATGTCTTTGCATGCAAACACGTGTTTGGGCACCAAGGCTTCAAAGGAAGGCGGCGTGCACAAAATGCAAATCAAAATGGGCTCGATCGCCGCGCTTTCTTCTTTTTAATGTGTTTCCTGTGCAAATTTACACCTTCGCAACATCGTTTTGCAAACTGCTGTCTAGCCCGAGCGTAATTAAAGCCATCTCATCATGCACGGCGGCGTGTTGCGATCCGCCGCGTCCGGAAGCGTCGCCGCTCTGCAAAACCAGGTGCCGCTTCCATCGTTCTCTGTGCGGCCGCTCCCAGGAAATTGCATTTGGACGCAGGGAAAGGCAGAAATTCCTCTTCTTCAATTTGCAAGGGTGGATTTTTGAGATCGTAAGGAAATCCGGCCGGGCAGAAGAAAGGCAACATCAAGTACCACGCTGCATTGAAACGGATGATTTATTTATTCTTTCATCCGCTTTGCCTTTGATCCTTTTGAGGTGACGGAGTTTGCTTTAAAAATCAGCAATTTTCATCAGTTGCCTTTCATTTGCTCTTCATCCCCTCTCCACCGCCTATTTGCTGCTTCTGGATTGTCTCTAGTTTTGCCGCGACTTCCATCTGTCGGGCCCTTTGTTCCGTTTGATTTGCACTCTGCTTAATTGTTTTTCGGCCGATTTTTTTCATTACTCTCCTTTTACTCCTCTGCTACTTCAAATATTCCGCTCATTTTATCCAATCCTTTTCATTTCAGTGTTTTTCTTCCCTGATTTACGCCCCCCCCCGCTTTCCAGGTATCTGCATCGCATCAATTATCCAGCTGCATCGCCAACACCTGCAAATAAAGGTCGGGAAATCTGACCCATTGGAATATTTGCTTTGCGGTTTGTTAGGCATCATTTCCATTGTTTCGTTGATTGATTACATTTCTCATTTATGATATTACAATGTTATTGCAAATGGCCGTGATGCTTTTTTTTGGTGAAAAAGATGCATTTACCGTCGAGATCGTTCTCGGGCGTCTCCGCCGTGTACCAGTCCGAGGAGGGTCCGGTCCCATTCACCGTCATTGCCGCCACTTGGAAACTGTATTGACTTCCTTTCTCAAGCCCTGTTGGACAAAAGAAAGGCAAATAAATATTATATAGAAAGAAAAACATCAACGACAATCCTGGAGTTTGCATCAAATGAAACACCGAGTTGTTGTGGCTAAAGCGCAGGACCCAGCACTTGGCCTTGTTGAGCTTCATCCCATTGGAATGGCCATTGGATTTGCCACAACTCGCTAATGCATATAGATAAAATACACACATAATTAATGAAAGAGCACACAGGTCAGGAAAAAACCCAGCAAGTCTTACCAATATTATGAAATAAGCACGGATTCAGAAATCAGGCGTTTCCCGCTGTGGCCGAAGCCATCGGAAAACAATTACGTTCGGAACGTGCCGCAGGATTTCAAGCCCCCGAGGTGGGGATATAAATTTAGCTTTACGCTCTAGTCTATACTGACCACCATATAATAATGTTTCGTTTAATTGCAAACATTCTCCGGAGAAAAACGGTCATAATTAAAACGAGCGGCGGAACGTTGAGCTGAGATGGAAACCCACTCGAAAATTGATAGCGGCTATTTAGAAACCTGCGTTGTACCTCTAAATTCCTTCGCTATTGCAGATGTTCTTATTATCCCGTAAAGCACCTGCCGACCGGAGAGAATTGCAGAAAAGAGCCTACATGTTAATATTTAAAATGTCCATTTAGAGCAGCCTCATAGCTCGGTCTCCAGCAAGCACAACGCACAGAATAATAACGACACTTGGATATTTGTCTTAATTGCCTTCAAAACCATGTTTTCCAAAGCTTTGTTAAAAAATAGGAAGAAAAAAGGGATTTTGGGTTGTGTGGAGGTGAGATGGGGACGTGCAGCCACTGTCCCACCACCCTGCAGCTCTTCAAGCCCCAAATAATTCATGTTTAAGAAGGAATTTGCTCAAGATGTTGGCATCTACCACAATAGAGGTTCATCTGCTCTGCTGCCATGGGACGGGATCCACAGGGATGGAGCTACGGAGGACTTGGACTCAACTCAAACCCCTGAGCGGGTTCCATCATGATTTCTGCTTTACCTGCCAAAAAATGGGTCCTTTCCAACTTGTTTAAAGTGCTTAACGTGCTCATTTCCCCCCGAACGTCTTTGCTTCTTGCGCAAGTTGTGTGTATTAGTTACGTAGCCTTCACAGGAAGGGACTTCTTGTCCACAGGGACTTGGGTCAAGATGCTACATGAGATGATCAAGCTGGTATTTAAGGTCTTCTTCAGAAAAACATTCTACTTTTGCTTTTCTTTCATTTTGATCGAAAATCCTGCTTTTCCCGCCCCAAACACTAAACGCTATTGATTATCCTGAAATATACAACTCAGAATCACACAGAGAATCCCAGAATGTCAGGAGTTGGAAGGGCCCTGGAAAGCTCATCCAGTGCAATCCCCCCATGGAGCAGGAACACCCAGCTGAGGTTCCACAGGAAGGTGTCCAGGCGGGTTTGAATGTCTGCGGAGAAGGAGACTCCACAACCTCCCTGGGCAGCCTGGGCCAGGCTCTGACACCCTCACCCCAAACAAGTTTCTTCTCATATTCAAGTGGAACCTCTTGTGTTCCAGTTTGTACCCATTACCCCTTGTCCTATCATTGGTTGTCACCGAGAAGAGCCTGGCTCCATCCTCCTGACACTGCCCCTTTCCATATTGATCCCCATGAATGAGTCACCCCTCAGTCTCCTCTTGTCCAACTCCAGAGCCCCAGCTCCCTCAGCCTTTCCTCACCCGGGAGATGCTCCACTCCCTTCAGCATCTTGGTGGCTGCGCTGGACTCTCTGCAGCAGTTCCCTGTCCTTCTGGAACTGAGGGGCCACAACTGGACACAAGATTCCAGGTGTGGTCTCCCCAGGGCAGAGCAGAGGGGCAGGAGAACCTCTCTGACCTACTGACCACCCCCTTCTAACCCACCCCAGGTACCATTGGCCTTCCTGGCCACAAGGGCCCAGTGCTGGCTCATGCTCACCCTGCTGGCCCCAGGACCCCCAGCTCCCTTTTCACTGCTCTCCAACAGCTCATTCCCCAACTTACACTGGAACCTGGGGTTGTTCCTACCCAGATTTAAGACTCTACACTTGCCCTTGTTCTATTTCATTAAATGATAACCACCTGGCTGCTTTCACCCATAGCAATTCTAGTTTTGCTATGATCTAGCGTTGGGCTTTTTATTCCGCGAGGCGACGTTTTCCGCGGAAAATCTTGGCAAAGAAACGGGAAATTACTATTTTGGCACCTACGAGAAATGTTGACCGAATGCTCTAAAAAAATACATTACCTGGACTGAAAAAAACGCAGTTTCAAGTTCATTAATGATAAAGTGAGGGAGACAAACATATGTTAAAAGCATTAAGGAAAAAACTGGTTTAAAAAAACCCTACCATAAAGACCATCTTTGTACAACACAATAAATGCTACCTGCGAGCAAAGAAATCAATGTTCCCTTCAACTGAAAAGTATATTTTATTCCCAAAGCATTTAATTAATCAAAACCACGCGAACACTGACCTGTGAACAAGTACCAGAGGTTGTTTGGCTCCAGTGTTTCAATCTCACCCCTGCGGGTCGTCTTTCGATGTCGGATTTTATAGCCCGTAATAAATCCATTTTGAGTACCTGGTGGTGGAGGCAACCAGCTGACTTTGATGCTCTGGAAAAGAAGAGATATTATTGTTGGGTTTGATTTGTTCACAATGAAATGATAGAAATAAAGCTATTATTTTTTTCTAAGAATAAAGTCGCCTCATTTTGACCGTAGGATACAAATAACTCGAGTAGTTCTAACTATTTTGTGTCAGACGTTCATGGACAACGTCAAGAGAGACAAAGCTCTTGGGGATAAACTTCTTGCCGATCCCAACATGTGGGAGACCTTTTGTTGAGCTGTTTCTCAGGGCAGTGACACAATTAACCAAAACCAATCACTTAATTGCTTCCCAATGTTGCTTTGCTAGATTGTAGGAGGGATCTTATCTCAACCTAACGGCCCGAACTGAAATTGTCCCTTCTTGGTGGCTCCCGACAAGGTTGGACATCCATCTCTACCACCTCTATCCTTGGAGAAAGGTCTGAAGGACTCCTGTCCAAGTCCATGGACACAGAATTCCATTTACTGTTGGTCTCCCAGCCACTCAAGTGTTGTAAGGATTTATAGTGATCTTGCTACACTGAATTTCTAACCCTTGTTTCCTCGCTCTCCATCCTGCGTGGAGATGGCGACACCGCCACCACCACCGTTCCTCGGCCGAGAGAAGCCAGCACCTCTTTCCGTTGTCTATCCGTCAGTCGCTTATCACAAAGGGAAAAATCCTTCGCTTCTTCAGGAGCCTTTTGTGAGGGATGGGATCAAGTGGCTTTAGGAAATCCACGCCAACGCTATCAACGGGATCTCCTTGCCCGTGTGCTCAACGATTCCTTCAAAGGGCTTTAATAGACACGTGGAGCGGGACTTTCCTCCACAAAAGCTGTATTGATCCCGTCTCGTCGTATCGTGTCCGTCCATCTGTCTGTTCATTCTGCTCTTTATTATTTGTCTGGGAAAAGCCACCAGCTTTACTGGGCTGGACTGATAAGAGAGCTGATATTGTACAGCAGCATTTCGCTGCTAAAACAATCTGGACCACATCACAGTGGATAGTTTTTGACCAAATACAATTTATTACCGTTATTGAATTGCTTAGGCCCTGCATAAATACGTTATAGCACATATCAAATTAATTATTGCAATAGAAAAAAATCCATTTTGCACATATACTGCTCGGTGATTTATTGTTACAATCTATCATACATTTCAAAATCAATACTTTGGGTTTTCATTCCTGAGTGAAATAACGCTGAGTTTTTTGCACTGGGGCAGAACAACCCTCATTTATCAAACCGGAAAGCGATTGTTTTCAAAACAGATCGGGGCCATTTGCATATGGAAATTGCCTACATATAGAATGTTTATGGGAGAACACAAGCACCCAGAGAGCGGCTTTACAACGTATTTCTGTTGTCGCTCTACAGGTAACTCATTGATATCGGGACCCTCCCAACTCTTCCCATCTCCAACGCTCCTGTTGTGGGGACCTCGGCATCTGCAAATATTCCAGCCCTTTGACCTCCCCATTTCCCAAGTAGAGAAGAAAACAGAGCATTTAGTGATTTGCTCACAGAAGGGGAGGAAAGAACAACTCCATCTTTCCCCTGCGCCTTCCCAAGAGCAATGAGAAAAACTCCTCTGAAATCCCAGTTGGCCCCATCCTGCGTCACCGGCCTAAAATGAGGATGGAAAGGTGAAAACAGGAGCCCATAAAATTATTCACCCTTGAATCTTGGAGTATAGCTTGAGAGGTTGGAGATAAGAAACGTTTATATATGGATGATGATCCTTGTGGGTCCCTCTCAACTCAGGACATTCTACTATTCTATGAACTTTTACCTGACGGTGTCGCTTATGGCAAATTTAGAACTGAATCACCTGATAGAAACCATGGTGATACTTAAAAGAAATCCCATCATTTGGAAGACCTTCTCATGACCTGGACTTTTGAGTGCATCTTTGGCTGGTCCACCATCGTTTCCAAACCACGGGCTCCGTTTTGTCCGTCTATTTCAAACCCAAATTTGTTGCAAATGGAGCAATAATCAAGAAATGGTTCAACCACTCGATGGGGCCAGTCGGCAACAATTTAATGGATCTATAGATGGTTTAAATAATAAGAGAAGAAGTGGCTCCATTCTCTTTGAAGCCATTTCAGCCCTGGGTTGTGTGAGCGCGGGGTGGTCTGTGCGGACACCTGCAAGCGCGGAGCAGCTTTTATGAGAGCTAAATCCCCCTTTTCCTGCCTTGAAGTCATCGGCGGCTGCATCGCCCTGCACGGCAGCTCGCACAGGAGCAATGGGTTTGGTAGGAGGAAGAAGATCTTCCTTATGATTAGAGGTAAAAGTAGGTTCTGTAGGGATCCGCCTGATGGTAACAGTTCCCTTTCACCTCGACCTGGTCTCCATGGACACCGCGACGATGCTTTTTATCAATAGCACTTAACATGTGACCCTTTGCTCCCAGAAAATCAATGACGGAGGTGCTGACTTCTTGTCCTTTCTTCTGCTTCAGAGACAGCGGTAACAACTACCCGAGAGAAAAGGTTTCCTTTCTGTTACAGGATTCCTAAGGAAACCATCAAATGAAGTCAGCTGCAAGGGGATTTTAGGAACCTGTTAGTCCTGGATAGAAAACAACGGGGAAAAGCATCGTAAAAGGTTGCTGGGCACTTCCATTTGTTGGATTTTTCTTTAATGGGCGCGCGGTCCATTCCTTGCACCATTAGGAAATGACCCCGAGCATCTCGGTGTGAGCTGGGACCCCCGGCACTGCCCTCATATCCCTTTATAGATTATTCCAAACCAAAATATCCCTTTATAGATTATTCCTAACCAAAATATCCCATTACAGATTCCAAACCACCCGGTGTGATCCCTCTGAGTTCAATTGTATTTGGTCAACCTTTCCTAGGAGAACAAACGTTGGCCCAACACATCCAACCAAACCTGAGCTGAAGCTTTAACGTCTTTCCCGTAGTTTCCAAACCCAAAGGATATTTTCATTTCCCCATTTTCATGGTTATTTAGTAGACTAAGCAAGAGCTGCGATATTCTCGCTACACTGATGGGAAATGTGGAGCATCCAAAATCTCATGAATCTTATCAAATCAAAGTTTCCGGATGCGCAAAGACCATTTGTCAGTTTATTTTTGTCAATAATCTTCTGGACATAAATATTCATCATCAGATATTTGCAAACACTGATTTAGTTATGGCAGCAGACGAATGTACTTGCTTTATGAAGTTTATCTGTTGCACATATGCTTCTCTTCCACATTTTTCAAGTCCATGCTGTGGATTGCTTTTTTCAATGGATATTCAATTATCCCACCAGCTAGATACACAAACCAAACCGGGAATAATATCCATGCAAAACCACTGTGAGCTGCCAAAAAGCACAGGGATGGGAAGATGGGATGGGGTGAGATGACGGGATGGCATGAGATGAGATGATGGGATGATGGGACGAGACGATGGGATGGGATGAGATGATATGATGGGATGATGGGACAGGATGATGGAATGGGATGAGATGATGGGATGATGGGACAGGATGATGGGACAGGAAGATGGGATGACGGGATGATGATGGGATGACAGGATGACAGAATGGGATGAGATGATGGGATGAGAGGATGGGATGAGATGATGGGATGAGATGATGGGATGAGATGATGGGATGAGATGAGATGATGGGATGATGGGACGGGACGATGGGATGGGATGAGATGATATGATATGATGGGATGATAAGACAGGATGATGGGACAGGATGAGATGAGATGATGGGATGATGGGACGGGACGATGGGATGGGATGAGATGATATGATGGGATGATAAGACAGGATGATGGGACAGGATGAGATGAGATGATGGGATGATGGGACGGGACGATGGGATGGGATGAGATGATATGATGGGATGATGGGGAAGGATGATGGGACGACGAGATGATGGGACGATGAGATGATGATGGGATAAGATGATGGGATGAGATGATGGGATGAGATGATGGGATGAGATGATGGGATGAGATGATGGGACGACGAGATGATGGGACGACGAGATGATGATGGGATGAGATGGAATGAGATGGGACGATGGGATGGGATGAGATGATATGATGGGATGATGGGACAGGATGATGGGATGGGATGAGAGGATATGATGGGATAACAAGATGATGAGGGGATGAGATGATGGGATGATGGGATGATGATGGGATGATGGGACGGGATGAGGGGATGATGGAACAGGATGATGGGATGGGATGGGATGATATGATGGGATGGGATGAGATGATATGATGGGATGACGAGATGATGATGGGATGACGGGATAAGGCTCACGGAGCTCCTGGCATCTTTGATGGGTCCAACAGGCACCACCCAGGATCAAAGACCATTAGAAACAATTGTACCTTTCTGGAAGAAATTTTGGGGGCTAAAACTTCCCATCTACCAGCTGATGGTGAACTATATACTGAATATTTGAGTGAACGCAGGTTAACTCGGGTCAACAGCCGGAACCATCGCAAGGCAAGGGAAAGAAAGCTAGAATGGGAGAATCTATTGTGAATTCATAGATTATTATTATTATTCATATATTCATCATAGATTAAGCATCTAGATCATACCTTATTTGTAAAATATGTATAATTTGTGTACGAGTAATATAGTGCTCGAGAAAATACAAAAATCAATGTAACTTGAAAAGACGAGAGGATGAAATGCAACCAAATACAAGGCTTAAAAAAGTCAGGAACCTCAGGGAAATATACTTAGTTATGGTGGCAAAACAACCACAAAATCATGAGGTTTCAAACCAAATCATGAAAAATGTAACAATTCTCTCTCTCTTTGCAAATATAGAAAGATTTTAGATACTTTAGGGCATTTTAGACACTTATACAATTAAAACCCGCGCTCTTTTTGTATGTTTGAAAACAAGAGCTTTTCAAGGAACTCAAATGCACCGTTGACTTGAAATGCTCTTGGCTCTTCGTCATACTCATGAAAATCGTCAACGCTTTGATGTCTCATTCCAATTTGAGCAAGAAAGTTGTCATTAAGAAATAAACCCCCAACAGTAAAACCCACCTGTGATATATTTCCACAGCCATACATTTCATTTTAACCCATTTTTGCGTCAACGACACAATTGCTCACAATTAAAGTTTCCTTCCTCCGCTCAGGGAGTCGTTCAACGGCTGATAAAGCAAATTTGCCCTATGGTACCTTTTAATTGACGTCGCTCAGGCAAGAAAAGGCTGAATTTCACCACGGAAAAGTTGAATTTCATCAAGGAAAAGCTGAATTTCATGTCCCTCCATCACCTGTAAAGGGCTTCAGTCCACTATAGGAAAACCAAGGGGGTCAAGGATCAAAGAAACTATCAATACTTCAAGCAAGTTTTCAATTGCAAATGAGCTTGATTGATTAGCACTTAGCAGCACCTGTAGTTGGTGAGCGCTTTAATTACTGATGATACTGATGCTGATTACTTCAATTACGCTGCCTGGAAGCCTTGTGGTTAAGTTTATAAAGCAAAGGGCATGATAATTCCCACATAATTTCTGTCCAAATTCAGATTAAAATCAAAATATGAACAATATCTTGTAAGAAATATTTGGTTTTATATAATATTAAGGTGCTGGTATCAGGAGCTGCCCAGAGATCCCCCAAAACCAGGTGACTTTGGAGAAAGGTTTGAGCACAAATGACCCAAAATCATCATCGCCAACAACAAAAGGAAGAAATAAAACACCCCCACAATGAAATAATATATCCTTAGACTTATTTCTTGAATATTTATGCTCCTGCAGCAATAAAGGAGGTTTCTCCTGGTATAAGATAAGCAATGGTACCATGCACATGGCGTTTGGACCCTGACGGAGCTCCCGTGCCCAACAAACCTGCCTTAATTTTGCTGCTAATTCTCCCTACCGTTGATTTTATAAAGCCACCGATTCTCCTTTTTGCAAATTAGACATTTCCATAACGATACCACCGAAATATTAATTACAACCAAGTCTTAACGGGCACCGAGGTTATTGCGGTACAGCGGATCTGCTTCCCGGGAACGCTGTTAACCTGGAGAGCATCTCGTTTGGCCTCTTATATAAAACCCATAAGTTTTCTGGCGTAAATGCTCCGATTTAAAGGCTGAATTCGGGAGGAGAAAAAGCTCTATTTTGGGTATAGAGCAGTTTCTGAAGAGAAAGGAACCATCTGGTGCCATTCACTGAGCATCGTGCGCTGGAACGGCTCCCTGGGCCCAATCGCGATGACCGGGAAAGGATTTGGACAGCAAACACACACACACACATATATATATATATATATATATATTCTACATCTGGATATATAAAGCTTTTGTTGAATTGCTCCGAGACGGAAGACAATGATGAATAATCCTATTAAAAAACCAAGATGGCATTGAAATGAAGGAAGGGAAAACCTGCCAAATGTTGCCGGCGTTGGCGACTTTTCTGTCCAAAGAGGAATATTCTGGATTGTTCATTCCACAAGCGAGGTCTCAATTAAATCATCGCAAACTTGCATGGCAACAAGCAATGATTTCTTGCAGATAACAGAGATTTCTCAGAAAACCACCCGTTGGTCAAGGAAGATGGGACGCAAATACTGAGCAACTTCTTCTCAATTGTGCTTTAATGATTAAGTTGATGACCATGAGAAGACCTGAAATACCAACGTACCGACCTCGTCTCTAATTAAATCGCGGGGAGAAGTTCAAGCGCAAGGAGGAGGGGAGGTTCTTGTTTCTTTAGGTGTCCAACAAGCAGCTGTGGTGATCCTAACTGTTAATTAAAAACAAAGAGCGAAGACCCCCAGGTAGACTTGTAAACTCAAATACTCATCAAAAGCAACTTGTGATTTTCTGCTCTCGCCTCTTGCATCTTCACTTTGCATCTCGAGACATATGTATCTATCTATATGTATAGCAGATATGACTTTGTTTCCTTGTTTTGTACCCTCAGGCTGATCTTATTAATTAATTCTGATTAACATCATCTCATCCTTCTGCTTTTGGTTTTCCACGTCTCTAAAACACTGGATGAAATAAATACAAAGGTTGTCCAGGTACCACATGTTGCTTTAAATAACTCCAGCCGGCTGTGAAAATACATCACCTTCAGTAATGATTTCTGGTTTTATCTCGACATTTTTTTGCTTTAATTATATTTTGCTTTAAAATCTGAAGCGCTGGAGGTTCCTCCAATTATCACGGGACCTGGACAGCAAATTCATCAGGGAAAGGTAAATAACTGCAAGTCACCAACCAACCCAACGCACGATATTGACTTTTAGGATTAACAAAGAGGGTCATTCAGGCCTTTCAATTTTGCACCCACCGGCATCTGTTTAATTAAAGACGTTTCATTCCCTGTGGATATTCAATAACATTCAGCGGGGCTCCAGAAACCATCAATGCAGACATAGAAAATACATTTTCTATTATTTTCTAGTTCTCTGGCTTTAGGGATGTGCAGCTGGACATTGTGAACCAGCAACAGAGCTGCTGTTGGGATATATTGGGTATAATTTTTCTCCCTTCCCAAATTAGCCTCAAGTTGCAGAATTCAGTGGGATTTTCCTCATTCTCCGCAAATCCAGAAACTATCCCAGCTTAAGGTTGATCTCTTAGGCTTGAAAGTCTTGGCCTAAAGACCTACTCAAAGTGTTTATTTGTCTAGTCCAAGCTCAACTGTTGGTCACTACTAGAGCTGCAAAGGCCAAGTTTGTTATAAATCAAGGTTGGGTTCATCTCAATTAATTGATGCACGTGGCTGAAGCATCATCAGTAGTTGGTTCGTCTACCTGAACCACCCTGAGTTCCCTTCAGATCGTTAAATTAAGCGCTTAACTTTAGGTGGAATGGTCAGAATCAGGCATTCCGTTAATCTGAATTGTGTCGGAGCCACGTTGGAAGAGAAATGAATATCGAAACGAGAATGGAAAGCAATAGAAATGTGGTGGAATGGTGTAGGTTGGAAGGGACCTTTGGGGTCATCTACTCCGACCCCTGAGTATTTATTTAACTCTTGTTCAGAAACAACTCAACATGGTCAACACTTCCCAAGCCAACCTGCACCGCTGACATCTCCCCGTGTTTCGGGAGGACTCGTCTGTCTTAATGTCCCACCACGGATAAATAGGGGACGCTTCCCAAAATGAGAGAACGCGGCCTACACTGCACTTTAGAGAGGGCCGGCCCTCATTATCTTAGTTTAAGAGCATGAACACGATTATTTAGTTCGGTTTTAGGTTTGTGCCCGGCATCGCTGAACCCTCCAACCCTCCCAAAAGCAGAACGCCATTATTTTAGCCGTTGTTTCCCTGGAAACAGAGCCCAGATTCGTTAATTCACAGGCCAGAAGGGATGTGGTCCATCCCAACCATTCCTTGGGTACTAAGAGTCTATAAGACTCCCCCAGATTAATTCTTGGCTGAATGGGATAAAGGAGCAATCTGGTTATGCCTGACCTTGGGCGAAGGGACAACTCTGTCCAGTCAAACCCACAAAAATGCCTTATTTTGGTACATTTTGCCAGCTTGATCTTATTTTCAAGGGCAAGATGGACTTGCGCAACATCACCAGAATGAGCGGCTGCCCAAAGTCCGATTCCAGCCCCGTCGCCCAGCGCCGCTGCGTTTAAACCTCGTTTTCCTTGCAGAAGATTTAATGCCGTAATGTTACCGATCAAGGAAGGCGCAATAGAGTTGTCAAGAAAAATGAGAGATAATCGCAGCTACCGTCTCGAACAAAGCCCTCGGAAATACAGCGACCGGGTGTTATTCTTCACCTGGGTAATAAATACAGCAGCCTTTAGATATGGATTATAGAAAATAACCCATTGCGTTAACAACGGGGTGGATTCCCATCTGATGATAATTAACTGCAAACAGGCAAAATGAAATATTAGCCCCAAAATCCCGCACATTTCAAGCCCAGTTCAGTCTTATGCAGGTGAAGTTGTTCATACTCTAAAGATCCAACAGGAGCGGGCAGTAGTTGGGCTTAATCCAGGGCTTTACAAAGCCAGGTTTAACAGCCATTTAAAACCATCTCCAGTGCGGAAAGGTCCAAATCGCAAAATCTGCAGCTGTATTTGTGTGTGTAAAATGCCTGGGCCGGGCTCAATTTCACATATGGGAAGAGACAATGTAATGCAGGGTAGGAACCAGAAGGATAAAGCTTTGCCAAAGGTGGGTAATTCGGGTTAAACGGCTTTATCTCCTATTCACAACAGCAGTGAGGGAAAATATCGTGAAATCCAACTATATATGACATTTAGTTACTTCCTGATGAAGAAAAGGTTGTGAAAATAGTGGGTATATATATAATTATACATATATACCCACCAAATGGTCCATCCCACACACACAATCCTTATTTTGGCGCCTCTGATGTGGCCGAGATGCCAACGCGTCTTGCGGAAACGCTCACAGAAAAGACCCGAAGTAAATATAGTAGAGAAATATGGGAAAGAGTTGAATAAATCAATACAAAGGCTGCGGGCAGATTTGGAGATATTTAGTCACTAATATACAGTTCAGAAGGGACTTCATTAATCAAAGGGCTTCAAATGTGGGGATGATGGAGCCGCCTCCTTCCCCAGGTGAGGTCGGGGATCCCCGGCATCATTTGTTTCACTATTCCAACAATAATGGAGCATTTACCCATTTATTTAGTAAATTTTATGATTCCTGCAAACTACTACGGCTTCAAAAAAGCGGTTCCATATAAATCGCAAATTTTATATACATTTTCCTTCAGCATCTAAAGAAAACCCATAGTAAATTAAACAACTTCACATCTCCTGAACCAAAGGTCCCTAAAGCCAAGATGTGGTTTCTCTTTTACTTCCAATGGATGGGCACGATAAACTAGATCATCATTTTTGCTTCAATTAAATGGACGTTGCCTGTTGATCTAATCATCAATTATCAAAGACTTAGAAGGTGGGTGACAAATCTGGTCGTTACCAAGACACAATTTCAGCCCCAATGAGTGGGAAAATATCGATATAAACTGATTTTCGCTTACAAATAATAAAAGAATGTGAAGAGACTGGAGAATATTGCTAGAGCAGAAATACTTTGGTTTTAGGGTGGCAATTTTGCTCTCAATTTTGGTTTCTATTCACTCTCCCACCCCCTACACACCAATCCCATTAGGCAAGGTTATTTTACACCATAAAAAGTCATTTATGGTTTCCCCTTTCATTGGTTCTGCAACATAAATTAACAAGAAACATGATTCCCACTGCTATATACACATTATCAACAAGGAATACAAAAAACAAGGCACAAGAAAAAAACAAACCAACCCTTAGGTTATATATAATTAAGACAAAAAGTCGTAAAAGTGACTGAACAGAATAAAAGGAAACCTCAGGTTTTGATTTTCATTTAGACTGAGAAATCTCCCAATCATCCCAGCTGTGTAAAAACACCTCGAGGAAGTGAGAGGGAATTTATGGCTCTTCTCAGGTAGCTTCATCCTCCCCAAATGGCAGAAGCAGCCGTTGCACAAATAGAAATCGGATAATAAATCTACTAGAAATGGTTTTATTTGATTTCACAGGTCTTGGGCAGCATGAGTCAATGCTACGAGGGAAGGCTCCGTGAGACAGAAGGTGTTGGGATGTCCTCGCTCCCACCCATGAGCTTCATTGACATGTCATGAGGTTGAAAAGTTCCCGAGGCACCCACATTATTTTTGGGGGGATGCAAGAATGAAATCCGGTGTATTCCGATGTACAGACCCACTGAAGACAACCAACCGATCGATCGACCAACCAACCACCCACCCACCCAATCAACCAACCAACCAACCAACCAACCAACCACCCACCCACCCAATCAACCAACGAACCAACCAACCAATCAACCAACCAACCAACCAACCAACCAACCAACCAACCAACCAACCAACCAACCAACCAACCAACCAACCAACCAGCCAGCCAACCAACCAACCAGCCAGCCAACCAACCAACCAACCAACCAACCAGCCAGCCAACCAACCAACCAACCACCCACCCACCCACCCAATCAACCAACGAACCAACCAACCAATCAACCAACCAACCAACCAACCAACCAACCAACCAACCAACCAACCAACCAACCAACCAACCAACCAACCAACCAATCACCCACCCAGTCAACCAACCAACCAACCATATTCCTTGTTTGTCAAGATGACCAAAAATGTACCACAAAGTCTGTCCTGAAGGTCTCGACTGCCCTCAAGATCATCTCATCTCGCTTGGACTGGTCATCGCCAATGGTATAAACCCAACGCTTGAGTCAAGACACGCGAAGGGGAGATGTCAACTATCATACAATCATTTTGGTTGGAAAAGACCCTCAAGGTCATGGAGTCCAACCATTAACCCAGCCCTGGCCCTAAGAACCTCATCTCTGTGTGTCTTCAACCCCTCCAGGGATGGTGACTCCATTGGGCAGCCTGTTCCTATGCTCCACAGCCCTTTGGGGAAGAAATTGTTCCCCAGATCCAACCTCAACCTCCCCTGGTGCAACTGGAGGTCGTTTGCTCTCATCTCATCACTTGTCCCTTTGGAGCAGAGCCCGACCCCATCTGGCTCCAACCTCCTTTCAGGTGGTTGTAGAACGAGAAGGTCACACTAGCACCAAATACTTTCTCCATCTCGGAGATAACAGAATTATCTTAACGTTGCGACCACAGAGACAACACCAGGAAGCTTTTAGGTGCCTAAAATGGAATTTCAGCCAAACTAAGTCAAAATCTCTGTGGATTCCTGAGGTTGGGCTTGGGAAGCCCAACACTAGCCGTCATCTCCCACCTTCTCGCCAACGTCATCCTCGTTTCACCAGCATCCCAAGACCAGAGAAATGTTCAGCTTTAGTTTTATTGCTCTATGATGCTGTTATGATTCCTGCAAATGTTGTTTTCAAGTCTCCGTGACAACACGGGACAAATTAAAGTCCTAAATTAAAGTGGCTGCCCAGGTTTCCTCGGCACCGATGCTCCTTTTGCTTTTTAGGTGAGAAAAGCAGCACCCAGCCCCAAATTCTGCTGCATTTGACAGAAAACAAGGAGGAAGTTTTGTAAGGGAAAATCCTCAGCGACAGCCAAATAGGGTGAATGCAATAAAGTTTGATACGAAGGAAAAAACCCGCAGCTCATCCCCATAACTGGAGGCATGGACGGTATTATTATACCAATAATTCTATTACTTTCTATTTATACAAAAAAGATGTAAGCTGATTTTCGTTTTATTAAAAAAAAAATCAAATAAATGCTGCCAGTGAAACATGAAATTTGTATTGATAAGATCTCACAGAAGAAGGAAAAGCAAGAATTAAGTTCCTGAGAGTAACCGCAAAGCCTTTCTATTCTGCAGCACCACGTCTTCCTTCCTGGCTCATCTATTTATGCCTTAAATGTCTCTTTTAAAGCAGACATTAGATGCACTTCAGCCAAACTAACGTTTTATTGACGTCTTAAACACTTTTCTCTTGCCCCTCCATGACTTGAATTTTTCTACACCTGCGATTTCACTCCCATTCCTGACACTTGTTCAGAAGACACCAGGGCCAGTTGAACTCAAACAAGAAGAGTTTTCACTGGTTAATGCTTCCAACAAATTCTATTATATTACTTCTATTTGGAGATGGATTAAGTGTGATACTTGAGGCTTGCAGCTCCCTGCTTCAGCATCACTGTCTGCATGAGAAGCCATCCATCCATCCATCCATCCATCCATCCATCCATCCATCCATCCATCTGTCTGTCCGTCCGTCCATCCATTCATCCTTCCTACAGTCTGTCCGTCCACCCATCCAACCATCCATCCAACCATCCGTCCAACCATCCGTCCATCCATCCATCCATCCATCCATCCATCCATCCATCCATCCAACCATCCGTCCATCCATCCATCCAACCATCCGCCCATCCATCCGCCCATCCATCCGCCCATCCATCCGCCCATCCATCCATCCATCCATCCATCCATCCATCCATCCATCCATCCATCCAACCATCCATCCATTCATCCAACCATCCGTCCCATCCATCCATCCATCCATCCATCCATCCAACCATCCATCCCTCTCTCCTTTTTAGTACAAACCTCATTTTCCTTTTCCAAATGAACTCCACGAATCTTGCCTATACATTCCAAAATTTAAACAAGTAAGAAATAAAGTTTCGTTTCTCGTTTTCCCCCAGTAATCATCTCAAAGAAAGCTACAGATGGTTCTTAATATAAATCTCGTTCTGGGAATATTTACCTTAGAGACCTTTTAGGTATAATACTTATTTTCGTTGCCTGTGTTGAAGAAGAAATCAGTTTTATGGATACAGCAGAAGCCAAAACAACGAGCCTGTGATAATATTTCCCGCAGGAGAAACTGAGCTCCAGGTACCTCCTTTTCATCACTTGGAAACAATTATTTCTGTGCCTGAAACACAAAGGCGTCTTCTCCAAATGAAACAAATCTCCTCGAAGTTCAAGCATCTCTAACAGAGGTGCTGTGAGAGCATCAGCTCTTGAAATATTGCCAATATCTCAATTTGCGCGTCAATTTGTCAAGCGAGACACCTGTGGCAACATCACCTGTTTGCAGGGGTTCCTTCTCCATAACTGGAAGATTTGGTCTAGGCCAGAAGTCCTGGTTAAAACCAGATTTTGGAAACAAGAGATCCCAACGACAACACCTGTCCCGCTTTCGGCTCCTCCATCAGCATCGTCAGGCCAAACGTTGGGTTGGGTCATGGCCAGCGCCTTGAGCAGAACCTCTTGGAGCTTTGGCTTCAACAACTTGGCCTCAACTCCTGGTGCCCAAGAGGCACAAGATCCCCTTCTGATCCATCTCCTCAGGCACCAAAATTGTGGTTTCTTACCCCAGAATGCTGCACGTGGCCTATCACGCGTCCTCTTCCCTGCTCCCCTTCAATGCGCCTGTTGAAGCCAAGCTGGACTTGACTGCCCGTTCTGCTCCAACAGCGCTACATGCTCTGTGAGATATCGGTAAAATCAACTCCCTGACCAACCATCATGTACTGAGCTCTAGAACAGAAGAAAAACGTATAATATTGTGTATTATTCACGATATGGAAAAGCTGAGAAGTCGGAAATTCAACAGAAGAGAGAATGACCACAGCAGTAATTATTAGCGAAGCCAAATGTGTGCTAATTTGCAAATACCTTCATAGCAGCCGTGCAGAAAGGTATTCTGAACTACCACAAAATCCTCAGGCTCTAATTTTGGGGGCAAAGGCTGTTATTTAGTTGTTTTGCCATGTAAGGTCTTGAGCCTGTATTTGTACACATCCAGAGTGCGTATATATTGCATTAACACATGTAATGATCACAGCAACCGCAGTAATCGCGTGTAGTAATGGAACTTCTTTCTTTCCTTGCTTGTTTTAATGAAAATCTGTCCCTCGGGGAACTCAGCACACGAATATGGGGGGGAAGAGAAGAGCATAAAGTGTACACAAGCTATAAATGTCAATGGTAGAGCATCGCTCGCGATGGTACCCAGGGGCATCGCTAGAAGCAGCAGGGTAACATTAAGCAAAGGAAAATGGAGGGTGTTTCAGGAAAGACAAACAGCGATATCCAGCGGGACGTATCGCGCTGACGTTCCAACAATCCCCCAGCAACCGCGGTGGGAAAACACCGGCACTTAAACGCTTTACCGCGACACGGGGGATGTGGGGGAGAGAGGCATCAACCCATAAAACCGACTGCTGGGACCGGTGGTGCGTTAGCGGTGGTGGCAGAGGACACGGTGACTCCTTTCAACTCTCATTTCAGTCGTTTTGTAGGGGAAACCTTGACCCAGAAATCATCGGCTGATTCACCACGACCATGAATGATGCACTCGGTTAAACTCAGACACAAGCTCTTCCAGCCGCATTCACTTCATCACCAAAACGCCAAATAAAAACCACCCTGCCAAGTGTATTCTTCATTTTCTCGCATTACAATTTTCTTCGTTTAAAGGCAAAAATGATCTGCCATGCTAGCAATTCAAATGCTCCAGTGAAAATACAATACAACGACACGGCCACGTTTTTACTGACGCTTCCCCATCTTTTCCAATTGCTGGAGTATGAGAAATGTCCCTATTTCGTTAGCTGGCCCAGGCACATTTTGCACAATCGCAAGATGTGATCGTTTCATTTCTGGCCTTCTGGTCCGTGCTGAAACTCTAATAAGATTATGGAGCTTATGGGCAGAGCCGGATGACAATTAGTTTATTATTAAGGGGTAACCTGCCTCCTTCACCACAATCCAAGGCAGGGGGATCATAGTATCGCTTGAATTAATAGCAGGAGCTGAGTCAGGTCAGCGCTGACCCCAGCGACGAGCTGGGAACCCATTCGTTTCGGTTACACGGGCAGCCGAGGGTGAATGAGAGAATATTTCACGCGGTGGTTTCTACTGTACCAGCAGAACCGAGTGATGATTTTTAATCACGGGCACAAAACCTGGCGGAGGAACCGCTGGGCTGGAATGGAGACATAAAACACACAGAGCGCAGCTTGGGAGAGCTGAGAGAACACCTGGTTCTCTTCTGGAATGCCAAATCAATATGGAATTAATGGTGGCGCGATGCTACGCATGGAGGAGACGGCAAGAGCTGGAGGTGCCACCAAGGAGATAGGTCCACCCAAGGGAAAGCCAAGGTAGAAATGACACAAATTGGGCAACTGAGGCCATTGCTCATGTTGCCCCCACTGCAGGACCAGCCCTTTTGTGGGTACAGAAGATTGAAGGGCACTAATGTACATTTTTTTCCAGCTTTGCCCCAATTTTGGACTCACCTCTTGCTTTTCTGCTTTGCTATCAGATACCTGAAAGTCTTCGTACAAGAGCCCACTGAGCGAGATAAGACACGGAATCATCACGGTGCCTGGGTGAGGTGCAAATACACATAGGAACAAACAATATTGCATCACTAAGTCAAATATTACCCCAAAATGCAAGAGAAATGTCCCAACTTGAGTTGGGACCAGCAAAGAGAAGGAACTCGGCGCGTTCTCAGCTGCGTTTCAGCATCTTCATTCTATGTGATAAATCCGCATTTTGCCGGATCCGCACCATTCCTAAACTTGTTTGGTTTATAAATTAAAGAAAAAGCAATGGATAAAGCAGCAAAGAAAAAGTCTCTATGAACACAGAGCTATCTTTCAGGCATTTTTTGATGACTAAAACCACCGCGTCGGATGGTTCTCCATGTGTAACCATGTGCCGTGGCTACACCGTCAACCCACAGGCTCACAAGAAAACGCGAGGGGATACAAAACATTCCGATTTAGTTACTAAAAAAGCAAAAAGAGTATATTTAAACCAGGTTATTTGTAACCTGAGCACAGCCAGCTTGTATGTTGCTGGAAGCTACACGTTATTTACTGCAACCACTTGTTATTGCTTCAATATTTCAACCGCCCTTTAATAGCGTCTGGAGGCAACGTTCTCCTGAGGAACCCGCTCAGAGAACCATGGGACGAGTCAACCCAACCAGCAAATTGCAATTTCTTGTGGTTTTCTTTGCGATTCTGACCTTGCCTTGTGCGTTATTTTGTATTGGCCGTTTCTATCGCCAGGCACTGAGGAAATATTATGGGGTAGAGAAGATATCCAAGGCCACCTCGGACCTTGGAGAAGAAATTGGTCTCCTAGGATGGGAGCTCCCCAACAAGTCCCACCAACCTGGACGCTGCGGCTTAACGAAGTTTGGCTGGTTGTCTAATGACTGCGATTCGGGTGCATTAAAGAAACGCCTGCAGCTCTGCTAGGCCTCGGATTTCCACCGCAGATATTTGCTTTGTATAATACACCCAGTAGCTTTAGGGAAAATAAGTCCTAACAGACGCGTTCCAACCGTCTTCCCCATCGCGAGCCGTTGATGCTAACGCCAAGCGACGGCTCCGTATCCACCCGTCGCTCCCTGGCATCCCTGAAATCATTTTGTCTGCTTCTACGAGCACCGCGGAGTTTCAGAAATGGAGAATCGGATCAACGAATCCATTGAGTCTGACACAGGCGACGTCCATCCGGCATCTCAAAAACATTCCGGTTTTGCAAGAGGTGAGGATCGCCAGCTGGCGATGGACTCGCGATGGTTCTTTTACCTTGATCTCAGAGCGCAAAATGAAGGCGACCAAAATGCCAAGGGGTTATGATTCGATCAAGCAGTGTTACTTTATTAATTTGGCCGTAAAGTGGCACGCGATAGGAGAGAGAGAGAGAAAGAAAAGGGGAAAGAAACGGGGAAAAGTAAAGGAAAAGATGAGAAATGAGGTTGTGTTTATCACCAGTCGAGTTCTAAAGGCGTCCCATGGAGTCCTGCGGGTCTTCCGTCGCAGTTCGGGATCCTCAGGTGGGAAGATCTTCTATGGTGTCCATTCTGGAGTCACCTTTTATGCTTCTTCACCCCCCTTGCTCCCATTGTTTCAGGCCAGCCTCCCCTAGACTTCGCAAGCCAGGCTCGAGAGATCCACTCATGACCTTGTATCACACGTATCTATCGGTGACGAAGGAGAAGGCGAAGGGTAAATGGTCCAAACCACCCCAAAGCACCTCTAACATTGATATTCCCATCCTGAAGGCCGGGAGGAATTTCACCTCTACGGAGCAACATTGATTCTGTTCTTCAATTCGCACGCAGCCTTCATTAGAGTCATAACAAAATAATTACGGGAAGTGTCAAAAAGCATCGAAATCTCTGCGCTCCGCTGTCAAATTGCAGAAGGGGGATTTTCCTTACTCAATGGCACCGGGCCAATGGATTTGCGGATGATAAAAGAACGTATTGCCGGCGTGTATCTCCGCGCAAAAGGCAATTAAAATGGGATGTTAAGAAATGCGATCGAAAATGAGGGAAGCGCATTGCTGTCTCTCTCTCTATATATATATATATGTATACTAAATAATACAATAAAAATAAAATCCAATTAAAAAACTCTGCCGATGCTGCAGAAATCTTACGACTCATTACCAGCCATCGGAAATCGAAGGGAGAGAGACGCCCAAATTATCGCGCGTCTCGGAATGAATTACGTTGGTGTTTATTCCATCATGGGTGAACTTTTACGACAAAAGCCGTTCCCAAATTTCTGCTGGCTCATTTTATTGTGTTTCATTGGAGTCTCGGCCTAAAGTTGTAATAAACACTCACGCATCGGGAAGGCCACGCTTAGGCTGAGCTTAGTCCATGCGCTGATACATATGGGGAACAAAAGGATGAATTTGCAAGCGTTACAGAGCAGGAATTAGCACCAGGGATATTTCTTTATAAAAATAAACCATCGGAAAATATTGAGCTCGGTCAAAAGAAATTAATGAGTGGTTTTTTGCGCTGAATACTGGCAGCTAACGAACTCGGCACCGGGCAAATTGCTGGCGTGATTAAATCAGGGATGCTCAGAAGCAACGCGCCTGTCAGACTTCATTGAATTTGGCTGTATTAATACAGTTTTACTTCTTTTTCCCCAACATAATTGGCAATAAATTCAATAAGAGGCTTCGATAACATCCTTCAAAATAAATAGGAAATGAGAAAGATGCTGGGGAGAAGAATTCAGTGTTGGTTTAGAAACCGAGGATACGGACCTGGGGTGAATCACAACTAACGGCCTCACTTGGGTTCATCATTTGTAAAAAGTAATAATATAAATGATTAAAGTATTTCTAATTCTAAGGAAGAACTATGTAAGGTTTGTGTAAATCCACCCATCACTACAAGGTGTTTCCACTCAGCCCTCATAAACCTCTAATAAATACATTAAACCATCACTGTATCTTTCCCAAAATTAAGCCCGATTCTCAATGAAGTCTAAAAACTCATCAAGCAAACCCAACAGGAACAAAAGGCGCGGAATTGCAATCGCTAAGCACTGTTGGTACTTGAGTGCAACGATGTTGTTTTACGACACTGAGAGCAGATGGAAGCTCCGCACTCAACACGGGAGCCCTGAGAAGATTTCAACTGCTTCTAAGGCTGAAGGACAGAAAATGCTCCTTTCCTACAGTTAAAAAGATCCCTAAATTCTGGTATTAGGGGTTTGTTGCCCCAGAAAGACTTGGAAACGTTGCAGGAGGTTGTGTTGGCCTCGGGGACGTGGTGTCGTTGTTCCCACTCAACTTCATCCAAGGTGGATGGAAAACCACCCAATACTTTTGCCAATGTACGAACCTTCAAGAAGAACCTAATCCCTATTTTTAAATATATATATATATATTTATATATATGAAATATATATATTTCCTTTTCTTTTTCTCGATGAAATTTCAGCCCCACTGCAGAGTCCTGACGTAGCACTTGGGAGAATCTCATTTTGCAAACACTAATGAATTTAATTTATATGTTTATGAGTTCCCTTTCCTCTGGAAAGGATGACATCAACCACTTGACTGGGAAGGATTAAGCTCCACTAATTTTGGGTGCTTTTTGATGCTTATTATGCAAATCCTTTAACAATTTTGCTCCACTTTTAGCTGGATTGGAGCCCTTTATTTGGAACCTTAAAGATGTGGAGGTACCTTGTAATCCACCCTTATCAATAGTTGTATATCTCCAAGAGATGTTGCAGCAGCGGGAAAATCTATCGCATCAGGTTTGACTTTAAAGTCTTATCACATCGTTCCGGCTCCGTTTATGTAGACGCGTCGGTGCACGAATGAGCAAAGGACAATGTTTGATGGGTACGGAGGTTTCCAAACCCCACTGGATGCTCCTGTGGAAGCAAATCAGAAGGTTTTTCATGCTCTTTCTCAACATCAGCCCTTTGAGAGTAGCAATGGGACAAGAGCCACCGGTTGCCACCTCCATCGGTGTCCACGGCATCGTCGTCCTAACGAGGTTGGGTGTCAAGGCAGCACTAATTGAAACCGTGTTAACACCCCAGGAGGGAACTGCGGGGATTAATTAGTTTGTATTTGTTAAGCTCTTTGAAGATGAAAACTACTTAATTGTTACTACTTGGTTGGTTTTGCCCGTGTTGTTTCAGCAGAGCTTTGCACTTCAACCACCGAGCTACGCGTCCGAAGAGGAAAAAGCTTTTCTATTGCACAATATTTCTCCTGTTGTTCACATTTTTGCCTACAAGTCCAACCGGAGCCCCAAGAAGCTGCGTCGACAGCATCTCTACCCTCGCATCCCACCCAGGGTCCACCAGTTGGGTTGAATATTCCACTCAGCCCTTTGGAAATAAAGCGGCGAATTAGGCCAATTTGTTTCGCCGCGTTTGCCATCGGCCTAAAGCAACCGTTTGGTTTTAGCTCCAAGACGCTTGAGTTCCAGATTGACCGCATTTCTCGCCCATCGCACCGATTCGCTCCAATCTGCTCCCCAAGTCGTTGCATCGGCAAAGTCAAACGTGACCCCCGTTCTCAAAAAGGCCCAGAATGGGCAATTCGGCCCTTTCGTAGGAGCTCATCAAAGCTCGGTTGCAAGATCCCGTCATCAAATTGAAACCATTCCGGAGTCCTTCCTATGAATACCAATTTTAGAAGATTATAGTCATTTCTCCCCTGACCCAGGCAGATTGAATAAGATCCTGCAATTTTTTGGTGAAATAAGGGCGTTCAAGGCCACCGATTTTACTCGCTGGACTCCGGCCAAGGAAATCTACATAAATAGATGTGATTAGAAAGAATTACATCAATTTGCATGTTATGTGTTTTAAAAAAAAAACCCTTTAAAAGGTGTTTAGGGACATCGGGATGAAAGAGAAGCCTAAAGGAGCTTAAGGAGTTTCTATATTACCTCGGGAATATTGTCAGTAATTTCTTGCTGTCTTGGTTTGTTGTGACCGAGCAGAGAATAATATGGGTGATACTGGGAAAGCCTCGGGATCTCAAACTCTGCGGATGTTTAAGAGTAAAGAGCTGCAGGAGGAGATGCTGAAGACATGGAAATAAATGGAAATAATAATAATAATCATAATAATAGCGTCTGGAAGGTGAAAAGTGATTTATAAAAGGGGAGACCACTCTAGCAACCATAGGATGCTTTGGTGAGAGAGGGAAGTAAATGAATTCTTTCCAGTAGTGAATTATTATTATTGTTATTTCCATCTATGAATTAAAGCTCATCAAACTCTAGGGTGGTTGGGTTCCTTCAGAAGTAAATTGGCCTTTATGAGTTGGTGTTTCAAGGCGGCTCATGCTCCTCTGAAGTGACAACTTTACACCCGACCAAGAGCATCCATACGGGGATTTAATGCCCTTTAATTTATGTCCATTAACCTTCCAGCTTTCAATCATTTCCCCATAGCGGGTGATGCCCTCCAGCCATTGAAAAGAGGAGCAAACCTGATGTCGTAGCTCAAATCGTCCAGCGTGTTCCCCAGTCAAAACAATGAGAGAAAGGCCATTAAAGGGCAAAATAGCAAAGAAAAACCAACCCCGAGACACAACACCCAACGTGGAAGAAAATCCGGCAGCGCCGCGATATTAAAATGGAGAGAACCACAATTAGAGATGAGGGAATTATTTACAGTGAGTCATTTGGCTTCCTCTCTGCCCGCAAAGTTTGTTGTTTGCTCCGAATCATTTGAGAAATTGAATGCTTCCTGATGATAAATGCAATATATAGGCTGATGGAAACTCTATAGGTCATCATGGATGAATGTGGATGGTGACAATTTGGTGCCAATGTTTAGAATTTGGTTCCTATCTGATGAAGTTTTTCAATGATTGAAAAGGCACAACATCACAGTTCGCAGCATGGAAGAGCAAACCAGACCTAATAATATAAATAGAATAATAATATAAATAGGATAATACAAATAGAATAATAACTATAATAATAATATAAATATAAAGATAATGATAATATAAATATAATAATGATATAAATGTTTTGCACAGAGAGAGAACGAGCACTTGGAAAGGTCAACGCAATTCCAGAAGGCACTTCCATCCCTAATTCAAGGTCAAATCAAAATATTCAATCCTTAATTCGAGGCCAAATCAAAATATATTCAAAGATGCTTATGTGTCTTCTAAATACAAGACGACTCCATCAAGCTCCACATTTTGGAAAGAGAAACTCCCATAGACAGATGGAACCAACCCATAGACTTAAACTCTTCCTCCTAAACCAGCTGGGATTAAAACCCAGACCTACCAAGTCCCGGTTTTCAACTCAAACCATCGCTTCTTTATATTACATTGAATTTATTTCCCTCCAAAGCTCAGTCGCTTTGTCTGATACTCAAAACAAAGTTGCGCTTATCGGGGCTAACGCGATGCCGGTAATTTCCGAGGCACGTCTTTATAAATGAATAAACTGTTTACCGCAACACATCAAATTAAGGGGAAATATATTTAGGAACAGATTTGCGCTGCTTTGCTTGCTGTGATTATAAATTATTTTGTCGCTCTAACTGCCTAATTGCGAAAGGAGAAGGATCTCTTAAGGGAATCAAAGTAAATATTGGAACAAGTGAACGCCGCGTAGCATCCAAACGCGTCTCTCGGCATTTCTAGGGTTTCTTATGTCATTTTGGGGAGATTTCTGACGACACCAAGACCCTCAGGAAGTCACGGTTGTGTTGAGGAGGATCTGAATCCTCTTTATTCCCTCAGGTATTGTATTTTCTGCTCCTTTTTCCAGCCCGAGCAGGAACTGGTTGAGTGAACTCGGAGGTTTTATGACAAGAAATGGGAGAACACGGCTCAAGGCTGGAGCTTTACAGACTGTGGAAATATGAGATATTGAAGAAAAACATCATTCAAGTTACTGAAAGGGGTGAAAAATAGGGTTTTTTTCCTGATAAAAACACCGTTTTCCCTGGTAAATGGGCATTAAACACCCTCTCTTTCCACTTCAGATGGTGGCTGCGATGGCCAACGACACAGTCACGGCCCATGGGCAAAGATGATTTTCGGCATCATACTAAACAACGATCAACTTTTAACCTCTCATTATTAGAAGTCTCATAATAAAAGAGACGATTGTTATTTCCTAATATTTAGTGCCTTTTCGATGCCACAACTCTTAGCTACATCTCATCTACACATGTAAAATTCAAATAATAAACCATAAAATACCATACGAAGATACTTTGCGCTTTTAGCATCTATGGACCCTATCACAAGAGCCTCCTCCCAGACCACAAAAGATGCACAGGAGGGAGTGTAAAGAATTACTAAAATAATAATTATATTAATGATATTAATTAATAATACCGGAAATGGATGGGAACCCAGAAGGGAACGTCAGAAGATGCCAAAATGCTGGTTCAGCGTCACCCGGGTCCCTCTGGTACCACCCAACCCTGTGACCAGGGACACCCGCCTAGAAGAACGCTAGATGATTTTTATTTTATTATTTTTATTGTATTGTATTGTGTTGTATTGTATTGTGTTGTGTTGTATTGTGTTGCGTTGTATTGTATTGTGTTGTGTTGTATTGTGTTGCGTTGTATTGTGTTGTGTTGTATTGTATTGTGTTGTATTGTGTTGTGTTATATTGTGTTGTGTTGTATTGTATTGTGTTGTGTTGTATTGTACTGTGTTGTGTTGTATTGTGTTGTGTTATATTGTGTTGTGTTGTGTTGTATTGTACTGTGTTGTGTTGTGTTGTGTTGTATTGTACTGTGTTGTATTGTACTGTGTTGTGTTGTGTTGTGTTGTATTGTGTTGTGTTGTGTTGTATTGTACTGTGTTGTGTTGTATTGTGTTGTGTTGTATTGTGTTGTGTTGTGTTGTGTTGTGTTGTATTGTGTTGTATTGTGTTGTGTTGTGTTGTGTTGTGTTGTGTTGTGTTGTGTTGTGTTGTGTTGTGTTGTATTGTGTTGTGTTGTGTTGTATCGCATTGTATTTAATTGTATTTCACTGTATTTTATTTTTCCCTTATATCGTGACCACGGAAAATAAAAGCCCAGCAGCTCCTTCCTCTTATCTTTGGGTAACGGGCAGAGCAGAATGTCCTATAATATCTGCTCCTGTTCCTCCTGACCTTCTCTTTCTCCTTCCTTGGTCTTTTTATCGTTTCTCTCCGAGATACCCAGAGCTCTACTAATCAGTGTCATAGCTCATTAATTTGCTTTATTGGTCTCTGGGTAAACCAGGAGCTGCCGAGTCGTTAGCATTAAGAAATAACTGCCCAGAGCTCCGACTCCATGTGTTGCCCGGGGTGCATTAAGTGGCTTAATAGTATCTCTAAATTTCTCTTAAATGGAAAGGTGGCCGGAACATTTATCACCTTGAAGGAGGTTTAATCAAATCCCATAACGTCATGAATTACCTGGTCAGTTTTGACACCGTAACCTTTGAGAATTTCTACGGGCTCAGCAGCGAGGGGTCGGGGGGCGGACGATATTTAAATACGACAAAATCCTCTCGGCCCATTAAAGATGAACTTCGTACTTGCGTGATGCCATTTGAAGTGCGCAATTATACGCCGGCCTAGTTCAAGGGGTATTTTCTAAGAGAATGACCCACCAACGCTTTTTGGTCTCGGAAATGTGTAGAATTAAAAGCGGGGATACGAAGGTATCGATCTACGAGCTTTCAGCAAATTTCCTCTTTTGAAAGGTTAAGCTCCGTGCTTGTTACTGTCCTTTCCTATAAGTAACAGATTTAAAGGTTAAAGAGCTCTTTCTCCGTGGTCTTCTCCGTAAGGAAGAGATTTAAAGGTTACATACATTGTTTCGAGAGGACACGGCTCTAAATAGCGGTGACAGTCGTTTTGATGTGACTTTTTGGTTCTTTACAACCGATTCCTTCAGGAGGAATCCAGCCGCAATTCCCAGCTCCCAGCTCATCTCTTCCTACGGCCACACCACCAATGTCTATCTGAGAGCTCTCTCGGCTTTTTCAGACGTATTGACTCACTGAAATTGGGTTTTTTTTTGTGAACGGTCCTCAAGACGCAGTTTGTTTGACAGTATAAGCTCAGTTTTTCCCCGTCGGTGGGATGGAGATGGCTCCTCTACCCTTCTACGGCCTTCCTGGGCAGTTCTCAACTTGGATGGCAAGATAAGGGATAATTAAACAAGAGAATCAGAATAGAATAGAACTAAAATTAGAAGAGGATTAGGATAGACTAGAATTAGACTAGAAACAGAACAGAATCAGAATTTGAATAGAATTAGAATAGAATTCAAATAGAACAGAATAGAATAGAATTAGAATAGAACAGAACAGAATTCAAATAGAACAGAATAGAATAGAATCAGAATAGAACAGAATAGAATTCAAACAGAACAGAATAGAATAGAATTCAAACACAAGAAAATAGAATAGAATTCAAATAGAACAAAATATAATACAATTAGAATAGGACAGAATAGAATTCAAATAGAAACAGAATAGAATCAGAACGGGAAAAGGGGAAGGGAAGGGAAGGGAAGGGAAGGGAAGGGAAGGGAAGGGAAGGGAAGGGAAGGGAAGGGAAGGGAAGGGAAGGGAAGGGAAGGGAAGGGAAGGGAAGGGAAGGGAAGGGAAGGGAAGGGAAGGGAAGGGAAGGGAAGGGAAGGGAAGGGAAGGGAAGGGAAGGGAATAGAATCAGAACAGGACTAGAACTAGAATGGAATGGAACAGACCTGAATAGAATAAGAACAGAAACAGAACAGAATATTCTACTTCTGTTATAGAACTAGAATAAAATCAGCCTAGAAACAGAATTTGAATGGAAAGAGAATAGTTCCAGTTGGAAAGGACCCACAACAACCACCCAGTCCAACTGCCTGGCCCAAAGTTAAATTATGGGATTAAAGACTTTGTCCAAATGCCTCTTAAAGACCAACAGACTTGGGGTATGAAGGCCTCTCCAGGAAGCCTCGCGCTCAAGAAATGCTTCCTAACAACATGATAAATAGAGATATTCCTTGGAAAACAACTCTATTCACCTCTTAAGCATCGTACGGTTATTTTTCCTTAAGCAAAGCAGCATCATTGGAAACAAAAGGAGTTAGAAATCAATCTCTTCTTAGATCATTGATCTCTAATTAAAAGTCCATGCAAGCGCCCTATGAACTTTTCCAGCTTCTGGTATTTCCCATTTACTTGTCTCAGCTACTTTTCAAGTGAAATCCTTTATATTTTGGCAGGGAGCTCTTATTTCTCTCCCATTTCTCACCGATATCAATTCCGATCTGACCCAGGTCTCCAGTCACCGAACACCATCAATATTAAGCAATAATCATGATAATAGTCATTCATACCAAGCTTTTTCCATTCGCTTGCCCGTCTCCCGCTATGTTATTAAATTAATAGAGCTGCCATTGCCAAAGAAAAATAGCAGAAAGGGAGAAATCTTATTAAACCAGAGATAAAATTTTAAACAATGGTAGGAAATGCTAAGGCCGGACTTTGGGCACCGCTCAAAACAGGAGGGTTACTTAATTATTTGGTTTGCTTTAAGCAGATGAGTGTTTAATCAAATTAATTCTGACCGCTGAAAAGCAACAACACGCTCCAAATATTTAAGTACTTACATTCTATTCAAGCCCAAAAGAGTTCAGGTTCTTCCATATCTCATTGATGAAGATCCATATTTTATATATACACCCTGAAAATACCTTTATTACACAATTATCATGGAAAGGTCTACAGAACTGATATCCCACATCATGATGGATGCTCCGGACGGTCTCACATCTCCCAAGATCCATCTGCAAACGAATTTCTCGTCAAGCTTTCCACCGTTTATTGCTCTGATTTGGAATTTCTGACGATGGGACGAGATCGTTCACCTCTTCCCCATCTATCCAAACTCCCTACATCAATAAATACCAATAAACAGCGTATTTTAGGGTAGAGCATCCGCACATCGCCCCGCGCAGCACCGGACCCTGCAGCTCATTTTCTGGTTTCTTGTTCTAAGTACTTTAAATGTAAATGATGGGCGCAAAAGGTCACCAAACGTGATCAATTGCTCCATGACATTTTACCTGGAGAATAAGCACGAACGAGTAAACACAAAAGCTTCGGAACGAGATGTGCCGAGACATCGATGCCCTTTGGGCGCGACGTGGAAGAGGAATTTAAGTGACTGGAGCTGGGTGCGTGGAAAAACGATAAATAAACCAGAATCTATGTTTGAGAGCACGAAAATGAGCAGGAGAAGAGAAAGACACAGAAATATTCGACATTTTTACGGAGCAAAGCGTTGAAGAGAACGAAACGCACCTTGCGGAAAACCAAGAAGCGCGATGCCAACCGACCAACCTGCACGCGGCGCCTATAACCTACCAATAAAATATCGATTTCCCAGCCCTTTTCCCCCCGGACCAGCTCTGCTGCTCGTTATTCCATTTAATCATAGCGTAGTTACATTTATTACAGACGTTAATGTGCGATCGGGGACCAGTTTCTGTTCGTTCGGCTGAGTTTAAGCGACGCGAGCGGTGCTGAAACCTTGTGGGGAATTAAAACAATGAATCACTGCTTCCCTCTAAACCATTTTTTGGGGTGTTTTGGTGATTTTAAGGCTATTTGTTGGACAAGGGAAGGGAACGGATTATTTGTAGGTGAAAAAGCGACAGGAAATAGGGATATCTATAGAAATATTTGCGGTCACCCGCCACTTACCCTGGAGTTGACCACTTCCAAGGAGACGTTCTGCGGCGTCGCGCTGGGCACTGCGAGCCAAGAGAAGCAAAAAGAAATGGGAAATAGCGCCGTTAATGTCGAAGAATTGGTTGCATCCAATGTTTTTCTCTTTGGGAAGAAGAGCGCGGCTTTGACACCTCCTTTAGAACCTGATGGCAACCTTGCAGGTGGCACTTCAGAGGTCCCCCAGAGAGAGGAGAAACCAAATGCATCTGCTCATTTATTCCCCTTTTTGATAACCCTGTTCGGAGCCCTTTAAAGAGCCACTCGACAGGCTCCCCGTGGTGACACCAGCTACTTGAAGCCACTTATTTGTTGTCAACTCGGTCACAAATAAACAAGAATATGCCGCAATTCCTCTGGCTTTTGTTTCATAAAATGCATTTCAGACCATATTTTAATCTACAGAGCAGCGTCTTCCTCTCTCAGTTGCATTAGTGAGGCCACATGGCTGCTTAAAACAAACTTTAGATATCATTTCTCTCGCTGATTTTAAGAGCTGAAAGAGGATCATGGTGAATACCCAATTTAAGAATAGTTTGCAGCTGATTTTTCAGCGTACATCGAGTCAACGCCGAGTTCTTCGACCCATTTTGCTATGATATTAACAGGAACGCAAGGGCAGCGTCGTTCTCGTTGCCGTTTTCCGCACGTCCCGATTGATTCGGCAAAGAGCGACGGGGACGATCTGAGACCCGAAGCATCTTAGAGATGAAATGAGCTCCTTCTATTTAAATAAGTGGTAAGAAGTGCTTGGATTATTATCTCTTGTTATCAGAATGGGGAAAAGACTCTGGTTATAGAGGATAATTTAATCGGCAAAGAGCGTATGAGATGGAACATGTTCCTATGTATTGTCTCTATGTGTTGTTTCTATATTGTCCGTATTTAGTCTATATTATCCACATTTAATCTGTATTATCCATACTTAGTCTATATTATCCATACTTAGTCTACAGTGTCCATATTTAGTCTATATTGTCCATATTTAGTCTATATTGTCCATATAAGACGGAGACAATCGGTACAACCTGAGATCAACACTCCGGAAGAGACAATTTGCATCTAGAGCAGGAAATAATCCCCGACTTTAACACCTATGAATCTCTAAATAATTTAATAGGCACTAATACGATAAGAAACATGAAAAGATGACAGCAAGTTATATAAAATATACGTTTCCCCGGTTATTTTAAGCAGCGTTGGTCTGGTCACATCTGCGTTCAACAAGCAAATCCGCAGCGCTTTGGAGCATCCTCAGCGCAAGCTGCGATTTAAGTCAGGCCTAAGTCATTTGCCAGGCCTAAAATGAAAATAAGACTGTAAACAGAGGCCGCAAAAGAGGAAAAGTAACAACAGTTTAACAGGAGGGTCCCATTGGCAGGAGATACTTTGTCTCCCTTAATACCGAGGGGACGTCGGCGCTCACGCTCCCCTCGTTTTGACAAATATAAAACCTCTTCTAGCTGGACAATATTTGCTCCGAGTTTTAGTGCAACTACATTTGATTCCCCTACCCTTTTTTTAAATACTATTTGCTTGTCTTCCTATTATTTCGATTATTTCTCTTCGGTCACCGCTTGTCACGTTTCCCAATGTTATTGCGTACGCGGTCATAACTGATCCATCCCGTATCGTTTTTTATGGTTCTTCCATCAGAACGAGAAATAAACCCAGACCTCAGCCAGCATCCAACTCAATCACTGGGTGTCTTTACTCCTTGCTCAGTCAACCAGACTCTTTGCGTTAGCAAATCAGAGCCTGATTTAATATCGCGGGTTGTAGAAGATGAAAATCAGGGAGCTCCCTGGCAAACCCAGATTTCAGTTGCATCCTTTGGTTTGATATCTTGATCACATCAATAAATGGGACGCACCTGGTAGAATGTGGGATTTGTTTATTATTGGTGGCTTAATTACACCATTAGTAATTAGAGTAGAATTTACTTTACCCAGGGATTGCAATAAGCAATGAAGGGGTGGATGCATTTAGGGACAACTTGGTCCATTTGTCTTGGCACCAGTGGATGAAGCCCCAGATGAAGAGGAGGAGGAGGAAGGAAATGGTCCAGTAATTCTTCCAAATGGATGGATTGAATGACTTCAGGGATACAAAGAGGTTCGGTCCCCAATAGGGTGACACTGGTCACCGCGTCGGTGGCTCCGAGCGATGGGAAAACCCTCGTCGGACCATCGCGCAAATACCGAAGCGGCTGCTGGAAAACTCCTGTGCCGATCCGAACTTCAAATTGACTTCAAGAAGAAAATCAAGGCATATTCTAATTACGGCTAGAAATGATATTTAAATCAAGTACTCGGGAAGCATGAAATAAGGCTGCCAATCGCTGCGATTTAAGGCGTTTTGATAAATTCATGAGCTCGCGGCATCGCTGAAATGGTCAAACAGTATCTGAGCTGTATTTTAAACCCAAAATTAAGCATTAAGGATCCAGGATGTCCACTGAATGGTGTCTGGAGCTCCTGCAGCCGCATTAAATCCCTCTGATGGTGGCAGGGGATGGAGGGACAAAACCGGCCCAAAAACCACATGTCAAGATAAGGAAAGACATGATTTCTCCTCCCTTTACCTCTCAGCTCTAAACCGGGGCGGGTTAAATGTCTTTTATTGTGCAGCAGAAGGGACCTTAAACCTGGGAAAGAAGGAATTGCAGAGAGTTTTGGTGCTGTAGACTTGATCTTGTCATTCCCTCCTTTCCTTAGGTTTTGCTATCACCTTAGCTCAGGCTCGGCCAAAGCCAGGCTTAGCTAAAGCCAGGCTTTTGCTGCTGCTCTTCTTTATGCAAGAGACCAAAGTGGTTGCAAACAGACGCAGAAATGATGAAAAGGGGCTTAAATAAGAGAAAACCCAACCCTGTCTTTTTGCAGATTCCCCAAACAAAGGCACCTCCGCACGCTCCGGATTTCAGGAACGCTCCCCAACAAACCTCGTTAGCACCGGTTTTAATTCGCAGCCAGGTGAAGCGTTTCAAACCCTTGCAGGGGCTCATTTTCCGCCTCATGAATAACAATCTTTCCCTTCCTCGCGTAGGCTGACATTTAAAAGCAAAGCGGAGCCGAGGGCCGCGGCTGGGCGCTTCACGCTGTGAATTACATCTACATACATTATGCAAAATATTCATTTGCGCTTGTTTTCCTTTTGTTTTTATAATTATAAGTGTGAAGTCATTTATTCCGCCAAGCTCCAGCCTGGATTACAAGGGAAAACTGAATTTGCTGGGGAGCGTAAGGAGCACAAAGAGCCCCAATCCCCATCGCTCCAACCTCCTGCCAGGTAGTGGAGCCAGCGAGAAGGTCTCAATATCTTCTTTCAACCTCACACAAGCTGTTCCGGGAGAGTTATCAACTCTAGGAGATAATTAGGGCAAATATAAAGGGAACTCGGGTTCTCCGTTCCGTTCTTTTGCTCTATCGACACCATGGAAAGGGAAAACACTCAAGTTTTTATGCGGCCTGAGCTGGTTACCGATGTGTTGGGCACCATTTCTAAGTAGGTTTGTTAGCACAGGTCATCTGGGGAGAAAAACCCAGCAAATCGAAGCCCATGGCAACATATTTCTTGCTTACTCTTCATTTTCTACTAGGTAAGATTCAACATTTTTCCCCATGAAAATGACATTAAATTCATGATTCCAACCCAGGCCAGCGCCACCTGAACTCCTATACGTTGCTCTATAAGCACGAATGGAAAAGCTGGCGGAATTTTTAGCAGATGGAAAATGAACTGTTGATAAATCTTGCTTTAAAAGCTTAGTTGACACCTCTTATTTTTGAATAAAATGTTGGTAAGGAAAAGGAAAACAACAACTCACTGTCTTGGGTTCAATGAGGAGCTGGTACATCCCTGTCTGCTCTGCTTTCTGCTTTCCAAACTCCCACTGAAATCATTTCTCCTTCATTTTTACGCTTTTCGAGCCCAAATGGCTCCGATGAAGTTATTTTAAGCAGATGTGGGGATCAGGCTCAGCGATTTCAACAAGAGTCGGGAGCGCGGTAACGTTTTGTGAGATTGGACACAACCAAGCGCTTCCGAACGCCAAGGAAAGTTCCATTTATCGCCTGGAGCTCGGGGAAGGATGACGGAGCAGCCGCTGTGACCAGCAGGTTTCGGAGCGTATGTGCTGCCCCGTCTTTAAATCACAAAGCAAACTCAAGCGGTTGGATCTTTAAACGCAGGCGCAGTAAAACACAGGGTGTTTCAAAAAGAGGGACGTAATTTGAAATCGCTGCGTCTCTGCAAACACGAACAGCGCATGGATGAAACTCGTACCGCTGGAAAGGATGGGCTGCAAAGTTACTACAAGTTGCTAAGTCTGTTTGCAAAACTTGTGTAATTAGAATATGTTGCAATTGTGAAATCTGCTGCTTTGAAAGTGGATCCGTCTTTTTGAAAAGCTACAGCTGGAGGTTAAAGAGAAAATATGGAGAAAAGGACATTACTCTTGTTGTTAGACGTAGGTATAATGAACAAAATTATCCTTGGAGAACATCAGCTGTGGGTGGGTATTGAAGCTCTTGATTTCCACCCTGCACGTTCAATAACCTCCTCGTTTCACAGAATCACAGAACAGACTGGGCTGGAAAAGCCCTCAGAGCTCATCCAGTCCAACCCTTGGGCCAACTCCAGTCCATTGACCAGATGATGGCACTAAGTGCCATGGCCAATCTCAGGTTAGAAACCTCCAAGGCCGGTGAGTCCAGCACCTCCCTGGGCAGCCATTCCAATGCCTGACCACCCTCTCTGCGAAGAATTGCTTTCTAATCTCCAGCCTAAATTTAAGTTTAAACCCCCTTGTCCTATTGCTGACTGCCTGCGAGAAGAGCCCAATCCCCCCCTGGCTAGAACTGCCCTTCAGGTGGTTCTAGAGAGTGCTGAGCTCACCTCTAAGCCTCCTCTTCTCCAGACTGAACAAGCCCAGCTCCCTCAGCCTCTCCCCGTAGGGCTTGTGCTCAAGTCCCTTCCCCAGTCTTGTTGCTCTTCTCTGGACCCGCTCCAGCACTTCAATCTCTTTCCTGAGCTGAGGGGCCCAGAACTGAACACAACACTCCAGGTGTGGCCTCCCCAATGCAGAGCACAGGGGAAGGATCACTGCCCTTGTCCTGCTGACCACGCTGCTTTGGATACAGGACAGGACACCATTGGCCTTCTTGGCCACCTGGGCACACTGGTGGCTCCTGTTGAGCTTCCTGTCCATGAGTCCCCCCAGGTCCCTTTCTGCCTGACTGCTCTCCAGTCACTCTGTGCCAGCCTGGAGCGCTGCAGGGGGTTCTTGTGGCCAAAGTGCAGGACCCGCCACTTGGTCTTGGTGAACTTTATCCCACCCCACCGGAATCAGCCCATCGCTGATTCACTTTCATCGCTGCCTCTTCCAAAATCCAGAAAAAAAATGAATAAAATCCTGTGATAGAGACAACAGTTCGGGGTCTCCACTCACCATCTGACAGCGTGGTGACCGTCACCTCCCCGCTGGAGACGCCGGGGCCGTAGCGGTTGTAGGCGAGGAAGCGCAGGGTGTACTCGGTGAACTTCTTCAGCCCCTCCAGGCGGTAGGAAAGTCCGTCCACGTCCACCGTCTGGCATGGAAAATACCATAAAGCCAAAGGAAAAGCGTCAGGCAGGGCGAACAAAGCACCCGACTCCTGATATTTGTGATTATCCCGCGCTATTAGGCCACAAAAAAGACTTTTCCGCTTTCATCCCTGCCCTATTCTGCACTAAAAAACCTATTCAAGGCCATGTTGTACCCACAGAGCTCATCTCCTATCAAATATTGGTTATGAAATGGTCAGTGGAAAGCGTCTGAGCAGTTTGCAGAGGGCAAAGTTGCTTTGCTGCCACCCAACAGTATGTGCTCGTGGCACAATTAGGAGCACAATTAAGTGCAAGAGCATCAACGCTGAGTTTTACTACGAGCATCTGTCAGGCTGGAGAGAAAACGCAGCATTTCCAGCCTCGATTCCTATTATTTTACCGTCCTACTTGAACACGCAAGACGCAACTACAAATATACAGTGTACAAAGTTCACATGGAATCATCACAGAATCGTTTCGGTTGGAAAAGACCTTTAAGATCATTAAGTTGCACCATTAACACTTAAGTTTATGGTGTAGGGATGGGTTTATGGTGTAGGGATGGACTTGACAGCGCTTGGACAAACTGCCATTCATGTGTTGATGGTTTTGCACAACGTAAAGGGAAATGTAAAGAGTTTTGAAATGCTGTTTGGATTATTATTTCAGCCTAAAGCTGAGGAACAGCTGATAAATCTATCTATCTATCTATCTATCTATCTATCTATCTATCTATCGATCTATCTATCTATCTATCTAATATCTATCTATCTAGTTATCCATCTATCCATCTATCTATCTAGTTATCCATCCATCTATCTATCTATCTATCTATCTATCTCTATCTATCTATCTAGTTATCCATCTATTCATGCATCTATCTATCTATCTATCTACCTACCTACCTACCTACCTACCTACCTACGTACCTATCATCTATCTAATATCTATCTATCTAGTTATCCATCTATCCATCCATCTATCTAGTTATCCATCTATCCATCCATCCATCTATCTCTCTCTCTCTCTATCTATCTATCTAATATCTATCTAGTCATCCATCTATCCATCTATCTATCTATCTAGTTATCCATCTATCTATCTATCTATCTATCTATCTATCTAATATCTATCTAGTCATCCATCTATCCATCTATCTATCTATCTAGTTATCCATCTATCCATCTATCTATCTATCTATCTATCTATCTATCTATCTATCTATCTAATATCTATCTAGTCATCCATCTATCCATCTATCTATCTAGTTATCCATCTATCCATCCATCTATCTATCTATCTATCTAATATCTATCTAGTCATCCATCTATCCATCTATCTATCTATCTAGTTATCTATCTATCTATCTATCTATCTATCTATCTATCTATCTACCTACCTACCTACCTACCTACCTACCTACCTACCTACCTACCTACCCACCTACCTACCTACCTACCTACCTATCATCTATCTCAGGCTATTTCTTCTCCTTCCTATAACCATTTTATACTGGTGGCAACTTGCTCAATGACCACTGGTCCTGGAGGATTAATCTGCCAAACCCTCTCTTGTCGTTGCTCACCTGCTCCCTCCCCGTGGCCGTCTCGGTGCAGAAGAGCCTGTAGCCTTGAACGGGGCCGTTGGCGTAAGCGGGAGGATCCCAGGAGATGAGGATGGACGTGGGGGACGTGGACACAACTCGCAGGTTTTCTACCGGTCCAGGAACTTGCACTGGGGAGGGAAGAAGGGAAATAATTTGCGTCAATATCCAATGTAGTTACCTTTGCGGCGCCAATCTGATCGACCTCTCGTCATCTATAAACCCGAATTTCCCCTTAAAAAGTTAAGTTGGCCTAGTATAAGCTCCGCTATTAATGTTTAGCCTCAGTTCTTGCCCTTAAATGATATTCCTGTGTTTGCACGGCAGCACTTACAGATATCGCACAAGCTCATCTTATAAGCCAAATAATAACAATCAAAGTGGAAAAAGATCCCATTCTTGAAACGATTGTCTCATTAAACCATTAGATGATTAAACTATTATCTTGCGTTGATGAAACTCTGGAAATGCAGAGGTTGGCAATAGGTTTAGCTTGAAGTAAAGCTGATTCCAAATGCACCATTTGAATTGCAGATCGTGCTGGGGCGGGGGGAAGAAACACAAAATGACAACGCCAACATAAATAATTTCTTTATAAGTGATAAGAAAACTGTACTACGTCACCTTTTGTTACACAGAGCAGCTTAAAATGCTCTGATTTCACCCAGAATGCAAATTATCACGTATCAACTAGATCACGTTTAAGGTGTTTTTATTTCCTTCGGCCAGCTTCGTTTTTCATTCTCTTCCAGCATTTCTGACGGGCACCCTAATGTGCTTAAGGTCTCGGTATTTTCAGCACAACACAAAGCATTTCATAATCCCTCCTGATCCTTTCTGTCAAATAATAATCCTGTGCAAATTGGCATTAAGTTTTAAATCTTCTCCAAAAGTCTCCTTTTTCTAAATAGCAGTGAGAGCCTGGAACTGCTTTACATGCCATTAAAACACGACATTAAATCATGGTTCTTCTCAAGTCGGTCTTTTACAACTAACAGCATCCTTTCTTGAAGAAAAAACGCTTCAATATATGCGTTAATTTCTGTTATTGTTAACGACAGCTGTCAGCGTGGCTGAGCTTATTGGAATATTATAATATGCTATTATATTCTACATTATAATATATGCTATAATATAGTATTTAAGACCTCTAGTAACCCTGGAAAATTTGATTTATTACAAAAGCAGCAAGTGTTGGTATTTGTGTGCCAGTAAAAGCTTCTCCTTATTGACTCTACTATTGACCCCACTTGTTTTTGGTTGCATTAAACCCCATGTTTTTGTAGGCACCTGCTCCTCAAAAACTGCGGGAACACAACTCTGGGTCTCCCGAGTCGCTTGTGCTTGCACACATTTCCTCTTCGCTATTGTTCAGTTCAACTGCTGAAAATCGTAGTTAATAAGACAGAAGAAAGATCCAAGCGCCTAAAAATAGGGATGTTCGGCGACGACGTCCAAAATCGCTTGGTAACTGCTTCAACGTGCTGAATATCTCCCTCGAACGCGATGTTTTTAGAGGTTTCTGAACCGCGACAATGGGAATTGGGCTCGTAACAAACACCGGGGAGCACGTTGAGGAGCCCCTGGTCATCACCAGTGGTAAATCAAGAGTCTGGTCACCCTAAGACTGTTGCCTTAAGTTCTACCACGAGCCACCAACCTTCTCTCGGAGCTCTTGATGGGCTCCAAGTGTATTGATGCCGAATTACACACAGACATTTGGACAAGAAGGCGGAATCCTGAAGACCACCCTGAAGTTGATTACCCAAATATGAGGGGAAAGGACCAAGGTCCTACTGCTTTTCTTTCTCTTTCTGCTCCCTGGGGTCTTGACTTTGCCTCTCGATAGTTCAAAGCTTTTATCAAGGAAACAAAACCGCTTATCCCCACTCAATTTGTTCAAGGAATCCGCCTGTTAATTCCGAGTCAGGCATCCTTGGTC